>NC_060246.1:103189923-104481627 GCF_921293095.1 Ischnura elegans
CTTTTCATAGGACCCCAGAGAGCTGAAGATATACTCTTAAATTTGTTGAATGAAAGAATGTAATAAGTTACTTATTCCTTTTGTTCACTGCTGAAAGAAAACCTTGCTACTTGAACGAATTTTATACCGCATTATATATTTTTTATAGTTGAGATGCCTTATCTCAATCACTGGGTACCTCACTCTTTGAAATGTCGTCTTCATCATATTTCACTTTCACCTAAACGCAGTCAAGCCAACAGTTGCTACCCCAATGTCTTTGGTGCAAGACAGCGCCTTTTCCCCTCTGAACTTGTCCTCACCTCCCCCTACGGTCTCCCTGTAATGCATGTCTTGCTCCCCTTCTTTCTCGTCATCATCGCAACCTACCCCATTCCGCCATCATCCCCTTCGCCTCTCTCGCAAACCCTATCCATTTGGATGATCTTCCTACACCCCCACTCAACAGGTCTCTCTTCCAACAATCCCACCCCCGGGTTAAACCTTAGCTTTTGCCCTTATTCCAAACGTCCTTTGTCGTCCTTCCCCAGCATTTCTCCCCTCCCCCTTCCTTCATTTCCCCTCCACAGAGGCCGTGCGGCACTTGCTGAACCCCTAGGGGTGTCCTCCCCCTGCTTTCCATTCTCTTTCCCTCCTGATCTACGTAATCCCATCTACACTGGGCCCCAAACTCACCCCTTCTCTCGACAGCGCCAAATGGTCCACACGTACGTTCATAAAAGGAAGAAGAAATAAAATTGCCGGGGAGCTTATGCGTCCCTGTTCCGATTTTAGTTCTCTGAGCTGGATTTAAAAAATAATATTATTTCAGTCGGTATATTTTCGTACGAATTCAAGGATTTAAATTACGACTGCGTAATCCACTAGAGATAGGGAGAAATATGGTCATAGAAAATAGGCTGTGCGAGATGGTTCTTGCTTATAATAATGTGCGCATTCGCTTTATTTTTTATCCCAGCCATATGTGGGTGTATTGGTGATATTTTGTTGTTTTTGTGGATTTGAGAATCAACAAATATGCAACTCACTAGGCCAACTGATACGTTGAATCTGCACTTGCGGATTTAATTTGGGGGAAGCAAAATTTCATGGAATTACATTTTTTCTGCTCGTGGCGATATAAAAAATATATTTTTCGGAACAAAGTTGTCCAGATATAGTTTTTATTATGTGAAGATTGTTTGTTTAAATTGTTGAAAAAAACATTAAATTATTTTTTAAATGCTATTTATCAGCGGTTAATCGGAAATATTTTAGTATTTTTATGTATTTTAAAGACTTAATTGACATGTGATGCAGTTACTGTTTATCATACTCCAATTTTATTTACCCGTCGATGATGTTGATCGAAGGAAGTTAGGTTTCAGTATTTGAAGTATTATTTCCTTTGTTTCTTTGAAATTTGCCTTTTAGAAATTTTTATGTGTAAAATTAAACCACTTTTGTTCATCATCATGGGCGTCTTGTATATCAGTAGCTGGATTATTCTTCAGTCTCGGTTGGGATCATATTTGATAATAGCGCGGTCCCACTTATTGGATGAAAAATATTATTTCCATATTTCATTCCAATTGTATCATTAAATTTTGGGGAGAACTTGACCTTTATTCGTGGGTGCTTGAAGAAAGCGTAGGCAACCATTTTTGTTCATCATTTTAGGTGTCTAATACATCACAAACTGGATTATTCCATAGTCTCGCTTGGAGTCATGCTTGATTCCAACCCTGTCCCAATTATTGGATGAAAATTTATAATTTCCATTTCTCATTCCATTCATATCATTAAATTTTGGCGAAGAAATTGAACATTATCTGTGTTTCCTGGAAGATAGTGGTGGTGCTATTTTTCTGCTGAAATAAGATAGTTTTACAGTTGAAGAGATGATTTAATGAGATGAAAGGGACGGAGAATGAGAGGAAATAACCTTGGCTTCTACTTGCGGTTTATGACGACGGGGAGCATGCTTATGTTAATTTCTCTCCCTGTTTGAGGCCACATTCGAAGGATTGAGTACTTTTCAACGAGTACTCTACCATCTTTGATCATGAAATTAATCGCAGTTCACAAGGAAAATGCTTCTGATAACCAAACCCTCAACATCCGAGGTATCTAAACTTGCCGCCATCGGAGATAAAAACTTTACTCCGAATACCATTGAGCTAATCGTAATGGCGACATCACCTTTTGGGATCGAGGAGAAGCGACACGAAGGAGTGCAGGGATGCTTGAAGGTATAAATTTTTCCGGTCGAACGAAATGAATGTCTATGCGATGTCCGGAGGCATGTGGGAAGAAACGCCTCCTCTTCCCGAGCAATTCTGCGTGCCAGGGTTATGGCAGTGACTCTTCCGCCGCCCGAAGAGGTTTCCTCCCATTTTTACTGCCGAAATCTAATTTACGGCATCGCATTCCCAGCTGGTGTCCCGCATCCACGGTCCTTTGTGGTGCTCCACCCCCTTTTCGAAAGGGGTTTTGGGGGAGGAGGAGTAGGCATTTAATATCTGTAGTCGGGCGAATGAGGAGCACGGGCGATGATATTTCGGAGGGTCGTCCTCCGCGGTAAAGGATCATGTTCGAGGATCTCTGGGGATGGCGGAGTTGTGGGTGGAAAAATTCTCGTGGGCGGGAGCCGAGAAGAAGTGGATCGCATCTGAGGAGTGGGAACGGTTTGGATCTTGCGAAGGAGTGCGTGCCCCTCTGAAGGCGGTTTTAATTAGTGGGCGGAGAGTGTTGATTTAGCGGAAGGGTGAATGAGAGATTTAAGAGTGGACCTTGTTTATGTTCCCCGGCCCGTTTTCCCTGGCTTCGGATGGTTTTGAAAGGAGAAGGGCGTGGTTCTTGGCGATCAGTCGAAATGCCTTCGTGTTCCCTTCCTTATTCGTGGATTCCATCGCCGGGACGAAAATATGGATGGATGGGTTAATGGATTCAGACACATAATCCGGAGTTGGATTCAGGCCATTTTTAAAGGAATAAGCCTTTTTTAAATTTCATTCTTTTGGCTTAATTATGCTGTGTTGGTGATCACCACTGTCGAGTTGTTGAATCTCTCCTAAGGGTGAGAGAGCGTAGGCTATGGTAATGATATTTGTTCATGATCAATAAATGGTCTTCTCCTTATTTGCAGCGTTAAACTCATTTTTTAGGCTTTTCAGTCACTTTTATCGTTATTTAACACAATGATTAAAGAAGTTATTCTGTGTGGGTATGGTTGGATCGAGAGAAGCAGTGTGCCCGTCAAAGGCGGCTTTGATAAGCGGGCAGAGTGTTGATTTTGCGGAAGGGGGAATATAATTATGAATCTTCATTGTGTTTATAGGCATAATTTCATAGCATCTAGTGTTGGCAATGGTTATTGTCGATCAGTCAAATAGTTGCACTTGGTCCCCTTCCTTATCGGTAGGTCTCATGCATGGGAAAGCTTATCTCAGGTAGAATGTGGTGAATTCAAATCTGTTATCTGAAGTTGGATTTCATTCTTTTGAAAAGAGAGAAAGCTAGTTGAAAATTGATTCTCATCTTTCAATTTTACTGTGTGTTGAGCATGGTAATCGTGTTGGTTAGGCCAGTGAGTGCGTGAGTCCAAATCTAGTGTTTGTGATCATTACGTACAATCCATCGTATAAATTTAATATGCACCCTCTGAAGGCTTGAGCGTCATCGTTACGTCGCTTGTGTGTGACTAATTGGATATGGCCCCTCAGTAATTGATGACGAGAATGGCTTTGGGTATCGGCTGTCTCCCCGCTTCCCTCCGAAATAATGGTTTAATCTCCACAACTTGTTCGTGAAACTTCACTCGAATCGGCAGCGTTTCACTGCGCAATTAGTAAATATATGCAGAACTCAGGAGTAGGTGGGTTTCATTCCGTCCGTTTGCCCTCCTAAGGGTCCTCGTAAAGGGTCTGCTTGCGAAATCCCTGTATCCTTAATTGATAAAACCCCTTCCGCCTCGCTGTGGATATCGGTTGCGACCGTGAGGACTTCGGGTGTTAACGACGCATTAAAGTGGGTGTCCGTAATTGGGAAGGTGTCCAACGACAGTTCGCGGAAGGGAACGCTTTAGAATTGGCTGCATTGCTCCCTGTTGGATGTGATTCATCTTTCCCTGAAGAATGGTAACTTGTCTAACGTCTTATGCGAGGCGAATGCTAAATTATTATTTTATCATTTAAAAGTTATACAAAATGTTCATGAGTGTGATTGTGTGCGTTGATGTTGTCGTTTTTGAATGTAGGTCGGCTTCACCATTTACATAGGCTTCGAGCTGGTAGGTTCATACGCCGGGAATTAATGGAAGCTTTGGAATTTTTCTTGAGTAACGGTTTCCAATGCCTCATTACGGAATGTTAGTTAATTGGATTTGGATGGGGATCTTTCATCTGTGAACTGATCGTACCCCTTCCCCTCGGATTTTGCGTTTTGCTCAAAGTCATTTTCTATGGAAACCGTTTTCCGGTGGATCTTACTTAATCATTGTCTCTTGAAATTAAGTTTGGATAGTATTTCACAATGGAAAATATAGGTTCTACATTGAATTTGCTCTTTTTAAATAAATAAATTATAATATTAGTTACGCCTTGTAAATCTCCTTTACTGAGTTGAATGAATCGAAAACATGCATTTTAAATATCCTTTTGTCACTCGCCCGCTTTTTGTCATTAAAGAGGGTTAATGCATTAATGACGAGGTGAGTTACGACATTACAGGTGAAGTTAGAGCCGAAGCTAGCATATACTGTTAAATGAGCGCTGCAATAGTAATTCCTCATTTTATTTAACTAAAATTATTATATAAGATATTTAAGACGATTTCCATGCTGTTTTATTATCCTGATTGCGTTTCAGCCTTTGATACGGGGAAAGAGTGTTTTCTCCTTTGGCATTTATCTTCATTGTGTCTAAATCTAGACCTTGAACTGAAATTCGCAGTATCAGCTAATTTTACTTCTGGCAAATGCCAATTCTTACGATTTGCGTCACAGAAGCAGCTGATATCTTAATAAGTCAGTAGTAATTCCATGAGCATTTAATGCATGTACGCGCCTCTTATATCAACGCTGTGTATTTCAAAACTCCATTCCAATGGTCTAACATCGAAGTTGTGTCTCTCTGTGCACTTGATATACAGAGTATATGAAATTAGTCATATTGGTCGTCGCCTTTTACAGCCATTGACCATCACTCTTTGTTATTTTGATTCGGAAGACATTGCAATACATTTTCAAGGAACCTCATTGCTTGAATAAATACCGTCAAACCCAACATTTAGCGAATTAATGCAAACCTAAGAAACGTATTTCTTAAGTTCTTGCTAGTTATTCTTGTTGAAAAATTGTACTTGTAAGTGAATTTGATAGCCCTTGGAGCCCCAAGAAATACTGTTGAAAGTGTAACAATATACCAAGGTAATAGATTATTTTTTATTTCTTCTGAGGTCATTGAAATGATTAATTTATGTAAAAAATGTATCACTGTAAACAACATTATTAGGCATTGATGATACAAGGTATTCCTTTCCGTTTCTCGAAAGTTTAGCGGTTCACTTAGTACTTGGAATTTGTCATGGAGCTTCGCCTGAAAGAAAGAAATGATAGAGGAAAGTATTTTTTACCGTGTAGGGGATCAAAAATATGCGTTGAAAGAATATCAAGCTTGCGTCGGAGATCGAATCCAAACGCTGCACAACTCTGGAAGGGAAGAGGAAAGCAATAAGGAAAAGGTGCTGTCGCGACATAAATCTCCTTTGGAAGAGGCCCTGGAAGAATTCCAGGAACCATTAGAATAGATCGAGAATCGCATATTTCTTCGACCACCCCTGTTATTCTCTTCTGTCATTCGGAAACTTCTTGGTATGCTATTTTTCATCATCATCCTATTGCTGGTGAAAACTTTTCGACAGCGTTTTTTACTATTTTTCTGCAATTGCTTCTGCTCTCAATTTTTTAGGGATGCAAACCCTCGACACGTTTAAAAATTTCCGAAATTATGCTTATGTTAGCTGGATAATTTCTTTAATAATTTTGTGCAATAATCATTGGTTTGATGCTTTATTTATGTTACATTTAATTTTTTTTATAAATGCAGCATTACATTTCATATATATTAATTTTTGCTTGATGTGTAAGAGTGTAATTTTTATCGATGAAATTTCGTATTTAGCGTTCGTTTATTTCAGTGCAGCTCCTTTTTGGGATGTATTGATTACTTTCGTAGATTTTGACGGTAATTCGTTGCCAGATACTTTGGCTTTTAATGTGGAAGCGATCATCACATCTTAATGATGCGTATCCATAACAGGAGCTTAGACTTCTAAATTAAATTTAGTGTACTTTTTTGTTTCCTTGGTAGTACTGTTGAGTTTGAGTTTTTCGTGTGATTTAATTAATATTGATGCGTAAAACCTGTATTTTATTTCAAAGTTTCCCTCCAGCTATTTTGAATATTTCCCAAACACGTATCGTAGGACTGAATAACTATTTTCCTAATTTTTAAATAATTTATTTTATCTATTGATTTCGCCGTCATACGTAGGTGTCGGATTCTGTGATGAGCGGAGCAATTTCATCTTCATTGCTTTGTATTCTCATCGCGCAGATGTGCTTTCAGATATAATATCAGCGTGTTGCGTTGTTGTTATCGATCTTTGGTTGGACAGTAAAGTGAAATTATTGCGGTGTCCGTCGCGCATAACGGCGAGCATATGCACCATTAGCGCCTGAATCAGCGCAGTACATTCGCGGCATTGAATGGCCCCGCGCACCACGCGCCCATTTCCCGAAATTGCTTTAAAGAGATATTTAGCGGAGCGAAAGTTTCTCCGAGGCAATTTACATTCGCCCTCGGTTGTGCTGATTGGTAATTGACTCCGCCATCAGGGAAAGTGTACTCCCAGGGGGCCCGTGCGCTACAAATTCATCCCTTCCCCTGTACCCCTCCCCTTCTATCATTCTATCCCTTGCCACTACTTCCTCAAGTTCCCTTCCATCCCCTCCCACTCCCCCCTCCTCCCCCTAATCCTTTTCTTATTTTTTCCATCCTCTTCTTCCAAAGAATGGGAGGCTCGTCGGGTACGACTTTATTCCTCGAGTTTTTCCCTCCCTCCGGATCCGTAGGTTTTTTCCCCATCCTCCTCTATAACCCTGGAAATTGGATGCTGGTAGTTTTCGTTTCCCTCCCCCTCACCCCGTTGCCCCCCTCCTGTCCTTTCACTCCCTCTACCCTTTCTTCCTTTGCTCTCAGTCTCTGCCTCCCTGCTTCGGCTGGAGTTTTGGCCCAAAGAGAAATTAGGATCGATACTCCGGTGAAAAAAATATTTGAAAACAGTGCTCAAAAATATCTCCCTAGGCTATCAGATCAAGGTTGAGAATAAAACACACTGCGTGCGTGTATGCGCCAGTTTTTTTATATTCCACGACTCTCGGAATTTAATGTTCTCGCGCAGAAGTTGCTCAGTGGTTATCAATGATGATTTGATTTTTTTGCTGTTTTTTATTTTTTTGTTTCCAGGGAATGATGCCAACTCCTGGGGAATGTACGTATTTATATATCTCCTCTCGAATAGGATAAGTTTATTCGGCCCTTTCGGGCTCACGTGTTTTCCTTGCGTCGACTCGAATGAAATCGAGGAGAGGGAGGAGACGAAGGATAGAGGTGTGAGGGGGAGGGAGGGAGGGAAGGTTTGGAAATGCGAAAAAGGTACGCCGATTCCAAAATGCTATTATCATTTCGCCTCGTTTCCCTCCATACGCGCGCATTGTTCGATTCGCGTGCTCGCTCTGTTGTCGTCGTATCTGCGAATTCGCCTCTTCGCTTTCGCCCTACTTTCTCCCCCCTCACCCTGCGTGTGCCAGATGCCATCACCGGATGAGTGCGTTTTTCCTTCGATCCGGTCCATGCGAACATTTGACTTAATATTCGCCTCACACAGTATTTTTCGAGAGTGTGAAGCAGTCATATTTTCATTTTGCTCGTCATATTTGAGCACGTTGACGGCAGTGGCGTTTTAGCATGTACGCGTGTATTTATCCGGCCTCGGTGGGGGGAGGGGGGAAATCTTCGCCTGGTAATACCAAGGTTTCGCGTTCGAGTCCTGCCTGGCTATCCAGGGTATGAGCCGTGTTAGATGTGTTACCTCCATACTGTCAAAATTGTAGAGATTGAGGGAACTCGTAGGTTTTAGAGAAATAATAGCTAATTTTATTTATTGTCACGCCATCGTTTTTTATCAGTTACGTATTACTGGTACTAATATCATATAAATGGAATCTTAAATGAATATTTCTCTGTTTTGAAGAACTGTGGTCATTATGACCGCGTAGGTCACGATCCATGCAAAATAAACTCTCGTATCCGTAGCAATAGAAATCCTGTGGGATTGAGTTGCCGGTCACTATGACCGTGGCGGTCAGCGAGGTAAATTTCTTTGATCCATATACCTTTCGTAGGGAAGTCGAGTGAATCATCTTGGAACTGCCCCATATCATCATGCTCGATAGAAGCTATATAATGAGGCATTTGAAAATATGAGTGACTGACGCAGTCACATCTCTCACAAATCGCTCCTTTTTTTGTAATCTCGCACGGATTAACGGCTGGTGTCCTAACGGCTCCTCCGTAAGTACGTTGAGGTGGCTTTTTAAATTACTACATGAAATTATTAATTCAATAAAATTCAGGTATCTTAGCATCACAATACAGTTTTTAGGAGTAAATTTCATTCGCATTATGTTTTGCTAGAGCAAGAGTTAGTCATAGCCTATTTGAGCACGTTCTGAAATCCACTGCCAGCGCTGGAATGGCGTTCCAAAATTTCCTAGCAGTATCGCGCAGAAAACTATGACGTCTCTCAATCTACCTCTGATTGGTTGTCACCGAATGTTCTTGCTTGCATCTGAGCAAATGTCATTCTTCGTGAGGACTATAAATATATTAATATTTATGGAATTCAGTTTGAAGTCTTTGAAACAAAAAAACTGTGTACCAAATAAATTACTTAGACATTAAAATTGTTTTCAAGGGAATTATGAGGAAAGTGAAAATCTTTGGAGTTCTGTATGCCAGCAGAAGTGGAGAGATTGGAAATAGTTCTGAGAAGAAGCGCCCGAAATTTCACATTTCTAGATATTCGATCCGCCATCAGATTATCGATCTGTGACAAGGAGAGGAGTTTCGTAATGCCCCGCTCCCTTCTGTATTTCATCACGACCTACTTCATTTTTATCCGTCCCTCTTCTCCCCAATACCATTTCACCGACTGCATTCATCGCAATAAAAAGGTATGCCACTCGCTTCCGCTTCCTGTCCAATCGTAGGAGTCGTTCCCGGCCTCTGTTCCACCGGAAGTACGAGGTCCGAAAGAAACTGGAAGTCGAAATCATGTAACTGTGGAAAAATGCTCTCAAGACTCTATAATTTAGTGGCTCATTCAATAGATGGTGCAATAGGCATCGTGCATCAAATATCTATACGAATCGGAATCAAATATTGGCATTCCTTGTCAAAAAGCTCCCGCTCCTATAGTGTCGCCCGTAGCCTTAGAATTGGGAGCTAGTTCTCCGAAATAGTAACGCATTAAGTGTTCAATAGATTTAATTTGGAGGTTTTGTGAGTATGATTCTTCAAAATTATGTTTGCTTTCATAAATATTATTGTGAAAATATTACATGTTACCGGAAATGAATTGAGACCTGCGTCTAAACAAATTATGACTTCGAATGATGATAATGATATTGTGGCCACATTGTTCCATTCTCAGCTTAGTGTGAATAAAACGACCACGACATCTATATGCGAGGGAACATCCTGTATATATTTAATCTATTTGTAAGTTTTTCTGTTTACACTCTTGAGTTTCATGAAAATTATTACCCTTGCCATCATGCCCATTTAAGGTGGAAATTACGCCAGAACTTTTTATATCTTAACATAAATAATTTTTATTTTTTGTACTTTAACCGCCTCATCAAGTTAATTCCTTCTGTTGAATAAAGTGCTCTCGGGTCTTCCACCGGGTTAAGGCCGGTACACAATGAACGCTAACGTGAGACGCGAGCCGTTAACGGGAATCGGTATAAATATGGCGGAAGGGAAAGCTTATGGAAGGGGGACAACCACCGTTTACGGAGAGTACGTAAATGCGAGAGATGGGCAACTTTCATCTCTTCCCGTGTCCCGTACACGGAAAGCCAATCACAGCGATACAGCATTGTTGGCGCCCATTGCTGAATATAGCAGTTGTTGTTGTCGTGCAACGTGAGCTGAAGAGAAGTCAGTTGAGGTAAGCCATTACTTAATTTAATTTACGTGCACACTATCCTCGTCGATTTCGAACATTCTTCAAAACTCTTCCTACACACAAACGAAAAGACTGAAGACCACAAACAAAACCACTGCGCGGGCGTTGGTCAATTTTCTTTCCGGCCACGGGAACGTCAATTGTGACCGCACGGTGGCGTTCCCCGTCTCACGTTCTCCCGGATCCCGTATGCCGTCTCACGTTAGCGTTGATTGTGTCCCAGCCTTTAGTTGCAATCGCAATACCCCTTATGACGACCAACTATTCTCTCGTCGAAACGTCGGCAGCAATGAAGAAACTCTCGCGATGGAATACCCGCATAGCATTTCATTCAATTGACACGCTGGGATAACACCAGATCATTCCTGGATCCTTCTGCTGTTCGGGCTATGGGGAGACGGGTTTGGAATGGTTGGGCGGAGGTCCATTGGGCATTTGGAGGAAAGTAGGTAGCGGTAGGAGTCGAGAACGGCCGCAATGACATGGTTCTTGGGATTTGAGCGCCACATCTCCGCGTAGCGATTCCTCCCGGAGGCGGAAACTCCGAGCTCATTGTCAGTTCGCTGCCGGCTGCACGGCGCCTAGTCTCTCCCAATTGCTCCACTTACTCCTTCAATCCTCATCATTGTCTCTCCCAACTCCTCTTTGCTCTTAATCCCTACAAGAGCGCCTCGTTCCCTCTGAGCCCAACATCGCCTCCAAGACGAGGACCGACCGATCGGAGGACCGCAGGGCGCTAGCAAACACTGATCCCTTCCACCCGTCACGACTTCTCTATTTTTTCTCACCGCATCCTTCTCTCGCTGCATTCATTTTGCTCGTGGGTCAGTGAAGTTGGCCTATAAGCGGCTGTCTTGGTCGAATGGCGCATCCAGAATCCGAGCGTGGGAAAAGTCCTACGATTGAAAAAAAATGGTTGAATTGTTGATATTAAGATGGAACTGGAGATTTGGGAATGCTTAATGGTAATGATTATTTCATTATTTATAGGTTCCATTAAGCACTGGTATTTTAATAAATACGAAGCAGATTTAAAAGTATTCATGACCTGGTTATTCAGATGGAATTGAAATCCGTGACATTCGGATTGGTAAATGAGGATTTATCCCCGCCGTTAGCGAGGCCAGGAAAGTAATATGCATTGACTTTGGTTAAAATTCGGTTGAATTCGAAAGTGCAGTGTTTCGTGGCGCACGATTGCATTATTCGAGGCTGTTGAATCTGGTTTATAATTTTTGTATTTGGATTTAGATCACTCTTGAAGCGTTGTGTCCATTATATATTTGTGAAAAATCCCCCTCCCCATTCTTTTTTAATATGGTATTTCTCTTGCATTTGAGAAATTTGGCCTGGGAAGTATTTATTTACTTTTTCTCAGTAATTGAGCTTTTCTGTGCTACGATTGAAATTTGGCCTGGGAAGTGGCCCACAACTAACTGATTTAATTCCTAATTCACACCCTGCGTCACCTCTTATAACGCTTGTACGTTAGGCTTATTATTTTTGTGTATCCTTCTCTATTTATTCTCCAAATAAAGTGCATGGACATCGCTATACGTGCAGGTTTTAATTTCAATTTAGTTCCAGTGCACTTATCTATCTTCTATTTCTAACCTATTAGTTTTTTCAATGGCTTGTAACTGCGGAAATACCGGCTCTCTAAGCACCGTATTATTGGATGAAGTGCGTTTTTAAGTGAATGTTTTCTGCGAGTGGTTGGCTGTGTGAAATGTGTAAGTGCGTAGTGATTAAATCGTTTTTTTATATTCGCCTTGCAAATAAAATTACTATTAAATTTCTTTATATCATCCAAAACATTTATAAAACATAATAAAATTTGATTTGAATGGAATATATGAATTTATTACGCTATTATGTAGCTAAATACTTAATTTGGAAAAATGCCCGAAAATAGTAATTATCTCAGAACTAGATCCTCCGATTATAATAAAATTGTTTGTTTTAAAGAAACACGTCCGTGTCAACTAGAAGGCATGGAGCGATCTGAATTATTTTTTATCATGTGAAACCCCCGTGTAGCTTGCAAGTCTTCGTCGGCTCTTGGCCAAGTCTATCAAGTAGCTCGGTGTGTATGAGAAGCAGATACCCATGTTTCCTGTCTTCCATGGGCTCCCCGCTGCGCTGTAATCGATGCATGGTGCTGTGTGTTCGCTTTCTATCGCCTGGGAGAGACGCCGCTACTTTTTCTCCACGGGGGTGCGAGAAAATGAAGGCCGTAACTCTGTGTAAAAAGGGGTGGAAGGGTAATAGGGCTTCTCCGTCCGTTTAACGAGCAATTCGAGGGATAGTGTGTGTGTGAAGAACTAAAGGGAGTTGATGAGAACAGGAGAAGTAGACCTGTTGGGATTTGCGGTTGAAAATGTGAAACGCGCGCTGTACGAAGGCATCCTTTGCTATAGCACAATGCTTTTATTCCACATTTTATCTTACTTTTCTCTCCAGAAATGATGCTCTGCCATCTTAAGCTGTAATCCTCGTTTGTAGACCTTTGCCTTTACGTATTCGGGTGTTTACTGGGAGAAGAATATTATTGATAACATGGGTTCTTATTTATTTGCGTCGCGAATCAGCATAGGGGTGAATCGTCTGATGATGAATAATGTTTATGGAGCCTTTTTTAGTCGCCAAAAATAAAATTTGGCGTACATACTCGGCATTGCATTTGTTTAGTTCGTTGTACACTTAACTTTGCGTTCACTTTCTTCCATGTTATAATATTAGTAGTTAACATTCCTGCTGCAGTTAAGTGATATTTTGATGAGATTCTACCCGAAGGATCTGGGTCAACGTGTCTTTTCTTCCTTAAAACATTCACCTTTTTCTGCCGTGATAGCGGCTCAATGTTTATCATATGTGATATTATTTCATTCAAAATGCTGAGAATAATGCGCAGCCTTTGATTCTAAATGTAAAGAAGACGAAATATGTGATAAAATTCTTTCATTTATGATCATACTGGAGTTAAATGTTATGTGAAAACATTCATTTTGGTACCCATGTACCACGTACCGTTTTTAAGCTATTCGAGTCTCTGTGGATTGTTTATGCGAGATATACGTACGGTTGAATAATTTAAGTATCGGGAATTTTTAAATATAATGCTTCACAAAATTTAATAAATTAAGTCTTATGAGGGCATGGTCGCTGTATATTAATTATTTTTTTCTTTTCTGGTTTAAGCTTTAAGCGGCTTTGCCATTGCTGTTCCTATCACAGAGAACGTCTTTCCTTGCCTTTGGAATGGGATCATTCACGTGAACAGATTTTCGAAAGTAGTTCATGGTCGGTGATAAGTCGGAAGCCCTCTGCTATGGGCAGCTTTTATTTCTTGAGCCATCTTCTCTTCACGGAAGTTCTTAAACGGCCGCCATCCTCTCTGTTCCTCAAAAGCAGGTCCTTAAAGTTCTTTGTTCCCTTATCCCGTAGTCTTCAACTGAAGAGAAGTGTGACATGATTTCCCCCTCGTCTGCATGAGCAGCATCTCGATGAGGTCATTTCCACACGGGGAATCCGAAGGAGTTAAACGCGGAAGGTGTCACGCGTGAGTTTGAGAAACGCGGACGGTTCCTTTGGACGAAGAGATTTTTGGAAATACACTGGTCCATTTGGGAAAAAAAACTCGGCAGCTTTTAGGTACCTCTGATTGTTGTTTGGATTGGGAACGTGAAACTAGTGGGAAAGTTAGATTAGTTCGTATGTATTTCAGGAAAAAATAGAGTTTTGTTTGTTTTCTACTCTAATGTGTTCCATTCGTTTTTTTACTATTCGGTTTTTTTATATTTTTTCATTACGGGTGAATAGAATCCTCGCATTCCATGGTATAAAAAAATTCAGTAGTCCCAACGGCCGGGGATTTGTATGGCGCCGTTCCGGCGCCTGCTTTATTTTCACTCTCTGCTTTTCGGATGGAAGTAATCATTGGGGCTAACGATTGCGCACGTGACTAGTGCCGTTGACATTCCTATCAGTTTTTACTGTGTAAAGCAAAGCTTTGTTCCTCTCTTGTTTAAATCTGTTTTAACATTTTAATTAGCATATAGCTTTGAACTTACTATTCGTAGTTTTCACGTGTATTCATATCTTACCAATGCTTTTAGCATTATTAGCTGTTTAGCTTTTTATTTTCACATCGCCATGAAATTCCACCATTTCTTCCATAAAAGTTATTATCTCATGATTATGATCCATATTAATCTTTGACTGTCTTATTTAAGTATTGAAATAGAATTTGGTACAGGAACTCTTTCTTTGCTTAGCCACTAAAACAAAGATACGATAATTGTACATAAAGCATAAAATATTATCTTAGATATATTTATTGCTTGATTTACGATATACTGTTGTAAAAAACTTTAGTTAATCTTCCCTTTTATTGCGGATATCATGCGTTGTGAAAATGTTATTTTATTCGTCGTCTTAGGAACTCATAACCTTAAAAATGTTTGTCCTTATTTATCTTCTAATTTCATACGGCATGCTGATATCGTAAGTGAGAAATGTGTTTACTGACGTAAGAAATATTTTTGAAGAACTTTCTTTTTGCATTGCTAGCATTTTCATGTACAAACCCTTGTACTATTCTTACTGGAATGTCCATAGTCACCTAAACCGGCCGTATTTGCTATGGTACATTTGTAGTATTTTGCAGCGCAAGTAGGAAGGTGCCTCAATTACTTCCCACTGAAATAAATTACGTCACTTTTGACCAGCTTCTTGAAACTGGTGGTATACTTTTTTTAATAATTTGCTTCAAGAATAGCGTCAATCTGATTTTTTCCGACTGGAATTATTTGATACTTTCCATTAATCACTGTAATAGACTTTGAGATTCGTTGTGATGGTGAGAATTAGATGAGAAAATTAAGATGAAAAAGTGATGAAATGATGAGACTAATTGAGGAATTTATTTAGTCAGATCTTCTCTTCTAAATTTTCCACCTAATTCATACTCTTTTTTGCGAGTGCTACATGGATTGCCTAAATTTTTCATCCAATTGTTGTACGTGTATCAATGAAAAAATTATGTAACAGCGATGCTCTTTCCCCGTTTTATTTACTTACATTTATGGATTTAAAATCTTGGAACTTTTTCATCGTGTGCATAAATTTTTCCTACGGTACAATATATCAAGGGTTACAAAAATTCTGTATTTTTTCTTCTATGATTCTTTATGATTGTAATTGTGAGTGAAATATTTCTGGGATTTCTTGTCTGGTCGCAGTTTCGGTTTGACTCAACGTTTCGAAGTCTTAACTCAGGTTGGATTCAGGGTGAATTCATGGTGAAACTAGTCGTCTGGATGTTGGTGGTCTACTGCGCTGCGTTTCTGTGGGAAATATTTCATCTCCAAACAACTCCTTCTACGGACATAATCCAGAAAAGCATTATATCCTTATTATTAGATGTTTTTTTATGATAAAAACCATCTAATATTCAAGGTGCCGCATTAATTGGCTTTATATTTTTTCTTCGGTGTTTTCATACCAGCTGACGGGTTCTCACGCTTTCACTTAAAAGGGTGTACTCAAGAGGTCTTACTATTATCGGCAACATAATATGATTTTTTTATTGTAATGGATGAATGGAATTTTTATCCAACGGACTTAACTCTGTGTATTATCATGTATGTTGTACAGATTCTGCGTCCTATTTTAATTTGACATGCTCATCTATTCAAGTTTTCCAATCTGATGAAAATGTTTTTCGATTAGTATGGAATTTTCTTATCTTAAAAATGAAGTACCTCTTATTTGTATCCCTCTTGTAATTGCCTGATTGATGAGGGTAGTTTAAGTGATAGCTTGAGTAGTTTGTGCATTTCAGATATTCAATCAAAGAGCGTGTACTATTCCATAGGCCTCCCACATCTTGTCTCAGCGTTCTGGTCTTAACCAGTGTACTTTACTATGAGCATAAAAGATTTTAGTAGAAGATGTCCTTAGATATTTTTGTTATTAGAACCGGGGGCCCACCTTCAGCAGTCAAGTTCTCTGTCCCTTTGGCCCTTTGACCCTTCCAATAAATTACTATAGCGATCTCTTGAATCGTAGGTATTTTCCCTCGATTGGCATTTCCACCCTCTTATCTTTATCTGCTTCTTTTATTGTCTATGGCATTTTCAGAGGCAACTTGGGATAGTGCTTGGGTATCTGCGGCTTGTGAATAAACAAATAAATATTTTGTCTCCTCTCACGCGTCCTCATCCCGAATTACTGTTTCAGCTGGCATCCAGTGGCCATCTTCTGTGTGGACTCATAGAAATGATCCCCTGGAAGAATTCCAAACTCGTTCCCTTCCATAACCCTCATACCCTCCTACTGCAGTCGCTATAAGCACCGACAATGTCTCGAGTACGTTGCGAATAAATAAGATAAAACAAAGAATTCGCGAGTCGTTAAATGAGCCTTCCCGTGCCACCTTCTCTATATGCATGAATGCAAGACACCCTGCGTCTCACTCGAGTCGTAAGCGCAATAAATAGTTTAGCAAAACGCTTCGCAACTACCTACCACTCGCTACCATAAAACGTCTGGATGCTGCCTCCGCCTCCACCCTCATTCCTCCTCCTGCTTAACTCAACGTCGGCGGCGCGGGTGCACGTGACTCGCGGGTATAAACCGCTCAGTGCTAGTGTGCGTGCCGCTCCGTGTGGAAAGTTCTCTATTTTGCCGTCGGCAGCAAAATGCCGGGCGGTTCCATCGGGAGGGAGGCAGTCCTTATCTTTCAACCATCCGGCGGTTAACAGTGCGGTGCGGGACGCGAACGCGTCCGTGCTGGTAGTGAGACGGGGGTTGGGGACCGGCTGCCTTCCACAGAATGCAGTGCGAAATCGTGCCAATTTCCAGCGGAGACGCATCCCCGCCAGCCCGGCGCCACTCCTGTTCCCTCCCTTTTCGAGAAAAAAATATGATAAACCCTCATTTCTACCCTCCTCTCCTTTAAAAATCGAGGCCGCAGCCATGTTTCCCTTCCTGTATTTTATTTTCATTTGTTCCCATACTCGGGTGGTTTCTTGTTTTTTTTTTCTCTTACTTATTGGTCCTCAAATGAGATCTCTCTCTCCCTCGCCGCGCCCTTCATTTCGACTCAACGTTCCGAAACATACCCGCGTCGTATATTTCTGCCTCCGGTGCCCCTCGCCCCGGGGAGCCCAGAGAGAGTTGCCCGCTCGGCTAAATGGGAGGCTTGTTCGACTCTACCATGTATAGTCTCGTGGCTCGTTCCTCAAATGCCCCCATTCGCCTTGCTACCGTCTCCCTCCATTCGTTTTGCCCATAGTTCCTTGCATTTTTTCTACTTCATCATACTGTTCTTGTTGACAATACAGGGGCATGTAGTATATGTTGCTTAAATTATAATATTCAAGTGAAAATATATTTTTGTTGATTGCTCTTTGAGGTTTTTTGGAGCAATTATCTGGAGACACCAAGTAAATTCAAGAGCAAAGTAAAAAACCGGCTTGATAATTCAATGTCTAGATCCTTCTACATCTCATTGAGAACCTCATGATGAAATATTCCAAATATACAGTAGATCGTTTGTAAAATCTTTTACTTACGATGAAAGCTTAAATAAATGTTAATGATTCGTGGAGGGAGCTGAACTTTGGCATTAAAAGCACGCATTGTTCATAGTGGATGGTTGGAAATAATGAAATAATATATTTTTGAGAAAGAAGAAAACAAAAATATTTCATAAAATAACTCATGTCAGTGTCTTGCATGAAATTACAACTTGGGTGTGCCGAGGAAAGTGCTTCGTAATAACATAGAAAACAAGATAGCTTCAGTCAGATTATTATAAAATATCCAGATTTGATGGCAATGATATTTCAAAAATGACATAATCATTTTGCTGCATCGCTAGTTTTATTTATTTCTCCAAATTTATTCTCATATTTGAGATCTATTTAATGCGTTTTCCGTCTCACCTACTTTATGTGACTCCCTGGCGGGCTCACTCATAGGTCTTTACCTTCTACTTTCTCTACTATCTTTGCGAAACAACGAATGTAAATGGAAGGAGATGAGTAGCTGTCTTTTAGGCATACATATTACTGCTTTTCATATTTGCTCATTCTGCAAGTGGGAATTATGTAAAATCAAGTATGTATCTAACGTTGTTGGGAAAATATATAAATTCTTGTGACTATAATGTAGGTAATTAGTTTTCTTGTGGCTAGTTTATCTGATAATCCCTTACCTTTCTCTATCAATCCTACCGCATGTAATAGCCATTTTGGTAAGTATTTGTTTTCCTATGCAGCGCATACGTCTGCATGTGTTTCTTGATGATATGCCTCTGGACCCATTCTGTGATGGGTCATGTAATATTCGCATTATTCTCTCCCCTGCACGCAGAAGAAGCAGTGTTGCGGGGTGTGGCTTATCTTCCTCGAGGTTCATTTGACATTCATCAGGTCGAGAGCGCTAGGAGTGAAGATATCACCTTGCCTCCTTTCCTTACCCTTCAGACGATGTCTAAGTTCGCCAGCATTGTTGATCGTTCTTACCTTACTTCATGACCATCCGAAGCCGTGAGGGTAACTTTCTTTTTTGCGGTAGATCCTCCCTTACCTTAACCGCCCTCTAATGACCAGGCGAACTTTAGGAAAGGAAGACGGTTTACCCAGACGATACGTGCTTGTGTTATACGCTTGGAAGGACGAGCTCTCTCATCACTCCTCAAAAGTTGTTAGATGCATTGATATTGCGTCGTTGTTCAAGACGCAGTATTTATCGTCAAAATTTCTTGATGCTTCTGTCTCATGGTGGTAATCTTCTTAAAAATTGATTTTTTTTAATTTCTGTTAAAAATCTTTCGCTATGCTATTTTTATAGTCTACTTTAGTTACGAATCTTAAGCATGTTATTTGATCGCAATTGGTAGTTACTGATTTCAGTCTATCATAACCTTAGTGTCCAATAATGCGCCAGGCAGTTGCATCACTTGTTCATGTGAATATATCGATGTTATTTTGCTTGTTGCTGCGAAACGTTTTATCTTAATTGATAAATATATTCATTGAAGTGAAATGCCATTATGAGAAAAAAATGAATATGACGGCTTCATATGTACGAATAGCCATGTTATTTTCCTCCTTTCACCTCAGGAACCTGAATACCATAATGCGTGATGCATGGTTTTGTTATTTATTACTGACTTTGCTTGGGCCCGAGCGTGCGAAAGTTTCATGTTTCGCTGCTATACATTTATCTGCAGCTTATTGGGGTGGATTTAAACATTCCCGATAATTTCGGTTGTAAGGGAGCTCTCAATCGGGTTGCTTTGAATAATCCTATTTGTGAGAGGCTACCTCTTTGTCCTCTATTTCTTTAGCGCCTCCATCCCTCTCTTCCCTGTGGACGGTGAATAGCAGAATTCTTTCCGAGGAGGTCCCGGTAGATAATTATGCGCCCGTAAATTAAGTTTGGAAGGCCTGGGGAAAAATCCCTTACCTCGGTCTCCTTGCCCTTCCCTTATCCATTATATCCTTTCTTTTCTTTCTTTCTTTCTTTCTTTCTTTCTTTCTCGCCGAAGTCTTTTGTGAGACCTCTCGCCAGCTCATGGAAACGGAGAAACAAAGACTAAAATATCTCCTTCTTATTGGACAGATAACAATAAAAAGGAATGTTAGCGGGCAGTATTCTTTACCAGTCGTTCCTCCTTCTTGTTTTTTTTTAGAACTAAGTTTGATCAACCATATTTTAATCCACGAAGTCCCTCCCTTATCGATATATTGTCTATCTTTCGACATCTGCAGTCTTGGAGGCTCGTGCATAGTTCTGTACCGTTTCCTCCCCTAGTTGGATCAAACTTCTGTGGAGATTCCAGCGTGGGAATGCGTTTGTTCATTGTGATCAACCATCTCGCCCAACTCTCGGGAGGGGAAATCGTTCCAATTAAAGTTTCTCCTCGTCAAGGCTTCGAGGCCCGCTTCCAATATCTCTGTATGCGCGCGAGGTTGTATTAAGTCCCGATCTTCCCCTTTCTTAAATTCCAGGTTGTTCCTAGCGCGAGCTCCGAGCCTCGTTTGAGCGGAATTTCGGTTTCCCCGACGAGTTCCGAGAAGAGCCTATGATCCAGGTTGCGGCGGTGGATTGTGATGAAGCCTGGATCTTTCCGGGAAACGGTTACTTCCACGGGTAACTTGGAAGCCTCGTGCATAAATTCCGCATCGGAAGCTGCGTTGCTTGATCGTGACTGGGCGTTGTGATGAGATTGTGGTTTGGGATGTTTTCTTTTTAATGGCTGTCAAACTCAAGGAGCCCCTGCTTCCTAGGTAGATTGTAAGGGTGGGAATTTTTTACGGTTTAAGTTTTGATTTTTTCAGTATTTTAGCGGTCATTCTCTAACCTTTACACTATTAAACCAATCTATTTATAAATCCGTAGAGGCATTTTTATTTCACGTCAACCTGTTTTTTTTATGATATCCACGATTTATAAACCTCTCCAATCCACGTATTAGGTCCTTGGAAGTTTATTTAGTTTTTTTTTATTTTTAGATACGGTTTAAGGTGGTAATAGAGAGATTAAAATTGGATATTGCAATATTTCCACTGAGTTTTATTTTTGATCCCACGCGTTTCGTTGCAACAAATAACATTGCCGAGTGTCGTTTGTAGCTACGAAACGCGTAGAGTCAAAAACAAAACTCAGTGGAAATATTGCAATGTCCAATCTTACCCATATGAACAACTTCCACCACATCGTGCCTGACATTATACAAGATATTGGTAATAGTGTTTCGATCAGGGGAAGCAAATTTGATATTCCTAGCTTCCATAATTCCCTGTTAGATATCACCAAAAACTCCTGCGTTATTTGAAAAAGCTATTACTTTTATACTCTATAATTGATGCCGGGCTTCAGATATTATTGTCTCTAAACAATGGTTTCTCGATCTACCTGGTGACCTTTTCTCTGATAACGTGGCTATTATCGTATCCCAGCCAAATAACCTGTGTATTTTTATATGTTCTGGTCTCAAATATCCGCTATTCGCTCCATTGTAGTGACTAACCCTTGTTGTTCGGCTATTTATGTCGCACTTTGGCTGCTATTCGTCCATAAAGAGCTATCAGTAATTTACATTTTGCCTAGTAATTGCTTTTAAGCGGAGGAAATATGAACCCTGTGTTCCCCTAATATTTTAATCATCATCGTTGACATAACTCGTATTTAAAGTAATTGTTTTATGAATCATCGTTGCAATTTAGTGACTTTTACTTAATCTGTTTGGAAACATTTTCATGAATTATTATTAGATAATTATTATTTTCCAGCGTGGAGTCGTTCATATGGACTTCTTTTTGTTCCGTTCACGAAACATATCTAACTCTGTCGATCTAGCGATTTTGTCTTTACACATTTTTGAGAAAATAAAGATTTCGTGAATAGCCAGGGAATATCAAACGTCAGCCTTGTTGTGCGGCCGGTTTAATCATAGAAACGATTCCCAACCGTCCATTTCCAATGTCATAACATGTTCAATAAAGCTGTAAATTGAATCTATCTTTCCGGGAGTAATTATAGCTCATTTTCCTCCATCTAACGAAACGTCAAAACGCCGCGTGAGTCGGTTTCATATTTCATAATTGTTCGGCCTCTGTTGCTGGACCTATCAATGAGATATCACGCATTTGTTTGGATTAGCATCTGCATTTCCTGTTAATTACAATTTTGAACTGTCGTGATAAATCTAGGCTACCTTCAATGAAATACGAATGGGGATGTTTGTAGTCTAATTTGGTCGGTCAATCCTCTGCTTAATTCTGAAAGTTGGAAAACTCAGAAGTGAAAAGTCATGGAATGCCAAGGGAATGAAAAATACATATGGAAAAATCTAATTAGATTTAAAATTTCTAATTGTTTTATTTTCTCTTCCTGGGTAGAGGAAAACATGCAAGGCGATGAGCAGGGGAGCGTGGTGTACCTATGGTGTATATATAGGCATAGTGTAGCTAGGAACTCAAGGAACTATCGGCAAGTGCTTCGACCTAGGGGCTTTTAAGTAACCTATTACGTGAAAGATGCGCTAGAGAGTAGCCTTGGTCAATTTGAGTTCATTTGGGTTATATTTAAAAAGAATTGAAAGTTTTGACGCTGAAAAGTAAATATTTTTAGTAGCATATCGAAGTGTTTTTACCAAAAATCTATCACATCAGCAGTGGTTATCGTATAACAGGTGAAATTACTTATAATGGTGAGTGGTATTTTAGATGTAATATTAACCTGAAAAATCAGCCGGAATTCAAAATGGCTACCTCTTGTACATCTGACACAAGCACATCATGTACCGAGGAACATCTTTTCAAAGGAGATATCTGTTAAATATACCATAAAATACATTATCAGTGGATTTAAGACTCCTGAAACTTTCCCTCTGGATCGTGGCGTGTTCGCAGACGTCGACTTTATGCCACCATATGTTAAAAATCGGCCCCTTCAACGGAATATCTTGATCTGTTCATGTTCTTGAAAGGAGTTATATTTTAAAATTGAGTTTTAACCAACTACATTAATATTCTGTATGTTGCATTTAAATTTACTTTCAAATTTAGTAAGTATAATTGGTACATATTGATTTCAATTTGCACGAGTTTCGTTGCTATTCCCTCCAATCTAACTTGTGTTCCTTGGTACAATAGGTAGTGTTTCGAGGTACATGAACATGATTTACCTAGGAACAAATGCAATCACTTTTAGAAATGCTAATTAGATCCATTAATAGTAAAGGTACAAGTATAAAACTGAAAACTTATGTGAAGTAATTCTGATGGATTGAATTGCTACTATTAGACTGAATATTCAGTAAATATATTGTGATTTATATAAAAAAGTTGAAAAAAGTGTTCCGTGGTACAACACTCTCCCCTACACTAGTAAGAGAAATGCGTTATCATAGGAGACGTTTATTCTTAGATTGCTTGAACAATTGAGAATGGATATCTTTAAGAGCGACACAGAGAACATAGTATTAGAGCCATACTATATTTCCAGGTCCGATAGAAGTTTTGCCGAACGGATAGGTATGTGAATCCGTTTTTCCCCCGAACCATAAAGGACTTTAATAAGCGCTAGTCCCAACCTCGTTAGAGCACTTAATTTTTTTAGCTGTAAACGGCTGGTGTCCTAACACCCCCTGCCACACGCCTTTTAGGCAGCTTGCGGGATATTGTATAGACGTAGATGTAGAATAGGGAAAAGCTGATGAGAGGATGTATGAAAACGTATGTAAACAAAAACCTGGTGAAGTATCTACACTACAGTTTGAGGCTCTATGGCGCGGAAACAAGGAACAGATGAAAGAGTACGAGGAAAGTCTGAATGCGTAAATTAAAGACTTTTACTAGTACGCTCAATATTATATCATATCTTTGAGTTATACTTTATTAATTTAAAAAATAAAAATATCGTGGTTTTATATATGTTTTATCTTTAGTGGCACGTAATCATAGTATAATTGGTTTTAAATACTTAAAATTTATTTCCGTAAATTACACATGGAAGAAGTCTCGAAAATTTTAAAGTAGTCTCGGAAGACTCAGAATTTCCGATTGATTTCTTATTGTATGTGTTTGTATTCACATTGATCCTTATTTTCATCAAATCGCTGTCTGATTTTTTGAACCCCTCTATAATTTTTGTGTCATCTTTAATTCTTTAGGTATTAATTACATTGAATGATCAGTGAGTTATGTTTCACGTTTTAGCATGAATTTCCGACGACTTTCGCCATCTCTAGTATTTTTTCGAATGCGTCGTTGCCTTTTTCCACTCGAGAAAGTAACTGTACCATGAAGATTTGTGATTTTCGCGAATTCTGTACCAAAAAAAGTTCATTCTTTCCTCATGATGACCTTGGACCTTCGGCAGTTTTTTTCCAATACGCTCTTCAGCACCGAACTGAAGTATCCGAAAGCTGAAAGAAAACTTATAACTTTTAGTACGCGGTACTTCACCGGGCTCAAAACGGATTGCTTGGTCATCATAGTCACTGATAAATGCGTTTCTTATTCACATCTACACATTTAAATGAATGACCTATCATTCTTTACTGAATGATTTCAGAGAGGAGTGCTGAATCAACTTGCTCTGTTAGAATACAATGGCGATTCTTTGAGCAAGCATTATCCTTCTTGCATTTAGCTTGAAACTTTTTTTTTACATGGATATCACGTGTACTCGTATGTACGTATAAATCCTTGTAAGGCTCGCCTTTGTCCATTGCGAGCCGGTACGAGTGCGTTTGTGTGTACAAGCCATTGGAGGAGCCCCTTTATCTCCTCCTTTCTTCTCCGGTAGCACTGCGGAGGACGTTACGTTGCATTCTCTTTCGCTGGGATACAAAGGACTAGGGATTAAGGGAGCTTAGTAGCGAGGAGATAAATAAAACAAGCGGAGTAAGAGAAGTGGAAAACAAGAAAGGAGGAGGAATGAATCGGCCATCAAGGGAAACCTTCGCCTTGAGGAGGATTCTGTCCGGTCTGAACTCCTTTCCTTTCTCCTAATACCTTTCAGGCGGCGCACTACCTTGGAGGCAAGCATAGCGCTCGAATACAAATATCAGCGATTGATCCTCCGTTTGTGTATTGAAACTCAATGAAACGCTGCTTTTATCAAGTAAGTGTATAGTATGTTTGTTGTATAAGAACGAATATTTTATGTTTTTCCCATACTCCCTTATAAAAAGTCTGTGAAAAACCTCGGTACGGTTAATGTTTTCTCGTTGTGGCATTTTAAATAATGTAGTTTTTTTATTCGGGATGAAGTAATGTCACCAGAATCACTCGTCAACAATCCCGAGGTTGGTTTGACGTAGCTATCCACTCAATTCTTCTGCAAATCTTTTCACATCTACGTACTTCTTCTCGTTTACATCCTTTGCGTGTTTCATATGTTTTGTTCGAGGTCTTCCGTTCCTGTTATTGTCATCTACTTTTCCATCGACAATTGACTTCATCAGACGATCATGTCTCAAGATATGGCCTAAAATGTTTTTCCGTCTTCTTATCAAGGCTTTAATGAGGCTTCTCTTCTCTCCTACTCTTCTTAGGACTTCCTTACTTCTAACTCGGTCGATCCATCTGATCTTTATCATTCTTCTGTAAAGTAATCTATGATGTTTATATTCGTCGATTAAGAACAAATATTTACAGTTATTACAAGATAGCTTCATTTTAAGGTTGAAACTGCGTTAATATACTATGTTAAAATGTTGAAAATCATAGTTTTTAGTCTATTGCTAATAAATAAATTTATTACTTTATACCTTTCGTTGTACTTGAATGAAGGAAAACCGGCAGTGTATAATAAAAGGGGCGAGCATACATATCGGTTCCAAGCAGCAACAGCAGCCAAACTAAACCGATCGTGTTCCTTTCTACACCTGTTAAATCCTCTGGGTACCTTCAGTTCCACTCAATCCGGCAGCCCCATATATTTCACTCCACAACGGACTAGGAAGGCTATTCGTCCTTGATCGGTTGAAGACGGAGGGCCGTTGTAAAGGGACGAGAGCGAAAGGAAACCCTTTCAGGGCGGACCCTTTCACTTCAGCCACAAATTCAATCGAAAGGGGTATGGGGGCTCACCACATCGGTGAAAAGCTTCGCTGCAGGCCATCGCGATTTACCATTTCGTTACTTAACATTGGCTATAGTGCACTTCTATTTTTTTCAGTGAATTCTAAGGCATGGATGAATTTGCGCTGTCATTACGAGACATTAGTAATTTTGTCGTTGAATTTGAAGGCGGAGAATAGCGAAATACGTCGGAGATGGGAGGACGTAACTAAGGATGTGCTGCTAGTTGGCTTCAGGTCACTGCTTCCTCAAAAATGAATTCCTGGAATTTTACTGGCCAATGATTAATCTCTTTTCCGGTGATGATTGCCAAAATCAACCGAATTTGAGCCGACCATCGATAATTTAATCACGATATATATACACCAAGAATGATCTTCGCCATGAATAAATCCTTCGGCTTAGTCGAGATTTGAGCCCGAATCTCCCAATTGCCGGTCTGGTATGCCACCAGTTACAGCACCGCCATCATCTACCGTGGCGAATCTCGGACTGGGTTAACCAAACAACGTGTTGATATCTCAAGACCACACTGTGGCACAGTAAGCGGAGGTCGTGCTTCATGGCGAATTTCACCGTTGGTCTTAATAACTTTTCAGCATACTGGTTTCCGGGGTTACTACCGCGTAGATTCATCTCTGCAGACGACAGTCTCGCTGGCATTGCAGCAGGATTCTTCAGTTCAATGAAGTGGAGATCCGTGGTATCGCCCGTCTCTTATTAACCCCGTTGGAGCCCGGTGTCTTCTCATTGGCTTACACCGGCCTCCGACGGGGTGTATAAGAGACGGGCGATACCAAGGATCTCCACTTCATTGACCTGAAGAAGCCTGCTGCAATGCCGGCGAAACTGTCGTCTGCAGAGATGAATCTACGCGGTAGTAACCCCGGAAACCAGTCTGCTGAATCCTCACTACACCGCCAAAGCCTACGCAAGGATTTTATATAACTTTTTACCTGAGCGTGGCTGCGTACATGGTCACTTGTTCTGTGCGGTGCTTTGGAAAACGCCCGTCGTGGAATAGCGACTGTGAAGGGTTTATTCTCCGATGGTGGCATAGTTAGTTAGCAAATGATTTTCCCACAGCGAATTTCATTCTTGGTGTATTTAACTTGGTACCTTGGCGCGTGACTGGGTACAAAGTCACTTGGCACTGCTTGGCTTCCGGGTTCTCCTCCGCGTCGATTCATCTTCGTAGGACAGTTTCGCCGGCGTTGTAGCAGGTGTCATCAAACCTGAAGATGCCTGCTGCAACCTGGTTATAACTGTCCTAAGAAAATGAATCGACGCAAGGGGCAACACGGAAACAAAGCTGCTCCTACTGCACCACTCGACGGAAGTCTCCATCAACATACCAAATTGAACAACTTACGCGTGGAGCCCTTCTGTATCGATCGTATCATTTTTCTCTCTCCGTTATTTCGATTTTTTTTTCGAATTTCAAATTCACTGAGTCCACTTCTGTTGTGGAAATCCTCCCTCCCCCACGTCTCCCTCCGCTAAAGACTTTAAGGCTGGGGGGTGGACTCAAAAGAGTGGCTGGTGGTGGTCCCCTTTTCCTATCCTCGAGCCCTCTCTCTCTCTCTCTCTCTCGTGCGTTTTCCCGCAGCAACCTCCGCATCCCCTCCCGATCCTCGCCCTCTCGATCACCCCGCCATCAATTCCACTCCACCCCTCGTTCGACCCCTTCAAAAACCGCAGTGTTTTAGGGCCGACGCCCGAAATCTCCCACAAATTTCCCCCCATTTGGACCAGTTCGGAGGTATATTCTGTGAGGAAGAGCAGAGAAATATTTCGTTTTCAGAATTTTAACGCTAAATTTTGGGGTCTAGCGTCTAGTCCACGTCCTTTTCTGCTTTGCCGGTAAAATTAGATTGGACGTTTTTGTCATTTGGATTCTTTGTCGGTATTTCAAAACCTAAAAACGATTATGACTTTGTGATGATTACAGGAATTAAAAATTTATTGTGATTACCTATGATTCACTGATTCTTTATGGTGATATGATGACTATTGTTGACGTCTGCGATTTATGGCAATGTTAAATGATTGGCTTCAATCAGTGGCCATTGGTGAGCGGCGATTCATGAACTCTTATGTTATTGTACCCACCGTATCTTGATGATCATAAGCACTCTGGGACTAATTTTGTTCGCCTATTTAAATGGCACCCTACTGGCTACCTCCAGAAGGAATCTCAGAGGGAGATAATTCACCCTATGTCCTCTACGGTACATGAAACTCTGTATTGGATGCTTCCAATTAGGTGTATGCTATAAGAATGGGAGAACCTCAGATTGATTTAGGTTATTTTGATCTTAAACTTGTCAAAAAAATCATTTTAAAAATAAGGCAATTTCTCAGCACCTTTGTTTGAAGTTTTTTTTACTGAACCTTAAAAAATATTTCTATGACGTTTAGAAATCTGACCATATAATTTAAAGTAGCGTGTGGGAATTTATTCATCTTCCTTAATTTAGTATTCTTTGATAATGTTTCAGAGTCTTAGGGACGATTAAAATTTTTGTTTTCTTCAATTCCAGTTAGTATTTTCAGTCCATGTATGACGATTTCAGGTGTAATTCCTTTTATAATTCTAGATTATGGGCTAAAACAATTTGCCCTTTTTTATTTGCCCTTACATCACTAGGTCCTTCACGACCTTCCTTACATTGAAGAAAACTCTCCAATTCTGTGAAAGCGGGCATCTTCGTTCCATTAGGGAAACCCGACATTTCCCCGAAATTGACGCAATTATCATTCCCCACCCTCCGGACGAGGGACGATTCTATTTTGGTCATCGTCGTCGCCCCTCCTTCGCTCCCCCCGCGCCATTAGCGTCGCCTCTCGTCTGTCCGAAGTGCGGATCCTGCCTTCGCCGTCGATTTCCGAGTGGCTCCTGAGAAGTGGACTCCGTGCGTGGCGAGATCGAGTTGCGGCGGCCCCCGCACCACTTAATGCTCAACGCGCCACACTTCCTGCGCTCAAACCTCCCTGCGGCCAAAAATTGAGCGTTATTGATAAATTTATGCTCCCTATGATATTTCTGTCACTCGTAGTTTATTTAAAAATTGTTGATTAATTTTGTTGTGAATTTATTGAAAAAAATTAAATTGAGGGTTTAACGTTGATTAGTGTCTTGGGGATTAGTTCTTGGTGAATTAAATGCAAAAGTTTTGGCCAACGTTTCGGTATATTTATATAGTACCTTCACCGGGGACTTCTTGCATAATAAATATGATTTAAGCTGAAAACTAATCATATTCATAGTAAAAAAAAAGCCCTGAGGAAGGTATAAAAATATATAGAAACGTTGTCCAGAAATTCGTAATAGCTGCATTCCAAAGCTCATATCAACGTTAAAAATTGAGGTCAAGAGAAAAGAAAAAACAACTCAATTGATGATTTATATGAATTTGTGTTCATCATAACAGAGTATACCCTTGCGCCCATTCTAAGTTCGCCAATTAAATCCTATGTGTCATTTATTTACGGTATATTTTTTTCTACGAGAGCGTGGTAGCCTAGTGAGTAGAGCGCTTGTATCTATCCACCAGACTTGTTGTCGGGTTCAAATCCCGGGTGAAGCCATCGGGCAATTCTAAATGGAAGTCCTCGGTAATGCGAGGTGGCCTTGGGGAAGGGGCTGCCCCCTTCACCCTGAAAGTGCATATAAGGAACGCATCTCTCCGTCTCGACCCTCATCATTTTTTTCCTCCCACGAATTGCTCATTAAAAATTTACGTTTTCATGAACATTTCAGAGTGTAAAGGGTAGAAATTTGGTAGCATTTACTGGAACCTCAAACGTAAAAACGTTAAATCTGAGAAAATACTGCGGTAAAATTTTCAACTTTGAGAAACAGGCAAAAGGTTGATTGAAGTCTACTACATCTGCAATAGAAATTTTATGATGATGACGCCATTTACTTTAACCCTTTGAGTGCCACCGGCTTTTTGGTGGGTACTCCCAGAAGTGCCATGGGTATTTTGCTAATTTTGTAGGCCTTTTTTCAAAACTTAATAATTTGCTTATTTATAGCTGTTTTTGCATAATTCTTTTTGTATTTAGGAGTAAATTCTTTCTTACAAATAAAAATTAAAAAATATTGCCCGTTTTTTCTTGGTAAAACGCAATTGTTGTAGCTTAATCTTGATTTTACAAGATTGAATTATTTAATTTTTCACTTTTGACCCAAAAATCGAGACGTAAAATCCTTTCTACATCAACAAAACAAGAGTAGACATAAAATTTCATTGTTTTCCTAGAAAATTATCACATAATCGCAAAGAAAATTGCACAAATTTATAGTTTTTTTACATTTTATTCTTGCAATGACAGTTGCATAAAATTCAGGAGATATCAAGAAAATTATAATACGAATATTTTCTCACCCATGAGTCTTAAACATGTGAAAACTGTATGACAGAGATATCTGGATAAAAATAGCAAAACTTTGCGGTAATTATTACAAAAAATTATTCACAGTTACACTAAAAGTTATTAAACGTATGTTAGTTGACATTCATACAAAAAATTGCAACATTTCAAACTTACTTCCAAATGAAATAAATGAATGTAACGTTATTCACAAATATGATAGGAAACACACAGTCCATGTAGACCTTTTCCACATTTAACACAAACTGTTCTAGATCTGTGGACGGGGCCGCCATCTTTCCTACTGCATACTACACAAACTTTTTCCCTCCTCCCTGGCAATTTCCTTATCCCTCATATTCCCGTTGACACTGCGCTGGGAGTGGACAGATTATTCTTTGTGAGAAACCATTCACCCTCAATACTGTCTATTATTTCAGACATAAATTGCAATCTTGAAATATTTTTTCCAGGATTGCTTGATTTATAAATGATATAGGCATTCAGTACCATTCTAGAAACTACATTGAAAACTACTTTCTTCCAGTATTTCATTGATCTTCTCTCATCTAAATAACCATAAAGCATCATATCCGAAGTATCAATCCCACCCATATACCGATTGTACTGCTCAATGATTTGTGGCCTTTCCTTTGGCAATGTTTGACCCTTTCGAACAACGTAATTGCTTTTGGCTATCGAGTTAGTTGAAAGTAATAACACTGGATTTTTCTGTGATTTTTTTTCTCGGTATCCAAGGAGGAGAAGCTCTTCCCATCTAACGTACTTTTTTTCACCCACGCTGAATTTTTCTTTGAGGGGTTGAGGAATTCCTTTCCTATTACGTCTCAACGTACCAGTTAAAAATGTTCTTTTTTTGAACAAATCACGAGCTAAATCTATACTTGTGAAAAAATTGTCCACTACAACATGATACCCTTTCAAAAAATAGTTTCCAGCAATCAGTAAATTGTTTACTAATACATGCCCTAAACCGTGTTTTTTTTATTTTTTCGCTGTCTTCTTTGGTTTTTGCCCCTTTATAACAATAAAATGCCAGACAATAATTCACCACAGAATCGCATAGCATCCAGAATTTTATTCCCCATTTATGATGGTGCTTGTTAGGCAAATACTGCAATAGCTGGGAGTGATTTTTAGTGCCTACTAATGACTCATCTATACTTAGGTACTGATGAGGGGTAAAATGGTGGCGAAAAACATAGTTAGCATGATCAACAATGGGAAGAAATTTAGCACAGGGATCGTAGAGTTTATGACCAGGTGGAAATAGTTTCGTATTGTCTGTCAAATGGAAAAATTTCAGAATCAGTTGAAACCTATTTCTGGAAAACATCTTTCCAAACCAAGGGATAAAGCGAGAGTTAGTAGACCAGTAGGAAAAAATGGATGTTCTTCTCGTGATACCCATTTCCATGAACACCGCTATAAAAGCCCTCATTTCCTCCACTGTGACTGGACGCCATTTCTGCATTCTCGAATTTGGTGACAGTCCATCATGTGAAGCCAAAAACTGTTCAGCGTACCTGTTAGTCTCCTTCACAACCAAGTTCCAGAATGCTCTTGTAAAGAAGAGGTCGAAGTATGCGATTGGAGGAGAATTTTGAGGCGGAAGACGTTTGGGCCCAGGAGTTTCCAAGAATTCAAAACCTGGAGCCTGGGGTAAATCACAATTGTCCTGAACTGCAAAAAATTCAGGAGAACGATCACTGCTTCCACTTCCACTTTCAAGTTCATCAGAACTGTCACTATCATCACTATAATCAATTCTTGCCGGTCTCTTCTTAGCAAATAATATCACACTTTCATCTGAGTCTGATGTCAGTTCCTCTTCACTCTTGTTTCGACGAGAATGGGCGCTGTCCTCACTTAGCACAGAGTTGTCGTCACCATCACTTAGCGAATTTATATATTCAACTAGTCGGTCATCATCGACACCAAGTGTAAATTCATTTCTCGACGTTGACGCCATTTACTGAATCAATGGGCTTCTTCAATTTCGAGGAGGCAAAATGCGATTACAAACCCGCTCGTCGCAGAAGAATACTGGCTACGCAAACAGAACTGTGAGCTTTATATAGGTGGGGAAATGTCATTGTGTAGAAGATAGCAAAAGACGGCACACAATGTATTGTTTTATGCTCACCATCATCATATTTCAATTACTACTGTCTTAGATGCCATGAAAACGAGGTTGGAAATCGGAGTCACATTGTCGACTCAGCGCTCCAGCTGACCAATACACATGCTGCGAGAGATAGCACGGTATCAATTACATAGTATCTTCTCTTCTCTCTTTCGGTGCTAAATATCAAAAACACGATTTAAGTGGCACATTGAGTTACAAATGACCTGTTTGGAAGTAACTGAGCAGAGATATAAACCTCGTGTCTTCCTGTAACGATCATATATCGTCGCGCTGTGAAAAAGAATGCGACGCGCTTCGCAGGGGAGAATATTTTTCAAATAAGTTAAAAAGAAATAGGTGTTCGCAAAAAATAATACAACTGGTAGAACTACAAAATAGGGTGTATAAGATGGTAGTCAATTGATTTTAGGTGACCAAACAATGTGGCTTATGAAGTACAACATCAAGAAGCTGTTTCGTAAAGACCTAAAATGGTCCTCGGAAATTTCCATCCGTCATATGGTCATATAAATTAAAAAATATGTTGATCGTTGCATTTAACAATTCAAATTATAATGCAACGCGATAAAAAAGAAACCATTCTGGTATTATTCACAATAAAAAATATTGATTGTATGAAAAAAATATTGTTTTAGCGGGCTTCATAATAGACGACGATATATCGTCGTTGGCACTTCTGGCGCATTCTTCAAACGACGATATATCGTTGCGTGGCACTCAAAGGGTTAAAGGCTTGTATGAGTCGCGAAAGAGGGCCAGTGGTTGGAATGTGAAGTGCGTGCTCTTAGTATGCCGTTCTCGTTCAGCCATGGGTATGTGGAGAGTGTAAGTCAAGCGACCCGTGTTCTGGGGCACTACTAATATTTTACTCGTGAGATTTGATTTAAAAAATTAAATGCTTCCTTACCCACTGCACTGTTGCGATATAAACCCTTGCCTGAGACGCATCTATCCGTCACATTCATGACGTAATGCTACGCTAATTTTCAAGGTGTATGTACTTTTCCGCTCCTAATGACATTTTGTATGTTCGACCGCCTCCAAATTTCTCGCGTCCCTCCCTTCAACTTTCCTACGGGATCTTTCGGACCGGCCTTGCTTTGTCTTTTCCAGGCAATGTCTCTGAAAATGCTGTGCTCTGCACACCGCCCCTCAGAATTTTCCCAGGGACCAACGATTGGTGATGGTGTCATTCATCCTGGGCCAACTTATTAGGTCCATTGGGTGGGTATGAAGTTTAAACTTTCGAGGAGACGTAATGCATCCCTGCCCAGTAAATGTGCTTGGGAATATCTTATGCGCCGAAGTTTCAGGTTTTTGGAATTCGCGAGTGGAGAAAGTTAAAGTCGTTGCAGTATACTTGAAATCTGGCCTCTCCTGTAAAAAAGGTCCATGTTGCTAACAATGTAGACGCAAATGAAATAAATATGTATGTCTGAGTTTTGTCAAATAATTGATGTAAGATGCGCTTAAATTTAAAGTTAGCGTGGTACCATTCTTTGCCTTGGCTGGCTATAGAGGGCAATTTGTACGCGTTACTTATTTCTCTTCATTTCAAGTCGCAATGTTATTGTTTGTGGTAAATTGTTAGTATACATTGTGTGTACATGTATATATATTGCATGTCATGTTTCATTTTCTTTTCTTTTTCTTCTTTGCAGGTGAGCTATAATGTAGATAACAGCTTGCAAGAACATATTTCCCAGTAAAGGTAATAACATATTTATATTTTTACTTAAAATAACATTAGATTATTTCCTTGTGTCCGGTATTTTACATTTATCGATTTCCCTAAGCAATTTCAGCCTCTATTCTTTTGGTGTTTTTTTTTTAATTTGGCCGCGATGACCTTTAAAAAATGTGCGGGCACCTTTCCTTGCCCTAGTTTACTCGCATTTTGTTTTTTATTTCTATTTTGGCATACTAGAGTTAACTTTTGAGGAATGGGAGCTCTTGAGAATTGTGCTATGAATTTAATACATTAACTGCATATGACTTTAATGGAGTAGGGTGGTTTCCTTCATCAAAGAAAACGAAAGACATTGATTGCGATTCGTTACCCACCATTAGTGTATTCATAATATACAAATTATTTTGTTTTAGAAATACTGAGTTAGACGAATGGCAATGGTCCATTTTTATCCTCATTTGAAAAGGGCCAGATTGGCGCCCATACGATGCCACTCCACGTGACGTCACAGGGACCTAGTTTCTAAAGGAGAAGATAGGAGTTATACGTCGTCTGAGGTTACCAATGCATGCATGAGGCGCAGAGCTCAGGGAAACATGTCTTAACAATCACTTATTAAAACTGGCTAAGGTCGGAAAGTTTTCCTCGTTTGATAAGTTATTAATAATCCTTATTTAAGCCAAGCGCTACCAGCCAGTAGGGTACTAGGCTACCCGCTAGCAGCCTGCGTCGTATCAGCGCTAAGCCTCGCCTCAAGGTCACCTCGCAGGGCGGCAACGGGAACCAGAAATACGTCACGCGGAGAGATTTCCCGGCATTCATACTTACGCGTCGCGTTTTCGCGCGCTTGAAAATTTTCACTTTTCATTTAATCGCGAAAAATAGATATCGTCATTTAAAAATCTAAAAGCGTGAAATACGTACTTCAGGAGTAACAATCTTTCGATTTAGGCAATAAAAAAATAATAGGAAACCACCCTATTGCGTGTTTTTTTGTTTAAAAACTTTTGCACTACAATACTATTTGTTAGAGCTCTTTCATATTCTTTATTAACGCTGCCAAGGTAGGTAGAGTTGTCTGCTTTTCTTCGTAACCGAGATAAGGGCCTTTGAATATTCATTGCTTATGCATCAGCCGTTATCTGCTGCTAGCAGGGCTTTCCTCGTACAGTACACACATGCTCTCTCTTGTAGCCCTGAACGTTGTTAGCAATCATGGAAGTGAACTTGTCCGTAGCTCCTCATTTTTTTTGTAACCTGTGTTGTGTATCTTACCTCAATCGACGCGTTTTAGCTGGGGTCAGTTGTTTTTTATAACAACTAGAGTAATTGAACTAGTGAAGTACTTCATCGGTCCAAGCCCTATTACAATGTTATTCACGTGGACTTCCGCTGTTAACTCTTGGTAATGAGATGGGTCAGAGAAAGTTCACTACGTTTACCTCAACGGGGTATAAGCCTCAGGATACTGATCATGTCTAACAGGTAGGTTGAGGTTTGCTTTCCATGGTCGCTGCATGGATTTCGGTTCTATGTTTGTGTAAATATTTCGTGGGAACTATGTTATCGCACGTGCCTCAAATTAGTCGCGCCATGATAGCGCTAGTCTATCAGAGCGGTATGTGTATTTAATTCTTTTTTGTTTGAAATAACTCGAGTTGGAAGATGTAAATTATGAGAGTGTTCACCGGCACTGTAAACCTCTTTTATTACCTTTTTATTGATTTTATGCTATTTTGACTACAATCAGTACCCATTGAACATTTTCGATATGCTGCATTTCTCGTGGCTTTCCTAATTGATTTTATGGATATTTCAGCTTTTTCTGGTGTTAATCACGGCCTCAGCCTTGGAAGGCATATGGAAGGATTAAAATAGATGCAATGCTGTGAACGCTCAGTAAAGGGTTAAAAAAAAAACAAGAATAGCACTCCAATAACGGTAATGCCATGAATTGAACAGTTAACAGAACAGATTTTTTGCATGCTGTTATGAAGTCCTTGAAATATTGAGGGTATTTTTCACTAACCTGAATATTAAGTCACGCGGCCCGCGGTCATTCCACATCAACTTGGACTTTTTTAACATTTAATTTTGATTCATCCCCTATTTTCCGAATGCTAGGGCGATAAAGGCAAGGCAGAAATCAAATGATAAGGATAAAATAAAATTACTTGTTTTATTCCACACTTTATACATCATCTAATGCTATCATCAACTGATAATTGCATTAGATACTGAAACCCGGGTCGTGCTTTTTAAAATAAAGTGTGGAATGAAACGAAGTAATTTTATTCTATTCTTATTTTATTCTATGATGAAGAAATTCCACAAAGTAACGCCTGAGACCGTATCTTATATCAAATGATAAGGCTTAAAATATGAATAACCCCAATCGGATGGCGAGTTATTGCTGCCTGGAATGGGTACCTCAGCCGACGAAGGACGCGCTTATTTCACTGTTACCCCTTATTTCGCGAAAAATTTCTGTTTTCTACGGAAAAGAGTAGATTTTTCCTGATGCGCCTCGATATCTCGCTTCTCTAGTGAAGTCTTCTCGGGTTTTCCACCGGGTGAGTTAACTGTAGGCCGACGTTTCGACGGTTGCCTCTGCCATCGTCTCCAGGGCATGATGAAGAATGGTGCCTCCCTGTATACCGGTCAGTTTCGCGCCAAATTCTTCAGGTGACTTCTGATTGGCTCGCGTTGGATTTTTTCCTTTCCTCGGGCTCTGGATTCGGACGAATTTGTTCCTCAGCTTCTGGGGTGGCTTATGAATTGTCCGTCGGAGTTGAGGATGAACTCGGCCTTAAAACTATGGGGGCCGAATTCCATGTGAATGAAATGAAGCCTATATCGGAGAGACGGTCCGCACCATTAAGACACAGATGAAGGAACATAAGAGGAGCATCCGACTTGGCCATCCTGAAAAATCCGCCGAGGCAGAGCATAGCGTAGACAACAACCACCGGATATTCTTTGACGACGCCAAATTACTTGACCGATCCAATGGCTACTGGGACCGGACAACGAAGGAGGCGATCGAAATCCGAATGGAGAGGAAAACTTTCAACCGTGACACAGTGTACGCTTTAAGTGTCCATGAAACCCAGTCCTAGGGAAACTCAAGGAGGAAAGGCAAAAAACCAGCGGGAGCCAATCAGAAGTCACCTGAAGAATTTGGCGGGAAACTGACCGGTATATAGGGAGGTACCTTTCTCCATTTGTCATCCCCTGAAGACAATGGCATTGGCAGTCGTCGAAACGTCGGCCTACAATTAACTCACCCGGTGGTAAACCCGAGAAGGCTTCACAAGCATCATACATCGGGAAAAAAACAGGATCTTATCTCGCTTCTCTACTATGTGAAAAGAGCCTATCAAGATTGACATCATTATATGTCATGATGAGTCATGCGCTCAACGAAATATTCACAATGAAATGATGACTGTAACGTATAACACGTATGGCATCAGCTGAAGCTAGGTCTGCATTTTTGGAAAGGACGTGGACGTGATCTTTCGATTTTTCATAAAATATTCATGTTTTTCATTTAAAATATCGCGAATTTTATGCCTTAAAAGGCGTGAATTGTTTTTTTTTCTTGTTGGCTCCACATTTTGAGACTTGTTTAAAGACCGTATTTATGAAAGTAAAGTTGAAGTACGTTTTAGTTCTTTTCTTAATGGATCTTTGACATTTTATAAATAAAAATTCAGTATTTGGTGTTCATTCATCCCAAATTTGAACCTAGGCGTAGGTTATACAGGGTAGCTTGTATGTTTCATTGGAGGTGCCCATGGTAAGTGTGAAACATTGAAAGAACGCGTCATCTGTTCGACTACGTTTTGCTATTTTGTGTTAATGTATAAAACTTGTCTATTTTGTAATGATTATTAATCCATTTACTTTCTCATAATCGTTTAATGCATTATTTAGGTAAATAATTTGTCCTCGCTTTAATTATCGTAGTAAAATTATAATTCGATAAAAAATATGCCAGAAGTTGCCAATCCTAGGAGACCATATGATATATTGGCCAATAAAAGGTTAAAAGTTGTTTTTTCACTCGGCATTTGTGGCTCATATATTATTCGAGCCTGCTTTTTCAAAGCCCCTGGGTCCTTCCCGACGCTTACCCACCTGTCATAACCACAAGCTGTTTCCCTCGCACGAAAAACCTTCTTTCTTCTTCGGCTGCCTATCCAGATACGCTCTATCCATTCTGACCTCTTTTCTCGGGTATCTAGCGATTGTTTTTCTTCCTGAATAAAAGAAGTCTTCCGAACACTCCTTAGTGTCTAGGTTCTTTCATCTAGGACTAGCCATCTTTGCTGTCGGGTCCTATTTTCATTTATGGGTCGTAGCGAAAAATCCCATGGCTTTTTTATCCTTTTTCTTTCCAATGTCATATAATCCCCTAAAAAAGAAGTGAGGCCATAGCAGAGATTCATATTGATTCGTTGAGGTATTTTTATTTTACGAGTTCCCAGGAAATGAACTTTGGGTTCACTAGATGTGGACGAATGAAAACACTCAATGACTTTCGATTTGATCGTAATTTCACCCATGAGAAAGATGCGGGGAGTAGGCAGTTTCAGATCAAAACCTCTGGAGATTTTATTCGATTTAGGGATTCAGATCAAGTGGGTAATTTGTTATACGAAGTCTATAGTTCTGGATTCACCGTAAGGTTTGCCGTGAAGAAGTAAGTGAGTAGAATTATAAATTTTAGTGGAAGGAAAGTTGTGCTTCGCAATCTTGAGTAAAGTGCCATCTTGTTTCTAGTGATGATTGTTGTATTATCCTAATTTCATACTTATTGTGAATTAATTAAATTGTTGCTCATTTTATATCAATTTAAATGGAAATTTAATATTTGAAGAATATGGGAATATCATTTTGAATTACACCATCTCCTCAAGGTAGCCCAAGATTTTTTGACCGGATGTAATTGGCCCTGAAAATAATGGTGAAACATTTTTTAGCTCGTAAATGATTGTTCTTAGGGATTGTTTCACTTCGCCATTATTTATCATGTGAAATCACGGCAGATAGCTGGTTATTTTTCAACATTTTATCTTCAAATTATTCTCTAGTTCGAGCATCTGATTCCAATGCCTGCAGAAAAATCCTTTCTTGATAATACGTTTTTTATATTTTAAATATATCTTGAAGATGGCATTATCTGAAGATTCATGCATGATCTCTATTCCATTTAATACTCTTGTGCTTGCAGAAGTAAGGAGTTACATATTTTGTCGCCAAAAACTCGCAAAAATGCGGAATGTTCAAAAATCGCAACAATTGGTTGTTCATGTTTTGCGAACAATGGATGTTCTGGCATAGATCATGTGAAAGTGACTTCCATTCAAGCACATCTTTTACGCGTATCTATTTCTGTTATAAAAATATTAATTGATATCGAATAGTTATTATTAAATTACCGTTAGTGAATATGCTTTATGCCGAACGGCAGGTGTTCGTAGAACGCGGTAAGGGGAAGAAGCCTGAGATATTTGTAAAATGTTTTGATTTACGGCTAGGTTACCTGTGATGACGATGTTTTTACGAACTATCAGAATCAGCCGTTAAAGGGGTTTGGCGGACGAATGCTTCTCCTCAACCCCACCCCTCATTCCCTACCATGCACCCAAAAACACTTTTTTCCAATCCTTCGTGGTTTCCATGGCTATCTCATTCCCGTCCACTTCCTCCCGCCGTCCGCTCCTTCCGTCACCAAATATCCTCTCCATCCATCCCTCCCAGGCGATGAAATGTGTTAAGCCGCGCGTGAATGGGAGGTGGAGTTCCGTTCGGAGCATCAGAGTGGAGAGAGAGAGAGTTCGTTTGAGCGATGGGGGAAGGACGAGGTGAGATAGGAGGGTCGGTGCTGCCGTGATAAAGCCTCCGAATGGCTTTGTCGAGATGGCGTTCCTGCTGCTGGTGGTGCATTGGGGTGATAGTGTTTTGCGAGGAAATGAAGAGGACCACGGTTTGGATTTTTTCGCTCACTCATTGAACTAGCCGGAAAGTCTGTTTCAGATGGGTGAGGGTAGAGCTCACCCCAGAATCAGGCTCAGGCGAGTGAAATTCATACGTTCAGGGTTAGAGGCTAGTTACTTTCCTTGGAGCACCTTTCAATTTGAGGATTCTTGCATGGGTTGAAGGAAGCCTTCATTGGGGACTTGAACCCGGGACCCATCAGTCGGCAGCCAAGCGATCTATCCACTAAAAGCTAGGCTTATTTACGAACCGTGGTGACTTAAGGAGCAGTGGTCTTGGGCTCGGATCGGTGTGAAGCCTGTCCAAATCCGCCTCTCAAAGTTAGCTAATAGAATGGCTAGTGTGGAACCCGGAAATGATTGGTGGCTCGGCGTAAATAAATGAAGAGGAAATGGCAAAAGCGCAAAGGTAACGCATGTGCTTTCTAAGGAAGACATATGAGTATCTTAGAAATCTGAGGTGCATAAGACTTCGCCGTTATTTTTGGAATCAATGCGCAAAATTTGTATGCTTGAAAAACCTCAATTTTTGGAAGAATTATTTCTGTCGTAGAACCCTGAACTGTGTAAAGATGTATCGACCTATGGAGTAAAAATTCTATCTCTCCGTTTAACACCATTGAAAAAGGATGTCAAGGAAATGTAAATAGTTGATAGTTAAATGTTAGTTAGCTGTTGATGTGGTAATTCTATTAACCTCAATCCTTGGTCTCATTCACAGAGGATGATTGGACTTAGTCATATTTTATAACATTTTAGGTTAACGGACGTGGTGTTTACTCCAATTTTAAATTAGAATCCTGAAAAGTTTTATTTTCCTCGTTGAGGTTATTGACTTCTGCCAAATTACGTATTAGAGTTTATCCTCCACTATGTAGCTCTGACAACCAGCCATACCACGTTTTGAAAAAGGGACCGAGGATTGCCGTGGGTGGAGATGAATAGTGAGTCGTCCATTTTTTTCATACAATTGAGTTGTTGTTAGTGTGAATTCAGGTGGCGTTTTGCTGGTGAGGAACGTTTTTGATGAAAATCAATGTATAAGAAGGAGACATTGGGGGTTTGAGCGACGTCGAATCAACCTGGGAAATTGTCCCGGGGAGATGGGATGCTGTGTGGAATGGCTTCCGCGCAAGGCGTCTGGAGCCATGTGTGTTCTCGTATGTATGTGAATGAAAAGGCGTTAGTGGAGAAGAGTCGTTCCCGTGGGCTTATTTTTTTTATTTTGCAGTTTCCGTCGATAGTAAAAGGTGGAGGTGCGCGCGAAGGATCTCTTAGGTTCGTGGCCCCGCGGCTGAATTGACGGGCGGAATGAGTTTTCGGAAAAATCCACTTCGCCGAGTCTTGGAATTTAGTTCCCCTCATAGGACCGTGTTTCGTCGTTTGTTCCATATTTTTTTCGCGCGTCAATTTCATTGAAGGGCGTTGTTTTGTTCGCAGCGCACCTGGTGGCGATGGATGGATGCATTCACTGTAGACTCGGATAGTCCAAAGCTTTGGTGCTGATTATCGCGTAGAATTTTTTGGTCGTCTTCGGAGGTCGTTCGTGGAAAGCAGAATTTTATTTGTAATGAATTTTTTTAGTGACTTATTTAATATTATGGGTGGCAGACTAAATCTCATTTCACGGGGCTTTTTTTTAGATTCTCCTGAGCATAAATGCTTGAATAACTGAAGTATGCGTGGATGCAATATTCAGTTATAATTACAATTGCCGACCTTATGTGCAGGATGCTTACAAACGAAGGTACCAATTCTACTCCTTTTAATATTAGGGAATCATGGGGTGGACTGAATGCTAGTAGCCGGAGTATTTTCAATGAAGGATATTAAAATACAAGTACAATCCATCTCCTTATCATGCCGAAAATGGGAGTAAGATATTAAAGTATTTCTTCCCTATGTAAGTTTCTAATTCTCGATCTCAATCCACCATTATTTCTCATCTCAAGCAAATCCTTGCTGACGTAGCAGTAGAATATAAAATCTTCTTTCTAACTCTTGCGAAGGCTGTCTAGTTTTAAACGGTGGTTCTCAGCTCCTGCAGTCTACTTGCAATATAGCTTGCATTATCGACTAGATAATTAAGTGATTTATTTTTTCGCAGTGACCTTTTCAGCCTCATAAATATTTCACTATATCTTGGCGTTATTGGAGTATTCGAGGTCCTTTTTAATGGGAGAACTGTGTCTTTCTTCCAAAAATTAATCTGTGACCATCTGAATTATTACTCTTTGGAAGTTTCTGTGTTCTGTAGGCATTACTTCCTGTACGTACATGCTCCACAGTAATTTACGTCCGTCGAAAATCCTTACTATTCAGCATATTCTTAAGTTCTTCAATCATTAATGGCGTATTGAGTAGGTTTATATAGTGAGCCCTTTTTTAGGTTTACTCATACTTCTGAAATCATTTCAAGCTTTCATATTTCGTGCAGTATCTTCTCTGAATTATCCTGACTAAGGGATAGTTTATCTTTTATCCTCGATAAACAGCTTTTCATTTTATTCAACGTATTATTAATGGGATAGGAAAGAGAATTTCTAAACAACTATCAGAGATTTGCCGCAGTTACTTTATCGGAAAATCGTCATCGTCTTACCCCTACAGTTTAACATCTGGTATACTGTGGAATAGTTGACATAAGACACTGAATTTGACGCTCTGTTGGATAACGAAAGGCTTCGAAAGATTAAAGGTTTCGTCTTAGCGACGGGGTAGGATGACTTTTCAGCACCGCGATAATGTGTTGATTTTATGATTCTCTTTCGTAGTGGAGATGGCCTTCAAACGTGTCTATAGCAGTTTTCATCCTCAGCTCATATCCTTCTTATGCGACTTTCTCTCTGTGTAAATCAATGCTGATTTTCACGTGCTCCTTGTATATTTTTGGTCTTGTGCGTTCAAATGTTTTTTTCTTTGCTGATAATAAGCAATCAAGCTGCTAATATTTTTGTTCAGCCAATTAAACGATAATTTAATTGCGTGTCAGGTCTGGCTAAAATATATCTGGTTTGAATTATCCAATGAACCCCTGTGATGAACTTGTTTCGCTACAATACATCGTGAAAACCTGCAGGAATGTGAGGTTTGTAGAAATATATTTATCCCCCAGCTGACACCATAAGTGCCACCTGAGGACTCCGGCGTACCCTTTTCTCATTCATAGCACGCTTTCAAGCCCGTGATTTGTGCCATATGACGGCCAAATGATGAAGCAACGAACGGAGTGAAGAGGAGGGCGAGATGTGTGTAGTGGAATGGGAGTCGGTGTATGAGAGGTATCTTGGCGCTAGAGTGGAGTGGAGATTTCGGGAGGCAATATGAACGAAATGAAGTGAAAGAGTGGAGAAGGGAAAGGTCGAGAGGGGGCTCTTTGGTTCGTCGTTGTATGGAGGGAGTCGGATCTCTCTTTGGGAAAGGCAATACGTCTGTGTTGGACGGGTGGGATAGTAATCGACGGGATAGGGTTGCCAACCCTCTCGCAATTTCCTGGAGCTATTCTATTTGCAATATTATTATTTCCACGGGGTATCAATGACTTGAGAACCACTTATGCTCTCAGCTTTAATATTTCAACGGTATTATGTATTTTGTATGTCTTTGAGTCGATACAGGATTATTTATTACATACGGTTCATTGTTCTAAATATCCACGGGCGTGCTTTCAGAGAAGGTTTAGGGGTGTTGCCCCTCCCCATTGATAAAGGAACGTATTTATGCCTGTAGAATTTCAAGGTTGAATACGTCATTATTGGATGTATGTTTTTAATAAATTTCCCCCATTTTGGACGGACTTTCCATAGCTTCCATGCCCCTCTGAAACGCTTCTATAGTTGCCTATTTAAATATGTACGGTTAATTTCTGCATTGTGTTAACATTTGCCTCGCCCTGTGTATTAATGCTCTGCATAAACAAGTGACTTTGGCTTCGTGTTATAACAAGTGTTATAACAAGCTTCGGGTATTGATGACTTGGTGGCCTGATAGTTAGCCTAACTTGTTATATACCGGTGTATCCGGTCACGAAACTCGTTCAGTTCAAATGATTTTTTCGCATCGAATGTCTTACATTGTGGATCATATCTCCTTTTTTGTCTGTATGACGTTGGCAGCTCTATCGTCGGATGATGGGAGTGTGTAGTGTGATGGAGAAGTTGAGCCGCCTCATAGATACACCACCACCGTCTCCCCCTTTGTGCTTGGAAGCGGACGCCGCTGCTGGGGCAAAGGGGGTGGGGCTCTCAATGTGTGGAGGAGGGGTATCGGGAGTGGGACGGAAGGCGGGAAAATTGAAAACCTTTTGCCCGGCGATGGCGTTTGCATTATCCCAGTCTGTGGGAGAATGGAGTGCTGGCTCTGGGACCTTATTCCTCCCTCTGCCCTCGCAGACTATCAAAGCTATCCCTTCTCTCTCCCATTCACCCCCCCCCCCGCTCTTTATAAACCCACTCCTCTCGTATTTCTCCACCAACCCCAAACCCTTTCCATCCCATGAGTCTCTCCACCCTTCCCCCCCTCCCCCAAGCCGCCCACTCCGGTTTTATCCGACCGCGTTTAAAGCCGACGGAGTCAAATCGATGTGGATTATAGCTGCTCGATTGTTCATACGCCGTGTTTTCGCGTGATGAAAAGTATCGATCTATTCCCGCCCCGGGCGCTTTTCCTTCTTTGTCTCTCTCCCCTTGCGCATTTCAGTTTTTCGCGGTGCAAAGTGCCCGCGGAAATTCCTACCATTTTCAATCTTCTTAATCTCGGTTTTCCAGAGGGATTGCTTTTCGCTGATCCTTTTAAGGGATTGGTTTCAGTGCTCCGTTATTGCCCTTTTTTTTACACCGAATGTCTTTGGAGATGAATGGGAGTCGTGGAATCCGTATAGCTGTAAGGTTATATATAGGTTATCCAAACTTGATAGGTTATATTTCAACTCTTGTAAGGCATAATGTGTAGAGTTGACCCTAAGATTAAACTGGTGGCTTTTCTCTAGTTTATTTCTGTAATAAAACTTACGATTCATATGATACAGAGCTATTTTGTTGTCGCATGACTCAGCGTGGAAGAATTTTGACAATGGTATCGCTATCTTCGATTCAACCAATTCTTCAGGTTCTCATGCATATATTTTTCGGAGGCAAATCAGTCCCTTGTCTGATTTGAGATCAGTCGTAATACCTGTTGTGAATTTTTCATCACACAAGAGGGTTATATTCATTTTCAAATGATTTTTCCGTTAAGGATTGGTCCATTTTCCTCTAGACATATTTAGCTTTTTTTTCTTGTTGCGGGTTGACCAATTTTCTATATTTCCCTTTGTCTTTAGCTGTATGATCCTGAAATTGATATGAGTTAGATGTTGTGCAATAATCCTTTTAGCCTGATTTCTTTGTCATTGTGATAAACTTTTTTAACAATTTTCTCGGCTCCCAGTATCTCGAGGCACTCTGTCTTTTGGTGATAGTATGAAAGTGTGTTATCAATTGCATATAACGGAAATCTAAGCAATAGTACCATCAACTTATCTATGAATAAATTTTATTTTACAGATTTACTTCCTACGTACTTACTTAGTGCCGGATGAAAATCAAATTACTATTTTATGCATGAAATTCAACTGCCACTCTTTGTTAAGGCTGATATTATTGGCCGAATATGTTTCTTTTCCCTTCCACTGACCCTCATCCTCAGAAATATCGTCGCCTGTTGGAAAATGTTACACAGTCGTTATTGATATCAGCTGAACCCTAACGGCTGATACAAAGGTATGCGTTGGTATGGATAAGTTGGAAAAGTAATCCCCTTATAGAAGTTTTAGAATGATTTAGCTGCGGTGTAGTAATATTTCAGCCTCAGTGTTCGGTTCGTAACTTCTTCTCCAATGTACGGCTTCAGTCAGTATAATTAATTTTGGCTCTCCGACTTCGAATTTTTTTCCTCATTTTATATATAATCTTTTCATATTTTCTACCCACCATTTTTAGTGGCACTCTCAGGTCTTCTTGTCATGTTATCTAGAGTTTGAAGTTTTTCCTGCTCGGCGGTTGGTTTCCTTCTTGCCGGCTCGTATCTTATCGATTGACTGTCGACCAATATAAACTGCCATTCCAGTGCTTTAGCTGACTTTCCAGGGGAAAAATATTCAACTTGAAACTTTCGAGTGCCGAACTAATTTAACAGAAGCCAGCGCAGTCAAAATTTCGCAGCCATTGTTTGGGAGTGGAGCCAGAAATCTCAGCCACAGAAATGTTTGCCTTTGCTGCGGTGGAAAGACCTGGACGTTCGCCATATTTTACCCGGGAAAGTCAGAGGTTTTCACGCTGTGGTCTTTTGCTTGTGTTTCTACGTTGCTCTCATGGAAACTTTGTAGTACAGTTTTTTCACTATACGATATTACTGTTTGTCCTTAGGGTTGCAAGTTTTTTCTCCTTTCCCAGTTCGATTTTCATTTAGTGATTAACTCTGATCCGCATTCTTAACTGTTATTTTTGAGAACTTTTTCCGGATGCAGGGAGTAAATCAGTGATAATAAGCTCGAGTATGTGTATAATATATGCAAAATACTAATTGGGACCCTAAGGAGCCGGAAGTGGGGGCGATAGGCCATGACGTGGGCATAAATTTAGAATAAGTACTTTTGTTGTGTTGCTCATCTGAGAAAATTTGGAATTGAATTTAGGGACAGAATATTTTAGAAGTACCTTAGATCCTCGTTCATTTTTTCCATTTTTCAAAAATAAATTGTTTATTGCGAATTTGATTAATTGCAAAATCATTAACTCTTATCGTGTTAAATGGCTTTACGCGGTATTCTTACTCTCCGTAAGGTCTCATGCATCACATTTCTAGTGTGTAGCTGAAGTTCTGCTGAAGTAAAAAATTATTTTATTGGAATCCTGGCTTCCTGTCTATGGTGTTAATTACTGAACTATGTTCATGTATTCGAATATTGTACTCACCAGTGCCGGATCCTAGATAGGGATATGTGGGAGATAGGTAAGGGTATCCTGGGGGGTAACCTAGCAAATGTTGAAGTCCGAATAAAATTACCATTTTACCTAGTGTGCACTGTATACCTAAGGGGGGGCCTCAAGCCCACCTCTGGATGCGCCACTGCTTCTCATTATCGTGTACTTCATAATCAGCCATGAGTTATTATTTCCTTTTTTTTAACGGGGAACGGCAAAATTTCACTTTGGGCATGTCCTCTAAGTTTGAAACATTTTTGCACAAGGCTCTTCACTAATCTAACGTACACCAGCCTTCATAAACCTTCATTATTTTCACAAAACAATATGTGTTTTTGATAAAACAATATTGAAATATCTTTATGTAGATTGAAATTCAATAGCGTATCTTGAAAATGAAAATTATTATTTTAAAATATTTTTGGTCCATGAAATAGCTATTAGTTCCTTGTTAAGTAAATAAAAAAAATATAACTTGTAACTGATCCTTACGAGTTCTACGGCTGAACTTGTATTTCGATGGCTAAGCATTTTCTTCGCCGTATGACAATGCTGTGAATATTCACCTGATAATTAATCATGTTTATCTACCATCGACGTTTGAGTCGTGCTGTAGTCGTGATTTTATCTTTGTGCTATTCACTTCATTATTTTGTGTTTTGAAAGGTAAAAGGGACATGTTTCCTCATTTTGTTCCTTTGAAAAAATTTCTTTGAGGAATCCAACATTTTCATCTCCTCGAGAATTTCTGCCGCTACGCCCTCAGGAATACCATCTTTTAAAAAAATCATTTGGGCACTCTCCATTCCTTTCCCATCGCAGAAGAGGGGGCGAAGCGACTAGAGTATCGGAGGGAGAAATAAAAATGGCTCTCGCTAAATAACGCGGCAGTGTGAAAATGAGGCATTTCCTCCCAGCTCCCCCATCACCCTCCCTCACTCCCCCCCGTCAACCTTCCCCTTCACTCTGCAGAAACTCTCTCCCACTCCGTGAAGAAGTGTGTTTTATTTTTAGCGTGCACGATGCAGTGGCGGAGGGTGGATAAAAAGTATATTGTGCGAGTTCTCTCCCGGAAGGGCCTCCTTTTAAGAGGAACTCAATGCCATAAATAATACGCCGCATGTATAAATGTCGTTCTGTTCCTTTCCTACCCGTGCACTTCACGCCAACTCCGAGCTCACGTCCATGCTTGAAATATTCCAACTGAAACTTTGTGTGGATGATCACGGTAAAGGCAGTACTTGAGAGTAAGTTTTCCGTGTTTATAAAAAAAAATGTGCTCGTTTTACGAAATGTTTTGTATGAAGAACGATTTCCTTATCCAGTCAGTATGCGTTTACCTTCCAAGTTAATCTAAAAACGTATTTGTTTTATATTGATTTGGAAGATTAAGAATACTGTCTCACGTACGAGAATTATGTTTATTCTCCAGGTGTTGGAATTGAGGGAGTCTTTCGTTAATAGTTTCTTCGTGTCTACGAAATGGATGTTGGTATGTTCAGTGGTGGATTGAATTTTGTACGTACCCTAAGCCAATATTACGTGGTCATATTTCTGTAAGAATGTAACGTCTTCAGCTGATATTGATTCGCCATTGCGAAGCGTACGTCGTATAAAGGTCTATTTATATGGAATTACTCAAGTTGTTTTTATTTATTCATCCAGTCGATAAGGTGAAAGTTAGCTTACATTTAAGAACGAATCAATCAAATGTTGGAGTATACATAGAGCGAACTAAACGTTTACAAAGCGTTACTTGGCTATTTGTGCACCATGTATTAGTTAATATTCAGAATTCTTGCGAAGGGCGAACCGGAAAACCGTCTTCCTGTCGCGGCGGAATAATAAATCAAGTCCCCTCGGGGGCGATGGAATTCACGTCATTTCACCATCCGTCACTTATCTCCTTGCGTTGAAAATCCTCTCATCTCGTGGTATCGCGAAAATCTTTTCTTTCGGACCACTCGAATTTTCCCAGGAAAGGATGAAAGCAGCGGTAGAGTTAGGAGGACTCCGAAGGTGCTGGTAGCAAGTGTCGTGAGCTCTTTTAATTTAGACATCCGCAGTTTCCAGTAGAAACGAAAAGCTGTAACCTCTCTTTCTCTCTCTCTCTCTCCCTCTCGGTTGCACGGAAATTTTCCCGCGGAAGAGGCTTCCGTAACTCCTTCCAGTCCGCCGCGCGGGTAACTTAGCCACCCCACACCGCCACCCTCTTAACCAAGGGTAAACACTCCTTCCCCTTTTCCCACTCCACTTTCCCGTTGAATTCCCATCCCTCCCCACCCCCTTTTCACACTTCCCCTCATTTCCCATTTCTATCTCTTCCAAAAGTCCTCTTCCATGTCTCCCCTCACCTCCCCCCTCAGTCGTCCACAACCCCTCCTCATATCCTCTCGAGAACTTCTTCCCCGGTTTATTTTTTCTTCCCCACCCACACTCCACTCCTTGGAGAGAGAGAGGAGAGAAGAGGGATGCTACGCCCTCTCCTTTTCTTCATCTTCTTCCTTCCATCAGGCTGCCCCACCAAACTCGTTTCCACGGTTGGATCATAGCGACACCCGGCGGTTTCAGGAGAGTTTATAGGGATGGTGGGAGATGTTCGGAACAAGTAAAGGTTTGAGGTTTGGAAGCTCACGTCTTAGGATCTCCTGCAACTCTCTCCTCCTCTCTCTCCCTTTTCTTCCGAAACTTTCGTTTCACACTCGCTCCGTTTCTACAACTCCGGTTTCTTCCCCGTCGCCTCACAAGCTGGGTTGAGTTAATGAGACTGCCAGCACTCAGAAACGGGTGGGGTGGATCTCAGTGTTATTGAATGTTTCATGCCGAGTGCATATATGCGTTTAAATTCTCCCTAATCCTCTCACTAATTCTCTTTTCGATTCGCCGTGGGAGTTTAATGATTACAGCGCCAATTTCTGCCAGTCGAAAGGCTGGAGAACTTCTATTTTTTCACTGCATGCCTAATAACTTCTATGTTCAATACTCTCCATCCGGTGTTATACAGGGATTTGCTTACCGAGCATCCACTGTCTGTCTTACGATAATATGCCCATATTTATTTTATACCATGTATAATGCATTGCGAAATTATATCGTATATCATGACGCACGGTATGTTTGTGCCTTAGCCTGGTTTTGAGTTGGTGAAGTATTTTTTAACATTGACTTATCTCCTTTGTTTAAATGATAATCATAATTTTTGTTTTTTACTTACCATTAATCATTTGTATATAAAAAAAGGTCTTGACAGTTGGAATACCTTTAAACAAGCTTCCTGGTAGTATTATGGTCAGTGTCAATTTTATATTTATCATGTCTGCTATTTGTAAAGAGTCAAATGGCGAATCTCGTTATTATTGCGTATTCTTCTCCGTAAAGTAGGGTTTTGCTCTCCCTTTTCCCCACGTAAAGCGCACAGAATGTCATTAATTCAGCCTTATCTCGTAACCTGTGGTTGTTTGCCACCGCAAAGTGATTTATCGCGTCAGCTATTGGCTCAATTCACTACCGTGATGTCTCATGAATTTTTAGTATCGTCGGAGTGGTTCTCGGCCTGAGCGTAAGGATCTTTTTGGTGAATCCCGTGACATGGAAGTGGAGCATACTAGTCATGTCGTTTTTCAAGCCTTTGCTTGTAAAGTTACAAATGCGTTTGGAATCAAGAGTTCGGAATGTACTGTGCGGCATGCATAATTAATTGAAAGTTGAAGTACTTTATTAAGTTGTATGTTACGTAGTGCTATTTGTCGCGATCAGAATGCGGACCGATATATGACCTATGATATATGCGAAAGATTGACTCGTAGTCAGTTTTTTAGCCTTTTACCTATGTGATACTATTTCCTTTGACAGTGGACTTGTTGCTAATCCGCATAGTCCCTCCATAAGGTGCGATTCGCTTTAGAGTTTCATGGTTTGGACTGCATAGCGTCGCAACGTGTCCTAACTCTTCAGCCACCTGCTACTCGTTGGAAACCCTGGCGAATTTTATCTCCAGTATTCACCAGGAAACGAACACTATTCCAGTTGAAAATCCATCTTATCCTTACACCGGTGCCTGTACCTAACGGTATTTCCCAGCTGGGGTCGTGCGCGTCCCCAGAGGTAGGTATCCGCCCCATACTCTTTTATTTTCTATCCGTTACCATGTCTCTCCAGGGTATTTGAGTGCAGTCGTTTGAGCACTCCAGTCGTCCCTGAGGAAAGAAGTCAATCGTCGTCATTTCCCTGCGTTTCCCCGCGGGCGGGCATCGCTCGCTGATAGGGGACGTCATATCGGCTCACGGTGAAAGGGTTTGATGGAACCCCGAGCCAACTCCTCTCCTCCAACTTCCCTTCCAGTCCCCGTAATTTCATCCCAAGTCATTTAACAAAGCGCCCATTAAAGTATCCGTTCCATTCAAGTCCCCTCTCATTAGTATGTCACACGGGTGCCATGCATCATCGAACCCATGCGCCTGCTATCCCAATCGCTGTGCACTTTCCCGCTTAGGTGTACTACATGGTTTGCCTCGGTCGTCCGTGATTTGTGACCCACCATTCTGCGTTGTCCCCAGTAATTTTCCATCAATACCTCCCGGTAACCTCTACCATTCGTACCCCATTTCTCTTTGTAGGATATCGACTCATTTTATGACGTAAACGAATGGAGCTTCGTCATACAGCGATGCACGGTGTGTTCCAGTGTTGTCCACCGTTGTGAGCGTAAATTGTGGTATCGAGTTCAACGCACTCTGTTATTCTATGGCTGAAGTATCGTAGAACCTTGCTGGAAGATTTGCAATTGAAATATATTCTCAGTGGTTCATTTCCGTCGATATGTAAGCAGAAGATTTAATCCCGTAGCTATCTTTCTTGTGATATTCTGTCTGAGATTTTATTGTCTTGTAGTGAGTTAAATAAATCTTTTTTAATGTTACTTATTTTCAATGTATTAATGTGGTAATTGCATGGTAACCAAAGTAATAATGCATCGACTGCTTTGTGAAATGCAGAAAAAAACCATCGTCCTTCGAATTGCAGTCGTTCGACCATCAAAAGTGCTTGCCTTCGACATCGAGAGTCGCAAACGGATCGTTGACGTCTCGATTGATCGATCAATTGGTGTTGAATTCGATTAATCGATTCATCGACTTTGGCTTCGAGTAATTGAACCTCCGGAGAAGCCTCTGCTCAGCGTGAGTTGTCCCAAGTATTGGCGCCCGGAGGGCTAACCCTCCACACAATCGTTTCTCTCTCTCTCGCAAAACGCCACCCTTTCTCGAGGCGAGGCCGCTCTTGTATCATTCTTCGCATTCGCTTCTGCTCTTCACTTCCTCCTCCCACTCGTCTCCCGCTATCGCTTCGTGTGCTCATCCCTTGCAAAAAAATAAGAGAACACCCTGACTCCCCTTCCCTCGTTTTTTTCCCGAAGCTCCGCTCGGATCTCTTTACATATTTAAGCCACGTCTATGTTATCGCCAACCTTTTTTATTTATGCCTTTTTTATCCCCTGCCCGCGCGAGAGGTTCGTATTATTCTTGCCGTGATTTCGATTGCGTTGCTTACGTTTTCCTCCCGAGGTTCATTATTTACGTTCCTTTTTTTTTACATTTCGCATTCGTTTCTCCGGGACGGCGTTGGCGGTCTATTAATGGCTTCTTTCATCGCGGGCGTAATCTGAGCCTCGGTGTGTGCCTTCATTTTCCAAAGTGCAGGGATACTTGCGCAATTCGCGTGTGGCGTTATTCGGAAAACTCTGCTATCAGCCTGCATGAGGAATCGGGGAACTGCAGTTGATGCGGAGCTTTCCCTCTCGTCACGTTTTTTTTTACGGAGATTTTTCGACGGCTGTGGATCACACTACGTTCTTAGCAGGTCATTTTAACTTCAACTGTTCTGTGGTCGAGTAATAGTTACTCTTAGAATGTGTTTAGTAGGTATTAATATTACACTATCTACCTACTTGCGTGTGTATCAGCAGCCGATGTAGTGTAAACAGCTGCAGAATTATAGAATGCAGCATTTTATTTGGAAAATACTGGAAATAATTGCATTCTTTGTTTCTATACTGGTTTGTTCATTATTCGAAATATTCTAAAGATTTAATTTCCAATCATGTAGCTGAAAACTGTAATTTCTTATTTTTCGCATCAGAGTGTGTAGTTGGTCCTTGAAAATTGATCTAGCCTCTATATCGTAACTTAACTTTTCGGGTGAAAGTTTCATCATAATTGATTTTATTATTTTTAAGCGTATGACCACGTTATTCATCAAGGTTTTGTTAGTAGGCATGTTTATGTGCATATTAGAATTTCACAGGACGAAATGCTATGGTTATGGTGGTTAACCAACATTCATATTCATGATGATGTGATGAATGAAATTCATACATTGTCAATGATGTTACACGCGATTAACAATGCTCTATTGTAAATAATTTGAGTTTATGGATCGCTCTGCACTCATTCCCGTGCTGCGGACAATTTTGCAATTAGATTAAAATACGCCCGAATATGCAGCATAATTCAAGCATCTACGGGACTCAATGGGGTCACCTCTATGCAGTCCCTTTGCTCCCAGGCTTCATAGTTAATCGCACTCAGAGATGGCGTCAAAGCTTTGATGATATAAAGTGTCGGAAAGTGAGGCTATGTTTGCAACCAGAGTTGCCCTGCAGTCAAAAGAACCCAAGTAGCATGGAGTTTCTGTGATCGCGTTCTCCACTTTCAAATCGAAAAGGCAATTTCAGTCTTCGGTGTAGTTAACCCACGCTGGCGCACTGGCTGTTTGTCGAAGGTGATTGAGCTAGGCTGGCTATTCGTACTATGCGCTACGGTTTCGTTTGGTATTAATGCTTCGCGATTTTCGTCGTCTTTTTGTAAACTTCGTGGCTGAGGGTGGGATTGGGCATCCACTGCGATCGTATGCTAGATCCACTCCTGGCTCGATTGTTGAGCGTCACGGTGATATATAATTCGTGCTCGGTTTGCGATACCCGTTTATGAAAGTCCCCTGGCCGCATTTCGGTCGGAAAGGATACCGTCTCCGACCTTTTGGATTATTAAGCTGCGTGAAACTGGCTTTTATCGTCCTTTGTGGTTTTGTACACTTTGGAAATAGAGAAAGATTGATAAAGCTGCTTCTCCGTTTGTGTGTGGAACACTGACTGCTTTTTGTATCAGAAGTGCTAATTTTTTCGGTTTTCATGGTCCTTTCAAGGTGGATACGATGTAACATTCCAATAATATGACGACATATATATTTAGCTATGGAATTATATTATTTTTTAAAGTATTGTCTAAAAAACACTCTTACGTGATCGAGTTTGGATATTACTTATTTAAATCTTGTCATCTTAAATTGCGTACTTTGATACTTCCAATATCAGGTAATTTCTGTTAGTGCGCTTTAAATATAGAAAGTGTGTTGACAGACATTATCTAAAGTAAACAAAAAACATGTAGGCCAGTTTTCGGGGGCACCACGAAATGCACTACCAAAGTAAGGCGGAGGAAGAGGCGCTTTAAATATGCTGGGAGGGAAATTTTGGAGAAAGAGTGTAGACGGGCATGAACGGGGAACAGTAGTAAGCGGTAGCGGGCAATACCTGAGGTAGAACGAGGTTTGGGCAAGGTCTGGATATCACCTTGATAATGTTAGACTGTAACTAAACCATGGTTAATCACAATAAATCACCGTGTGGAAATAGCCAAGTTTTTATTTCTTCAATTCCTACGATGAAGGGTTTCCACAAAGTTACGCTCGCTACAATTAATTAGACATTATCTAATTAAAAATAATTCCTCACGTCATACCTTACTAAAAATGTTCAAGCAATGTTATTGGAAATATTATACTTCTGAAACTTTGGCGTTAGATAAGTTTCATTCAAGATAAGTTCATTTCACACAACCTAAAATCACTATATTAGATAGACTATTAATATTATAATGTCATGAAGAATGATGCTGAATTTTATGCATGGTGCACTTTCATGTGAACTTGACCCCATGTAAATTTTATCGTTTAATTAATTCCCACTCTATTTGTTGACCGGAGAGCTTGTGAGCGGAAATGAAGAGAGAAAGTTATTAAGTATTCAGAATAGCTATCGCAAATATTCGTTGCGATTTTACAAATCTATTATTTATCGATTGAAAAGGCCCCTTTTTGTATTGATGAGATGGGACAAATGTGAGCGGTTCGAAATATTCATAGGCATGTTCTATTTTGTGATGGCTGAGATTCAGTTGTAGCGAACGACTCGGTCTGGTATTATGTTCAGCACTTGCTGCGGCACCATTCCACGTTTTGCATTTTTTATCGGAATCTCGATTTTCCCCTTTTGGCTTGAATCGATAGCAGTTTTTCCTCTGCTCCATTTCCTCCCTTTACCGGTGTAGCATGAATGTCTCATCGTGCTCCTCTCTCCGGCATCAACTTTTCTCGAGGTCTTTATTTTATTTAAAACTTTCCCATCGTTATTTACCCTGAACTCTAACCCCACCATATCCTTTTCAATCTTTTATGTGTTTTCCCACTCGATCATGTACACCTCCCCGTTTCATATGTTTAGTAGAGATTCTCAATTCTTGTGTTGTTTTCCAGCGGTAAATGCGCTGTTATGTATATAAACATATTAATTCTTTGTGTCATAAATTTTAACAGTGTTGTTGACGCATTCGTGATCATTAACCATTAGACTGCGGGTTTTAAGTAAGTTTTTTTTACGTTTTGTACGCTGATTTTGGAAAAACGTTTTTAAACGTTTGACCGTTGCTCGACTTCCCTCTTCAGTTTCCCAAAATGTTTATTGTTACCTGAGTAGAGCCAAATGCACGTTTCCATTCTATAGGGATCGGTATCGCAGCTTAACTCTCCCTGATCATCCTAAAAATACAAACCATTTAAAAACGTTCCCGCAGCCTATGGGTTAATGCTCATAACATTGTCTTACTTGCACAAGTGGTGAATACAACATATCTAGGTCATACTTAAGTATATTACCTTTTAACTTTATGGTTTTAAGGCATTTCACTGCGATTGGTGTATAGTTTGGATGTATTTTTCCCCATAAAATTTTAACAATTGTGATTTTTCTTATAGTTTTCAATAAATCACTGTCGTTGTTCTCTAAATCCACGAATTTTAAACTTATGTTTTCCTGTTTCTGCTGGCTCACGAGCGTCTCCCTATCCAACTTACTTCTCGTCGTTTTATTGTCTATAACCCGATTTCTTTATTTTTGCGTACTTCCTCTTCATTTTATCTTGTAGATCCCTTTCTTCCGTTCGATCGTTGTAACTGTATTACCTACTGATTACGCGTATTACATAAGGAGTGTGTTGAAGCGCACTTGCCATGTTTTTCCTTCATTAATTTTTTGTTGATGCCTTTAATTACATTTTATCCCGAGATATAGAAGAATCTGTCATATCACTACGAGCAAGTTAAGTCATTACGACCAGACCCATCGTCTTCAGAGCTTCATCAGAATCCATCCAGACCCTGCCCAAGTCTCGTTATATCTCAGGTATTACCCGCTCCCGCTTAATATCGTTCCCCATTTAGGACTCTCCATCGTCCAAACTCTTTCTCCAAAATTTCCCTCCCAGCATATTTAAAGCGTCTCTCCCTTCGGTCGGGCATTTCGTGGTGCCCCCGAAAACTGGCCCACATATTTTTTTTTGTTTTTGTCTTTGGCTCCCTCAAAATTTCTCCCGCACTTTATTCGCTCCTCGCCACCATCCATCGTCTCATTTTCAGCACATATCTCTCCAGAATCTTTCGCTTCCCCTTGCTCGTTGGCGCCAGCTATTCCGCTCCCGTGGGTCTCAACGACTGGAAAATTGCCTCCACCATATCCTTCCCACCCATCTCTCTCACTCTTTCCCGGCCTCTTTTCGGCCCCCAACTCTCCTGCCTTCGCCTAAAACCTCGCCTCGCACCACCTACCGTCATACACCGAACATAGACGTCTAGTTCCAGCCTCTCCTCACCGCCCCTGCTCACTCCGCGTCATTTTTTTCCCCTCCATCTTCCAGGCGGACACCCTCATGTGTCGCTCCCTCAGTCCAGGATTAGATCTCCCTAGAACACCTATCTCTCCCCCCTCCCGTCCCAGGGTTGGTTGGCATCGGCGGCGTTGAGGGCTTGTGAGGTGCATAATACGCCCCATTTGTCCTAATTATTCTGCTTCCGGAGCATTGTCTCTGTGGCCAAGGGGCTGATAAAACAATTTTCCCCCATTCTGGCGCCGGGGCATGATGACCGGAGTGGCCTGATGGGCCCGTCCTTTCGTCTTCCTCGTAAATGAGGAGGAGCGGATCCACCGGGGGACGCCTCTCCGTTGGCCAATATGCAGATTTCAAGGGCCTTGCCATTGTTCTTTCGTAATCGCTTGTACCTTTTTCTGATATCTCTTGTAGTGTTTTTAAAACATTTTCTCATGAGAGCTTGGGGAGCCTCTCGTATGATGCTGTGCATGGATAAGATGCTTGGGGTATAATTTTCAATTAGAAATAGATTATGTATGTAATTAACAATCTCATATTTAGCCTAAAACCTTAGGGTATGTTGGCGCTTGGAAATTTCAATTCCAACATCCTACCTTTCTCATTGAAAAGTAAATTCATCAATTCAATGCTGCAGTACTTCAATTTGTGGTGTGTTTTAAAAACATTGTTGATTTATTACTGGCTGTGGTTTCCGTATACATGTTTGGAGCATGATATGATTGGAAAATGATTGTCAATCGGGCGAAAATGACCTCTGCAATGAATTGGCCCTATCCAGTCCTAGGCCCTTTTAAAAATTTAGTACCTGAGAATTGTGATTAAAAGACTCCATCTCTGTCACTGGATTGTTTAAACGTTTATTATTTTTCCTTGTCTACCCTCTGATTTTAAGTAGTTATAAATAATCGTCAGAAACTCAAGGCATGAGAATTGAAAATTTTCAATTCGGCCTTGAAGTTCCTGGAGCTAGTTAGTTTTTACTCCATTCAAAATCTCTCTACTGTAAGGCCGTTATATTTTGATTTTCCTTTGCTGTTCCGACGAATAAATATTATTTCTTTAGCTTTTCCCGTTACTGGTGGATAAAGCGCTCTATTTTGGGAAAACATTTCACATTCAAATGTCGTGGGGAAGAGAATTTCATTTCGCATTCTTAAAAAGCGGAGTATCCTCGTGAAATTTCTCTGCTCTTTTGCCATCTAAATTAAGACTTGTACCACGTATGATATACATTAAAATATCTTTGTGGAGAAAGAAATTACCTTGTGAGCAGATGCACATTTTATTTCAATTACATTTCTTTGGCGCAAAACTCGCCGTTTGCTGTTAATTTGAAGCCATAGTATTTGTTTGTCTTAGTTATTGTAATTACTTTTTTAATTGAAGTTAAATGTACATTTAACCACATTTATTCACACGAGGTAATATGTAAATATTACCACATGTTTCCGAATCAATTTGTTAAATTATTTTTCGCCATTAAAATCGCTTTTTCGTGGGAACGCATTCATTTATTGACATGCGACCATATATTTTTCATCTTTTTGAGCTTGCTATATATTTCCTCGAGAAGCAGTTAAACTTAAGGAATGCTCTCTGTTACACGCTGAGGACTCGCGAAGGTCCTTCCATTTGAAACTTTCCTGAGAAATTTTTCCTCATCCGACTCTTTTACGAGCTTCATTATTTATGGGCTTAGCAGGGGTGTGACGGTTAACCCTTTCTCATTTTTCCTCCTTGCATAGAAAAAGTGCTACTGAGGATGAAGTATAATGCTTTTGGTGGAATGCAGCGGAGATTTTTGCAAGAGATTGTGATTTCTTGGGTTAATTTCCGTCATCTACGCTGCATCTTTTATTTTTCATTTTTGTTCTATATTATCTACGACGTGAATTTTCCTCTCTTACGTGAACCTTTGCTCTAAATTTTTGTATTTTCCTGAGATGCTTCTCATTCTTCATCCTTCCGCTGTGGAAGACTGGTCAAACTGGTAAAATTTATTGGATTTTTTTATTATGCATGCAAAAATCAGCAATGATATTCCTGTAACGTTTAAAAGTAATAAAATTTTCATTTTCTGCACGGTAATCCACCGTAAAGTCGAGTTTGAATGAATCAATACCAATGAAAAATCTAATTTTTCTAACTAAAGTTGGAATGAGTGTTTGATTTTAGAATTAAATGACGCGTGTTAAATACCAGGTTTTGAAGAGGTTACAATGCAATTATTATATGCTTTAACACCATTAGAATACTAAGCTCGTATGTATGGCCGTTTTGAACGCCATTAAGTTGGGTGCATGAAAATCTTTAAATTCTGTTACCATTTTAAGTAGCCCAAAGCAGTTACAGGTCTGAATTTTTGTATGTGTTTCGTACCTTTTTTCCTTGCAATGGGGGTGCTTATACTCAACCTCATCTTCATTTCGGGTTCTCTTAAAAATATTTTGTTTAAAGCTCTGTATAAGTCTTCTTTTAAATATTTAGCCCTATAGGTATTTGAAGGAAGTTTTCGACTTCTTAGTTCTAACATTCTGTACGAGAAAGGTGGATGAAAGCCCATTCTCCAGTGTTGCACTCGTATAAATCAAGTGCGGTCAAATCTCAGACCGCTTTATTCCCCCGAAACCATTTTATACGGCCCGCATCAGTATTAGGCGGGAGGAAAAGCGACGGTAAACCCCGAATGAGTTACATAAAGCAAATAATTAAAGGTTTCATCCATTATTTCAACTTTATCCATGAATAAAACTGTTACCTTGTGTAATATCGATTCATAGAAAAATAATCGAGGCTACAGCGCTAGTATATCAAAAATCTGCATGCAGAATTTTCATCCCATATTCCTGTCAAATGGGTCTCTGCCTTATCGGAATTAATGGCTTCAATTTCAGACTCCTGGCACCCGTATGACCAATGAATAATTTTTCTTAAGGAGCTCACCACGAAGAGTGCCATTTGAGAGACCATATGTGCGGGGATATCCCATTGCGCGCTGCACCCGCCTCCGTCCCCCATGTGTGTTCACCATCCCGCAGAGACCCGCCAGACCCTTTTCCCCGAACGCCTCCACGCCCGGCCCAGGTGCCACCATGCGAATTTCGGGAGATCTCCCTTTTTTGTTTCATTTTCGTACCCCTTTCTCTCGCTCTCTCTCTTCCATCCTTTAATCTCCGTGCGCTGGGCCCATCCGAGCGAACAACTTCCCCAATTTCCTCCTCTCTCCCCCCCCAAAGCACTCCCTGTCCCCGGGGAACCCTGCCTGAGCACACACTCACAGGTGAGATGTAGAGGGAAACGGATGGGGGGAGGGGAGAAGGGAGAGGTAGGGAATTCCTCCCTCCACCCCTTTGTCCTCTGGAACCAGAAAAGAGACTGAGACGGGAAGTGAAAGAGAGTGGCTGAAATGTCGGGATATTTATACCTTTCTCTTCTTTTTTTCTCATGTGGCCAGTGGACAACTCCGTGCCTATGTTTAGGGAGGAATTGATTGATTTTTGTTTGCGAAAATCTCAGGGAATTCTTATAAGTTTCTTTTTTACCGTACAGAAAAAGAATAACTTTATTACCTACTATTGGCGTTGAAACTTTTTTGGTAATGGAAAATGGAGTAGAAAGGACGAAGCATGTGGACATCCTGAACACAAGTCTTTGAAGTACGATGTGTATCAGGAAATGGAATTGGCCCGCCTGACCCGAGGATGTGAATGTATTGCGCCTTTTGGTTTAGAACGGGGTGTGCTCTGTCCTCACACATCCAAAACAACCTTCGAGTTGAATGAATGAGTGAGTGAGAATAAGCCATTGATTTCCTTTGGCTTTTCTTCTCCTCTCTTTTGGGGTTCTTCGATAGTCTATTTCTATCTGTTGTGGTAGAATGTGTGGTTAATTTGTAATATAATCAAGATACTTACGCACACCTATGGTGAATCAAATTTTATTTTTTTAAATTTGAAATTCTCAATTAATTTTTCTTTGATTTTATGATAATCCTTTTCTTTTTAGAATTCCGGAGAGGAAAGAAACCATTGTCCTTAATTCTAGCAAACAGTTTCTGTTCCTGCGCCAAGGATATGACATTATTATGCATGGCGTGGAAGTTTAATGCTAAAGTAAGAGTAATTTTGCCTACCCTGAAACAAGATTATTTCGTTTTTTCACTAAACATGCTCGCCAGTGTAGTAATAATCAGGATTTTAATTAAAATACTTAGGATATTGTAGCCTGACCATAATTTGTTTTCATTCGAGATTGATGGATGGACGTGAAATGTTCACGAGGTAGTACTTTCGATCCGTTATCTATGGCGGAACCTGGGTTACTGCTAGAAATGATATTAGACTAGATGGCTTCCACTCGGAAGGCAGCGTCCTTTCACACATTTGAGACAAAAAATCTAAAATGTTAGCACATCACTGAGGCCATTTGAGGATTACATAACTCAAATTCACACGTTAGTTCCTTCGCCGCCACCTGGATATGGAGAAGACGTATTTGTAGTAAGAATGCATAATCAGTTAATTCTAATTTATAACCAGTATTTTACTTTGGGGCTTATCAAATTAGAAAAGTTTTTATTACTATAAATTTAATAATTTGCACAATGTATGGAGGTTAATATTAAAATGACGTGGAGGATGAAAATGCTGTTTGAGTAAAGTTCTATTTATCTAAAATTTATGGAAAGTTTTGGTGCTGAGGTCTAGAGAAGAGTTTATTTTTCCACTGATTGGAATGGAAACGATGGGAGAAGCTTCGCGTTTGTTAATTTATCTACCTAATATTGGCGATGCGTGAGAAGCATTGCCCGAAATCGCCCTAATGTCGTTCCCGAGCGGCCTCATTCGTCGGGCAAACCATCTGGAAATCTTCTTCGCGCCGACTTGCACGCCCTATCGCGCGGCCTCTACCAACTCGAGGAGGAAGATGGGTAAACATGGAACCAATTTCCTTTGCGCTCGTTTCAGGGACGGAGGGGAAAATACCCCCAACCCATTCCCCAAGTCTCCGTCTTCCGGAATCCCTTTCCTATCGTGGCTCCCTTAGTTTCCCATCCCCATCGCCTTGCCCCCTGTCGGTTATGCTGATCGCGACTGTTGGGTTCTGTCGCGGCGTTAGGCTAGGCTAGGCCCACAAAAGACGCTACAGTTTCAGAAGGGATCGGGGGATAATGTCTTCATTGCCAGGGGTAGGGGTCGATGAAGGTTCCTTATCTCTTATCTCGGGAGTGAGGCATATATACGAGGTTACGTACCACCTTGGGAAGTCTTCACCCTAAATATTGCCTCTTGGTGGCCTGCAATCGTTTTTTTTTCGTTTCGTATCTCAATTTCCTCTACGGCATGGTGTTATTTTTCCTGGATTTTTTTATAGCGCTTTGCGTCGCCACTTCTATCGATGGTTCCATATTGACTGTAGTTTTTTCTGCCGGAAATTTGCGTTTTGGTGGTGCTATATTTTTATTTTTCGTCTCTATGAATGAATATAGTTGTTATTTAGCATATATACACCAGTATAATCCACATATAATCTAATGAATTCATTAATGTTTTGTCAGTCTCGTGGGGCTCAACTAACGTCCGTAGAAACATTTCTTTTCCCACTTTCGCTTAAATGGTTTTCAACTGCTACTGTAAATTTTCTCTGTCAATTCAATAAGAAATACTATGAAATATTGCTTCGTGTAAGTTGAATATTGTAAGTTAAATGAATAGTGTCCTGAAGTTAACCAAATCAGATGTATTTATGAGTATTCATACGTTTGTCCTGCTGATATAAACATATCTATTTTTTGTTTTATTTTGGCATGTATTAAGTCGTCTTCTGTGACATCGATGTTTAACGTAAATCTACATATTGTTTGTAATATTTTTTACTCTTATATTTATAATCATGTATGTTCCTATGAGAAATACTTGTCCCTGAATAATAAATTACTTATTCTATTCTATTTCTAAATTTGAAAGGAAAGTAGTACGGTTTGATATTACTCTAGGAAGAAAGTATCTACCCTCGTTAAGGAAAAGCATTCTTTTCCATATTTTAATTGAAAAAAAATTCTAGACCACATAGGCTCTTCTTAGCACCAAAAACTCGTGAGATTTTGACTGTGAGATTCATATCGATAAAAAATATTAAACTCTATAAAGCCGGCACGGCTTAGTCTCTTTATCTTTTTAAGGAGATCATAAAAATGTGGTTCCTGAGGAGATAATGATCTCCAGCGTAGCGCGGTTCTAAAACTCATTGTGTCAGTTTCCGATAATTCAAATGTTTTGAGAACCGCGGATGTTTTAATTTCTTCAAGTCCCCCGTTTTGCTCTTTTTTAGCCATCAGTGCCGGTGAAAGTAATTTATAAAGTGATTGATGCTTGAAGAACGATCGCTTTGTTTCCCATCAGGGACACAGGCTATTGAATTTGATTTTACTGCCTTCATTTGCTTTCATTTTAGTCCATGAAAAATTCCTCCGACAGACAAATATTGGATACATCGTTTGTGCCACGACAGCGATTCGATCCGGCAGAATGAATGTTCTTCAACTCTTCTGAACGTGTACATTATTCCTTTTTCGTTCCATCGAACCCTTCATGAGCATTGGAAAGACCCAGGTCCGCGGCCGCGAACGTAGAAGAGCGCCGTGCTCGTAAAATGGATGAAAAAAGATGAAAAATATCGCTCAGAAATAGTCATTTGTTTTTCTCCTCCTTATCGGCTCCGAGCCTCGGGCGACCGCGAACAAAAGTTTACGTCTGGAGAGTACGAGAAGAACGAATGGCTCCCCTCCGGTCTTACATTTTGTCGTTTGCTTTGTGTTATTTTTTTATTCTTTCTCGTTTGAGGCAAGATGGAGAGCGCGCGCCTCCTGAGTCTGTCGAGACGGCAATCCACATCTGTCAATCCTCCCCATCGTTTTGCTCCCTTCTCCCTCCCCTCCGATATCCATCCCCCACACTCTTGCCCGCCCGCTGCAATCGAACCACTAGCTTTGAATGTGCGTTCTATTGCGGGTGATTGAAATCCTCCCCCTCTTTTACATTTATCGTTTGATCTAACTCAGCCCCTTACATATTCCCTCCTCGACCATGTGTTTTTTTCTGATATGGATGTCTCTCTAATGTTTTTCAAGAGTAGCCATCGTGTGCATCTATGCGCCGCCATGGAAAGTTATCATGTAATCGTAAGCATAACTTAAAGAAAGCATCCTGCATTTTACCGATAAATGCTTGGACACAATAATGCTACCGGTTATACCAGAGGAAATAAGTGCATATCTTTCCTCTCGGTTATCCTACATACGCCGTCACTCGACCATGCCTTTTTTTTCTAAGCAAATTTCCCTTTATTATTTTGCACATGCTGTGGTGTATGTACGCCCTCCTGGTAATTTATCGTTCAGGCAGAGGCATAACTTGGAGAGTACGTGACATTTTACCGATAAGTATTAGAACGCAAAAACCGATTTTACTTTTAGTATTTATGTGAATGATTATTTACTTAGGAGCTATCCAGCCGGTAGTGGTATGCAGCCAGTATGCGTCTAAAGTGAATAAAGTCACATTTCATGTACTATGGGGTGAAATGTTGGTAGAGTTTACTTGCTTCCTAATACCTGGTTAAATAGAACGCATTTGGTAAAAATAATTTATTATTAATTATATAAAAACATTGATTGTAATTATCATATCATTGAGATTTTCGCCGATGAATTTCATAATTGGTCCTTACTCATCGCGTTGTTGATGTTTTTTTCGTCATTTCGGAGAGAAAATTTATAACAGGCGTTACTTTGATCACGTAAGTATTTGGAGATATTGTTGTATTTGAGGGATAATTGGAGTCCTACAGGGGCTAGTATGCCACTATGGTATTTATTTTTAATTTAAATCTAAAACAGGTGGGATAGCCACAAAGCAAAGGCTGTGAATGCAGTCTGGATTTTTTTTACCGTCTGCTCTTCCCTTTGCTGCATCCCTTGCCGCGCTCATCCTCTGTTAAATAGCCTTTTGATATTTTCACTCTATTTGCTCGACACTTTTTGAGTTGATGGCTTATGCCTTCTATTCCTTCACTTCCCCTTTTCCTTTGCTTCGTCAGTATCCTAATCGATTCCCCCGTTACCGCTCACCATTCATTCATCCATTCATTCTCCCCTTTATCCTGAGGGCGCCTGTCTCCTTCCCCCCCATTTCCCCACGCTCCACGCTCTCCTGATCTCCGTTGTGACTCTCCGCCCCCTCGTTCTCTTTCGCCATTTCGTCACATGTTCCTCGTCCCGTCCATGCACTCCCGTCTCGTCTCCCATCAATTTCCTTCCCGAGACGCCCGGCCAAGCGGAATATCTTTGACCGCATTTTCCTTCACTGATCGCCTCCGCGGATTTTGCTTCTTTTTGATGGCCTTTTATCTTCAGTCTCGTGTGGCCATTTCTCCTTTTCATCATTCTGCACGTTTGTGAAGATAGTCGGTGTTTTCTTGGGTTCTATCTCCTCCCTCGTTCCGTAGGACCTTACATATTCCCATTATTAGCATCATCCGTGGTCTCTTTCTGTCACATCTTACTGTCTTTTCTGAAGCATGAATCCTATTGTTACCTCCTATTCGTGCTGTAATTCGTCCTTTGAGAAATAAAGGGTATCTTGGGTTGCCTATTTAGTTGACAGTATTCTCTGCTTTCTCTGTTACCCTTGATATGATATAGCACTTTCTTCAGGCGTTAAACGAGGTAAATAACCATTGAATTATGATCGTGGATTTTAAGAAAATATTGGTGTTGCCAATTATGGATTGATAATTTTTAAGGATATTATTCGTCAATCACCCAATGCAAATACCAATTTATATCAATGAAATCTGTAGCCGCATCAATTCGAAGTTATTTGCATTGCCTACGAGTCATGATTGAATTATCAGGCCATATTGATCACATTTTATTTTCCCTTGTAGTGCTATTATTTTTTTCGGAACCGTAATGTAACTAAATACTTGCAATTCATTAGTTATATCGAGAATGAAAGCCTTTCTGGTCGTATGCGAGTCTGGATTGTCTACTGGCTTAATACCCCGTATCTTTAGTTTTCCTTATTTTGAAAGAACTATTAACGCTTTCTTCCGCGAACACTATAAGCGTTAAAGTTCCTCCGTCGCGCTTACTTTCTGGCTGAACGAAAAGATTTTGTTGATGCTTTTGTCTCCGTCTTGAGCAGAGATGGGCGGACTCGTAATCTGACTGGCAATACCTTGGTTTTTAACAGGTGAAAATAAATGTATTTCTCTCACACCCGTGCGAATATTTATGGTAGAGCGTGTTCCTCGATTTATTTTGCAAAACAAATGGTGGATCTTTTCCTATTGTATACACTGTGCACGTCTTATCTTAACACTCCCCGCAAAATTTGCATAAACGATGATATCCAGTGGATTTTAATATAGTTGTCTTTAATAGCTGTGGGTAGATCTTTCGTTCCCGTATTTTTATGTATTACTTCCAATGCATTGCCAGACGGGTGTAAATTACTCGCTTTTCCTCTCGTCCTCGTGGAAATGTCCTGACTGCGCTTCCTCCGCTAACGTCCCTCGAGGTGCTTTCTCTGACGTGGTGGTGCCGTTATTGCCTCGATGACGCTGACTCAGCCGGCGAAGGAAACGCATCGACTCGGCAAATGGAATCAAATATTCTGGCGGCATCTTCTCCCTCTCCCACGCCGCTCCTTCGCATTTCGTCGCGCCCGTTATTAATCTCATCTCGCTTTTTTCTCCCATGTCCCTCCCTCTCGCTCATCCACTTTCCCTCATTCGACCATTTCCTTTAATTTTATTTTTGGCTCGGTCCTGCGACTGCGTCCCTCCCTCTGTCTCTGGTCTCCCCTTTATGAGAATCTATGTCTCGTCACCCTTTTCCGCCCTATCTCACCCTCTCTCCTCCGTCTCTATCCATTTCGGAAGCCAAAAGATGTCTCCTTTCGTTTGTCTCGTCCGGAATATGTCCGCCCATCTCTTTGGTTGTCAGGAATGGCTTCGTTACTACGGATATCTACTTCTCTGAAAAGTACCTTTATTCCGCTTCGCGTCTGTGAGATTTTTCATGCTTAGAACTCCTTTGTTCCACAACGGTAGAAGAGTATGTTATATTAGGGTTTTTAAATAACACCTATTCGTAATGCCGACCATATTTTTGGAGCATGGTGCCATTTTACAGTTCAAAATAGTAATTATATTCATGTTTATACATATAATTGAGTAAAATATTTTTTGGAATCTTAATGTAAATTCATTCATGATACATAATCATTCTTTAGTAAAATTATTTATTCTCTCTTGTATTTTATGAGCCCAATGATGAGAAATTTCTTCTTAGTGTGGTTTGATAGAGAATTTAAAATGGGAAATAAAAACGCATAATATAGTTATATATTGACGTTGGTGATATGCTCTTTTACCATGGTTAATGGTGAGAAATAGGGCTAAGTAAACTGGTGTGAAGATTAAATTCTTTCGACCTCTATGTAATGACCACTACGTTACGTGCCATGTTGTTCTAGCTGCTATCACCCAAGGTAATGCGTTTAGTATGTGGCCAAACACGGCTGTAAATGTCCAAATTATTCTACCTCTTTACCCCAGGATCTATAAGTTTCGCAGCCATGCAGAAACATTCTTTTCATATTTCCGAATATTGGTGGTCATATTTCCTGTTAATAAATTAATAAGAGGTAAAATAATTCTTTCACTACGGCAGAAAAGACAAAGTTTGCATCGCATTCAAATATGTTTTTATAATACTTTATGCAATTTGTTAATTTTCCACTGAAGCCTGAAAGATTTTTATGTTTCCTTTCGTTCCTCTCGCTCTTGTTATTAATTGGCTCATCCTTCGACCTTAGTTTTTGCTATAATTTATCATGTAGGGGTGCCCTTTTTATGAACTTTTACTATTAGGGTAGCTTTCCCTCTCGGTAGGTTAGCATTGAAATGTTCATGTCCATTCTTTAAGTGTCAACAGTTCTCAGGTATCGTGTCTCATAGCCATTTTGGCTTGTAAAGAGTGTCCTTGGATCTTTGTTTCTTCGAGCGTTCATGTGAATGCATGTAATGTGAGGACTGTAACCGAGTGTTTTGTCCCGTCCTCGTGCCTTTCTTCGGTATAAAGCTTTCTTTCCCTCTAGGTATTCCCTTGAGTACCACCATTGCGTCACATCACCCTCTGCCATGATTCCACCCTCAGGGCCAATATATGTCCCATTACTTTCCCGTCGCCTCGACCACCTTTTGTTTTGCACCGAAATTCTTTCTCCAAACGGCCAATCCGGAGGCGATTCCTGTCGTCGCAGGTCCCCCAAGTCGCAACCCATTACCCACAAAGTCGTTTTCTTCCTGCTGGGCCGTTCATCAAAATTACCGAGCCATGTCGACCGTGTATCTTCTCCATTTCCGCTTGCTTACGTTTCTTCTCTCTGCTTTAGTTTCCTTTTTCCTTCGTGAAATTTTGTCTACATCCAAATTTATTTGGCATGGTTCAAAATAATGCTATGTATGTGTTAATGAATAACCGCGGCCTTACCAGCTAAAACTGTTACAAGTTCGTAAAGATTTAGAAAATTTATCGAGGAAAAACCACGTGCATTAACTGGGGTTCAAGTGTGATTTTATGCCGATTCGTAGTTTTCTGCGGCTTACTTCTACAGAGGATGCACAGAACACCAGAGAAATTCATGACGCAAAACAAGTTTTTCTCTTTGAAACCCAGAAGCAATTGATTCATCTTTATTTTATTTACGCCAAAGTTATTAGAAATGGCCCTTTAAATGATCCCTATGGAATTAGAGACTCTTGTATTGATATTTCCCTGTCTCTAGAACATACATTAACTACTTTAATGCACAATCCGTTTAATAGTTCTGAGAACGTCTTGCCCTTTTCATTTATCTGTGAAAATATTTTATTTTTTGCTGTACCCCTCTTTCTTGAAATATTTCCGTTAAGCGGATGGCATTTTCTTCTTCAGATCTGGGTGCATATTCTGCCTAATTTTGGTGCTCCGTAGTCACTCCCTTTTCGTTCTCTTGAGAGTACGTCTATGCTTACCAATCACCTTCTTCTGTCCCTAATTCACTCTTCATCCATACTCTTATATCCGCATTGAGGAGCGTTTATTCATTTTTCATTTTAGCACGTTTAAATGTTTGGTCCGATACAACCGTGCACTCCACATAGCACTTATTAGTGATCTTGTATCTAGAATAGTTACTTAAGGCTATTGTTTTTCTATTCTACGTATTTGTGAATGTCTCTCCCTTTAATTTCAATATCCCACCTATGCACACAATTTATTTGCTTCTGTCCTGCAGCTTTAAGTTCGAGTATTTCATATGTCGCATTTAATTCTCATTGTTGTCCACTTTTTTCATATTTTCGCCTCAATTTCTTTCCTTAGAAAAATCCTGTTTTTTTAATTTTGTGGAATTGTCGGTTTAACTGCGTGCATTGCTTCCTGAATGTGCGATCATTGTCCTATCACCTTTGGTGACGAATCTTCAGATTCTCATGAAACATTAATAACTAATTATCAAGGGAACAACTTTATAAATTTCCTCAGTAATTTTGTTGAATTCCCAACGTTACAACAGTAAAGTTGTTTTTGAGTTAATGTGAACTCATTTTTAGGAATTATTACCAGATAATTAAAAATTGCATAATAAATTGCACAATTGGTGAATTTCTTTGAGTATTACCTATTGAGTTTGATATGAAAAACTGTATGATTGCTATGAACTATAAAAATCAGCTATTATTTCTTGTTATTAAAGCCAAATCATTTTTTTAGAATATTTTGGATGTATGAGGGAAAACGTATACCTCTGCTTGCTCTTAATTCTTCGTCACTTTAATGGATTATCGGCTAACCCCCCCCTCCCACCTTTTACGTAACCTTTTCTATTGTTCCTCGTTCGCCTATTCTGTTTCTTCGGTATGTACCCCGGATTCCCTCTTCTTTTTTAAAGGCGTCCCTGCGGTTTTAGAAAACAATCCTGATTAACTCCATGGTAATTGTGAAAAATATAACTCTTTTGGAAACTTCTTCCCTTTTGTATAAGGTTTTTCCTTAGAAAGCATTTAAGCGCTTTCTCCTCCAGCAGAAATATCGGTATCAAAGAAAAATATCAATGTGTGGGACTTCGGATAATAAACCAGAACTCAAACCACTTTACTATTCAATCACCCATTATCAATCATTCAATCAATTATCAATCATTATTCTTGTTTTATTACGGTTCCACACGCTACCATTCTACCACTACCTATCCCCCCCCCGCGGACGCCCTAATGGTTTGTCTTTTTTCATCCTCCCACTTTCCCCGTTTCCCTTTCTTCTCTCCTATGCCCCAAAAAGAAATATTCCATTCTTTTGATGGCCCTGGTAGGTGAAAGTGGATGTCGTCGCCGAGTTGTCTGGCCGGGTGGGTGGGTGGGAAGATGAGGCGTCCAAGATGCGAGCTGCGAAAAGTGCCAGCATTCAAGCTGGAGACGCAGAGTCGAAAAAGTTGTGGAGCAGAAATGGATCCCCTCTTTCGCTCTACCCCATTCCTCCCGCTATCTCGTCTTCTTTTATTATTTTTCCCTTCCGTCGATGGCTGTAAAATTTGGGGTTGTTTGGTCGGGGAGCTGAGGTTGAGAGAGAGGGAGAGGTGCAAGTTTCCCAGATGTGGGGTGGTCTACGTCGTCGAAATGGCTGGGAGCCGCTGCCTGCGGGAGGTTTACGAGTGATTTGTGCGGGAACCGGGGCTTGAGCGGGAAGTGGGCGGAATGAGGGAGGGTGGTGATTCATTTCCTGGTTTAGGTCCGCGCGGATCGCCTTGTTTTATTGGATTCTAATGTGTTTGTTTTATGATGGCGTCGGCCGGTCATGGATGGCTATTTCTGCCATCATGGCGAAGGGGTGAGTTTCGATTTCTGTCACCGCGCGGTTCCCCGAGGTTTCTCGACAAATGGGCTCACTAGTAATCGATTTAAGAGGAAAAATGGTCCGGATGAGGTTCTGGAGTTTTTTTTATTTCTTCAAAAACTGCGAACAATCCAGATATTTAATTTCCGTTACTCCATATTGAATTATTTTTCCTACTCTTCTCATTTTCGTCTCGACTCCGTAGTTACTCTTTTGAATATATCTTATCGTTATGAATGGTCACCGTCCTTAATATTTCCCTTCTATTTTTCTGCTCAAAATATCATTTTTTCTTTCATTTGGAATTTCCTGCGTTGCATGTTATTTTCATTTTCACGCTATAAATTAATGCGTCTTTGGCCAGTTCAGCCTATCATTTTGTTTCGATGGTTTCCGGTCATTATCGCTCAATTTTTTATTCCAAATCCTAATTTTTTATCCTTGAAAACCGTTTTGTACATCACCGGGAAGAAATTTTGTAAAAGTGGTTCATCTTTTGATCATTTCTTTGCAGTATTGCTACAAGTTACTATAGCAAAAATGTTGTCGTGGACCGTGATCTGAATGCGATACTTTGTATTTTACTACCTAAAATGCTTATGATATTTTTCCATCCTCATATTTTCTTCTTGAAGTGGCTCCTTTTCCAACGTAAGATTTGAAGTTAATCCAATGTAGTAATCAACAATTGAATTTTATAGTAATTTCAATTAAAATCTTTTTCTTTTCTTTTTAAAATCCTCTTCATGATTTTCAATCTTAAAGAGATGGAAAAGAGAGCGACATAAATATGTTTTTTTGACTCTGGTTAATTTTTAATAATTATCAATGGTATTTCGGTTTTTTTAACTGGCGAGTAATTTGTTTGTAGAAATTTTGGAATTAGTTGTTGCTTGTTTTAAAGGTCATAAATACGCTTTTTTCGGTGCATTGAAGATAAATAAATAAAAGTATTTACAAGCCAGACGGGATGATTGTCATTTCAATGTGGACAAATTTACCGGCGACTCCGCATACACTGTTACGCAATCCATATGAGTGAATTTATTTTTCTATTTTCGGATTTTTTTTTGCTTCGCTAAATGAACTGTTACTGCTCAACGTTTCGTACCGCCTGCTGGGAACGTCGTCGTCGAAACTAATCTTCGAAATCTGGAAACAAAAATATATTTATGCATTTTACCTCTGGAAAATTTAGACTTCATTGGCGGCATTTCATCGCAAACTGCAGGTCACAGGTGCTACTTTTTTCCTCTTCGTGAAAATATCCGCATCTCTCCGTAGTTTCGATGCGGATACGGTGTCATAGCTATATTTCCGCATTGAATATCCGCTGTGCTGCACGTGTTAGTCTTGTGCTCTCTCTACGGACTCCAGCATTTTTTACATTGAATACTAGCCGTAGCACCTGCGAGGCATGGCTTAACAATTAATAACCAACGCTCTGTAGGGGATCACCGTTTATATCCGCCCTTGACCTAATCTGAATAGGAGAATCCTCCCCTCACTTTAGCACCAATCGATAAATTGATACTCCTAAATCCATATTTTCCTATGGATCCATTCCCTCGTCTCTTTTTGTTTCTTTGCTCCTTTCCTTATACTTCACCTCTCATTTCCCCTACTTGATTTTTATCCTCGATTTCCTTGATCATGGAATCTCAAAAAAAATGATTGCTTGGTTAAAATATTTCGTTTGATAAAAATTTACTTTTGACACAGCCTTATTTATAGATTCTCTAAATTTTGATACCAACTTATTTTGTGATAATTCCGTTAGGGATGCCTCAAGTGCTTAATTAGAAGATCGTAAACTCTTTGAGATTAACTCATGTGACTTAAAAATGTATTTAAAATATATAATATTGTAATTTATATTTTTCTTTTTTTAGGGAGGTTTGGGTAAGACTTCGATCAACTTAAGTCCGGACAAGCGTGGAAGAAAATAAGAGCAAACATTTTTCTTTTGGCCTAAAAGGGCAATATGTGCATCGATTTATTAGCCCCGGTATAATATACAAAAATCAAGTTTTATAGCCTAGGAGTACCATATCATATATAAAATAATACTCTATAATAAATCTATGTTGCACCCGACTGATTTTACAGTGCTACTAACTCTTGATATTTTGGATGTAGGGCATTCTTGGAATCGCGATCGGTCGGGGGCATAGTTTCCTAATATACCGTAAGGTCGTATGGATTGGGAGTGAGGGTTACCCATATTTTTGTCTATGATCGCCTATCGCAATCCCCTCTGCTGTCCTTATCTTCAACCTGCCAATGTCTGGATATTGCAATTTTTCCTGAAACACAATTCTGATTCATTGTTAAATCAGTCCAATTCACGTGACCCCAATCTCTTCTAGTCGAATTTTTGTTAACCGGAAAATATATTTATTTAAGTCTAGAAAATTCTATGCTGAATATTCTCTCTGAACTAGAAATGCATGCAACCCGAAGGTTTTATAACTTCCCAAGCCTCTTCTATTATCAATACCAAATTAATTGATGAGAAGTAACAGCGAAGCTGGTTACCACTGCGAATATTTATGCAGGAAATGGGTGGGTAGACAGTGACAGTGACGATTGGTGATGCAGGTTATGCAGGACCGATCTTAAGGCTTTTCTCTCTCAATTATTTTCTGTGTGTTCGATAAGCCTTCGAAGTAACCACGTGTCGCTGAAAAATTTGCGTTATAATCCAGGATTATGGTTTTTTTCTCCCTTACCTTCCCCTCATCCTTTGAGTGTCCTCCCTTTGACGCTACCCTGAGCTCCATGTAACCGTCTCTCCTTTCTTTCTCTGGCCGTTCACAAATAATCTCGCCTCCACTCCTTCATCCCATATATTGTCGTCCTCTTCAGGATCCCCGGGTTTATTCTCTTTCGCTTGCCTCACCTCTAATACCGTGAGGATCATCTCCTGTCCTTTCCTCTCGCTCTCATTGCCTTTCCTTTGCGCGAAATCCCTTCCGCCTATGCCGGTAATTCCATTGTTGCGTATCGTTTTTTTTTTTTTTTTGTTAAAATCATATTACGCAGGACGAGTCGTTTTGTCGTGCGTAATCTGATTTTTCTCACGCGTTCCTGGATTTTAGTTGAGATGTAACGATTTAGGTCTATCTTTGTTTCCGCTGGTATGGTGATGTAAGTCACGACAAAATGAGTGGTGCTTTACATTTCCTTCTGGAGAATTTTTGTGAGACATCAGGGAGTATATATTGCTGATTGTCTTGTTCTTTCAAGTTGCATCATTTCCATGTTATCTACTTTTAGATGGCGGTAAGATTTGTTTCGCAATCCATGAGTTTCCAACCTATCCTAAAATTCATAGGGTGCGTATTTGTTTTTGTTTAATACCATTCTTTTCAAAGATTAAAAAGAAGAAAGTTAATTTTTATGTTAGTCTTCCCCAAACTTCGATGCACAGTAAATACATATTATACGCACATAGTGTATTTTAAAATATATATTTGTCATAAATCTAAAAAAGTGTGCTAGCGTGCGTTTCTAATTATAATTTAAAATATTATTGCAGCTTTGTATGTTTTTAGGTGAATAAAAGGATAAAAGGGTTCTTGGAGGCACTCGTATGGCAGCTATTCTAAATGATCTTCATTTTCCGGAATACCGATTATGTTAATACTTCTTCAAGTCATCTAGAATTATTGATCTAAGCTCACTCGAGATATATGCGTTTTTGGTTGATAAGTAAATAACGTTATGAAGTAGGAGGAAGTTACTAATTTTCCTTTCGCTCTCACCCCTACCTCACGGAACGAATTCTACGTCGCAGCTCTCCTGTTTTTTGTTTTGGGATGATTATATCGACTTCTTTGATTTTCTGCCGGTTAGCAAGTGAAACTAAGTTTTAAATCCTAATCAATGCCTTTCTTTTATACTTTACCATAAGTACCTAATAACATTAGTATACCAGACCTATATTTTCAAATTTCTTTATTTTACAATTCAACCATCAAAAATTCAGGTTACGTGGAGTTATATCATAATTTTCACCTTTTGAACATCAAGAATGAAATATTCAAATTCTTAATTAAATCAAGCGTCTGCCTCTCATTAGGGCCTGATCGCTAACTAATTTCTGTAGTCGTGGAACTATGGCTCTCTTTATCCTTTTCTTTGAGGGAAAGGGAAGGCTATTTGGAATATTCATTGGGTTAAGAGCCAATATCCTGCCTCCGTCAGTGGTAGTTTACCCATCCTTTTCATTCAGAAATTCCATCATCCACTTTAATTTTCCCTGATTCCTCCCCCGCGACGAACATTTCATCCCTCCGTTATCCTGACTTATCGTCGCATCCGGTATCTCATTACCATTTCATTTCCCGTACCAAAAACACGGCATTTGTCCCCTTCTCAGCTCGTTTTTCCCTCTCCGACATATCCCCTGTCCTCACCTTTCATAGCGGCGATGCCTCCATTATTCTTTTTAGTCCTCCCGCCCCTTGCCCTCAAATTCTTCTTTCTTGCCTCTAGACTTCATCGCGATCTTTCCTCGATCTTTCTCATTTGTTTGAATGTGTGTACCTCTCTTATTCCCCCTCTTCATTTATTTCCTTATATCGACACCTTCCTTTCTTGACCCCTTCTCCAGTTGAATTGTTCATCCTGACCGGAAATCGCATGGAAAGAAGAGATAAATCACCCCGATTCTGCCATTCTCTCGTATCCTTTAAATAAGAAATCGCGAAAGTTGCCGCCCACTTTCGAACAGATGGTGACGTCATTCGAGTTCTGGTTTAGTTACTCGTTTGGGGAGGACATTGAAGTGGAGGAAGAAATCGCTCACGAGTGCGTGAACAGCAACCGACCATGTGAGTTATCAAACTCTCTCTACAAAATCAACTTTTTGTGAAATACCCTATTGCCCTCTTTCCCGTAGTTCCTTTCCTAGATTTTTATAGGTTGTAGCTTAAATGTTGCTGTACGGTGTGTTTGGTTACTGAGTCCTGATTCTTGCACTAGTGGTGCTGGTAAATAAATTGTCATGGGCGTGTCAAATAAGTTCTAATTTATTACACCTGAATTTTGAGGGTTCCAAATGAAATTATAGAATTTGGAATTTATTTGGATTTATTTGGAATCATGCGATCGAAAAGAAAACTTTGTGTTGGTCGTAAGTCTATTCCGTGAATTTATCAGTATCAACCATTGTTTCTGCATTATATTTCTCCACTTTAGACTTTGCTTGTTTCATATAAGACACATCACTACTGCTCGACTTTCCTGTTTTCATGACGAATTACTCGTTTTAAACTCTGGATACAACCTTGGAATGTTCAGGGTATTTAACATATTTAATATCAATCGTATGTATGCATGGAGTGGATTGTTGCTAACATTTGCATGGGAATCACATTGAAAATTTTGCACTAGTATTTTCTTGTATTCTTGATTAATTATGGCATGTGTTTTAACCGCAATGAATGTCAAGAAAGAAAAAAAAATACCTCAGGTTTGAAGGTAGTGATTCGTCATTATACTGTTGAAACCATGGACCTTATTGTTTCAGTTACAATGAAATGTGCGTACAAAGCAAAGTTTCCCTTTATTGGCATTACTTCATGTTTTCGAATGACCAGGAAGACCATCACTCCTCCGTCATTGGATGGAAGCGATATAAATGCAATACCATCGGCAGTAACTGTCTGTTATGGCCTAATACGGAGTGATATAGTCTCCGCTCTCACGCTTTTCATCACAGTAATCCTGTCCGTATCGTAATTGTGTTACTAATCCCTATCAGTGCTCTTCGAAAATCGATAAAGATAAACCTGTTGCTCTTTCCATCGCCCTGGATTTAAACAGTGAGATCTGCAGGGTTGCGTTCGAAAAGGGCAAGATAATTACAGCACTCACTGGTGTTCTAATCAGACGATGTGCTATACTGAAGTAATCCCTACCATCCAGGATAGGATGAATTTACGACCAATATACAGCGCAAGTAATCGCATCCCTGGTAGACCAGTCATAATAACTTTATCCCAAACCTGTACTCTCCATTGTGAATAATTTATTTTTCCTTCTCTCCATCCTCTTATAATGCCAAAAAGCAATTAGAATTTATAGCAAAAGCCCAATTTTCCGTTGTTCTCCGTTATCTTAGGTGCGTACTGTTTGTGTTTCACCGAGCAATGCCGCGCATTGACGTTGCTGGTGAATTTGGAGGGGGATTGGTTGCGGATTTTATCCGGAGATAGCTAGAACTGCTCGAAAATTAATGTTTTGAAGGCGTTTTAATAGGAAGATACGCACTAAACGGATTCTTCTCGTTATAAATTGCGGAAGCATTTAATATCTGCAAATGAGTTTGTTGTATTTATCCGAGGCGCTTATTTATTTCGTAGAAACTACGTTGAATGATTAATGCGGAAATAGCTGACACACAATCTGCGGACTTATGTACTATTAGCACTACAACTCGTAGTATTCCATACTGTATTCCCGCGACGCAATGATCTAAATATGTATGAAAATTATTATTTTTTCTGTCGTTTTAGCTTTTCATCAATTCTATAATTTTGGGACGGCTGAATATTACTTTTGTTTCCTTTTTTGTAATAATTTGATTTATATAATGAACTATAACGGACCTTATTATATTCCTCCCGGAGCGTAACAGTTTAGTTGTTGGTAGAGCGAATGGCTGCTCATCAGAAGTTTCGAGGCCCAAATCCTGGGTGGAGCAACACTCTGTACCCAAACAAAAATCCTCGAATCACGAGGTGGTCGCGGGAAAGGAGTTGGCCCACCTACCCTGTTTGTATCACATCACACGCTTGTGGCTTATTCTGAGTGAGCTGTACCTTCACCAATGTGGGTTTAATCATTGAGTAGGTGAGTAGATTAATCATTAGCTCTTTTGTTCGCACTCCCATCGTATATTTTTCCCATGACATTGTGTACTTAGTCTATTGTAATTTCGAATACTTCCTTCAAAGCATCGCGTCTACGATTTACTTTCATCTTTTTCTTCACTCTAGACATCTTTGCTAGTCAAGCGTTAAAGAAAGTGGTGGCGAGTTGGAAAACCTTAACCTTTTATTCCTTCCCACCGCCGATAAATTTTCACTCATTTCCGCAGACTTTCTCCGTTGGCGGTCAACCACCACCGGTGCTCGGTGCTCCTCCTCGGGTCCTCCCCCTCTCCTCCCCCTTGCTCTACCCCCTTGGCTCATCCATCGCCCGACCCCCCAATTCTGCTGCCAAGGTTCATCCCAAACATTCCCCCGAGGCCCACACCCAATGGTGTTTTTTTTCTCTTCCCTTTCTGTGTGCTCCCACTTCACTGAGCAGACAAACATTTGCTCCTCCCACTTTTGTCTAAACCCTCGTCTCCTGCCTCCTGCTGTGCTCATCCAGCACAAATCGCTTCTCTTCTGCTACTTCTTTGCGTATCCTTCCTTTCTTTATCTTCTTAGGGTGCCATTTTGCCTAATGTTTGGTGTGTGTGTGAAAAGGGTTTTTGTTCGTGCCGTGATGGTATTGGGATAAAAAAGGAATGTTTTCGTAACCGCGGTGGAGGAAATAAGGAGATAAATTCTGTGTGGAGTGGACAAGGTTATTCTCTGGTCTTTCCCCCCTTTAATTCAGTGGAGTTGCATGAATGTGGATGTGGAATATACCATGGTTCCACCAATCAGTCCCAGGAAGTTTTACGAGAGTATCTGGGGCGATATTCAGCTACATCACGCCGTCGAGGAGCGTCAAAATGTTTGCAGTCGTCAAGTCTCAATTCCAAATAATCTCAATTCGTTGCAGTTTTGCGTTATACTATTCGTCCTTCAATTTCGTCGACCAGTGATTTGTGCGTTTTTGAGGCGCGTGTCCATTCTGGGGTGACTATCATAATTTATATTTTTCTCCTCGTCGATTTATCTGGCGGTAAGTAGTCAATATTTATTTTAGTTTTTGCAGTTACTTATCTGCTTTATAAAATGTAGTTTTTCTTGGCAGAAAGCAACGAGATGGTTTTCTTAAACGAGAATAAAGTTTTTGGCGCAAATAGAAATTTGTCTTGACTTTTGTGGTGTGAATTCAAACTTCTGGTTTCAACCGCCCGCCGGGAATTCTATTTTACGAGGAAGTAGAATGCGCTGATATAGTTACTTACTTCCCCTTAGTGGTAACACGGGGGAGATGTTTTATGGCTGCCTCTTCCATTAATCAGACATCAAAAGCTCAGTACGTTTTTTGTGTGATGTGAAATATTTTTGTGCGTCGTATGAAAGGAGTGAGATCATTTGAATGCCTTGTTGTGGTAACTGACTTTCCCACGCATGAAACCTTTATTTTAGGCCGCCTCTTCCAGAAATCGATCGTCAAATCTCAGGTTTATTTTAGTTATTTTTTTCAATATGGAATAATATTGTGTTAGATATGAAAGCAGTAAGGTGGTTTGAAAGAGGCGGTTCGTTCCTCTCTTCTTTTGGCGCCCCGAGGATGTTTCCATCCGCTCGTTTAAAATCGCTGCACACGCTACCACCTCCGTCTATACGACAGGGGCGGTGTTTTCTTCTCCGACGACGACGCCTTCCTTGCCCGACTGCGTCCCCTACTCCCTCTAATCTCTGCCATAAACTTTGACCCTTTTCCCCGGCTCTCCTTCCTCCGCAGAAACCTTCCGTCGTGATAGCCAGTTCGATGAGGTGACTTCATACCCTCATTCTTGCTCTTGTTTTCGGGTGAGTTTCAGTCTATGGGTGTCTCCTTCGAAGTTCCGGATAGGGATCTCTATCTTGAGTTCTCGCATCACTTTTCCAACTCGCTCGTCCAGGTCAAGCTCAGTACCGGATTTTTTTCTGTCTCTTCCAAAGTCTTCAGTTTCTCTATACCTCTTATAATTATTAATGGTGTTAAATTCTTCCTTGCTTTCATTACGTGACTTTCTTTTAAGTCAAATTTCTTCCTAAGATCTTCATATCCCTTCGTCTATCATCTAATCATCGTGTTTTTAGTTTCCTCCTCACTTCCATTAGCGTTGTTTCAATTCACATCTTGGTGTTGCCAGCTTCATGCCTTAATTTTTTAGGTTTTTATCTGTGTGGAATTCACCAAGGTATAATTTTCCTCGGGGTCGCAGTGAAGGTATTTTTATAGTAACTACCCACTTATCGAATTTGGTAAACAGCCTTAATTTTTGTGAATAGGCTTTATTGGAGCTGTCGGCATTTTTTATGGCCTCGCGGTATTTTTACGATCCGGGGCTGGGTTTTGGAATCCTCTCATTTGGGGTCTTATGATGGCGTTAATGCTTCCAAATTTATGGGAGCATCGTCAAGTCAGGTTTTATCTTCGGGGATTGATAAATCATATTTCTTTGAAGAAAACTCCGTATATCTTATAAGTTTCCACTGATAAAAAGGGGAGGTTCACTTTTGCTTTCGGATTACGCTAAACGATTACCTTAGTATTATTTAAATGAATACTCTTTTTTCGCATGTTCATAGTAAAAGCGCTTCATCTTCAATACGCTATATCTTCAGGTTCTCTGTGTATTCACTTTTTATGCCATGTATTCTACTACGGAATCATTGGCTTATTCTTATCAAAGTCGGCCCTGAACAAGTCAAATGGAACTTTTAGGATCGCTGGAAAAGACGTGATAAGTATTTAAATTCAAAACTTTAGCCACTCCGCAGAGAATTTTATAATTTATTCTAATAGTTGTTGAGAGATTAGGTAAGTCGGTCTTGTAGGCTATAAAGCTATCACTTTATCTCCTCCATTCCTTTTATATATCCGATTTTTTGCTCATTTTAGTTCCTTTCGGGCTGACGATATCCTTTCTTACCGCTCATTTTTCATTCTTGAATTAATCCGCGAAGCTCGTCAATTTTTTTCGCGCATGACTTTCGCAATTTAGAACGGCCCGCTCTTCGCTGTCTCCCTTTCCATGGAACAACATTGTTGGACTCTTTGTCATTAGGCACCACATCCGCGACCCTACTTACGTTTTGCATTGTCACCCTGTATTTGAATTCCCTAGCGGAAGAATGAAATTATCCCTCCCTTTACGTAATTCACATTTTCCTATCGGAGATTTTTTCTATTTCTTGCTATTCATATATTATGGACGACATTCATTTCGCTTCATACCCCTAAGATATCCCATAGCCTCCTTGCTTCCAAGACTTCCTCGGTGTCACCATAATTCTTCGGGGTTCTCTTACATTAACTTGGCGTCTGCGAACCACCCCATTTTCATCCTAACGGGTCTAGATCGAGCGTCTTTTGGGGCTGGTGACCTTTCGGGCGCCGCATTTGCCTGGGGAAGCTTGTTGGGCTGCTACCATTCCGCTTCGTCGCCACCACTACACCACCACCGTAGCCTTTACTTTGCTCATTGCTATCAATGTCCATGCACCTAATATACGAATCAACTCCACTGATGCATGGTGGCATTTTTCTCCATTTCCTGGGCAAAACCACAAAATTCTAGTTGCCTAGGTGCTAAAAATACTCCCTCCATACAATGAAGGCAAATAGTGATAAAGCAAGGCTTTGCGTACTTAGAATGGATTAATTGTTTAGAATGGATTCAAGCATTTGAATAAAATTTATATTATCGATATTACGAAACAGCGTCATAAGACAAAATAGAGGCACGGTCTGATCGGCTCCTAACAGAGCTCTTCCTGAACAACATTGTATACCCGAACGTACAAGTTTTTCGTGCGTTTCAGTTAAGTTATACCTTGTTGAAGAGGGTAACTAAGTTTTAAAAATATTAAAGCAGTTAGGAATATAATATTAAAATGTGTTAGACTTGAATTTGGGGTTCATGCCATAATTTTCACCGAATTTTTCGCTGCTCTCTGTAAGAAGGAGTAAGCTACCGGTGAAATACATGATGTTGTTATCATATAAAATAATTGTATTTTGCATTGGTATAGGTATTAAAAATCTCATCCTGAATGTTGTTGCGTGTGATACTAGTCATGACGAGAAAAATTCAATATTTCGCTGTAGCCAAAACAATGAGTGCAAATTTGGAATGGAATATGATCAATTTCAGAATATGATAATACATATGATTAAAATTCTATCTCTTTTTGTGGATAAAAATACCAGGGGTAAACAAGAATTTTCCTAATTTATTAGTCTTAGATGTGACTCCAGACGGTATATGATGTGGAGGAGTTTTCCATCTCTTTCACTCCATCTTCTCCATTTCTTCTCCCATTGATAACAAATCCATATTTATCGGAATTCTGTGCGTGGTGATATTCTCTGCCGTGTCCAGCATGAAACTTCTCGCTCCGACAAGCCTCAAAATCTCTCCTACGCTCGCGTACATGCGTGTAAAAGTCGGAAAGGTCTCTTGTTAGCCGCTGCACCCTCCAGCATTTTTTTTTTCATTTTTCCATGCCGTACGAGAGGATTGAGGCTCCTAGAGCAAGGCCCGGCTCCTAGCCAGCTGTCCGTCTCATACAAACTTGCTTTTCTTTTCTCGAGGTTTACGTGTCTAAAATTTTTTTATTCTCGTGTAAAGATGGTTCGACTTCTCTCATTCTCTGTGAATGATTGCTTTGAAAGTGGAGTTTTGTTTATTAATTGGATATATTTGTAGATAATCAAACACTGAATGCTTTTTAGGAAAATTGTTTGCCATTTCAGCATTCCTTGGTAAAAGCGCCGTATTAGTTGTACCAAAATTGTATCGCCAAACATTTTTTTAACATGTGTCTAAAAACGGATTGTTAGCTTCAACTCCTTGCTTTCTGTATCCAAGTGGCCTGTATGGCTGAAAGTCTGTTACAAAAATATTTTCTTTCTCGGTGTAACCAGAAAGTTGGTTTTAATCGCTCGGCAGGGTTAAGTTTTAATCAATCCCATTATATTAAAACCAACCTAACGTAGTTGTGTGTATTGGATCTTGGCAGTCGTGCAGTCACAGGTATTTAAAAGGAAGCTAGGTGTCAAACTCTTCAGTTTTGAAATAATGATGCGATTGTGACTAGTTGGACCCATTTTTGCAGATATACTACTTCGAGCTAATCGTCTTAGCCTCTCGTTACCGATCGTAGGTCTTATGGCCGCCACCATCTCCCATTAAATCGTTAGCGTTGTAAATTGTAATTAGCTTGGTATCATTCCTCATCTATGTACAATATGTTTCTCTCTAATGAATTATCTCGTGCTTTCCTATCTTACCGCGTGTTGCTAAGCTTTGCTATTGCTGAGTCCGTGTTCGTGATTCCTCAATCTCAAATGAAAAAAATCATTTCCATCGTATTTATAAACTATGTCGTGCTTGCTGTTATGGCTCTATGGTTCAGTTCAGTTTAGTACCTTATTTAGCCCTTTGCACCAACTGGTACTAGAAACCTGCTATCTTTTGGTCCATATGCCTTTGCCAGGTTAACTATTACTACTTCAGTGTATTTATATTCTCATTACATGACTCCGATATCGCTTAAAAATAAAAAGGTGTTTGTAAGTTGAGGACAGATTAGGCCTTTCCACTGGGCACGACGGATATGATGGTGTAAACGGAATGCCATTGGCGTAACGGTCAGTGCATGCAATAGCTGTAAATGAGCCTACGGTAATGTAATGAACTCTGTCTCAGTACTCCGTACACTGAGCCAATATCAGCGATATTGCGAGCGAAGCGCGCGTGACTGGTCGAGGTCAGTAGATCATATGAGGCGAAGCCGTGATCGTACATCACTCGCGTGACGGATGCTGCCTCCGAGAATCCCGCTGCCGTGCAGTTCACCGTTCCACGAAGCAGGATGGCTCCGCTTCGCCGTATATAATAAGGTTACTCGCGGACAGAGTGAAGAAAATTGCTCGGGAAATTGTCTTCCTGACCACGTGCCCGAGGATGAGGACGTCGCGTTATAATTGGATATGTCTCGAAGAATGTGGACGGATGCATCGTCTTTTATAGGTAGCCTGTCGGTCGTCCGCGAATTTTACGATCGCTCAGATGCTGAAAACAGGAATAAACCCTATATATCCATCTAGAGATCAACATTATTAAGTCCGTAGGAAGTCTGGAGGAGTAGAAATATTACGGCCCGTAACATCCTTGATAGCATTGCGTCCTCGGAAGCTCTTAGAATTTTGATGTATCAAACCACACACGAAGTTTTTAAATTGTAACCGACCGTTCGAACAGAAACTCTCGGTTAGTGGAACATCTTGTGGGAACATGGCGGTTTAATTGAAGTAGTATGGAACGTAGGCTACATTCGCGGAATTTAATGTCCATCTAAATGTTCGGGAAATACTTAAGAATAGGTACTTGAAACATGAGAACACGATGAATGGGATAGCGCTCACATGAAATTAATGCTTTTAAGGATGGCTGTTTTACAAGAATTAGCTGTTATTTGGTAACTTGTTTGCCGACGAAAACATTTCATACTATTACTTAACAAAATTGTGTGTTGAAATCTTGACAGTTTCTTTTTAAAAAAACTCCTCCAAAGGGATTTTTGTTATGGTTTGATTCGGGGAATTTCGTTCATTTCACTGTGTTTTAAAAAAATCTACCAACCAGTTTTTTTATGGTGGACTATAATGCCAATTTGATGAATGAAATTACTTTGTTAATGCTGATTCATATCAGAAAATCTTTTTATCCATAATTTTACCTTTTGTAGGGCCATTCTATGCTGAAAATGTTAAGCAAAAATTAATCATACCTACTGACAGATTGTGTGTGGAGGTAAGCGATTTCTGCCGGCTGGGATTTCATAAAATTTGTTAAGCATGAGTAGATGCTGGAAAGGCGGCCGGTCATGCATGGATACCCAGCTTTGAGCTTGATAAAGGGATTTCCGATGTGCGTCGAAAATGGATGACAAATTTCTCGGGCTTATGTGCAGCATTTTCAAGGTGATCTGCGATGGCGTGTTGACTTTAGACGTGAATTAAGCATTATCTCTTGCGAAAGAAATCCTTTTATTGTTCGAAACAGTGGGTGGTAGTTATTAATGGACTATGCCTGCTGTGATTTGATACTTAAGAATTCCTTTGAAGTATTTTATATTGGACTTCATTCATGTGAAATATAAATTTTTGGCTGTTTTACAGCCTAACTTTCATAATTTGTAACATAATGACTTATCCTAGTATTGAAAATATATCTTTAATGCTCGTCTTTATCTGACAGGAAGTTCCTATTTCGATGACTTTTTTATCTCTACCTATTCACATGATAAGACATAACGCATGGAGTTTAGCGATTAAGTATAGGGAGGATATCGTTTTTGCTTATGGAATACGAAAATCTTTGGGAGACTCCACCAGAATCACTGGTCCTTTTCTCGTTTTTTATCGAACTGAAATCCCAATCTTTTTTCGTTGTTGTTAAAGGAGTGGCATACTGTTTCCGTTAATGTAAATATCATAGGCTTCTGATCAATGTCCTATTTCCGGAGGTATTAAGATTTGATTTCATAGCATTTGGACCATTAATCTCCATGACCATTTCATTTTTGTCGCCGGTTATATTAATTATAAATAGATTTTAACTTAGATTTTTGGCTGCATTAGATGTTATTATTTTGAAACAGCTTGATTTTCTTTCTCATTTGCAGTTATAGAATTTTGTTTTATTCGTCATATATCGTTGTGGAGGTAAGACTTATTTTATCTTAAAAGTTCTCCACGTGCTGTTAGCTGTATCACGTTCTCACCACTTTTGCGTTTTAATAGCTAAGCACATTGTGTAAATTTTATTATTAGTTTTTCTCGTCAAAAAAACCAATCCAAGTTTTAATGCACTGTTTTTTTTACTGTAACCATTACAGCTATTTACCATTGGTTCAAAGACGAGAATTAATGAATGCCTCCTATTTTCTTTCAGGTTTCGTTGGCATTCAGGCGTCTTTGGACGGAGGTAGGCTGTCTCAATTGATGTAGAGTATATCATGGGACGTGGAAAAAATTTCGTTTATTTTTACTCAATTCTCGTGTGAATTGTGGACAAAATTGAAACCCTAGGAGTCCGTTTAAATGAAACATCACTATCAACATGAATTAAGTGGCATGTGATTAGATATGCTGATTTGTGAAACTTGGTCGTTCACAGTATAAATACCCTGTATTCAGCCAGAACTTATTCATTCGCTGGTAATATATATACATCAAGATACGCATGTGATTACAGAAAGCATCAATAGTATGAGATTTTGGTAACATATCAAACATTACATTACAATTAAAGATCTTGTGCTCTCCTGGTGGATAACTGGTTGTGAATCACTAGGGTATGAATGCTAGTGAATTTTTCCATACCTCCACGTGCTGTACCACGCTCTCACCACTTTTGCGTTTCAATAGTTAAATTGTTTGAATTTTAGTATTGGGCTCCAAAGTTGTTGATTGACATGTATAAATTGGCAGAAATGCTGTATCTGAGCAACTCCTTAAATAAATAAATAAATATTAATGAATATCACAATGAAAGATCATGTACTGTCCTGGTGGATAACTTGTTGTGAATCACTCTGGTATTAATGCTGGTGAATTTTTCCATGCCGATGTTTGGGTGTATGGATCGTACTTCCTTTTCCGGGTGAATATAAAGCAGAGCATCAACTTACTATTCGAGTCTCAAAACGTCGGCATATTATAATTAACCCTGTAGAAGACCCGAAGGAGATATTAACTACACTTTGTAAAAAAAACCACTGAAAACTCTCTTTAGATACTTACTCTTACCTGTTCTCAACGTCTGTCTCGACACCAGGTATCCATCTAATCCGTCTTCTTCTCCCCAGATTGATCTTCATACATTATCGTTTCAATTCATTCCAAGGCACAGGTAACCGTAGTTCCCTCCGTTCTGCTCTCGCCTCAGCCAAGGCGTCCTTCGCGTCTACCACCTCTTCTCAGTTCGCCTCGTCGCAATTTCCTCGTGCTTATTGGAAGGAGGTCTAGGGAGCAGCATCGTTCTTCGTCGTCCCCCCTACTCGTCCGGTCCGGCGACGCCCGGGTGAGCTGCCGGCGCCTGCCAATTAGTCCCTCGGGGGCACACTGCGGACAGTGGGGTTGTGGGCCTCGGAGGCGGAGGGCCACGGCCGTAGGAGGGGAGAGGGCGGCCTTGTCGAGGCACCCGATTGGCCCCGCCGGGCTAGCGATGTCTAACGAGGACAATTAGCAAGATGTGACGGGGACGTTGAAGGGCTTAAAGTAGCTCCTGGAGCTCGAGGATAATCGTTTTGCCTATATTTGAAATTCGTTGCCCAGGTAGCTCAGTGCTCCATATGAGGGAAGTGTTTTTCAGATCTTTTCTCGTTCGAGGTGGTTATGAGCCTGATGGCATGCGAATGCACGCAAGGACGTGAATTTGGTTTTTCCCGTGTATTATGAAGGGTAGTGTTGAAATTTTGGTTAATTTGTCGTATATTTCGAGGTAGCTGCCTATTACTTACTTGATGAGTATGCAAGGCAACGTTACATTCAGCCAAGATCTTGGTCTTGTTGCTCTTGATGTTACCAAATTCAAATTGGGATCGCTTATTACCTCAGAGTGTGACTCCATTCAAATCTGAATTTTTTTAAATTGGCGTCTTGTTCTAATTCTTCCTTCGAGAGTGTCCAATGCTTTATTTCTAAGTTGTTACGTAATTTTGACTGTTATAGAGCTCCTTTAAAGAGAGGTCCCGTTTTTTACGATTATAAGTTGCTGCTGTCACCGGAATAACTTATAAATGAAAATTGCTCATTTTTTTAATGCAACATTTTTTGACAACGCTAAATTTGGTATGCAATGTCAATACTACATTTTCACGTAAAATATTTTGGATTTCGTATATGCTCGTAACATTTGCTTTTACGTAAAATTTGATTTGTGAAATTTATTGATGAAAAAGCAACTAAATCTCTTGGATAATTCAATACGTTCATTCCTATGGTTCACGGCCATTTACATCACAAGCATCCATGTCTTTATTAGCTCATCTTGTTAGTGCATAAAAGTGTGTCCATTATCATCTCTGGTAAAAATATCGAATGTGATATTATGATTCGTATGACTTCACGTGACTTCGCATTAATTTTTCCAACCATCGGCATGTTTTTCTTTCCCTTTTTCCTTTGATAGTAAATCATTGATGAAATGAGTAAATGGATTTATTTTCTTTGTGGTAACTATAATTTGGTGCATAATAATGATACTATTCTTTGAGGCTCTATAAACTAGAGTGATGTATTTCTTATTTGAAGTAAATTGTGTCACAAAACTTTTTAATTAATTTTTCATGAATTAATGCAGTCGTTCTGGTCATAATTTTTGTTACCAACGACTTTAATGTGCATCATTACATAAGTGGTTGAAGTTTTTGCGGTTCATAATTCATTTGTTTCCAGATCGTACGATTGCCAATCGGTTGCTGGTCGCTTCTTCCAATGTGTTGGTAACCAATCCCTCTGAAGGAGCGACCTACAGAAGGTCGCAAAGCGTCAGGATAACCTGATCAGCTCCGCATCCTAGAACAATATTTTATTAGTTTTCCAAATTACGTCTTCCCACAATACAGTTGACCATCTGTGGTATCGATCGTCAACGATGATTACTTCATTTTACATTGAGGTATTCTCCCGATGTGGTGCGGTTTTCAGCTACTTACAGAGTTACCTGTGGTCCTTAAAAGCTCATTTTTTTAAATTCCCTTTTATGCTATTTTTTAAGTGATATATCTATCGCATTTGAGGAAGGTTCAAAATTGCTGTCGTATGGCCCTCATCGCATCGATATGGAGCGAAGGCTTTCTACCTCTCGTGCCGGTGCTGGGAAAATAATTCCGCAGCGTAGAGTATTGAGATTTTGCTACCCGTGCGAGGCGCATTCCGCTGCGTTTTCTCCATGTAACTCCAATCTCTTTTTTTTTTTGCCCTTGGTGCAACTAGAGTTCTTGAAATCTGACGACGTAGAAGAGGTGAAATGGGTAGGTAAGTAACGGGCAGATGAGGGAACTAGGATGCGGAGTGGAGGGCTTATCATGCGACATTCGCCTTCGATCGCGTAACCCTGATTCGCGTCGTTAATCTGGGATTACGTGAAATAACGTGGTGCCGTGTGGGATCGATCCGGTATTAATTAGCAACGAAGCCATTTTTAAGCCCTTTCTTCTTGGTGACGCATAGAGCGCGAATCATCTTTCGCCCGTAATTTTTTCCTGCGCGAGGAATATTTTTTACGATAACTTTGCGTGCTCCGAAAGATAATACGCGTTCGTACGCTCTTTAATCAAAGGTTTCAACCTATTTTGTTCTTCAAAGTTGGAAAAAATTGCCTTAGAGGTTGGCATCGGATTGATGTAATCGAAGAGAACTTGGTGCACGGTGTAGCATCAGTTCTTAACGAAGCTGCAGTCGTGTGCTAGTTCAGATTAGATGATGCGACCGTTTTTCGGCTGCTGCTTTGTCTTTTCTGGATTTTTTTATTCCAAATATTCACGAAGGACCTACGAGTAAGTATTGTAATAATTCGCAGAGTAATCAAATTTCATTCTTAAGATATATCACTGAATTTCTTTTCAGTATTACTTTTTGCATTCTGTTGAATTCTTTTGTGCCACCATTGCTGAGTTTTGGTGCATAGATTTTTTTCTTTCTTTCCAGAGGTATATTATGTACGAACTTCTGTAAAATGGACTGAGAGTCATTAAAATTTATTATCATTCAAGCAATAATTTTACTATGCCTATAGTTCAATTTGTTGGCAATTTAGACTAATTTTTCATCGTTAACCTAAATTATTGGCATCATCCGGGCTTTGAAGCTTTGTATTTTTTTAATATTTCAGAACTGCCGAACAGTTGTGTCACGGCTGTGTGAACTCATTCTTACGATGTTATTAATTCCTCATAATTTTAATAAACGAAATTTTTACTTTTAAAGATTGAAAGACTCTCTCGTGAAATAATTGAGAGTTTACTACATTCAGTGATCAATTTATCAATGATTCGATATTTAAGCCAAGTTATGGTCAAGGAAAATATGATCCTGAAAAAGTATGTATTTTTTATTATCTCTTACCGTTCTTCCCTACAAATGCTCTTGCTTCCTATCGCGATACCATCTCCGGCTTTGTTTTCGTCTGGTAATTTCCATCCTGTTCCGACCATCATCATTTTCAGAATGGAATTAAAGCTTGCCGACTCGAGGCTAATTAGTAGACGCGAGTTCGTTGGTATCCGCGAGCCTTCGGGGATTGGTAGTCTCTCGCGTGCTCTCGCAACGGCTGAGCCCATTGGGGTCGTGGGGCGCCCCCGAAATGGGGAACGTCGCTGCTCAGCCTGCATTAACATTTTCTCTCATTCCGCTCGCTTTATTCCGCTCTCCGTCCTTGAGGTTAACTCGCCGGAGCGCTCCGGTAATGCGGTGCCATTCCGCCCCGCGTTTTCTTTTTATTTTTCGGCGTCTGCCGTTCGAGAGCCACTTTCGGGAGTGGATCCCGTAGGTTGAGAGAGCGACGTCTTAGCCGTGGGATTTGTCAATCGAGATGGAGCAGTTTCGCTCCATATCCGTTCGCTTGCTCCGTGCTCCATTTTGATGTCGCTGTACTTGTCTGCATGGGTTGAAATCCATGAAAGATAAAATATCCCTTTGCTCTGGGTCGCCCCTATACATCTCTGCAGTCGTGCTCGTACTTTTTTTTATTATAGGAATCGCTCCCTGTGCACGTTTACCGCATTCTGATGGAGTGCTTACGCCTAAATTTTATTCCGCGAACCACCATAGGTTACAGCTCAGGTAAGGTGGTAAATGCGTCAGTGATCGTAAAACTGGGCGAGTATAGTAATATAGGTCACACAAAATTTTATAGGTATGCCCATAAAATAACTCGATTTGTCAAAAATTATTTGCATTCTAAATTTAATCCATTTTGATGAATTTCCGCTGTAGAGATAGTTCGAGTCCCTACTCCATCTACACCGGTCGAACACGAAAATTGTCATGAGAAAAGCTATAAGAGAAGAACTGAATATCATATCATATTCGTGTTTCTATCCATGATAAATTGATAAATGTGGTTGAAAATTCGTTAAAAATGTTATGCTAGTTGCTAGGCTATTGTTTTTTCGATTTTTTTTTGTCGTTAAAATGAAATTCCATGTGTGATTTCCCCTTTGAAATGTTCCTTTCATAAAAAATACAGAGTGCGCTGAATAGTAATGGCTCAGTCTTCCCAACTGCTTTGTTATATTTTCTACCATAAATTTTATTATATTGCCAGTATATTTCACGTAAATAACTAAGATTTGCGGCTACAGGGTAAAGTCCTTGCCTGCCCAACCAAAGGTCGCGTGTTCAAGTCCCCCGACTGAGTTTATTGCCCCTATCCAAGGTACTGGTGTTCATGATTGTTCATCGTTTTTGGTTGTTAATATTCCATGATGTAAAAGCTTTCTGTAAGCTAATGCATTCTATAACAAGCTGTTTTCGGGGAGATGAAAATAAATATTTACAAAACCCTGCAGTATCTGCTGGATCGTTCCTTTGTCATAATGAGCTGAAGAGTAAATGCCCTTCACGTTCTATATTGCATTCTACTTTTTTATTTTTTATTTTGATTGTAACAATCTTTTACTGATATCAGAACTATGTTGATAATACAGAGCTTGATGAATTTTACCATCAGCTTTACACCCGCCTTCCCTCATTCCTTCTTGCAAAAATATTCTGTGGAAAATAAATTCCTTCGACATATTTTCATGAAATATTCAATACTGCCCTAAATTCAAGCTAAAAAGTTAGTAAATCATAATACAACTTTGATCGATACTAATACATGGTACCCAAAGAATATAATTTACAACTAGTGGTTGTGTGGGCTCCACAAAATTATTTTGCATGTCTCTTCCGTCTGTTCTTCCACCTTCTTAGTCTCTCATGCTTAAGAAAAAATTAAAAATACTTCCGAACTGTACTCATAAATATGCGTCAAGGAGTTTCCTTTGAATAGTAGAATACAAATTGTAACTGGTCAGTGATTGGCATTTTTATTCATTATTTAATTTAGTTCATTTTCCGTAACCTTTTTTCAGTTTAAGGTTTATTAATAAGTTTTATTTCAGTACCTGTGTTGTCAATTTATCTTGTTAGGCATAATTTATTTGAATTATAAGAAGCATCATTATTGTGCATTGGATTCACTTTGGGTTTTTATCCTAAAATGTATGAAGTTATCCTACCTTTTAAAGGAGCGCTGACCTGTTACACCATCTCGTGTATCGATGAGGCCATTTGCGATTTAATTGAGTTATTATCACTTACAGAATCCAGGTGACTGTTTCTATATTTTTTTCGGTGTTAATACACGTTGTGACAAAGGGTTTTTGATGGAAACATTTATGCTGTTTTCAGATCGATTAAATCTCACTTTTTCCCATATTTATTGGAGCGTTTTTCCTCGGTTGAGGGAAACTTTGATTGAAACCGTGGAATCTGTGAACGGAATATTGAAGTAGGTATGGATCATTCTTTGAGTGAGGGACACGCGCTGGTTGTGAGCCTCTCCTCTAATCTGTAATTTTACCAGGAAAAAATGATTATGGCGATTGACCGATATAGGTATTCGTTTCATGAATCATTGCTAGTATAGTACGCAGATCTACTCTGTTCTGTTTTTTCCTTTTATATAATCTTCTTCCTATCATGTTGATTGCATTATTTAAAGTGAGTCAGTTTTAATCGGATGTTTAATGTCCGCAACTAACCAGAAATCATTAGCTTCATTTTATCAGTGGTTTTATGATGTATGCCATGGAGAGTAACGTCTGAAACTGTAGATTTAAGGAATATTCTTCCTTTAATCTAAAATATATTCTTCTCACAATTCTGTAAACTCATTAACTGGATAAATTACTGTTAATTTTATGATATAACGTTGAACTTGTGCCTTTGCGACTTCTTCTTTACTATCGTGATCATACCGTTCCAGCCGCCAGTCCATCATGGGATATTGTCGATCGTTTTGTCACTATTTTTGGGCAATCGCCTTAATTGGGAAACTTTATTGTCGAGCTCAATCTTTACTAACAATGAGCATCAGGCATGGCTTGAGAATGTTTCACAAGCACTTTAAGAGGCCAGTCCCGTTCCATGGTTGTGGATTTCCGTTTAGGAGCGTGATAGCGTTCGAAGACTTGAATCGAATAGGAACTCAAATCCGTTCGATTCAGAAATCCGTCCTACCCTAATAGCCATGATTTATAAAATCATTGATGTGCGGTGTGCATGTGGCGGTCCTCTTGCATGCTGCATGTTGGTGATTGGTCACCCCCTGCCACACACCCTAGAGGTGGCTCGCAGGGTATTATGTAGATGTAGATGAACCTGTCCTGGAATACAAAAATATTAGGTGCTCGATGTGTGATACATAGATTCGATCTAGCATTTATTTCACTCCTAACTTATTTTGCAAAAAACTGAACTCATGTACATTTTCGTTCGGCAATATAAATCTCTTGCTTAATCTTTTGTGTCGCGCCTGGAATATATTGCGTCTCTTCGATGATATCGTCCGTGTGGATATGAAAGATGTCTGTTCTCGGTTTCATAACATAATTACATCGTCAGGTCTCTATGATGTGAAGCCCGGGTCGTGCTTTTTCAATTATATTAGTGAACCCTGCAAAGTTTATTCTTTTATTTTCCATAATGGAAAGTTTTCACACGGTTAAGCCTGAAATCATCAATGTTAAGTCTAGCTCGTTGCCTCTGATCATCAAGCTGATCCTAATTCCTGTAGAAGCTGAGTAATTTTTTCAAATCTCGTGGCAGTTCTTGGTGAATCGCGCAGCTTCCGTATTACATTTCGTTCGCGGATGAAACTCGTCTTCGCTGGACGTGAGCTTTTCGCGTATTCGAGGTGTGGCCTAGTGAGTGCCAAGTCTATCTCCTTTTCATCTGAGCATGCATAATGTTGGCAGTGTGAGTAAATGCATGTTGCCCGTCGTTACACCGGTCCCACCAGGAAGTGTATCAACAGTTTACCCATCCCGTCGCGCCCTCTCCGGAGGATGGAATGTTGGCGCTCGAAATTGGTACGTGATGGTGGCGAGCGTGCATCGAAAGGCCGTGCAATCGTCACGCCGGCTGGGGAATAGCTGCGGCGGCCGGGAGGCTGGCGGGGGTGGAGGCGGTGGGAAAATGGGAAATGTCCCTGGGAGCGGAGGAGGAAATGCTGTGTGCTCCTGCGATGGGTTTAATTAACGTCGCCAGGGAACGAAGACATCCTTGCCAACCCCTGCTCAGGTTCAGGGGCGCCTGGTTAAGAGGTGGAAGGGCTGAGGGTGGTCGAGGTAGGGTTTGATGGGGGGCTAACTCCCACGCCTAAACCTCACCACCCCACACCCTGGCGACCATCCCCTCCAGGATTCTAATTCCACTTTTCCATCCCATTCTCCGGCCTTTAATACTCACCTTCCCACGCCTTAGACTCGTATGTAGACAGTGATTACTTTTACCTTCCCTGCACCTTCCACACCTTTGGTTTTTTCTCCCCTAATTCGGCCTCGCCCTCTCGTTTTCAACCCTTCTTTCCCAGTCTACTCAGCCTTTTTCTTCGTCGAAGCAGCATTTCTATTGTTCCTTTAATTTGTCTTTCAGCCTTCTTTCAGTCTTGCCAATCTGTAAACGTTGCACAGCATTCATCTTCGTTTGCACTCACTATAAATCAAATTAGTTCATCCTTTGCGTGGTATCCAGTCGTCGTATTGGTCAACGAGTTTTTTTATTACACCCTAAATATGCAGAACAAACTCTGATATACTATTTTTTTGTTCAGGTTTTTACAACCACCTCATATATACTATATAGAATTGAATTTGTAGTGGATTTTCACTCGTTTCCTTTGGATGACCACTATTTTTTACTGGTATATTTTTCGTACTTAAAAAAGTTATGCATTTATAATCGCATGATAATGTAATCTTCTTCTCGACCTCTCGTTAGCCAACCAACTGCTAAAATATCAAAGATAGGTCATTTAAATAATGGAGAATTTGTCCGGTACCAACTTTTCGGAATCAAATACATTCCACTAAATTTTTAAATGAAAAATAAATAATATTAGAAGAAATTAACATCAACGTATTAATGCTCTTTTATTTATGTTTAAATGGAAGATTAGTTCGCTCACTTGGATTGCATTGTTGTTTCATCTTGACCCACCTGCAGGAGGCAAATCTGAACTTTTCAAAATCTCTTACGCACCCTCCTCTGCCCTTCTGTTCCTCTTTATTTTTTCATTCGCCCTAGAATTAACTGCTTTTCTCTAAGGAAAGGAAATCTGCTATCGCTAATGCTCGCCTCCACCCAAAGTAACGCCTTTTCCCACATAGTCTTTTTTCATTTCATAAAGATATCTCCGACGTTATCAGCTTAACCGCATCTTCATCCTTGTCTACCAGTCGTAGCCTACGGCTGTATCCTTCTTATCTGAAGGGAGGATTAGACTGCCGGTGGTGCACTTCACGTCTTCTGTAACTAAAGGTCAAATGCGTGGGAAACCCATCATGGGAGAATAGCTGTTCACGCTATCGCAACATCGCGCCGTAGGCTTCTGTCGCCCTTTTGCTGCGCAGTATCCCCTTTAATGTAACGTACAGCTATTATTATTTGTGAGTGCATATATTATGCATGTCATCTCAGCAGCAATTATCTATACCACAAGGTTTTTGATATGTACAGAACTACATATATCTCAAAAGCGTTATCAATAATTTTAGCATCTTAGTTATTGGTTAATTTATTCAGCTCAATAGGTGAAACATGTTTATAGTAAAGTGTAGTGTACCCATTTTAAATGTACTATCTGGATACAGGAACGGTTAAATTGATTGTCGTATTTGACTTTTTACGTGATGCAAACAAAAGTTTCCGTGCTAGTATAAAGGTGGATGCATAGCTCTTATAAAAAATAGCTTCGCTTTCGTGAAATGTTATTCTTAACGCTAATATTCTTCCTATTTGTCTTGTGCTCTGCATCTGAGTTGCTTTCCTGATCAATCCTTTCTATGGTTCTTCAATGAATAAAGTTATACTTCCAGCCAGGGAGTAAAGTGAAGTAAATTTACGCATCAAAATCAAGGAAAAGTTCTCACTTGTTCCTGAATTGTATTCTGCGCATGTAATACCTTTTATGCCTTACTACTGTATCTTCAGCACAGTATATTTCTGAATCTTGAATCAACACCACCTACTCCCAGCATTGCTTGCTCTGTAATATTCGTCCCAATTTCCTTTCCTTGTTTGGTAGATCTTGTTTGGCGTTTTAGCCTCAAATCTGATACCTTAACCATTATACCTTTCCTTTACGAAGCCTGCTGGGGGACTAGTAAAGGACAGTCCCCGTCAATTACCAGCTTCTGCTACCTGCTTATTTCTAAGTGGCCCTTTTCTCGTATCAGCTTTCTTCTCCCGAGGCCCCTAATTACGCTTCCTGTTAGCTCTATTTAAGGCCCGTCTCCGAAGCACACCCTCCTTTGTCTTCTCCTTACCTCCTATTGCTGGCCTCTTTTTTTCCTCATTTCGCCTCCAAGGCATTAAATTGCTCCGTTAATTTTCAAGTCAACTTCTCCGACGGTGGGAATCGAAGTTGAGTTTAATGTCCACTCTATTGCACTTGGTCCTTTCGTGTTGGATCATGTTTTCGTATCTCTTGAAAGTGGCTGGAAGGAATTAAAATTTTCGACGGCATTGTGATGGGTACTTTTTAGCTATGGGTTATCGGAATGCTCCTGAGATTCTAGCGTTGCGAATTGTGTATGAAAAAATTCGCAAATGTGATTTAAATTCTATCTGTAAGTGGATTTTATCGATAAAACTGATGTGGCTGATGGTTGGTTGAATTCCATGATACCTATGTGAATTAAGTAATTTACGATAATCCTCTACTAATTTTTTGCTCGACTGGTTTCATGCATTATAATCCATAGTGAAATTACTAGTTGAGGGGAACTGTGAATGATTTAATTCCCAATTCGATCTTTCTATCATTTTCCTCTTTTATGTAGCTTATTATTAAATTTGCAATGATCAGATGGGTACGGTTAATTTTTCCTTTTGTAATCAAATTCAAGTTTTTAGTATTTTAATATTAGTAGTTTTTAATATGGAGGTAATTGTAGTGCTTATTGATATTAAGTTATTATTCTATGATTTTTAATCAAAAGATTGAGAGCAGGTATTTTTGAAGAGTTTTTAAAAGAAGTAGAAGAAAGCTTTTACGAAATACCTAATTCCATTTACGAAGTACAAAGAAACTCGTTACTCTCACTCTGTTATCTTCTATCAGATTTGGAGATGCTTTTAGCTGTTTCATTGTCTCGGTAAGTGTCTCTTCTATGCTTAGCGAAAAGGAATTAATTTCATTTAGAAGTAAATGAATTTTTCTCCGCTATACTTATTCTGATCTACCAATATTTTATGCTGCACACTTAACATTATTTTATCTCTTAATGCTTGGGTAAAAACTTTTGATCTGATATTATTAAAAATATCATTGCCACACCAAAAATTTCCTTATTTTTATTTCCATATCATAGCACTTTCTGAATTGTAAATCCAACCATTATACCCCTGTCTGAATGGATTTTTCCTCATTTCAAAGATAGTACTCAAGCTAGGACTAGTTTTTGATCTTAGCTAACATTACGTAAATTTAATTTACGCCGAGGATGAAATTCAATATAAAAATCATTTGGCTTCGCCTTTTTTCATCATTAATGTATTTAACGTTGCACCTGTGCGCGTGGCTGCGTACAAAGTTACTTTTTCAATGCAGTGCTTTGAATTTTGTAAATGTTAAAATATATGTGGTAAATTAATTCAAGTCCCCCAGCGCTGTAATGCTTTTTCTCCTTTCTGGAACCTTAAAATATCTTCTAAATATTTACAGTGTGTAGGCATAAAAACATCTTCTATTTGTTTAATCAGTCCTCAAGGGGGTAGAGTGAAATGCAAGTGTTTATTTTATTCGCGAACGTATATTTTTTACCTTCTGTGTAATATTTTTGCAAAATCAATAAACTCGGGTTCGGTTTAATGCCCTGCCATGTAACATACTTTCGATCGAAAACATTTTTCTGCTGAGAGAGAGCGCGACCAGAACATTCAGCAATCGTGGGGCCCTGCCGCCATCACTACCGTCTCTCGAAGCGAAGAATGTAAATATCGCATCCGGGGCCATTACCAGAGATCGACAGATAAGCCCCTAAACTCTATGTTTCTATCTTTCTCACTTCTTCCCAAACATTTTCTTCCCTTGAGTCCTATTTCTTTCCCGGAGGGGCACTTAAAATGCACTCCTTCCCCGAATTCTCTTATCGCGCGTGTGGTTACTATATATAGTTATGCGTGATAGATCTTCAAGCGTAATGTTTGCCTCGTGATTCACTTCCTCATTTTTTTCTATTTCCTCATCTTCTCGCCTACGTCTCTCCGTTATGTTCGCACGTGTGATCGCCAATTTTCTCCTCCGCTTACTTTGGCTTCACACTTCTCGCAGCATCTTGTCGCCTCTCAAGCCTTATCTTTCCCAGATATATCCCCGTCAAGTTGTTCTTTCCATCCGCTCTAACTTTCAATCAAATTTGTGAAGTTTATCTTCGCTCAGCTCGGTGAAGACGAAGGCACTCAGATTATCGCGAGGAGAAGGTGGCTCCACCTACTATTGAAATAGTCTTCGGAAATTATTGAGATAGAGATTTGCCCAAATGAGTCTACTTTGAATTAATGCGATGAGTTTCAGTAGCATGCTATTTTTCTTGCTGACTGTGTTTTAATTTATGCAAATCTGAAAGCGTTGATCTCTGCAGTGTTACCCAATAATGCTTTCAAAGCACGAAACTTAACCCGAGAAGGCAGCAGTCCGTGATTGTAGAGGACGTATGGTCGTTAAATTGGCTAAATATTTTGTGTGATGCGGCTTGAGGGGAAAGAGGGAGCTAAGATCGACGGAGAGGAGAAGGAACGAGGAAGTTCGAGACTTGATGTGCGCGAGAAGGAAATTGGGAGATGAAATGTAGAGAAGGTGAAATACGTGGGTGAACAGTATGCCTTATGAAAAGCTAAGAAATGCCGAGGAATGTGATGGAGGATAGATTTTGTGCAAGTAGAGAACCAGGGGGCGGCGGTAGTGGATGTTATGAGGAAAGGCTGTATGCCGAATTGAGGAGAGTATGTGCTGTTGAAGAGAGAAAGACTTTGGGTGCGAAGGCTGGCTCCAACATAAGGCTATCTTCAACAATAGGTTACTGTGATGTTACAGCAATTGTTATGGTGATGGTATTATTAATTAATTGCTTAATCACATTGTGGAATCGATCCCTTATTATTTTATCTACCAATTCTTCATTATTGAGACCCAAAATTTAATAAAAATTGGAGTAAAACTCATTACATGGTTCTAGATATTTTAAAAAGACCATCCTCATCCAAGCACAAAATCCAATCTTTAGGATTTTTCCGTAGAGTGGACGTAAATTTAATAGATGACGGTCGAGTTTTATTCTACCTACCTATGTACCCTACTTCTCATTTCGGAGTGTCTGTGTCCCTTTTTTATCTTTTAATTCTGCGAATTTTCTCCATTAGAGAGTTCGCGCTCTCCGAGAGGGAGATGATGGCTTAATTTATTTATTTCTCATGCACGCTTGGCGGGCGCCTCCGCTTTCTTCGGATCTGTTTCAATGGCGATTTACGGCATCAATGTTACTGTCTTGAGAGGAAAAAATTCACTCTCTCCTTCCAGTTGCTACCAAGGCGGCCTTAACCTTTTCTGACCTCTCTAAGAAGTTATACTTCCAGCACCCCATTCAGAGACCCGCTCTTAAGAAAGCTGAATGCACCCTGCAATTTCCTGTTCCTCGATCTCATTATCTAAAGGTTTTTTTTCGTAAATTTTTCCGCATGAAAAATAATTAGAGGAAATAAGATCATGAGAATTCGGGAAGCACTTGTGATCCAGGCCTCTTTTGTGCTGTTAGGAATAAGGTTTTCTGATGTGGAAAATTTTCCGGTATTGCTTTAGATAACAATTGTATCTCACGCGTTCTCTCATAAAACTAATCCGATGTTTTCTCTTTTTTTTTAATGTTACCTTGTTGATATTATGGCATGGTAGATATGTAGTCTCTAGTTTCCATCTGGGTTAGAGCAGTATTAAAGTGATCGACATTGCCTCATCGTGGGTCATTTAAATATTGTTAATTTGATTCTGATTACTCGAAAAAACATGAGTTTTTAGGGGAGCTGGCGTTAGTAATCCCTATAACTTGCCCTGAATGTGGATGATTTAACACCGAGAAACTACCTTCATGCCCTTTTCAAAAGTCAGTATGTAATGAAAGAGCTCTTCTTCAGCTGTGGAAAAAGTTTCATATGATAGCTGTAATATTTATGAAGGATTGGCTTTTCGACCGTCAGCAGAAAAAAACTCTAAATGGTTTGTCTATTTGCCTATTGTGTCATAGATTTAGAATAAGGTGACAGTTTTAAGTGTATCCTAATTAGCTAATGATCAACATATATGTTAATACATTGTGTTAAATATGTTTGCCGATAACACACTGCAAAGCGCGCGTACGTGAACAACATGATATTTTTGGCTCTTGCCTCCGATGATAACTTTCGTGATTACTGTTCCTGGTGCACTGTGTCTATTTGGCATCTGAGAACTAGATTAATTATTATAAAAATCGAAATTAAAAATCGATTTTCCCAAATGTACAAAGTCAATTTATCAAATTATTTAATATATTTCTTTCCTTCAAACTCAGTAGAAATCATTTCGGCAGATTAATTCAGAAATTTGTTTGGTGCCAGAGCGTGGCCTGTTCGCAGAATTTATTTATCATATTCCTTTCCATTTTGAATTGGTGAAGGTTAATCAAATCGAAGCTTCAATTCAATATTTCCAAAGCGTAGGTAATTTACTTCTATGTTTTCTATCTAATCGCTCGATAATATTTTGTAACTAAATTCCTTCTAAATTATGGTAATAGTTTTCAGTCCTTCAGATTCCACAAATTCGTATGATTTCATTATAACTTCATATATAGTAACGTGTTGATGTGTGCCCTAGTTTTGTCCGTAGATTAATACTTCTTCATGGAAGATCATAGATTTTTTTCTCCAGATAACATTGATTTTTTTCTCCCGGTAATGTGAAATTAATAACACCTCTGTTCCTACTATCACATTATTTGCACCCATATTTGATACATTTTTATATTTTTCAGGTTAATAACCTACGGATCTTACCGCTGCAGCATGTAGTAAGTACCTTACGTTTGTCCACAGTTGTAATGTAGCATGTCTTAATATCCTGTGTAATCACAGTTGATAAATTTACTCTAGTGAAGAACCGGTGGTGACGCTCATATTTCTTCAAATGCAGGACCGATAGATGTTTTCTATAATAGATTAAAAAATTTCAATTGTGTGTATAACTGTATGACAATCCTTTATTTCAATCAAAAGAGTCTGACTATTATTTTTCTATTTTTCATTGGCATTGATGCAATTATTCGTGTGAATGATCGTTATCAATAAATCTTTAAATCTTTCGATAATATGATAGAGCTCCAGCGTGTTCCTTGCAAAATATTTGGCCTTGCAACTTATGTGATGCGTTAATCATGTGGGTATATTTTTATCCTGCCCTATAGACGCTCCAGTGGCGTTTTATATTCCTCATCCAATCCCGCTACAGCTCCTCCGCAGGGCGATTATATTTATTTTCCGGATTTTGAGCTTATTTGTGACGAATGGGACCGACCAAGCGGCAAACTAATTTTGGGAGGTTTACGTTGAAAATACGTTTCCCTGGATATTCCCTCGGAAAAAAAGGGAAGAGTGCTCCTATATTTTCCCGATCCCTTGGGATTCTATATTTTATTTTTCGCTCTCGCTGCCCGGCCATTGCACTCCTTAATTCTAGTGGATGGGAAACTATAAAAATGGATACTTCCCTTGCAAAGCGAGTGCTGCAAAAAATTGTTCCCCGTTCCTTCTACTGGTTGCTGAGTATTCTGCTGCAGTGACGCTCGACCGCCGTCTATCCAAGCCTATTTCTTGGCCAGCCCGGCTATTTATAGCTCCCTCTTTCGATTTATCGGTTAACCCTTTTCTCCCATGGATCGCTCCTCCCTCCATGTAAATCGGAAATTTCTCTATTTCCAGTTTAGTTCATGATCGACCCTCTCGTTTGCACCATCTTCGCCATTCATTCTTGTTTTTTGATGCTTGAAATGATCAAATGAAGGTATTCAGTCGTAAAGGAAATGTAAATAATGTTGCTCAAGGAAGATATTCATCTATTGTACAATGTATTTGAAAAAATGTTTCCGTATTTTTCTTTGCGGAAAATTTCCGTAGCTGGAAACGATCTCAGCTGGTAAGTTCTACTATTTAATAACTCATAGTACATATCATTGCAATCGATAATGGTTACTATTCTCCCAGTATTAGCAATAGCGCTTTGAATTGTAGTTTGAATTTAACTTATTGCATAATTTTTTCCTGCTACCTCGGCCCTTTGCCTTCATTCCATATTCTTTAATGAAACCTGTGCCGCAAGTAGCGTTAAGTCTTGTAGTTCCTCATTTAGCACGAGGTAATTTCATAGGAACTGATGCCGTTTTATTCTTATTTCAAAGTGCTGAATACTGGTTTGCTTTCATTAATGGGACTCCTCTGGATTCATCCGATGGGTACTTTAATAATTGGATGGAAATGAATGGCCTCATACGAGAGACTTTATTTCTGGACAAATTGTATCGAAAAGGTTGAGCTAGATTAAACTCAACTTTCACCCTCCCGGTTTCGTACTTTGGTGACCGTGGGTGGTGAGGGTAGGTTAATTGGCTCCCAAAGTTGCTTTCAGCCCAAAGTGCCGGCGTCGACACTAACTGCGGGTCTGTCCCTTGGCCCGTTGCTTAAAATACCACCGACGAATCCCGATCAACTTTATGCCCCCTCGCTCTTCCGCCCCAGCGTCCACTTTCCCATCAAAGAGCCGAGGATCGTCGTGTGGCCTTGTGCCCCGCCAATTACCGCTTTAATCAAATGATCAATCCCGGCCGGCCTCCTCCCCCGCAGTCTGCCTCCCCAGGAAGTCGGCCCCGGCCTACGTGCCCTGCTCGTCTTCGCCCTCGTAAGCACTTCGCCTCCTCCCTCCTCTAGCTGCAGCCCGGCACTCATTTCCAATCATGCCTGCTTCCCTCTTCCGCCCACTCCTCTTCTTCTTCCTCGCCCTCATCTCCTCAGCATCGTCCGCTATCCAGTCTTTCACGTCCTACTGGGCCGCGGTTAACTTTCGTTTGCAGCTTTACTTTACGCCCCTCCTGTCTACCGCCTTTCCAGTCCAGCCGTTGTGTAGTCGCCACCGTCGATATTTGGATTGATTTTTACGATTCCAGTGTCAGGTATCGGCAGTGCTGTTGAAATAGGTAGGTGTGTTTTTCTACTGGCTATGTCAAAATTAATTTATAGCATGGGAGCGGTAGTACTACGGAAAAAAATACAGTTATCGGGTTTTCGCGAAAATCATCAAAAATGTGACAAGTTGGGAATACACGTGTGCCGTTATTCCGATAAATTAACTTGCAAGTCCTTGAAGATGCGTCGAAAATTCATTTCCCCGTCTATTTTTTTTGTGTCCAACACGTTTTTCTGTTTTACATGTCCTTTTACAGTTTTATCTCAATTCGTTGACATGATTGAGCATCACTATCATAGCGATCTATGTTATACTTTGATCTCTGAGTGGTTACTGTCTGTTGTGGTACATAATCGCATCAATAGGAAAATCTTCTCCTTGAATACCTTCATTATTCTTTTATAATAATTAGTTCTATTAGGCTCATATAATCACATTGAAGAGCTAAATCTCAACAAAAAAGGTATCGTTTATGTTTTTTACAGTAATGTAGACAGTAGAAAACAAATCTTACCCCTCAAGCATATATACTCACGATAATTTTTTTGCTGAGATTTATTATATATATATTTATATTTATTATTAACCATTATACATTTGCCGTAACTATTATTAACTAAGTAATTTTCGGACTTCACTTATCAAAAAGAATAACAGTACCTACCGTATTATCGTGTTTGTGGCTATGCTTACCCCCACATCATGTTTCCGAAAGAGTTCTTCCAACTGCATTTACTCGAAGGAATATGTTTTGCTTTCAGCCTGCCTCCCTACTCCCTACTGTACCTTCTTTCTTTATGCTTCCATTTGGCTAAGAAATTCTCCATCCCAAAAACCGATAACGGCATGTTTGTGTAGGTCCTCAAGAAGATTGCCCTGGTCTTTCGTATATGGTGTCATCGAGTCCATTGCCTTTTATTGAAACGTTTACTCGCTCATGAGAGGCGTTTGTCATCAGTCCCTTCATTGCTATTACAATATCAAGGTGTGTGTCTTAAAATGTAGTGGTGTAAGTAATAGTAAGTAGGTCGCGTAAGGTTATGATGCTACTGTTTTCGTATTTTAAGAGAGCCATGGTGAGATGGTATTCTATTTTTTCAATCTTATGAACGTCCTACCATCACGGAGAATAGCTATAGTTTGGATGTTTTCCTTCAATCTGTATGTCCTTAGTGGCTGTGGGAGGTTTGGTTATTTATGCTACTAGTGGTTTCGCTCAAAGGTTCAGCTTTTCGATTCTTATATATTACACCCATACGAATGCTCTTGCTCAAGAAAAGGCAAGAGAAGTAATGACAATGCATGATTTCGTGTTGTTGCTATGGATGCATATTGCTTTAAGTATTTTCTAGTTATGTAGATGTATCTTCATTGTCTCGATAATTTTATTTTTCCTGTTCCCAGATGTTCTTGTTTTATTTCCTACTAGCGCCACTTCCTTCTCCTCATACATACGCTTTCCTAGACCTCTATTCCACCCGTATTATAGAAGTTAACCTACTTATAACGTCTGCCCACCTCTCGGTATTTTGTCTTTTGGTAGTATTGCCCATTAAGTGTTAACATAAGTATTTAGTTCGTGTATACCCTGTTCATGTGAATTTTATCGTGCATTTTTTATTTAAGCCGTGAAATTTTAGTTTTCATCTGTCATTCCAAAGTCTTCAATATTGTTCCTCGCAAAACATCGCTTTCCACGTGAGTTTTTTTGTGGAAATAGAAATGCATTTGTCGAAAGCCATTACTTAAAAACCCTCCGATTTTCAGTAAGTGGGCTCTTATTTGATTTAGTTTTAATTATTCTCTTCTTGCGACCTCTCTTTTATTTTATAATTCATTGCGAAGAGGAACGCTGGAATTTTCCGACGACACAATATTGAGTAAAGGGCGATGAAATAGTTTCAGCCGGCGTGGGGGCCGCGATAAGTGAAAGATTGATTAAGAAAGGAGGGAGCGCGTCGTTCGATCCAGCGGCACGATATAATTTGCGTGGTTTGTTAATGTAATTTGCCCCGGTCGCGCCCCGCTTATCGAACCGAGGCTCGTGGGCACAAACTTCATCATCAGCCCTAGTGATGGAATTTCCGTGATTGCGCATTAAAAGATTTGAATCGGTGACGGGCGGGGGGTGTGGCGGGGCATTATTGGATGAGAAAAAGGGAAAGAAAATCGGTGGTAATGACGTCATGACGCACGTGAGCCTTTCCACCGTCGTCCCCTCACCCCTTCCTCGCCTCGCCCTCTTGACCGCTGCCCTCCCCTGTTAAGCCTACGTCTCGCGAGATTTTTATCTCCTACCCTTTATCCATTCTTTGTGCCTTTCGTGTCAGATTGGGGTTTACTGTGAGCCCCTCCCCCCGAAATAGTTTATAGATGACATCTACCAGCTTGGATCTGAGTCTGCCCAACTTCAAACACCAGAGCTGTTGGAAGAATAACATTTTATTACAGAATATTCGTCCTAGTCGTTCGTATTATCTTTATTTCTTGGCGCATTACATGGCTGAAGTATACATTATTATCTTGATAATTTCACGGTACATATGGCAGACCTATACAAGACTCGTCTTTCTCTCATGCATAGAAATATTTCCTCAGTATAGGTTCACTGTCTTAAGGTAAAACTTTCATAATTGAAGGGCAGATGATTGGTGGGAAGGGTGTGTTCTAGATGCCCTTATAATTCCAAGATGATGTTTGATGTGTTGAACGTTTTATTCTCAGGAAAACTAGACAACTCACAGTGGTTTGACCAGAATATCTGCGTCCTCATTTTTGTATTTACCAACTTTTAATGTATTATATTAAGGTTCTTTTTGATTGGTTGACTCGATTGAAAGGATTTATTTGTTAAAAATACGCTTATAAATAGTTCCATTAATTGGGGTTAAGCTAAGGAATGAATTGCTGTCGGGAAAATCATTGGGAAATGAATCCGAACATTGATTAAGGAGATGTGGTGGGCTTCAATGAAGGATTACCAGAAATGTAGGGGTTGCAAAAGCTTCATAAGTAACTTCATATTTTCTTGAGGAACGTACGTATTATATTGAGTAAATCCAAGGCTAGGGTGTTCAGGAAACTATAATGGAGAGATCTACGAGTGGGAGAAGGTAATTTCAATGAAAACCCCCAGTGGAATGCGTTATCCACAGTTCTACGTATGTTTTACGAGTTTTAGGGATGAATGGGTGGAAAAATCGGTTTGACGGTCGTAGGAACCGCTATACTGCTGAGTGTGACTGTTCCTAGTCACGAATAATTACAGCCGATTCAGGCGTGATATAGTGGAAGCGTGACATATTGAAATAATTTGTTGCTACAGTTTTCCAAAATTATTTTAACACATACGACGCGTTTCGGCTCACAGTGTCATTATCTGGTACAAGACATCACAGTAAATGAGAACATTACATTTGAGGAAAAGGCGGGAAAGGATTTGACATGCTTGACTAAGGGGTGGGGAACAGATGTAGAGTGGGCAAACAGTGACATGTACTCGATCATGGCTCAGTGAACCCAAAGGCGTTAAAGGCTTACGCATTAAATTAATTGTAAAAAAAAAGTGTAACTACCATTTATTTCAATTGTTTTTAGTCAAGTATAGTATAAAACCTTGATAAGACTACTCGCAATCAGATTGTTCCCAAAAACATTCTTGATCTATTCACGGAGGTCTGCTGCGGCAGGAGGCCTCTCCACAGTGTATTCACACGGGCGTCTGCTGCGATATATCTCTTCGCAGTATATCCAGGATTCTTTGTGTGTGATTGAAGAATGCTTGGCGTTAGGTAGTGCATATCTCAGCGTACCGTAACGAAGGGGCTTGTTGATCGTTTCAAAGGGGACCTGTGCGGTTTTCCTGCTTATTCAACGAAACCCTCCCAGATGTTCGCTTGCGAAGTGACTATTGGTATTATTTTCCTCCGTGACCTTTAGAAATACATTTACGTGACTGCAAAAGACTTAATATAGAACTGTATTGTGTTCTCTGGCGCTTTACATTCTGTCTGAGTGCAATGTAGCACGGACTTGGTTACTGCACCGCCTGGCTGCACGCGAGGGATAGTGAGGGGGGGGGGGGGGGGGAACGATCCGTATGACGTCCCACTTTTAGTGGTTCCTCCCATTCCATCGGCCATTCCTTGTATTTCCTCCCTCGGCCTATCTCGACCCCTTCGTTTTGATCAGGCTGAGTGTTGTTTCCTCCTCCCTGACCGGCCGCGATGACGTCGTATTGAGGAGGGAGTTGCATAATGTAGGCTCAGATGAAGGCTGGCGGGAGACTGCTGTTGGACTTGAGGCACCCGGAGAAGGGTTGGCCTGTATTAAGTTTTGGAGGGCAGAAAAGGTTAACGGAAAGGCACCGTGATTTTGGAGGAAGCATTCCTTCACTTTTCTTGATCACACGCGCTAATTTGATTCCTTTGCTTGCTGCCCTAGTTAATCAGTAAGGGTTCTCTTCCACCCCCTGAGTTCTTCGAGCTCCGCACTAAGTAATTACAAAATTGTTATTAGTGGTCACATATCGTGCCTGTGGTTGTATATCGATTCTTGTCCGTTTGCATCGCACACTTAGTTGCTGCGTGAGGGCGGCCCAATCATTATCAATCCCTTCCGTCAGAAAGAATGTTTCATTTAAGCCTTCAAAGTGATTTCTTATTTTGTTCTCTACCGCCTGGCTATGTATTCAAGAACATTATTAAATGAACTTATGTGGTGGATATTAAATTTCATATAATATGTCCCAGAAATAATGATTAAGTGTTAATTTTCGATCATGGTAATAATTTTCGTCGAATGGAATTTGCTATGAGGAACGGCGACGACTATCAATGCAGCTAATACAGCACTATCAAGCATGCTATCTCCGACGTACATCCCTTCTTAGCCTCAGACTCCAATCCTTTTTTCACGGTCTTTACCGTACCCTTGGACCTTAGTATCCTTGACGCAAACCTACACCGCAATCTCTACCTTACTCTATGCTATTCAGCAAGTTCCTCGTATCATTTATCACATTGAGCACTTTTCTTTTAATTTTTCTATTTCACTTTTTCCATCCCCTGTGCCAGTGTTTCATGTCTTGCCTCTAATTTTCCTTCCTTAGGATCCACGCTTTCGTAACATATAGCGTTAGGCCCCATTTTTTTTCATTTTCAAGAGGTTTTGTTTTACTTTCTTACTCCAAGAAACTGTCATTTAATATTTCTTTCCTTTAATCAACATCGTTAGTTACTCTTACAGTACCATTCTTTTCCTGTTTCTCTTTTATTGAATATTTTTGGCTTTTGCCTTTTTAAATCATCACTTTAACTTCGGTACTTACAATTACAAAGGAGAATTGAATTCTGTGCATTAATGGCCTCCACAGGTCTTGAATGAAGGTTTGACCGTATTTAGGGAACCCACCACGTGCATGCTGGTGTGGTGACACCAGTTTCACCCGGTATTCTCCGTAAATCTTCAGGTCCAAGTTGAAGACGCTCGTAGGATCAACCTCTCGGGGAGTTGAATGGTTTTGTCCAAATTACGCAAAGCATAATTCTGAATCACAACGAACTTAAGCTTTAGCAATCCAGTCAAAAAATTAAAAAAATAACGAAAATATTTGTTTTTTTAATTTCTTCTATCAGAGAAGGGTTCATAGGCTTAATCCGTGGGTTGGATTTGTATGTCGTAACTCCATCGATTGAATTTATGGTATCAATCGTGTTATCAAAGCCACTCCAAAACTTGAAAAAAGATATTAATGGAGTCGATTTCAGGGTCGCTTTAGAGCTTTCATTTGAGTTCCTGTTCGTAGAAAAGGTTTTGTTTTGTAGAGATTGTGCCCAGTGAATTGTTTCTCCCAGGCGTCGCGACGTCTTGCAAATGCACCTCACTAGGCGCGCCGTGGTAATATTCGAGAACAACAATCGTGTGTTCCATTTATCTTAACCTTTAGTCTACGCGAAATCATAGAAATATGCCTTTTTTCCACGGACTTTAGCATTGCGAGAGATGGAGTAATTTCGTATGTAGCGGAGGAATGGCTGCCGTAATTCTTTCCGTGCGCTGGGGTTGAAACAGACCACAGATTGAGTTGGGCGTGCTTTTTTGCCTTCTCTTGGGCGGGGCTCACTTTTTTCCCGCAATGGCGCACGGTGGAGTATAAGGTCACGGCTTGGGCGGTGCTCTCTCTCTCTCCCTCTCTCTAGCACTCTCCCTTATCGAAATCGCCCGTGTGCATCGTCTTTTCATGTGGGGGAGGAGCTGGTCAACGTATTTTATTTTTCGGCGTGGTGGAATCGATACATTCAGGCAAAAAATCGTTACCCTTAGTCCTCATGAACAAGAACTTAACGTAACTCGGCATTAAACTCAATTAGACAGTTTCAAAAGACCATCTCCCTGATCAAAATATGATTGTCTATCTTTACCGATTGAGTTTTTGTAAGTTTCTACCTAGTTACGAATAGGAATAGATTTAATGGTAAATGGATATTTCAGAAAAACATATTTATCACTATCTTGTCTGGTTTCCATCATTAGTGTTACCCTTACTTGTATCATTTTTTTTCTTTTACATCTACTCGTTTCTTCAAGTCATTCCCCGCTTTCGTTCGTGTATGATTTCCCTCGTGTCCGACCGACTGGTGATGAATGCCGACCTCATATATTGAGTTTCTTAGTGGCCATCACTCATATAAAAAAAAGATATGCCCTCGTTTCATGGCTGATCTTTTGAGTTACATATTTGCCTTTATCCTCACTCGTGAAAAGCGTCCAAATGGGAAATAAATTTCTTTGGCCCAATGCTTTCACTACTTGTCTGATACTCGAGTTGGTCCTTCCACTTCCTCATCCCTTCCTGCCCTTCCTTTCATCCAAATAGACTTCATCCATCCATCCTTTCAGGCTAGAGACGCCAATCCAAGTTCCCACCCTCTTTCCAGGCTCTCTTCTGCTCTCCCCTGTGGGAGCGGAGAATTTCTCATACTGGAGGGAAACGAAAAGGAGACACTCGGTCTTTCTTTCGTCTTTCCTGGGAACAAGAAAAGCCGTGGAAGTTACTTCTGAAGTCCAGAGTGTCCGGGTGCCATTTCGCTCTCAGCATCCTGATGTGTGGCTCGCTCTCATTTGTCCCTGGGAACTTTCAAAGTCTCTGAAATGGTGGCTAGAGCTTTAAAAAATTAGAAAAATGATGTTAAATGTTGAATTATTTCAATCTACCATAAGGATTAGTACGAAATGTCGATGATAATTATTGGCTAATGAGTGAAATACGTTAGTAGAAATTTAAAAAATAATTTCTATTTTTCTTATTCCAAGCTATTTTGAATGAAATGTTCTATCGATTTTTACCACTTTTACTCTCTCTTATTGATAAGTTTTTGATATTATTTCCAGTAAAACATTTTCTATTACAGTTGTACAATGTACATGAATTCCTCAGATACAAATGTTATTGCGTTTTAATAGAGAAAAACTGCATGGGAATATATTGTTTATTTCATGAAATGTATTTAGAATGGATAAGTTTAGTTAATGGATACAAAGATGATACTATATAACATTGTTTCCAGCCAAAGAGAGAAGGAATGCGCCGCAACATAGCACAGGCGATCTTGAAATGGAAGTGTCATAATTCTATGAAATCACTTAATCAAAAAAACTGTGTATATAGTTTTCTTTGAAAGATTTCTAATCTGTCATGTTCAAAAATGCCAGTATGACCAAAAATTACTAATGGGAGGTACATGTTAAATAAATATCAGTTGATTTAAGTTGGTGTTTAAAATTAAAACCCCAATTTGATGTTGGCAACGAATGAAAGATTTAGTTTTTGCCCTTGGAAATAGAAATGCCAACGTTTTATCACGTCAGTCTTAGTGTAATAACATCTCATGATTTCTCTCTAATGCTTAGTTGCCAATTCCGCGGAATCGAAATCACCTCTCAAGGAATAGTGTGATTCTGTCCTGGTAGCCGTTTGAGTATTGCTCAATCTTAAAAGAGGAAGCGGATTAGTAAGAAAGGAGTAGTCTAGAATAAATAAACGTTGTGACGCGGAAGAGCATCATTTTGCCTTTTCCCTTTTTGCGAGTTGCGCCCAGTCTCTTTTCTCTTTCTTCCCCGCCTCACTCCCATTCCTCTTCCGTTCCTTTCCCGCGGTTTCATCAGGGACGCCTTTTCCTCCCCTTTTGTCATGACAGTGGGTTTCATACCCGCTTCTCTCCGAAAAGGATAGAAGGTCAAGCTTTATTTATTTTTCCCCGGCGAAGTACAGCGTCAGCGTTTGCTCAGGAGTTTCTGTATCGCTCCCTTCGTGAGCGGAATAATTCTCAGTCCTTTGTATCCTTTGTCTTTCTGCTCTCGCTTCTTACTTTGTTGGAGATTGTCCTTTTGGCCAAGCCTCCTGCTAATTAACTTCAAAGAGTTTAGAGTTCTTATTCCCCTCTTTACACATAAGCCGTCTCTCTTCTTGATTTCCCATTCTTTTCCGGTATATTAGTTCGGCTTAGTCATTTGGAATGATACTTGAAAGAGTACTTTCGACTATCATTTTATAAGGCCATTTTGCAAGACTACATCTAGCTTAAGATGATAACTTCTCACGATAATGATAGATTCCCGCTATAATGGAAAATAAAATCAGTATTAATCTAGGAAGTATAATAGCTGTAAGACTCGCCAATTTTCTTGGCATTATAATTATAAGGTCTATTCAAGTTTGTTACGACTGCATGTACTGTTAGCAATCACCTTAGTGATCAGAGGTCGCCGTGCAAACGTCACTTCTGCTTGTACACATCCAATAAAAATAACTTCGTTGATTTATCTTCTTTAGTTATAGAATTCACCTGGTAATAGATTTTTATGGTCGAATTTGTGACTACTTCGCATTATCACGGCGAATGGCGCTACGCAGCTTTAATCATCCATCTGCTCTGATTTGACGAGTACTTTGTAAATTGACTAGGTCAGTAATGGGTTTAAAACAAGGTCGTAGTATCATAATCTCCTTAACTTTTCCTGATTATTTAAGTAGTCTCCATCCATGACCTGAAATAAAGATTAATTTTAAGGATTAACGCAGCAATAATGAAACGCTTAAGTATATTTTCCTAACACTTCACCCGTATTTAGTTTCATATATCTATTTGCGTGATTTGTTTTATTTATGTGGTATCTTTTACATTTTTTATTGTGAAGCAGTCGTTAAATTTCGCTAAGTAACTAGTCTTCGACTAGGTAAGCAACTATCACATTTTATAGCGGTGTTTACGTGTAGAATTTAATGGAAGTCAACTCAGGTTTTTTGTATTTTTTTACCGCTATTTGTTTTAGTTGTTCAAGTAAACTCATTATATTAAGATCATCAAAGTTTTCAGCTTATGGAGCCGTGAAGTTCTGTTGTGGAACTTGCTTAAGTTTTTGTGCTCCCAGCTATCTCCCTGATTCTCCCGGTGATAAAAGGTTCTTACCTCTTCCGTTCATTCTGTTCTAATTAAATTCTGCGCTACCGATTTTTTCTTGCTCTCAGCAGTCATCTATCGAAAGTGTCACGCCACACCTTCTCCTTGCGCCAACGTGCGGCAGCTTTTTTCGCCTCTTCCATAGTTCTAGCTATTATGCGGAAGAAGACATGAGAGAACGCCGGAGTCAATAGGTGCTCGCTGGTGATTGTAAAGTAAGTAATACACAGTGTTTCGTAAGGAATCGACTAGTTAGTTCACTTGGACGCGAGATCGCAATGAATTAAAAGAATTCAGTTGATGGAAATGAAAGATAGGTTGCGACGAGAAAAATATTCCCCACTGGCTCGTAAATGTGAAGTTAGTATGCGTGGAATTTGCCGCCCACTTTTCGTGAGTTGATGACGTCGGTAGTGATCATATTCGTGTACTAGTCCAGGGGAAACCTTTCAATGATGGTAGGAATCGCTTACAAGTATATAAACAGCAGTGAGCCTCGAGTGGGTCATGGAGCAGGCCGACGAGTGGTGGGGAAGCGGCGACACGCTCAGCGTGAGTTTTTTCATCAACGTATTTGAAAAAGGGTTATGGACGTCGATTTTTTGCCGTGGATAGCGCGAGAAATAGGTTGCGGATTAGAAAAAAGTGCGTATCTCATTTTTTAATATGCAACTATAGCATAAAATTTGTGACTTCTCCTATTGTGTGTAGTAAAATTACATTTATGTGATTACTTCCTTGGTTTGTGAGGTTATAAAAAAAATCGTTTATCTAATCGCAAATGGTCATTACCGGTACCTCTGCGTCATTGCTGAGTTAACTGACAAATTTTTACTGCCTTGTTAGAATTCAATAGATTTTTAATTTAAATTTAGCTGTCTTCTGTCTTTCCATACTCATTCTTACTCACGGAATCTCACTACCCTGCGTATGAACTTGTCCTACGCGTATGTGAGAGGTAATAAATCATCAATTTTTTTCTATTTTGACAGAAGCGTAATCAAATTATTTTATGAAACAATTTTTGTATGAAAAATTTATTTTTAATACGTTTTAAATGATTTCCCGTTAGAAGTTGGTTTGCTTGAGGTGAAATTGTATGACAGAACTTGGGCTTTCGAAACCACTGTTTAATCCACGAAGCAACAGAATCCTTAGATTTTTTGCCAATAAAACACAGTTTACCATTTTCACGGTTGGAACTACACAATAGCACTTACTGTTATACTTTTTTACTTAAGTCATCCAATGTAATATTATCGCTGTGACGTCCACCTTTTCATCGATAAAAATTAGTCGTAATGGGCATGTTTTGTCTTCAATTCTTTTATAACGTAGTGTCATGCTTTGATAATCATTAATATCTTATTATACGAATTTTCCTTTTTCTGAATTCTGCTGCATTATGGTTAAAATTGAAACCCCTATTAGACATTTGTAAGGAGGAAAATACCTACTATTTCATAGTCCGGAAATAGAAATATGTATTGAGGGTTTGCTACGTCAGTGTTCATACTGAGTCACGATGACAGTTTGCTTTCCTCTATTGCTGAAATGTGTTTGAAATCTCATTTTTCTCTGAACTCCCTCTCCTCCACACTTCTTCATGTATTTCGGTCTAACGATTTGTTCACGTGTGAATGAGTAAATTGATGTCAATTTCTTTTAATGCGACGTCATTCTTAGGGCTCATCTCAATATTGCCACGTTGTTTGTAAGTCCTCCCACACGTCTGTACTCAACGGCTCAGGCATCTCTCCGTCTCTTATGTGCGTCGTAGACTTTTGATTCGAGATGAAAAATTGAAGGGGACCGCCTTCCAGCCAGCAACTACCAAATTGCATTCCTCGAGCTTATACGTCATTATTCCACTTTTCTTCTCTGTGCCTTTGGGTTTAATGCACCTCGTTGAAACTCCTCGGCGTAAGCAAACATCCACATTTATTTCACGTACCTCCGCAGTTTGCCTTTATTAAGGATAGCGTTCACTGTTCGGAGGGCGTCTTGGAATGGGAAAACAAGCAAGTGTGGAGCCAAGAGTCTTTGCTGAGAAGGCATATCCGCCGAAGTGTTCAAGATACTCATCAATACCAGTGAGGCGTCTTTCAAACAGCGTCGTGAGGAGCCAAGTTACTTTGAATCGTTTGCATTTAATTTCAGATGTGTATGTTCGAGTTCCCTACTTCTTGGTCTCAGTTTCTATCCATATTTTGTAGTGATAGGGAAAAACGTTTTTTTTTCAGCCGTACGGTTTAAAAAGTTTAATTAGAAAGTTTTTTTCACATTTTTCCTATATTGGATTTCATTTTTACCTGGAAAGGCATGTTGTCTAATTATTTTAATTTATATTTGAAACTAAAATTTGATGCTTTGTCTCTTCTCAGGATAAGCTTTTTTTTATAAAATATTGAAATGTGCAGTGATATTGCATTCATTGCCGTCTGTAAAATTACAAGTCAATCCTAGTTTTCTGCTAACTCGAACAAAGAAATCTCGGGGAATCGCTATATTGATGAACTTATGAAGAATGGACTCCAGTTACTAAAAAAAATAGCTGTTAGTAGTTGAATTTATATGGAATCCTCCGTTTTTTTAATCGTCACGGCGAAGAGATTTTAATTTATATACGTTTTCTCATATAGTGATTTATTTAATCTTAAAACTGCCAAACTTGAGTAGCATATTTTGTGTTGACTGCTCCCGTTCCTTCGTTTTTATTGTGTTCCCCACCCTCTAAAATATTCTCTGTTGAAATCGATAAGGGTTCGTGCGATGGATTTTAAATTTTAGAGCAGAAATATACAGTTTTGAGGATGACTTTGAAACTTAAAGTGTGTTTTTGCCATCAAAAATTGTAGTCATGAAATATTTTATTTTGAATTTTTGCGTGTGAGCTCCCCTTTCCCGTATCTTTGAAATATCCTCTCAAACCGAGGAAAAACGTATAATTTTTCGTGGCATGTACCGCAATATTCCCTTTCACTCCATTTTCCTTTTTTTACATTCATCCCATTATCAAGTCCGGAGACCCTAAATCCCCTTCTAACCGCTCTTGCGGTGCCTCTGTGGGTACATGCATGTTGTCATTTATTCATCCATCCCAATTTTTTTACTACCTTTTGTATAGCTAAGTGATATCCTCGGATAGACTACCTAGAAATACCATCATGGCACCGAATATTCATGACCTGCGGCGTTAGTATCTAGAAGTTTCCGAATTCTTCTGATTGATGTGTAAGCGCCTTAGTCGATATTTTTTGCCTGTTGGATGCGGTCTGGCTGTTGCGGACCTGATACCACCATTTTTTTTAAACCTCTTTCCCGGGGTGCGACAGATAAGACAAGTTCTCTCGGAATATTGGCGGGGTGACGTCAGGGTCTTCGTCACTGCCGTTCATTTTATTCCACCAAAAAAAAAAAAGAACCCATGAGATGTCTTTTTTTGGTTTTATCCTCTTTCCCTCATTTCGTGGAGCATTTTTTGTGATTTATTGGCCGCACCCCTCTTTTTGCCATGATTTATGCATCCGTAGTTCTGTGATAGATTTATATCTGCTCAAAAAACTTGACACCTGTTCCTATAAATAAATGTTTCTTCCCGTGATCGATATTTCTATCGATCGATCGACATATCTCCTTAAGAGTGGTGGTGTTTGACCTTGTAGAGTAAAATGTGGCGAAGAATTGATCAAACATGAACACAGATAGTATTTTTCATTGCTTGTTGACTCTTGAGCGTCTCTCATTTCTGGAGTATTTATTCATTTATTTACTTTTTTGATTTGGCACCGTATATACTAGAATTTGATTACAAATAGTATATTTTATTAGGCTTATTAAGTGTTTCTCTCCGTAACGTTAGAAATTAATTTCATCGTTCATTTTGAAATAAATAGATTGAAGAACCATAGATTGAAGCATGATTTAAATAGCTTCATTTGTTCATCTGTCATCTCGTTTCTGAATATTTGTGTATGATGATACAACTTGTATTTCCTTCTGTGCCCAGGGTGCTTTGGCCGAAGGAAGTTACGTAAATTGTGTTGGCGGAGGCTTATGCTGTGAGCCTTCCTGGCAATGGTGAATGTTTACCCGACCCTTGGCTATCAATTGAATTCCTTTCGTATTAGAATTCATATTTAGGTAATATAGAATTCATATCGCTCTGGATAGTGTAACACCGTCCCTTTGAGGTTATACTTTTGCCTTGTTACCCGTTTAAGTGTTAATTAATGTTGCTGGGGTGACGTCTCACTTAATATCTCTACAATTTGTTAGTTGGCCCTTATATCTAGATTTAGAAGAAATTTATGGATTTTTTACGTATGTGGCAATTAAATTTGACGTTTTAGCCCAACAGTTTATTTTCATCAAAAACTTCCCCTTACGTTTATTTTGTTGGTAATTTTATGTAAAATGTTGATGAAATTTTCATTAATACATGCATTAGTACAAATTTGTCATGCTTATTATTGAAATATGTATTTATTTCTGGAGCTATTTATTCGAAATTTCGAAATGAGGTTAAGTGTACCTTGGCTGTAGATTACTGTTTATTTTGAAATCATGCAAACATGATATCTTGGATGATTTTCAAGCCTTGATTTATTCCTCTCCTTGTGAGTGCATCTAATCTCTTTTAAAAATGATAAATTATTGCTGTCTAGTATCATATTGCCTCAGAATTTATTGCTTCCACATAGAAAACGGATGTATAATAGCTGAATGGCTTGAAACTGTAAAGTTATGAAAATCTTAGTACCATATTTATCTTTATATCAAATTAAATCTTTATTTCTTCATTTGTCTTTTCGGCTCCATGTTTCATCTTGGATCAGCTCGCAGCTTGGATGCCATCTTGCAGTTCATTCTTCTTTCTTGTTTATAAGTTATTTGCTTCCAGAGGCTTTTTTGTTTTGTACAATTTCAGCTGACTTGGGCATTAGTACCTCTTCCTTATGATAGGAATGTCCTTCTGTTCAGTCTGTCATTGGCGTTGTCATTTATTCTCCATACGGTGGCTACAAAACCTTAGAAACGATAGCGATGTTTTTCACTGGTTGCCTGCATCATTGTTTATATCTTTTTTATGCGCATAATTTCCTTAACATGGCATTTAGATATTTTATAATTGGATCGTCTTATTTTTCTATTTCTTTCCTACAATTTTTTTGTGGTCCGTTTTGAGCGAATCTGCTAAAACTTCACAAGCCTAATTCATCGTGCAAAAGATATTACGGTCAATGCGTGAGCATCATCTTTTACTTCTCCTCTAGATCATAACCATTATGTGCTGTATTTTAAGTGGTATGCACCATTAATTTGTAGCAAATCTTCCCATTGCCAGAAACGTGTAATTTTCATACTTTTGTTCTTGAAATGTTTGAGTAAGGGAAATAAAGGGCGAAGTTCTTCAAACGCACTCAGACTTCAAGAGTCTCCAATAGTTTGCTTAACACGTCTTTTAATAGCCACTGTTATTATCCATTGCCGTTCTTGATGCCAATCCCATACTGACTGTACTAAATTGAATGCCCATAGAGATCACTAAGGAATGATAACATCTTGTATTTCCTGTGTGATGTGTTTGCTCCTCCTTAGGGTCCGTATCCTTCGCCTTGATCTCCCATCAACCGGCACCTTTTGGACGTTATCGGGGAAAAGAGAGGAACGTGATCTGTTAAGGTTGCCAACATTGGACGTGGCGATGGGATTCTGGATACTAGTTGAGGTGAGGGTGGGAGCTATAAACCCTCTATCCGCCCCTTACGTGATGCCTGTCGGTGTATTGACGATTTACGAAAGATATTGTTTCAGCCGGAGGGTAGTTCCGGGGGGTGTAAGAGTTTCCGTTTAGGCGGCTGCTGCGGGATTAGTGGGAACCGAAGGAACCCTTGTTCAAGGCGTTGTGATGTGTCTGCTCTTTGCGATGAAAGGGATTAAGCCAAATGGCATTTTGGGAGCGGTTGTTCCGGAGCAATGCATCTCGGGAAGGGGTGAATCCGGCTCGAGGAATGGGTGGGGGAAACTTACGAGGGATTACGGTAATCTCCACCATCCAGTTCCCTTGGGAGATCATGACAGGTTGTGATTACGTTTTTTTCCCATCCTCTCAGTCGGTGATTAATTATTGGATTTCAGTCTCGTGAGCTCAATGTCTTGTGCGCTCAACCCAAATTTTCGACCTAATAATCTTTGCTGCGGGAATGTTTTGGACCTCAACTTTGCAAAATCGCCCCGCATTCTCATTAAAAGTGAATGAATTATCTTGATCACGTTGTTTTGGAATTGATTCATTCTCCGCTTCCTGCTTCTACGTACATTGCTTTGGTCAGTATGATATGTGCCTATTTCCGGTCATACTTCTATTATTATCTTATCTAGTTAATACCGCCTACGCAATTTTACTATCGGTATTTTTATGTTTTCTTCAGAAATAATTAAGGTAAAATATTAGTCCTTTCTGATGACATAAGTGTGTAGCACATTAACTTTTGACTGACACTTTTTGAAAGTTTTTATTCCTGTTATTAAAAGTTTAGGTATCTCTGACTTTTTTAATATCCACAGCCGTATTTTAAATGGTTAATTATTTTATGAAAGGTGAATTCTACATTGTTCATTATCTAAATATTTTCAGTTTTATTCCAATGATGATATGGCAAATTCTACTTTGTAAAGTCCTTTTCGTCACGCTCAGAAAACTGCTAATAGATTAGAGGAATGAGTAGATCATAGCAACGTATCACAGTTAGTGATTGGATTCCTTTCATCACGGCGATTATTTTTGATGAATGTAGTTTTACTCACGAATACCTTAGTGCTGGTAAAAATGGAATAGCCAGATTATAATCTCCTTTAATCTCGTGATGTGCGTAATAAGTTGTTCTGTCTTCATCTTCAAGTTTTCATCAGACATCTCTTTTCCCCAACTCCTGTTATAACTTAGTCATTGCTCACTCGGTCGATCCTTTTGACTTTCTTCCTTCCTTCGTAGGAACTTATTTCATGTATAGTACTAGTATATTTTGTGGAAACGGATCGAGCACTTTGTTATGGCACTCTCCGATTTTTGCAGTGTAGCATGCTTCGATCTCAAGCATCCCGAGTAATTCCCAGTATTCGCTGTGTTCTAACCAAGCACGTTGCAGTCAACCACGCTGGCTGGAACATTTGGGCAGTCTCCAGGAAGTAATTGCGATGGAACTGACTTTTTTGTGATCAATGAAGTATGAGATTGAGGATAGGGCTTAAGCATGAAGCATCGGGCAAAGCTCCAGGAACGCGATCTCCGTGGCAGTGTACGAAGGAGAGACGTGCGCGATCGTTCGAGGGGGGGGAGGGTTTGTTTCTTTGCGATTCCTCGAATCCTCTGGGGAAACAGCGCATTTTTGGCCGGTCCGTTGATCTCCTCTCCGCGAAAGATGAAGTGCACACGGATTCCTTTAAATCCTATTCCTCTTCCCGCTCGCCAGCGTCTGAAGTGAGATCGCCATATCCTCCCCCTGAGGCTCGTAAAAGATTTCGGTGGGCCAGAAGGGAGAAAGGAAGATTTACACGTGCCTTAGCGTTACGTGCGGGCCGGCGCGAAGCAAACAGTTTTTAAGGGTTTTGGTGCCCTGCAGATGGTCATACCGTGTCTTCGGAAGAAGTGGGTATGGAATGAAGGGAAGAAGAATGCCTTTCACTCTTTCTATATTCAATATCTCCATCATTCTTTGGCGTAAACATGTACTGCAAAAAGATTTACTTGCAAGAAAACGACTTAAGGTGGGTTATTTACCTGTAAAATTACGGCTGAAAATTTCCTTAACATCTGTTTGTAGAGGTAAATGTAAAAGCGGGAGAGTTTGGAGCGTGCCCTGTACCTTGTTGTCTGAAGAGAACTCATAAATGACAGCATCCAAACTTTTGCAATGAATCCAAGCTTTGTTTTTGTTTGCTGTACATACTTTGAGTAATTTCGAATTTAGTTGAAAGTACTTTTGTTGACCAGATACTTGTGGCTAGGTGGCTTGTTCACCCAAATATTTGTGAGCATTACAGTGAAGTTTTGATGAGTAATGAATTTGGTTAGCCTGAGTGGTATTTTTCACTATTTTCCCATCTTTTATGTAGCCCAATATTTTACTTAAGGCCCAAGGTCGTAATACATCTTAATTTGAAATCGATTGTAGGTTATCTGCCATTCGTTATGCTATAATTAGGGTTGTCCCAGAATAAGGGTAATTTTGTAAATATTTAGTCGTCGTGAAGTCAGTCCCATGTGTGTGGTCAAACATAGACATGCATAAGGGAAACGAAAGAAATCCAAGTTCCTTATTCAGCTGTAATTCACTTTCAACTTTTTGAATTTGCACGAATTGTTTCGTTGCTATGTTAATAGTTGATTTCAAGGGAATGATTCTCACTTCTCGCATGATCTAATCCCTTTTTCAAAAGTAAACACGGGCGATTCATCATGAAATGACTGGATTCGCGAGACGCCCGGGTAATAATGCGCGTGATAAACGGAGTGATGGGATGAAAACGGCTGTAGAGGGTGGCAAATGGGCGTGGATAGTGGGAGAATGGGGGAGAAAGCCCTTAGCATCGAGAGCAGACGCGGCTTACCCAATTCCATCGCGCGCGACGTCTCGTTTTTCGTTCCCGGAATCGCGCCGCTAACTGCCGAGGATCTTCTCCGCCGAGCACTTCCGCGGGGCCGCAGCCACCTGGCTTCCCAGTGCTGCCTCGAAGGGTTGTAAATCACACCCGGCGGGCTGCGACAGCGCGCTGTTTTCTCCCTCCCCCTTCCTTACACCCCTCGGGTCCCAGTTGTATCGCTTCTCCAAACGCTCACCCCTCGAGCGAAGTACTTTCCTGCGAGAGAGCTTTCCTTTCTCTTGGAGAACATCCGCCAGCCGATTGTCTTGGCGGGCCATCATAGCTCTCCGAAGGATTTGAAAATGCGATCTCCGCGCCCAGTAAACATTTGACCGAGTAACTTCCCGATATTGCTTCCATTTTCGTTCTACCCGATGTGCTAAATGCAGTTGACAGGCCCACACCCAGTGTTTGAATATTTTTAATTACGATGTTAATAAGATAAAAATGACTGGAAATATTCCGTTCATTGTTCAATCTTACGATCAGTTTCAGTACAGAGCATACTGCCGTCTGGCCCATATTTCGAACTACTTGGCTGCGACGGCTTTGACGCTCAAGTACCAGAAGCCGTTATAGAGTGTTACTTATTTTTTCAGATTTCCCGATTCATTCGACAGCGAAAATATTACTCCCATTTTGAATGCTGGTAGTAGAAAATATATAAAATCCCTATTCAATTTACTTTTATTAAGATAAAAGCAGTTATATCTTTTATACGTCCTTGTGTTTATTTGGAAGTTGTTCCATGATAAAGTGATTCATGAATTACTCACCCGTAGTGGATGCATGAAGAGCCATTTTACTAAAACAAATTACCAGGAAACAAATTTTACGTCCTACACAAGTGCGACTAATTAGGTAGAAGAAACCAACCAGTAACCAAAGCGCAAGAGTATCTTGATTGTACAGAATTCCAATGTAAATTTTTTGGTATCATTTGTTTTTTAAGTGCAGGAGGGTTATTAGAGCAGTATATTTTAATTTACAATATCATTTATTGAGTTATATATATCAGCTTAACATATATTACAATCGAATGATGTAGCCGTTTTACATAAATATAACGTTTATGATTCCTCTGTCATGTTGATGATCAAGACTTAATTGTGTCGGAGTGAGGGCCGGTATCAAAGTGTCCTGTTGAAATTTTGTGAAATGTGAAAACCAAACCCATTTCATCCACTTCAGGGTATTTGTTGAAGTATTTGCTATTCTGAAATACTCTACTTCTCTAAACCGTCAGCCATTCTAAAGTTAAGGTTATAGCTAACAAGACTTTGTAAAAGCCTACCGTAAATCTCATGAAAACAACTTCTTAACTTCTTCCGTGCTTAGCTGCTTTCGTATTTCTGGAAGACTTCTCGATAGATTTCTTATTAATGAAAGACAGTCGACCAGAGACCCAACCTCGATGATTCAGCTTTTCATAATAAATAGAATGTATTCATCTGTGTAAGTGAAATAGGCCATTAATCTTAGGATCGATGGAAAACAGCCCTTTCATTTTAGAATCACAGCGTCTTCGGCAGTATGGCTCTTCCCCCTTTCCCTGAATTATTCTCCGTTATTTTTTCTCATCGCGTCATCTTTTTGGGTGAATTCTGATCCTATTTTTCTTCCCACGCTCATCATCAGTCACTTTTTAACGCAGATTACCTCCCTTATATTTACTAAATCGGACCAGCTTTTCCATTGGCACCGTAAGATTGATGAATGAGTTGTGGTTGGAGTGAGGGAGAAATTAATTTTAGCTCGGGGCCTTAAAATCCGAGCGGATACTTGCAAACCAGTTTCGAGAGTGAGTTGAAGCTGCGCCACTCCGAGGGTGTTAATCCGTCGAGAGTGAGGTGACAATTGGATGGAATGGGATTTGTCTCACCCGTGTTCCGTCATGTCGTCACCTGGCTGCACAAACGTGATCATCTTTGGAATGGCTTCCTCCCGCAGCCAGTGGTCCTGTGATTTTCTATTTGTCGCGCACTCGTAACTCATCTATCCTCTGTTTTCTGTGTTATACCTCTCCAGGATGTATTGTAATGCCATTTCTTGCTTGAGCTCCTTGACGCGAACACGTGAGTGACGCTCTGGACTTCTGTCGGTTTTGCCGAGGATTAATAGCTGGAACGTTATGCGCGTGAGAAGAAAAAATTCATGCGGTGGAAAAAATTATAAATAAAATAAAAAGTAATGAAATATAAAAAATAAAATATAGGCTCATTTTAATTTGATGTTTCCTTAGCACCCACTATTGAAAAACCTTGAATTTACTGCACTAGGAGAGTAAATAGCCCTTGGGAGTACTTGTGAGAGGTAAATTTGGTGGGCATCATACTATGGGGGGATGAGGGGATAGATCCCCCTCAAAGAAATAAAAAAATCAGTTAAAACCATTGTCTAACTTTGACACATAATAACTACATCTGCTTAGAGTTAAATTTTTAGTGCCAAAATGATGCAAACTTATTTCCAGGCATGTCATTTTTTTAAATTTAACCATATTTCACCTGGGGGAGGGAATGGTCACCTGGGCATCTTATGCAATAGTTTTGTGCAAAATAAATTTTCATGTATGATGATAAATAAATACTATTTATGATTCACATTATGAAGAAGGACTAATATAAACTCATTGTTAGTCTACTCGATCGCAACCCCAGTTTCGGAATAAATTTAGGGAATGAGTAGAGGATGGGTATCAAAGGCATGTAAGCATGTCAGGGTGAGGATATGTTCATTTGGTGTTGTAGTGCGTACATATATTTTTACCAATGCTTATAGGAGAGCGACTTTATTTTGGAAAAAATTAGAGTCACCACAACCTCTCAGGGGCTGCAGTAACAGTATGCATCGTATCTGTACTTTATTACTGAATTGTGAAAAGCCCCTTCAATGAGTTTCCGAACTTTACTATTCTTTAGATCCTCGTTGTCAAAACGTCATTAGCTGTTGATTCCTGGCGAGAAAACTGGAAAGCCGTAATAATATTTTCGGATATGGGAAAAAAAATCATTTGGCGTTGCGCCATTGCCTTTAGCACCTTTTTCGATATTCATTCAGGTAGAAAATTTTCGAGTGAGGCGGTGTGTGTAAGCTACTTTAAAGGAGCGAGAAGGAAGCCTTAGGCTTTGGAAGCATCCGTTTGATTTGTTGTGCTTCCTTATCGAACGAAATCTTAGAAGCGTCTAAGTGGCTTGGACAGTTTTTTGCGTGATTTTCCGGATGTTGCATTCGAAGCTGTTATTCAATCGATAGCCGAAATACTGTCAATATTGAAGTGGATTTACAAGAGATAATATACATTTTCTTAATTATAAGCTTCTCATTAATATCATTTTAAATTAATGGTGCAAGTTTAAGCGTACAAAATTCACTTTATTCCACCAATCTGCTAGGAGCGTTATGGTGGTGTGAGGATTGTGACGGAAAAAACTTCCTGTCAGTAGTGTTTCTAAATGAGAACACAAGTAAAATGTCCTCCGCAGATATTGTTTAAACCTGATAGGATGGTATTGTTTGCTATTAAAAGCCCAAGTTTAGAATTTATCGTTCAAGGATGCCTATTGAGCGGAGGTATGGACTTCCAAAGTTTCGTTAACGTTCTTATTCATTAATTAACTCGTAAGTTAATGAATGATCTCTTTCACACAATTCTTTTTTATTTACCGTACCACAAGAAACATCACTCTATGGGCCTTGTACGTCGTAGTATTTTCAACAACCTAGCAATTAAACGTACACGAACATCCATCCTCTGGCTAGAGGCAACTTACCGAGGCGAGACTCTAACCCACGACCTCTTGTTTGCCAGACTTGCCGCCCTGCCGCCACCGAGACCGGCCAAAATCTATTTTATTGATTTTTGAAGATCTTATGATATCTGTGTGTAATATCCGTTTCATGAAATAAGCGAATAACTTAGAACTCCCATCATCTATTTCTATATGCACGTGTCTTCGAAACTTGTTAAGTTAAGAGTTAGCAATGATGCTCATTGGGAGCTTTATGGGGGCGGGAGGGTGACAGTGGAAATGTAAATTTTGGTTCGGATAGCGTTCCAAGTACCTATCCGCAAGGTAATGAAATGGGCTGTGGGTATCCCGAGATGCCATTACAGTACGTGGAGGAGTACTGAATGAGTTCGCATCTGCTCCAGGGCACAAAATCGTATTTTCAATGCCCTGAAGTTGCCTTTGCCTCCGAATATTAGTTTCTTATCTACCATGATAACCGATGGTTAGATCGCCCTCCGGCTTGTTTTAACACTTGGTTGCGCTTATTTTGATGTGATTGGACTTTTAAGAATAATATTAAATAAGTAAAACATATCCTCCTTGGTGAACACTAAAGTAACATGGTAATGTTAATGGTAACATTTCAGTAATTATATTACAAATTTATCTTGGGCACTTGCGATCAATATTCTGAGAAAGTTGTAGCTATGAGAGATTCTACGTTCATTATATCCATGAATATCGTTCGGTCGTATTTTTTCTCGTACTCGTGGCGTATTCCGCGTTTGAAACTTACGTTGTCACCACGGTATTTACAAGTCTTAGATATAATAGCTTTGTTAACATTGCTTACATGTCTTGTATAAAGATTAGCACGTGGGGAAACACGAAGGTAAAATTTTCATATTTGAGATAGAGGAAATTATTGAGAATAGTGCGCTGTGTTCTCTACTTTATGATCTCAGAAAATTTCTTAACGGTAGCTTATGTTTTAAACGAATGAAAAGTCCCAAAAAAAGAGCGGTCGAGTAGGAGTGATGCGTCCTCTTAATGCTTAAGTGATCAGCTATTAAATCTACAATTAGGAGAAAATGCCATTCTGTCAGGCCGAGAAAGCTTTGCGAAAAATTGATTGCAGTCTCAACTACTTAAGTCTTGATGTTTTTGTTTCCCGTCGTCTCGTTGAATGGCCATTGGCTTTGCTAGCAGGGGGGACGGTTTCTGTCATTTTGCCCTTAGTCCTGGCTAATTTTCTTCAGCCAACCCTAGCAACCACCTACCGCGCCGACCCTCATCTATCTGTGTCTTCTTCTTTCACCGCTTGCCTCAAGTCATTCTCTCTCCCAGTCAGTCCCTCGAATTCCAGCCTCAGAGTAGATATAAAAAGACAAGAGGTGGTAGAGCGATCTTCGGCTTGTGTGCATGTGACCAAGGCTGAAAAGGAATAATATCAATATCAATATGTATCTTTAAGTACATACTTTCCGTAACTTTTGCATTTTCCATATTGGTACTGAAGTCGGAGTGTTAAATATTTCATTCAACTACTTTTCGTTTATAGGATGCATCATCCTAGCACTATCGGTCGTATATTTTCCTTTTTCATGGTCTATTACTCGTTTAAATCCCATGCATTGATTTTGAAATTTTCAGGGTCTATAGAGTAGATCCTTGCCATCCTGTACCTGTGTCTTAAACATTAATAATTTTTTACCTAGTGGGACGTACTGATGTGAAATTTTCTTGCGTTAAATATTGCTTAAATTTAACAGAAGTCTGCTCTTTTCATCGTAAAAATTTGAAGATGATAGCTTTAGTCTTAAGAAAGTATAAGGTCCCTAGAAATAAGGGCGGTCAAAGAGTGATGCGCCCTCTTAAGAGCAGGCTAATTTCAGCACAGGGTTCCTTTACACCCTCCCTAAGGTGCAAATCCTAAGCTCTAGGTCGCCTCCTTCAAATAATTATAATAATAACTTTATAACTCCAATTTGTCGACTTTACAGCTTTGGTAAATAAAAATAAAGGAGCTTTAGGTGGCTTCCGTGGTTAACACCACGTGGAAGCTGCCATCCTTAAATTTAAATACAATGCTAGTTACAAAAATATTATTAATTTTTAATAAATTATAAAATATCTTACTTCCAAAGAAAATATCATGAAGTAAATTGAAGAACAGAAACAGAAAAAATAAGAGCGTACAAAAAATGAAGTAAAATGTTTTAGGCCATAAAATATAACGTTTTCAAATACCTCACTACTGGGCAACCACCCTCTCTTTCAACCGTTTTTCCTTCTTTTTTCGCTAACCTCCTATCATTCTATCCCACTCTCCCCCTTCCTCTAATTCCAGCGCTCCGCGGCACGCTCGTCGGAGGGGGCGCCGCGATATAGAGAATCGATATCTCCCTCCCACTCCGCCCCCACCCCCTCTCTTTTTCTTTCCTTGCCGAACTTCCTACGTCATCCACGGAGTCGCTCTTCACCCGTCCTCTCTCCGACGTCTGAAGGGAGAGCAGCGAGAGCGGAGTTACATCCACCTCTTCCTCCACCCCCGTGACGTTTGAGGACATCGATCGTCATTCCCCCTTCGTCCGCCCAGAGACCGCCACCTCCGACCGGGCCACCAACACCACCACCCAGCGATTCGGGGGCCCCAGAAGGTTTTGCGCCGCGCGAAACGAGAGAGCGCTGTCGCGTCGGAGCACGTTCTCGCTTTGTATATTTATTTTTTTAAAGTGAAACTTTTTGCACCGAAGGTACGCAGCCTCAAGAGTTGCTCGTGAATTTTATGGGTATGGGAGAGGGATTTGTATAGGAAATAAACTTGTGAAACCTTCTACCTGCTTCGTTGGGGGTCTTGAAATATGCGCCACATAAATTTGGTAAATGTTTCAGTAAGATTGATATACGTTAATTAAGTATTTCCTCTTAAATTGGCTCAGTGTCAGAAAAATGAACTAAATTTTTTTAAGTACTGAAATTTAGTATTCGGCTTGCCTATTATAAATGTTTATTATTATCATTAAATTATCAGTTATAAGTAGGCCATTGCCCTGGTGGTAACATGAACATACGATGCTAAACAAGTTTAGTAAATGTTCTATCAAAAACTCTATATTTTTATTAATTTTTACTGCTATGTATAATGTTTGTGAAATATTGCAAAAACGTTTTACAAGTAATCTTAAGCTTTGCAAAATTGAATCCAATTTAAGTTTTATTTGGATGCCAATCTGAATACCAGAAAGAATATTCAAACGTTGAAAGATTCAAGAATATTCAGCGTCTATCATGACTCTTTTGATCGAAAAGGTTCTTCAAACGTATAACTCTATCCAGGAGTCACCTTTTTCTTCGTCCGCGATAAGTATATTCCTTCCCTTGTGTCCCGTATCGGGAATCGCTTCGAGTCTTCCTTTCCAACCATGCAAGTTCTCAGATAGAATTTTTTCCCACCACCCAGTCGCGGTCTCGCAGTCTGCTCGTATCGGGAGAGAGAGAGAGAGAGACAGAGAGAGTTAACGGGCGTTGTTGTTGCAGCAGGGTCGTAACTTGATCCATTTGGGACATCTGGGCATTATTTTGACGGTGCAGGCTAGTGCTTGCGTCTCTCGTACTAGGAGGATAGATCCTTTCATTGTCTTCCTAGAGACTTGGATAAAACTCTGTTAGTGGGTGCGGTAATATGGTTCGGCGCACGACGTCCTGAATGAATTCGCTCCTTCGAAGATGGAATGGTACGTTCTTTAAGTGTGAGTTTGGAAATGAATTTGCAGTTGATTTAAAGAAAGAAGCAAGTTTGTCATGTATTTGCCATTAAAAAATTCCGTGGAGACTTCATTCGGAATAATCATTTTTCAATAAACTCTTGACGTCTTAAGATGTCTTCTCTGTTTGAGTAGGCAGTTTCTTATCAAAAACCTCTTCGGTAATTGTATTTATTTGCAGCATACAATACCGTGATAATTTGAAACTTATCGCATGCATTACCCAAATTTTTCACCAGCATCGTGTGGTAAATAGTTGTAGGAATTGTGACTGTCATAATTTTTTTGAAAAACTTAATTAGCCAAGTCTTATCAAATCAATCTCAAGAATTCAGAAGAAGTGTAGTAATATTTGAGTGACTAACGATGAAAATTGTCGAAATATTTTTAGTTCATTCTATTTTTATGTGGTATTCTCGGAAAAAAATCCAAAAAACAGCGTTGAACCAACAGTGTTGAGTATACATAGGGGTGCCGTAACACCCTCAAAGTGTTGAAATGTCAATAAGTCACTGATAGTGTTAAAGCGATATTGTGGAAGTTAATGAGAGCGTCAGACCATTAGTTCATATTGTGCTTAATATGATATTTTCACTGGTTAATACCGTATGGGTTGTAATGTCACAGGTGGTGTATAGCCGAGATTGTAAAAATGCTGGATTCGGCCCATTCTTCTAACCTTTCGGAGTTAGCACACTTCTCCCTAAAGAGCAAAATTTATTTTGTAATACATAAGTTAGTGTACCCAGAACGCAGTAATGTTTACTAAGCATTTCATGGTTTAAAAAAAACATTTATTTTTTCTCTTTATGCCTCCGCTGTTCTCTTCGTGAATATTTCAATCTTTCTATTGTCATTTTTCGATAGCATGGTGGCGTTTTTATCAGATTAAAAATTTTCGAAAAGGGTCACGTTTTTCCTGATATCGACGGCAAATATTTTGGTTTCCTATCAAAATAGGCACGTGGCTGCCATAAATGACGTTTTTCGATCTGCGGGAATATGTTTTTTTTTATCATTCGCTCGAAAATATTTTAATACGTTACCCATTATTCGAACGTAGTGCGTGTTATGGACTTGTAGTATTCTGATAGTGACTTTGTGTGATGAATTACGTTTGGAGTGATGTGGAGTCAGCTCATATGTGTATCGCTACATCGCTCGCACAACTACCCACACAGCTGGAAAATAGCATTCCGTGGGGGGGATAAAGGGGGAGGATGCAATTTGAATCTGGGTACAAAAGAATGAAGTATTGAACATTGAGTTAGTAGTTGTGAGTGCATGACTAGGGCAGACGCGGTCAGATTAAGTGCACCGGTCCGTTAACTGGTGAAGTGAGTAGAAAAAATATATGTGGATTGGAACTTCTGATCGGATAAATTGTGTATTGGACATGAATGGACACGAGTGGGTGGTCGGAGGGGAAACGAAGGAAACAGCAGAAAAGGGCTGAGTTGGAGGAAGTGGTAGTCCGCCGGAGAGATATTGATGGATTTACCTACCTGAGACCCCGCACGACTACCGCGCTGTTCCGTGGAAGCAGGTGATTTTTGATCCGTATCTCACACTCTTTAGTGCAGCAAAATAATGGTGAGGCGACCTGCCCATTTTCTCTCTTTTTGTGCTATCTCGACTGAAATTAGTTCGAATGTGAGAAAAAATAGGTTCTTTCCCCTTAAGCCAAGTTCACAGGATTTCTCAAGGTTGCACGTATTATGTAACTCCCCCGGCAGGTGACATGTCGTGAGCGTAAATATAGATCGAGTTTCCCGTGAATGCTGTCCATGCTAGATGATCTTAAGATCTTATTTATATTTCCCGAGGAATAGGTGCTGATTCTTTGCTGTCGGTTACACCTTTTGCTGTGGAATAATCATCTAATCAGGGCGCGTCGAGACCTCGTGTCGATGTTTTCATACGATAAAAAAGTTTTTTTTACCAGTTCCTTATATAATCATGTCCTTGTGAACCATTTATTTAGGTATAAATCTTATTTTTCTCTCTCACGTGAGACGCGGAACCAGCGTACCAGTGTGTCGTGTTCACAGACTTCAACATCATCCCGAGGATTTATAATACTACCGATTCAACAAAAAAAAGCTGATAATGATTTTCTGAGGCGTTTAGTACTATTTCCAGCGTAATGCATTGAGCTTATTTATTTCAAATGTCAGTCTTGAGTTCCTAAACGACCAGTACACCTGTTATAAGTATTTGCTGGCGAAAGCAGTGTATTGAACTCCACCTTCGTAGAGGACGAAATTGAAATTTGCGTGTATAAATTTATAGCCGTTGAGGAAGCTGCACTATCGTATTGATAATTGAGTGGATATACAAATTTTTTGAATCTTGAAGCCCCTACCTCGTTTGTTAAGAGCAGAATACTTGTATTTTGGTGGAACGTGGAGATAATTCACGTTCATGCATTCAATTTTGAATAGCAATTATCATGTGGAAAAGAGATTGATAGGAGTATTTTTATTGCCTTTTGATATTTCCACGAATACCTAAGCACAATAGTATTTCTGAAGTACAAAGCATTTATTTTATTCATGTTATGAAAATAAATTTCATATTTACTCTGGATTAAATTTCACAAAATGCAGTGTAGAGAGAGAATGTTGATACGTTACAACTTTTGAAATTAATAGCGTGATGTGAACCAAGGGCTGCCTGCTTTGATTGCGTAGTGTGCTGAATATTGAGTGGTCTTTTTTTGTGTAGTGTTGCATATTTTCAGCAACAAATATGCCATTTGCCGATATTTATTTTAGCTGGGAAGCATTTAAAATTTAAAAAGCACTGAAGGAACAAGTGACTTTGTACGCAGTCACGCGCACGGGTGCAAAGTTAAATACACCAAAGGATGAAGTTCGCCATGAAAAAATATTTGACTTAGCCGGGATTCGAACCCGGATCTCCCGATTGCCGGTCAGGCGTGCTACCAGTTACACCACCAAGCCATCTTCTCAGAGCGAACTTCGGGGTGGGTTTTACCGAACAAGATGTTGACGTCACAAGTCCACACTGTGGCACATGTGGCGAAACCGGTGAAACGGAGAAATTCGGTGATTTTTTTATTTATTTTTATTCCAGAGAATGCTATGAGAATTACGTCGTCTCCTTGTCCCCTCCGTGGGGAATTCTCCTGGCTCTCTCCGAACATTGTTCGGTAAAACCCACCCCGAAGTTCGCTCTGAGAAGATGGCTTGGTGGTGTAACTGGTAGCACGCCTGACCGGCAATCGGGAGATCCGGGTTCGAATCCCGGCTAAGTCAAATATTTTTTCATGGCGAACTTCATCCTTTGGTGTATTTAATTTAAAATTTAGTTATTTATTTATTTATTTGAAGATGTTAGAAAGGGCTATTCTTTAACGTGGAATTATGGTGGAACATGATGAAACTCGGCGTTACAGGAACATATTCCAAAGAAAGGGATTTTTTGTAGTCACTTCATATTTACGTTTTGTTACCCTGTCATTGAGTCCTGCCTATTATTTTTTCTCCATATTTGGGATTTTAAAAGCATTCAAATTAATTCTTACTTTGTGACAATAATTGCTGAAACTATATGCGGTATCCATTCAAGTAACGGTTTATAGTTATCAGGTACGCGTTTGCGCGCGGAAGCTGCACTATCCTAGGGATTGTGCAAAAAGTGTATCAGGAAAAGAACAGAGTGAACGTAATTTTAGATTTGTACTGCGATCTCTGCTCTAGGTTCTCTTATTAAAATAACCTCCGACCGGTGCGTTTTCACTGATGACGCTCGGCTTTTCGTTGTTTCTGCTCTTATTTTCGATGCCTTTGCAATAAAAATCAGGCTTACCCATCCATTCGTGATAATTATATTTTTTATTTAAAATGTAATGTAAAATATTTTACTCGGACTACCTTAGTAAGCGTAAGTGGTGTTTTTCTGAATTCAACATGTCTCATTCTGCAAAATCTGTGAGGGGCGCTGAGGTGGTAGCTAGACTCCGGCTATTCACGAACGAGGACGACGTAGATCTAATAACCGATGCTCTTTTTGCTGGGAACGTCTTCCCACTCTTGGCTTACCGAAAACTTAATGTTCCAATTTCGATATGCTGATCTTGATGTAAGCTGTTTCATTTTCATTCGCTATTTCGGAAACGCAATCGCAGTTAAATTCTACCCAAGGCTGACAGAGAAAAGGCATGTCCCTTGGAGGAGAAATTCGGTGATTTTTTTATTTATTTTTATTCCAGAGAATGCTATGAGAATTACGTCGTCTCCTTGTCCCCTCCGTGGGGAATTCTCCTGGCTCTCTCCGAATCCTTCAAACCCACTCACTCGTCGTCCCTTCCCTCGCTCTTTATTCACCTGAGCAACCTTCTGAATACGGGCGAATAGCTATGGGACTGGCTGCGTGGAGAGCCTTTCAAGAGGATAGGACCAGCAGGATGGACCATTCTCCCTGCCTTATCCTAACCAGCCACTTCAGCGGGACTGATTCTTTTTTTATGTTCCTCCCGCCCGTTGGAAGGTTTTTGGCAGAATTCGGTTGGGTTGAGAGTCTAAATTGCTTGGCTGACCATCGTAACAGGTTTCTCGTGCTTCATTGATGGTATTTGTTGGCGTTAGAATCCCAATGCGTTCTCGAGTTCACTTCATGGTTGGTTCGTCCTGCGTACTTCCACATTAAGGCATAGCTTCGAGACGCAGCTGAGTCTTTCCATCTGGCTAATCTGTATGCATTTCGAAGCTCTCCAGCGATCTCATCCATCTTCAACATAGCAAGACATCTTCAATTTTCACTGGTACTGCTCCGGAATCGCCGTCTGGTAGTTCTAGGTTTTGTCTGCTTTCTTTTGTTGACCTTTCCTTTATGTTTTTATCTATCATCACCAAAGCCTTTACCACCTGCTACTTGATATTTTTTACTGCTCCAAAGGCTCCCGCGAGTAAAGACTTTCCATTGCAAAACCTACAAGGATCGAGCCCGCACTTGTACCTATCATACGACAGTTTGACTTTTGTCTTGCTCGTTAGCATTTCCTGTGATTACATTTAACTGCCCCTTGGATATATGGAAGCCCTCATAAGAAGATAAGCATTTGCGTTGAATCGTAGCAAAGAGGAAACCTGTTGGGTCATCAGGTTCTTCGACCTATTCTCCAACTAATACAGGTAATACCAATTATGGAAACTCGATACCAGCTATAATGCTAGCGGTGGTGTAATGTTTCCTATATGCATGCTCTATGCCGCACGGTGCTTCATCTTGTTGGTGATTGAGGCTAAAATATACCGACCAATTGGTACCTTCAGCAAGTTTTCATCACCTTCTGTACGCAATTCTGACCTCTTCGTCGTCTTCAAGATATTCTTTCCTCTAAGCACGTCCTCCAATTTTGTGTCTTCATTTAAAGCTCCGCATCTAATATCCTTCACTTTCCCAACACTTCCTCATTCGCCTCTCTCTAGCCATCCAAACTTCTCCATTCTTCGCAGCCCCCTCGATTCAAAAGCCTTGAGCAATTTTTTTTCACGCCCTACTCACTTCATTTTGGATCAATTGTCCCAGGGAAACGTGAGGCAGGAGGCTGGGAGTTTCCAAAGGAAATTTCCTTGCTTCGTATTTTCCCCCTCGAGATTTCCATTATGATATTGGTTTTATTATTTTGTCCTCCTTTTTCCCGTCCTCCCTTTCGGCTTAATTTTCGTCCGTCTTCCTCCTTCGTCCCATCTCTTTCGTCGTTCGCCTCCGGGAGTTCCTTTATTCGCCTTCGTCACTGAATGCGGGGGATTAGGTGGATATAAGGTGGATGGTCTAAACTGGCCGCTCACGGCGTGAATATCAATGTGGATGGAATTTGGCCTGCCGCCTTTAGGAGGTCCGTCCTTCGGAAAGATTCCACGGAGGTTGGTAGGAGAAGGCGGAAGAAGAATTATCCATCATTCGTCCATTTTCGCGTGCCCAAAGTTCCCGCGCCAAGGCATTTGCGAAATTGCATCCACTCCCGGAAGTATGGGTCATGGATGGTTTGTGTTGGTGGGTGGGTGGGGATAAATTGGGATGAGTGAGGTAGGGGAGAAAGCTCGTGAACTGGACGTGGGGCACCTGGAATGCATCTACTTCCTGCAGCAGTCATATTGAACGGGTGTGCTCCCTGAATAAGATTTATGAGTCTGCACTAGATTCTTGTGATGGAAGTCGTTATTACAGGGTTAAATATAATTTATGGTCAATTTAACGTGGAGTTTTAGTGTCGCAATAGGATCAATATGTGAAGAGAAAGGTGTTTGCACGTACAAAAAGTTTTTTTCTGATTACGCCATACCTGAAGAGGAAAATTTATGCCTCTAAATGGATGGTTTTATTTGGGTTCTTATTTACCAGTGTTCTATTTTATTATTTTGCCGAGCGACTTCTCGCTTTAAATTTTTTATGACGTATGGCCGTAAAAGGTTGTTATTATGAATGCATCTCTATTGTTTGTGTTACTACAGTGAAAACGGTGATGACATGACCGGGATACGAGCCCAATTATTCCCATCGCCTCTCGTAAGTAAAATAATAGTTAACGCTTGTCAATGGGTACAACACCTTAAGGAATTCAATTAATATCCGACTGGATAACTACGTTTTGATTGGACTGATAATTTTTTATATGGCTCATTGATTTCCCTGAATCCTATTTCGTTCCCCTTTATCTATATTTGTTCCTTTTGCGATGGTATGAATTATTCAACGTATGTCCAAATAAATATGCGAGAAGATTCCATGATGACATTTTGACGGTAATCGATGCATGGTTTCACAAAAGTGACGTGATCCTAATGTTCCATTTGCCTTATGATCACGCTTTCCCGTCCACCGTTTCCATATGTATTTCTCACGATAAGGAAAGCATTATTGCGGTCATTAAGTGCATTCTATGCTGTAAATCGATATAGACATGTGTGATTTCAGGACACGCTTATCGTAAACACCCGCTATATTAACGAAGACGGCTCCCATTCGATTAGCAATTCAAATCTGTCGTCGTTAAGATACAGTGGCACATGTCTTTTAAAGTTGGAGGCGTGTAGGTATTCATCATGTTTTTTGTCGAGATGTATGTAAATGCGAGCAACGAAATTGGATACGTTACCTCACTTATTCTCTCTGCTGATGGTATTGAGGGTACCTTGTCGCGGTGAAGTATAGAGGGTGTCTTGTTCAACTTCCGCTTATGGACTCCCATTCCTATTTTGCAGCCTCCATATTGCAACCTGCAACCAGGGCTCTAAGGATCACAACTGGCTCTTGTATTTATCGTTTACCCTAAACCAGGGGTGGCAAACCTATTGGTGATGAAGTGTCAAAGTAAATGCAATGAGAATACACTCACGCGGTCTGCGTACCATCCCAAACCAATACACTAACGCCCTGCGAAATGCGTGCCGAAATAATTTCTTAGCGTTTCACTCCAGGCACGCGTGCCTTAGGTTCACAGCTCCCGCTATATATCTTCTTTGAAACTATCTATCTTCTTGTTAACCACTCCTTAGCCTAGCATTTCCTAACATTATTTGGTGTAGCCTTTATATTTCTCCTTGTTTTACCCATGTATTCTCAGTTCAGGTATATGGTGAACATTAATCTGCATCTGTGTACCACGGTTTCTTAAGTTTTTTTGGCTACGAATACTATTTTCCTGCGGTGCTGGCTGAGCAACTCACTTTTCCAGCGCAATTATGGAAAATTTCGATGCTGTGGTCGTGTAATTTCAGGATGGGGCCTATTATTTGTGCTTAACTGTGGGAATTCATGGAAAGTAGTTGGATCTAAGACAACTCTTAAAAAAGATGTCAAATATCCTCGAAATCAGTTGAATAGTGTAATTATGTGGAAAGTTTCTAAGCAGCGCTCTCAGTGTATTTTTCATGAAACGCCTCTGCCTACACAGTCGCAGTCACACTACTCCTGAGAGTTCTTTACGTTTACTTCTGAGAGTAAGTCGGCTGTGACATGAAACTTGGTCATGAGGTACTAGGGAACGGAAAGCGTCATTCGTATGTGTATTGATAAAATATTATGCTAAATTATTAATTTTTCATTTTATTCCTAAAAATCTAACCATAAGTAGGCCTTATAATATATTCTCTTCGTCTGTGTCTGAAGTCAGCCATTGTGATCAAAGGATTGCTAGTTGAAGTCCCTTTTCTATCGCATTTTAGCAATGGAGGTCTAAGCTCTTTACTCCCATGTTTCTTGTTTATTTAAATATATATTGTAGAGTTGAGGCCTTATGCGCTGCTTTCATTAGTGATGGTAATTAATAAATGATTTATCGCTATTTTCCGCTAAGAAATGCATACGTAATCTCCGCGACACGCCGTGTTATGATTTCTTTCTATTTTTGCTTTTGTTATTTGGAAGAGAATGTATTAAATTTTATTTTTTACTCATTGTTAATTTATAAATTATGATGCGCTCTATAGGAAGCTTTCAAACTTCGGGAAAAAGTTGCTTTGATATTAAATTCATCTGTTTTTTCCTCAGTGTCCTAGATTTAAAAAAAACTAGGTATTTTGTGCTAGAATATTTTCAGAGACAAAAACAACGGCTGTTCCCGCCGATGCCATCAATTCGTTCGGAACTCGTCAAACGAAACATTTTTTGGTGTTTAATTGGAGACAACGTTGGTAGAGGATTCTCGTGAATACGTCGCCAATTATTTTCCTGAGCGTAATTTTATTTATCCCGGTTTCTAAAAAAAAAGATAAAATTAAATTCTGTTGATGATAGTTATAATTTTATTGCAGTATGGATGTAGCTAAAATAACGAATGACTTAAGAGTAGCTTTGAGTCCTTACCGAGTGGTACTGTGTACAATTCCCTTTTTGATTTGAGTATTATAGGTTGTCATTTGTTATCCTTCTCTTGTCTCGGGATTTCATCGTCTCGGACTTTAAATTTTTAGCTTATCGTGAGAAACATACGAAACAAGGAAATTATAATATCAACCATAGCATCATAAAAAAGTAATCCCGGTCAAGGCGAATGAATTTTTTCTCTGTGGTTCTTTCGCATAAAAAAGTAACTTTGATTTCTACTTTGATACCCTTGAAGTTATTTCACTGAACAGGTAGTGATATATTTTTAGCTTCTTGCACGATTCATGTTAGCCTGTGTTCTGTTAGAATCTTTGAAGACCTAGTAGCCTGAGGTTATATTTTTCAGGGACTGTATCAACGGAAACTGATGACTTAAGTGGTGAAAAAATTGCTCAGTCGTTTCTCGAGCTGACGATACCAGACTTAGCTGGATGGGTCTTAACTTCGACGATTGTTTATTGCTAATGAAAAATAATTGGAATAGCTTTCCATTTTAAAAGAAAACACTGAAAAAAATTATTTGTGATGAAAAATAATTTAATACCCTTCTTCGACTAAGGGCATGCTGCATTTGTTAATTTTTTCTGAATTTTCTTAATTTATAATCATAAATAATTATAATCAATAGTAGTTGGGAAATATGTTGCTATGCATTGTAAGGCTATGGTGTTCAGGCCAATTTGCAAGCGTGTTCCTGTAACAAATTCAATTTTATTTGCATTGAATGCACCGACAATGGAGCGCAGTCTTACCGTAGTAATCGTTGATCCTCCACCCCGTAAATCATGACTCGTGCATAATGAGGCTGCAGCCTCTCTCGGACCTGTACATCCCACCGTTCTTTGTCAAGTGTATCAGTTGTGTCGCCCCTAACGGGCAATCCAGGGGCAGTGTGGAAGCGGGCGCCAAAACGTGGAAATTAACAAAGGGGACCATTCATCTCGCCCGAAGATCAGGGCCTTCGATCCGCAAGCATAGCTTCGGAATATCATCGCCCTCAAAACAGCATAATGGCGTTGTGGACTCTGAGCAGCTTCGTTAGTTCAATTGTGCCTGCCGTGTGCCCGTCGGGATGTCTATAAAGTTCTTCGTTCCGCGGCTATTCCTCGCTCGTCCCTTTACAAATAGGAAGGCCAGGAAGGAAGATTACCGGCCGATAGCCCACGACCCGCTTGAATTCCCCACCTACCCTTGTCCCACATCCTGTTTTGTTCTCCCGCACGAAAATTGAATTAAGGCACCGATTCTAACGAGTTGTTGGTGCTAAAACATTCATTCGACATGGCAGATGGGCTTGGGTGTCGGGAAGGGTCGGGAGGATGATGTTTATAAGCGGGTAACAGTGTGGCCAGTTATCCTCATCTACCTTCTGAGCCACCCTTGCTGCGTGGAGCATGAGATCTCTAACGATGTATCCAACCTCGCCATTAATCGGTTTTTATATCAGCTTATTAGAGCTACCTACGTGAATGATGAACTGGACTCCGGCCCTTTGCGTATTTGAGTTATTGAATTGAAAGCTACCGCTTTTGACTGAAGTGAAAGACATTTTGATGTAGTTTTAGGAGATTTATATATTCAGGATCATTGGTTACAACTTAAATTCATAATGGTATATGACTTAAGCGGGAGGAAAATAAGTTTATTCAAACAAAATTATATTTTGTATACGCAGTCCTTTTGCTCATTACCCTCTTAATATTTAATTTACTTTAATTATTCAGTTTTTATCCATCTCACGTGGAGATAACCCTGTCATGAACTTAAGATCGTAAAAATATCACGTTTTGGGATACCTCGTTATTTTAATAATTCATTTCAATAGTTCACGTTGCTAAATTTCGAGGATCACGATACAACAATAATTTGAGAAAGAAAAATGTTAAAAAGTTTTCATAAATATGAAACTGGCAGAGATGCTGGGAGTAAATACAGAGATCCGCTGAAAATATCCCACTCCCTATACTGCACCCTCACTCCTCATTGTAAAGTGCACTTTTAGGCGTTCATTTCCATGAATTAAATTCAATGCATTGGCAATTTATACTTACGCGGCGTTTTTATACGTAAACGTTTTTACATTTATACGCGGCGTACTAAATATAAGTTTAAAAGTCAGCTGTGTTTTTTTTAATATTCCGTGCGTCTTTCTAATTTTTTCAGCATTATGGCAAGAAAAAAAGACTAAGTAATTCAACGTCATTCAGATCAACAAGGACGATCTTGGGCACGACCGCCATAATTTAGCTCGTGGGACCTTATAGAAGGTATCTTAAAAGTGGACTATTTGCTGTGTACTTCGCATCAGATAGTTCCCTACGATACTGTCCAATGGAGAAAAGTCGTGCCTCCCTCTCATGTTGTGTCAACATCATATTTTCCCTGATACTTCCCGGTTCATGCAACATTTTTGGGTGACTCTCCGCTCAATTATTTTGGCGATAATTTCTTTTCTGATAAAGAGGCTACTCACTCGAAACAATATTTTTTTTTAACTGATCAACTCATATATTAAATATTGGCGAATCGAATGAAAGCGTAGGATCATTTTCTTAGATAGTGTTATTCACTCGAAAGCGTTCCACCTGTTCTGAGTGCTTATGTTCCATTGTGATTCATCTCAGCCTTCCATTTTGGTTTCTAAACGACATAAAATTCAAATATTTTTTGTCTTAACTTCCCCTCTTTAATGTCGTTAGCCTCCTCTGGCGGAGGGAAAAAAGGTGTAGAAATTGTTCCTGTTGAGGGAATGTTTATTTTTCTCACCATAGCTCTTTGGGGCTTTTGCCATCTCCCATCGTGAAGTGCTTTTTTTGAGTTCGCTTCTTTCCTCAATGTTTACCATCCCATCCATTACGATTGAGAAATGCTTCTTGTCGCTTCTTTCGAATGTTTTCTTGTCACCACCGGGATCTCAGGTGGTGTGGCTTCGGAATGATCTCATATTGGTGCCTCTTACGTCCCGTAAATTTGAAGGTAATTGGTTGATGGCACAAGTTGTGTCTGTAGGAAATACCGAAGAATAATATTTTTAAGACTGTTTTAAGACTTAAGTCTTTTGAAGGCAAGCAAGCTTTTTTCGTCATAGTTTCACCTCAAAATTCATTGATTGAATTTCGTAGCGTTTTCTGTCTTCAAAAAGATGGAAATACCAAAATTATATATTCACAATGATACTTATGCATGACATTTAAGTACCCTTGTCTGCAGCTGTGTCTTATTGTGCGAAGATCTTATTGTGCAAGATGATTCATGTTAGTTAAAAGGTTAAAAAAACGTGTTGACTGGGGATAGAAAAAAATGTTTCATAAGCTGGAGACTTAGGGGAGCATATAAGTGGTACTATACGCTGAGGATATTGGATGCGGATGAAGTGCAGCTTTTAAATATATATTTTATAAATAAATGCTGATATATCGAAAACTATGATTGCGGACCTGCTAGGGGCCCCACATACCGTTAGAGCTAGATTATTTTTTAAGCATTCTACCGGTTAAGGTAGGTTTGCTTGGAACATTTGCGAATTACTGCGGTCGTCTCCCCTACTATCATTGACCTCTCTCTACAGTTCATTATAAGGCATAATCCATTTCATTCTGTCTGTATAAATACTTTTCCCTTCCTATTCCTCCATCGCATACCTAAAATTCTTCTCTTTAACACTGTTTTTACATCCCCTCCTCGCTTAGTGCTTACTCCATCCAAACCCTGTCTCCTCCGTATTCATCAATGAGCTTTTTCTACTCGCCCAACACAGGTAGTACTTCGTCATTTCTCTTCCTCTCTGTCCATTTCACCATCTCCACCTACCTCAGCACCCGCGTTTCGAATTCTCTCGACATGATTAACGACTTGAAATCAAGATTCAATATCATCAAGGAGAGAACAGCATTTGAGACGTCCCGAGTCGTAAGCTACCTCAGTTTAAATGCATTAATTCAATTTTCCGCTATATTTTGCAAGCACAATTGATTCGGCGAATCGCGATCTTCGTTTATTGCGAGCCGGGGAATTGAGACCGTGAAAAACGCTGGTGCGCCGGCTTGCATTCCCAGACGCGCGAGTGCGGCGGAAATGAAAAGGGAGGGACTCCCGATCATGCCGCGACGCGACGCCGCCGACGAGCGGCTCGAACAAATTGAAACAGTCCCTCGCAATGGGTAAACATTTAATGGGACTAATGAGAATCCTTGTGCAATCCGGTCCCCGTACTCATGTATCCGCCCGAAACAGCTACCGTTGCATTCCGAAAGTCAAACGCCGCCGCGCGCCTCCGTTCCATTTGATCGTCAGATGTCGTCGCTCCACCGACTACAAAAACCCTCTCCTCCTCCTCAGCCGTCTCGTGAGTGCCCGCAGTGAGCGCCTTCCCTCTTTTTTTTGTTGTTTTTTGAAGAGTTCCCCGCCGCCACTCCCATTAGTAGTGAGGCACGTATAGTTTGGAAGGGGCTCGCCGAATCGTTAGCAGTGCTTCGCTGAAGAGGAGATTCTTTCCTTTCTGCTGCTCTCTCTCTCACTACGGGAGAATGAAGATGAGGTAATCGAAATAATACTACCCCAATCGAACGACTTGCGTGGCGGCGTGGCGCAATGTTAAAAATGGGGGCCTTAATCGACTTCCATTTGCACTACGCCCCATACCTACCCTTGTGAAGAAGCCATTGCCAACCTCTTCTGAAGGCATAAAAACATTGAGATGAGATTGCAAAAGTAGCCATCAAATGAAGGCTAATTATTTTTTTTTGCTTTTTGCCACTTTTATGTAGTAGATGAAAGAAGAATACACGAGATAAGTGGAAATAATTTCTATGAGGTTGTATCTTTACGATGGCTTGTTGAAGATAGCTCTAGCTGAAGAATTGCTAGAAAATAATGGTAACAGTATAAGATTAATAGGGCATCCTTTTAAAAATTTAAATTTTACGACAGCGAAGAAAAAAGAAAAAATCTGATAACTGAAAGGAAACTCGGCAATATCGGGAACAATTACCGCAGTCCTCTGAGAACTTATGGCGACTGTTTTTATTTTTATGGGACATTTTTGATATAATGACCCCTGTCTGAATAAATCTGGTAGGAAGTGCAGTTATTTTCCAAATTTAATTTATATCCAAGTCTTTCATTAACCTCCTTGTTCATTTCAACCTTCTTCCTAACTTGCCGAAGTTGGATGGCAGAGCGCTTGTGTATCTAGTGTTTCAATTCGGTATTCAGTTTAACATAATTTATCTGATGACTATAGGGAATACATAATTCAGTTGAGGAAGATAAATATACCTGCCGTAGCTGGGACTATATGCTGTTTGCTCCCTTGGTGGTAGTAACTACTATAGGGACATTTAAATTCAATGTACGCGCATAAATGGCGTACTCAAGGTGCAGTTAATTTAAAGGGGGAATAAAATTATGAGGATAGTAAATAATAATTATTTATTAATTTGTAAAAAAACAATTTTATCGCGAAATTTTTTCCATAAACTTCGATATAAACAAAATTTGTTGCTATGATTTTCTATCTTTCTCCTTCTTTTGATGACCGCAGCGCTGACATCGGATTTTGGTGGTCATTTTTTGAACTAGTCTCCTTATTTAATTTTAAATCCTGAATAAAATTCGAGATAGAGTTCCAATCATAGGTAATAAAGGTGCTAGAATATTGAATTTTCATCTGGTTCTGAGTTATCTTGAAAATTTCAATTTGATAACTAATCGGAAAGTGGGTTAAAATTGAGTGGTAAGATTAGACCTGGACAAGAAGACGACCAACAAAGCGAATTTGTTAAAACGTTGTAAAATAAGCCGATAGAAAGGGCATCGGAGACGCGTATTAGCCGATCAAAAAGAGAAAAGTGGAGATGAGCCGTAGGAGGACGGCGAAGTTGGCCTCCTGGTGGAAGGAGGTGGTCAAACGATCTGATTGGATTCCTTGATCGTGTGAAATGAGTCTAAAGGTCTGCATGTGATGGCTGAGGTGCGGAGACGAAGTTGGTTGAGGGCCCCAGCGACGGAGTTTTCGAGGCGGAACGAAAGAGACTGCGAACTGAATGGTGATGACGACCAAGCTGGGGAAGGATGCAGGGGTGGAATAGTGTAACGAGGGCGCGGTTTGCGGTGATTGAAAATTTCGAAGGCAGAGCCGGGATAAGGGGATCAATCAGAAGTTCCGACTTACTGCCTCTCCACCTCCTAATCAATTCCTACCCGTGATTATCTATGGAATCGGGGGATATTCATTGTCTGTACGAAGTCTGATTTAGCATTAAGGCAGTTCATGTGAACTTAGCCGTCATTTGGTTTTCTTTCGGGAGAGGAAAAGCCAGTCTGGAATTATTCATTCATGACGGAAATAAGTCATTGCCTGTAGTCACGGAATAGTATATTTATTTCCAAGGATACGACGGAATACTCTCAGAACCTTCTTTAGAGATAGACACCTTGCCCACAAAACGGCTTGTGGTCACTGATAGAAGCTAGGTATAGTTCACATTATGTAAAATTTTGAGGTTTAGGATCAAAGAATAAAATTTGCAAGGAATATCTTTGGAAATGGCTGGGATTCGAACCCGGAACTCCATGTTGTATCCGTGCAATGGTAACACTTGGTGACATACGTAGCTAGTAGCAAAAGTCATCTGTAATTTATATATCTTGATTCGAATCCCAGCCAATTTTACGCTAAATTTTACTCTGTTGTGTATTCATATTATGATTAATACACTTTGCATCAGTGCTCGTATCTTTGTATGAAGTCATTTGTATCAAGTAATGATATGAAAAACAATCAGGAAATGTTTCTTCCGGTTTTAGAATAAGCACTTAGCTTTCGTTAAATCTATATTTGAATATCTAATGTTAGATATTCATTCATTCAAATCTCATTCAAAATCGTGGATACTGTGCAAAACTATTTGTACCCACAATTTTGTACCCGTTTTCGCTGTGAAATAATATGATTATTCCGTTTCATTCAAAATTTTAGGTTGATATTTTATATTCAATTCTGAAAATATTCATTAATTGAGGGAGTCCGTAAACGCCTAAGGTTGAGGAAAAACGTTAAAATCAGTGAATGAAGAAAATCAAAAGCATGGTGTATATACGATTCGGTTTATGACAAAAAAGGAATACTCAAGAGTAATCTTAAATCAATCCGTGATTTTAATTGTATTTGTTATAAGCATAATTGTTAAAAGAGTAATAATTGTGAATTGCGTTTCTCACCGTGATCAAATATTGATAGTGTGTTATGAAAGCAATTTAGAACGCACTCCGAGTAAAAAAATGGAGGTACTATGATTCATTACCTCGGATCAAGAGGGAATGAAATAAGAGCGCTCTTCCAAGGAAAGAATTTTTTGTGGGCATCAGCATGTAAAACTCTCCCTTTGACTTAGGGTTCTCATGGCAGGAGTGGCTATTTGGCATACTCCATGAGTCGACTGTCAAAATTCAACCGCTCAAGCGCTTTCGAGGCGCTACGGTCTCATCCGCTGACCATAATCCCCCTTTTATCCTCAGCCCTTAAGCTCCCTTTGCAGCCGGCCATCGGGCTTTAATACCTCTTGTCTTCGGAATGATTGTGGCGGTGCAAGTGGAAGCGAAATGCACTGCCCAATCCTCCGTCTCTTAACTTTCCGTGCTTGTACTCCCTCGCGTTTTTTTCAAAATGCTTGTTGAAATTTTTCATGCCCCGGAGCGTCCTAGAAGGATCGCTTGAATTCCTCGGGCATATTCCGGCGTTTATTTTTTTTAGCGGCTGTGCAGCAAGATTATTTTGGATGGGAATCAATGAAAAATTTTATATCTAGTTGAAAAAATAAACCGTCACCTACTTTTTAATTTCGGTAGTTTTGGGAAACCATATTATGTATCCACATATATCGCCGGCCTCGTTAGCGGCGGGGTAACGTCCTCGCCTGTCAAACAAGAGGTCGCGGGTTCGAGTCCCGCCTGGGTAGGTTTCCCCGGTCCAGGGTGTGGTTGTTCGCGTACGTTTACTTGTTAAATTTGTTGAATACCCCGATTTAAAATGGCCAATGTGAGCTGTATACCGTGGTTTGAGAATAAAATAAATATAAATAAAATATTGTTCAGAATTACACATAAAAACCTGTGATAATTTTATTGGTATATCCTGCTCATCAATGCTTTACTGTATTAGGCCCTGCCAAAACAGTGGGCTGACTTTGGGTCATATTATTGTTTGAAGGAATATGCGCAAGTACTTCTATGAAACTTTGGTAATATTACAGGTTTAGTGGTTATATGATTGTCTTTATTAATGGGTCGTTTTCAAAAATCAATATTCCGGTTAAACTCATCATTATCTTTGTTTTTTTCATTTCACGTGGCATGTTTTTGATGGACCACTAAGTCTCCTCTTCTTTTTCAAGTCATAGAGAGAAAATGACTGTCGGAAGTTAAGCCTCGGGTTTTTATAGAATTAAGCCAAGGAAATTCAGTATAAATTAATGGAATTTTTTATAGGACGAGGTAAATGGATGAATATATTTTGAGCCATACAGTGAGGATTTTCAACCTTTTTGTCTTAGCGTGTTGCCATCAAGGCTACCAGTTTAATTCCGCGCCACGGACCATGGATTTCGGATCAAATAAGCTTTTCAAAAGTTATCAATTCCCGTTGTTCATCACACTGAAAGGTTGATTGCCCGGTTAAATTGCTCGTGAAACTTTTCATTTCGTATTAAGTAATCAAATTCATGGGATGGCTATATCGGAAACGTAAACTTTCTCGCGGTTTCATCATTGGAGCGTGAGTAAGCTAGAATGAGCGGAAATTACATGGTGAAGTTGCTTCCGCTGGGTTGCGATTAACCTACAACTCGGAAATAATACCCCTGGTCTTTTTATTTGGTTTCGTCGGGTTTGTAAATGAATCGGTTTCCATTACTGTTCACCTAGTAGACATTTGCGTATTTTCCACAATCGACCCTGTACTCAGTACTTGACAGCCGAAAGGAAACATCTTAGTCTTACCGTGATGCGGCAACTTTTTCGCGCACTTCCATTGGGAGATTGTTCTTATTTGTGCACGTCAAATTTAAGGTACCTTCTACCGTTGCAATTTTGTGTCCTTCACAAGATATTTCGTTCTTTTTTTCCAGACAGAGGTGGTGACGTGATTGGCAGTATCTTTTTTTAGGTTGCTAGTATCAAAGGACTTCTCATTTGTGTCCTATTAAAATTCCGTATCATCTAACAACTATTTTTATCGAATCTAATACAAGTATATTTGTTGACCGCAGCTTTTCTTCTTGTCCTTTATCTTAACTGCCATTATTTCTTTATTGTAATTTAGTATATCTCATTTTATTTTTTCATATTCCGATTTTCCTTATCCATATGCTTCTCCGTAGCTCTCTCTAAGGAGAATAGTTTATAATCTTTTGTTTCTCTGATTATATAATCTATTTCGTTTCTTTTAATAAAGTTATGGATAAAATTAGTTTCCCCGTCATTTTTTTTGTTACAAGCGGCAACTGTTTACATTTGACCCCCAATTGTGAATTTTCATTGCAGACCTAGTTTACTGCTTGTTAAGACACTAACAAGTATGGTAGGATTGTTAGCCATACGTATACAAAGACAAAGAGAATACGATAGCGGATTTCGCCTCGTAATTATGCCCTATATCATTCAGAATTTTTTTCGATTGCCTTTCGGCGCAGTTTTCCCGATTGAAAGCCGTCGTAAAGCCTGGTTTTGTTTGCTCTTTGACATTCTCAGTGCCCTGATTTCATGCGTCCTCAGCGAACCAAGAATTCAGGATCATGTAAACACACCGCTCATATTTACGCCCGGTCATTTACGAGGTTCGCCATTAGCGAATGCAATTTCCATACTTTTTCGCGGTTTATTCAGATATCGATTCCATTTTGACTCTCTATGGATGCAAATGGCGTGCTTTATAAGTCTGCGCGAGGCCTTAAGCGTGCTTCGGTCAATTTACCCAGGCCTGAAATTTTTCGATAGCTACATGGATTTTAGTCTTCGTCAGGCATCGCCCATTCCGATGGAAATATGGCCCAGTTTTCATTTTCATCTAATGGGTATGGAAATGTAGGTGTCATCGTCTCGCAAGTGATTAACCCTAATGTTTCGTTCCATAGTCATTAGTGCGTGCGCTCCTACTATGAATTTTCGTCACCTGAGAGAATACGTACTTTATTTTATATACCCTTGAATCATGGCTGATGGGATGTGTACAAAATGTAAATGATCTGTTGCCTGTCCATCATAGTTTTAATAGATAATGCCGAAGAATTATGAATTTCATACCATAATTACTTTTTGGCCTATTATAAGTGGACTTATAATTATAGCTATATATTAAGGTCACAATTACCTCCAGGTGATAGATGTTATGAGTGACTTCTGGCTTTACTGCTGTCAGGAGAGTTTCTCTTCTATTAGTCCCATGCTTTCCAGTTTCAGGTCTCTAATAATGAATATTACTAGACTCAATATTTTGTTGTGGGTATACAAAAGGAGCCTGCGATTGACATTTTCCGAGTACGTCGATTTACTTCCCGGATGTAGTCTGTTTCATGTTTTGATCGGTTTCGGACTCATAAAACTTTAACCTTGTCATGAACTCATAACCAGTCGTGATTGCAATTCTGTGCTTCTGTGGTTCCTTCAATTTCCATACGGAGTATTTTTGTGGAAAATGAATGAAAAGGAGACAGGAAGGATACGTGCAGGTCCTCATTTATGACCAGCAAAATTTATTTTTTATGGGAAATGTTTTTCAGGTCCTTAGATAATCATTCGGTTTAATGCCACTGGGATCCGGGAAGTTAAACCTGGAAAAAGCAACGAAAGTGGTATGCTAATAAAGCAACTAAAGTATGTTTGGTATCGTTACTATTCTTTATTTAAGTAGGTTGAAGGAAGGAGTAGTAGCTGAAGCCCAACTTTTCCGGTTAAATAGAATTCATAAGCGTGTGAATTAGATAAGGGAACAACCGACTTCCAGGAATCGATCAGTGTGGTTCGTCCGCACTGGGGGTAATGCTGAGATTAGTTTTGGGCTCACAAAATCCCTGGTTAAATTATAATTTAATGTTAAGTATTCTTATAATTTATTAATGTGAATATTGATTTGACTCTGCTACGCTGACTTCCAATTTGTATAGGTTCTTAGTCATCCTGGGCAGTACAGCTTTTGACTCATCCATTTTTCTCTGCGCATCTAGCGTCCTCTCTCCTGAGGAATGTTCTTGGGTGCCCGGGGCGTGATTCGAACCGTGCCATCGATCTTTAAAGCTGAGGCGAGTGGAGGCGACTCCGCCGCCGCCTAGTCTGATCCATATTTCATGCCTTAAAGAGGCAAGGGCGGATCGAAAACGCCGCTTCCCCACCGGCATGAATTTACGCCCTGACGATCCACATCTGCGGCTGGACTAATTAAAAAATACACGTTAAACCCCAAGTTTTTTTACGCCTTGGATAGAGAGAGATTAGTTACGTCACCGCCGTTCGTGTGTGGAGGTTGCTTTGCTAGTCCAGATTTTCCATGTTGTCCCCCTTTGAACGCCGTCAAGAAATTAGCAGGTATATTAATACTTCTTCCTCGTATACATAGAATGATGCCTGATAGATATATTTGCTAGGTATTCCATGTTCATTTGAGTGACCTCTGCAATTTAAATGCAGTTCTTTCGTCTGTTTGGGGTGTTAAAATCTGGGGCAATAACATTCGGTGTCGTTAATATTCTATATGTAAGTAGATTGGGGGAAAGCGCAAAAGCTGAAGCCCAAATTTTACTTTGAAATAGAAGTTACAATGATGTGTAAAAAATCGACTTCCGAGTATCGGTCAGTTTGGTGGTTCTCCGCACGGAGGATAATTCTGAGAATGTTAATTGTTTTTCGGGTTAATGCCGCTGTGACTCATTATGGGTGGACGACAGTTTCGGGCACATTCCTGTCTTCGGTCCCGTAACAATTCTGTGAATAGTTGTGGGCTCGCGAAATCCTAGATTAGATTTAAATGTGATGTTATGCTAAGTATTGATATAATTTTATTCGTAAATATTAATTTGGCCCTGCTCTACTGAAGCCAAATGTTTGGAAATCAGAAAATTTGGTGCCTCTTAAAAAGTTACACTGGTGGAAATGAGGAATTGAACTATTATTTCAACTTGTTAATGAATACGTTTTCATCCTGAACATAGCGGAGGTTTGAGAAATTTTCTTTTTCAGTGGAATTTAGGAATAGTGTGGACAACTCGGCAGTTTCCCTGCGGCGGATGCGGATTCAGATCTTATGAAATGCAGCGCAAGATTAAAAAGACTGAGGAAATTCAGAAAGGCGAGGAAATGGAACGTAAAAGCTCTGAAGGGGACGATGAGGAGCGATTACCGGGGAACTAGAGGAGAATAGTGGGTGGGGGAGGCTTGGTGGAAAAGATAGTGTGAGGAAATAGAAAAGGTTTTGAGGGAAGGAGAAGTAGGCTCGTTGTACCACAAGGTAAAGCCAAGATATCGAGCGGTAACACTGTTAAAAATCAAGGTATGACAGAAGTAACTGGCCGGAAAGGTTGAATATAGTGGAGGAGGATAATCTTGGGCCTCAGACGCGGAAATCGAGAGACCTCCGTAATATGAAGGCTAGAAAAGCGACGGGGAAGAACAATATTCCATGTGAACTGCTGAAGTATCTTGGTAAGAATAGTAAGAGAAGGTTTTTCGAACTAGCACGACTGATGTATGAGGAGGTATGATGGTCGGAGAATTTCGTGAAAACTGTCCTTATTCCGCTACCGAAAAAACGTGTAGAATGAGGAGACTATAGGACTATTGGCCTGAAATCGCACGCGGCGAATGTGGTATTGAGGATTTAATGACGAATGGAGGCGAAGGTGAACGGGGCGACGATCAGTTTGGTTTATTAGAAGGAAAGTCAACTAGAGATGAAATAGCAAAAGTGGGGGAATGATGTTTAATCAGTGAGGTTGGCGGGTGATCAGGCGTTGAGTAATCAATCAGTTAGTGAGAGGGCTGCAGGGTCTAGTTTAAGCGTTTGACAAGCGTTGCGAGGAATATGGTTTGAGGATTAATTATAAGATGAATAAGATTATGCGTTTTTGTTAAGCGTCGCGAGTTAGGAATGTGACACTCGATATACTAATATGTGGGCCAACAGTTTACCAGGTAGAGAAACACAGCCAAGCGCAATAGGCGATCAAAGAAAATAATGTAATTGTACCTATCTCATTAAAGTATCCATCAAGTAATTGCCTCCCCATTATGAACTGACTAACTCATTTACATGATCCCGGTGACATATTGGAGTTAGTTATCAATTAGTATCCTTGCAGAGTGTACGTATTTGAAAAGCATCAGTCCGCTTCCATCTCTCCCTTCCTTCTTTTTCCGAGGACACTTCATCACTGAATGGCGTAACGTGACGAAGGCCCACCCGGAAGGCGCTGGGAACTTTGGTGCGGTTTTTGGGAAGTTCTCCGGAGTTTAGAAGCGAAGTCTGTCGAAAGCGATTGGGGAAAGATCTTTGATGAGTGGACTCGTGGTGGAGAAGTGCTAACGTGTGGAGAGTATCCCGCGGAGAAAGTGAAGACGGTGAGAAATGGTTTCTACTCCGTCACCCTCGCTCACTCTCGCCCCCCCTCCTTCCACCTCCTTTGTGCGCCCCGCACGCGGTGGCTGTCACCCGTGTGGTCTACCCTCCTCCAATCCTCCTCCCTCTTTATCTCTGCTCGATCGCTCCCGTCTTGTCACCCGCCCTTGCCCTCCGCGATGCTGTGGCTGCTGTGGGGAACATCTTCCGTCAACTTCGAAGTCCAAACCAGGCGACGTTGACTAGTCACGGGGGGTTCCCTCGTCTTTTCTGAAGATGCGTCCCTTCTTTCCTTTTCTCGCTTCCACTCCCCTTCCTTTATGATTCGCAAAAAAGGCCGCTCACACTTTTCCCTTTCGCCTTTTTCTTGTTTTAGCAGAACGTTTCTTGATCGAGCTATTTATTTGAATTTTTATCTCTCGAGAGTGATTTTTTTAGGTTTTTGTGTGTGTTTTCTTTTATTTGTACCTACGTTTTCTATTTGTCTTATTCCCCATTTTCTGTGTAGACTTCCTCGATATTATTTTCTATCTTTCGAGTGAGAAAAAAACCTTTGAGTGAAATTTATAATGTTAAGTACGGATTGATTTATTTTTCCTACAAACTTTGCCTGCTATTTGTTATCGCTTAAAGAGTAGTTTGAAGTATTGGTGATATATACGAATCGTTTTTCAAAAATTGGTGATGGCAATTTTTTTCCCAACCCCTCGTCATAATAACTTCCTATAAGTAAGACAGCTTCCCTCGGGATAGACGCTGCTGTTGATATAACCCTGTGCGATTTCTTTGATGTCTCGCTATCAGTCCAATTTCACACTGAGCTCCTTTCTCTTTGCTCCCCTGAGCAACTTGTCATCTCTTTACATTTCATTTCCCTCGACGCGGACGTACATGGGAAGCCTCCATCTGCGCCGCGGACAACCTCTCCTCTCACTCTCGCTTCAAACTCCTCATTATCCTCGCCTCTGCCCGCTCTCAGCGTCCGCCTCGCCCGTCACTTTCACCTCCCAAACCTCCTCGAGTCCTAACTATGTTCCACTTCAAGATGGCCACCTCCATCCCGCTCGGATGGCGTCCTCCGCACGGCTCATTTTCAACGGATGGTGTGCCGCCCAGCACAACGCTTCCCAAGTCTGCCGAGCCAATAGCCGTCTACGTGGAACATTTCTCATTATCACCCTTCCCTTTCATCGCTGGAGGCTCAAGGGCTCTGTCGTGTATTTCAGATCGTCATGCTCACGAAGGGAAGGCCCCCCCCCCCTAAGGGCCGTAAGCCCCGCGCCGTCGCCGCTTTGCTCCAGAATGCCTCCTTTCGCCCGTGGGCCGGAGCTGTCGACGGCGCGGCGTACCTCCGTTGATGCGGTTAATTCTGCGGCGAAGGAGCTCTCGCGTCTGATTTACCTCTGTCGAGTGAATGCATGGTCGGCTGTGAGCGCGGTCGCAGCATGGGAGTGTTCTCACGTGCATTTAATCGGGGAAGGAAAGGTGGTAGCGTGCTGGTCGCCGCGAAAATCGCGTGAGACGTTTTGCTACTTTCGATTATGCGGAACGATTGTGAGTAGTTAGATTTAATGACGTGCCCTTCCTGTCGCGTAATTTGAATTGCTTCTAAAATGGCAGTCTCCTCGATCCGTCTGAAGGGCGTTCACCTCCTTTGACCGTACTTTCTCTTAACATTAGTACCTAGGGTGTGCGTGCAGTTATCTGGAAAGTTCGTCGATATGTAAATGTCATTTATTTTCCTAGTGTTCCTGGAAACATTTTGTAGTCATTGTTACGGACATCCTGTAAAATATTGTTCTCCTAGCAGTTGCAGACTGCTCGGCTATGTAAATATAATTAATATACAACAATAAATTTTTAAAGTGTATTATTGCAGTCTTATGTCCTAAATTTAACCTGCCAAACATACCAGAGGGTAAATCACTGTCGTTAGAGTTATGATGTATCTATGTCATGCTTATTGATGATGAAATACTATTCACATAGTTTTTGCAAAGTATTTTATGATACGACCTGATTATCGCTACTCAGATAAATTATCACAAGTGCGGTTCGTACAGCTGTCGATCATACGGCTGTCGAACTCCAGCTTCAGTTCTAATAACTACCTAATGAATTAGCTGAGAGATGCATCCCGGGTGGTGAGTGCATGGAACATTTTGTGGAAATCCAAACGAAGATCACTGCAATGAGTAGTTTTACCTAATGATTTCCAGTATGATCAACCATGCAGTGAAGCACTAACAACTTCCTCGATGAGTGGCTAAAGAATCAATTTATCTGTCATTCTTTTACCTCAGTCATATCAGTCAATTATTCAGTCCTCTACTCTATAGAGCTCTCTCTTCGGAAAATCACGGTGGAATGGATTTAGTTCACTGTTGTTTTCTGCGAGCCTTCTTTTCTCAAGCCAAAGGCAATCGTTAACTACCCTTAAAATCGAATTATCAGTGAAGACATCCAACGACACTTGATGGAAACTCAAAGAGCTTGTTGACGTGGCTCTACGTATTCTTAACGCGATCATTCTATCGTGTAGAAGTAGCTCTGGAAAATAAAAGTGCGAGCGAAGATTTGAGTTAGAGCTACAGACCAGCAATTCTATACCCAACAGGAGGATGAAATACACCTGGATCACCAGGAATCTCTGTAAATGGGATTTGTAATCTGAGTGGACTTGTGAGTGGGAAAATAGAGAAAACAAATTTACGAATTGGTTGCATTCTATCCTAGATGGTTTAACTCATTGATAGAGTCGCTCCGGATCAACTTCCTCAATGATTGGCTAAATAATCCAAAGAGAGCTATGGAGTAGAGGGCTGAAAAAATTGATTGATTTGACTGAGGTAGAGGAATGAAATATAGATTGATTCTTTATCCATTAATTGAGGAAGTTATTAAAATATTTATATTTACTCATTCAATGGTTCAAATATAGCCGTTGTGGCCCGGTGGGAATCATTTGAATGCGGCTCTATACCGTCTCAAAAAGGTAATTATCAAGATCAAAATTAATGGAAAGGGGTTTTACGTTAGATTACGAAATAATTTAGGGTGGAAACGCTTTTTTTTTGTGTAAAATGAAACCAAACAACAAACACACTGTACTGCATAATAGACTTTGTATTCATCTGTAAAAAAATATCTTGGCGCAGGTAACCTCTGAAATACATTAAAATCTATGTAAAAAGCATTAGATGCTTCAGCGTCAAGGAAGCTTAAGTTTGGCATTTCTCGGATAGTATTCAGGAAGATCGTATCGCGTTGGAAAACAAAAATTATGGTGAAATCGCGTTTTTATCTAAAATAAGCCCAAGTAATTCCGATTGATGGCCGTCATTCGTCACGTGATAAGGAATTTTCCTGTTTCAATCTCGGTCGCGTGCTCGTGCGTAGCCAAAAATCGCTCTTGTTTATTATATTTAAGCTGCATGCATTTAATTCGGCCACCATGGCGAGGGGTGATGCCAGTGTAACCGGCTGACTCGATTGTTGGGGCAAGTCATCCCCAAGGTCGCCTCGAACGCTTGTCCCGACGTCGCGGCGGACAGCTTAAGCTATTCGGGCCCACCCGGCCCGGGCGCCCCATTCCTTCCCTTCGTTTTCTCTCCTTCCTGCGGTCGCTCATCGTGGCCACATTTCGCCTTGGTCTCAATTTTCACGTCCTTGCTCCATATGCACGCACCTTTGTTTCCCGGCAAGAATGTGAAGCATGAGACGAGCGCTTCAGTGCCCGCGTTGAATTTCGTCCGTGCCCGCGCGCGCGCTCTTTTTACCCAGTTCCGACCAAAGCATTAGGGAGATTGCACGAACTGGACCGGAAAATGTAAACCCGTAGCGCATCGTGCGGTAAATCATTTTAGATGCACATATAGTCCCTGTGTTGAATTTTCGCATCGCTTTTGAGATGAAAGATGAGAGAAAATGTTTACTGCAGAGATGTTTTCTTTTATATTTTCAGCTATTTTTCGTGACCATGACAATTTTGAGCCAACTTAACTGTCATAAGTAAAAATATTTTCGGGAACTGCTTGTGCATCACCCCCACTATTATACGTGGGTCAGCTTTTATGTATCACGTTTGATTATAAGCTTAAAGGTATCCACCAGATCAGATCTTTGATGGTTTAGAATTCTGGATTCAAATCTACGAGTTTTAAAGTCGTTAATATTTCCTCCCTGAGCATTGTTCTTTTATTACTCGCTTCCCTATTAGGAAAGAAGTCGAACGAAATTTTCAATGTTCAATGTTCTTATTACGGTCCTACTGATGTTTCTTGATTTCAGATTTTCCAATAAACGGGATTGAATTTTTGCGCGAGCCAGCCAGAAGCGAACCGCTGGCGTTCCAAGTACAACATAATCCTAATAAGAAAAAAACTCTCGTCATGCCCTGGAATATGGACTCTTCTCACGATTTCAAACTTTTCATAATGTTAAGTTGAAAATGTGTCAAATTGGGTACATTGGTTACGGTTCAGATCAAGCCAAATGGTTTTTCCTTTGCAGAAGTTTCCCTTCTAATAAACGAAATCGAATGTAATCATAATGGTTGATCACTGCATATTTATACGTCTAACCTATTCTTGAAGGTCTGTTTTCTATTTCGTTGCAGTCGTTGAGGCGATAGGCATTAAAATAGAGCGCGAGAGTTTTCTACCATAGCGAAAAAAAAATGAGTGCGGTAAACTTTGGCGTCGTATCGGGCGTTAACCTGTTGACCCCTTCTTGCGCTCTTGGATTCTTTTTTTTTTTAAGCGCCTCCCTCCAACTCCCCCGTGGTTCACCAACTCTCCATCGATCCCCCTTCTCGCCTCAACGTTGCAAATGATCTCTGGGTTTGCAGTGCCTCCTTAAATTACTCATGAATGATTTGACCTCGCCGAGGCATATCTAGGGGTTGCTGAAGTGTCCTTTTTTCGTGCGGTCCTCAACATTCTTTTTTTTCTCCTCTCTGCTGCACTTTTCACCTCGTCGCCAGCGGTCACCATTTGTCCGTCCTTTTTATTTTTTATTCTTTTTTTTTCATTCCTTTCCCCGTGACATTCACTCCCGTAAATTCCCGTGCCGCTGCAGTCCTGATTGCCAACTCTTCTCTTGCCCAGCGCCAACCTCACCCAGAATTTCAAAGCGGGCGTTAGTTGTCCTTCCAGCAGTCTTTTGCCTCGCCGTTGTAGTTGGTAGGTTATGTTTGGCCGCCGGGACAATATAAGTTATAAAAAAAAAGTCGACTCGGCTACCTTGTGTGTACTCTGTTCCCTTTCCGTCACGTGTCGGTCCCCTCTTCGTCTCCCCCCCCCCCTTCCCCATGCCATTGTCCTCCTCGCTTTCGGCTCACGCTTGGTGGAGTACGTGGTGTTTCGTGACTTGTGAATGCGGCCTTTGCTGTCCCGCAGTGGTTATTTGAATACGCCGCCAGGGTCGCACGGTCGCCCAGTCATCTCGTCCGCGAGCGATGCACTAGTTGTGTCTATCGCTCGTTTTTCCTCTCGTTATATTTTTCTTTTTATTTGTAACGTCATCTCTTTTTGTTGCCTCCGGGTGTGCGGGCGAAACGTTTCAGTTCTCGTGCCGTTTCGTGTTTTTTTTGTTTCCTCTGGAGTGGCGGGAAAGCTCTCTTTCTGGAACGTTAAAAATTTGGTCGTTCCCGGGTCCGAGCATATTGTTTTGGGGAGTGATTTATTTGAACTTGGTATCAGTGTTTCGTTCGACCGTTTGAATAGGTTGTCATTGTGGTGGTTTGATTTCCGCATTGCGTGAATAATGGATTTGCCAGGAGAAAAATTTGGAAAGTGAAATATTAATCTTCTCATTCATGTTACGTACTCGCACTCGTGGATATTTCTGAGTTTAATCTGTGCGCCGTCAATTTAAAACTCTCACCAGTCTAATGATGTAGTTTGTCTAAATCGAAATATTTCGGGCAATTGAATTGATCGTATTTCATCGAATTTTGCTTTTATTTTATTCATTCATGAAAACCTATCTCGCTCGAATTGCTCATGTCATCACTTATTAACTCATTCACAAGGTGCTTACATTTTTTGTATATTTAATTCTATATCAAGTTTTTCTTTCATTTTCAAGTTAATTATTTTCACCAAAAGTTAAAAAATTATTATCTGTTAAGATTTTTTTTGTTTATATCAGTAAAAAAATTATGCTTAAATTTTTGAAAGCTCTGTGTGGGAATGTGTATACGTATCTAGAAACTCTTTTATCATCTTGTGATTAAAATGGATTTTGTTGCATTTCGGGTACCCGAAAATCCTTTGATCTATTACATATAAATTGAGATTTTTAGAACATCTTAATTCTCACATATCGCATACTTATAAATAATGTTGTATAAATGTGCTGTAGATGTACCTCGGGGTATGCAAAGAATGTGTATTTACCGCGTGAAACTGGATGGAGGCCGCGGCGCATCATTCGCAACCTGAATCTGTGAGATATCCCGTCACAACCGTCGACTCGTGCATCTCTGGTTGGGAATGACGTGATATGCTGTTATGCGCCCAAGACATGCGTGTAAGTCACCCTTAGGGAAATTTCAAACTCGGCTTGCTTTTGAATTCATGTTCCGCAAATGGGAATGGCAAGTAATGATTTGAGGCGTGAAATTTGATCTAGCTAAGGATATAGGTGTAATTTATCGTATTAATTGTCAGCTATCATTTTTTTATTTCTGCGAGGATATTTTCAACATAGTCTTCCGTTTTAGCTCTTGAGTGAATGAGAATGAGTGATTAAAAGTTTTCTCTGAAAACAAATGAAGAGTAAATTCACGTCATAGAGGTTACTGGAGGGGGCGCGCCCTATCCTTTCCAATAGCGGGAAGTGAAGCCAGGGGGGCGTGGCCAAATTGCGCATTTAGCCATGATGCGCTGCCCTGCTATAACACAGAGTCTTACGGGGCAACGACAAATTTTTGCTTTTAACTCATTAAATAATACCTTTAGGCATTTTTCGCGAAAGGTACGATGAATATAAATAGTAATACATGCCCAAAGAATAAATTTATGCTGGATCATAGCCGTTGTGACCTGCAGGAAGACAATAATCAACGGACAATGAGGTGTTTAGTCAAGCATAATTGACTCAATATTACTAGCTAAACAATGGCTGGCAATTCGAAAATTGCATTAATTTTAACTTAATGAATCTTAATCCGGAAATTAAAGATCGATTGAATATGTTGCTATGCACCGTCGTTACTTCTACGAACATAGTAATCACCATTGAACTCGTCATGAACTGCTCCTGTACGATAGAAATATTGAAGTTAAAATAAGTTTTACGACATTACGCAGAAATAACTCACGACTTTGTTTCATATAATTCCATTTTCACTGTCAAAGCCCCCGAAAAAGAACGGTGCTACCTCTCGTAATGCAAGTTAATGCACTACGAGTGCGTACGTCCGCAGTTGACCATGCTGAAGTAAGATTGACGGACGAAAGATTGCGAAATCACTACGTTTTCGATACAAATTATTTTATTTTTACTACCCAAGCCCCTGGAAAATATCCATACTACATCAAGTAATGCCCCTTTGCACGCGAGTGAACTCGTCTGAGTGCGTGCCTCTAAATTTAACTTGACGAAAAGGTCGAAATATTATGATTTTCAAAGAAAAACAAAATCAAGCATAAAAATTCATTTAATGGAAAAATTACAAAAAGATTAATTCACGATACAAAAAATTTTCACATTGTTCAAGTACAAGATTCAACTTTGGCAGATCAACAGCAAATGTAAACATACACAATGCATGGGTGAGGCCAAAAATGCAAAACCGAAATGCAAACAGCTGAGGTGATTGCAATTCATAATTTTTCCAGTGAGCAACTGCCACTCTTCATGATTCATCACAGGAAAGTAAATGGTGAAAGGTTTTCGGAAATGGCTTAATAAAAGGACCAGCAAACTTCCAAGGATATCCTGAAAAAAATAGAAAGGCTGCGAAAGTGAATATGTATAGGTGGAAAGAAATTTCCTGTACAATAACCATTATTTTTATAAATACACCAATTCCAAAAAATATTACTATAGATAATGTATTTAAATTAAGGTACTAGCAATAATTACCACTTCCTGCCCCGTAAAGTTTAACATATGCTGAGAATAACAATCAAATAACGTAATTAACAGTGTTCTGTGATGCCTTAAGGTAATTACAAAGGGCAGAAGCTGGACTTATGAGAAAATTGACATTGTTAACTGCCCGCATATTCTTTGTAACAATGAAGTGTATTCTACCTAATTGCCTCATAATTGCTATTAGTCCAGGAAATGAAGCTCATAAAAGTGAAAAACCTTGCAATTTTTTCAAACTGAATCGATTTGCACCAAAATTTGGGAATAGACTAATTATACCCCCTACTTCAAAATCTATATCATGCCGAAGGGCGCTTTTTATTTTTTAGGGGTGAAAACTACCCCTAAAAGCTGGAACTTAAAAAATTATTTTTTAAAGCTAAATACGAGTAAAATTTAGTTTAAATTATATGTATAATTATTTTTTTATGTTTGGAAAATAATTTTAAGGTGTTTCAACCCATAATAATCAACCCTTATTGGGGGTTAATGTAAAAAAAAATTTTCAAACTGAATCGATTTGCATAAAAATTTGTGACTATACTAATCATCCCTCCTTTAAAAATTTTTTTCAAACCGAATCGTTTTGCATAAATATTAGGGATTAGACTAATCATACCCCTTTCTTCAAAGTCTATATTATGCCGAAGGGCGCCTTTTATTTTTTAGGGGTGAAAACTACCCCTAAAAGCTAAAACTTAAAAAATTATATTTTAAAGCTAAATACGGGTAAAACTGTTTAAATTATTTGTATAATAATTTTTTTGTTTGGAAAATAATTTTAAGGCGTTTCAACCCATAATAATCAACCCTTATTGGGGGTTAATGTAAAAAAAAATTATTTATCACATTGTATCTTCTTATTCACTTTCTTACTCCTTTTATTATGTATTCACTTTTTTCTCTCATGATTTTAATCACTGCACAGAAAAGATATAACAATAGGATAAACAGAACAAACTTCGTCATGATAACATAAACAAATAAATGTACATTTATGTAGACATTACATGAAACACAATCAAACGGAGACTGTATGGCTTCCAGTCTTCCCACCACATGCATGCTCACAGGTAAGCGAGAGCTCACATACTCACATATGTGTATGTATATATACATCTTATGGGTATGTGTGTTTATTTTGTAGCAAATTTGAGTGTATCATTAGCTTCTAACGTAAAGTACAAAAAGTATATGCTGATTATGAGGAATATTATGCTCTGAATTGTGGATTTCGAATTTTTCGAAAATAAATTTGATTGGTATTTCAAACATAGCTCCTTTATTTTTTATGATAGAAAGTTCATTTAAATTGTATTTTGTAGGGTTTTTATTGACTAGAAGGTCATGTGAATTAAATTTTTTTCGAGTCATTAATTTTGAAAGGGGAGGGATTTAAGGGTTTAAATAAGGTGGAGCTCCCTCGGAAATAGAGGTTTTAATTATCAATATCTCACCAAATATTTATTGTATAGAAAATTTAAACACACTAAAATATTTGAAAATAAAGAAGCTACAATTTATCACTCGTGCATTTTTTTCATATCTCCAGTTTTTTTGGAGTTATTTTGAAAAAAAAAGAGCATTTTTAACGAAATTGTAGAAAATGACTTTTCACTTTTTCCTCCAATTTTTTCAAAATTTAGAGTTGTAAATTAAAAAAACTTCTAGGATCAATTAACAATACTTAAATAAAGAGAAATACTGAAGGGCATTGATCAATTTTGTCTAGTGTGGTAATAAGGAGTTGTTTTCACTGATTTTTTCGTACAAAAAAGTAGGGACTGATCTTATTTTTAATCATAACTCGCTCAAATTTCATGATAAAAAATATTTGTTCTCATTATAAGAAAGCTTTTTAAAAAAACTTTTAAACAGATTACATAATTTTTCCTCGAAAATTCTATTTTTCCCGCTATTTGGTATTGAATCTTTCAAATTTAGCGTATGACAAACAATAGATAACCATCAACAAGTTGTAGCTCGGTCCGAATTGGTCATAAAGGTAATATAAAATAAGATTTTTATTTAATATTTTACAAGCTACAGTTTTGTAATTCACAATTTTCTAATAAAATTAATACTTTTCAAGTTATTTGCCAATAATCGATTAAAATCGTTGATTTTTTCGCCAAAAAACTGTTACTTTCAATCGCAAATAACTCGAAAAATATTAATTTTACGCAAAAAATGGAAAGAACATTTTATTCTTAGAATTTATTTTTCTATCGATTCCTGTAGTCAAAATATAATTAATATTTTCCACCCCCGAGATGGGGTGGAAACCACCCCCAGGGTAAAAGCGCCCGTCGGCATGATATAGATTTTGATTCTTGGTATATTCCCTACTTATTGTGAAAATTTCAAGAAAATCGATTCAGTTTGAAAAAATTGCAAGCCAAAATGCTTCATTTCCTGGACTATATGTCTTCTTCAATATTTTAACTGAAAAATTACAGAACACCACATAACTCCGCATAATACCTTACAAGCCATCTAAAAGATGTGTGTGACACGTGTTTCAGTCGCATTATTTCCCATCGTTACTATTATACTCGCAACAAAATAGTTAACATGACACTTAAAATATTATACTCGCAACAAAATAGTTAACATGACACTTAAAATACAAATAAAATACTTAATTACTACCGTTGACTAATAACATTATCAACTATTCACATTAAAAGGCATCCCAAACACGAGCACGTTGAAGGTAACAAATTCAATATGTATCAGGTGTAGCGAACATCTCACGCTATATTGCATTTTTTTGACTATTTTATTCTATATTTTACTCACCGGTGGAAAGTAAGGCCTGTTTTCTTCCTTTCCGTGCGATTATTGCACCCGTAAGCCGAGCAGCAAACCATCTGCGAATGCAAAGTTTAAATAGCATATATCTGCCTAACGGAATGTTTCCGGATGTAGATAATAATATCCATGAAAATAAACACACTAATAAATATTTACGTACCTTTATATGACCTCTGTAGCCACTGGTTTCAGAAAAAAACAATATTTACTTAACATGTAAGCTTACGGCAAATCGACGAAGCGGGGAAGAGCATGATGGCTAAATGCGCAAAAGTACCGTTATGCCTGGTTATGCCTGGCTTCACCTCAGAGCGCTTATGCCCCCTCCAGATACCTCTATGATTCACGTCACCTTTATTTTCACTCTTCTTCTGATCCTCCATTTTGTTTGGGGGGACCGCTTAGCACGAATATTCCTGGCTCGTGTTATAAAAACAAGGCTTCTAGCAAAGCTTTCGAGAGTGGTGACCCTAGTTTAGGCCCAGGTGGTTTATTTTTTGTATAGTTAAAGACAATAATGGAGAAGTGGATAGAGGCATATTTTTTCCCCTTATGTTGCTTGTTTTGGTGTTGTGAAATCTTTTCTTCGATGAAAAAGTATGAGAATTCTCTGCGTAATGACTCAAGCATAATTATTTCCTACCCTTATTTTTTATATTGACGCGGCCTATTTAATGTAATTCCGTGTGAAGCATGTTACTACTGAGGTGAATTAAGTATTACCCCATCCAGATAAGTCTGGAAACGGTCGAAATGAGATCATAAACTAATTCGGCCGATCACTCAACGGTCACCCACTTCTGCTCCAGATAATTGACGTTTGATTTTTACTTGGCAAATTCTATCGAAGTCATTGAGATTTATAATATATGTAATTGATATTTCCTTCGTCAGCATATTTGGGTGTTAAAAAAAAAACTTAATTTCCACACGTGCACCTAAATGTTTGGAGCCAAATTGCATTCTCTTTCGAGGTGATGCCTGTGGCTATTATAAGAAAATGTACTTCGCCTGGTTTTTCCTTCTGTAGTTTATAAAAATAAATTCGAATGTGCAGGCAATTGGAAAGACAAATAAAAATATTTATTTTACTTTTAGTTGACTTTTCCTTTCTCATCTGATTTTTTTCCTGCATTAGTGTAACGATGTTACTGTGGTCCTTTATACGGCTACCCTTTTCTATTGAATACAATGAACACCCACTTAATCTTTTAGCAATGCATAAATCACAATCGAGGGGATACTTCAACTTAATCTATGGTAATGTCTTTCAGGAAAGTTTCCGCATAATCTAAACTTGGAAGTTGGAAGAGGAATAGGGGATCGTTCCATTTCTTTTTTTATTTTCTCCCCCAAAATTGAATTGATAATGGAGCGGAAAAGTTACTGATCGCTTTGTCTTCAGCTGGCTCTTACGTCATAATTCGCATAATCTAAAAGTTAAATTTCTCCGAAATTATTTTTTCTGAGAAGCATCATCCTCGTGTACCTTCAATCCTTTAACAGTAAAAGAACTGTTCAATATGAAATGCCGCTTTGATTGATTTGTGTAAATTATCCGCTGGAATTGCTAACACCTTCCCAATAAATTCCCTGACACGTGTTTGCACACGATGCTTCTTAAACTTAGTGTTCTATAACATTATTCAGTTGTTTGTTTCTTATTACTCTTTTATCACTGCTTTGTATTGACTTTGAAAAATAAACCTAATTCTAATGCCTTAAGCAATTTTTAGCGCATTCTAAATGAGCTTAAAAACTATAGTAATAGTCATTTATTAGTTATTGTAGTGGTCTTTTCCATTTAAGATTTAATGGAAACATTACCATTTTTATATATTAAATGCACCTGCTGTCCATTTCAATAGTATAAATACCCGAGTTTGAAGTGCTGTAATGATGTAATTGGCTGGTGCGACTACAACGTAATTTTTTAATAAAGGTAACTGTATTATTAATTGTATAATACAATAAAGCTAATTGTATTATACCTTTTACGTTGGTAATTAAAAAGTGGAAGTATTTCTTGAAGGTATGTATAATAAATGAGGAGAGAAAAAGTACCGGTTTTCTGGTACTTTCCGCGTGGTTATGAAGTTTGTGTCTTTATAAAACAGAAGCTAATCGTTTTATGTATTTTTAATTGATGCCATTGGTACCTCATGCTCATTTAAGTTGCATTCCAATGATACACTACCGTCTCTAGGAGGTTGAAGGAAATTCAGGGTCGACATTCTCCGTGATAGCCACACCAACTCTCTTCGTGGAAACATAGAATGTTTTGTACGGGTTGTGTATAATATCGATAATATAATAATATACCTTAAAAAATCAATTCCACGTTTAAATTACCAACGTATTACTGTAAGGATGAGATGTGGCGTGCCCGAAAACTATCGTAATACAATCATGCAGTGTTTATCTTCGGTTTTATGAAGGCGCACACTCCATAACGCGTGAAAAATGCCGAAAATCCGGTACCTTTTCTCTTCTCGTTTTATAAATATACCTTTAGAAAATTAATTTCACTTATGAATTGCCAACGTGCAGCTGTCTTTATTTTGCTTCAAATAGCGTTGCTATCGAACGAGCCATTACTTCACTATAGCCCTTCAAACTTCGGTATCTATACTTTTGAAAGTAAGCGTGAAATTATCTCCCATCATTGTACGAGCCAATATTTATTCGTTACTGCTCTCATTTTCAGATGCCTCTTTAATGAAATACTATTGGTTGTTGGTTTCTTTGCCGATTTACAGTGTAATTTCTGTAACGGGCCCGTTGGCTTTCATCGTAATGTGCTATCAATTGCTGGTATGAATGCCGGAGGGCAATGATCGTATTTAAAGTGGGAGCATTTCTTTGGAGATGGCATTTTGTAGCTGCCTTATCCTTCGCACCCTCTAATGGCGGAGTGAATCTCCGATTTCCATTCATGGAAGCGCTACCTCTCTTTTTGTGAATCTGATTCAATCTAGCGCCAACAAAGGAGCGTGAAATTGGAAGAGCTGTGAGGAGATTTCGAGATTTTTCCAATTTCGAGCTTTAAAATCAAGCATCCAAGTGCAGCTGAATTAAAAGCTCAAATTTCTTTTTTTTTTCTTTTTTTCTTTTGTGTGTGAGTTTTTTCGCCGTTAGCAGAATCCCGCCGGCGTCGTTCCGATTCCTTCTGGATTAACGATGGGTTTCACTAATTTTTTGGTCCGATGCGCTCTTTCTACCTTTACATCCGCTGCAAAGCAGCTTAAAGGATGCACGCTCTAAGAAGTTTTAATTTTTGGTGCATTGTCTGGGGCTTGAGAGGTTTAATAATATTTGATCTGGAATGTTACTTACCCTTGTTCCACAAGCTAATCCAAGATGTCTTTCAGTCAGTGTAGTAATGTAGGGATCAAGTGGAAGCATGTCCAGCCCTTCCCCGCAACCCTGATCGCAGTTCACTAGAAATATTTCATTAAGGTCGTCAGGAAGAGGAAGGTGGTGCAAAGGATGTGTATGAATGAGGTATTTGATAAAAATATCGCTGAATAATATCGCTGGAAATACCGACTTGGGAATGGAAAGAGGCTGAGAATAAACTAAAGGCTTTTATGATTTACATCCGGTGACCGCAAGACAATATAGAAAGCGCGATGAAAGGAGAAGAATAGGTTATAGGAAGTGCTTAGCGTGGTGGGTGATGAGAGAAAACGTCTAGAAGAGGTGATGGAAATTTTGGAGCTAGTACCATCTTTAATTCTTTATGCAGTCTAGTATATATGTCATGCGTCGTAATGGATTTTATTATATAAAATATTATATTGTGGATGGCCATGACGCTAACAGTCTATGTGTCTTCAAAATGACCATAAAAATATTGTTCGTATCCTTATCTTTGCCGGAAATCTGGGCCAAAAATTTCCAAAGCCTTATTTTTGGAAGGGAAGAAATTTTGAAAATCGTGATAGATCTTGATTTTAGATTAGGAAACCCTTGCATCCAAGGGTTTGTTATTTTCTCAATTTTACAAAATATGCGGCCGGCTCTTTTTTTTTATTGCCTCACTGTTCTCTCCGATCACCTATTGGTCGCGTGTATACTGCGGAATAAAATCGTGCCATACATGAATAAATGCATTGCATCACGAATATAGTTTGCTCCCTTTGGCAGACGATAATCGATGAGTGATATCACACGCAATTTCGTGACCTTGCCCTTTCCGTTTCCCCATTCCTCGTGGGCTATTTTTCGGAATCAGCTTGTATTCCACATTATTTGAGGCCGGATAAGAGGAGCTGTGGTACAATCGATAATATTTTTCGTCGTGGTGAGGAATAAATCAATAGTGCATGAGGCGGTAACCGTATTCTTTTTGATAGAAAAAATCTGAGTTCCTTACGTTGGTGCTTACTTCATGAGTTGGTGCATCGTTGACAATTTCACATTTTTTTTAAACTCTCATCTGCTATAATTCTAGAATTAGGCTATAGTAGCTTCCAATTGAGAGGCTTTCTTCGTGTAAATTCATCGCTTGCGTTGTCACATTCTTGATTTTTGCATTTATTTTCCGGCAAAATGATCCACGATGGAGTCTATGATCACGATCATCTGAAAAGTGAAAATCATGATTTATATGGAAGCATAGGCAATCTAAGAACTCGTGAGTTAAAACAAAAAACCTGTTCAAATATATTCTGGGAATGAAATATGTGGGCCATTAATAAAATGAAATTGTTTTATGTGGAATATATGTGACGCAGCTGTGATGTTGAAGCCTATTTTTTTTATATTGCGGTCATTTTCCATTTTATACCACTAGAAAGTAAGCATACGCTTAATGAAGCCAACGGTAAAGCCGAGCAAAATGTATCGCCATTGATTGCTTGACGAACTCTACTCGCTGCACATATGTAAACTCAAAATTTGGCCTCGTCCCAGCACTCTTTTCTATCGTGCAGAACTTGCAGTATTTTTGAATTATCCAAGAGGATCAGTATTTCTAGTTTTATGATCGAAAATTATGTTGTAATGCTCGCAAATGAGTAATTCTTACTTTTTTACTTGATGTTCCAACGCGATTTTATTCCTTATAATATTGATAGTGATTGGATTTGTCATTATCTTAGTAATCACGGACCTCATATTCTAAATCCAATTTCGAGAGGATCGTTTAGTAGCCCTTTTCCTCTTATGGTTTTTTTTCTCAGCGAAACCCCTTTTTTCAGAATTTAAAGGCACCGGAAAGATGATCGCCATGCTGAATAAAAGCGTGGCGATAACGTGGTGATTTTAAAAAATTATTGCGTGATTCGGCGTGTCTGGTGGAGGAGAGTTGGCAACCCTTCCTCCTCGTCCTCGTCTCACGTAATTTTTTGGCGCCACTTGCACGCCCTCGTTCGGCGCCTCTGCCGACGCCGAGACAGCGCTCCCCTCCGTCGCCGACCGACATCGCACAGACGCACTCAGCACCGTCTTTTTTCTTTCACGGCCCCATTCAATTTCCCCCTTCCGATCCTCTCTCTCTTTCTGCAGCCCTTCCCTTTTATCCTACGGATATTATTTTTTCAATCCCCCTGGCCCCTCCGCCCTTCCTTCCTTTTCGCTCGCCCCTTCTCATTTCTCGTCGATGGTGAGAGGAACCTCTTCTTCTTCTTCCCTCCTCTCCGTCTCGTTCTCTTTCCGCCCAATCTTCAGCGCAATATCATGCCCACTTCCCCAGGCGATGGCTCCGCATTATTCGAGTTCGGGCATCATATTCGCGATATCAATTTTACAATCGCTAAGGGTATGGTGTATTCCATGCGGTGTTACTATTCCGAGGGGAAACAACTCGCTATAAATTATATCAAGCCAGAGGGTGGCAAGTGGAGAACTTAAGAGTCCTCTTTCAAGGTCTTATTTTGTCTTGATAAAATACATTCGGAGAGATTTTTTTCTTTTAATGGTTTTAAACTTAAATGGAAGTACAGATTTTTTAGGCCCATCTATATTAGGCTCATCAAAAGTATTATTATGGGGTGCGCTTCTTCCAAATGTATCCCAAATATCCAGAACATTTATTTTCATTACCCTCGTTCATTGCCTCTCCTAGTCTACCTTATGACCTTCGCATGCTCCTACGCCTCGCCCTTATCCAACTTCCCTGACAAAGTCTCAAAACCACCTCTGAATTCTCTAGTTTTTCTTATGCTACGAAATCGCTCTGCACTTGGAGTCAATTATTTTTTTACCATAGGTTGTCTGCCATCATTCATAACAGTCGTATACAGTATGTGTATTTTGCACGATGCTTGTATAGTTTTTTTAGTGAGCACAATTGTAGACTAATCCTTAAAAAAAATTTCTAGTGCTGATGGCTCTAGAAATGGGCCAATTCAGCGTTCCACTGGCGGAAAGTTCACGTTACAGTCATACGTGGAATTGGAACAATCCTCATTCCTTCATTACCTTCTTGACTGTATTCCTTATATTGTTTGCATAAGCCAACGGCTCGGTATCGCATTATATTGCCATTGATGTGTGGTGGAGACCATGTGGGCATCAAAATGCCACTTCACTTAGCAGGCAGAATACGCGCCCTGTTGATATGAGACCACGTTACCAATTCTCCCTAATTCTTGATTTTTGTCGGTTGGAATTTTGGGACTTTATCAGGGAAGCTAGGGCAGGCCGAGGTGATGGACCTAGCGGAAGTCATTAAGGTGGACTAGAAGAGGTACTGAATGCTGTGATTCCTACTAGGGTTTATTTGGAATAAAAATTCACTTATGAAGTGACTAAGCACTAATTGAAGGGCAATCATGTAATGTTAGTTTTAGCGTGAGAAATATTTCTTTATTCGGGTAACCATTGTTAACTCCTAAGGACTTGCCAGAAGATAGTAAACGGCAGAGATTGTCTGCAAGAGGACCGTTTCTTTACTTTTTAATAAATGCCAGTCATATTCAAACATCACTATGATTTCGATCGCATATGCATCTCCATTGCTTTCCATTCGATGCATTATCTACTACGGCCTCGGCATTAGCCAGTTGAAAGTAATGGTTATCCTTTAGCTGGATATAAATAGGCGGAAATGTATTAATAGAAATCCGATATCATTTTTGTTAATTTATTAGTTTTTTACCAGTCTTACCGTTCGTCGCACTAGTTGTAAAATGCATTACACTTATTAGGGCAATGTCCATGTTTTAATGTGCTGGCATAATCATAATGTAAACTCTTTGTTTCTTCCACATAAACTTGTGGAAGAAACAAAGTGTTTTAAATATTAACATGGAGCCCTTCCACCACGTACAAGCTTCAAGTTTCAATTTAAGAAGGTAGAATATGTGAAATGGTAAGTGTATTTGTTGAAGTGTTGATTATGAAATTGGTTATAGAATGTTATTGTCTAGATAATTATTCCAACCTTTTATATAATTTATTTACCTTCCCCTGTGAAGACCTCACTGGTCTTGAGTGGCGGGGTAATTATGGATTTTGGGCATTCCTCTGAATCTTTACTACCTTGGGTAATGTCTTCTACCTCCCGTTTAATTGAATTACCATGCTAATTGTCAAATAACTCAGCCATGAATAGCACGGTATAAACTGAGTGAACTCTTTAAGTAGGGTATTTATGACATGCATTTTGGTATTCAGCACTTGGAGAATTTTCTCGCGTAGGTATAACTAAGTTATAAAAATACTCGTGTAGGTAGTTAAAATCACTACGCCTACTCCCTCTCTCTCCTACCACCACCTTCTTTCGCCGGCCGAAGCCCGGCTTCCTTCTCATCCTCTCCATCTCCCTCCCCTTACAACCCCCCGTGGCTTCCCCGTTGATAAGATTGCGCCGCTGGGATGATGGATTCCGTGCGTGCCACTGGATTCTTCCTTCCTACGCCCGACCCCGGCCGCCCTCTTGCGAGCCACCCGGGAGTTCGTCTCTGTTGACCCACATAAAGGCGTGACGAGATGGGGTGTCCCTTCCGCAGCCCTTCCTCCCTCTGAGCATCACGGTTTTCGCTGCTGGGGGTGGAAATAATGCACGGGGGAGAGCGGCTGGGCTGTCCGGCGGTGGCGGTCAACTCCCCGAGAGATGGTGGATTCCTGGTGAGATTGCCATCGGCGATCTTCCTGTCCAGTGGCCATTATTCCCGCGGATGTCTTTGCACTCGGCCAAGTTTAATAATAAGGTCATGGCTGGGAACCATTGCTATCTCATATTCTTCATCGACGTCGCCCCCATGCATTCTACCCTTGAAAGGAGCTTCCGATACATTTTCTTTCGCTTTGTTCAAGTTTCTAAACACTGTCGAATACGCGTATTCCATTTTTAGCTTGTGAGTACCGAAATTTTTAAATACTTTGATGAATAAATGCATTTATCGATGAAGTAATCCATGGGTTAATTCTAATTCAATCATAATTTCCCTGAATATTTTTTTCCGTTCAGTTATGTGACGTCCCTGAGTTGTCTGTCTTTTGTGTAGCTTAGGTAATGTGACATAATCGCACGGTTACTTGAACGAAGATATTAAGCTAAAAATTGCGTTTTTTCGAAATGGAGTTTGCTGGCCGAGGAGAGCATGATGAAGCTTTAAGGATTGGTGATATTATATGTAAGGAAGTTGGGCATAGTGGTAGAGAAGCATAAATTTTAAATTCAGGATTTGGGTGTTTCAATCTCAATTATTTCAGCTTATGGTTACTTATTTTTGTGAGCGACTATTGTGATTTGAATAAAATTTATGTCATCTTTGTTCTCGCACGTTACGTACTTTTATTACTTGCGCACCGCTGTCGACATTTCCTGCAGTCGCCGTAAATCCCGAATTACCCGGCGTCTCGAAAGTTTTCTTTTACGAAACATGACTTGAGCTGTGATGTTCAGATTAATCATGTGACGTTTTTATTTTTGTTTTTTAATTCAGGAAACTGTTTACTATTTAAATATGCGCCCCTCTTGAATGGCTGGGCTCATTAAGGATTAAGCGTTTTGTGATTCCTCCTTGGGTCTTCTCCTCGACATTATTTTTTTTTAATGTCTTCGCTGCCGTGACAAATGAATGGAATCAAGAGGCGCGAAAGTAGGCATAAAAGGAATGCAATAAGTTAGACGGTGATGTCTGAGGCAAATGAGTTTTAGCTTTTTATGCGTCGGGTAGTTGAGACGTAACGGGGACGTCTCCTTGGCCGTGGCTCAGGTTGTGGACGGCATTAATTCTAATTAACTGCGATGGACCGAGTGCAGTCGTAAAACTTTCGCCAAGCTCTTTATGCAGCAGGCTCGGGGGCTTTTTATCGTCATCTTCTGTTACAGTCCCTTCCTCTTCATTCGGTCTCTTCGTATTCTTCTACACTCTCCAACCCACGTTGCATTTCATTACCTGCGACCATCTCCGCCAGCTTGCGGAATAGAGATAGAGACTTTACTTTGTGTGTATAATGTATTGAATTTGTATTCTTGAAAGATTAAATAATGATCTCATGAGGGGTTTCTTGTCTTATGTCATCCTCGTAGTTGAATTACATTGTAAGTTATAAACACTTTTAAAATGCCTCGTGCAACTGCAGACAAGAGTTTTCAAACCTGTAATGCCTTTACCAAAAGCATATAGATCAACGCTGCCAATAAATTGATTTTTTTCGTGTATGACTACGCGTATCAGTGAGTTTTTGTGATGGCTCATTCTCCTCGCTGAAATTCGAATGAACTGGCTCAAGGAAGCAAATCAGATTGCATGCAGCATCGGTATTCGAAACATCACGTCTGAATCAACCGTTTTTACAAACAGTTGGTGCTTGCTGAGATGAAATATTATTTTTTATCGTGGATCATTCTTGCTGATCTTTTTTCAGTGAGAGGTATTTTGTGTCTTTTTCTCTCAAAAAAACTCGAGTTATACAACTAGCAAAACGCCGCTGCACATGAAAGATAATTCGGAGATGCTACCCGCAGCGAAACTGGAAATCCAAGAATCAAAAAGGTCAATTCAACTGTCAACTGATTTGGCTCTGAATTTATGAAATACGTTGCGAGGTGTGTTATATTTCTCTTAGAATATAATTTTTTGTGTAGAGCTCAATAAAGTAGTAACATAAAAAGATTCTTCGCATTATTTACTTTCGACTATACTTACATAAAAATTCCCGTGAACTTCATTTGTTTTCAATACGGCGCGGAAACGAATTTTTGTTGTACAGTTTAACTTAAAACGTTAAAATATGTTGTTATTTCATTGGAGCACAGATTTTCTTGAAAGACAAGAAAAAAATAAATTATATCAAAATTGAAAATATCTTTATAGCTACCCATACCATTGTCTCAAGCCAAGGATCTCATGAACCAGCCCATCCCATTGGCCGTACGTTTAAATGCCTAGATGATCTAAATCGACGATAGTAAAGATTTCCTGTGTATCTAAGTTAAAATCAGATCCCATCTGAGGAGCATGTTGCCTCCCTTTGTTCTAATCTCAAATTGTGTCCCCTCCCAGTTAAAATTAAACCGCAGTGGCACGGCCAGCCATTATAGATAGCCGTGTACCCTCTATTCCTTCAAGGATTCCCTTATTTTCTTCCGTGGACCCCAGTGCGCCCTACATTAATTTTCATTTTGCTCGAGAAAACTCAACCCCTTTCGCCTCCCTGCGGTTAATCCTCTCAAGTTCTTTTCTTCTTCTCCCTCGTATTTTCCCTCGAGACGTATCCCTTATTCTCCTCCCCCAACCCCTCAAAACCCTTTTCCCCCCTTCCTTTCAATTCGTTCCCCTTCGCCCCTCACCCGGCGTCGAAACAACCTTCATTGTCCGCGTTGTGCGTCGACTCACCACAAACCCTCCTTCCTCGAGCTCTCCCTCCACCTCTCCTCTCGTGTTACCCCTCCACTCCGGCTCTGCACACATTCTCATTAAAATAAAAATGCGTAATTTTGTGTCTCCTAAATAGTTACCCCTTTCCATTGCCACTCGCTGCGGTCTCTCTCTCTCTCTTTGCATCTGCGCTAGTGCACTTTTTGTTTTGCCGTTTTTCGAGTGATTTTTTTAATTAAAATATCTTTTCCGTTGGATTTTTTAAAAACTCGAAATGCAGATAGAAAATAGCGCATTACTATGCGCACATCTCAAGTATTGTAGAGTTATTCTACCTTCTAATAGTCTTTTCTGTGATAATTATTAAAATTGGTTTTATTACATCATGGGTAATTTGTTCAACAGAGAAAATTACCACCATGGTGATTTATTCTAGGTGTCTATGCGGCATTGTGTATTCGTTTTATTGGGTTTTTCAGTTAAGTATCCCATTTTTTTGCACTTGTCATTTATTTCATTTGTTTTACTGCGTGAGTAAAGGAAGTCAATGCCTTCATCGTTGTAATCCACCGGAGAAGCAGCTCCTGCATCAGACAGGCAAAGACGTATTCTCTGCCTTGAGACATGGGAAAACGTCCCTCGATGGATGCCTGTACGAAAATTACTACCTTTACGTACTGTGGCCTAGGAAAAAGAGTTACAAAGGATGAAAGGCTCTGCAGAACTAATTCAAATGATATTCATGGGATATATTATCTACTATTTTCGCACGTAATCTTTAATCTTGTCTGCTTGTCACGGCCTTATCATAAATTTTCTAATTATTATTGAAGGATGTGTAACTTCGTTATCATTAAAATTCATAATTTTGAATTATATCTTTCAGTGGGATAAGTTGTGTCTGTTGGAGCAGAAATTTTGAACTCTTCTTTCCAAATGAGCGGCAAAGTGTATGTCATTGATTTCATACTGTGTGAAATTCGACACATTTTGCAAATTTTATGCATGATATCAGTTTCCTATTCATAGAAATTGTACTCTCTCGAAATTCATCCTCTAATTTTAATGGGGGCCCATTTCCTTCCGTATCTCAAGTGCAGTGGTCCTCATTACGGATTTCCCCGTGATAGTCTTTGCCGTCCGCTGTATATATGGAGAACGCCAGACAGAGAGCAGCGGTATAATGTGCTTCATGTTCATGGTCATGCCCCTGGGGGGAGGAGGGGAGCAGGGGAGGGGAAAGGTCTGGGTGTGGAGAGTGTTGGCTTGCTTTCCTCATCTCCATTTGGTGGCATGAAATCCGTGAATCATAGTAAAGGAGGCAGGCTGCGATGGTGGAATCCACTCAGCGGGTGCGACACGGGGCCTGCGGCACTGTTCGTGCCCGCGACTCCCCCGGGTGCAGGCCGCACCCCGCTCCTCTCCGACTCTGCCGCTGTATACTCCCCCGTAGGAAAGCGCTTCTCTTTCCTCACTCCCCACGCCCTCCGCTTGGCTTACACATCTCCTAGGAGAAATTACCACTGCTCTCTTTAGTCTCATCCGCACTCCGTCTCCACCCACTTGGCGGCGGATTGTGTCTTGTTTCCTCTACTATCATCTTACGCTAGGTAGCTCTAACGTAGGTTACATTTCGCGATGGAGATTTTGCGTCCCCAACTGGAGTAAAACTGTAAATCCAAATTTAGGAGTCGGGATTAAGTCTCCGACGTAGGTATACCTATTGTATATTGTGGCTCAGAGTCACGTCTCAAATTTCTATCCGTCATATTCATTAATGTCTCTAGCCTTCTCGTTTTTATTTAGAGTAAACTTGGTGTTTCCTAGGGGTGCTGTAGCCTAGAATTTATAGGACTTGGCTACTGGCCTAAGGGTCTCGGGTGAAGTTTTTGAACACCCCTCACAGAAATACCTCTAAGTGCTATTTCCCCTACGCAAAGGAACTGCCGACATTACTTTGTACGTGTGCCTATAAAGTATCCGTAGTTTAGCTTAGGATTAGCTCTACCCTAACTTACCCATACCGACCGTCTTGTTCAACCGATTATTGGGTGAAGGAGGGTGTTTTTCGATTTTTCCCTATTCCAGTCACTTTCGATTTTAATCTACAGCTACTTCACTTTCTCAATCTCGTCCCAATGAAGACGTTTCATTTCTATTCTCACGGCGGCGTTCGCTCAACCTCTTGTACGTTAGGCCACTGAACTGCTCTGTTTCATTATGAATTCGCACCACTTTTCGTGCCTCTTCACTGGCTTGTTTTTAGGTGGTGGAAAGATGTCCTCTTGGGTGGTCGATATCGAGTGTTTCATATTCATCTTTTGTGAAGTTTTTTTTTATAACTGGTTGCACATTCCAATTCTTGGCTAGGGTGTAAAACTCAATGCATTCGTCTGTAAAGTATTACTAAAGGCTACGTGGAATGTAATCTTTTTGGACCCAATATTCGCTGAGATTCCGATTTTTTATAGTTATCATTATATCGTACATAATTTGCACCCTCAAACCAGACACATCACCCCTCTTTTGTCATTCTATTAACCTATTATCAATATTTCAATCAAAATATTATATTATATTATGAATATTTCTGCTCTTTAAGCGTCACGTCCGTCGTATTAGCGACTCTTAACTAGCATGAGAATCGGCTATTATAGACATCGTCTTCATTGGGACTTGATTTATGCATGCGAAAAGTAAATTCGGTAGAGATATATTTTATTGACAAGTCGAAAAAACATGAACCTATCTCGCTTTGCGTTATTACGCTCGTTGCTTCTTCCAGGAAGTATACTCAAAGATTCATTTACCTTCTTTCCGGGAATTTGAGAATTTTTCGTGTTTGTTTAACTTCTCCCGGGAGTCCGGGTGACACGCCAGGGGCGCCCTCTAGATGAATCTTGGGGCTTTCAAGAATCGCGTTAAGGCGAGGATTTTCAGCTAAATTATTCAGATGGAGACTTATGGGCGAGGCGTGACGTCATCTTCGAGGGTGGAGGGTTGTGTCCTCCGTTCCGGTCGGAGTGTTGAGGTCGACTCGCAGGAGAGGTGGAGGGAAAAATTTTACGAAAAATATGACGTGCATCGGGGAGACATAGCGCTAGTATCCGTGCCATTTTATAACCAAGGAGCAACGACCTTTTAGCAAGTGCCTGCAGGTGGTCGGGGATTTTAAAAGCTCCTGGGAAGTTTTCCTACTACTAAGAACTGTGTTTTGGAATGATATTGAAAGTAGATCTATAATACCATTGATTATTTATTTTTCAATTATATTCACGCCCAAGAAATATGTATGAGAAAATACAAATACAAAAAGCATGGTGACATGACTTTATTGAAGTATATATATATTCTACTACAGCGGTCCCTGACACCTCCATTTATAATATTTAAAATGTATCTCTTTATGTTTTAAAGGTGGTTCTACATCCATGGTGAGGGATATTTCTTGGCTAATTTGACGAAACGTTATGGGCGTTTTAGGATGACTCGAATAGCTTTTATCTCACTTTGCTCAAATTCGTGCATAAAGTCGTCAGATTTGTAGTTATCGTTTCTTTATTTTACTCAGAATTTTACTCAGATAATTATATGGGGAAGTTGCAAGCATTTTATTTTATTAGTTTATGAAACTTCTAGCGGTTTAACCGAGTACCTAATCAAATCTCAAAAATGTGAATTTCGTGGCAGTCCTTTTTTTTTGATCAAGCGTAATTTCCTTAATTAAATTCTGTCTTCCACCTATTCTCTAATCGTTTTAGAGGACTCTTCTTCTTAACTCCAGTTATATCGATGCGTTTCCAGGTCTTCTAATGACCTTTTCTTCCATGAGAGCTTCCTGCGCTCAATTAACAGTTGTAGATCTTTACAGGCTCAAAAACTGGTAGATTGAGAGCGCTTTCTAGGTATCAAGAATCGCTGGAAATCTCGCCTGATTGCATGAACAAGACGTGGAGGACTGTTGGCCAGGTGCTTGATTCTAATTTGTTCTAGGTACTACTCTGTTCACGCTCCCAAGTTATCGTTTTGACTCCGAGGGACTCGTAAAATTACTTTCCTCTGCTCTAACCTTAACTGAGTCCTATTTCCGTTGCACCCGGCTCAAAGTTACCGTGTAAATTTGATCTTCAAACGAGAAATGATTAAGTCACTCCGCTTGAGGAGGCATATTTAATTTTAATGGAGTCAATTCAACATTTCATTTCACTTCGTTCATATTTCATTGATCATTTATAGTGCAGTACACATATAAATCATTGGGAAATAGTTTTCCATCAATACAAATGTTAATTATTGTTTAAAACGATCATTAAAAATAGCGTTATTTGAATCTCATTACTTTGGTTTCGAGTAATAATCAGCAACAATTTCCATCGTTTATTGCACTAATGGACAACTATGAGGAGTTGTTAAGCGTGACTGAAATGACTTGTTTTTTAAATTGATTTTCGTGTGTCATATAAACCCTGATAGATGTGCATGCATTGGCAAAAAATATACCCTTTTTACTTTATAATTTTGGTGAGTCAGTTGAAGCGTTTTTTTTTATAAATACTGCTTTGAGCTCTTTAAATTTGGATTTTGGTCATAAATAAGTGATAGGAACGAATTATTTTTTAAGCATGCGGCTTGTGCTCACTCGAAAGTCATCGTATTTTCTAGAATCGTCCCGAAAACTCAAGGATTTTTGGAGCGGAGCGCAATGACGCGTTGCAATGAGAGACGGTTAAGGTTTCCATTTCGGAGGAAAAGTTGCTTCGGCTGGAACGGAGTGATTAGAGTGGAAAAGTGGGCATTTGGCCGGCGAAAGTTTTTTATTCGCCGTCCGCCGTCGGCCGCAGTGTTGTTTGAGTTGAGCCAAGTGTAATTGTCGCCGTGGTGGAAGTTGAGGAGGGCGGAGGGATTGTAAGCCCTCTCTGTGGGGGGTGAGGGAACGGACACCACTGGAGGAAAGTTTCGGCTGAGACCCCGATTTTGATACCCGTCGCTCTTTGAAGTGTCCCCGTCAGGGTCAAGTGTGACCGTCCCTTATCCACCATTCTCCTCCTCAACCGTCCTTGCTGCCCTCCCTATATCATTTATATTTATCGCTTCGTCTTTTTTCCACATTCACCCTTTCTCGCCCCCTGCGTAACATCTGTATGCTGCGCTGCAGAAGAGTTTTCTAGCGTTTTGGGTTTTCTGTGATGCGTCCTTTTACTCCATCTTCGATCCCACATAGGCTTAACTTTTCTGTGTTGAGGCTCTACCCATTCACCACGATATTTATTGGAGTTACAGATGTTGGAAATGTGTGCATCATGTAACCAGCTAATCTAGTTCGATTACTTTTACAATGCAAGGTTTGCGGAATAATTTAAATGTAAAATAGGGTTTAATAACGGGAAACAAAGAACTAACTCGTGCATGATGTTAATGGTGTTGTTTTTTTTTGGTATGATATTTTAAGTAAGATTTGAGAAGTATGCAAAATGTAATACAATGATGCCTTCGCTGTGACGTTGAAACTTGTTATGCTGGGTTAATCCCGAAATTGATAATCACCCATTTTTATTCTTTAAAAAAAAAAATTTCAGTCTTGGATTCAAGTGGTTATGATTCCTTCGTATTTACTTGACTATTAAAATTTAAAAATAAGCTAGGTTTACATATACAAATTAAATGTCTAAAAATAGGTGGTCTATATCAAATAAAAATCTTGCCCCCGTACGTTGTTACCGTGTAACTTTTTCCACAGAGAAAAGAGGCAACTGGAATTTTTATGGTACAACGATAGGGTATGTTGACGTGTAAGGTGAGGGTAGAGCTTATAAATTAATTGTAATTGTAAAACCCAGGAAGCACAATAACTTTCAAAATTTCGGATTTATTAGCAGCCGCGGTCTTGGATTTGAGAATTGGTTCATGTTGAAACATATTCGTGTGGACCTCATTTATCTTAATATTCTATTATGGTCAATCCATGTTTTATTATAATCTTTTACGTAATTGAGGGCTGATCCCTCCTCTCACAGGGTAAAAAAAAAACTCTCCTATGTATGCCCTCTGAGAGCCAGTCGAAAGATGAAACACTTTTGTCAAGGGAATTCGTTCTTAGGGGCCTAATCGGAAATTGATTCGTAAAACGTCAAATAACTTTTCCTTCAGAGGAATTTTTGTGTTTCATACGCTCCCGATGTGGATCGCTCCGAGAACGACCGCTTTGCTCCCCTTTGGTCAGCCCTCCACCGCATGTGTGCCCGTCCCTCCCTCCCGACGTCATAGCCCTGTGGCCTGCCCACGCAGCTTCGCGAGCCCCCCCCCCCCTCCATCTTTCCAATTTCCACGGAATGCTTCCCGTTGAGTGGGTGGCCTCCCTCCCGCCTCGTGCGAATCCTACTTTCAGATTTCTCATATCGTCCTCTCTTTCCCTCTTGTCCGTCGGATTGCCGGATTTCTTCCTTCCTTCCTTCCTTTCCGCTCTCCGCATACTTGGAGTGCCTCTCCACGTGTTTTCTGTCTACAACAGCATTCCTAGGCTTGTGTCTTCATGCATCCGGTGTGTTCGAATTTAAATGTGTGAAGTCATAAAAATTTGATTAGTATTTTTTATCCTTTCTTGTCCTCCAAATAATTTTTATTATGCCTCAGAGGGGTTCCGATATGCTTTTAAAATACTGGAATTTTAAGTTATTTAGAATAAATTCAACAGATTCGGGGAAGTTTCCAAGTACGTAATAAAAAATATGTGGAAATGTGCATGGTTCTTTCATAACTAGAATATCCACCATGTAATCCCACTTGAATCTGTTGAATTTACTCCAAATATGTCAAATTTTAGTGTTTTAAATAATTTTGTTCATAAAGGGTCAGGATAAAGCTTGCACGTTATATCTATAAACCCGGAAAGTGTGCGTATTGACTCTCGTATTTTAGATCCGTTGGCAAGCTTGGTTTTCTCTCTCCCGGTCGGATAGCCAAATTTCCTGATTCCTACTCGCCGCATGCCTCGAGTCTTTTCGTGTGCGAGTTCCGTCATGTATCATATGGGTTCGCCTAATGAGAAATTTGGATGAATACAAATGTGGATGTATTTGGGGCAGTAAAACTTTTTAATTTTGTCCGTAGAGTTTATGTGAGCCGCGAAAAATTTTCCTGGATCTCTCTCTCCCTCTCTCTCTCTCTCTCCCTCCCTCCCTCTCTCCCTCAAGGTGTATTTTTATGTGCTAGTCAGCTTGAACTAGAGGAGTTTACTCATTCCTGGAGGATCAGCTTCAAAGCTCGTACTTTGTTGAGTGTCTCACATCATAAATAAAAATCAAGCTTCTTTTTGGTAAAATTTATCTCTTGCGCCATTTTTCTCGGCTTTCGAATGAAAATGCGTTGAGATTGATACGTGGAATACAAGTTTCGTAGTTTTATCTATGCTTGTTTATCGTGCTTGGGAAATATTTTTGATTAAAGGTATGCCACTTTTTGTTTATACTTACGTTTCATTTGCTCCATAATCACTGCACTGGATTTGCTAACGAACGTGTGTGCTTACAAATTTCTGATCAAGACTTAACTTGTAGAAAGAAACTTTTCCTTTTTAGTTTTGATTTTATACGTGAGAAATAGTAATGAAATTATTTAAAAAGTTATAATTTATTAGGGGAAATAGCGTCAATTACACCACGCTTACTATTAATAAACGATAAGGTGGGGCTCCTCAAATTTTAATCGAACTCTTTCACCCAGATTCCATTTTAATACTTTATGACTGTTTAATCGTTTGAAAATCAATTAGTTATGTATTCGCGAGTAATAACTTGCGTTTATGCGCTGACATGTGATTGTCTAGGCTCATAAGATAGTCATTCTCACTAATTATGTTATCTTCTTTTCTTCCAGATTTTGGGAGACGAAATGGCGTGGAGGGTTCTGCTGCAATTCCAAAAGTAAGTCTTTGGATGTTGTTATCGTGTAGTTAATTTCCATGAGCCTCTTAAGTTTTTTATGTCCATTATTTAAACTGGACCCTGGTAAATTCTCTAATAATACCTGTGTGTGTATTTACCTGTTGCCCTCAGAAATATATTTGGTAAACTACGTATGATTACCCTTGATATTTCTATGTGTATGCTTACGATGAATGCTACGATTTATGTTGGAAATTTATTTCAGTCAACATTTTTCAATTAATCAATCTCATTCCTAGAAAAATGGACTTGAAGGAAATTTTTGCTGAATATTTTAACTCTTGAGCGAGGGGGATAAGGAACGGTATGGAATAATCTGTTATACCATTTTTTCGTCATGTTATTTCTTATGTCGTTGATTGAACTAAAAATCACATCTATCATCTGCACGAGGAACTTCATTCTGACGCCACTAGTCTCTACTACAGCGCATTTGCGGAAGTCGCGAGTCTCTAATACATCGTACTACATTAGTTTAAAAGGTCGCAGCCCAGTTCTCTTTCATTGGATGGAAAGCGTTTCATGTCAGCATCGCCGAGATTTTTATTTTCTACCTCGTCGACCCTCTGCCATTATTCCCCCAACCATCTCCTTTTGTATATTTTCTGTCTCGAGCCTTTCATATCTCATTTTGCGCTCTCTTTCCTTCATAATATTGAAGCATTTTATGCGTTCTCGTGGCCCGTCTTTCGCTTGTTGAGTTCTTTGGCGGAGAATTTCAGAAAGATGCGGATAAGGCTGAGTATTTGGACATGTATGGCGCTTTGAGTTACACGACAGAGATGTATTCGGGAAGCTTCATCTACGGGACGATAAAAGAATTTAGCGTTTTTTATTGGCCTTTTTATTTACATGGAATTGGCTCATCGGTACGTTCGCCGAACGTTTTGATGAAAACAGTCTTTTTATAGTTATAAAATTGATTTTGGACTCTACAATCATCTCTTGTCATGTATTTTCCACCAGTTTTAATACCTAATCAGTTCACTCACAATTTATAATTTTAAATCCGGAAGAATCATACCGCTTTTCACAAGAATCAAGTCACACACGGCTCGTATTAGAACCTATAACTGAATTGAAGGCGGCTTTATAATTGTGCGAAAAATCCACAGAGAAAAAATCGTTTGCCTTGACCAGTATACTTAAAATTGGCTTCATAATCATTGTTGCACTCAGTGATAGAATCGAAAACCTTTTCCCTTACTGAAGGAAATTAGAAATAAATATTTTCAATTAAAAAAAATAAAAGAAAATATTTCCGGAATTCTCGGCGACATAGTTTTTCAGTGTTAAACATTTTCCAATTTTCTTCATATTTTTTTCCTCACGCGAGCTTTTTGAACGGCTTTTTGTACCTAGTAGTCTTTGTCATGGAATTTCTTGGACTAAAGCCGTAATTATGTTCTTTTCCAAGCCGCTAGGATGTCGTGGAAAGCAATTTAACGAAGAATTTGATAATCTTGTCGGCTGCTGCCGAATAGCATATTCCACGTTCTTCACTGGCCTAATTACATTCTCACCCGTATCCATCCCCTGCCAGGGATGCCTCCCGTTTGACTTCATAAGTCCAGTCTATTCCTACTACTGAAACATTAGACTCCCCCCTTTCCCTCAACTTCCCCATTCCTCTCCTATTCTCTCCCTCAGACCCATCAGCTACCCTCCCACTTGTGAGGAAGAGGCAAGAGGGGTGTATATCTCCTTGACGCCATCTCTTCATTTCCTCTCGCATCCCTTCGTTTTCCAATCCTCTTCTCTGTCAGGCGCATTCAACCTCTTCAATTCCCATTCGACTCCCCTTCCGCCATTTCGTTCCCGCCATGCCACCCGTCCATCCGTCGCCGCCATTCCTCTCTGGCCGCCATAAACAACCTCTCGACTCTCAACTATTCCTCTCTCTGCTTCTCTCCTCTGCTCTCCCAAGATCGTTGTTGAACTATCGATTGAATTACTGACCCGCTGGGCATTGCCCCTCATCTTCCGAGAGCCTGCTTTTACGCCGTTATGAGAACGTCCGTTTAGTTTATTTTTTCATCCCCTCTGATTTTTCCCTCATTAGCTGTTCTTTTCAAGATCACTAGTGTGTGTGTGTTTAGGAGAGGCGCAGGTCATTAGATGTGTGGCGTATGATGGCGATCTAATTTGGGAGCCCTACGCGTGTGATATAATGAGAGCGAGCCCACGGCCTTTTTACGTTATCCCTCCTTTCGTTTTTGTGGACATAGGTTTTGTTAAGAAGTTCTGCGAAGGCATTATTTTTAAAATTTTTATTTTCGAGAGCTGCTTCTAAGGAACATGCTTTGAGATGTGCTTCTACTATCATATGGCTCTGACATAATTATTTTCATAATTTTATTTCCTGCACGTGAAGTCAACTGGGTTATGCCGTCTTTGTGGATACGAAGAATATTGAATCCTGGTCGAATGCTTTAGTAGGAAGCGCCTCGCAGTGGCGAATTTTGCAGGGACACTGGCCAAAACCCCAAAATCGTACCACACAGCAGTCAAAAAATTCAAGGAACTGAGAAATTATGACCTTAATGAGTCATAATATATGTTACATAAATAATAGATAATGCATAAATACCTAGGAATACTCGAGGAAAATGAGGTTTGCGCATTTAACAACAAATTACAATTTTGATCAATATTGCAGGATATCTCTGTTTTTTAATGACTTCATTCAATACTTATTCTATATTTTGATATTAATTTGAACGCGTAATGCAGCTTAATCGAAAGCTTTGCTTCTACACATTTTTCGAAGTTTTACTGTTATGACTTAGCCATAGATTTTTAAGTAAATGTATTAAACAACAATTGTGCTCTATAGCATCGTAGGTTTACTTAAGCAACCTCCGTAGCGATTATATCCATATGGTCTCCGGTTTCCCCTGGCATAAAGCACTTGAATTTCTGCTCTGTTTTCCCAAAACGCTCGTCGCCGTCAGAGAGGCTTGCGTCTGCACTCAATGAAACCACAAAGAGAGATTGAAACTATGCATATATCATATCAGTTTACCCATTTTCAGGTGGCAATAATTTAAAAATGAACTTTTTTTATTTTTGCCAGGAATTATGGAAAATTCGCCTCTGTGCGCCATCATGAAAGACTTACCATGAAATTTTGTTGGTAAAATTATAATTCCAGGGTCATAATTATGTGATGAGAAAGGCGCTAAGCTACTGACTGTATTGCCGTGGGATCAAACTTAGGAGAGGCCGAATATATTATGAAGCCGCCCTTGCGGTTCAACGATTACTTTCCCTTTGTATTTTCTGGGTTAATATATTTCACTTTCAATAGGTTATTGAATTCATTTTTGTGTCAGCCAGCGAGGATCTGACAGCATTATTTCGATTTTTAACAATTGTTTAACCTTACTTGTGGAGTCTTGAAGGACGTGGTGTGTCCTCAACATGTGTTTTTTTTGTTTTGGAAAGGGGCAAGCGTAGAGTTTTTACCATTTCCGGATAAAACGGAGCCAAAAATTTGTTTATCTCACTTAAATGTTGCATAATTTTCAGTATTTTTCCGTGAAAGGGTGAGGAATCTTAATGTATCGCCGCCTTTATCTCAAATAGTTAACTGATCATAAAATGGAACCGTCAGATACAATCCATCAAAGCCGAAAAAGATACATCGGATAAACATGTTCAACTCAAGTTCTTGTTGGATATATTGCTCGAGTCCCTATTTAAGCAGCGGTGTTGTCTCACCGTTGTTCCCTCGAAGGCCATTACTTCTTGTGCTCGCTTGGCCCCCGTGCCTCAATTCCTTCCTCGGCCGGATTCCAGACCATCGATCTCGAGTCTCCCGCCTCGCCGCAGCGCACCCCTAAATTCCCTCGCACCTCCAGGCGCCTCTCACTCTTGTTGCCGCCACACCTTCCGGCTCCCGCCACCCACACCTCACGCCGCGCCGTTACATAGCACCCGCCTTCAAACTTCCCCATCGTGTGTGACCGTAATGGAGTCAGGTGTTTTACTCCGTCGGAGTGGCTTGTTTTTACCATAGTTAATAACTAGCACTTTAATATGTAAATTTTTTGTGCGTATATCAGGTGTGTGAATAAATATTTTCTTGAAAACAATAGAACTCTGTCTCGAGGAAATAAAGGCTAAAAGCATTCAGCATATGAATTCAATTTAAGAAATACTTCGTTGTGTATATGAACACTCAAAATATTGTATGAATCGACGACTCAATTACTTAGGCTCAATGTAATCTTCAATATTATGAATAGACGACTCAATTACTTAGGCTTAATATAATCTTCAATATTTATTAACAAGTCAGAGTTTCGTACCTTCCATCCAGTCAGCCATATTTTCGTGCGTGTAATTTCATTTGTCTTTATAGCACGTCAATAAATGCGAAAAAGAAATTGTATCTGTATTTCAATGATACCAGACTGTGGATATGATAATAATCTCAACTTTCAGAGCTGTCGAACGTACAAGTACTTATTTCCATTTATTGTTTCGTTGAGATTAACCTTCTTCACTAAGCCTTAACTTAAAATAAATATTTTCTAAAATACATTTGAATCGATATAATTTTATGTGCTTTGTAATGAGATTTATAAATTCTTAATAATAATTTTTATCAACCGTTAAAATTCTAATCTAACTCTAATGGTAAAATTTCGAATTTGTGAATTAATGTTGATAGCTTTTCCCGAAATTTCTATCCCTAATAATCATTCGAATTGAAACATGCTGATTCTACAAGTATAATTGAAGAATTAGGTATGGAAAAACTGAAATATGTAAATAAATTTTAATCTTTTCCATTTTTTTACCTTTCCTGATAATTTTGCAGTAAAAGATAGATTTTCTCCCGGAGAGTTACATGTCCTTCATTTGGCTTATCTTTCAGGTTGACATGCTTCAGTTCTAGCGAAATCTGGATGAGGTTTTTATAATTTTCTTGCGTTCTTCAACACTTCTCCATCTTAACTAACGTCATTTTCAGATTTTTACGAGATTTTCCAGTGTATATTATGCCCTTTGCGATTACCAACTGAGACCCTACTTCATTTTCTCATAATCACATGTCTCCCATATTAAAATTGATTGAATTTGCCTTCCCTTTCATTTTTCAAAATTTGAAATCTGTCAAATACACTGTCCAAAATGCTTGAATGTTGCTTGCAGTCAGAGAAAACTTCCCTTTCACGTTTTCATTATACAAACTTTCTAATTCTCTTTTGGAATATTGTTTTTCGGCAGTCTTCTAGCCGTTTTATTTTTTATCATATTATTTGGGAGTAGCTGTCAATTTTTTCTCATAAAAATTCAGAAAAAGTGTGCAATGCTTAGCGTGCCGACCCTCCAAAGTTTTTTCGAGAATGTCGCACTATTCACTAAACCAGTGAGTGGAGTATCTGGGCACACAGACTTTTGGAAACGATAGTATCATTCTTCAAGCCTTTTGGGCTGATACAAACTAACAAGAGTTACTCTAATGCAGCTGCTTACTGTTGGCTCACCAAAATGTCTGCACAAGCTCACTCACGAGTTCTCACTTCCACTTCACGTGCCCCGAAGGAAAGAAGTGGAGTGGTGGTGAAAAGCCGATTTCTCGTCGCTATTTGTGTGGTGATCCATCCCGGCTGCCGGTTTGTGTGTCGCGCGTGATTCAACTGGCAGTGGTTGACGGGGAACCATTGGCTTAAGGATGTGAGAGGTGTGGAGCGACTGATCTTTATGGGTCCCTCTGCGATTGTGCGGTTAGAGAGGAAGGATTGGCGGGTCAAAGAGGGAAGGAAGCGCCCGGTGGAGGAGGTGAGTGAGTTAGTAGTGTCCCGTTAAGACAGCGGATTCATTCACGCCGACTTGGGGGACATTACAGGATTACGCATTACAATTTGTGCCCTTACTCTAGCTCTCTCTCCTTTTTCGTAAGTTGGATAGGTTTCCGCTGTCTTATCCCCTCTTGTCGTCTCAGTATCATGTGCTAAGTTCATTAAATATACCAAATTATAGTAGATTCTGATTATCTGCAGGTAAGTGGCATGTTTAGACTTGCGGTCTTTCTGTGAATTGTTGAGTTTTCCTGTGAGAAATATCATCACATCCGATGAAGTTGTAATCTAGCAGTTTATGTAGTAGATAAATGCTCTAGTCTACAGATTTTTGTATACAATTTCAGGAGTTAGAGCCTAACACCTAGCGACATGAACCTCGATAAATTTCCGTGTGAATTCCTTGGAGTGGCATTCGCAGTGGCCCGGAAATTCAAAAGTCCGTGGTTCAATTACCGGACCTATAAAATTGTTTTCCAATGGCAATGAGGGAGTTTGTATCTTCCTGTTTCGACCATCGCCACCACCCTGATTTGAAACTCGCTAAATCTGCGTTATACTGCTAAAAATTTTAAAAATTCATTTAGATAGTAAATTAAGCTGCTCTTCGTATGTGCTCTCCTCATCGCTTATGGTCAGTATTGTTTTCATTAAATTATATAAATGTACTATGAACTTGCATATGCTGATTACACACGAATCTGGTAATCGCAATGGTTTATGAGATAAATTGCTAAATGCTCTCACCAAATGGTAGTAGTCGCGGTGAATAATGATAGGCAAAATATCTATGTCGAAAAAGACGAAAATATTTCGAATGTAATAAAATTGTACTGTCAAGTAGACAAGCAACTGTACAAATTCTGTGTTAGAAAAGTTCTGCATCGGTCATATTTTTGTTTGTGATTGGTCATTTGCTATGGATAATAATAATAGATTTTGAAATTTTATTTTAGTGCAGAATTTCCATTAGATTCTTTGATTTCATGAAAAGGAGTAAGTAGTGCTTCTAGAACTTTGTATAAATGTCTTTCGGTCGCTGTACTGAAATACAAATTTTTTGCTTAATCCGGGATTTTTTGGCATGTATTTTCTGAACGCGTAACCATATGAGTTACTGAGTATCGCCTTCAGTGAGGACGGCGGCGGAGCAGACGGGCCCAGAGCGGATGTCATCCCGGTCAGCCTCTGTGTCCCAGGGCGGCAGATGACGATTCATGTTCAGTGGACGTGCGCTCCCCAGCATACAGTCGGCGATCAATCGTTGATCAAAAGGCAATCCCTCCGAAGTGAAGGATAGCGAGAGGTGGGCAAACATCGAGATATTGCCATCTGGACCACGTGGGGTGGAGCGAATCGAACGAAATCGTATTGGTGCTGGACATTATTCAGGGATGAGATGTGACTCAGTTACCGTCGGGGTTATTTGTTTCCCCGGAGTCATTCTCGTGGAAAGTTTATGCTCACATACTTTGCTACGATGTCTGGCCTCATTGAAGGGTACTCTTGATTATCCGCGTTCTTGTTTTGATGCTTGGTTATGTGGAGGAAGTGATCAAAAGAAAGTGGGATATTTTGCAGTATTGATGGAAGGAAGGAAGGGTGGTGTCAGGGAAGCACCTCGTCGTCGGCTTTGGCCTCTTCTTAGCATGAGGGGCAAAGGGGACAATCGTAAACCTTAAAGACAAAGGAGACTTAATAGTCGAAGTGTTAGTTTCTTTTATTACTCGGAAACATGATGACTCATTTAGTAAGCAAATGAAAATTTGTGGTTTGCGGGTCAATTGCAGTTAACGACACTTCATGTGGTTTTTCAGAGCCTCAATTGTAAAAGAACGTTAGTCTCTATATTGACGGATGCAACCATCGCTTTGGAGTAGAATTTTGGTTGTTGGGTTGGTACATTTCATTATCATGATAGGTAGGTATGTGAATGCCGTATTGTCGAGGGTCAGCAAGTGCTTAAGCTCTATGCATCATGGCATCTTTCCTCCATGTAATATCTCAGACTGCGGTCTTAATTGAAATAATGGTTGCGTATTTATCAGATTTCTTCTCATCATGGCCCAGTGGGTAGAGTATTGGGCTCCTGGTTTAACGGTCCCGAGTTCAAATACCCGGTGAAGCCTTCAGACATCCTATAACAACTATTCTCGAAGACCTAGGTATCCGAGGGAAACGATCTGTTCTCCTTACCCCGAATAAGTGATATCGCACGACCGTGGATAGACCTACCCTCAGCTATCCATGCTAAACATTTGGACTGAGTGAGTAATTTTTAGCATAAGTAACATTTATCATAGGGCTGGAGGCCACCGTGGAGGTTAATAAGAGTTGAGTTACTCAAGGATATCTCGTACTTCGAGGACTCTTCTCAGACGCATCGGCGCTCGTTAGAAACTGCGGGTAGTGGGAGGTATAGCTTCGGGTATTGAATAATAATATGTGGATGGCGGAGTGGGATAGCTGGAGTCTTCCTCGTATCTTTTGCGGTATGTAACGAAGAATTACTGCCGGGAAGATATTGATTTGCGAGCCTCCCCATTGGAATTGAATGCTCGAGATGTAAAGCCCTCTGCGTCGCAGTGTGTTGATGGCCGGGGGAAAGTGCTACCTACTCCGAGGTTATGTCTCACCGATGTCACGATATTTGTGATAGAGATCCGAGTTTTGCTGTGCCCTGAAAGAACTCCGTATTAATTCGTGATAGTAGCCATCGTAAATGAAATTATCTCGTTTTTCAATCGAGCTGGTTTATTTTCCGATCTGAATTGTTCAGTCAAAGATTCAGGACACTTCGTAGGCCCGTTTAATTGGAATTTTAGAGGAGCATTTAGGAGTTAAATTCTGAAAAATATCTTTCTAGTTGGCGCTGTCTTTTAAATAATTATTAATTAAATAATTTCCGAGGTTAATTAAATGTTAATGCTGGACTAAATTTGGATATTCGAGGAAGACATGGTAGCAGTCATCTAGTTGTTAAGTTTTCTTGCCTTCCAACGGAGGTCAGTGGTTATTTATCATGCAAGGTTTTTTCAAATGTAAAAGTAATTAAGGGCCCTAGAATATTGAGTTAGCTCTACTGTTGCACGAGCTAATTAGCTGACTCAGTATATTTGTGCTTGGTTAATATGGAGAAATCCTACAGTAATTCGCTTCTGAATTGTATTTTATATCCATAATATTTCTGATTGCATATTATGGCTCCTCATATCCTACTTTTAATATAATTCTATCTATCATTGATACTCTTTAGAGTTATTTTTATTTTTAGAGATGGTTTTTGGGGTAAAATAATTTGTAACTGTTTTAGTCTAGTATGCTAAGAATCGGAAAAAATATCCCTCCACTTCGTCATGGCGAACATCGTGGGCTGTAATGGCTACTGTTTTTCAGCGAGTTTCATGAAGCGTCCCCCGTTTGTTTTCCTTGCGTTTCCCATCGCTTCGCAAGGCTATTTGGCTGAGGGAAGATCATTGTTTAGCGATGCAAGTGCCTCGAACTGTCGAGCTTTACTCTTGGCCGCGATACGTTGGACGCGCATCTACGGAATCAAGAGAGATGCTTGTCGCGGAAAGATCGTGTTCTATTCAGTCTTCCAGTTAATGGCATAATAAATGTTAGACGATGGCCCTGTCTCTAGCCTTTAACGGTGGTCGTGTGCTCAAATATTCCCCTAGGACTATTTTCATTGATTTATAGATGCGAGATTCAAGAATGGAGACGTTTTCAGCGGTCCTGGTTGCATCGAGCCAGTTTGTATTAGCCCGAGAACTACTACATTAAATGAAGGAAGACTTTTACGAATTGCATTAAGCATTCATCAATATCACTGGTCAACAATCCTAAGATTTATTTGTAAGCAGTTATAAGCAATACGCAGCTCTCCACCTAATTCTCCTATCAGCTAGTCTTTTGACATTGACGCATTTCTTCTCTTTTCTCATCCTTCTTTACCAGTTCCACATATTTTGTTCGATGTCCCCTTTTATTCCCATCCACTTATCCCTCGACGATTGCCTTCATCAGGCCATCATGTCTTAGGATGTGGCCTATAGGTTGTTCCGTCTTCTTATTTTGTGCTTTTCATTAGGCTCATCTTCCCTGTTACTCTTCTTAGGACTTCCTCATTACTAATTCGGTCGATCCATTTCATCCTCATCATTCTTCTGTAGCACCACATTTCGAAGGCCTCTATTCTTGCTTTCTCCGTTGCTGTCATTGGCCATGCCTCACTTCCATATATTCATAATTTGTATTTTAGTCACGATTAGTTGAATTGTTGGACTTTCTTCCGCGCGAAATAACTTTTCGGTTGTTGGAATAAATTTCTTCTTTGGGCTTCACGTGAGAAATATTTTTTCTATGCGCGAGTATGAGTGTGTGCACTGAAACGCGAATTTGCCCTCTAATTAGTAATACTATACTACTAGTTTTATGCAATGTGCTCAATTTTACTTCTTTTCTGGAGGTATTTAGTAATGCTATACATTTCTACGAATATGCAATTATGCAAGCGTACTCTAATTTCATTTTCATTTTAAGCCCTCTTATAAATTTACTCCGATGGGCTCCATTTTTCATTTTTTATGGTTTACACTAAGAAGTCAAATTTAAATTCTATTATGACGGATACATTTGTAGTAAAAGTGTATGTATTATTTCATCGGTTTTCTTATTAGGCTAAAAAGTATTTTTTTATATTAGATAGATGGTAGATGCACCTTCAACCGATTTTCATTTTGCTTTACATCATCAATAGGAGTGAACAGAAATCCTCAAATCTCTTCCATTTTTATTCGTCGGCCCCTCTTTTGACTTCAGTTTAAGCATCGTGCGTTGAATTTAAACAATGGCTTTCCTTGAAAACAAATTAAGACCTTTCTCTCATGGAATATGCGATTAACAGGCTATACAATTCGAGACATGTTTTTTGCCGATATTGCTGTTACTTGGACCATATCTTGCCTCTCACAGTTTACGATTGAATTTTTGAGTCCCTTTGTCTAGAATGTACGTTCCCTCGGCTCTGTTTTTTACGGCCATTTTCCATTTCCCTTCTTAAACAGCTTTTCGGTGTGTCTCACTAAAATAGCTATTCATTTAGTTCTTCATTGGCAACATTCGTTCTGATTGCGAGACTGTTCTTTCTCCAACTTTCTCTTGGTCTAAAGATTGGCATGGATCAAATTCAGCGCATAAATTCCAAGGTTACTATTTTTAAAAGTATTTCCCGAGAAATACGCTTAACTAGTGGCAGACAGCCATAGAAAAATGCTGTAACTACCCGCCTTCTCTCCTTGCTAATTTCGTGACGGATAAGTTCGTAGTAATACTCCTCAGTTTTAAGTAAATTTATTAAGATAATTACTAATTTATTTTTCCCTCTCTGCTAATTTCCAGTTAAAGTTTCAATTTAGCCTTCGTCCGATGGTCTTCATAGGAGAGAAATGAAAGCCTCTAGTTTTTGAATGAAAATTACGATAGTGTTTGCGCACCATGGGTATCCACACTAATTTCGCGAATATTTACATTCCGTAGTTTTTCCCTGCTAGTTTTTTTTTCATAACTTTACCAAGGTTCTATCCCAATTCAGCGGCGTCGCATTTCCCAATATTCTCTGTTTTATATTCTTATTGTATCCTGAGCCGTACTACCTATTCTCCCCTTTTATGCTCGGCCTCTATCGTTATTTCCACATTTCCTTATCTCTCTCTCTAGTCCCCGAATTCCGTGCAAGTTTTCCCTCCAACCTCCCCCCCCCCCTTCTGCGGTATTTATCTTACCCGATTCAATCGTCCCCGCCCCTCCACCTATCTCATAATTCCCTCTCCTCCCCCCATCCGTATTTCACCCTCGTCCCATCTTCCCTCCTCTTCCCTCTCTCTACCTTTCACCCGTGCCCGGTGTCTTGCAGCCGAACCGGTCCAGCTCACTGTCGCAATGCGGGATGCTATATCCTCCTCTTCCCATATATCCCCACCCCTTTTATCTCATGCTCTGCCGGGATCCCCGCGACTCCGTGCCCCTCGGTCCCCCCCCCTCGTCCTCCGGGCCCCGGAGTCGCACGCCCCTCTCCTCCCCATCCTCCTCTTCAGATCCACACCTCCCTCCCTCCCCTGGCTCAAGCCCCACGTTCTGTGCGTGGCTCTCTCGCTCTCCCTTCCCACTACAGAAATTCCCTCTGGTCCCGCCTCGCTGCTTGTTCCGCCGTTTCTCTCCCTCTTTACGTTTTTACATTCTGTCTCGTGGCTGCCCCTGGTCCTCCACTTCCCCGCTCCCTCCCTCTTGGAAGGCTCTTCCTGTCCTTCCCAAGCAGGCTTATGTTAATACATTTTATGCATAGGTCAGGGTTGCTCACATTTTGGGGTTGATGGCGCACATTGCGCCACTAAAATTATGAGGGGAGCTCGTATAACTATATTTGGGAAGCATAAGAAAAGTGAATGAAATTGAAAATATATTTATTGAAAATATCTCTAATAATTAAATAATAGTGCATCCTCAACAAATACTTGGCTGTATATGCATGCATAAAAGGTTTTAGGAATGGGGGTGAGCCTTCGATCCAGGATGGGTGATTACTCCAGTAGCCTTTTTCAAATTGGCTGGTATATTTTACATTCCTGCCTCTGGCTCGCTATCTACCTCTTCAGTGCTTTATGCCAAGTTCTGCTCTTATGGTCGTAACCAATCCAGTGTCGGTGCTTGCTGAGAGGATATAATGATTGACTCTGCGAAGAGTTTTCATGCCGAACGCTGCGCCAATTTTTTTCCAATGAAGGTTTTGTATGTTGTTAGAAAGATATCGTCAGGTATCATCTCGTTATCTTCTAGTCTCTTACATCCTGAGAATCCTCGCAGCCATATTGGTGCAGAATTATTTCCTGCTTAATAAATTGAAGAACCGCCGAGTATGAGGCCTTAGGAAAGCTTTCTTATTTCATCATAATATTTTGTGGTCGCTTGATTATTTTTGGACCTCAGGTTATTATTTTAGCTCTCCACATAGACACAAAATGTGTTTCATAAAAATAAAGTTAGTAGTAAGCGACTGGAGTGTCTACTCAAATAACTCCTCGGAAATAGGCTGAAGTCTTTCGCGTATAAAAAATTTCAAGTACTTCATAATTATGGTGCTCCAAAATGCGAGGTGGTAAAGAGGGTAAGAGGAAACCCGGAAAATTCGGTCTATATTTTTTGTTTGCTCCCTCTCTCTCTCCTACCCTTTCCTACTCCGAGCGGTTGTAGTTAGCAAATGCGAATGTGTAAATGTGTGTGTGTGTTTTTTTAGTCGAGTCGGCCGTCTGAATCCTTAATTTTCGGCGAAATTATGTCTCGTTGCGCGAGAGCCAGAGGAAACGAGGGGTCCGGGAGTCATCCGGCCTTACCTCTTTTTTTTGCCTCGGGTCAACGCGTGTCAGCTTCTCCGAGAGATCGCCCCACCCTCTTCAGTTGTTTTTTTTTTCTTTATTTCACGTCGGGGAAGGAAAAACCGCGATCCTCTCTTCTTCCCCCTCTCTTTCTCTTCTCCGTTCTGCTGTCATCCCTTTGTTCTCTTCCCAACTCTTTTTCGCCGGGGCGGAGGCGACGCGTCGGGCGAGCCAAGTGGGAGGCTTTTATATTCGTGGAATCGTCGTGGCTGTGTCGCGATGATTTCTCCCTCCGTCCGTCCCACTCTCTAATGAAATAACCTTCGTAGCTCGCGATTTTTATTTCCGCGCGGCTTTGACGAAGGTTTTTCCCCCCTTCCCCGCATGGCCGGGATGAAATAATTCTCAGCTCAGAAATTCCGGTAATAATATTCGATTGGTGTTGCTGGGTCGGGGATTTTCGAGAACGGAGAAAGGTGCCCTCCTCTCGTATACGGTGGAATTCCTGCGGTTTTCCGGTGACGGGCTTTCTGTCTCTCTCTTTTATCCGACCCTCACCCCCGTGCTGTTACCATTTATGCTTTTATTTCGCGTTACACCTCGCAGATATTGCCAAAGGAAGCCACATTCTTTCGTTGATCGTTTTTTACGCCGATTTATTACTCGCGGTATTTGTCCAGTTCGGTTTCTATGATGAATATTTTCTCTTTCAGTTTCGCTTTCATGGAGAATTCTTTCATGGAAAGAGCTTCACCATTCTTTGCTTTTATTGTTTATTTAATTTGGCCGTCCCATCGCGGTGCCAACCAACATGAGGAAATTAATTTTAGTTGCCCGTAAAATAAGTTATTTCACGTAGTGCTGTTGACCTGTAAAGCTTGAGCGGTATAGAACGTTTTCTTTTAAGAGATCATGATATTTTGGGACTTAATAGCTGATTGCATACTTCTTTAATTCATGAAATTGTGATAGTTTATCAAAGAACCATCCGAATTATTTGCGACATGGAAAATTTTTCCAATTTTTTTCTTAAATTTTTATTTTTGTTTTAGCATGATACTTCACGATAATTTCTCGTTGTGGTCAGTGATTGAAGTGAGATATGGCTTACACGTAAGTTGTATTTTATTGCTAAACTAGTGCGGACGAAAATGGCCTTGCTTGAATATAAGAAAAAAACTCAATCAATGCTTCCAAATCCATATTAATTTCTTACAATACGATACCGTGCATGGATCTTCCTTTATTTTTTATTTTTATGGCAATTTTTGGATCCCAGAGCATCACAATATTCGGCTGATTTATTGGCCTAATAGTTCCAGTGACTGTTTTTCACTTTCTACCAGGATCGTCGTCAACAAAACTAGTCATTCCAATAATAGTACAACTTTTCAAAAGTACTTACGTCCGAAATTATTGTTGTATAGTTATTTCCCCCATTTTACAGATGTAAAGGAAATTGAAAAGGCCTTGTCGAATTTGATGATTTCTAATGTCTCGAGTCACTGACGTGATACCGCTGCACCATAGATAAATTATTTGTATATCATATTAGAAAACCACTCCATAAGTTTCACGCATTAATATCTCTATGCCGCTGACGGTTGGTTATCTTTATGCAGCCGAAATCAATTTTCCTTTTTTAGTTATCTTGCTTCATCTCTCTTCCATGTAAATTGCAAATTTAGTGTGTCCTCATGCTGGTCATTTTGATGCAATCGGGAATTTTTCTGATATTTCCTAGTATTACATTCTTTTGACGATAAAGGGAGAGAAATTTCAAGTTTCTTTTATTCCGCGGCATATAAATTTCTTTTGAAATGCGTATAATATCGTTTTGACGACACGCTGGTCATTATAAGATTCATGATAAAAAGTTAGTCAATCAGCCATAACAATTGATAATTTTTTGGTTATGCATCCTGTAAATAATACCCGAAGACGGTAGTTCAATGAAGGTGGTATAGCATTCGGCTCAAAAAGTGGGGAAAGATTTCCATTTGAATAATTATTTTAATTGGCTTATCTGCTTTACATTTACCCTAATTTCATTTTCTTGTATCAAAGGTCATATTGTGACACCAATTACCGCAATATTACTGAACTAATTCAATGCTGGGCCCGGAGTTGGGATGGATAGTTGACCGTTCATACCCTAGTTTGCTCTTTTCCTTTGTTTGCGAGGTACTGAAAGATTGTTTATGGGGTTGACTCAGTAGATCAAGAATGGTCGGAGTGGCAGGGCGTAAAAGGAAGTATCTCCCCACCCCTCAGTTCAATATAAAAGAACTTGATGTATTGAAATACTATGTTAAATGATATACTTTTGTAATATTGGATTGATTATGTACTTATTATGTAATACTTGGTTCTCTCCCGGCGAACAATAGCAGTGAAAATTTCTCGGGTTCCGCACCGAGTCAGGCCCTCCATATCTCCTTCCAACGTTTCGACAAGCCACTGGCCCATCGTCTTCAGGGATAAATGACTTCAATCCTTCAGATCCTGAATTGTATTCCTGAATCCCTGAAGACGATGTCGAAACGTTTGAAGGGCATATGGAGGACCTGACCCGATGCAGAACCCGAGAAATTTTTACTACGATATAATTTTTATGTATTTTTACTTTTTTATTAAATTACTTATTATCATTATTATTATTATTATTATTGTTTTCGGGTGGACTGTCCACATTCCCCCTGGCTGGCGCCGTATCGAATGCGTCTCTCCTACTATGCTTCTCTCCATATCCTCATGTCATATATTCCCCTCGAGCGAGAGTGACGAATGCTCCCACTCCTCCCACTTTCCAAATGTGCCCGCCGCTAGTCCTCCCATTTCGGCCTCTCCTCGTCCTGTGACTCCATCCCACACATCATGGGGCATATCTAGTGGGCTCATTCCGAGTTCACGACCACTTGGCTTCGCTCGCAATCTTCCCCTGTCTCGTTCTCGCTGCGCCACTTAATTCTAGCCGTTCATGTATTATTCCTCGCTTTCCCTGCCTATCTCCCTCCTGCCTTTTCCCCATGTCGCCTGGTGACATGTGTCTAGCTAAAAAGAGAGTGGGAGCTGGTGATGTGGTTGGATTTCTACGTAATGAAAAGCACTTTTACAATTATCCGAAGTTAAATGAATTAATGTCAAAATGGATTTCAGTTCCATACATCATCATCAGCTCGTGGTGATGATTTAGTCTTTACGTCGAATTTAGTGAAACATTTTTCACTAAGTTATTTTATTTTTTAAGGTAGGTTTGATTGGAGCAGTTTACGAAGGAAAAAATTATTTCCCTTATCCCCAGATTCAACTGCCGTCTTCGATTTTCTGCTAGGATTTTCTGATAGTCTATTCCTTTTCATGCTGTCTAGAAATCTCTCTCATAGTAACTAATTCCCCCCTTTAGCATCCCCTCCTTGCTTAGTACTCGCTCTATCGAGTCCTTATTTATCCCCCGATCCTCATCCAATACTGTTGTTTAAACGTGATATTTTGGTTTAAACTCGATTCACAAGTATACGTATTGATTGGTTCGGTTCAAATTAACAGCTGTGAACGTGCATCTCTGTATTTTGATTCGTTTGCTACTTACTGCAGTAAATATCAAATAATAGGTAATTAATCCTTGTAAAATGCTACCATCGACTCGTATCCCTTGCTCCTACATGAGATGTGACTGCTTTGTTTCGTCCTTCTTCCATCTTAACTATACAGAGGACTTACCCTATTTCGTTGTATTAATTATTCACTTCTCAGTAGAAGAATAACTCCACAACTCCCTTAAAAACCTGCACATTTCCCGTTCGTACTTCATTTTATCGCCTTCAGAAATATTTACTTTCCAAGAATTTGTTTGCTTGCTTGTTTGGCTTTCCTTCCTGTTCATCGGGACTTGAAGAACGTTTCCCAGGAAATCCACAACGCTAGATCACATCTTGCTTCCCTGTAGGTTTGTTTCCCCTCTCAGCTAGTCTACCCTTTTCTTATGATACTCTCTCAAGTGCCACATTCTGATTCTGTCGTCATTTTCACTATCTCTAGTCCAAAAAGTGTTATTTTGTCATGGAGTGCTTCGCAGCGGGCTATTTTTGCGCAAAGAATAGTCTCGTGTGCAGTATGTTTTTTTACTATTTCCCTCGTAGTTTTAGTTTCAAGATATGCTGCCATGATTTGAATGACTTAACGCTTCCTGAAAATGAACTTATGACTTTGGCGTCTTAAGTTAAGAAATCTTAATGTTACCCGCGACGCGACTGTATGTATGGACCTTGCGTGTCCACCGCTTAATTACTGAGGGAAAGAAATTAAAATTATGTTTTATGATGCTTTGAGTATATTTAATTTACGTGGAAATAATAACTTAGTCCTGATTGGAAATTAATTTGACTTATAAGTCCTGAATCCTACAATTTAAGTTCTAAGTCCTTAATTGCGGTAAGCAGACTTAATCAATTGTTAGAAAATTATGATGAATGAATGACATTTTCGTATCTTTTATTTGAAATGAATTCGCTCGGAAGAAAATTCATTTTCTAATAAACGCTTCCAGAATTGGGTCTTTAAGTTAAATTATAAGATGATAAGTTTTGATAGTTATTAGCATTGTAGTTTTTGAACTATTTTATGCGTAGTTCAAATAGTGTATCCGGGGTTGCTTAAATAAAATATTTTGAGAGAAGTGTACGCCAAGTTATTTCGATGCAGCTGGTGTAGATTTTTGCTCATCCTTGCCTCGGAAATGACGGCCAAAATTTTAACGTCGCGAAATGACTGTAGGTATCGAGCTATGGGAAATCAATTGGTGACAGAGTTATCGATATTTTTAGGGGAGATGCATCTCTTCTGCCTTTGTTCGGGGAATCAGTCGCCGCGGCGGAGTAGCCTTAGCGCCTTAACTCTCCGCGAGTCGCCTATATAGCCTCCGTCGCACTTGTGTTAAGGATGTGGTGCAACCAGGGAGCTGCTGCCACCGTTCGATAAAAGGCCTCGTTTCATGGGCTTAGTCAGTGTTGGCTTGGCGAACCCTACCCTATCAAAAAAATATTTTTGGTAAAAAAGGTGAAGAAATTCTTCGAGAAATGACGCGTATATTTTATTTTCTACTTTATGGCGTGATGATAAAAATTCATTCCTGAATATTGATGACCACCGAGTTTTAAATTATTGTGCTTATTTTCATATTATGGGTGAAAGGAAACAGTAGATTGTTGCTTGTGTTTTCCATTTAAATTGAATTTATTATTTTAAGTATACCGTGTCAAGAAAGAAGATAAGCCTTTAGAGCAAATACAAGACCGGACACCTGTCGAATGGGAATTTATCGAACTGTTTTAAATGCTGTCAGTGCGATCAGGCTTGTGATTATTTTGCATACTATGAATTGGTTGTTTTTTGTGATTGAATTTAAGATTAACCTGACTTCGGGAGAAATAAACTCGAAGAGGAGTGTGCCTTAATTATTTTTTATCCCGATTTTCCTGTCAGTTTAGTTTTTGTCACTACCATTCCTCCTACCGCAAGACCCGTTCTCTTTCACTTTCTCTGTCACTTGCTTTAGCTGAGTGAGTCCTATAATTGCTTCCTCAGTTTTTGTTCATCCTCATCATTTGCCTCGAACATTCCCGAGTGTACGAAATGTCAAGGCAGGCCGTCGTAAGTGGATCTTCCTCCGAATAAATGAAGCGGCTCCCACAATCAATTCATCTCATTGCAACCGTATCTCTGTGGCATCCCGAGTTGGAGAGGATGGCGAGATTCTTTTTTGTCGAACGGTCGCTTTTCGGTGCGTGGATTATAGGTGGGGGAGGTGATCAAGAAAGAGACCAATTAGCCTCCTCTACTCACGAAGGCATTCTTGACTCCGAGTAAAAATAAACAAGAGTGCCCAAGGTGGCTGCGCAATAGCCAAAAGCTAAAGCCAATGTAAGGAGAATAAATATTTTTTTAATTAAATAAGGCACTCTGATCTTTACGAAATTGTATTTTAAGAGAATGAGGGTAACACCAAACAAAATTACACCAACAAAAAGGATTCGTTCAATCTCTTATTACTATAATAGTGAAGTAATTATGCTATTACTTTTTTGCAATCGATATATTCTTCCTCTAAAAAAATAATCAATATAACATGATTTGTGTGCCATTGTTACTTTGTTCACAAAATGTATCAAACTAGCTGCAAATATTTTTTCATTTATCCATGGCTAATTGCTCTATGTGCATGAAATTTTTCTTTAAATATTCTAGGAATTTTCGTATTTATTATTTTATTATTTATTAACGATGTTATTATCGACGAAATTTCTTTGTTTTTTTTTTGTTCATGGTCATCCGATGCAACATTTTCTTCACTTTTTGATGAGTTTTTAAGAATAAAAATATTCCTGTTTTCCATGGTAATATTTTCAGTGCTTCAAAGACCATTCCTGGTTCAAGTTATGTGTGAATTTTAAAAAATCATATTTTATATATAAATTGAATTTAGCATCAAGTTATTTTTCCGCCTCAATGTTTTATATTTATCTTGACAAATCGAAACTATTGTAATTTTGAGAGAAAGCATTAATGTATTCAAATTCCTGAGTCCATCCCTGAAAATCAATGGTTCTCCTTTGATATATAATTTTTAATTGATGCTGAGCCTCCAGTGGAAGGGAATTCTCGAGCGATAAGTTTTACTATTAAAAGTTTCCTCTTTGCTTAATTGACTTCTTCGATTTTTTAGAACATTCCATCTTTTGGTGACTATCTTTTTGTCTATCCCTTTGCGCATTCATAATATCTGCCAACAACACTTATTCGTGCTTTTTTTATTCAATTTATTTTTCGGCAGAACTTTTTCAGTGTATAAATGTATCTCCGGATTGTGTCAAGGTAATTGTTTTAAAAAAATATCACTGTTATTTGCCTCGAAATCTCAATTTTTGCTTTAATATAAAATATGTTTTCGACGAATATCATGCTATCGCTATCTATTGGAAAATATCATTTAATCTTAACATTGCATATTGTGGATAAAATTTAGTTTGTTGAATGGCCATTTCTATTTGGTCACATATGTAGTTCTTAAGGAGCATTTAAATTTTATTATTAAGTTACTGTAACAATCACGTTAGTTGTTGGTAAATTTAATCAAATTTCTTCCGAATCTTCTTGCCCGAACATTAAAATTTTCCTTGTGGTAAAACGAAAGTGAGTGTCGTTCTTTTTCCATTGCATTCTTACTGATCGGAAAACCCAATCGAGCATCAGAAAATGCAGTAAACTCTGAATGAGTGAATGGCGTATGCAGAAATGTAGTGGTAGATTTGTTTTACGCAACAATGGAGCTCTGGCAGCGTTCGATACGATTAGTAATGCTGCATTACTTTCATTCAGTCCACCTTTTGCCGCAATCTCCGTCCAAACTTTTATCCACCTGTATCCCTTGTTTGTTTCGTCGGTCTCAGTGATGGTGAAGCCCTGCGCGAGCTCGTTTATCTTTCCGAGGAGCTATATCTTCCGTTCTTTCCCCCGCTGCTCGAACTTAACCCGTCGAAGCCCATGCCAGACACCGCAGCTGGGCCCCCCTCCTTTTCCCCGAGTGAGTGGGCAAAACGGAGGTGCCTTCCCCCGCCCTAATAAGGCCTCAGCTGCCCTCCCTTCTGCTCGGTGACTTTCACTCGCAATGCGGGCAAGGTCTTCCCAATTACCAAATCCACTTACGCTCGAAGACCCACCCCACTGTAACGCGCCCTCTGCCGATGTGCCCGCAAAGTCAATCCTTTCTCAAAATCTTCTCGCTTTGGTCTTTTAATCCTTACACCTTTAAGAGTTCGAGAGTAGAGAAGAGTGGGTTTTTAGACGTTTTTAGTATCATAGCGTTGCCCTCCCCGGAACGTTTCTGTGTGTAAGCGCTTTTGACAAGTGAAACTTGGGGAATATTTCAGTATTTCGAATTTCCCTACTGGTATGTATCGTTTCGACGACTTTTCCGGCGCAGTTGAAATGTTTCATTAACATAGACAGATGAGCCTTAGTTTTTGTTCTCTTTGCGTGATAAATATTGCATACTTCGTTTAATTGAATTTATCCACTCTGTTTCAGTGTAATTCGTTGACATTCTTAGCCATGAAAAGCTATATTTTGATGCTGTATTTTTGTGCTTATTGATCGTGAAATTGTGAAATCGCTAGCTGGATTTTTTTTTCACCGTAGTCATTTCTTACCATATTGAACGTATTTAATCCAGTGCATAATTTGTATACATTTAGACTACGCAATAGCTTCAATTATGTTTTTATTCTTTATTTGAATTGGATATGTATGACATTTATTTTTATTCGGTCCTTGCTATATTAGTATCTGCAATCTGCAATATTAATTGTTAGTTGGTGTGGGTTTTGTGTGTGGTGTGTGCGAGTGAGTGAATATCCTGATTTTGTTTGATCCCGGTTCCTGCGACGTGTGATTATCGAGTATCTGCTAGTAGTGATAAGTAGAAAACTTACGTATATCTCAAATTTTTCTCTTCCCTTTAGTATTATTTATTGCATAGTTATTTGCACGTTATCTTTATTTGTGTCGCTGCGTCTTTACTAATCTGGTGTTACGGTCGTTAAGTAGAATATATATTTGGCTGCTTTAGATTTAATTTTTCTATCGGAATAGTGTCTTAATATTATTTAAGTAATTTTGTGATAGTTGCCCTCTTTCTTTTACATCAGGTGTGTAATCCTAACTCTTAATTCTTATTATAGGCTAACGATATATATACATATTGTTTTAATATATTTTTTTCAGTTATAAAGCTCTTCATATATTATTTGTTTTACCGTTGCTTTGAGGTCTATTTTGACTGTTAGGATTTTTATTGTAATTTTCGTAGCGCAGCACTCTCATTGTGATCTTGAAAACTCTCGTTCCGTTCTCCAGTAGTGGTCATTTTAGCACATATCTCCCCTTGAAACACAGGTAGTTTCTTCCGTCCCTCTTGTTGTTAGTCATTGACTCACCCCTTCACTCCTAGCCCTCTCAAAACAACACCTGCGTCCTTGAAGAGCTAGGCACACCTCCCCCCCTGCTACCAATCCCTTTTGCTAATCCGTTTCTTCCACTTTCGGTTAACTCGAGTGACTATTTAGAGGGTAGGAGGTTGACCTTTTTCTTCTTCAGTTATTTTCCATTGCATTTTCGAGTGCGGTTTTGATATTTTTGCCTTGTTAGCGTTTTTCATGTGTTAGGATATACTTTCACCAAACGCATTGCAACTGATCACACTTTTATCTCAAGGACTCATATACTCTTTTTTACTTATTTATCCAAAGTCTATTTATACTTATTTATTTAAAGTCTATTTACGCGTATTTATATATTGTTGTTAGTACTTTTATTACTTATTTACCCTTATTTATACATTTTTGTTAGTCTATCACCCTTTTTATAGCTTTGCTCTTTCGTGGGGATCATATTGCGGGGAATTTATATTTTAGCTAGTTAGTTTCGTCTTTGCTCTCTTGTTGATTATTATCGTTAATCTATTTGTCCCACGTTAAGTTATATCTTAATTTCGTTAATTAGTCTTCTTTGGAACTATATAGTTTTCTAGTTTTAAACCCATTAATCGACTTAATCCATATCCAGGTAACTACATTCCCTTATTTACGTTTAAAAAGAGACAAGTTAGTAAGTTTATCGGTTTGTTTTACTCTCTCTCAAATATCTATTAAGCGTAAATATCTATTAAAAAGAGACAAGCTAGTAAGTTTATCGGTTTGTTTTACTCTCTCAAATATCTATTAAGCGTATCTCCCGTCAGGTAAGCTTTTCTGAAATCCAAAGTTGCGATAGTGATAGGATGCCTTCGAATAGGTCACCCGTTGCCGGAGTTGAAAACGCCGGTGAATGCGAGGCTCTCGGAGACCGCATTACCGCGTTGGAGACGATGGTGCGGGAACTTCGGGCCCAGTTTGAAAGGGTGGCTGATACCGCTGAGGGGAATGGTCCGAGGGGTGGTTCTTCGAAAGGTCGCCGTGCCACAGGGGCTGCACGGGTTCGCCCGATTGCAAATAGCGGCTGGTCGATCGAGAGCCTTCCTCGAGGTCCATCTCTCGATGACGGGGTCACGTCACCCCGTAAATCTGAGTTTTGGAGGGTCGTGTCTCGGAGGGACGGTGGTAGTGTCACTCTAAGACGGGGTTTGGGGGATGCTGAGGCAAATCCCGTCCCCGTCTCGAACAGGTACCAGTTGCTGTCGGATGGAAACTCCGAGGTGCCTGACGTGCCTACTCCTACCCCGAAACCGGCACCTAGGAAGGGGCGTCAGAGTGGGAAGGGGGGGATCATAGTGTTAGGGAGTAGCAATGTCCGTCGTGTGATGGTCCCGTTACGGGAGAGGGCAGACCGCGAGGGTGTAAGCGACCGTGTAACGTCATGGTGCATCCCTGGTGGCGGTGTTCCTCAGGTGACGCAGGCGGTTGGTGCGGCGGTACGGGGCACGAAGTGCTCCAGACTGCGGGTCGTGGCTCATGTCGGCGTCAATGATGCCACCTTCCGTGGATCTGAGGAAATTCTAGATTCCCTCCGGGATCTGAATTCCGAAGTGAAGCGGGTGGGTGGGACCATTGGAGTCGGCATTGAGCTTTCGATTTGTAGTCTTGTCCCGAGGATCGATCGTGGTTCTCTGGTTTGGAGCCGAGTGGAAGGCATAAACCAGAGGCTGCGTCGTTTCTGCACGGACATCGGAGCCTCCTTCGTGGACCTTAGGCCGGCAATCCGATCGTGTCGGATCCCTCTGAACCGTTCGGGAGTCCATTACACGGCCGAGTCGGCTAGTCGTGTAGCGAGTAGCATATTTGAGCACTGTAGGTCTTTTTTAGAGTAGAGAGTAGGGCAGAGTGTAGATATATTAGTGGGTTGAAAAATAAAGGGGTAAGTTCAAAACTTTTCACAGACAAAGATTCTTCCAGAAATGAGAATAGAGAAGTAGAGAGAAAAATCAGCGTTTCAGGTATTACATTTAAGCACGAGAAGCGTCAGTCGAGCAACACGTTCAAAGGCAGTCAAGGCTCAAGTCATTTTGATAGTGTGTCAATAAGACATGCATTTCCATTTATCAGCGGTATAGAGCCTGTGAATAGTCTATTCGACAAAAGCAAATCAGAATTATTCCCGAATCGCAATAATACTAGTTCCGAAGTTTTAATCGTGGCTGTGGTTAATTGCCGTAGTTTAAGAAATAAGATTCCCGAATTCCACCATTTAATTCATAGTACGAAGTGTAACGTCATTTTTGGAACAGAAAGTTGGCTAACAGATGATGATTCAGACAATGAGATCTTCCCAAAATCGTTCACTGTTTATCGGAAAGATAGAATTAATCGAGTTGGGGGCGGAGTTTTTATAGCTGTAAAGAATTCAATCGTCAGCCAAGCGATAACCGTAACTGAGACCAGCGTTGAATCTGTGTGGTGTTTAATTAAATGTCCAAAATTCAAAACTATTTTATTATGTTCGTATTACAGACCACCTAACTCAGATATAACGTCAATGTTGGATTTTCAAAATCAAATAAACAGCGTAGCATCCAAGTATCCTGAAAGAAACTTGATTGTGGGTGGAGATTTCAACGTACCTTCTATAGATTGGGAGACTTATAGCTTCATTCCTGGTGGGAGGGATAAAGTGATCTGCGAGGCTTTATTACACACCTTCACATCTAATTCATTGTTTCAAATAGCATCCGCACCGAACAGAGGAGAAAATATTCTTGATTTATTAGCGACAAATATACCACATCAGGTAATAAACGTTGGCACTGTCGAAGGAATAAGTGACCATAGGGTAGTAACTGCAAAGTTTTCTCTAAATACCGCTGTAAACTTTAAAAAAGAGCGTAAAGTTTTCATTTTTAAAAGAGCTAATTTTGATGGGTTTAAGAGTCATATGAAAAATGCTTTCCCCGAGTTTCAAGAATCAGTATTAAAGTTAAATGTAGTGAATACTTGGAAAGCTTTTCTTTCGCTCGTAACTTCGGGAATAAATAGCTACATCCCCAGTAAAATAGTAAAAGAAGGCAGCGAACCGAGATGGTACGACGCGGAAGTGAGAAAATCATTGAGGCGACAGAGAGCGTGTCATGCTAAAATGAAAAAAGTCAGCACGGATTTATCCGCTAATGAACGCGAGCTAATAATTAAAAAATATAGGATGACTAAAGCCGCCACGAAGGAAGCGTTCAGGAATGCGTTCACGAATTTTAAAAGAAAAACACTAGTAGAGCAGTTACAGGATAACCCAAAAGCATTTTGGTCATATGTTAGGGAAGTTCAAGGTAAACGATCTACCGTATGTTCGCTGAGAAACGACAATGGAGATTTGTTGACAAGCAGTTACGATAAAGCCAATTTATTAAATTCCTACTTTAAGAGCGTGTTCACGGAGCCTTCCGAAAACTCACCCGAGACCGATGACAATCCCTGTATTCATAAGATGCCAGCTATTGACATTAGTACGCTCGGAATAGAAAATATATTGAAATCGCTTAGTCCAAATAAATCACCTGGTCCAGACGAAATCCCTTCTCGCGTATATAAAGAACTAGCCTCAGAACTTGCCCCCTACTTGCAGTTAATATTCAGTAAATCCATCAAGCAACACGAAGTACCTAATGACTGGAAAATCGCTAATGTAACGCCTATATTTAAAAGTGGAGACAAGGAACAGCCATCTAATTACAGGCCGATATCTTTAACGTCCATCTCTTGCAAAGTCATTGAACACATCGTAGTCAGCTCGGTAATGAAACACCTAGACGCGCAAAACTTATTAATGGGAAATCAACATGGATTCAGGAAAAGCAGATCGTGCGAAACTCAGTTAGCGCTTTTCGCCCACGATATTTTAGTCTCCGGGGAAGACAACATTCCAGTAGACGCGATTTTTCTTGATTTCAAAAAGGCATTTGATAAAGTACCCCACGGAAAGTTAATATTAAAACTGAAATCTTATGGTCTAGACGAAGATGTCATTTCCTGGATTAGAGAATTTTTGAGCGACCGCGTCCAAAGAGTAGTATTAGACGGTGCAGTCTCCAATGAGGTTAGAGTGACTTCTGGCGTTCCTCAGGGTAGTGTCATTGGCCCACTCCTATTCCTTCTTTATATAAACGACATTGGCGAAGTAGTGCAGAGTAAGTTACGATTATTTGCAGACGACGCTGTAGTTTACAGAGAAATTCGTTCCAGCAAAGATATAGATGAACTAACGAATGACCTTGCTGCTATCCAAGCTTGGTGCGATGCTTGGCAGTTAGAATTAAATTTGGAAAAATGCGTCGTAATGAATTTCTGGAAGAAGAATAACTCCCTACAGCGTAACTATGTCATTCGGGGCGCGCAGTTAAAGGCAGTTGAATCTGTGAAATATCTAGGGGTTAGACTCAATAATGATCTATCGTGGAATAAACATATTCGAGAAATAACCGGTCAAGCTAATCGTAAAATGGGTTTTGTCAAAAGAATATTAGGAAAGTGCGACGACAAAGTGAGAGAAATTAGCTACTTTTCCCTCGTTAGACCACATTTGGAATACGCTGCCAGTGTTTGGGACCCTCATGAAAAAGGCTTAATAACAGAGTTAGAACGCGTGCAAAGAAGAGCTGCCAGGTATGTGAAAGGTCGTTACGATAGTCTTGTTAGTGTAACTGACCTCTTAGATAAACTCGGATGGGAATCTCTGTCGGACCGTAGATTGAAAAATAGACTAAACCTTTTAGATAAATTCAAGAGCAGTGTCTTTTCTGACGAAGTTAACCATATCTTGCGGACGCCAACGTACTACGGAAGATCAGATCATATAAATAAAATAAGAGAGATAGATTGCAGAACAGACAGATTCCGAATGTCATTTTTTCCACGATCAATAAGAGATTATAACGGCAGCAATAGAACGCGTAAATAGATTGCATGACTTGTAGTGTAGCCTACTAACCTATGTAAAACTTACTGCATGTTTCTGAATTTCTATTCTATATTCTATTTCTAACAGCATATAGTAGTATAGTTTGTTATTATACGGGACGTTTCTTGGACGGTGTGGTGTGCATGTGGGAGTCCAAATGCATGCTGCATGCTGGTGATTGATCACCCCCTGCCAAACACCCTAGAGGTGGCTCGCAGGGTAATTTGTAGATGTAGATGTAGTATTTATTCGTATACTTAAAAAATTTTCCATTTGGAAAATTGAAACGATAAAAAGTAATCGATAAGTATGGAACTAAGCATATGCCTTCACTGGTTAAAATTTATTCGTGTGAGTTCACTTTTCCTACCCTCATTTTATGAGGCAAGGCATCAACTATATCCATTATTTTGAAGCAACCAGATATCCAACTCTAAAATCGAAACCAAATATCTACCCACCGCAAGCATTTGAATTTTCTCGTTTTAGGGATTTTGTGGTTCCCCCATTATCAAATTTGATTCTTTCGGATTTTACAGTTCGGCCGTTTGCACAGCTGCTAACTTAAGCTGGAAATTGTAGATTTAATTTCGGTTTATGTTTCGTGGTTGAGAATATGCTTCCTTTATCCTGACTAAATCGGGAACTTGAACTTTTCATTTTAATACCGCAGCATGATTTGAAATTCTCTCGTGTGTTGGTTGATTCATTGCTCGAGAGATCTCCTTCCTCCCTGTCATGAAATCTTGAGTGGTTAACGCCCCACGCGTGAAACATCCCCCTTCCCGCTAACCCAGGCTTTGGCTCTTTGGGAGGTTTCCTCATTACCGCAGCGCGTTAATATTTAATTCCTCCGATTTATTATTTTTTCCGAAGGTGTGCGCTGCGTATTGAGGAGTTACAAGCAAGAGCAGAAATATAGTCAAATATGTTAAATATGATGGCGGGATTACGAAGGTTTTTTGCTAAGATGTTGATGTTAATGTTTACGATGATGAAGAGTTGCAGGATAAGTGACTAATATGCAGCTAAAATATGTACATAATTTTTATGCTTCACATTAATTGCATAGAGAAATAGTTCTCTTGGAGAGGGAATTGAACCACTGACCTTTGGAAACTAAAAGAAACACATATCACCACCATTGAAGGTCAGTAAAATTGGCGTAAAAGTTAAATTACTTGAATGACATACGGTAATTAATGTGAAATTTGCCGCCGTTCATCCGTCAGGCTTGCAATGAATGTCTTAGGTTTTTGTGGCTTTTCCTTTTACATATGGCATTGATTTGCTTGTTAATTGCTTGGAGTGAGGATGAAGAGAATCCTCTCCGTTCAGCCATTTTCTCTTAAGTTGAAAATACGTATATGAAAGAAGCCGCCCACATTTTATGAGTTGGTGACGTCATTAGAACTTTGGCTGATCGATTCGTCGGGGTGAACCTTGAAGAACGAATAGATATAGATGACTGGTCAAAGAACGGAAAAATACGGAGTCTTTTTTTACTTTTCAAACTCTATCATAATTGATGATAAATGAAAACTGGCTAACGAGCCTATTGTTACAAGTATTTTGATGTAGCAGTCAACTTCGAAGCCCAAACCCATTTTTTCCGTGAGGCGGCTATTTGGTACTATTTGAATGGAGGCTTCAGCTCCAATTTGTGCGTTGTGCCACGAGCTCGAACTGGTGGATAGAGAGAGAGGGATGAGCTTGCATCACGTAGTTGCTCCCGTGGGTGCGAGAAAGAAATGGCCGTCGAGATGGAAGAGAGGACGGCGTTTAACTCTTCTGCTGCCCCTCGGGCCGGCCCTTGTTTCCCATACGCCACAGCCCACCTCCGCCCCAACCTCCGCACCGTAGGGCCGCATTAACGTTGCATGAACGCCGCGAGCCGCGGGCCTTTTTGCACGCGTTCAGCGTTGAGGAGTTTTTCGCTTTAAACATCCGAGAAGAGAAAGAAGGGCGAGGGAAAAGTGGTTGAGCGCTAAGGATAGAGCCTCTTAGATAGGTCCCTGAGGTGATCCAGCCCAGGGATGAAGCTAATACGGCCCCGCTCGACTATTCCAAACGTTGCTGATGTTGTGAACGAGCCTGTGTAAATATAACGGCGCCTTCTATTCGTTTATCTTGCGAAAAGATCTCCTGTTAAGGCCTTTTCTCGTGTCTTTGTGAGTTAATTAGTGCGAGAAGCACTCGGCGTTCGGCAATTCTTACAGCTGATTGTGATAAAATGAAATGTAGCGGAAAACATTTGTGTCGTTGCTTTGTCTTTCATTTAATATCATTTTATTACTGAGTTACTTGGCATTTACGCTTTCTAATAAAGTTTATTTCTTGTTATTTATGCTGAAATTAGCTGGAATAGAATTCAAAAATATGAATTTCCGGTTTGGCGTTGCATTCTCTCGTCATTAAGGGATGTAAAGCAGATGAAAATTCTTAGGGCATTATAAGAAGAATACGGGGAAGAAAGACCGCTGGAAAGTAAAAGAAATAGCATCAGTAAAATTAGGCATCGCAATATTTCCACTGAGTTTTATTATGACGCTACGCGTTTCGTCGTTACAAACAACATTATCAAGTGTTGTTTGTAACGACGAAACGCGGGGTGTCTTAATAAAACTCAGTGGAAATATTGCAACGTCTAATTTTACTAATATTAAGAACTTCCACCACACCGTGCCTCACATCATACAAGATAAAAGAAATAGCGTTGGGCATAGAGACGTGGAGGTTTGTAAAACGTATAATGACAGCTTCGTAATGCACCAAATGTATTCGGAATGGGTCAAATGTAACTCGGTTTATATACACGAGTGCCCAAGAAATACTCGATTACCCTGGAATATACTCAAGCACCCAAGTCCTTTATCGAGAACCCATGTACACGTGTGGATACTTGATTTCCCAGTCGAATACATCATAATTTACCGTAGTACAGAGGCTCACCATGGCTTGAACAGCTTAAGAGGCAGATACTTACAGACTTACGTGAGTGATCGATTACCTCGATGAATGCGACCGACGCGGTTATTTGTTGAAATATGCGGAGATTACTACCTAAAATCACGCGCATAAGCAAACGAATATATGGATACGATGTGGTGGTAGAGCTCTTATCCGGGCATTCAAATACCTATCTGAGTGCTTGATTATAGTTGTACCACTCCTAGTCCAAGTGCCCCGCTCATGATAATGGAATCGCTTTCGGGCAAAATCGCTTACGAGCTCAATTAGCGTTTCCAACCATTTGTTTGCGGTCGCCCGGGCGGTTTGCTCGGCCGCACGCTCCCTTTCCCTTTGCTGACGAGTGGCTCGTGAATCATGAGGCACTCCAGCGCAAGCGAGGGAGGGCGAACGGTCGGGAAGGAAATTGCGACGCCAGGAGCACGCACTCGCACGTATGGCCCTCGGTTCGTCTTGGGCCCAACGGGGGGGCCGTCGCCCTACTTTCCCCCGCGCAAGCAGTTAACGGTCGACTCCGTCGTTCATTCCGGAACAATGGGCAGAATACGGTCCAAGAAGATGCAATGAATGTCATCCCATACTAATCTATCTCTCTTATTTTATTTATATGATCTGATCTTCCGTAGTACGTTGGCGTCCGCAAGATATGGTTAACTTCATCAGAAAAGACACTGCTCTTGAATTTATCTAAAAGGTTTAGTCTATTTTTCAATCTACGGTCCGACAGAGATTCCCATCCGAGTTTATACCCTTTTTCTATCGTCACAATGGAGCGCTCAAGTCAGTTCTTCGCCATAAGTCACATGAGACTTGTGTTTTTCATGCGCGTGCCTGTGGGATTTTCGATTAGAACAGTATCAGACTGTGCGTCCTACCCGTGCGTATTATGACCATAACTCAGCGTCGTCTGTATTCATCTACATCTACATAATACCCTGCGAGCCACCTCTAGGGTGTTTGGCAGGGGGTGATCAATCACCAGCATGCAGCATGCATTTGGACTCCCACATGCACACCACACCGTCCAAAAAACGTCCCGTATAATAACAAACTATACTACTATATGCTGTTAGAAATAATAATTGAATTAAGAAACATGCATTAAGTTTTACATAGGTTAGTAGGCTACACTACAAGTCATGCAATCTATTTACGAGTTCTAATCTCTTATTGATCGTGGAAAAAATGACATTCGGAATCTGTCTGTTCTACAATCTATCTCTCTTATTTTATTTATATGATCTGATCTTCCGTAGTACGTTGGCGTCCGCAAGATATGGTTAACTTCATCAGAAAAGACACTGCTCTTGAATTTATCTAAAAGGTTTAGTCTATTTTTCAATCTACGGTCCGACAGAGATTCCCATCCGAGTTTATCTAAGAGGTCAGTTACACTAACAAGACTATCGTACCGATCTTTCACATACCTGGCAGCTCTTCTTTGCACGCGTTCTAACTCTGTTATTAAGCCTTTTTCATGAGGGTCCCAAACACTGGCAGCGTATTCCAGATGTGGCCTAACGAGGGAAAAGTAGCTAATTTCTCTCACTTTGTCGTCGCACTTTCCTAATATTCTTTTAACAAAACCCATTTTACGATTAGCTTGACCGGTTATTTCTCGAATATGTTTATTCCACGATAGATCATTATTGAGTCTAACCCCTAGATATTTCACGGATTCAACTGCCTTTAAATGGGTGCCCCGAATGATATAGTTACGCTGTAGGGAGTTATTCTTCTTCCAGAAATTCATCACGATAGAAAGAAAGTGAAACGAAACAAAACTGTTTCGTTTCGACTCGGAGGGAAACGAAAATACGAGGCCGAGGTTTAGTTTCGTTTCCGCATTAGATTGAAATTAACAATGAGTTCATTTTCGAACCGAGACGCAACTTTACTCCCAGGAACGTAACTAAATTAATTCAAACTCCGGTGCTCATAGTTAACTTTCAATCCCATAAGTTGAGTGGAGGGGGATAAGAGGGAATAGTTTCGACCCATTGCGTTTGACATACGTGTACAGAGGTTAAAACACTGAGCTTAAAAATTGGACCGCCAGTTTGCGTTCACCGTTCTCCTGTTAGCAGTAAACGTATGAGTGCACCATGCATCTAATGGCGGCAGGCCGAACCTGTACTTCATTCAATCATACTTCGTACGCGGGTGTGTTTGTCGAAACTTAACTGTTCGAAGGTTAAGCGCGCGGTCCCTCCGGTGCGAAACGTTGTCTGCCTTTTGTTTCGTCCCAGAGTTTTAGTTAAGTTTCGACCCGAAGTAGTTTTGGCTCCGATTTAGTTTAGCTCCCTGGATTTTATTCTTTTTTGTTTCTGCATTTCGCTCCCGGGAACGAAAGTATTGAAATTTTACAGGTTTTGACTTTCGTTTAGCTTCGATTGCCATCCCTGCTTTATTCCAAAAGTATCTCTAGTAGTTCATAACAGCCTTGAAAGCGATACACTAGTTGCTCCGCTGTACTAAGTGTGTGGGTTCAAGTGCACTGAGCCGTGTTTTTTAACTTCGAGTATATATTAAGGATAAGGTATTTGATTCGATGTTGCAATTTATTCTGAGTGACTATGAATAGCATTTATTTATATATATAAAAATCAATCACTCCTTCCATTGCGTGTGCCTCATTGTTCTCGAAAGGGAACTAAATGCTTAAATCTACTGCCACAAATCATTGTTTCATGCCATGTAATGCTTGTATTTGTGGAATAGTAGATTTAAATGGTTAATGAACCACAGTTTTATGAATAGTACTCATAAGGCATTTGCAATGACTGGTTTGGATTTTTAAATTATATTCAGTTCATCAGCGATATTCACCTGGAGTCGAAAGGCAATTGCTGCTCTCTAGTAAGAGCGAAGTGGTACCAATGCTCTCTCTACGCAATCTCATGTCGTCTCGGAGAGCAAAACCCACTCCAAGCGGTCAATTAACATCGAAATTTGGCATGCTCTTCAGTGTTTGCCTTGTTCGCACCATTGCCATTTCAGTACCTCCTGTGCTATTTTTCATGCATCGGGCAGTATCTAATTTTACGAGAACCTTGAATAGGTAAGGAGCGATTCCACAATGGTCATGGAAACTATGCCCAAGTATAAGGTGACGCGTTGATATTTAAGTATGTCTCTCCTGCAGTTTTGTTTTGATGATACGGTGCTACGTTACGTGAGGTGAAGCGAAAAAGCATGAGCCTGGATATGCGTCATAGATTGTGGTTTAATGTATTGCGTGCGCAACGCTTGGAGTACGTATCTCTGTTGTGCATACCCATTTTCTATTATTCTTGGTTGTGTCGAGTTATTAACATTTTCAAATCCAACGTTAATTTAGAGCGTGGCCGCAACCTGCAACATAGAAGTATCACCTGTCTATACATATTTCGGGTTAAAATTTCTCTTTTTATACTTTCTCATTGCTCTAGACACACTTTTCAAGGAATTTAACTCATTTTATGCCACTTAGAGCGAAAATTTTATATTTCTTGAGTGAATTTGTAACGAGATGTATTTCGAAGTATTTATGCCTAACCCTTTCCGAACATGGTACTGAAATAAAGTGGTCCAAAAAATGTCGAATATATGCCTGCTGTTCTAACTCTGATCCGGAGGTTAAATTAACTATGTTATTTTTATCAAATAATTTATCGTTTTATTCAAGAGTAGCCAAATTAACCATTATTATGTTAAAATTAGTGTTTTTCATTCGTAAAAATTACAAAAGGCTTACATTGGTTCTGCTCGGTAAATTTGATGTCTTATTATTAGAAACAATTCAACGATACCCTATCGAAACTGTAAATTAATGTTAGGCATTGTTTTATTTTTAGCCGATGTGCGCTTTTTTCCTTGGTGTGATTATTAAAAGTTTCTTTAATATCCGCATTTCCTTGATTATTAACCGCAAGTTACGTTTTCCGTTTTTCCCGGTACCGTTTTGTAGTGATAATTTTTTATGACGCATGGTGCCTGAGTTTTTGAGATCGTCGACGAAATTTTATCCATTATCTCGGTTTTGCGGTTTTCAAAACAGCTACCTGTTTGGAGTTGGTGTTGAATGTGAAACGATTGCTTTGCTAGAATATTCAGCGGGAATGATTGCCGTATTGATTTCTAACTGTTGATGTATTTCGAGGTAATTGGATATTTACTGAATTTAATCGCGTGACCATTACCCATCGATAAGGTTCTCTTTTTGCCTTGAGTTCTATTTTCAGAAAACAGTCATTCCGTTACCGTTATACCTTGAAACAACTGTACAAGGAATGAAAATCGCCGCCAATTGCTATCCTAGCTATGGACCAAACGAACTGGTGTTTTTATAGACATTCTTTGATTTTTCACATGTGTCTGACAATAGCATGACCTCTATAATATCTATATAAAATTCCTAAAAATAGTATTTCATTTTTTCCATCCATTAATCGATGCATTCAATACAAAGTCGCACCCGTTAATTTCTCCTGGTGCGCCAAGTTTTGTGTGCGTAATCCGCAGTGTATCTCGGCACGTATATAATTTTTGTATAGCTTATAAACTTCGATTGCTGTGCTTTATAGAAAGCTCGTTCTTTTTTATAAATGTGGCACAGTTTCTTACTATTATTGGTTGTATTACGACATTGTTTTCAATTTGTAGTTTCCTTTTCTTCGCTTTAACTATTTTGAAGTGATGTCAATTGCGTAAGTTCCGACGCACTTTCAAGAGAGACTTTAATATCCCATTAATCGTCTGTATGCTTCACCTTATCTCTGGATAATGAAGAAAAGCAAGTCTTACTGGAAGATAAATCAAGAGATAAGGGAAGATGGTGGAGATGTAAAGCTACGAGTGTAGGGTAATTTTTACCTTGTTTATAGTAATTGTTATTGGATTTAACTGTTATTCTTCTGCCTAGAATGTGAAGACAACATTTCTCTCGGGTTTTAAGGGCGTGGTGTTCTTTTTTAGAAAGATATTGCTGTTACCAAACTGCTATGTATTCTCATAGCTTCGTGGGAAGAGCAAGAATTAATACAGTTCATGCCTTAAATTACAATTGCGTTTTACCTCTTTATCTTAAACTTTCTACCAACAGCTGAACTGTAAATAAATTCGCAATTATCTCGTGCTTGATTTTTCTAACTCTCCCGTAAATTGAGTGCGGGTACAGATCACGTGCTTACTTACGAAGGTTGAGCTATTCCGGCCTGCTAGACACGTAAAGGTACTGGTCATAAAGTAATAGTCTCTTGGCAACAATGGTCCGGATTTGGACGCGAAGTACTGTGCGACTCTTTTATGTGCCTGAACTTTCATGGGAAAACTTTCATCCCATATGGCTCATTCTTCTGATCCAAACTGAGATCTGTATTTTGCTCACGTATGAATGCACCCCAGCAGCGCGAATAAGTGTTGGTTAAATTACGAGTGAAAATGTTTTGAGTTGGCTTCCCCGGAAGTAGTGCTCGTACGTCTTTTCTTAGAGACGCTCTTAAAGTTGCCATGAATGTTGCTGGTAAACTTTCTTAGGAGAGATGTCGTGGAACATAACTAATGATAATGGTAAACGAAGATATCTTATTGACCACAATTTATCAACCGTGTTTGCTATCCGTACACGTGTTTCGATTGTTATACAATCATCCTCGGGTACTTTAAGCTACTATTATTAACTGAGGATGATTGTATAACAATCGAAACACGTGTAGTAGTCGGTCAATAAACAGTGGAAAATACGACATCTTCGTTTATCATTATCATGAATATTGCTAGAAAACAAACACCTCTGCGTCATCAGCTTGGTGGATGGTGGCTACAAAATTGGTAGGAACGAGATATCCTTTGCCAAATAAATCATTTTATGTCCAGGATATGTAACTGTTCGTTGATTTTGTTCCGTGTCATTTACCACGTTTTGGCCAATTATATCATTCTTAACAATTGATTATTTAAGTCTTGTAGCAATCATTCACAAATGTTATTATTGAGGCATTGCGTATTTTTATTGTTGGCAACTGGAAAATTAGCGCGAAAAATACAATGTTTTGAAAGACACTTATTGGTGCGGTTATGGTGTTTTATGTATGTATCCTCAAACGTGAATATTATTAATGGGGTATTAAATGTACTTTCAATCAGAATCATCGAGATCGTTGCCATTCTTTATGCCGTAGTATGTGGCGGTTATGGGTGTTGTTAATTCAATTCTTCTTCTAGAAGGGGATGGTATTTTTTTATACTGTTTATGTAATCATTGGGAGCCTTTTTTATTGAATAAATTTTCTGTGAGGGCTCAATCTTTTATAGTAATATCACAGATTAATATGGTAATATAATAACAATATGGTAATAAATGTGATTCTTATGGAAATATTGTTATCATCAGTGATTGCGTGAATTAGTGCCTCTCCAACTGTAACTACGTGTTCTTTTACGCCAAAAATCTCGATTTTATGACTGAAAAACGTGTGGAAATAGTGCGAAAAATACAAATAGCCAGTATATTAGGTTTCTTTTCCTCGTAAGAACCAAGTTATTTGTAGTTTTCTTAACCTTAATTCCAATTACTTATGGTTATATGCTATAGCATCTTCACCTTAACGCAGTAAATATTTGATTCGATATTTGAATATTATTATTCAATATGTAGTGCTATGTGTAAATACTTCGCAGTTCTTAGTGTAGTTTTGATTACCAACTATCAGGATTTTATTGCGTAACGGTAATTAATGATCTAGTGCGTATTCATTGAGATCGTGATAAAATTGAACTATGCTTATGGCTTGACGGGACACGAAAGATAAATGGTGGGTATGGATGATGCAAGCATTCCTTCATGTCATCGACGCAGGTAATAAAACCCTATCGGTTAGACGAATGGTGGTCAACATGAGAGCGCCATCATTTCGAGGCAGTGCTGCCCATGCATCAGGCGCACACCTGTGGAGTGAAGCATAAGAAATCCGGTGTCGTCGAAGATTGATCGATTTTGTGCCTAGGAAAGAAGTTGAGGGGACAGGTAGGTGACAATCGTTAATAGTGGCACCTCTTATCAACGTCATCATGTCGTACCTAATCCTTCAGAAATGCTTCAGTACCTGAACGTTGGAAGCGGTTAAATGTTTATTTTTGAAATCTAAATGTTTTTGTGCACATCGTATTTAATACCTTTTTATCCCCGTTTCGTTTTACTTGAATGATTGTCATTCTCTTGAGAACTTTAAAAGTTTTGAAAATCCCTTGGCACGTAGCGATTGTGTCATCCATACGAAAATATTTTTACCCTGTATGGAGGTCCGATCTTTATCGATTTGTTTTTGAATATCGTAACACAAAATAGAGAAGTGCAATCAGAAGATGAAACAAGGAGATTGCGTGCGTGAAAAAAATATCTTGGGCACTGTCATAAATCTAGTAGCATCCATAGCTCGGCGTTCTGAACACCCATCTGGAACGTGGAAGGTTTGTAGTTCGATACCCGGTCTGGGTGAATACTTTTCTGTAGTTTCGGCCATAATTTCAACCCCACGCCACCGTCGTACCCTGTGTTTTTTATTTTATATTTGTACCGTATTCAGTTAGCCTTTATGATTTAATTTCCACCTTTGGTGACCTGTTTGATAGAGACTTTGATGTTGTGTATTGCGTGTGCTTGTGATTAAATTAGTTAACTCCTTAATGCAGCAAATAAACACAGCTGTGCCGTTACATTTGCTCTGAATCAAAATTTAATTCTACCAGATTCTTCTACTTTTGATAAAATTTGTGGTTCAATATGTGTTGTGTCGGGAGAACAATTAAAATATATTACTTATATTTTTAACGTATATTTTTACGTCCTTCAAAAGCATTTTTTGCCTACATTTACGGTACTGATGTGGATAAGTATTTTTTGTTCACGGACAAGGCATGAATACTATCTAAAACTAATTTTTACAAGTTTTTATCATTTCTAAATCTTGTCAAGTCTAATAGGAAATATCGCGTCGTAGACATGCATCTTTTGATTGCTTTTGTCTCTGCGTCAAGTATGGATGATATTGCCTCGTAAACATAGGACATGAACTATAGGCAACGAGAACGTAGGATTTTCAAATGGTAATCCGTGACACATCCTAACTCACCGACCTGTCACGCGTTAGTCATGTTTTATTGATTGAAATTCGAGCTTTTTGCTTGGCGGTTGTTTTTGTTATTCGCCATTAACTCGCTGACCATCAGCCGTCGTTAGCTCTGACGACCTCTCAGTTTTATTAGGCTGCGATTATAAAAGAATATTTAAATGCACGTGGACTCGGGCTGTCAATCAGTATCCGCGGTTCTATTTCGTCGTTGGGAAATGAGTGCTGCCTCCCCCCCCGCTACTCCAAATCTGCTCCCGACTGAGTGCTAAACTCAATTCCCGACTATCGACATTTTTTTAACCTATCATCATTATTTTCAATCGGCAAATTTAAATTAAATTTTCCCCATCTCACGTCATCTCCGCCTCTTCTTCTACTTTATTTCCACGGAAAGGGATGGACCCATCATCTCCCGTGGTAAATATTGTAAATGTGTGGCAAAACTTTCAACTCAATAAATTTATATTGATACGATCATCAGTTTTAAATTTGAAGTAATTACTCGCTGTTCATTGCATAAAATTACTATAAAGCACTTGGAAAATAAGTTAAGCATAATTTGTTCTCTAATTATCGCAGGTGTTTCACTTAAACGTGTGGGCGCTTGCAATAATCGAGTAAAGTGAACATACATTGTAATGGATTGTTACTGGTTAATTATGCATTTTATGGTATCATAGTGTCATGAAATAATAGGGGAATTGGTGAATGGTAAAAACCTCTCTTTTAATCACATGTGTTCTATCATAAAATCATGAAAAAACACCTGTATGCGGTGCCTAATGTAAATGTTATCCCATTGTTATTCGTATCTTTTCTTACCTCTCTTCCTTACATGTGCTTGCATAATTTATTTTTCAATTTATATCCTATTTTATTACGTTGATATCAGTCTCAAATTCAAGATGCATTAAATATTCATTATTACTTAAACTATATATAATTTATTCACCGCTCAGTCATCGTTTTTGTTTACGCATCCCTCAATTTGATTTTTGTACCGTGATCTATATCCGTTCGTGATTGGACTGCAATATTTCGCCCCTGCTCTTTATTGCCATAAAGTTTGCCGATAACTTGAAGTCAAATTTGGAACGGGAGTGATCCGAGAGGGAACGAGTGTTGTAAATTTTAATGCTTGAAATAACTTTTGCTCGTGATATGGACTATCGTTCATATTTGTGGATCCCGTGATATTCTTATTGTGATGTGACGGCTAGCTCTGCGTGATTGGGTCAGAGTATTTTGCATTCACTTCCAATTGCCGTTAAGTTTGCCGAACATGTGCAGGGGTCGTCCGCTATAGGTGAGGAGTGTTTCAAATTTCAATTGATGATAATTTGTTTTGGTCGTACTCTGTTGTCCTTCATATTTGCGAATCTCGTGATATTCTTTTTGTGCCATGATATACTACACTTGATTACAACAAAGTTTTTTGATCTTTTTTTCGTGCTGCAGTTTTTTTGTAGTACCTAATACCTGAGCGATAGTCACACGATATAAGAGGTGAGTTTGAAATTTTCAATGCTCACCTTGTTTTTACACTTGATATTAGCTTTCGTTCATATTTTTGAATCCTGTATAATTCTCATTGTTCCGTTATCTGTGACTTGATCGGTCCCAAAAATATCGCACTCTTTTCTAATATGCCATGAAGTTTTCCAAGCATTCAAACTTGAACGTTATTCACCCGCTGAGGGACGAAGCCTCACGAAGCCATCCCGAGGTATTCTTTTTAGCGTTATCTGTGGGCGTGGATAATTTAGTCGAAGTATTTAGATCTCTCTTCCAATTGGCATGTAGTTTTTATTGTAGTCTTGGGTGAGAATGAGTGAGACTAAATGTTGGGTAAACGAGGGATAGGAAGGAAGATAATAGGATTTTTAGAGGGAATGAAAGTGAGTAGACCTTATTGTGAATTGAAGAGGAAGATCCATGAAGGTAAGGGAGACTGCCAAATAACTTCTTAAATACTCCATATACAGACCTAACTTAATCGGTGGGATACTTTCATAATACCTATGTGCATTTATTGTTTTCTTAATAGGCAAACTCTGTTTAAATTGTTTTGTGTTGTTAGTCAAACTTGATTAAAAGTCATTCGCTCGGAGACGAGCGTTGGAAACATTCGGGGGAATAAAAAGCACTCGTCGATACTTGTATGCGGACTCGGCTTCCCCGAACATGCGCCCAAGTGCTTTCCTGACATGCCGTTCGCGGCGAACGATTTTTTCGCCGCGAGCTTCATCCAACCGTGAAAATGTCCCCGCGCGTGTTACGCAAAGCGAAAAGTACCGTAATTTACTCGTTTCACGCCGATGCTGCCCGCCTACCTGCTGCCGCTCTTTGTCCGCTCATCTGCAACGACTCGGCCGTGCTTTTGTTTCCCGCTCCCTCTGCCGGCGCGCGCCCTCTCGCTCGTCCGGATGTTGGGAGCGGCTCGGCGGAGAATACAGTTGGAGGGTGCGGTGCGGGGAGGAGGGGGGGCGTGCGGGGTGCGGCCGAGAGTGGAGGAGCGGCAGGGGGAGGGGAGCGGATAGGGGTGCCGGACAGGTGTGTTTGGAAATGGGGAGCGGGAGGTAGAGAAGCGGAGAGTCTGGTTTTCGGGGGCCGCGCGTCCTCGGTCGGCTTATTCGATGTTTGGATTAATCAAAACCAACGCCAGTGGAGAGATTTTTTTCCGGAGCAAAATGTTGGAGAATACCTCTAAGGTTTGTCATCATATGATATCATAAGCTCGCTCTCCATATTTTTGTTGTTCTCGGTCGTGATTGAGAACAGTAGCGGATCCAGGATAAGGACAAGGGGGAGCTAGGTGGGAGACCTAAGGGGTTGCCTCCTAGCAGTAGTGGGGGTCCGAAAAAAAATATTGTTTTTATCTAGCGTAAATTTAATAATCAAGATCTCTCTGCATCCACTGCTGATGTTTACTAACCTGTATTTTTCCCTTTTTATATCCTTGGCAAAAAATAGGCTGGATTGACCTTTTGGCATATACGTCGATGACGTCACGCGCTCATGCTCACGCGGGTCATCGCTTCTCAGCTGCTCCTCGACGTCGTGAATGGGCCTCATGTGGTTCGTTGTTGTTTTCATTCGGTTAAGATTTCCCTTCCCTCCTCAAAAGATTATCTCTGAATAAGTAAATAAACCAGAACTCTTGTGACATAACCAAAATTGAAGAAAAGCGCTGCACTTTCGCGTTTTTAACTTGCGAGATAATGGCTCGATGGGAAGATTTGTTTTTCGAGGTTATTATTTCCTTCATTTAGCTGATTCTTTTAATAAAGTGCGATTTCGCTTCCGAGTCTACTTTCTATCTATATCCTTTCTATCTAGCCGACGTTTCAATAGTATTTTGCTGCTCTTAGTAAGCGATTACCTTCCTTTGCAGTCTCAAAGGCAGATAGTGTATGAATACAGAAGGGATGGCTTTTCTAAGAAAGAATTTAATGGCGTGAATGCGATTCGAACATCGATCTCCCACATATCAATACAGTTTGCTCAAGGACTTGATATTTTGTACCGGTGGCATACATGACCAAGTATTTGTTGATTCAGTTTCTTGTCCCCTTCAAGTCCTATGGTTTATTTCCCACCGAATGCCTTCATGTTTATACTATGCCATTTTCCATATACGTTAGGGACCAATTCGGTGGCTGGTATCGAAACGCTTGTTCTATCTTAACTGGGGTAAAACTCATCGAGAACGTATCGTCATCGACTGTTGTGACCATTGTGGATATGATGGTACATTTCATGGCCGCTGTTGACTATGGGCCGCCATGGACATGTGACCTTATTCGAACCTTGGTCTCCACTGGTCGTAGGCTTCAATTGATTGCGTGTTCAAGTATCCGATCCATCATTAATATAATCTACATCTACGTACTTCCCTGAAGGCAGCCTCAATAGACGTGTGGAGGGGGAGTCCATTGCATAAAACCTGGTTAATACTTAGTTGGAATTTGACTATCTTTTTCGACGGATACGTTTGGACAGTGACTGCGAAGCACTTCTAGCATTGCTGCGCAATCACTGTCTGCATGCACGACCCATGGAAACCGTCTACTGCTATAGAATTCAACTTCGTATAACATTCGCTCGCTAACGAAAGTCGATATTGCTAATGTATTGTGGCTGTAGTAGCTATTGTCTATGCTTGAGATAGAAACCGAATACTGAGTGAAGTGATGATTGCTAGTTGGTGTAGTGCATGTATAATGCTTAGTCGTCGTGGTAGAGATAGTCGACGTATTATATACTAGTCGATGATCGCCCATTGAACAACCCTGGTCTGCGTTGGGAGGCCGGAGCGGCAGATCGTTCGGCGCCGATGGGACGAGTTTATCGATCTGCTCCCACCCCTCCTCCCCATCCTCCTGCTCACCCTCCTCCGCCATCTTCCTGCACCAACCTTTTCTCTCTCTCTCTCCTTCTTCGTGGCTGTCGCGAGCGCGGCCGCGCACACATGCGCGCCCGAGGGTACAACGGCGCGCGGCATGTGGAGGTAGTAGGCGGACTATTCATTCATGGCAGGCAGGAAAAAAAGAGGCGAGGGTTGGAAAGGGTGTAGGTTAGGGTGGAGTGGTGTCGGGCCTCTCCTCTTATTCGCGAGTGGATATCACGAGCAAGGTCGCCCTAGGTCACCAGTGCCGGCATGCGCGAGATTGAAGGGCCGTCGTGGAAGGTGTTGCCCCGGTAAAGTTTCCGAAATTAAGCTGTTGCTTGATTACATCGCATGCAGGGTGCATTGCGCCTGCTACTTGTTACTCTTTTTTTCCCTCTCACCCGCAGTGCCCCGACAGAGCTGCTGTCGATATTCCGCCTCTGTTACTTTTTGCGGGTGTATATTCTAAATTCTTGCCTGAGAGATTTTTGTCGTACGGTAATTTCATTACGTATATTTCGTTTCTCTGCTTACGAATGGATGATAGCCCAACTATAACTGTTGGAAATCAAAATATTGATGGGGGGTGTGGATAATACATTTCCCTAAGTGATTTAAAATGTCGACTGCATGCAAATTAAAGTCTTTTTTCGGAACTCTTTATTTTACTGAAGACAAGTCAAAAGTTTTCAACCTTTTTAATACGTAATTTAAAAGTTGAAAATCAGGGTTGAAAGGAAAAAATATGTAGTATCATCATTTTTAAAATTAAATTTTCCTAAATTGGTTCCTTTTTATATGACAATTACATATTTCGTCCATCTAATCCATTTTCAGCAATCACAGGTGGTAGGAATCCGATTTAATTTGAAAGCATTACAGGATATATGTATCTTAAAAATTTCCGATAACATTGTCAAGTAGGCATGGGAAATTACCCATACCTCGAGTATTATGGGCGATTGAACTTCTTTAATGCAGCTATCCACCGCAAAGGCTAGAGGAAAAGCCGTCATTGTAAGCGTGGTTATTTACTTGCATCACCAAGGTTCATAAATTCTCAATATAAAATCATATAGGCAATCATTGTCCATTTTTTTTAGATTATATTCGAACTTAGCCGCCTCGCTCACTTTTCTGTGGAAACTATTTGATTTAAATGTATGGGAACAACCACGTAGAGCAAAAATAATTCATTTACTATAGATAGTAGTACATTGGGTCTAAATTCTTGCAGCTTGTGAAGGATTACGAGCATATTACGCAAAGTATTATTCATGTGATTGACGAATATTCAAAGATCCATCTCGACTTAGTGCCCTCACTGAAGTTATATCCTCTTTGAATCACTATTTGACTGAAACATACGTGTAATATTTGAATTTTACCTTAATTCCGTTTATATTTAGCTCTCTGAATGGACTAATACCAACGTTTTAAACAATAGTCTCTCTTCCTTGCGACTCGACTTTTGAAAACAGCTGACTTATTTCCCTCCAGTTTATTTTATGACTGATAAAGTCTATAAATGTTCTTAATAGTTAAACAAAAAACGAATTGCATCATACAACCTCCAAATAATACTTGAGTATTAAGTATTTATTTTGAAGTATATGTCAATGCAATATAAACCTCTACAACCACATCCACTCAACCACGATCTTTTCTCGTCACGTGTTACTCGTCTAAAGCTTCATACCATCTTCTTGAAATGTTATTAAATATTTCCGATAAAATATACTGGTATGGTGTTTCCCTTTTGGTATATACTTACCTTTTTCAGCATTTAACTTTACCTAAAATTCATCAAATTTTACCCCCGTATTTTCTTGTATTACAATTTTATATTTGAATAGTACGAAAATGTTTTTTTTTAATATCTACTCTACTCACCCTAAAATTTTCGAGATTTTGGTTCCAGATTTAAATGTGTAGTGGTCGACCAAAAAATACAAATTACAACAGGTCGAAAGGGAGTGATGCGTGTTCTCACATTAATAAATCATTTTTAGGTATACTCTCAATATTCATACACCATGGGTGCCATCACCGTTCATAATCTCCAAATAATATTTGAGTATTAAGTATTTATTTTGAAGTATATATCAATGCAATATAATCCTCTACCACCACATCCACTCAACCGCGATCTTTTCTCGTCACGTGTTACTCGTCTTAAGCTTCATACCATCTTATTGAAATGTTATTAAATATTTCCGATAATAATCCGTTTACTGCCTATGCGCACTAAATCGCTTTCCTCGTAATTTTTTTCATGTAATTCAAGCTTATAAATGTAATTTACGATATATAATCTATATGATAGTACGTTGTGTCATCTCTAATATAATTTAACTTTCATAATAGAGGCGGGGGATGGTTTTCATTTCAAGTTGTATCGTTTTTGCGTTTAATTTCTACAAAGAAATTATTAGCAAGTTGATGACGACGTTTCTAGCTCGCGATATTTTCTCTATAGTACTTTTTAATCCTTTTTTTCAAATTGAACTTCCTCCTACTTATTTTAAAACGGGTATCAATGAATGAAAATTCCAAGTAAATGCTTCATAAAGCTCAATTCTTGGACGGAATACGTGAGCGATTACAATATTTTGGTTCTTTTTTCAAGTGTTTCTCGGAAAACTACACTGTCCTGGATGAAGTCATGCGAATATTTCAAAGATGACGTCTTTGATGCTTCCTTGGGTTGACTCCGTCGTCAGTGTATACATGAGGCGAGAGGATGCCCGGACGTGATTTGCCTTCACGAGCAGGTGACTCGCTCCGTGGACGCAGACTGATTAAATCTTAAACGGGGAGATGGGCTGCACTTAAACGCCCTGGCGCTGCATTCCCCCCCCCCCCCCTCTCTCTCTATCACTCGCATTGTCTCTCTACGGAAATTCCGTTCACACCTCAATTTCCTCCAGGCGGCCCATCATCGCATATTCCTTTGGTACCCTTTTGTCCACAAACGATTGCTTCACTTGTAAGGTATTCGTAAAATTTTTGCCAAAACTTACTTTCGTATCGCATAGTGAAGCTTTATATAAATCACTTAATTCTTCAGGTGGGTTAGTTTTTCCCGCTCTTTGTGATTTATTTGTCCGATGAAAGGGTTGTTATGCAAAAATATAGTGTTTTCCGCAGTGGTCGACGAGGTGGGCAATATTCAGAGTAGGAAAAATTGAGTGGTACTCGACTTTATCATTCCAACAATTGGTATTCATGAATCATTTTCTAGGAAGTTTCATTCATCGATACCCGTTTTTAAACTTGATAGGGAGTTCACTGTGAAGACGAGGAATGAATACGTAATTCTCTTTACCTTTATTTATTGAATTGGTAAGTCGCACTATGAAACCATCTTCATGAACTTTCTAATGATTTCTTGAGAGAAATTAAGTACTCGAAATATGAACTGGTAAGTTAATAGTAATCGTCATTTTATATATTAAGCTTGTTGTTTCTTGGTAAAAATCATTGATAGAAAGATGCCTTTTCTCGCTGCCCATCTCTAATACTTCTCGAGAATAAAATACGAAGGAAATTGGCACGATTTGTTGAACCTTCCTGCTAGTGAACTTAGAATTGTCCGCTGAGTTAAGGGATTCGGTGGAACGCTGGTGGGAATTCATTGGACGCACTTTAGATTGAAACGGCTAGACCAATTCAAAACAGGCTTATTTTAGTGCCATTAATAAAATTTCATGTTTTCACCGCTATTATTGCTTGGTCCAAATAGAAGCGGTGCAATTAAGGAGATATTTTGCCAAACATATTGTCTGCGGAATTTTTCATGTACGTATATCCTTTCAATAGTTGCAATATATTAAAAATGATGCCGTTCTCAGAAGTCTCTCGACATGCACATCAACTTTTCTCGACTGGTTTCCCATACCAAACATCTCTACTGAAATTACCCCTTAGCAACGTAACGTTCCCCACCAAAGGATGTATAGTTTGTGGGCATTAAAATTTATTGTTTTATTTACAAGAAATCACTTTGAAGAGGAAAACAAAATGCAAGTGATAAAATAGAGTCACATTAAACGAGCTTTCAGTATCTATTTTCATGCCAACTTTCGTGGACATAATTTTTGAGCAGTTTAAATCTAAGGTATACGAGAATAAATCGCGAGTCAGGAAAGCTTTTCGCGGACTCGAGGGAAACTTTAATTAAGTAATGGAAATTTCGTACCACCCCGTGCTGCACGCTTATTTTGCAGCTGATGGGATAGGCACGGTGTAGATCTAGGGACGCCTCCGATCACTCTATTTCGCCGGTATTGTCACTCGACGGAAATGCCGATCGTGCCTCAATTTCCTCTGAGACGTCTCATCATCGCCTATTCCTTTGGGTGTACCCAATGTATGTATAGTCCCCTCGATGCGTCTATGCGTTACTCTCCCTTGATTGTCCCTACCCCCTTGATATCCTCACTCTCCTGGTCCCCACCTCCTCTCTCTCACGGACTTCCACTGACTCGCTCCCGCCTCGAATGGCCAACCGCGACCGCCCCATCTACATCCTGTCACCGCTCCACCTGACAGTGCGCCCTTCCTCCCCGACCACGAATCACTTATTCACGTTGAGACCCACGAATGCACGTGCCTCACCTACTCCCTTGGTCGCCCGTCAGCCCACAAGCGCAGATTCACGTCCTAAATCTCGGCGGCGGTGACGTGCATTCAATCGAGATATTCCGTAATGATGAGTGGCGTGATGAAATTAACGTCGAATTTTTTTTTCAAACGTTGGTTGCTGAAAGTTTTGGCTAAAAGTTTTATCCTCACTTATTATTTTTTTGAATGTCTTTTTTTATTACCTGCATGTCACTCTTAGTTATTTCTGTCGTGTTCATCTTGGGGATTAGTTCCAAGAGAAGATCAAGAGAAACTTGGATAAATCGAGCCTGATGAAATAAAGTAAAAATTCTAATCATCCAAAATTTAGCTTAAATAGTCATGAAAGTGTTTTTTTAATGAACTCAAGCATTTCATTTGAGGCTTTATGGAAATTTTTGTTCAAGAGTTAATTCGCTTTTTACGCAACTAGTTTCGTTTCGTTGGTTTGTTGAGATAAAATATTGCATACGTATAAAGAATGTAATGACTTTAAAAACAATTTTTAGCAGTGGTTCAATACGAGGTGCTATGGGTGCAGTAAAGGGGCCGAGTCAAAGACAATATCGAATTATAATATTTCCACTTATTCTAGCTCCGCTGTAGTAGTATAAGAATGATTATCCTATTGGTGGAAACAAAATTGATTCGATCGGAGAAATATGCCCAAAAACTGAGTAAATGAAAAAGTCATTCAATGGAAATTCTCTTTCGTAGAAAGACAAGTTCTCGACTTTTCTTTCTATTCTATACTGTTTCTGTTATTCCGCTCACGCCCGTCCACCCTTCACTTGTCAGCACCTCGCGTCTTCGTGGCCACCCGTCCACATTCCGTTCCCCACTTATTCCGACGCCTCCGAATCCAAGCCGACCTTCAGATATCTGACTTTTTTTCCATTGAATTAAGACATCCAGACCGCCAACGGGAGAGAAGCGCCTGCCGTTGTCGAGAGATTTGAGACGCTGGTATTTTGGGTGCAATAAATTCCATATTTATGTTAACGAGCTATGGTGACTTGAGGGCCTTGGCTTCGTTATCTGCGCCGCTACTTCTGTGAGAGTCACCGGTTTTCGAAATATTGTCCTGCAGTCTAAACGTGGAAAGGAATTCTGAACTCACCTTGAAGAAGATATTGCTTATGTTTATGCTATGAATTGTTCATAATGAATTTGGCGTACGCGTGCGTACGTTGAGGTGAACTGCATAAGGATGAATTGTATGATGGTAGCGTGAGCTCAGTGGTGAAAGCTCTTTTTCAGAAGGAATGTGTATTTGCTGTGTGAATGAAACATTGCTTGTGACGTTTGTGATGCCGAAATTTTCTATTTTAAAACTCGTCAGTGTCTCAAAATAATGACTCGCCGATACTTGTATCTGTGAACATGTAGAATGCATCTTGCTCATATTTGCTTCAATATTCCAAATACTTTCATTCCCGTCCGAGAAATAATATTATACCGCTGAGATATTTTTTGCATAACCGGTCTTCTCATATTTCCGAAAGTAGTGGATTTTATTGCTACTTCGGAAATTAATGTCATGTTTGTTTAAGGATTAAGCTGTGCTGCATCGCCGTAATAGTTGGAGCGTGCGATTCTCTAAAGGCCGTTTTACACGGTACACGGAATTGCGCAGTCTGACGTACGTGTGAAGGCGCAATCAAATTTGCGTCGTGTAAAACGGTGAATTGCTAGAACACATGCGAGAATGCGTGGATGCGAGATGGCGAAATAGCCCCTGTTCTAATTTCGTTCATGCATTCGCGCAATTCCACGCCATTTTAGAAATTAATGCAGCTCTAACCTGCGCAATTCCGTGTACCGTGTAAAACGGCCTTAAGAATCTAGTGATAACTATTTTACGCCTGCCCCTCTGGGAATTATTCATGTTATTGGGGTAATAGGTCGGAGAAATTAATCTGTATTACGTCCAAGAATTCGCGACCTAAGTATAAAAGAAACTCACGCTAATGCGAGACATACAGCAAATAGCTCATCTGAAATTCCTTGGATTGTAGACAACTAAACTAATGAATGGTTTCCGGTATTACTTGGTGATATTTCTCCATTATTTGACCGTAGATTAATTCATTGCACTAAATGTGAACTTAGTAGAAAAACACAATATATTTTCAAGCATGAAAGTGGTGGAGAAATTTTGAAACGACCGCGTTTCATCGATTGGCATGAACGTTACAGGAAATTTATTTGTTTAACCTTATTTTCCCTGGATTAGCTTTGAAAATATTAATTCGGCCGTGTTTGTTGAGGCCCTAATACCCAAATACATAAGTATTGTCGTTTTAAGTGGTCAGCTTTCTCGACATCGTTCAGTAAGAGGCTTATCATCATCGTTGACTGGTTCCTATTCTGCCGAGCATAACAGTCCCACTGTGGCAGCCGAGCGCGTAGCCTTCGACATCCCCGGTCGCTTTCTCTGATCGCACCCGAATGCACGAGAGGTGACCGACGAGAGTCAAGTCCATTAGGCCGGCCGCCGCCACTCGAGGAAGGGGAGTGGAAAGCCAGAGCGTATCCGAAGCTTCATTTCGGGTGCCGGAGACGACCTGCATTACCACCGGAGTGTGTCGCAACTGCGGCGGTGAGGCTAAGCACGCAAGAGACATTCGGGCCGAGTGGAGAGTGAAAACCAATGTCAAAAGCAGCGCTGTCTTCCTGTGACTCTCCTTGAGAGGTGGAGAACATTCGGGCTATATGAGTCGTTGTCTTCCCTAGTCGTCTACGTGAGGATTACGCTTGCATTAAATATACCTTACTTAATAGGTATTGTTGAAGTGGAGTGTACCTTTTCGTCAATTTTTTCCGATGGTGATATATGGTGACCTTCGAAGTAAATGAGTATCAGGATGTTCAAGGTGGCTACAAAGAAACGAAAAGCTGAGGCCAACATTGAAATCCCATCTTCAGTATTACTATGAAAATTAAAAATGGGAGGCAAATGAAATACATATGTGTGCGTGTACTATTAAAACCCCTTCACTTCTCCTTCTTCTTGAATACTAAACATACTTGGGATAAAATATTCAATCGAAATGAACACACGAACACAAAACCAATCGTCGAAGTTAGTCAACCAGGCGTATCAAGTATCTCGGTCCTTCGCATTTCAATCTCGCTCGTATTGCAGAAGCCGAAAATTGCTTTGATATTTACTCTGAGTGTAACAATGTTGCCCATTTAATCGTGAGATAAGTCACTAGTCACTACGTTATCGGCTCATTTATGTTGTAAAATCATTCCCTCTTGGCTTAATTTTAGCGAATTAGAAACAGTTTTGAAGTTATTAGAAGGATTTTATGCTTTCGATTATAATGCGCTAAGTTCGCGTTGTGGACTGGTTTTCGACGTCGGTGGCGCACACCTACACGTTTGGTACTCCACAGTTCCCTTTCCTCTTCTCTTTATGTGGAACAATTTTCACTCTTATTGACCCCCGTCCATTTATATGCATTATAAACAATAAAAAGTACCATAACTTTTTATTGCTTACGATGGATTTTCACAAAGTAAAGCCTGAAGCAATCGCGTTTATATGCATTATAGTTCTCGAGCGTCAAGGTTAGGAGGCTTTATTGTTAATTTCTTCCGATGCTCCATGCTTATGACTCATAGAGTACTCAATGTGCGGGGCTGTAATGGCGAGCCAAACAGAAACGCGCGGAAAGCGTTGGCGTGGTGGGAATATGGGAACAGGAATGGGCGGTACATTGGCTGCGCGAACAACCTCCATGCGGTTGCACGTGTTGACTGTGATTGTGTCAGGGGTGGCCATCGGGGAGTTGGCCCCGCGAGGTAATGTCGCCAGTGTCCGTGGCTCACGGTGTCGCGTGCCTCGAGGTGCCGGGGGCAGATGGAATAATCGGAGGATGAGATGGGAATGTAGGAAAAAATATAAAGGTCGTGGAGTGGTGGGCGAGTGTAATATGTGACTCCGCTCATGAAATTTCGTAATGCGGCCACGTTCCGTGTGGGCACGGGTAAAGGTCGCGCGTCGGGAGGATGTGTTGTCTGCCGGCGTGCATTTCAATGCCTCGGTGTCCCCTCGGACAATTTCGTGTCACTTTGCGTCGATAGTGGGTCTGTTGGGGGATTCCCCGGTAGTTCATAATACGAGCGGTGGATATTTGATAAACCCCTGCTCTGAGTATCCCGCAAACTAATTTTTATATTTTGAGGGAGTCACTACTTCATTTATACACTTTTGGCATCATGTGTTTTTGGATATATGATCCTACCATGATGTTTTCTCTTTCTAATTCAATTTTCTCAACCCTTATTTTTCCATAACATTGTTATGTTCCAGTATTTGCGACATATCTCCGCTCATTATCGCGAGAAATCAGAGGATCCTGTGACATGTGCTTGAGATAGCGTCATGAAATTTTGCAATATGGAAATTATTTTATGTTATATATATTTTCCATTGAATTTTGGGGTATTCTTATGTCCTATTGGGTACATAACTCAATTCAATGTAATATTAGTAAAAATCATTGTTACCCTCCGGGCTTCAGAAATTATCATCGATGTACCTAATTCTCTCGAAGGATTTTGTAATACCTATGTGGGAGATATCCCCAGTTATAGAGTTTTTTAGTAAAAGAAATAACTATATCCCTAGGTTCTTTTGGTTACTTTTGAATATGCGGTCGATTTGGCTTTTGGCCTTAAACTCCTCCGCTGTACTGGTTACAATTTCTTCTCTTGCATAAAATTATTTCATGGGTGATTTCCTTGAGTTGCTTTTATGAATAGCTGCTTCGATCTTCGTTTTCAATCCTTTTGTCGAGAGATCCTGTTGTCGAGAGATATGTTTGGATGAGTATTAACCTTCTCCCTTTTGATTTAGCCATCTGAAGAAGTAAATGGTGATTTTTGCTGATAGCTTGATAGTGACAGATAAGTGTTTCAGAATTTGACTCACAATTTTTTTAAGAATTGGATTTTGGAGAACAGATAAATGTGAATATTATATATAACACATAATTTCTACTGCGGCTGGTTGGTGCTGAAAAACTATAATTCTACTCCTGCAAAATCTTTTTATTGTTGTCATTCGGGGGTAGAATGAATGGCACGACGTAAAATATGTAATTTTACAGTTAAGCCTCCTCGATGCGAGTGTTCAGAGCAATTAGGTTGATTGGGTCATCAGCTTCGTGGCATTTCCCTGGCTTTGAAAAATGGTAAATATGTGAATTTCACGTCCTTAGCTGATTCTAGAGGCCAATGCCGACTCGATTATCCGATACCAGTTTTCTCTTTACGGAAATTAAATTGAGAGATTTTTTTCCATTCTCACCTCCTCCTGTTATAAAAAGTGGGATCTCAACCTTGATGGGTCAGCAACGAGGTAGAGTGGTCGTAATTTGTTGGTGGTCATGAATCACTAGCGAAATTAAGAAAACGGAGGACGGCTTTCGCAACCGTCAGTTTACTTGTCATTTTTTTGAATTGGTTCTTTCTCCCGAATCATCTTAAGGATGGGAAGGTCTTTTTTGTATGCCTTTTCTTATCTTGCTTCGTCCATTTGCCTGTTTTACCGGCGGAATCTTGTAATTGATTATTAACACTCATCCCATGGTCGGATCGACCTAAAATTGTGCACTTTTCCTTGCATCTGATGACAATAAAATATTCAATAATCAGGCATTTGAATTTTTCCATAGCGCTCTACTGAATTTACTTAATTTCCAAATGGAAAAAAACATTTAAATTTCTCATTAGATGGAGTTAATTATAAAGATTTTCGCGTAAAATTTCTTGAAAGCGCTGGTTTAATTGATTAAATGATTCACCACTAAAAATTAGCTCGTGAAAATATGACTGAATAATTTTTTAAAACACGCTTTTTCCAAAAACTGTTTAAAATTCACTGAAAATAAAAAAATACGATTTTCATCACTGGAAAAATAAAGCCTGGATGCTGATAGGATTAAGATATTGCGTGCTAATCCTTACTCACCTATCTGGTTCTCCTGTACTCATATCTAATGAGCACTCACGCTTAATTTTCCAAGATTTGAAAAGCATATTTTTTTACCATTAGTGCATGTAAACTAATTTTGGAATAAGTATTTTTATTTTTTTTATTTTGTTGTGTTTGGTAAAAATTGGTTGCTTTCACTGAACTTTGCCGTCCTGAATTATTTATTAAATTCCTCAAAACTATATTCGTGACTATGAATAGAATTTTTATCATAGTAATTGCCAATGGATAGTATATGAAATACCTAAGTTTTTATATGACAACATCGATTTCATTTTCAGAAAATATATATGCTAGACAAAGAAATCCCTTACTGTAACCTTTAAAGCTCATCTGCCGAAACAATGTCATCCCAGATTTCAGGGTCTGAATCTTCTAAGTACTTTTATTGGTACAATGGTCAATGAGAGGATCGCCCTATGTCCTAATAGAAAATTCCATCCTGTTCTTTGAATATTATTTCGTTGTGCTCGTTCTAAATGTATATTAAACCCTGAAAAATCTGTGGTAGTTCTTCATTTGATTGAAAATTTCAAGTATTATCATCTTTTCAGCCTTATAAAATTTTGTTTCCTCACGTCTTTTACATTTATACATATTCATTCTTTTAGGAACAGCAACTTATTTTTCTCTTCAAGTTATTACCATTTGCTTGCATCCTTTTTTTCTTGGCTGATGGATAGGTATAACTTGGGAATGAACCAGATTTGAAAGTTACCAAATGGTTGTAAAGCTCGTATGCTCTTGATCCTATATTTTTGTATTCTTTTTCGCTGTTCGGGTAACGTATTTTTTATGCTATAATGCCAAGAAATGGATAATCTTGATTCTTTATAATAATTTTGATTGTTTTTTTGGTGGTGACGGATGGGACATGAAGATATAGGTCGTATGTGGAACTGAAGGAGGCGATGCTATAGTGTCTAACGGGTGTGAATCATTTTATCCGTGAATATTTTGACTAACCATCGTAACTTATTGCTTTACCAACTTCAACCGGTGATAACCTCCTCTTATAGTACTTTTGAGTCAATAGTAAATAATTATTTTAGCTTTCCTTCACTTTCCATGGGCAAATATTTTAATTCATCTTCTAAGTTTATTTTTAGGTAGCATACGATTAAAGCAACAGCTCAATAAAACTCTTTCTATACTACTTCTACTTACTCTTTTCTTCTGCTCAGAATGAAAATGACACGTCACTGAAGGTGAAATCGCATAAAGAAACTTCTAAACTATATAATGATGTTTTCACTCTGGTCGGATGTGGTGACGCTCCGTCATTGTGCGCTTAATAACCCACCTCCAATCCAGCTAACTCACAAACGCAGCATTTAGTTGGGAATCATGCTGCATTGTCCGGGCCGTTTCGGCTTTGCGCCATCCGTGTATGGCCCCATGCCAATGTCGCGCAGACTCATTATTCAAAGGCTTTTTATTTTTATTCGCATCCGACGTGCGATGAAAGTGAAAAGGTTCAGTCGTGGGGGACATGGTCTCGCCCTATATCATTCCGGCGTAGACGCCGCTGCGTGGATTTGTGTCAAGCTCGTTTGAAATGCATGGACGGATAGAGAGGTTCCAATTGCATCCTCCCCTCTCCCCCCTTCCACACTACCACAGAGAATCCTTAACTCCCCCCACCCCTTCCATCCCCACCTCCTCCCCTCTGATTCATGGGGATCTCTTGGAAAGCTTCTTCGAAGATGAAATCTTCTCTCTCGCCTTCGAGTCCTTTTATGAATTCTCTGCCGACCGTGTTCGAGTCGTCCCTGGCCAAGAGATTACTTTGGCGCTCCTCGCTACCCCCGCCTTCTACCTACCGCGGCCAATCTCCCCTTGACCCTTATTTACACTCATCTGCATCTGCAGAGTACCCTGAGATCCGCGCCCGGGAAATGGGGCTGGAGGTGATGCCTCAAGGGGCGTGTGGGATACGTGACAGACGTAGGTATGCTTGAGGACTGTGAATTACGGGTGTTATTAGCGTCGTGGGGAGCGGAATGGGCATATGGGTGGTGGTACCTTTGGCTGCTGTTCGCGGGGTCCCCGGTTCAAATATTAGTGAAGCCTCCGGACAACCCCATAATTAAACCTCGAAATACAAGCTGTTCCAGGGACAGTATCTGCCTTTCTAAACCTGAATGTGTTAAGTATTACACGCATGTCACTTTTTTTCGGGGTGAGCTCTACCCTCATCTAAACCTACCTTGGGGAAGAATCAGTGAGTGAGTAAATAACGAAGTGACTTTATTGACTGTGTAATTGATAATTGCTCATTGTGGAAAACTTTCTCTTTCTTGCTCTGAAATCTGCTTTGACACTTACTTTTTATATCCATTCTGCTTACTATTTTGAGTCAGTATTTATCAGATTTGAGATACTACTTAGTTCTCCGTGAGTGTTACTATCAATTAGTTTAAATTCTAGATTATTGATCTGAAACTTCATATCTGAATGTAGGGTAGTGGCAGCCATGCGATTTAAGAATTCTATTTTTTCGGGAAGTCTCTGCTATTTTCTCAAATCTTGTTGAATTTTCCCTTAAGACATCCTTTCCTTGTACTACCTTGGTGATAATTGGCAGTTTTGTTTTGATATTTATCATACACTCTAAAATAGCAATGAGTAATTGGCTGACCTATTGAGAAACATGAGAACACGTTGAATTTTTCCGCGAGGAAATTATAAAATCATCTATTCAAGCCCTCTTTAAAAGGCTTCCGCAGATGCCTACTGAAAATATACTAAAATTTTATTTATTTCAATGACCCCCGAAAACAGGACATTGAGGCCTTTACATCGGGAGTTTAAACAATCAACAACAGAAGACCACTCACACTCATGTCCTGGAAGGGGAAACCTATCCAGGCGGGACTCGAATACGCGATCTTTGGTATGGTAGTCGGGGACTTATCCTCGTCGCCAAGGAGGTCGACGAATTCAGTATGTTTTCACCCTAGTGAAACCTGAACCCCAAGTTAAAAGCATTCCTCCCTAATATTTTTAGTTTTGCTGTGCGCCTTTTTGGGTCGCTGTCTGATTTGGAACGTTGTTGGCCATGAATGCGTGGGTTATGTTGTCCATCGTCGTGAGAACGGGGTGCTCTGGAGCTAACTCGGAGGAAGCCACCGAAGGGAGCTCGAGAACCAGGTGAGCGGTGATTTTGAAATTGCGGGGCTCGCGGAGGAGAGAGAAAAATAAATAGTCTATAAGAAAAATTGAATAGCGGCGTATCGTGTTCAGACTATGTATTGCGAGTTGTCACTCCTCGATGTCTATTTTCATTTTGTCCAACATTTGTGCTTCAAGTTGCTTGTCCTCTGATCGACCCACTCCTTTTTCCCATATCCATTCAATCTCCCTTTTTGCCATCCCTGTTCTCCATCACTCCCGTTTCCCCCTCCTACCGCTTCAGGCCGACTTTTAATCCTTGGATTGAATTGAGTTCCGTCCCTGCCCACGCAGAGGCGCTAAATGCCTAAACAAGCGCGCTCCGCATCGCCGTACAATGGAATTGGATTGTCGGTCGCCCACTCCCCCGGAGCGTGTTTTGTCCCAGACTCCCTTATTTTTTTATCGACGGACATTTTTTTCAAAATAATTTTGCTCCCGTGTCGGAGTGAAGAGCTCCGGTTAACGTGCGTGCCCGCGATGTCAGATTAATCATCGAGAATTGGTTGGAATGTGCGCCAAGTTTAATTATTTTATTGCATCTCTTCTTGAATTCCGCACTTCCTATCTTACATGTATCGTCACAAAAGCCTGAGATTTTTGTGAGTGTTGACATTGCATTCGCCTATTGAGAATATTTCGAAGAAACTGGTTGGTGATCGCTCCAACCACATACTTCTCCTATTCACGGTCAGAATTGTAGCCTCCTTCGGCTTTCGCGTTCAGTTGAATACTGCTGTTCTGCTGTCAGTTTTCCTGCTACGTCGACTCTAAATTGACGATATACCCGATATTTTATTGCTAAAAATGCTTAATTAAGCCACTGTCTCGCAAAGGTAGTTATTTTTTAAGCATTTACTCGTAGAACAAAGTATTGAGTGTTCGAAATTTGATTAATGCGTTTTTCATGACATTGTTCGTCGATCTAAGCATGGGAAACTAGGGAAATTCGATGCGACAAGGATGATGTTAGTCTGTGTTTGTCATTCAAATTCTAGCAATGTATCTGAATGGCCTCAGTGTCGATACTTCGCTATACTATGTCATGGCTTTAAACTTTTTTTAATACTCTGCCATACCGGACACATTTTGGATCTTCAAGAAACTTTTGAAGACACCACCTCCTTTGCAGCTATTATCGTGAGAGCAACAGGGGCTTTATGTACGCTTGCGCTAGAGGTAAGTTGAAAACCTGAGAATCAGAGGAACTTGGAGTCGATTACAATGTTATTGTTGTTTTTCTTTAGGGAATGTGGTTGTTTGGCAGATAGAGCGTGTGACTAATTAGTGATGGGTACCACGTTCAAATATCTGGAGAAGCCTTTGGACACGCCAACATAGATACTTGGATAGGTCCACTGGTAAGGAACTGATCTCTACCCTGAAATTATTAAGTATACACGTTTTTATCTTCCTTCATATTTCCAAGCTCCCTTCGGGTTGTATCAAGAAATGAACGGAAAAGGGCTTGCACTTTCTCATTATTGACGACGTAAATATATGCTCTTTGATAGGTTTTATCTTGTTGCCTGGGATTCATCGTTATTAATTTTGTTTAGCCCTTTAAATTATTTTTTGGAGTTTCTGGGAAAGATGCTATTATGTTCTTACAGGCAAATTTTTAGGATCATTACTCGAGAAGTAATGAATCTTCGAAAAATTATGAATCTATTTACGCAGAGATTTCCCCTCTAGGTGTTTGATATGAATACGTCTTTGAATTTTCATTTACTCCTGCTAGAATAAAATTAATATTCATTTACATGTTCTTGAATTAGTCTGTAATCATTGTCTTCTCTGGATTGGTGTTATTTTTTCGCTCAGTCACAATAAATTTTCTCTGATGGTCATTTTCGTTTGCAAAATTATCGAAGCGGTTCCTCATTAATTTGTCGACATTTCCTCGTACGCGCCGGAAATAGCAAATTTGTGTGATATAATGTTCACAGCTTTATTTTATCCCATGCAAAACCATTAATTTCAGTGGGATCCCTTTTTATTTCAACATTCATCACTTCATTTCAACCATTTAAAATGCTGGGTTCCTATCAAAAAAGCAATTAAATGCAAATATAAGGCCGGTGATATTTGTAAGGCCGACATGTCCAATTAGTTTCCTCGTTTGTCATCTCCTCCGAATTCAATGGTACCATATAAATTCTCCGAGTAAGTATCGTTCATTTTTATTGATCCCACTAAATAATCAGAAAATGGTTGAAAATTCGTCGAAAATGAACAGTAATTCAAAATTTTCTGCGTCTCCTGAAGTACGAATACATTATCAGTGTCTTAATTTCTAAGCATATGCCGCAACACTAATGGAACTGTCCTTCGGTGAATGTGAGTGATAATCTAAGATAATATCCTTTTGTTGATTGATGAATTTCCTGGGGTGATTTATGCGAAGTAAATTCTAATATGGAATTGACTTTTTTCTAACTCAAGGTTTAGCTGTTTAAAATTCTCGAGGAGCACTCTTGTAGAACTTATTAATGATCTTTTGAACATTCTGCATGGTATTAGTTTTCCCTATTTAATTTTACGATTAATATCACCGCTTTAATTTGCTTGTACTTATCTTTACGTCCGCGTCGCCTCAACAGAAACAACTTTTATCGCACAGGCATAATATGCTGACTTATATTTTTTCTTCCGAAATCTCTCAAAAATATTGATATGAATGAATTTTCCCCTTGTATTTAGTTGATAGTATTTATGTATTTTTTAACTCTTCGGCGTGTTTAAAGTGCATGGCATTGGTTTTTAATCCAAAGAGGCTGGTCATATACCATCCATGAAAATTCGAATCAATTTGCATTATCAATCAAATTTTTTATTTTATTCTTTCCCTAAACTTATAGCTCTTCACTAAAGAAATTTTATCTGTACAATTTAGCAGTGCATTGGCATCACGTTACTTATCTTTGTCGCGTCGCGACAACGCGTCGTTTCTGAGTATTAATACCGGAATTAGGCTGTATCTTCCAGAAATGGCAGTCTATGAGTGATATGATTATATCATAGGATTCCTCGTTCGTCTATGTTGAGGTAAAGCTGCAGTCAAGCCCATACTAATACTTCATGTCTTCCTGTGCCTTATTAGCCAACTGCCATGAGATCTGGCATCGGAAGACACTAGCCTCCTAGCTAGTAGACAAGTGTGTGATTCAAAATTCATATTATCATCAATTCGCGACATCTTGTTCCTAAAGCTTCAACCTTGAAACCCTCAGTGTTACTCAAATTGGTGTCGTATTGTCATTGAAATTTCTATCCGTGAGTATTTCCTCATTATTTAGCAGTTGTCCTTCTCGATAAAATTTTTATTTCGGCATATTCAGCCGTTCAACAGGAAGACTTAGTGGCTCCAGGCCAAGATTGAGAAGACATGGTACCCTTTAAGTGTTTATTTATTTCTTTATTTCCACTGTTTAAATCATAAGGGGTGTAGCTCGATTTGTGAGCAAAAGCATATCTATGTGTGCATCCAAAAATTTTATATTCAAGAGGATATTAAGACCAAAAATAAGTTGAAAAACAAGATTCCATCGCAGTGGTTATTATTGCTTCCGGAGCAATATTAAAATTCCGCTCAAGATGAACTCAAAAGCTGCTGCAGCAGTTCAGCTAAATAAAGCAGTCCATATTCCATTTTTTACGTAAAATTACCTCGGCTGTGCTTCGTTTTGTAAGTATTTTAGATAGCAATTTCTTGTTGTCTTTTCCGTTATTGGAATTTGGGTTATTAAAATTCCGTGTTTATTGAAAACATAGACGAAATTCCGTGCTCCTGTAATCTCCAATATTTTCCTTCAAATCTGTTTGAGCTTCATTGAAAGCACCTTTTTTTTACATATGTTTGCATTACATCGTCATCAGGGCATGATGGTTGTGAAATATTTCATACCATATTTTCAAATTAATGTCCTTGACCATTTTACGCAGAGTTATTGTGATATTTAACTTGTAACTTATTGTAACATCTTCGAGGAGGGTATCTATGGCTTTGCGCAAATGAAATATCGTTGCAAGGCGAGGTGGTTCATGTCAAGAAATTGGCCCTCAACCCTGTATGTGTGAAATTTACGCGTCTCAATCTTAGGGTGTGGGAACTTCTGGCCAAAGGAATAATACAAATACGATTCCAAGGGTCACTAGCCAGTTGGGCAGTGGCAGTGGCTTACCTTTGTATCTGTTTTGTCTGTTCCTTACTTGAGATGAGCACTGAGCACTGCCCTCATCTTGCGGGCCTAAATACTTCGATGTCAATCCCGTAGCTTGAACTATTACAGCGCTCTACCAAGTAGCACGTGCGGGCGTAATTTTTTTCGATGCAAAGCGGCGGCGTCCACGTCGATGGTGTCTACGGAGCGAATTATTCGCTCGCATACTTTAAAAATAGACGGCCAACGATTGACGGGTGAATCTAAGATTAAATAACGTGTTTGCATTTTAGTATAACTGGAAAATTCACCGTCTTATTTACAGCTGACTTACATATTGGCAACGCGGTACACACCTTTATTCTGGGGTGATCTCCAACAATGGCGGATCCAGAGAAGGGCTGGGGTGTATACCATCCCTTTTATATCCAATTTACTACAAATAATGTTTTATTTTCGAGCATTTACTACTGCGGTGATGTTAATCCCCAGGTCCGTACACCTAACCCCCCATTTTCCCTATCCTGGATCTCTGATCTTCTCTAGCTACTGATCTATACCCTCGCTTAACCAAAATAACATTTGGGTAGAAGCACTAAGTGAGTGAATGAAGTTCTATCATTCCTGATTTCGATATTACAGTTTAACTAGCCGCGTATATCACGCACTATCATAATTTCTGTTTTACGACCATGCCGAAGAGGAGAGGGTTGTGGGTACGAAACGAGTAAAACTCTGCAAGGTTGTGTGGAAGGGGAATGGTAAGGATAAAGTCGCTTGATTAGAATTTTCCCACTAAAGCGGAGCTTCAGTGGACACCTCCTCCTCTACCTTCCCCACCCCCGAGGGCTGTGTGCCTGGCTTTCATTTATTCATTGTGCTTTTCTTGCGCTTTCTTCCCTGGCTCGCCCTCCTCTCCCCGCTACCTCTTCCCGCGGTGTGTCGACTCGCCTCCAGTTTAGGGCTCTGCGAGGCCCACCTTTTTTATTAGGACGAGCAGTGGCGGGGCATTTTTTTTAATCTCCTCCTCGCCTCTTTGAGATAGGCCAGGACTGCCGTGAAAAGTGAAAGGGATGCGGCCCTCAGGGCTCTCTTTTTTTTTGTTGGTCGGGGTAGAGAGTGAATAGAGTGTGGGATATGACGTGGCGGAGAGGTTTTGGTGCCAGGTTTTTCGCGGTGGAGTCAGCGACGCTGCTCAGCGAGGGCTCCGAATTAAGTGATTGCATTCCTTCCCCACGGATTTTTCCCGCCGCGTCGCGTCGGAAATGAGTGAATTGTGTGCCGAACGGAGTTCATTTTGTTAAATCTGGCCCGTCCGATCGGGTTAACATCATCAGCAAGGGGACTACGCAGCTCAGGTTCCATTCCGTACCAAAGCAGGTTTAATTCTTTCGCTAATTCGGTTGCTTTTTAATCGGTTTTCAAAAGTATCCGCAGAGATGAGTGCAGAGTGATCCACTTCTTTCCAATATTTTGCTATTATGAGTGCTATTTGCGATTGCTAAGAATAGAACTGATGAGTTATTAGTAAAATATATCACCTAATTAAGAGTACAAATTTTTTTTGACAGCCCGGATTATAACTTATTTCTCCGTGAAATCGGGTCTCTTTACCCGTCAGCGATGGGGTCAGCGACTTCTGTAAACCCATTTAAATGTGCGATGGGTGGCAACACATTTAGAGGCCTAATATAACGTCCCTTGTTCTGCTTGTAATACTCGTGATCGCCATCGTCAGTTTAACTACGGCTCTGCGCTCTGCTCTGTTTTAGATTGAGTTATTCATACACGAATATTACAGCAAAGGATACTTCGGTCAGTCAATGGATTCGTTGACACCTTGAAGGCTCTCACACACCTGCGCGACCGTGGTGGCTACTGCGGCCACTTAGACAGCTCGCCCATAGAACTGCACACACATATGCGAGAACAACAGAAAACATATATTCAAAGGACTTTACTTTTCAGTCAGCGTTGGTGCTGTTTTTTGTAGCGCAAATTTTCAATCTCATTTCTGCAATTGATTTGATATCTTCTGATTTTAACAAATGCATGGATTCAGCGTTCATTACAAGCGATATGAACCCTTTCGTTCATTTTGAACGATTTTACCAGAGAATCATGATTCAACTCATTCTGCTCATCCCAATGAATCATTTATTTTGAACGAATGCGTCACGACGCCGCTCTGCACCTAACCCTTCGCCCCGAAAAGTAGCGCGATGTTGTACTTTCAGACCACCGATCTCGGAAAGTCGAGTTGGACCGCCAGCGGTGCGGACGAACTCGGAGCGGGACCCGGCCTACACTTGGGGGCCGCCCTGGTATGTGCGCGCGCCTTTAACACGTGGGGCAAATGACCGGAGATCGCGGCCGCGCAGGTGTGTAGAGCATGACGGGGTTTTTTTAAGCAGCGACATCATTGAAAAAATGATGACGAGATCATTTTGGTATTTTCCGAGTGTTATGTTGTATGATGCCGAAAATATGCCTAAGGTTTTATTCATTGCTGTCCGTATTCCGTAATCAGGTGTAATGTGAAAACGAAATCTGCTAATTATCGCTAACATCGTCGACAACATGAAGGCCCTACGTTTTGAGTTACCAGTAGCCCAAAAATGTCATCTTCATTTTAGTAACAACCATTCAAAAGCCTTCAGATTTTTTTAACACTTTAAAAATCTGTGAAATATCGAAAGTAACAGCGCTAAATACCATTCTCCACAGTAGATCCCAGTCCGTTATAATCAAGTTTGTATAGGAGTATTTTTTCTCAGATTTTTTTCTTTGAGTAATTTCCGCATCAAATCAAATCACGCCCCCCGCAAGGAAACCTATTTTTCTCTTTGCCTCTTATCCTGCTTCTGATATGTATGATTTTTAATGCATCCCGTTTTATTTTCAGATTTCTGCGATACTTGATTCTGTCCTGAGATGACGACGCACTTGCCCCGAAAGATATAACATGAGGTAAGTTAGCAGTCATTTTATCTAGAAATATGGGTTCATTTTTATTCCCATCTGTAGTCCCAACGACGTCTTCACTGTATTTTACGACGCCTCCCAAATTTTGGAGAAGTGTTGAATGTATGCTATTAAATTCCTTATGAGCATAGGTTGAATAATGCTGAAAAATTAGAAATACATGTCGTGTAACTAAGCTTAAATTATTTCGAGATTGCAAACGCCTTGCCTTTCTTTAGTTTATACTAATATAATACGTTACTTTATTACCAAAAGTAACACTCTCTATGGTATTTGAAACCATCTCCAATTCTTTAGAATCCATGCAAATACATTATTGGTTTGAACTTTAAGAATAAACGAATGCACATTTTGTCATTTTTGTGGTTTTTTATCATTACGTTTTCGTGTTCTGTTTCATGACAGGTGTAATTCATAATTCACATTGTCCGGCGATATCTGGTGGTAATGTTTTACATCCATGAGAATAAAATAAAATGGTAAACTTCCACACAATTTTATTAACAAAGTACCGACCCGGTTTCGATACCCTTGATAATGACACTACGTGTCGAAACCGGGTCGTTACTTTGTTAATAAAATTGTGTGGAAGTTTACCATTTTATTTTATTCTCATCGGTGTAATTCAGTTCAAACGTTGTTTACCTATGTGAAACCAGCACATAAAACAATAGCTTCAGTGCATTCAGCCGGAAGTCCACCGAGACATTGCCTCGCTGGCATTTCAGCGTTAATGTCACTGCCGTCCTGACCAAAATTTTATGCATTCCGATTTAGGCATGCATGAAGTCAAAACTATTCAAACGCGTTCCTAATCCAGCCATTTTATTCCTCTCGGCAACTCCAATTCACCGTGTGCCTTTTCGCCGTTTTAGCTCAGTCTCTTACGTATTAAGTATCCATTTTCTCCACGGATACATCTTTCAGCTCCTCGCAAAACTTCTCGCTCCGCCTCCTGCCTCTCTTTCCCGGAGTACCTGCCTCCTGAAGCTTTGATAGCTATCGCAGTAATGCGTGTTGCGAAACGGCGCGGAGTGGTACGAGGACACATTAATGTGTCGCCCATGTGAGAGCGTCCCATTATGCGTCCTCTCGCCTCTTTCTCCTTCAAAGCGTATCCGTGTCGATCTGTGGGTGTTAAGGGGCGCGGGACTCTGGTTCCGAACACGACCGTGCCCACCGAGGATTCCGCTCGAGGTCAAAAGTTCCTCGTTTCTGTCAACCCCCTTGTGTTTCTCGCTTTAGTGCGTTTCCTTCGCTCCTCCACAGTTCCGATCTCACGCTTTTTGTCTCCCTCGTGTTTGTTTTGTGATTCGAGGTACAAGTGTCGGCATTTTTTTTAGCATTCTCATGATTTCGTTTATGTTAAGGCTTTTAGCGAATTGAGTTATCTTCTTGCGGTGATGTTCTGTAGCCGGATATGTTCTCTAGAGATGGGTAAAAAAAAAGCTGAACTGCCACAAAAAAAATGTTCGCTGTTCGTGCCTGATCTTTCGTGCGGCGTATTCGGGCTAGCATATATGCTTACCGTGACGTATTTTAAATTGCGGCTCAATCTAAAATCTCTAGCTAGTGCGTTGCTATGGTTACAACAGATGGCGGTTACAATGCAGGCATCCTAAGCCATCGAAGCCGCGTCAGAAACCACCGAGCCCCTCCCCATCGTTCTCTCCACCCTTGCCTCCAGTCATCACGTATAGCGAACTCCCAGATGACAAAAATTATTGAACTGCAGAAAATTTCGTATGGGCGTTCGTTTACATCTGGCCGTTCGTTTCTTCTATGCGTTCGTTTCCTCTGGGCGTTCGTTTTTATGTGGGCGTTCGTGATTATTTTTCCGTTCGCTTTCATTTAAGTAAGTTCTCTAAGCTTTCTATAAGTAATTAATGTTTTGTAGAATCATAAAAAACAATATCGTGTAACTCACTTATAACTTTTGACTTTGGATTTTTTATACCAGCAAGTTGCCATTTCGATTTGAAGGTAATTAAAACGAAGTAGGATTTGGTGCTTTCTCGGCGAATCTTGTTGATGAAGTCTTCTCGGGAAATCAGCCGGGTCGGGATAGACCTTGCTGTCAACGTTTCAATGGCCTTCTCTGCCATCGTCTTTTGGGCGAAATTCGTTCTTCGGGCATCCTGACCCGTCTGATTTCCCGAGAAGACTTCATCAACAATGAAAACGAAATTTTCTTCATGTACCTTTTAAAATGATGACATTCGCCTTTTATGGGGGTAAAATAAATCTTTATAAACTCGAAAAAGCGTGTTCAGAGTACTAAACATTGAGCACTTGCGGATGAATCGAAATTTCGTCAAAATATTCTAAAGTTCCCTTAAATTTATATGTATTCCCAATGAAAACTCATTATGAATTAAATTTTCATAAAAAGTGTACTGAGTGATCCTTTACATATAGTGACTGCTAGGTGTTGTATTAAAAATTTTGTTTGCCACTGGTGTTTTATGCAACCCGGCCGTAATATCTTCTAGGTGTTATTTATGGCTGAAAGAGGTTTAATGGAATTTAGTATTACCTAGAGTGGTTGTGATTTCTCTTGTGCATTTTGGAATTCCATTCATTATTAATTCTGTAATGAAGGGAATATGTGATTAACTGCGTATAAGTTTTTTGTGAGATACTTACTCAAGAATGCACCAAAACCGATTCATATACATCTATCTATGCTCCATGTCGTAACTCGAGAGTTTAAAACTCCTTGTTCGTTCATAGAACTCACATCTGGGACGTAATGGTATTATGAATCGCTAGTAAGTATTCTGTTTTCGCATGCATAAAGCTGAAAAAATAAGGTAACTGCCAATTTCGCAATGTACGTTTCCTCTTCCCAGTAAAATTGAACGGCATGCTCACATAAGTGAAGTAAGCAGCCGTGTTTTCATCGTTATTTTTCGCAGTAAAACTAAATTCACACTAACATCCGAAGGCAATGAAAGATAGCCTTTGCTTTACTTCTCTGTCTATGAAAGACTAACTTAATCACGCCTTGGAAATTGAATCGGAATACTTTATAGCGTCGATGGAGCAGCCGTAATCCTTTTATTGACGACGAGCGTTGTCTTTTATCCATTTTTTTGCCTTGTCTCTCAATTACTTTAAAATAGCTTATTTTCCCTTTGATCTATTCATGGATTAATAAATTTTAATTCATTCGGCGAACTTCTTGTCAATAATGAGATCTATTATTGAATTATTGCAACTTTTATATTGACCTACTGCAGATCTTTGTGTAAACTGAAACCTAATGCAAAATAGATTTCAGTTCCTGAATTATTTTTCATGCATTCGTTAAATTTCTCCTTATGTATAGAATAGGACATTTTGCCTATTAGTAGACGTTTTTCCCGCGATAATATTATAATTAATGTAGCTTTTGTTTCACGATGGACTTAATGTGTGTATCATGCCTGTAATGCTTGATGACTTTGTATGACTTTGACTCGGCTTACAGTGGTAGCTTCGCTCATTTGCAATGGAGCTTGCCGTATTGATTTCGGGACTCTGTGGGTGGGCTTAAACCCGTTTTCCAGGCATTGGCGTAAATTTCCGTCCCCAGCCCGGCGACTCCATATTTACGCCTTTGCTTCACATTATCGTGAGCCTTTAAGGTCATGGTTTTCGTTCCCGTTGTTTCGGTCGCCCTTTCCCTTGCAATGTGTCGGCCTTTCTTAGGGCTCATGCCATGTAAGCACTTCGACCTCTCTAAATTTTCTACCCCCACTCCTGTACCCTCGTCCGAGAAACCTCTATAACCTACTCTATCCCGAACAGACATTCCGATGCCCTCTTTTCAGAAATGTACGATCGTCGACCGTTATCCTGCCGTCTCCCTGTGGAACTTCTATTCTCTATCTCTGGGATAGTATCCACTCCAGCAGTACTCTCTATCTCTTCCTTTGTTCTTTATTAGTTTTTTGTCTTAATATAACTCCATTCCTACTTATCTTCTCCTCCAATTTTATCCCAATTTCCCTTTCACTTCGTGCCATGACCTCACATCCTATCATTCAAGGGGTTTCAAGGCCGTAGCCAGAATTTTTTATGGCGTATAGCTCCATGAACCCTGGTAAAAATTTCAATGGGAAGAAACGAACTTCATCAGCGTATTGGTTTGCACATAGGGCCGGATAGCCAAAGGTCCGAGGTTCTACTCCCGTTTCAGGGTATTTTTTTTCAATTTAAGTTAATGTGAATGTAAGGGGTGGGGGAGGGTTACGTGACGGATTTGTGCCTTTCGGAGAGAGTATGCATCTCGGAGGAGTTATTTTTAGGGGCCTTTGACTTCATCTTATCAACATTTCCTAGGGCGGTGAAGTTTTTCATTTTCTGCCCTTATTGAAATTCTAGCCTCTTGCCCTCTTTTACTCTTTTCATATCTATCTTCATCCTACTTACGTCGTCTCTCCCCCTCTGATATAGCTGCCACTGCGTGAGATTCTCTTTCTTTGTTCTCTATTTGTTGATTTTTTCTTAATGTCACCTAATATACGCTGCTTTTCTCATTTGATTTTATACTTCTTTCCCTTTAATACTTGGATTCAACTTACATAGAGCTACTCATATTACGGTGTTCATTTTCTTTATCAGGATACTAACTCCATGACCTAAACTCTTTTCAAATAAACCTTTCGTAGTGCTTTCAGGATCCTTTGTTTTTAGGATGAGATTTAATTTTAAATATGCTGAATTACAGTCCTTTTATCATTTCCAGATTCATTTATATGGTATCGTGTTTGTTAAGTAGTTGAAAGGATAAACTAAATATAGTGTTGTTGTTTTTTTACTACTAAATATATTTAATGTTAGTCCTTCTCTCGTTTTTAATTATTTTTTGCATCTTTGGTCAGAAGTTCAAGTAAACATTTTTCTAAGCATTTCATTTTTCTTGTATCAGAATTAATTTTAAAGTCTTCTTTTTAAGAAAATTGCACCTTTTCCGCCATTCATTTATTACAATGAGAAAAACAGCCCCAGGTAACCATTAACATTTAATTAATATATGATAATAGCAATCTGTTAAGATAGAATGAAATTATTTTTTTAAATGTTCTTCTCCACCAAATCCTAGATAGGTCAAACCGTTTGCTATATAGGTCAAGGGGTATTTTTTTACGTTTAAATGGAGATGAAATTTTTTGTAATTACTTTTCATGCGCTTGATGAAGCCTCTAACATACTTGGCAAAGAGTCAAACTCGGTGGAAGTCGCATGATTAATGGGCTAGCGAAGTTTCAGGTACCAGGTAAGTATGCAGCAGATCAAACCACATCATTTGCCTTGCCAGGAGTTCATTATCCGTGACGTTGTTTACTGTTATCAGTCATTTGTTATTTAGTGGCTCCGGGGAACCGCGGTGGCATGTTGACCGAGGCTGGCATGTCATCCACACGCGTGCCTTTGGGCGCGCTTTCCAATTTTCGTACGGCACTGGTCGGCGAGGAGCCAGAGGAAATCGGAATATGAGACCCACCTAGGAATAGGGGAAGGAGTAGGGCGAGTTGTTATGGTTGCGTCTATATTTTACCTCGTTCGACCGTGAGTGTGTGCAGCACCAGCCTTAATTCTCTTCGCTGCTCGCTGGTTGCCCTATATCCATTCCATACCCGTGCATTACCCTGTTGGGACCGCAGTAAAGAGTCGTTTATTTTTCGGTCGTAGACCTCACGAGTCTCTTCCCCGCTCCCTCGTCTCCCTATTCATCACTACATTGACACGACAGTTGTCACAAACGTTAGTATCATCGTTTTGCTCTCCGGATGTGGGAAATATTCAAACTCATTGAACTGGTGCTCATGGTTCTTTTAATTTTTTTGTTTTCATCAGTTACTCTACCTCATGTGGTCGATGGACTGTCTCCTCTTCCACTCTTGGCTAAAAGGAAGATGAATAAACCATAGTAGCACACTATATTGACAGCCCAAAATATGTAGCATTAATTAATGAAGCCCAAGCAGGGAATTAGTATTTAACTACCAATCATGAAAGTAATGGGCTATTGTAATGCGACCACCCGACTCTAGATCACCCAGGTTTTGAGAAATAAAAATAAATCATTTATTTCCTCGAATTCATTTTTTTAATAAATTTTCCACCCGTCTGCATAAAATTACGCCGATGGCGGTGTGCATTTGCGTGTCGTTCTTTTGTGAGAATCCTTGTCGTGCCCTTTTTAATATTCTTTTTGAATCGCCTACGCCACTTCCTCAGCGAATACGGAAGAGATATCGTTGTGATAACGGCAAGCACTTTATTTCAAAGCGTGTTACCGCCGCACACAACAGGTATTTCCTCTTCAGGTGTTAACGATAACGGTATTTTTCTCTCCATATCCGCACTCTCCTGTGTAAATTCGGAGGATGGATGAATCCTCGTATTAAGGTACTGGAATTTTAATTCTGATTTTATGAGAGTGAATCACTTTCGCCCTCCCGGTCGTATTTGTTCTATTTTCAGAATATATTACGTTTATTAAGCTCATCATCAATAAATATTCAGAGTGCATGTAAATTTTTAAGGATGTTTTATAAGATGCAATTATTTTGAAAATCGTGGAAAGCTACAATTAAAGCGTCTTTGTACGAGGTAAATTCTCACTCGTTGCTTTTTTCTCTTAAATCGCCAATTATTTGAAGCTGACCGGCAGCTTGAAGGTGAGGAAATACAAATAATTTGGCAATCAATGCAGAATTTATACTTTTGTTGGTTTTTTTTGCTAAAAATGTTTTGCTCTAGCAGAAAGATTTTAAAACTCCATTAACCTCGGAATTTTTCCTTCTTCTTAAAGGATACGCCTACTGCGTGGCCGCTGATGGTATGAATTAAAAGGCTATTGTCACCGCAGAGGCTAATCAATTAAGCTAATAAATTACATGATTTTGATTCTGATATACGCAGCTGCATTGAAAAACTATCCCGTGCACGTCAAAACATCCTACTTCGGGGTTACTTGGGAGGGGTTACTTTAGATTTCAAACGTGTGTTCCATGAAATAGTTTAATACAAATTGTAAGTTATGAGGTTATGATGGGAGGGATTGGGACAGGCTCACGTGACTTGTGAGCGTTTATATTTTAAGTATTTCTTTTTGTGTTCCCGTTTTTAATTTCCATCTATTTATTTTAAGGTTCTCATGAATCATTTACCTTAAACCCGAAGCCAGTTATTATTGTCGTTTATTTTATTCTCATACTGCTAAGTGAATTTCAAGGTATTCAACTATCTATATATTTATGCACTTAAGTTATGCATTTTAAAGAGAAAAAACTTATTATTCTATTTATTTGTGTGTGATAGAAATTCTCTGGTATATTAGTGGGGAAAGAATTCCTAAATAGTATGTTATTTATGATGAGTTCAAGGAGTAAAGTTCAATTTGGGAACAGGCCGAGGTGAATCGTAAAATGTTGCATGTAAACGGAATATAACCGGTAAAATACCTTTCATAGTAAAGAAATGCAAAACAATTATTATAAATGAAGTATCCTTTAGATTCCGCTAAAAATCTGTATTGTCGATGCGATGCATTTCGATTGTCACATTATTTTCAATCATTGGTGTTGTCGATGAATTTTTCGATATAGCAATCGAAAGACATCGTGTCGTTAATAGAGCTAATACCTGCCTGCCGTAGAGTTAGTACCTGCGGAGGATATTTTAATCCTGATGAAGTGATTCCACCATAATTTTGAATCAATCAGTTTTATTTGAAAATTATAATGTTAGTGACATGTGCCGCAACTCAAATGATATTGGGAAGCACTTATCTAAGCAATAAAATGAACATTTTCAAATATAAAAAAATATTCCCATTCCCCCGCACCCTCTACTGCTCCTCACCTAAAATCACCCCTCCCCTTATCCCGGCTTATCCCCCGCCTCCATATCCACCGTGATTGCCACCCTCCTTTTCAATTCGAAGCTTTTCGATTTCCGCCCCAAATGGCTCCTCTCTCGCCTCGTTTAAACCGTCGACCGGCCTTCCCCATTATGCTTTTCGTTTCTGTCGCACGGTTTCGGCGCCGCTGTTAAAAATAGTCGAGCGACTTTTTTTTCGTCCCCAGTTTGGATATCAACGTTGCGACATAAATACAGTGAAATCCGAAATCGTCGGTTTGATGAGTATTTCCCCTTCGTATTTAGCGAGTACATGTCCTCTTTTGTATACTTTCAATCCTTTCCAAGATTTTTTTTAGAGTTCATTCTCGTCGTGGTTTGAAAGAGCATTACATTAGAGAGTGTTCTCGTGTTCGCTTCATGTGTCGTGACAGTTCGAGTGGTGAAAATATTTTGAAAGACCCGACGCGGCGCACTACGGTAGAGTTAATGATGATCACGGAATGTCGTTTTAAAGAAAAAGAAATGGAATGTTCAAAAGTTAGTTTTTCCCATGAAAGTTAAAAGGCCACTGCGAAATCCATGGGGATTTAAAACTTGGCCTTTAGTGAGCTAGTGTATCCGTATGTAGCACTTCCCTTAACTGGTCATTTCCTGTTAAATAAAATGAATGCGTAGCTCAGCACCCAGGAATTGGCGCATGACGTTTTTCATGCTCATAGTGGCGAAATTAATGATTTTTTTTCTTCTAAATATGTACTTATACTGCGGAGCGCAATGTGCATGCTTGTTAAGGTCCAACTCCAGTAACGATTAGGCATTAAGATGTTTTAGCACCTAAGCACCTAATGCAATGTGAAATGGATCGTAGGTAATATAAAGTAGAACTCAGCCCCTACAAAACCTCGTGAAGGTTTTAGAAGGGTGCATCTTGATGTCCCTAGTCATGTGTAGCGATGCCAGGTAAAAATAGGGAGTCAATGTATGCTGTTTAACACGAGGACGTTGCCAAAATCCGATCTGTTTGGGTGATGAACTCACGTAGACGAACTAATTCCCATTCGGCTTGCTCCACTGATCTCTTGATGATTGGAAATGGGTACATGATCCAACGTTCTTTGATAAGCGAACCCGAAACTGTAAACACGGGCTTCGATATCCAAGAACGGCGTCGAGCGAGTGAAGGCATCATTAGTACTTTCGACCTGCCTGGAAAACTCCTCGTCATACGAAGGGATTGCATGGAGTGCGTCTAAATGGATAGGAAGGAATCTGATGATATATATTCTCCGAAATGATATTTTGAAAGGAGAGGTTTGGGCTCACCGGAGACCATTAGCCGGGAAAGTCAATCGAAGGTGGACTTATTTTTTTCGGTTTGCCCTTTGATTGACCCTTTAGATGAATATGACTTTTATGATGGATCACCTTTTTGCGTCCTCAAATGATACTTCGGTTAATGCATTCATTAACTCCTCTCGGATTTGAATTATATATTAATGATTCGATGCTTTTTATTTCGCTACGGTGAAGTTATTGCACAAATGATTGGAAAACCATCACGTGCAGTTGCGTCTATTTCTTCAAAAGAATGAAGTACTGTTTTGAATGTACGTATTTTGGGCCGATTTGTTTCTTCAACATTGTTGTAAAGCATGCACTAATTTTTATACTTGAGCGAGGAGAGAGTGTTGCGTCTATTATACACGAGAAAGAAGCTGTTGGGCTTCCTAAATGACCCTTGTAATCGGATATTGTTTCATGATAAGATTTTTGAAAAAGTGGGAAAAATCATTTGGCAGAAATTGAAGTTCCTCGAACTATATTTGAACTCTATATTAGAATTTATAGAAGTGCCAAGCACTTGTATATTAACAGATTTTCCTTAGAAATAGTAAAATGGGTGTCATCGTCCAAGTAGTAGGTATTATCTAAGTTTCTCCAAGTTCCTCTCATTGCTCATCAGGATAAAAACGTAATACCTCAATTTTTCTCTGTGGTTAGAAGTTCTCCAATAATGGTTGGCTTTTCATTTGCCTTCGCATGATTCCTTTTACCAACCTCACAAGGCGCCAATCAATGGGTTGATTACACCAAGAATATTTTGGAAGAAAACCATCCTAGTCGCATCTAATTAGATGCAACTTGCCTTCTCACGCGCGCCGTAACACCGTTTTCCCTCGGTTCCTTAGCGTAAGCCACTTTGAACATGTTGAACGTTTCCTTCGTAGCGTAGAATGAGATTATACACGAGAAAGAAGCTGTTGGGCTTCCTAAATGACCCTTGTAATCGGAATTGGATGTGTGAATTTTTTCTCTTAGTAGTATTTTTAAGTTCTTGTAATCAAAGCGAAGAGAAGATACGTAAGCGAAGGCGAATTTGAAACAAAGAGTGAAAAATTGAGGAGACGAACGTAAGCTCAAGAGAGACGGGTAGCAAACGAATAGAGTTTTCAGAGCTTCCAGTGCAAGTAACGTCTTTCCTTTCATGCTTCAGTGGAAAACATCTGTAATTTTAGAAGAACTTAAGGTAAAATTCTTTCATTCATTGGAAATTTGCAGAAAGGTTTCTCAGGTTTTCCGACGTATCGAAGAGTATGTCGCTCTTCGGGAGACATGTAACTAATTGCTCGGTAGAAACCCCGAGAAACCTTTCTGCAATTAATACGCCGGGGGCATCTTTGATCTTACATTGGAAATGTCTTCAGCTTTCAGGGACCATAAATATTTGCTTCGAAAGGACATTGAATGGATAACGTATAGTCTTATTAATTTATTTTCCTGTGGACAAGGCATGACGATAGTAATGGCGCAGGTATCCTTAAGCATTCCACACTAAAAGGGGAAATTCGGTATTTTGCTGAGCCACCCACGCGTGGGATTCATAACTTACTCGTGCTGCGTAGTGCTCCCTACATGACGGTTGATATGAAGGACCTTTAATTCTTATCGCTCGCCGTCCGTGTATCTTTCTCTCATCCCACGTACCCTTTTCCAATCTAGTTCTTGATTTCCCCTGAGGTATCTGCCTTCCTCCTCCTCCTTATAGGCGACATTGTATGGTGTCTTGAGGGGACGTTGAGTTTTGGCGCGCGAAAGGGAAAGGACGATAACTCCAGTCTTCGCATCGAAGGAGTGTCGCGGCTTTTCCTTTTTTATTCTCTCGCCTCCGAGCGCCTCATTGTTCGACGTCGGCTTTCCCCCCTTTGCCCTGCGTATTTCTGGTCCCAACGCTGCCTGGCACTGGAGGTTTTTCAGCGATGCGCGGCTTGGAGGCATCGGCTGACCTCCATTATGGAATTTAGAGTGAATTCTATCTTTGAATCTGAGAACTTAGACTTATGAGCGATTCTTTTTTTGTCGGTAACCTGCGTGTTGAGCTAAAACACTGTTAGATTTGCCGTCTCACGTATAGCTCCAAGCTTAGTAAATTCTCGTGTCTTAAGCTTTTGTGGACGTTGCTATTTTTTTTGTTTCACCAAAATTGTAAGAATATCAATCTGATTGAATAAAGTTGATGAAATGTAATGGCCTATAAACATAATGAATAAAGTTCGCCAAAAATAAGACTATGGTCAGCGTTAGCGGGTTGAAATTTTTGGACAGAACGATGGAGGAGAGTGGACGCAATAATATTTATACAGGGTGCGGCGGCATAACTTCCTTTTTTCAAAACTTAATAAAACCCATTGTATGAATCACAATTTTTTTATGATGTTTGCAGACGTCTAAAGTTCTGTTTTACCCAGTTTTGATGATAATAACAGGTAGGTGCCGTCCTCATTCTCCCTACGCTAAGTAAACCGATTTCTGGCATTTATGATGACTCTTGCCAGCATAGCAGGCGTTATGTTGGCAATTTCTTCCCGGATGTTGGTCTTCTAAGCTTGCAGGGTCCTTGATCGGTTCAAATAGAACACGAGATTTCAAGAAAACCATTGAAAACAATGACAAGGAGCCAAATCGAACAAATTGTTCCCATACCAACGAAATTTATCGGGAAAAAAATCTGTTCGAAAAATAGGCCTCATCGGCAAAAGCATTTTCCTCACTGTTCAAACGTACCTATGATGGCAACTAAACTTGACGGGGACAAAACTTAATGGTTATGCTCTTCGAATGAGACAACTAGCATTCAGCTACGACGTCAACCAACTGAATGGCACGCATTCAAAAAAAAGGAAGTTATGTTGCCGCCCCCTGTATAAGGAAGAAAATTGTTTTTGAAATTGAGATTTTACCTTGAGTGAAGAGTTGATAAGGGGAATACCTTGTATAGGGGTAAAAAAAGTAATGAATTGATTGGAAACGAAGCGGTGCATGGTGTGGAAACGTGAATGCTAAGGTATGATGACGAGAATAAGCTAACAGTGTGGTCCTTATTAGGCTTATGTATCATGTGATCTCATTCCATATTCGTAAAACCATACCTGGGAGGTGCCATCTGAGTTCAAGCTCGCGGCGCATTGAAATCCCTCGATCTTACACTCGCGAATCGTTGCCTTAATAACTATGCTGGGGAGAACTTTAAAGTTAGCGTTTATCTATTTGGTGCATCAGAAATATCAATCGAGTTGCTGACCTTCTCTGTATCCGGTATAGCTACCACTTTTCATGAAAGGAAAAACTGTTCTATTATGGCATCGCAAGATCTGACCCTAGGCTCGCAATAAATCTCATTTACTTACCTACAAGATGTGAGGTCACCTAGTTTCTATCCATGAATTTCGTTTCAAGCTCAAGACGTTATGTGTTTTTCATTATTACTCATCGATCGCTAACTTATCTCTGGATTTTGACATCATTGGTTTTGAATGGCTCAAATGATAAACCCATGGTCACCGTTCAGTTGGCCTCCGTTCTAAATTGAAGCTAAGCACAGTGATGATAACATCTAAGCCATAAATCTTGTATTTATATCAGTATATAGGGTTAGATGAGTAGCGTCCCATTACCCATCAATATTTTTGGGACCATCATCGACGAAAATGCTTCGTCGCCAATTTCGCTGTATTCGTTACGCCGGCATTTCCCATCCACCGAGCTTCCGTTAATGATGACTTTACTGTATCGGGAGCATTTTATCTCCATCCAGTTGACTTAAATGCCTCGCCGTCCGTTTTATTCCATCGCAGGTTATCCATTCAGCCCTTCGATGCCCCCCCGCGGCGATTCACTTTTTGTCTTTTCCTCGACCTTGGAACTTAATGATCCTCGTCCGCGCTCAAATCCCATCAATCACTTTCTTCCGCGGGAAAATAAGGTGCTTGGGTTTAATAATGACTGTTTTTGTACTCTCTGTTCCGCCCTTCTCTGCCCTCGAATTCCCCGCTAATTCTTTGACTTTCCTTCTTCATCCTTCCATTTTCTCTCCACTTATTCCTATCTCCGAGTAATTTCTCTGTCTGATTTATCTCTTCATTCCAGTTCCAGATCTTCGCATTCGATATTTCCTTTCTTTGCTTTTTCTCTTTATCCCTGTCGTGTATATTTTCTGACTTTTAATATGCAATATGCAGACTCTTTAGTGATGATAAATCTCTCACCGCTTAATTTACTTGTCTTCTGAAAGGCTTTCCTTTATACGGTGTGTTTAGGAAAACCAGCTCTTCAACCGTTTAAATGTTTTCAAGTTTGGCTTGTTTTGTTGTGCACAGGTTTCGATTGGCTTGATTAAGGCATTATCAAATTCTGAAACCACGCAATTACCTACGCTCTCTGCGCTGTGAATTATTTTCTTTTCCACTTCTTCCTCCACTTTTATTATCAATTTTTGGACCAACTCTATCGTGCTAGTAATTCCTCGGATATAGCTGATTACCCTGCCAAATGCCTACGTTTTTTTTAATATTTAGATATCTATTTCATGGTTATCTTTCCTTTTGGAATTGTAGTTTTCCTTAATTAAGTGACTTGAGTTAAATTTCGTATACGAGTGCATGAAGTTAAGATTTTTGGTATTCGTTACTGGGAAGGACCCCTCAGGAATGGAAGATTAATATTCATTTATGAATTTTTGAATATGTTGACGAGTGAGGGTAAAGATTTCCCTATTTGAAACCATTGGCACTTTTTAATATTGGTATGTTTGCAATTTATTGCGATTAATTTGTAATAACTTTATTTATGTATTGCATTGAGGCTTACTATGAACCCAGCTTTATATCCTTAACGTGGGGAATCCGTTTCAATCGCTAAGGTGCGTGTTACCTCCGTTTCCCTTAGACCTTTACTAGGTGGCTGTCGATGCGGCGCAGCCGTGGTCTCCATTTACTGCATCCCTCCCTGCCTTGTGGTATGTGCTCCTACCTCTGCTTCCACCCTCATGTGGATGGGATGGGAGAATTGGTTAGTATTAGTGGGCGCCTCCCTTTGTGTCTTCCCGCGTTTGTTTATTTTCTTGCCTTCATCTTTTTTCTTCTCCCTTCAGTAGCTTCGCCTTCGTTGTAATTGCTTTGTTCAATGAGGTATTTAGCCCGCGGCGTTTTTATTTCCTCATACACTCGCCTCATTTTCCCGTCGATCTCTTTTCTCTTCGCTTTATTTTAAATAGTATCCCCTCTTCCCCGATTCCAGCCTTATCGTGACTTCTCGCAGACCTCTCCGATGTATTTCCGCTCGCTAATTCAGAATAGTTTACCGAGACAGCTCCTTGGATCTGGACTCCTCTGGATATGTAAATATCGTTGTAAAAATGTGTGCGTTTACATAGTTTCCATTACCAAACGAGTATCCAATGTCTTACGGGGTTGATGAAGTGGAATAAGCCTTTGTCTCTTTCCCCCAGTTCTTCCAACTTTCCGTACTATGCAAACGTTTTAGTTTCTTACATGACCCATTGCGCGTCATCATCGCTGAGGAATTTACTGAGGGCTTTCCGAGCAGATCGCATATTTGGTAATTTCTGGCCGACGCGACGGTGCTTGTAAAGTATTTTTTCTTTTAGATAGAGTCTAGGTATTTTTTTAATCAATTCCAAGCACAACGAACTGTCATACAGTTTTTCTCCATGCGCTTGTAAAACAGGCCTTCATAATGCCCTCAACATACGTACTAGGTTCGCTTTTTCAAATCTATCTATTCAAAAGTCTAGCTCAAGAAACGCCTTAGCCACCTGATTTGTCGGAGTAGTATACTGAATTTTAATAATGCGAGCAATTTTGTCCTCTTGGTTGGCCGTAAATCTATTGATCTGTCGGTAAACTTTGAATATTATATCACCCAGTGCCTTAATCTCAACGTTAGCTTGGAGAAATGAGGCCAGAGAATACCCCTATTTAAGCCACTTGCGGTAGGATGTCACATACTTGTAGGGCCCGAAGTGTAAAAGTATTTTAGTTCACCCCCACGCTGTCTTTTCTTAAAATATTATATAAAAAGTCTTCATTTTAACTGCATTTCCTACTTCTAGTTGATCACCAGTAATACAGACCGCCTTTATGCCATAACTGTGTATCGAATGACTACTTTTATGAACTCCATTTTATATTAAACCTCTGGAAAATATTTTTTCTCCTGTGATGTTTCGTCGGAAGAGTGGTATTACGATGATATTAAGTTTGGTGCCGTGAATCTTTTATTTCAAACATCTAAGTTCAATGTTGCTCTCAGCACTTGTTTTTCTCAGCTAGTAACTTTTTTAACCAATGCATATATTTCTGCTATTTTTTGTAAATGATCGTTTCCAATCGAAGAGATTTAGCGTCCTACGTATGATATCCGGAAGAATACATTTGTATGCTACTGTTTTGGGTGGAAATTCACCAGGAAATTTCATTAGCGTTTGAATTCTCCTTCAGAAGACAGCTAATGGAGGAAGGGTGTGCCAATTATTTTAACAAAGCATGAGCAAACGGCCGACGAAGGTACACAACGGAATAAATTGCTTCAAAATACGCGTCAACTTTGCGGTACTGTTGAAAATGAGTGTTTTTGATTTATATCTGCAAACTAATTAGTTTTTCGTCTAAAGCTCTTGAATGGGAGTTAAACTCTGATGTATACCTAGTGTCTGCTGAAAGCTGTTCCCAATTAGCGCGACGCTTGGAGCAATGTATATTTCCCACACATTTACCTATGAATAAATCCTGGATTCGCATTTGTGCAAACGTAGCTATTTTTCTGTGTATTAGTGTGCAATATTTTTATTTATTTAGAGGCATTTGATTTTTTTATAACTACGCCAGTCGAGGCGTCCTAATTACGTTGTTATAGCAGCCCTGCTTCTCCTATTTTTTTCACATCTTCAAACCTAGTTATTAATCAGACAATGCTCATGTTGTCAAAGGACTAAACTTCTAAATGACAATGGTTTTAAGGCGGGAAAAGTTTAGATTGCCAGATTCGTGACTTGATATCGGTCAATTGTATCGAAATGTTTCATCATCATGAATCAGCCATCCGAAAATTGGTTTGACACAGCTCTCCACTCAATACTCCTGTTAGCTTATCGTTTGACACGAATCGTTTGATTCTTTTGTTTAACATCCTTCTCAACCTTTGCCTTCCTCTGCCATCTTTCCCTTCCACTTGATCTTCAAAGATTATTTTCATAACGTCATCGGGTGTCGTGTTGTGGCCAATTAAGTGGTCCCGTCTTCTCCCCAAGGTATTCAAGAGTCTTCTCTGCCACTCTTCAGATAACTTCCGAATTTGTTGTGTTTACAGCTCCCAATGCGTTGCCAATAGAAGCAATCACACCAGGTGTTTAAATGATTTATTTTTCTCTGTACGACTGAGATTGTGATTGTGCATTCAGGTGATGAGTCCTGGATATGTTCTTACTAACAAGATTATTTTAATAATGTTTTTACTTTAGCACCCAGTCAGCCATCAAAACGCTGAGTTTTAGGCTGATATCTATTTCTCTCCCGAAAATTATGATCGTCTTCGATTCGCAAGCTATCATGTTATTATTATTTGTAAAATATATCACTGTTATTCTGGAACCAAAAGGAGTATCGAATTCACTGGTATAAACTGAATCGAAAATTCTCGCGGCCATTGACTTCGACATGTTTATGAAATGAGTCATTTACGGTTGATCATGTTCCGTCAGCTTTTGTCTCTCACGTCTCAAGACTTTTAGCATTCCTCGAAGAATGTCTTCGGAGCTTTTCTCTACACATCCACCGCTTCTAAAATTGTTAATTGCTCCTTTGTGTCTACGTGGAGGGGAAAATTGTCGTCCCCGGCCGGAAGCAACAGCGAATTTGCATGAGGCCGTGGCCCTATAAGGGGCGAAGAGGGGGGGGGTGGCGTATTTTTGCAGCGGATTTTCCTGGCGGTGGGATTTGAATTAATACTCCACAGGAGCAAACCGCTGTACTTTTCCCTAATTTATGCGTCCCTCGTTCCATTTTACGCCGCCGCCAATGTGTTGGCTCTGCTCTCTCTTCATTCCTTCCCTCTGCGGACTCCCGCATTCTCATCCCTAACCGCACTCTTCGTGTGGCCCGGGTTAATGGTGTTGGTTCGAAACGGAAGAAGTAGTTCCTCCGTCTTCTCCGTGTGTGTTAGTCTCCTATTTCTTTGACAAACCTTCCCTTTGAATGCAGCAGTTGTATTTATTCTCTCTCCTTTGCATCCAATCCTCTTCGCCCGCAATTCAAATGCAAATTTTGTTTTCCTCTGTCGTCAGTCGCCCTGTTTTGTCATTCCATACTAATCCACTTTGTGAACGAGTTGGATTAGGTCGTATTTCTCCCGTATCTATCTGCTCTTCTGGATTTACGCATTTTTCTCCAGGCCCTTGACAGCTTACCGAGACGGAAGATTGATCGGGATGCGTAGCTAGGTAGGTTTTCGGAGGGCACGGGCAAATCTGGTTTTTTCCGCCGCGAATAAGGGTGGAGAAAAACTCGGCGCCGGCAATAGCTACTTGCAACGAAGGGCGCCAAGGGGACCACGGTGTAATATCCCATCCGTCGGACCGAGTGCTATAGTTGTAAGTGCCCCTGCAAAGTGCACAGTCAGTGCTTTCGTAGGACTGTCCATGAAAACATTTTAGAGCACGCTGGAACTCTGGCCACCATACTAACCCGAAGGGACCTTAATAGTTCATCCTACGGTGAGTTCGAGTCTTATAGCATGTTATTGGCTAGGGGTATGCCGCCAATATCTAGGAATATTCACCATGTCAAGTTTCCTGTTGTTATTTCACCGGCATAGTGAATGCATTTGGTTTTGATCACGCTATTTGAAGTGGTCGAATTTCAAATAGAGTTCCCCTATGCTATCTTTTTAGAGTCCACATGTAAATAATTTTCTCTCCGATTATGGATGAAGGAGCAGTATGCGCATCCGACTTCTCTTCTCAAATATCCGCTGTGCATAATATGTTCTATGGTGTCCGAATTTCTGGCCGTATTGGCAATGGTTACCAGGGATCTACGTGGATTCGGATGCCATTTGTGTTGACTGTGGCTTGCGTCAATAGTTTGAGGCCCGCCAATTTTCGGAAAGCTTTCGCACCCGCCGTTTCCCGTGTTTAAGTCGTCTTTAAACTTTCTCTCTCGCAAATATTTGTTACCCCCTCGTATATTTGTTTTCCTCTTCCCTGTCTGACTTAAAATATGTTGTGTCCTCGCTTAGACCTCTGGGAATGCCGAAAAAATCTGTCAATTGCGGAGAAAATTTTTATGCGTCCTTTTTAGGTCCCCTGAGCTATTTTTCATAGCCAACGCAGTCTTACCGCAACTTATCGGAAAAGACGGCAGTGTTTTTCGGGTAGTATTTTCATCAGGAGCGCATTTATGCAACAAAACCGAGCCCTAAAATTATTCGTGCTGATAAAATGTAGGGCATATTTTTTTATTCTAGCACGGGACGTCGCGTGTGTAAAGGCCGTTTTACACGGGGCACGGAATTGCGCAGGTTAGAACTGCATTAATTTCTAAAATGGCGCGGAATTGCGCGAATGCTTGAACGAAATTAGAACAGGGGCTATTTTGCCATCTCACGCCCACGCATTCTCTCATGTGTTCCAGCAATTCATCGCTTTACACGACGCAATTTTGACTGCGCCTTCGTACACACGTCAGATTGTGCAAGTACGTACCCCGTGTAAAACGACCTTTACGAAAATATTTCCTGTGCGATATTTTTTTCATAGTTTAGGTGAAATAGCATCCTTGTGGATAGATTTTTTTTTCGACCAGTGATTTTCATGAAATATCGATGGAATTCATTAGAAGCTGAGTTTACGAGTACCCTCATTGTTACGGTACTCTATCCAACAAAGATCTCGACAAATGCCTTCAATTCAGGTGAAAATTAATGTGTGTCGCATAGCTGGACATGAATAAAAAAACATGCTATAAAGTTAAAGACTTTTTCAGAGCTACTTGACATCAGACAATGCTAATTATTTTAACTTTTAGGCATTAAATTATCAAGTTATATGTGCAATTCAAGCAAATGGTTTAACGCTTATAGCAAAGACTAAAGCTCCATTTGATTTAAAGGCTTTTTGAATGAAACTAGTGAATTTCGTTATTCTTGAATGTAGGACTTTATAATGCATAAAAACTAGTATTTTCGAAATCTCCCTCACCATCATGAAAATGCATAAAACCCAAAAAAAAGGGGTCATTCAATTTTTTTTAGAGTTATCATGCATACAAATATCTTTTATCTCAGAAAAATAAGCTTTAATAAAAAAGGAAAAATTAAATATAAATTTATATGAGATGAAGTATTTACAAGAGAAAATAAAAACTAGTATTTTCGAAATCTCCCTCCCCATCATGAAAATGTATAAAACCCAAAAAAAAGGGGTCATTCAATTTAAAAGACATTGAAATATTATGAAAATAAATTTTTAAGAAAGTATATTTTATTTATAGTACCTTTTGTATCAGGGTTGATCTAATTATTTAAATTATTTTGTTTTCTCGATTTTATAAGAGCTAAAAAATTAATAAGTTTACTGTAATATAATTATCTTTAATATTTTTTAGTGGAGAAATTCTATTCTTTATAATTGTATCTAGTTTTTTAAGAAATAAATTAAATTTAGCCCCAAAAATTACTTTTTTCTTTTTGATAATTTATTTTTTGGGTTAAAATTAATAGGGGATAAGCTCTATTTTTTACTATAATACTTTAATTTTATAAATTTAGTAGGACTAAAATCAACCATCTTTAAAATTACGTGCACGTGAAACGATTATCCTCGTGCACTTGTTTTACTCTCTACGGAGTTCACAACAATTAATTGCAACGAGTGAAAGGAGCATCGGCATTTATTTGATTGGAAGGCTTCTGATTTATCTTAAGTGAGAGAAGTGCCTACGATAAAATATATCCTTCTGTTTTTTCCATCTTTCTTGTCTCTTTATGATAGACCCACTTTTTACTATTCTCACTCATGTAAATTTTATCTTCCCCTTGGCGATATCGTGGTTATCCTGTCGCTAGCAATCGTTTCATTTTAATTTTGGTTTTTTTCTTTCATCTTTCTGCATCCAAAATTCTCTCATTTTTTAAAATTTCAGTCTTCTCCACTCCGCATTTTTCATTAATGCTAGACGAGGAATTCAATAATTATCCCTGAATGTTAATTTAATCTTCGTCATTTTTCTATGAATTTGTTCCTCCTTATTGCTATAAATTTAAAATAATGAGTTATTTTATGCTATTTTCTCCGTAACCATTGAAATACTCAATCGTTTACCCTGGTATCTGCATTATGAAAGTACAATTCTCCCATTTGTATTATTATTCATGCCTTTCTCTTAGGAGTACTGCGTTTTAATGGGCAATCTCAATATCCGTAATTTACTGGCGCAGCGTCTCATAATTGATGAAGATTTGCACTCCATCAAAACAGTCCATTGGACTAGATGTACCATACTGCGGCCAATCGTTATCTTGCATCTTCCTCCAGAAGTTATGGTATGGTAATTCGCTGGCTATTACAACGCTCCACGCGGCATTTTAATGCGGGAAAACCTCTAGATATAGGTTATAGGAGTAGCTCACTTGCTTTTATTGCTACCTCATTACATATCCGATGCATTAAATCGTATGGTCCTCAGAATATACTACCCACTTAATTTGTTATTGCGGTTTTATCTCTTTCATTCAATGCCCGAAAGACATATGCGAACGGATGTTACGAATGCATTGTCTTCTTTGTTAATATCTATTTTCATCTGTTAACAAGCACAAAACACTAATGTGTTGTCATTTCTACAAATATTTTTAGATGTATCGAAAATAAATCTTCTAAAATGAGCCATTTTCATTCGTGTTTATGAAAAGGTTGGGAGGAGTATGGCCCAGCCCAGAGCGCTGGGAAACTGATCGAAGAGCCCCAGATTCTAATCCTTGGTTAAGCCATCGGACTCCCCAAACAAAATTCTCGATATGCGAGGTGATCCTACGGAATGGAACCGGTACCCCACCCTGAATGTGTAAAATCTGCACGCCTGTGCCTTAGTCTGGGGTAAGCTCTTACCTCACCAATCCTAACTAACATTTGAGTTGCTTCAATTAGTGACTTGTTTTTGTTAAGATAAATTATATCTGATCATGAATCATCTGCTTTTTCGCTATGCATTTCATTACTAATTTTTCATCGGCTGCCTTATTGGTCTCCATGCGTGATTGCGAGAATATAGAATATGACGCTGTTGACTGTTTAGACTATATTTTCTTGCGCAGTAATATGCTTCTCATTACGCAGTGATATACTTCTCATTGCGCGGTAATAGGCATTGAAATCTGGAGAATACTTACCGATATTTCCGGAAAAAAATCTGGAATCCATTTGTAGTACATATTCTCTGAAAATTTGTCAGTTGATCTAAAATCTATTCTTTATCTGAGTCAATAAGCCATATTATCACATGCTGTTTAATGCAGCATTTTTTTCTCTTAACTGTTCGATATGAAAATGACAATCTTGTATGCGCCATTTTTAATGATACATGTATGGGATGTAATATCGCTACAGCTTGTTATATTTTTGGTGTGAACATGCGTCAATGGAAAGTGTTGAAAAAAGACCTAACTTCTAATCTACCTTCGTGTAAGCCTTATTTTATCGCCTATATGCCCTTATATCCCTATCTTGCCTTCATATCCGCACATTTCCTGGAGTAGATCACTAATTTGTTCCTGAAGTCAAGCGTTTTAAGCAACTTTAGCTCGATAACGTTATATGAGTAGAAAGGATATTTTACTCAATATTTGGGTCGCGTATTGCCGGGGAACTCGATAAATAGTTTTATTTTATGTTCCCATGACCATTCGTTGTTATCGGTCCTTGAAAGTGATTAAAATTTTAATTTTATTTGCATTATTTGCATGTTTCAAGAACACTCCATCGTCATCGCATTTGAATGAATAGTGCCATAAAAATTATCAGCTGCAAAAAATCAATTCTCACTTATGTAATCAATTATCGGCAATAAACCGTACGAATTAGCCTCGCTCAAACCTGATGGATCCCTCTTTGTTAGCGGTGCTTAAAAGCTTCACCACTCCTCGTCATTCCGTACTCATCTCGATGCGATTGAGAAAGTTTTGGCAATCGGATCCGCACCTGTTCCTTTGTCCGCGCCACTCGTCGTAAATTGGACCGCGAGAAGAAGCGGGGCGTTGACTCTTTTGTTGCCCCCGCGACGGGCGAGTCCGCTCCTTCCTACGCAGTCCAGAGCCCTGGCAAACACCTGCACACTCGGGGGGACTGGTCCCGGAAATGCGTTACGAGTGAGGAGGTGGGGGGAGGGTCATGCTGGTGTGCGGAGGGAGACGGGAGAGAACTTTTAGGGAAAAGGACGGGTAAAAATCTGAGTTGCCGGAAGCTGAGCACCCCTCATCCCAACCCCGGACACCTTGCCTCGTCCCATTGACCAAAGTTCATTTCAAACCATTCAACTGTATCAGGTGAGGTGTCGTGGCTCAGCTATTGTGAAAAATAATAGAATTGCTCTACTCTAGAAATGAAAACATTGCAATTTCGCACAAATATTTTAAGGATGTGTTTATTTTGGTTAGCCTGAGGTTTGGTTTACCAAAATATTTACTTCTTTACAGTGGCTAATCCATAGCCCCCACTTGGGTATCCAATTTACACTAGATAGAATGGTCATTTTTTTCCTACCCCCACTACTACTGGAATTTAACCCCCATGTAGCCTCACCCTTGTCCCTATCCCGGATCCGCCACTGGTTCTTTGCCAACGTATCGAAAATTACCTTGTTACGCTTTTATATAATCAAAATATCATTCATTTTTATTTTATACCTAAACACGTTTATTGGCATTTGAGACTGACGATCAACGCTGTGATGATTTTAGCCAATTGGCCAGCTTATTGGGTTAATATGTAAAGAAGTTTTTGCGGAATGGCGGGGAAGGCTGGATTGGAATCCTTGATGGAGAAGCCCCTGACGAGAGGCACCCAGGAATCCAAAATTTAATATCTTGTCGGACCATAGTGCGCATGCCTCACTCGCAGTTTCCTCCCGTTCGTCAGGAACGGTCAGAAAGACAACGACGCATAGTATTATAGTCTTTAGCATGTCTTATCCTTGATTTTGGATTTTGAATAACCATCTAGATTTAAGAACGTGACGACTGCGTCGCAGGGAGGTTTTTTATCAAAGGTGTCTCCCCTTCAAGATTTGTCTCACTCCAACACCACTATAGAGAAGAATTCATGGAAAATCACTATAACTTTTTGTATTTTTTCGCCATAATTCAAAAGCTATTGACCTTTAAGGATCTCATGTTTAGATAAAAATTTCTGCATGCGTGTATAATCCACACAAACCGAACTCCCTGGAGTCAGTTTGCGTGTAAACAATTTGGCGGTTTGGGCGTATTTTAATTTTTGTTTCACATTTTTGTTTATAAATGAGCCTTAGAATTCGTAATTCCTAATATCTAGTGTCTCTCCACCCATTTCGCTAGCAGCTATTGTTTTCGGCTCATTTTAAACCTGAATGGTGTCTAAGATATTTATTGAAGGATAGAAGTGATTTAATCCCATTCCCTACTGTTGTTAAATTTCACAGTTATATATAACTTTGGATCAGTTGTTCGTATACTCTTTCTCAGAATCAGCCGAAATTTCACAGTGAGGAAAATGTATTTTTATGTTTCAATTATATATTCGTCACTGGAGTGAAATGGTGTGGAATAATTTTTTAACTGAGGGACACCTAATTGTACACAGTAATATAATGTGTTAAATTGTCAACACTATACCCTTTTGTGACGCCTCTGGTTTACGGCGGATTTGTTCTATTTGGATATTAGTTCTAAAACACGAAAAAATTAATATACCAATCAAATTGTTGTAATAATTTTCCACGTTCACCTTCTCAGTCCTAGGGACATACCTACCGTTATTTTTGGCCTTAATTTCATTTTTCTGGTAAATTAGTTTTTAACATACAACATTAGCGATATCTTTGAATCATGGTTTTCTATGATGCTTTCATCTGTCAGGAAGCGCAGAAATTGTTGCAATAACGGCATTTTACTTAGCCAAGTGGTGAAAAAATTCAAGCGTCGAGGTATTGTATACAATATGCCAGGACCGAGAAGGTCAAGATATTGCCGTTTTCTCGTTAAGGAGTTGAGGGAAGGTTGATCACATACTTGGATAAGCTGTAGGCTTCCGTGGCTCGGAAAGTCTCGTACAACACCCTTGGACTTCCGCGTAATTGCCGTGCAGTGACTGAACATTCCTGACTGAACACATAATTACTGTCAAGCGATTTTACCGTAGATTTTTTCACCGTGTTGTCATGAAGGGAAGCCGAAGCGAGAATGTTTCCATGAAGGTGATTAGGATAAACGAGGAACGGGAAGATTTGACATCTGCGAAAGTGAATGGTTTGCTCATCACCCGAGGCATAGTTTCACTTGTTTGACTATTCTGCGGCATAAACTGAAAGTATAGAAATATATGCTCAGGAAATGAGGGCACAGCTAATAGCATACCACCGCAGTCTAAGTGGAATTCTCCACACAGGAATTTTAATTATTCTAAAATCTAAATCGCCACTGGTATCCACATCCAAAACAGTGGATTGGAAAGCTTTAACGTAGCCACAACTCCAATCTAATTCCTTTATTATTGGCACATTTGAGATCCATTTGTGGAACCTGAGTTAGGGCCGCATTTCATCTTTATTTTTAAAAAATCGACCGTGGAGTCAAATTAATTGATTTCGGCGTCGTCTGGTGGAACGAAGTAATGCCCTTAGTAAACACAAAAAAGTAATGTTCCACCAGCTGTTTGTCATCAAAATTACCCAGTGGTCGTCTAAGCTAGTCGGCAGCAATAAAAGTTTGTTTGACAAAATAAAGTTGTACAACCATACTTTGTTGTGAAGTCAGCCGTGGAGCTTACCAATAGGTATTTTGCGTAGCCGCAAAGTCTTCCATGGAGTTTTTGGGTGAAAGGATTATTTCGGGTTCTCTCTTCTTTGGTTGGCGGCAATGTTTTGTAGACGTTCTAGACTGCGTATTTTACTTTAGACTTCAGAGAATCAGTCCTCAACGACTTCATAGCGGTGCAACAAAGCTACGGAAAAATGAATCGGGTAGAGCGGTGTATATTTTCACTAACGTTGAGGGGGATGAATTCCAAATTATACTTATAGAGTGGCTGGAAAGCTTGTTCCGAATATTTTGATGAAAAGAAAACCTTGGTATTTGTTGCCTTAATATCAGTTGAATTATAGTGCTGGAAAAAAACTTTATTAGAAGAAAAGCATTTTTGAATGGTAACTATCCACAAAATAAACCTTAATGGCGGTCCGGGTTACACCAAGTTTTATATCTATGAGCAGTTGCCAAATTGTTTTAACTACGATTTTACGTAATATAATGCCTATAATCTCTCTCTTTCCCTGAAGGTACGAAAATTTTCAATCTGCCGTGACGTCAATGAAAAATAAAACTTCTTTTTGGTCAAGATTTCAATGACTGCATTTCTTTCAGGTCCCCCGTAGTTGATTTAATCGTACTGCTAAATAGTTTTTTTTTATTGCGGTTAATTTCAGTTATATCTCTTCTTGAGATTTGCTCAATCGCTACACAATATCGCTGGAATAATCATTATTTAATCCCTAATTTTATTGTTCCTTACATGACTTCCTCGGTGGGTTAATATTGTGCTCTACTGAGGCTATTTTCCTTATTCACCTGTGATGAAACTGCGGGCAAGGGAATTAGAAGCACCTCCTCTCTCGTCCAAAATCCACCGGTGCTCGATGCGGTGTCCTCAGAAATCCGAAACAAGAGCCCCGTCTCCCATTGTAACGCGAGCGCGAGTGAAGTGGAGTGGGGTGGTGGGATGTTTGGAGGGGGGGGGATTGTATTTAAAGGGCAAGACGGAGAGGGTCAGCAGAGCTCCCCCTTTCGGCAGAGAAGCAGCGTGCCTCGGAATCGCTCTGGTCGAGTCGCAGGGGTGTAGCAGATATTCTTCTATTGATTTTCGTGTGGTGGTGGATGGACGAGGTGAGTTGGGTAGGGGCAGGGTTGAGTGGGTGGAGGGGAGGGCGTAAAGGTGTGCAAAGGGGGAGCGAGAACCCTTCCTTTTCTTTCCCCCCTCCACCTAACCTTATCCTCGTAAGGGTCACCTTATGAGAGAGGAACCACCGCGCTTTTCCTTACTTAGCTGGTGGGGGCATTGCCTCTCAGCGGGGCCAAGTCTCCATAAGGGTGTCCAAATATTCGAATTCGGTTTTGGATATGAATTAGGGTTTTTAAAGTATTTTCTTAATTAGCCAAAGTTTTTTTTTTATTTTTAGCTGGGTAGTGACATTTTGCGAAGATTTGTAAGCATGAGCTTTGGTGTAGAAATGAAAGCTGATGTGATAGGTAAGCGCTGAAGTCGCGAAGGTAGGTGCACAGAAGATTGTACTCGTCACACAGCATACTGATTTTAAAGATTTTACCGCTCAAATCTGCTATTTCATTTAGTTAATATTTTGTATTTGTATAAATTATAATATCTTTAATATATTCAATGCTTGGAGAACAATACCGTGCTTTTATTAATTAGAAAGAGTGATTATTTTGCTTTTCTCCAGGAAAGGTTTAACTTGAACAGTGAAAAAAATGAACCAGTATTTATTGAAGAATAACTCTCCCATTGAATAGCTGAAGGGTTGCTATATTAAATAAATATTTGTATGAAATCCGAATAGAAAATGCCCTCGGCAGCTCATAAACCAGCGGTAAAGAGAAATAGTTAATGGCATAGCATGAACACAGGAAAACAGGAATATTTAAGAGTGCCATCTAGGATAAAATTAATGTATTTCCATGGATTTATCATTTAGTTACTTATTTATTAATAATATGTTTATTATTTACTTTAGATAAGCAAGTTGTTAAAATTGAGTTTCCAAGTGTATGAGTTTATTATTAGATTACATGAACTTTTATGCGCATTCATTTGGTCCTCTGAGTGCCGCCCGCCCCATCAAACTTTCAAATATCGTGACTGCTTAGTTCTTCGTAGCAGTGACCTTGGCGGATGTTCATAGACGAAATGGAGACAGTTTTCGATTTCCTTCAGCATATTTATCAAAATTGCGCGTATTTTGTGCATTTTTAGAAAATAAGAGGAAAAATGATAACTCTTTTTATAGAATGAGTGGCTGGGAGGAAACCTTCCAAAATGTCTGGAAACGATATTCTTAAAGTCAGTGGTAGTCGATATTTTTATCGTGAAAGTAGGTTCTTCAAAGTTGATAAAAGAGCGGAGGCGCCCCTTGTGTGTATCCTGGAGGATTTTCTTTTTGCACTGGGTTAAAATGTAGATTTTACCGTATGTATTTTGTAATTATATGCGCAGGGTTCCCACTTAACCGTGAGAACCTTAAAACCGTGAATAAGCCGTGAATTTCGTCTACCGGGAAAAAACCTGGAAAAAGCCGTGAATTTCATCATAAAACCTTAAAAATCTCTCAAATTTATGGAAAAGGAACAACAATTGGCAGATCAAAATAAAAAAGATATCAAAATCATGTTTCAAGGCCGAGCCACATACAGGCACTGTCCACACATTTATCTCCACACGTATATTCGAAGTGCAATTATTGGTCCTTGTGCCATGACGACACATTGATCTTGAGCCTGTGATTGGAAGACCGGCAAACAAAGTGTTCATTAACCCTGGCGAATAATCAGTCACTTCTTTACGTCCCTACCTCTCTGCTCCCTCCATTTTTCCACTCACAACCTTAAGCTTCACCTAAATTGTGATATCGATAGGTGACGTCATTAGAAATAGCACTTTCATTGCTACGTTTGAATTCACGGCGGTTGATAAATTTTTAGTTAACGTGCGGGCGGTGATTGTTACGTCATCAATATTTCTGCCTAAAATGGCTTATCATCAGACCGTGAATTTGACGATATTTAGACCTTGAAAACCTGGAAAAAACCGTGAATTTTATAATTTAGATTGAGTGGGAACCCTGTGTATAGAAATTTATTGTCTCTCACTATATTTAATTGAGTGGGAACCCTGATGCGTGTCTTTTTAAGGAAATATTTTATCAGATCATGGTTTTTGCCAATCGCGACTGGAAGTGCAATAAGTTTTAAATGTTTCATAATTATTATTTCTTCTCCATTAAAAAGTCAACGTTTTGGACATTTTGTTTTTTTTCTTTTAATTTGATTTTTACCAATAAATTATCTTCATATATTATAATTTTTAAACCCATTTTTGTAATAGGCACTGCCTTTTGAAATTACATGCAAGTATACCCTAGTTTCCTAAAAAAAGACTTCTATACAAGGTTGCCCTATGAACCAACCTCAACGAAAACTTGGTAAAAATTTGGTGAAATAGAAATCAAAGAAAAATGTTAATACCTGGTTAGCATCATCGAAATATAGAATACTTTTTTAGTCAACTTTGTTGTGAACTAATGAAAGATTTTGACCTCGTTACAAGAAAATACTTCTGTTCTATTTCCTTCCTTCTTGTCAACTCCATTTCTCTCCAACTTCTTTACGTTTTAATGAAAAATTATTCTTCCAGTACAAACAAATTCTGCGTCTCTATTTCCTTCCTTGTTAATTTTGTTCGAGGCATTGAATTATTCTAGTGCGGAAGCCATTAGCGTTATAATGAACTCTTTAAAAAAAACTTTATGTCATGCATTTATAAGATTTCGCTGAAACTCATTTGTCTCATGAAGCCACAAAATATTAGAGTGCCCGTTTTTAAGTTTCTAGAAGAAATAATCATTGTATCAGCTTTTTTTAGCGGCGTATATCCTTGCGGATTTGATGGCCGAATTTTTATGGAGACTTCTTGGGATGATATATCTTTGTCGCACCCTTGACTCCTGTGTTAAATACGCTAACTTTTTCAAGATTTTATCCAAAGTTGAGTTTGTAGATGAATTTTCTGCGCAATTTAATTTTCGCATGTTAATTTTGTTTTTCCTCAAACATTTTTGTTAGCATGCATACCACAAATTGAACTTATGTTGATGGTATGCAAAGGCAGCTACGATATATAGAAAAATGTTCACGCTGTAAGGTTAGAGCTACAAATCATGTGTTTAAATAATTCATTTTTTTAACCTTTAAATGCGTGGTAGTCATTGATGCATTGGGAATATAATTTTCTTTACTTTACTCCCTTTGTTCAAAGGCGTGCCAATTTATTCACCTTCTGTCGAAAGTATACACTCATTGGTTGAAACTTGATTCATTTGTATTTTTAGTATTGATACTAATAGTTTGGTCGATACCATCCTCTTGCAGTATATTTCATCATGATATATTGAATTAACATTTAAAAAAACATTGTATTTTTCTGCTCGTTCTTTGCAATGCTAGTTATCTATCCATGCGGTTATGTTCGCATTGGATCCGTTTCTTTATTTATTTCGTCCGTTCGGATTCTACGGCTGCATATATCTGTTTCTCCGTGTGAACATTAAACTTGTCATTTCCGTCTTCAGAATACTAAATTCATTTTAACATTAACTTAGAACTCTTTTAGTTGCATTGTTTCAGGCAGGTGGGAGTACCTTTACGCCCCAAAGTGTTTTTTTTATGAAATTTCGAAGGATATAAATCTCTATTCGTTTTAAAAGTCGCTCCACTTTATTCCTTTTAGTCTTAGCAATAAAAGCGTGAGAAATTAGTTCCTGTCATTGATTCCTAGAAAGAATATTCACTGATGCTGATTTAAACCGAATGAAATATTAGGAGAACGCTTCAATTCACTATCGTTGAGTCGTGAAGAGGAGTACTGAACGAAGAAATTTAATTACTCATTACTATTAAATTGAAATAATTTACAATGAAAAGCGAACGAATAGACACCCTATACGAAGAACATTGTCTCCCATATTGTGGGGTACATATAGCCCAGATCGTAGGAGGGAAAAATGATGCACCTTCGTAAATTTTGAATGGCACAGCCAGCGTGGGGGGGGGGGGGAAGGAAGCCATTCGAAAATTCCATTTTTCATTTCGCAACAGGCTCCTCTATGGCAGGCATGGGCTTGACGTTCTCGCTGTGTAATCATGCACTTCATTTAGTTCGGAGTCAAAGCCCTCCAGGGAAGCTAGATCAAGCGTTCGAATTTTTTTTCCATGCTATCCTCTCTCCTGATCGAGGACCCCTATCAATCACCCTGGAAGTGCGCCACCACGAAAGGAAGATCTTGGGGCGAATTCACTTTTGTTTTCCGTGGCACGGCGGCGGAGAGGGAGATCGTTTGTTGTTGCCCGTGGAAGGGTGGGACGGAGAAAGATATGGAAGGTCGTCAGCTCCGCTCGCCCGGACACTCAGGGAAACCTAGGTCCAACGTCGAAGTGGAGTCGCGAGGGAAGGAGAGATTGGACGCGTATGGAAGCGGTGTGAGGAGAGAGAGGAATGGATAGCGGGAGGGAGTTGGAGAATACGGGGGAGAGAGAGAGAGAGAGCGCCTGAATGACGAAAGCAGCCGATGATCCCCGACCCCCTCCGAAAGGAGTGTATGGCTGCGCAGGTTGCCCCGCCGTATTCAGTTGCGTCAGTGAGCTCATGGAGTTCGGTTTGGGTCTTCTCCGGGGGCCCAATTAGCAGAAGACGCGGCTGGGTTCTTTTGTTGGAGGTGCTAGGGTAGTTTTTTTGCGGGCGAGAGAATACTTTCCCATTTGTTTCCCCCGAGCTTCGAACGCCCGTCACTCGGAAGGAGAGGAGCTCTCGAGAAAGGCGGGAAAAAAACTACATCGAATCAGCGACTCGGATGGTGAACTCAAGTGTGTCCATACGTGATTTCCATAGGGATTGTATCGCCGGTCGTGGTTGTTGGTGTCCCATCGCGTTTGCAAAGTTATCTGGAGGTATATCACAGTTCTGATCATCCGGGAGCCGCTCGGGGATTTTTAATTCAGCCACCTGATCGAAAACTAGTATTGCATCCGCCGGAGGGATCTGCACTGCCCTTCCCGGCTTCCTGAGACGTCCTACGGCCTACTGTTCGCCACGGTAAGCATAAATTGCAGGTGTTTAAAATGTGTAGGGACGCTCGTGGGAGGTTCTTCGTGAGTCAGCGAAGGGGGCTCGACTCCCGCCCGCGTTGTCGTGCTTTCATTTGCATTCAGGGGTGTCAAGCGCACTCCGCCCGGCACGCGACCAAAAACCGTTTTCTCTCTCCCCCTAGCCCCGGCGGCGCCGAATGCGCGCGGCAATCTGACGAGGCCCGCTCGGCGTCCACCGCGCGACGCTGCTGTATTGGGGAGAATCTACCGCAGCGCCGCACGGCGTCGTGGGCTTTAAATGCCAGTGTCGAGGGACGTCCAGGGTTGTTCGCATGCACCCCTCACAATAAGGCCGTGATCGTCTTGTTTTTTTCGTGAATGTTTGCCGAGTTGCCGTCAGCAGGAACCTTTTAGCCGTCGAGTTGATCGTGAAGTCCTTTCTTCTTGTCAAAAATACCTTCGTGGCAAGGTAAGAGATAATCCTCAGTATCGGGAGGATATTGTTTACTGCCTTCGGTGGCGATGTCCTCGATTGTTTTCCGCGTTGATCATTGATCTCTCTGAATATCGTTAGAGGCTTCCCGGGACAGAATCGTTATTGTTATCTATTGGGTTGTATACTTGCTTAACAGTGTATCTTGTGATCGCTTTGAAGTGATGTAGGATTTAGCTTCAGTGAACATGGGTTTTAAATGAAATGACGATTTCATGTCTCTAGTTTCTGTTCTTATATCTCTGTATCACTCTAATGGCGAGTTAGAACGATTTCTCTTTTTTCCAAGAGTGCGAAAGTGATTTATCCAATTTCCTCCGCATTTCCTTTGATTTCATCATTCTCATGATCTTATATTTTCATCCTACTCGCTTCTATGATTTAAAGTCTTAATTTTTCGTTGTTTTGTTTGTGTATAGTTTTGTAGTTCTCATCGAGAAACCAAATGAATTGTGCCCGAAACGTAAGGGTGTTGTAATTTTTTTGTTTGCGAAAGACGGTATTGTCTGTATTTAAAATTTCAAGTATGATTCATGAGGGGTAGATGCTTTTCTCCTGCTATCGTTCGAGTATTCCGCCTCGACTAGGGGCTCTCTGCAGGATCGTTGAGAGTTGAGCTCGTAGTAGGCATGAAACCTGTTGAGAAAAGCACGCATTGCGGTCCCAGTACTCCCGAATATCTTCCCGTGCGCGGTTTCACAATGTTAGGGAACTGAATCCGTGGCGTTTATCCCTCAATGTGTGTATTTCGATTCTGAAAACGGTTTAGCTTAGAGACGCATAAAATCACTGATGATTGTATGCGTCATGTTATCCTTTCACTAATCATTCTTCGTATTCATCAGGCATTGTTTTTCCGAATTTTTCATCGTAATGTTTGGGTTTAGGTGACATATTGTTCACTTATGATTAACCTATCCTCACATGTTTTGTAGCATGTCACAATGTTGAATAGTTTTCGTTTTCCTACTGGCGTATTCTCTCCCGTATAATGATGTTTTGTGTATGATTTCCTCTAATTTCCACAGTTGTCATTTCAATTTTTGGATGCCCGAAGATTGTCGGTATTCGCAAAATTATTAATCTAAGTTCAAGAACCCAGCTATTATAGTTGGCACATTGCCTACTCTCTCATCATTATATTGACTTTATTTTCATTTTCCTCCAACCATTTGGCATTAGGGCTAATGAATACTAGGAATTTCGAAAATAATTTTACGAACTTCCTTTTAAATGTCGAGGAAAAGTTCTTCGCCTAAATCAAATCTGTAATTATTTTCATTTCATAGTAGCAAAGTTTTTTTTCGTCTTGTAATTTCAATGCCTTAATGCATCCGCCAAAATTAATTATCGCTGGAGTCATTAGGTTTAGTGAATGCGACCTATTTATCCCTTTTTCATTTAATTATTTTTATGTTTCTGTAGCTATATTTTTGAAACGTTTTCATCAGAAATACCTTATATAAAATGCTACAACGTTTATTTCTTGGATGGTGTTGAAGCCACAGTCGTGTATGCTTGATGCTTAGATTATTTTCTTTTTTCTGATTGCGTGTCATTTTTCTGCGAATGGTTTCCTAATGTTTTTGGATTTTCTCCCCTATGCTGGAGGCGAAAGCTATGTTTTCGAGAATTAACCAAGGGGTGGGTTTTGTTCTCTTGCGCCATTTGATGGTGTAACGTAATGGAGAAGAATAGGAATCGGAGACTCTTGCCAAGCAGCGAGTACCGTACGTGACCGCACTTCGGTATCACAAAGCAATGGTTGACAATTCTTTTAGAATTTGGTGCATCTTCCTCCCAAGGCTGATCATAGGCCGCTGCTTCAAACAATACCAGAGGAGGAGTGCTAACTCGAGGCAGACATGCAATCGAAGTTGCGAAGCTTGTGAGAAGCCAGTGATTATAGCTCTAATAACACGCTCCTAAGTTCTCCTTATGAGTGAAATGCTTTAGCTCGTTATGAGGTTTAGAATTCCCGTGGAATTAGAATTTTCTTATTGGCTAAGGAAATTTGACTCCCAGTCTTATTATCTACCAAATATCTGCTAATACCGTTTTATAAGCTCGAGTATTTCTTGACCTCGTTTTGTAAATGTAGACTGAAATGAGAGGATTTGGTTCATATATTTGGAAATTGATTCTCCTTCCATGAAATTGAGTTTAAGCTATTTTGGACGCAACTTTAATGTACCGAATAGTTTTGAGCTACTGAAGCGTCCCTTTTAGCTGCATTAGAGAAGATCTATTGAATACAATAGGCTTTTAATAATTATGCAGAATTTTTTTAATTAGGTGGTTTTCGTTTTCCAAATTGTAACCGGGGTGATTAAACCCGTGACGCTTAGTGAATGGCTCATTCCAAATAGTATTCAGCTAATAGAAATGAATTGAGGAATGCTTGGGAAGAGGTATATGATGACGTTTTAACGATCTGGTGTGGTAATAGCCGATATAATTAATCACTTGTTTTGGAATACTTTTTTTCTATAGTAGATGGTACGCCACGAGTGTAATTAGTAGTTACTGGAGGAGAAAAGGCTGCTTGTTACTCATGGAGAAGGAGAGTTGATATAACATAAGCAGTGAAGAGAGGTAATTATGCATACTTGAAGGAAGTATTTCAGTCAGTTAATGAGTGCCTTTCGAGCGTGATAAACTTAAGTTAGGTATTTTTCCCTACATTTATCCAGTCAATGCCGAGTTGTATTTGCTAATTGTTGCCCGGACTGAATGAGGTTCTTAAGGTGAGGCAGCTGTAGTTCAATCATTCAGTGTATTGAAATGTGTTATTATTGATATACAACCGCCCTCCATTTAATCTTTTCCCAAGCTAGTTTTTTCAGTTCCCTGATGGTCTTCTTCCTCGTGCCCATCTTTCTTTGGCCCGAACACCTAATTTATCTCTTCGCTTTTCTCGGGGGAATTTTACTCCAATTTATCCCTCCATTTTATTTCCCGTATCTTGACATATTCACTGGGTTCTTCCCTGCCGAGTGGTGCTCGCAAGCACCTTGTTTCTTACCCTATCCGTCCTTTTTATATTCCGTACTTATCGCCTGCACCAGTTCCCCAAGTCTTTTCTGGTCGGCTTCTCCAGTGGCTCACGTTTGCGAGCCGTATAGTTCCACTGCTCGCGCAATTGTTTTCACATACTACCTCACTGTCTGCCTTCTTATACTGTTGGAGCAGAGTAGCGGACGTTTTTAAACTAAACAAACGTTCCAGGAATTGTCTTAATCAATAGAGGTAATTATCTATCCTATTTATGACGGTTAAATGTCTGTGTGACATTCCTCCCGTGGTCAACCCAAAGCGGCTATAAATGTGATCGCAGTTATTGCAAAATGCCTAGTGTATTACTAAATGCAATGTATACTTGAGGTGAGCTATGTTAATTTATCAAAATAGAAACGAAACTCAATATCATTTCATTTGATTGCGTGAAATATTTTGTGTGGATATGGAATTTTCTAACTGACATTTTCTTGCCATAAATTGTAATTCCTAGATTTCAGCATACATTCCCTTGGCCTTATGTGATCAATTTTGACTGCGAACATAATTTGGTACGTGAAGATTTGATTGCAACGACCACATAATAAATGTCGTCTTTATTTCAAGTGCACTTAGAAGCATCAGTTTCTCTCTTGCAATGAACTTCCACGAACACACCCATCCATATCTTGGAAGAAACTACCCTTGCGGGACGGTATTCCGCCACAAACGCATTAATGATCAATTGGCGAGATATCAAGACAATTGCGCTACTTTAGCAGCATGTTTAGATAATGTTCGGAAGTACTTACTAACGATATTTGCAATATTAGCTTGGTATATTTACTTACTAAAAATTCATTCTGTTAGATCTTCCCAATCAGATCTCTGTTCGGTATTATTAAACGATTGAATTACCTTTTCTATCAATTTTAGGGATGTAGAAATATTTGAGCGTTATTACTTTCATGGACTTAGCTTTTTTGTCAATATTGCTCATGAAATTTGGAATAATTTTTTGCAAGGCGATGTTTAATTACCTCAAATATGTCCATTGTAATTTTTACTATTAAAGTGATTCTTCTGTAGATTTTTACTGTAAAATAAAAATTCGTAGCCACAGCCGAATACGTGATTAGGTCTATGTAAGCATGTAAAATAGAATAATTTTTACGTGTTTTAAATGGTTTTAAATTTTAGCATGTTTAATATCATAACTAACCCCTCACGTTTTGAGTTCATTCGTTTGTTTCATTTTACATTTTTTTAAGGTATTACATTTTTTATGACTCTCTCAAAAGAGCACTTTTTGAAAATTTCAATGAAAGCGAGTTTTAACTCATTGTAAATTTATAATCTTACTACGCTCGTAAATGCATCGATTACTTACTTACCTTTCATTATTAGGTTTAAGGCGTCAGTTAGCTGGTATCGGGTGTACCGTCTCCTTATCTATGCACTAATGATGATGATGGTGAAGATGATGGGAGGAGGGTATCTTGATATTGACCCACATAAATAGGATTCTTAAATTCTCCCCCTGCGACGTAAGGACGCTGCTCATCGCTCATAAACGCCTTTCGTCGCCTGCCCCTGGCCATTATCCACCGCTCCCCTTCTCGATATTCTCTGCAGATTGAGTTCAAGGCCGTTGGACGACTCTCCGATGCATACACAGCGCGAGCGAGCGATTCCATCGGACCACGCACCGTGGAAGCCAATGAGTGGGCGAGCAAATCTGTCCGCGTCTTTCCGATCGCGCCCTTGGCGGAAGAAAGTTTGGCCGTCCTCACGTGGGAAAAACGCTCTTCCCGCGGAGAGCGAGCGACTCTTGCCTCTGCCGTCGACGTCAGCCCTGGCATTAATGCCCTTACCGGCACTACGTGCTGCTTTGGTATTTTTGTCGTAGATGTCCCATATATACACGTCAAACGCGGCAATGAAAGCTCGGGTTTGTCATTTCTCTCTGCCGCTGCTGTGGATTCTGCGAATGGAGAGAGATGCGCGACGTGAGTTGATTTTTACCTTTGGATAATCATCAGCGAAGTGTTGCTTGCAGACGGCCGTATTTTGTTTTTGCTTGGGAAGGAGGATTATCGAGAGGGCTCGCAGATTGATAAGATTTTACTTTTGGAGTCATGCATTAATATGTCAATTTAATATTGTCGGGGGTCGGGTTGGTGTGCTGGCTAGTGTCTTATCTTTCCTCACTTTTGGTGTGGGTTCAAATCCCGGCGGCGACGGAGATTTTTCAGTGACTCTCTGATCCCTATACGAGTTCTTTGTGGAGGACACTTCGGGTACAGCACTCCGTCCGTCGGATGGGACGTTAAGCCGTCATCTCTCAGGTGACTCCCGTTTTAAGAGGTGGCTGATTCTCTCCAAATTTCATTCCCCCCTGGACGACTAGTGACTTTTCCTGTATCTGAAATTGCTCGACAAGATCGGTGACGTTGAATTCAGAATTGCGACGGTGTGAATAATTACCGAACTTCGCGAAAAATATTCATTTAATACAAATTTTCCATGTCATTCTTTCATCGAGTGTTATTTTGGTGAGGAATGACATTCAAGTGCATTCAGGATATTCTGCCAAATAATTTATGTCTCTTAGTTCGCTCTTTGGGAGGTGAGGGCGGTCCCTGTTTGGTTGAAGGACCACAATTTATCCATTTTTCCAAGATATCGGAAGCTTAAATGGTGGACACTGCGGTGGGCAATACGTTGTAAGCTTTTTGGCTTTCGATATTTTTCTTCATTTGTAGCCGAGGTGTATATAACAATCCACTCGTATAGTCTCTCCGGATCATATTTCAAAACCTGGATCTTATTGTTATTTGTGAGTTAAAGATTCGGATGGATTCGTAAGTACCTATTTGGGGACGTATTGATCACGACCATCATAACAATATAGCCGCAGAAAGAATTTGTACGTCTCTTAATTTCTCTATTTTTCCAGGAAATATAAATTCACTATTTTCTGAAATTGTTTTCTCTCGTCGTGAAAGAAGTTCACGCCCGAGCAGTCGATTTCGGCAGTACGAATTTTTTTGTCATTAGGTTCCGTTCATGTTAATTTCGACTCTGTCTAAAATTAAAAAATGGAGTATATTGCGTGATGATTTTTGATGACATATGTGCTATGATGATTCAAAATACTTTCTTCCGATCATGAAGCATGTCATTGCGATAGCGTGATTCATGATTTTACTCAAGGAAGATGTGAATTTCTATCGCCTTTTCTAAATTAGATTTCCTCTTACTCCCCAATGGAAAGTAAGAAACGAAGGGATAAATACATCCCATATACTCAAACATGAAGGGAGTTTGGCTTATTTAAATCGAGCACGGACTTTATATTTGGTTTGAATCCCAAATCGCCGTTGGGAATGTGCAGAGTTCAGTTCACCTTATCTACTACGGAAATATAGTTTCACTACGCTGGTATTTTTGTGCGAAGCCTTGTATTGTTTTGGGAAGATTGGAAAGCAGAAGAAAGTTTGGATGAGTTAAAAAATTATAAACTTTGATCTGTTTTTACGGGTACATGTGTGTAGGAATATAGGTCTCTCATTTCTCGTTGATTGGATTTTATTACCTGTGTCTTGTATGGCAGTATTATACGGCTCGTAACCGAGTGTTGTACTGATTATTTATTCCTACGATCTCATTGCTTGCGAAAATCCTACCTGATTCCGAGCTTCTTTATGGCATTGCTATATGCGACCATCTCTTTTTAAGGAACATTGATTTTTAACGAAATTCAATTGACCATAACCCAAAAACTCTCGAAGGAACTTTCATTCTTCATGTTCATTCTTAGTAAACGTTTAAAAATTTAACGAAAGTGATAAATTGCCTATTTTAGGCAACCATCGGATGTGCATTGGGAAAACAAAACAACCATGCCACTCTTAAATTTCATGCTACCTTCATAATTTTAATTGTCTTTGTGGTGCCATTTCCCTGAAGTCAATGAGAGTTCTCAATGTAGCTTGCTGCATTCAAAAGGTTAATCTTGGGTGATGTGTGTTTCGTCACGTTTTTCGAACTCAAAGAATACTACTCTATTATTTGTTGCCCCACCCGTTTCTCTACTGTTATTAAATCCCCATTTGCACTCCACCCTTTGTAGGCGAAGGACAAATGTCGAATGTTTGGAATGAATGTGTTTATTACAACTGTTTTATTACTATATAATTAATATACGGTGTATTGATTCATCGCTGGCAATGCTGGATTTCTACCGTAGCCATATTGTGGTAGATAAATGCATTTTTGATTGTTAGATTTGATATAAACGTAGCCTCGATTTCTGACTCCCGTTATATTTCCGCCATTCTACTCCTTTCCCTTTTTGGTCTTCCTCCATCCGCGCTGGCGTTTGACAGATCAAGAAGATTTGTGTGATTTATCGAAGCTTCGTCCATGAGTCTTAGCAGCAAAGTCTCCATTAATAAAAAAAACTTGACTTGGATCAAGTTCTCGGAGCAACCTACAGGATCGCTTGAAGGTTTGCGAGTGCCGCTGGAAGAGGCGTGGTCTGCCCCGCGGTGATATTTCATCTACATCTCGTTTTGTCCTTCTCCCTGGATATGCAGCCTCCATTTTTTTCCGAAACAATGGGCTTCGCAGCTTCGACGCCCTCTAAGACCATTGTGTTTTGTTGTGCGCTCGTGGTGGCGCTGGAATTCATCCAGGTACGTCTCTTGCCTCTTTGAGAATTGCTTGACTGAAGCTAATATATTTTAGATAACATTGTATTTTTACGTTAGATTTTCTTTCCCATGTTGTTTCATTTGCTACATTAATGTATAGTCCATAAATCCATAATCCATATAATATAATGTATAATAAATAAAATCCATAGTCATGCATAATTTATGAACCATGAAAGGTAAAATTGTGAATTTCAATGGTTTTCTCAGGAAATGTCTATGATTTTTTCTTTGATTTCGGGGTTCTCCGTCTCCCAGAGATAACTTGCTGACAACAGTTTCGATATCAACTTAAGGTCGAATGTAAAAGTGAAAAGTAACGCGGTGATTAGTTTGGGATGTCATATTCGGTATAAGTAGATTTGCTGAAAGTTTATCGGATGGAGATAAGCTCGCATTCCTTCAAAGTTTATTTATTACCTCTAGGAATCCATGTTTGATTCATGCATCATTGGTTCACTCGTCTATTTTCTTCGTATTTGTTTTCCTTTTTATTTATTATTCCACTCCCCCGAAAACAGCACTATTCGGCTTTTGCATCGGGGCTTTTCATAACATTTAACAAATCAAACGTGCACAAACATCCACTCCCATCTATCGTGTATGAGAATAATTTACCCAGGTGGGACTCGAACCGGCGGCCTTTGGATTGACAGACGTTACCCCTCCGCCACGGAGGCCGACAAATTTCCATTGGGTGCCGTATATTTTTAGTCGAAGAACGTTTGTTCATTGTTTTTATTGAATCGAAGTAGATTTTCAGTGCTGTGCTATTAAGTATCATTTTTTATTTCCCTTGCATATTCTTTTTTTTATGTTGTTAATCCTGCACTGTGTGTTAGTTCAGGCAAAAGTTATATTATTGGTGAATAATGGATGTAACATCAATGTCCTTTACTCTTTCAAATACCTGTGGGTTTCCGTGGCGTTGTTAAGAAATATTTTGAGATCCCTGATTCTCCTTTCGCGTGTGTTGACTTAACGGCTCAGCAGTTTCGATAGCCTCTCTAATAATAATAATAATATCATAATAATAATGATAGTCATCTTCGGCATGAATCCTTGACCGGAAAGAGATTGGAGCCCACGCAGACTGAAAAACAAAATTCTATTTTCCCATTTTGTCGAATCTTACGTACTTTATCCCAAATTCACATGTTTATTGTACGTTTCTGTCTTCAAACGGCGAGTTCCAGGTTCTCCGCTCTTAATCATATGTTATATTGGTATTCATCGTTTTTCATAGGCGATTTGAAACAATTTCATTTGATTGTTAATTCTTGTCAAAGCACTTCTTATTTTTTCGATAAGTTCAATATAAAGTGCTTTTGAATTCATTTGAAGAAGTATTAGTTTTCATTAATCCTTCTTTTCCTTCGTTTTATCGTATAATTCTTTCTATGTTATAAATATTCTTGAACATACTAGGTGTGAGAGTTAATTAATTACATCCCGGTATATGACGAGATCACATTGAATTCTTTGAAATCATGCCAATATTATTTATGCCATATAGATAGCAAGTCCGTGGGGACTTGGAGGTACAAGTTACAAATTATGTATGCATTTTATTTTCCATTCTCGCCGGGTTTCGGAATCGTGAATTTTTGATAGGAGAACCCGGGGGGCGGGGCGCGACGGGGTAAGCGATTTTTAAGTGCGAAAAAAGGTTCTGCGCCAGCGGAAATAACTAAAACTAGTCCAGAAAGGTGTTGCTTATAAGTTGAGCAACACCAATTTCAAATCGCTTACCCCGTTCCACCCCGGGTTCCCCTATTTCACGGAAAGTGCGCTTTTATTGAAATACTCTTTATGTGGTGGTTTCGCATGAGTAAAATGCCTGAAAATTAGTATGAATATATTTAATTTAAGAATTTTAACCGGTAACCATTTCTAGCACCGTTATATTGAGCGTGCTGTTGTTGTAAGTATTCTCGAAAGCCATCATTTTCTCCATTTAAATGGAAATGCTTGCACTTACGCTCATGTGACTGTTGGTGGAACTTCCAAGGAAAATTTCATATTATTGAGCCATTATCTGTATTATGAACTCACCTTTATTTTTCGCTAACCGCTGCCTTCTTTTAATATTATTCATCTTACGTTGGTTGTACATTTTTTTCTTATAGTTTGCTCCTTAGGTGAGTTCTTTGTTCTTATAGAGAGCATAAGAAAAACGCATTGCGGAGTGGGAGCACCTCATAAATGCATGCTATCATTCAAGAGGATGAATTATCTTCTGAAGTTTATTACTACCTTTTTTTGCTCCTGCGACCTTTATTGCAAATAAATAGCGCACATACCATGCCTGGGTGATGAACTAATGTTAATTGTGAGAGGTAATGTAAGCAGAATGCAGGTGACTTTGAATGTTCGTTCACCACCGATTGTCTCTGATTGTTCTGACTCTTGAGGAATGACTTCTCGTTCTTGAGATTAGGTCTTAGGCCTCATTCACAAACGCTTAGCTTTGCATGAGTTGAATTATTGCGAAACTAGACCAAATAATGACATTCTGTGAATTACAACACAAATCGCGCCTCAATCGCGAGTAGAATTTAGAAGACTTAAGATATTTCCAATGTCTCCATTCTTCCGGTGCTACCGCGTCGGTTTTTTATGTAAGACAACAGTTTCGCTGGCACTGCTGCCAGCGCCTAGCACTGGAAGAGTGAAGATATTGGAACCTCGACACCGCGGAAACCTACATCGTTAGACTTAAGATAGTGTTATGTCTCTTGATGGGCAAAAGTATCTTCCTTGCTACCGATTTGTTTCGAGGGAAATTTGAACTCTTCCCGAATAGTGGCAAATATTCGTCGACATAAGCCATTTGGAGTTGTTGTGAACCAATTCTCCCTTTCAAATCCATAGTCAGGTCAAGTTTAGTGAAGTTTTTGTGAGAAAATCTTTATTGCTGAATTAATTCGACTGGATTTGCATAAGTGCTCCATATCCCTAAAAGTGAGGAGAGAACAATGCTTTACCACATTTTCCCGCTCCGATGTGCTTAGCGTCTCGTTCCTTTTTCAAGTGTCCGGGTATCATTTCTAGCTAGTGATATAGCCCCTCATCTAATGTTATCAGAACTTGCATGGGTGTAGATGATGGTGAAAACGGTGAAGGGGAAAATGTGATAGCAGAATTGTTAAAGTGTTTAAGGAGCGATTGTGTCAGTATAAAAATAAGTATCTTTTCTCTCCAATTTTATGTTCTTATTCCAAGTTTCCTTCAAGAGATCGACGTATGGAGGAGTATGTACGCTTCAGCATTGGATAATCATGGTTCTCTTTTAATTAATTTATTTTACGAGACTACTCCATATTTTACATTTCTATGATAGTGCGAGATTATATCATGGTCCCGCAATGACCCGACCTCTGACATAGGGCCAGATTGCAGCCATGGAGCTACGCGATCTCGTTCCGAAGACCGTCCTCACATTTCCCTCGGTGTCAAGCCCCACAAGATTTATCACGGGTGAACTGTTCCAAAACTCTTGAGCACAGAACTTTGCTGTTCCCCATCGGCCCTCCATTCTTCCCGTGTGCATTAGTTCGGTGTAAGCTTGATACATTGGGGACAAATCCGCTCCTAGTTGTCGCAGCTGTTCCAAGGTTTCCGGCTGGGCTCTTGTTTTTTTTTCTGCGGATAAGTGTTTCGAGACCGGGGTGTTGACTGGTAATCATGAGTTATAGTCATGCGTTCTATGACTGATGTCTCCCAAATTTTAAATGCATTTCAGGCATTAATGATGCATCTATGTGTGCTGCACAAATGATTATTTGATTGGAGGTAATTCGCATACATTAAGCGCTTTGAAAATATTGGGGCGTTAGTTACCTTTTTGACCACTTACCCTGTTTTTTAATGACAGCCTTTTCCTGTTTAGTCGACTGTTCATATCTGAAATCTGAACCATATTTATCATGTGCAACCCGATTTGGAAAGTGGATCATTTGTTTAAATAGTAACTCCTTGGACTAATGATATGTTCCGATTACTAGCCCTCCGTATGGTTGTGAATCTGTATATCCGCTTAACAGGAAGCGATGCTGGCACATTGCATGGAGAACTCCGTTACGTCGTTATCTAAAGCTCATCACCTTATCCCCAAGGGAGCAAAGGAGAGGAAAGGGCAGAAGGATGGGCGTCCAAATTACAGAGGGGGAAGAAACGGTCACTGCGCACTGAGAGAGATTTTAAATAGAAGAGTGTACATGTTTTGCAAAGCATTTTCTAGCGTCGTTTCAGAAATTCCCGCATGAGTAACTGTAGTGGCTCATCATTTCCACTCTTGTAACCATTTTAGTACCTCCTAATAAGCAAAATTCTTTAATAATGAAGATCTGTGCTATTGCAAAAAAATAGTCTTTGGTTGTCTCTTCTGGTTTCAGATTGAACTAAACTACCGATATTAATTATTTTATTTACGGTGATAGGGTAAAAGATGTGGAATAGATGTGAATTAAAAGTTCTTTCAGAGAAAATTATTTATTAAATACCATATTACTTGAATCATCTAGTCGACTCCGTCTACTACTTGCAAAATGTACACCTCTTTGATAGAAAATTCATCTTTTAATTTCTATTCGAAAGTGCATCTTGGGTTCAAGTGTTTGGTAAAATTTAAATAAAGGGAAGCGAGAGAGGGGGTGAGAAACTTTATTACCTTTGAGTGCCAATCTGGCGAACACGTGAATTCATGAAAATCGCTCAATTTTGAGCTAACATCTCGACATTATCCTGATTGCGAATGCAAATTGGCGGTGACGTTTGCAAAAAGATTACCGAAAGCGCGGACGTATCGACCCTGCGGTCATAATGCGCCTGTCCACTCAAACCTCTGACGCAGTGATGCGATCCGTCCGTTTAAAATAAATGCTTTTCAATTAACTTTGAAAACTGTGGGTATTCATAATGCCTCTCTCCAATCGAAACCGCTGAACCGAAAATGTGCACTGCTCTCCACTCTGCTCGCCCTCGGTGAATTGGATAGGAGTATCTATGATATCGGATGAACTGTGGTGTAGTAAACGATATTTCCATGGTAGTTAATCTATTTGGGGCAAATTCAAAATCGGCCCAAGCGTCCCCATGAGGGCTTTCCGTCATTCCACTCTCGTGGTCCTCGTCAGCTAACTCTTCTCTCCGTTACGCTTCGTATTCTATCTGAGATTTTATTTCACGATTACTCTTTCAATTTGTTCATTATCCTTCTCTTGACATCAGTAAAGGACTCAAGCATTGATTTTAGGCACTTTGCGATATTTGATTTATGTCCGTTATTTTGTAATAAAAATTCCTGTAATTTTTCTCAATAGTTGTTTTGGCATGAATTGTTCCTTGATAATTGTAGCTTAAAAAATTTAATAGTACAAAGTTTTGTCTTTTCTTCCCGCATGTTTTCCACCATGTAGGTAGAAGTTAGCGTTATCGTGTGATTCCATTAAATATATCTTCGGATTTATTTTTTATTTTCTCTCTGCGGCATACAGCTTTTCGCCATTGTTTATCTCCTAGCGGCTTTTGTGTGCTTGTGAAATAACACAGTCAGAGAATATTGAACTTAGCATATATTCGACTTCACTATTTGGGGTCGTAATTAGTTGATGTGAGAATTTCTCTCTAGGGACAGCTTAGGTCTTGTTAGCCTTGCAAGCGGTAGCTGTTGTATTCTACTCTATAGCTATACATTTTAGTAATTGGTCATAATAATAACCGATTTAAGATATCTTCATTTCATGGAAAATATTTCGAACGTTAATTCTATTTTGGTATCAACTCTTTAATCTTAGGCGCTCTTTTATTTATCATCCATTCAAGGCCCTCTTCATTTTACATTTGTGATTATTTTTTACCTAAATGAGTGTAGTGTTTAACCAGTATATTATCCTGCATGTTATAGGCAGTGGTTCCCTGTTACCCTTGATTTACAGTGGCTTTCATGTTTCCCTCGGGCATACTACGCTTTAATTTTCCTAGTTGTTTCATTGTTTGGAACGGGTTTTTGGGTCACTCATTGCTTCTGGCACTGAGGTCTGCATTCACTATTTCATCACTGGAAAAGTTCATTCATAAGAAAGAAATATATTTTCGGAGTATAGTTATTATAAAATTGCTAGCTTGATCGTTTTAGAGGGGGCAAATCATATTTTGCATCCAACAAAATTCGTCAGGGCAGACGGTAAAATTATCCTTCTCTCGTTTAGGAAACATATAAACTTATTTTCTGTTTCATGTGAGCTTGGCATGTTATTTGCATTAATTTCCATCTTCGTTATGTTAATCATGATCTCTAAATATGGTTTATTTTCATGGAACTGACCGATAAGGTCTATTTTCCAATGAAGTGCGTACGGAGTTATGAGGAAGTGCTGATGAAACAATTTGTGTAGCTAATTTTTTTTTATAATTTCAAGAGGAATTCTTCAAAGATAAGTTCCAATGGAAGTCCTTTTCCGGTTGTTTTCATGTCCATTGTCCACTTCATATTAGCTTCGACAGCGCGTGGGAGACGCAGGATGTCATCTTTCTTAATGATTTTTAACAGCTTTCTCAATAACCCAGTTCTGCAACCCGTATGGTTGATTAGGGTATATTAGGGCAGAGCTCGCCATGGAGTAAGCCTCAGGGATGTGAATTTCAGACATTCAGGGTGGAAGGCTCCATTTCTTCCCTTAGTCAATTCCTAAAAGGTCATTTTTTGTAAACCTGTAGATAGTCTATGCAAAGCGCGGGCTGATCGCAATTCATGTCCACCCCGCGAGGCTACGCTCCAGAAGCCTGGACTTTCCTGGAGTTTCCCAGGCATGTTTCCGTGCACCTTCTGCTGAGGTTCGGACGCCTGGAAGGGGTTAGCTAATGGGTACTGTTCATGATGAGTGCGAAGAGTCTCCCAATGCTAGGATAGGTTTCGGAATCGTGGATGAGGAACACCATGACGTAACTGAGGGTAGTGCGGGCTACCAGTAGCGAAACCTGATGTTTATTCTTCGTTTGAATTCTGTGAATCACATAGGGATACTAGCATTCCTTTCACCTCTTCGATTAATCGTACTAAATTCACGTAGGAATTTTATGCTAAGTGCTCAATCTATGAGTTTCGTGTAGTATGAAGTAAGAAGCATCGTGATACCTACGGTAGTCTAATACTTACGGTAGTAGATACCTAAGGTAATTACGCCGTGGTATTGAGTGTACACATTTTATAGCCCATATTTTAGTGCTTAAAGTTGCAATTTCTCTAAATACATTTTGTGGTGCGATATAATATAGGTTGAAAAGTGATTTTACTAGGTCAAAGTGATTCGATGCACCTATTTTGTTACTTAGCGGTGGAATGTGCATTTCATTATGTTCCATGTGAAAATCTCTCGTCTATCTTAGTTCCTTATTTATATTCTGTAGTTGGAGTAAAAGCGGGAGGTTTTCTGTGTTCGACATGTCAAACTGGATTCCCTTCAGGTAACCCACATGTGAATCATGGTGTTTACTCATTGACATAGAAATCGTGATCCTGGAAATTAGCTTTAGGAAATCATGGTTAGAAAACTATGATTGAACTTGGGAGTCGTTCCTTCATCTGGGCTTAAATTTTTCTCCGTGAGAAAAAAATACTTAATTTCATGCCGTCAAAAGCTATTTGCATCCATTGAGGGACGTTAATAATCACTCCGAGTTGCTGGGAGTGTCCGATGATCTTCGAGAATTCCTTTTATAGTCCTTGGAGATCTAGTGTACCTTTCACTCTCTCTGGGACCGCACACGTCGTTCCTCCAAGTTGCGTGCTGCGGGTGCCGTTACCGGGGAGCCGGCGGCGGATGGAGTCGCATATTTATCAGCGGACCCAATAGCGTGGGCGTAGCAGTGTCCGGAAATGATCTTTTCGCCGTCCCTAAAGGACAACGTAGGAGAGTATGATAGCCTATTGGGCAGAGCACTTGGCTGCTGATCGAGGGGTCAAAATTCTGAGGGAAGCCTTCAAATTGCCCAGCAGTGCGATATGGTCCAGACTAAGTGAATCACTGATTGTGAGTGAAAGGATATTGGAACCCGCAGTCGCTATTAATGGTTCGCGCGTATTTCGTGCCCAGCTCCTCTCATAACATCTTACTTTGTTCAAGTACATGGTACAGTTTGTGCGCAGAGGCTTCAGTGTACTTCAACTTCTTCTGTTCAAATGGCTAAACCATTGTGAGATGCAGCCGCAAGCTTTTATGAAATCAAGCTGTCGTCATGTTTTTCTTGCCTTTTCTCGGAGAAAGGCCGTCTTCTCGTAGGTAGTTGTTTTCTAACACTTAATTTGAAGTAGATTTATATTTGTGTGTGATTGCGTAAATGACTGTGAGTGATGCATCAATTAGGCTGTTGGAGTAAAAGGAAAAGATTTGCGAAGACGAGATTATTCATCTTTTAATGAGAAATTGAATTTTCAGAATAATGATTATATGTTCAAACTTTACTCAATTGTTGAGGAAAATATTATCCAAGTTAATTTTAGTAGATACCTCTTTGTCTTTCCGGTAGATACTCATTATATGTTTGCCGCCCTATGCTAAGGAAAGGAATTAACGTAATTAATTAGGAATATAGGGAATATTGTTTGCATTTACGAACACTTCACGCCATACTTCAGTCCTTGAAGAAAATCGAGAAAACTAAGGGCTAGTTGCGTGAACTTTCTAATGTGAAAATAGGATGAGATGCAATTACATTTATACTTTCTAGTTTCGGCAATTATTAAATTTCTATAATATATCCCATCGCCTGTGTTAAGGTTGTGAGGAGCAAGTGGGTTGCTTTCTATGGTTTACTTTGTAATCGTGGCACTCGATCCGCATGTGTTTTAAGCCTTGAAATCCTAAGTTAAGCTGAAATGTGGATGTACCGCATATATTTGCCTGCATTCTTTGAAAAATTAGTTATTTATTTATAGGGGAAGGAAATAATAATAATATTTATTTTACTTATACACATTTTTCACATGAGCGAGTTTTCATTAGCTGTTAATAGTGGGATTCCAGTGAGCACAGCATATGTGTTCCTCTGGTACCTCAAGGCTCACATGTCAATTACCTATCTTGGCACAAATTCTTGTCTTCGTGGTAACAGGAAGTCTGATATTCTAAGCAAAATGTGCTCGAAGTGACCTCGAAGAAAAATTTATTCATTTTATTTCCTCTTGAAAATAGTTAACCTTTCTCTGGACACGTGTAATGTCCTGTAGAAGCCGTTTTTTTCTTTATACGCAAATGCAACGTTGTGGTTAATTGAATATTTCAAATCGTACCCAGGAAAAAGTGAAGGGCACGAGTTCATGAGTCTTTAGACTTCTACATATCACTTTATTAAGCTTGAACTACTTGTTTTAGCCTAAGACTTGCTGATATTAGTTTCCTTTTCGATTCATTTTCGAATTTGAACTTATACGAGGATGTGACATCCGTCAGTGGCTCAATTAATGGGCTTTGGATCATACATACTTCGTGGTATGACCGTAAGAATAATTTTAATTCGTGATCTTTAAGACTCACCCTCTCTGACCGATAAGTAGTCATTTCCACAGCAGAAGGTCGGCCGAACTCCTCTTTGGAGACGATGTAATTAGAATTTTTATTTGCTGTTTCCCACCATCCTGTAATTATCATTCACCTGTTCATTAGATTAAAAATTAAATCTATTGAAATTAGTTAAATTTATATCGATTTATTGATGTTTAGTAAGGTTTATTGGATTTTATTTTAAATTAAATGTGACGATGTGACGTTTATTTCTTGGCTTCCGAATACAATTATTCACGGTAGACTAGTGGCTGATTATTGACTGTGACTGACGTAGACCATATTGGGCCTTTGGGCAAAGTACTGCTGTGGGGTCTCTGTTCATCAAACTCTCCACTATACTCTGCGTCTGCCTTAATATTTGATGGATTTTCCCTTTCGCTGAGTTCCCGAGGTAATGATAATTACGTATCATAGACATTCGTTCCTTTCGTAATAATTCTTCTCGTATAATTTTATACAAAGCATCGTCCATGCACTCATTTAGCACTTTTAACTCTTGTACTCGTGGTTTACTTAATCTTCCACTTCCAATCCTTCGTTTCCGCAGCTTGTCTTTCCAAAAATTATATTAAAACTTTGTGATTTGGAAAATCGTCATTTAATCGAAAAGCTTTTAAGTACCACTTCTTCATTACTATTTCAACTATCAAGCATTTTATAGTCTAGTTTTGTTATAATTTCTCTTGCATAACGCGTTAATTTCGTCGTTTATGTTCGCAAGATTTTGAGTGGGAAATCATTGGGAGAATTTATATTCGAATCAATATCAATTTTTTTACCGTCAAAAATTTTCGGGCTAGTGAAAACTTACTGTTTACATAGAAATAATAAACTAAAATATATTTTTAGGTGGTAAATATACTTTTTCTTAGCGTTCACGAAAGAGAGTGTTAGGATAAAGGTGATCTTTCAACCCACTTCCGACGCAACTGGACAGGTCAAAAATTTCGAATCTCTTCTGCGCTTGGCAAAGGTCTCCTCACATTGCGCCCGTGAAAGGTTGCGGTTTGACTGCGACAGACAAAATTTCGGACCCAAAAGTTGGAGGTGACACGTTGGCCCTGCGTTGTCATTTCCCCTTCGGGCGTGGCCTTCAGTTAGCTCACGCACCTCCCTGCTTTTCGGAATGAGGGTGGTCAAAGTTAATTATTTCGTGTCCCCGATTCTGTAGCCGCTGAAATATATTTTTTTCTGGACTGACAAGATGAGTAATTAGATATCCTCCTATCCGGCATACCTCCTTGGAAATCCCTCGCCGGGGCGACTGCGTGTGCGTCAGTCTTTAGTTCATTTTTCCCTCATATGTTTACCATATAATGTCAGGTATCTCCGTATTTGTGGCGTCGACACCAGGAAGTGCACCGCAAAGTCCGCGTCAATCTTTCGTATTTAAATATGAGCGCTTATGATCGCGTACATTCCTGAGCGCGTGACGCATATCGTCGCGAGAACAGTTGATAGGAGGGGGTTAGGAGTGAAAAAACAATATTTCATTAAGATTGATTTGTAATGCAAGATTATAAATTTAATTAATTACAGTTAATAGTGTATTGTATTGTATAGTATTAGTAGTTGTACAAATAGTATTGATGTAACACGTTAGTTCGCTGGGTGTGTGTACTAGTTGTTTTATCACGAAAAGAGTTACTTCTCCATCAACAAAAAGGTTGTGTGTGGCTTAATTGCCGGATGCCAGTCATTTGATATTTTTCTTATATACGTGAGCTTTAATAATTTTCCTGGGTATATTGATATGAAAAATCAAGGGTTTATGTTTTCTTAGCACTTATGCTTCTCCATCCCTCAGGACGACCCTGAGTAGTTGCGCATCCAGGTTCAAATATCAGTGGGAGACTTCATTTTGTGCATCAGCAGAAGCAATGATTTTGGTGATATTATGATGTAGTACAAGATGCTCAATGTATGGGCATATTAAGAGAAAGGGTGGAGGAGATAGGAGGGAAGAGTGTTCGTAATATATATTTATTGTCGTGGAATGGAGCTGTTCATCTTTTCTCTGTTAAAGGAGGCATGCATGACGTGGCGCGACCATGAATCTCTCTCCTATCAGTCGCATCTTTTTCAATGGATTATAGTATTCCGAAAATGAATGATGAGGTTGACTTATTATTCAGCTCTTCTTTTTATATTTACAAAATTGAATCCATGTATTGTTCTCAACTATTTATTCTACTTTTTTTTAGAATATATTTTTTATTTTATAGAGGTTGATTTGCTCGTTTATGCAAAAAAATACTATGTTCTTCACTCAGTCATTTTAGTGTCAGATCTATGCCCTTTTATGCAACAACTGGAATAACTCCAATGACAGTATTTAACCGCCGCAGACTTCCCTCTTTCAAGGCAACCAATTATCCAGCCCTTACACTAGCATGAATTTTTATTTCAAATTGTGCCAAGAGATTTTATCATGAGTATCGCTGAATTCGAATTTGAATATTAGTAAAATTGAAATTTTGTATGTAAAAACTACATGCAAATGCAAAGTCCCTCTTCTAATGTCATAAAACATTCCTCATTATCTTACCTCTCTGGGAAGTCATTAATTTAGCCGTTCATGTAATCCCTTTTTTATTTTAAGACTCGAAATGCTTTATCTTATATAAGATGGTGTATGCTTATCATTCTGTTGAATTATGTAACCGAGAGGTAAATCTGGTTCTATTTTAGACATGTTCCGCGCGAAACTTTTTTCTACGGGGGATAATCTAAATTAACAATTCTTTCCCTTTGTCAGATACGTGCAATATTTTTTAACGCATCCCAGCTAATTGATGGAATTGAATGTATTTTGGTTCACGTGCGACTACCAACAGGAGAAGTAACAGAGTGCAAGTATAATAAGGTCGCAGCTGTGTGTATTCATCGTTAGCTCAGAATGCGCCATCGATAGCAGAAATTGCTTATTATGGTGATAAATTTATGTACATTTCTCGGAAGTAAATCTTCAACGTTCTGTTACCTTGTTATTCTCATGCTGGGTCGATAGAAGCTCTAATTAACCAGATTTTAATTCCAGAACGTATGGAATGGCGTAAGGTGGAAGAATACTTTTCACGGCCAAACTCAGCGTGGCGAAATGAATTTTGCCAAACGGAAGCTCACTGGCGTATTCAAGGCGGTGAACTCCCATTATTAGCCGTTATGTTACTACTTTTATTTTTTCTCTCCGTAATGTATGAATGTAGAAGAGGCAGCTATTTTTATTGTGCTATTTTGGGAGAATATTTTTCATCCTTCTGCCTTGAAGATATGTCTAAAGATATCAGCCCTAGGTTTGAACTCATTGAATTTTTGTAACATTGGTGATCGGTTTAATTTATGGCGTACTCATAATTTTCTTTTTGACAGGGCTAATGTAATCGGAAGACAAAACAATTTAAATTTACATAAACTACTTAAACTATGTACTATTTGCCATAACTCAGTTGAAAGTCACTATAAACGTAATGGGTATATGATGGAGGATATTTAGCGACTGGTTTTTGCATTTTCACGTCCGACCAACGTATACAGTGGTTGATACCGTCATGTCAATGACAAAACACTATACGTTCGGGCTATTTTGTAATTTTTCTTTTCATAAAGCGCGATCTTCGGAAGGTTTTTGGATGATTCTTTTTTATCATTGGGCAAAATAAAGAAAACTATTAGGTGCGCAACCAAGTTCTCGCTGTTTTTTTAATTAAAATACAACTTAATTGTGAAAATATGGTTATTAACGAATCATTCTAAGTATTGCCCATGGCTAGCTACAACTTTTGCCTATCATTGTGGCAGAGATCGAATACGGTAACAGAAAAGTGTGCATCTTTTGAGGCTATCCAAGAATCAAGGCATTTTTTTATTTCTTCAAATTAGCGCTACTGCTGATCAGCCAGGCTATCGAACGGAACAATATCTGGGGAATGCAGCGGGTGGGTAAGGACTTCACATTTGAGATCATGAGGTCGAGCGTTCTCATGCTATAAAATCACTTTGTCGAATCATAAGGAACTCAAGTTCCTCTCTGTTGCATAAAACTACTTGGTGGGTAACTCCTAATGGACAAGCAAGCTCTTCTTGAGTTTGACATGGATCTTAATCGAGTACTGCCTCGAATTAAGCGTCTTCGAATGTTTTTGGTCCTCCTGAACGCGGGAGGTCGTCAACATTGAAATGACCGCCTTTGAAGTGACGGAACCAATTACGGCACGTTGTTTCACTTTGAGCAGCATCTTTGTAAACTTTTTGGACCTCTAGATGCGCTTCAGTCACCGTTTTCTTGTAGCAAAAAAATAAAATAAACACTTCCCGCAAATGACGATTACTTGGCATAAACTCAGACATATTCACGCAACAATTAGGATATGATGCCATAAAAAACTCACCATTGTCATATAGCGCTTTGTTTGCCAATTGTCTAAGATTGGTTCATGACAGTTCCAGTACGTCAATATCGACCAGAAATCACCGCTAGAGTCATCTATTAAAAACAGCGGGAATTTAGTTGCTCACCTAATATAAATGAACCTGCGTTGAAGCTAGATCCCTTTTTCTCCTTCGCTTCGAATTTACTGGCGATATTGTGTGGTGTGGAAATTGTTTTATTTTTCCTCAGCATCAAACGGACACATCATTTCAAACCATAAAGTACATCATTCGATTATTGTCACTCAGAATTTAATTTCCATGCCAATGTATCCTTCCAAGCGTTGATGAATTTTTCGTCTATAATGAGGTCATCAATTTCGTGCTTCAGTAATACTTTTAATTTGAATTTGTCGGAGCGTTTTTCAATTACATGGCTCAGTCTGTTGATGTCATTCAGGTCAAGCGCGGTGTTTTAATTCAAAAATATTCGAAGGGAAAATTACTTTTCAAAGTAATTATCTTGGGGACCCATAGACCATGTTAGTATTGCTTTGTTACAGCCAATTTCTCTGTGTTCTACACTGTTCTCTGCATATCCTTGGTTTATTAATTTACTAATCTAGTGCTCATAATTCTAAAGAGTTGTTGGTGATATCAGTTCGTAATTTGATTTTTCTCTTCTGCGTCGAATCCAGTTGCTATTAATTACTTTATATCCGTTTAAAGAGCTCTTGTCTCTTTGAATTAATCATTACAATAGTCTTCTTTTGTATGTTAATATCCTATGATTTATTGGTGATAAAATTGAAAGATCATCAAAGCATGTGTATTTTAAGGTACCGCTGAACATTAATTTTTCACTTCTAAGGGCTTATTTTTGGAATTTTAATTAAGAACTTTATCTTAAACAGTCCGTTCTTTGCAAAAATATTTTTTAAACAGCTTCTCTAGGTATACTATGAGTAATTGAAGATAAGAAAAGTGTGAATTACGCCGTTACTGACTGTTTCATTCACGTTTCGTGAGGAGTACTCATTCCTATTGGTTAACATATACCTCTCCTTCAGAAGTTTTGAAGGAGTTGAATTTCTGAAACACGCCCGAGTCATAACATATCTCGTCACCTTCATCGGTCAGTAATCCTTGAGTAATGCAATTCTCCACTAAATTTTCCTATCTGCTAATATTTTCTTATTCACTTATATCTTCCGTTATACATCTTTCATATCTTATCCTTCGTACCTCTTGCGAGGCCTCAGTTTTTCGTTTTTTCCGCCTTCTTGCTCTTCTGTGATTTTCTTCACCAGTGCTTTAGTTGGGAAAAAAATTTAGACGGTACTCACCAAAAATTGCCAACACCTGAACATGGATTATGCATCCGGCCGCGATTGAAATGTCTAACTCCAACTCTTATTTTAGTTCCAAGTTAGGCCGCGAGATAACTCTGAAGGAGTAAATAATCGTTTCCGATTTTTCTTTCTGAAATCCATTGAAAATTTACAGTAGGGCTATTTTTTACATATGTAAAAAGGTAGTTAAACGGAAACGCTTATAAGGAGTTTGGATTTTAGGGGATGCGCCGTACCGGCCCAAATACAGCATTGGTCTTCACCATGCCATCATTTGTTGTGATGTGGACCATTAGATTACCTTACTTCTTTTAATAGCATTTAAAAGACTCCTTTATCACCTCATTTATCTTTGCTTCGGTCAATGTATTGGATATTCATATTTCCTGCGAGGTACGAAATTTTTAGTACTCTAAACCATGACTTACTGCCATCGTTCACGCCTCACTGCCATCGCTCACGCCTCACTGCAATGGAGAAATCGCGATACTGAAATGGAGAATATTTAAGTTCCGATGAATTATTGCTATACTTCTTATGTCCCTAGCTTTAAGTTTATTCTTATCTTTTTAGTATGCCGATCTCTTTTTTATTTCTCCATTCACGATAATTTTTGTGTCGTCATAGTGGTCCTGTTAGTTCCTATTTGAGTCAGCATTCAAATACCGGGTGTAGCCCTCGTAGTCCTTCGGCTAAAATTATCGCTATGTGAGGTTGCCAGAGGAAAGGCTTCCTCTTACCTGAATATGCGAAACTCAAGCGCCTGTGGCTCAGTATGTGGTGAGCTTAACCCTCACCTTCCCACTACCTGTTTCAAGCTCTTGAGTAAATTTTATATTTGAAGGATTGTCTCGTTAAATATGTTCAAGTTACTTTCGGTAGTGTTTACTTATCTTAGGGTTAATGTACACGAACGAAGTCCTTATGTATAATATTCAATTCTGTAATTGACGTCTCAGCTTTTTTTGTTCATTCTAAATTTTCTACTGCCCTACTTTGATGTCCTTCAGTTCTCATTTCGGCTCGTTTCTTGTTTTTAAATAAGATAACCATTATCGGTGACATTCATTTCTCTACCCATTAGTTGCTTCTTACGAACCAATGCAAAAGATAGGGGTCGATCTTATCTTTGAATAAATCTGCTCCTACTTAAACCAAGTTCCGGATCACGCTTTCCCATTTTTATAATTTAACGCCAATTTTGCCAAGAATTTTTCCAATAAAGCTCCTAGCCTTTGACGCCTAGTGATTTATTTTCGAGTCTTGCGCGACGTTTTGGGGAGGAAACCAGGATTTTCATTTCTCTTCCGGCTTTAAATCCGAGAAATCGGGCATATTCTTGTGCCTTGGTAATAAGACCTGTTTTTTCTTTATTTACAATGATGATTTCGCCATCTTTTAATAGGGGAAGTAGAAGCATTTTCAAACCTCTTGATTCGTGGGTTAATAATTTTATCTCTCCGAAAATCAAGCTTTATGCTTTATCGACATCCCCATAATTGACATGAAAATAAATACCTTCTATCTCATGATATTATTACTGAAATTAGATATGTTATCCTGTTATATAATTACTAGGGATGTGCGAGGGCTTTTTGATCTCGAGTCGAGTTGAAAACTACTCGCGAATGTTGAGTCGAGTATGGTACCTAATTCCTGGACCAGGCAGTACAACAATGTATTCTCCAAGATAATCTCACTTTTCCAATACCCTTGTTAATTTTCTATTGTGAATACTTAGCTTGATGTCTATTGACAAGATAATAGAGGGACGTTGACGGTTATGGTGTCAGAATTTGGAGATGAATTAAAATTAATGTCTTTTAAAAACTTGAGATTGAGAGAGAAAATGAGCACAATTGAAATGAGTTAACCTTTAGTAATATGTAATCAAATTAATAAATATGTGTATCCAAACTGCTCGGAAGAGCCCTGAGTAAAGGCATCTGCACAATTATAATAAAGATCATATTTAGGTAAATGAATCATGTAAAATTTGATCCTTTCAAATTCTCCTGCAGAAAAACCAATTGTTGTATATGCTCAGTCCGCAGGTTTTGACGTATCCATGTTACAGTATTTCTGCCTGCAGAGAATGGACTTTCGTTACACATTCGCGAGGCTGGACAAGTATCGCCAAATCTAAATATTTTATAACCGTAGGAAATTTTACTAAAAATTATATCAACAATTTTTACAACAAAAAATTCTTTATTTCTCACTTCGTTAAATCAACCTTAGCAATTCCTGTTTTGTAAATTTAAGAAGGAAACTAAACGCAACGAAGGAATAAACGAAAACTAGCATCGGACGTCCATAGTGCATAAAAGACTAAAAGACGGTATCACTTGCAATGCCACCATCATTGTCCGCTAAAACCTAAAAGCTGCTTTCTTTTCCCTGAAAAATTAACGATTTTTTACTTATTTTCTCGGCTTTGAGTAAAGAAAGTAAGGTATGCCATAAAAGTATTGTATAAGAAAGTATAAGCGATGCAACCGTCCACTCTAATAACTCAGAATATGCCGCCGGGTCGGAAGACGGTCGGCCGCCGCGGCAACCGAAAAGGTATTCGGCCCCCACGTCGACTGCTACGTATACAGCACGCTGAAACTCCCAGGCCTAGGCATTAATACGACTTATCGACTTTGAAAACGATATTATTGCTTGATTTTCATAAAAGTCCCTCCTGACGGCAGATTTCTGAACATACTGGCCTCGTCAGCTCCGTGACCGAAACTACTCGACTCGACATTCTTAATACTACTCTTATCATTCGAGTCTTCTATCAACTTCGCTATTTATGTTATGTAAATTCGCTGCTGGCCGACTCAATCTAAGACTTCATTACGGAAGACATACGATAGATCATACGTTTATATTTGCTACTACTCGTTTGAATTTTTGGTTGTTGTTGGCGTAGTGCCTCCTTTGTAACTTTTTTTTATCTCTTAGCCTGCATTTTGTTGCATTGCGGTGTTCTTTTTTATATTGACCCATTTCCCTCATTTGATAAGCGTTCAATCAATTCTACATTTATTTATCATAATTATGCATTTCGTGATGAAAGCACTACTACAAATTTGTTTTTTTTTTTGCCCCCAAACTTTTCTGATTATACAGGGAAACACTTAGCCCTTACTGAGCTTTCTTTACGTTTTTAATTATCCGGTGTTTTTATTTATAAAATTTAGAAGCATCTTCCAGATTTTAAGAGTGAACATTTATTCTCATCTATGGTTCTGTCCTCTTTTAAGAAAACCTATTTTGGATCTCATACCAAGCGACTGCTCTTTCAAATATTTAATTAAATTTTCCTCCTTCGGCAATTAAGGTTGCGTGCGACTCTACACTCCGCACGGTGATGTTATATTTTTTGTAAGTTCACATGAGCAAAATTAATTTGAGCTTTTTTTTAACTCCTAACATTCTCTTTGAAAATGAACATCGCGGCATTATGTTTCACAATCCAAAAAAAAATTTACATTAATTAAATATACTTACGTATTTTGAAACCTTTTCCTCACGTAATTACCTTTTCCAATGCTTTCTCTCTCGAATTGTGTTTACACTCATGAATAAATACACATTTGGGATGAATCATATACGTTGACATGTTCCTCTCAATCTAGGGATTTTTAAATGTAAAATATTTATTTTGTTCCCAATTTTCGTGAGCTAATATGTCGTTAACATTTGGCGACCATGCATTGGCCCGTCACCTACCCGTTGTGCTAATGTGGTCACCGTATTGTTGTAGATGTTCTCGTTAATTTAATCGTCAAAGTGTAATTCACTTCTTGGAAACGGTTCCTTTCGGTGAAACATCGTGAAAATTGTAAATGAAAGATCATTTGCTGAATCCAGTTAAAAACTCCATTTTCGGCACGATTCTTTTGAAGTTATTTAATCATTATTGTTGGTAATGTAGCAACATCTAAACGCGTCATTGGATACACATTACGTGGAAAACATATTGTAACTATCACTTTTTTATCGTGAAAATTGAGTGTTTGGAAGAATTGCCCTCAAGGATATTGGTGGTTTGAAAATTTTCTGTGGTTACCTTGATAATATAAGCGCACTAGTTCCGACAGGAATCTATGATACTGTGTTACAAAAAATTTTGAGTTAAACTACCGTTCTCAGTACACCGCAGGTATTATTTAATTTAAAAGTCTTAATTTTTAAAAATTTATTAAATTGGCCCAATGTGTGAATATATTTTGTGTTTTATTTAGGGATAACCATCCTTTCCATCACTTCCGACCTTATGCCGTCATTCCGCCATCTATTATCAGTAAAAGTGTTTACACAATCCAGTTATATTTAAACATCTCCCTTATCATTTGATAGTCACCTATAATTATCATGCAAACCCCGCTCATAATAAAGCAAATTCTGTTTTGAGTATTATTATCGGCTAGAACCCGAATACGAGTACTTAAAAGCATTCTCTTAATATCGTCATATACAGTGAATGATTTGGAAAACCACCTTCTTATTATTGTATTTATTGAATAAGCAAATTTCACTTGATTGAATTCCCCGTCCTTACAACGCTGCAGTGCAGTGAAACATGTTATCATTGTTACAAAAATTTGATTAGTGGTATTATGCGTAAAAAAGTAATTTTTTCCATTTAGGTAGTTTTACATTTCTATAAATAATGTTATGGAATTGCGTTGAATTAAAGAGCACAGTTGAAATATGTACCCTAAGTATTCAATACTATGCACTAAATAATTATATCAATACTTATTCCAGTTCTGGGACCAGACTCGCCATTTTGCTCCCCAATCCCACCAATTAATCACTTGAAGTGACATCAGTGTATCTCTCTACTCGAGTATATTGTGTGGGGCATGAAACAGTTTTAATTTGTGGAAGTTGGTGTGATTATTCCCTATAGCAATTTTTCTCTTTGTGCTATTTTTCAGACCGAGCATCGCGTTTGAGGGGGTCGCGTCCGACCGCCTCCGACCCCCAGCAGCCAGGCCACATCCCGCCCCACCATGGGATGTTTCGGCAGCAAAGACAAACTGTCCAAAGAGGACATGGACTTCCTCAAGGAGCACACTCGATACGACGAAGCCACCATCAAAGAGTGGTATAAAGGCTTTAAGGTGAGCTTCACAGTTACACGTCTACTCAAAACTATATTATTATTTGTATTTACACGGCGTTGTATAGCCTGAAAGTGGTGGTTTTTCGTTGGTCTGCTTGCAAGACAGAAAAGGATGGATGTCAAAAAAAATAATTACTCTTTCGTTTGGGTAATTCTCAGAGTAACGCTTTCTTCGAAGATGGCAAAGACCCCTAAGTTCTCATTCATGGAATTTCATGTCTCATGAAAATTGGGCTTTTGCCAATTAACAATTAATCCTCGAAATAGATTTTTTAAATGATCTCAATGTTGGAAAATCCTGCGTAAAAATATGGCTTTTAATTTCATATGAATTATTCTCGTTTGCCATTTATTTTATGATAGCTTTGACATTAGGTGATATTATTATAGTGGTTATAATTGACTTAGACCGGCGTTCGATACATTCTTCATCAGAATATAATATTGCCCGATTAAAAGTCGTAGGTGACTAACAATCAGTGCTTAAAATTCTTTGCTTTCGACAAAGCAAAGGTATATTGTCTCGAATAACCTCAGGACATATTTCGCTGATGAAGTTTACCGCATATTTTGTTGTTCCCGACTGAAAGTAAATGGCAGAAGTAGAGAGCAAGCATTAATTATTGTAGTACTCTATATTTTACGGGCCTCGGTGGCGGCGGGGTAAAGTCCTCGCCTCCCTTTTTGTGAACTAAATTAATTGTTTTGGTCGTAAAAAGCAGTATTGTATAAATTTACATAAAAACGAATCCCGTGTAGCCGCTAATAGTTTGTTTTACTGATTTTTACTAAACTAACTTAATTAAATAACTAATTTTTCTGCTTATTTCGTTTTGCCATTTACTTCTAGCGTTATTTACTCCCGAAAGCCAGGTGTGAAGTCACGCTTGTCCTGTATTTTTCGTCATCAGGAGACCCATTACGAGCCAAGGTTTTCGGATGCCGACGGCCTGAAGCGGTGGCCCGAATGAGCTTCAGGAAAGAAATTAAGTATCTTTAATCGTGGCTCGTGTGTGCGAAGTCCGTTCGATGACTCAGCCCGAGGATATCATTGCGGATGAGGGCCCGAGGCAAGAGCGACTGTTGCTCTTGACCCCGTTATTTATTTGGGCATCAATCGAAGGAGGGAGGACACAGGGAATTCATACTCAGTCGACGTACCTTGTCCTCGCAATGGTGCCCTCCCCGGCGTGCTAATTGCTAAGGTGCTGCCGTCAATTCATGGTCCGTACAGCACTGCAGGTCGATCGAAATGCGGCAAGAGCCAGGTTCTCAACTTCCCATTAAGATTTCACTCAATTAAAGTTAGTTTCTCCGAAGTGGGCTGTCGTTCGGCGGCGGACCGAGTCCGTGGAAGTTGCCCTGTGTACTATGTCCCTGGAGACTGTTCCTGCCGGTCATGGAGATTCGTATACTTTATCTCTAGGTCATTTACTACTTGTTAAAGAAAACTAATTTATCGGTATTCACTATAAGACTATGATAGAGTGGCGACCCATCCAAAATTTCAAATTTGTCGCTTCGTAAGTGTATATAAATGCATAAAAATGGAAATTTTCCCCTAAAAATCTGATTGCGCCCAACGCTGCGATGCATAACAGCATCATCGAGTAAAATTAAATAAAGAATTCAAATTATGTAATTCTCCTGGTAATGTTTTTTGCAGTGTCAAACCGAGGTCAGAGTTAACTTTTTCTGTACTAAATGGCGAATCACTTTAATCCCGATTATACCTTATCACGTCCGATACTTTTCTTAAGCTATTAATATGTTTTATGATTTATACCGATTTCAGGGATGGTATTTTTTAAGGTATTTTTAGATTTGCATAAGATCAAATTTAAAAAATCAAACTACGGTTTTGCGCATTGTTTCATGCAATAAATTTGTATTTAAATGAATAATTTTTCTAGAATTGTTGTGCTTTAGCTATTTTTGCAACGAACATAATTTAAATTAATAATAAAATTATTACTGCATTCATCTCCGAATAACAAAAAAAGCTATTATGTCAGACGCCCACGGTTTTTTTGCTTGATTCTTGTTTCATTTCGCACCTAATTTCAGATATTTTGGTCAGGCCGGTATTGATATGATGAGTTATATATTAAAATTTATCACTTATCTATAAGGGAAGGTTACGAAGCTTGGTAAAGATTAGCTCGAGGGAGAGTTGATTGATGATTTCTTTAAAATTACATGTCAATTTATCGTTAATTTTTCAATACTTGATCGGAAAATACAGGATATGTTAAGAATAAATTCCTTTGATTTTGTATTTTCGTCCTAAAAGACAAGTAGATTTCGCGATATTGACTCGCGGTGAAAGGGTTAATCAAATGTGAGCCTACCAATTGAATCGTTTCACACTTTCTGATCCATATCAGTCACATTCATGCGGGATTAGTATTTACGTTCTATTCTCTTGTAAAATCCAATTGTTAATTTTGGGTTACAAATAGGATAGCGATGTTTAGCACTGTTCGATGAGGCGATTGTGTATAAATTGCTCCCTTACTGATGGCAGTTGAATTTTGCTCTCCCATAATCCCCGGTGTTTAATTATTCGGTTGACTCGCTGAAAAGGGGCAATTATTTACTTCATGCGCCCCGCCGTCTGTTATTTACGTTGAAAGCGAAAATTGTCTCTATCATTCACCCATTCACTACAGTCTTGTCATTTTCCGTCGCGCATAGGCCCTTCCTATGACTTTTACCTCATTTCAATCCAAAATCGATTTATTGACCACGGATTGAATTAAAATTACACTCGTTTGCACTTAAATTTGACTATGCAAATTATTAGTCCCTAAATTTAATATCATAGAAATTTTATAACAGCAGAAGTTTTCAAGATAATAAGATAGCTTTACAATTTCCAAGATATTATGATAGCTTTTTTGCCGGCCTCGGGGGTATATTCTGCAATTCAAGAGGTTGCGGGTTCGAGTCCTGCCTGGGTAGGTTGCCACTGTCCAGTGGATGGATGTTCGTGTACGTTCAATTCCTTGGTTAAAAACCCCAATGTAAAAGGCCAATGGTGCTGCTTTCGACGGTATATATAAAATAAAATAAATAAAATATAAATTAAATGTGGAATATGCCGGTATAGCAGCGGTAATGCATTCATAATGAAAGTAAATATCATCATTTCAATTCCCTCGCCCCCTCTATTATTATAATTTTTCACCGGAAAACTGTATCTAGTTATCTGTTTTGTATTTGCCGTTTCAATTTTTTGTTTTGAGATCCAAGTATTTGATTCATGCAGTATTGACGGTAACTTCACTTACCCTGGTATCCATTTGCTGTGCTTTAACTCAATGGAAGTCCTGAAATGATCGTGTTTATTCGTCGTGACTCCTTAGCAAACGATCGAGATAGACTGGCTTCGAACTTATCTTAAATGTGTGTTTGGTTCGTTCGGGATCATTCCGTATGACATGAACACGGGCAGATTTGCATTGTTCAAAGTGTTTTATGACCTCCCCGAACCGATCGTGATCGCTCAACGTGACTCCTTAGTTCCCCCCCCCGGTCGAGGTGAACTCGATCGCTTCCACCTCGATAGAGATCTCTTGCCTCCGAGTCAACATCGTTGCTCGTTCAAGTGGAAAACGCTCATCTCCTTCGCGTGTCGTCTAATGGCGCTACTACGCGAGCCGCGACCGCTGAACGTTTTGATTCAACGCCATCTGTCTTCCTATCTTTCTCTCTCTCTTACCTCGCCAGTCTTCCATCTCGACCTCCATCGCGCGTGGCGTTTGATTCCTTTTAAGTGTAGTGGGAGGGAACCCAGATTTTCTTCCGATGGAAAACAGTCAAGATCTTTAGTACTGCGGCCATCGAGTTGTACTCTCGGTAGAGGATGGATGTCATCACCCAAAACTAGACCAACATGACTGGGATTCTTGTCACGTGATGGTGGGGAAAATTCGCGGAAATTTGTTCGTTGCTCGTGATTCCCTGTTGTCACGCGATTTCTTGTTGATTCTCTACCAACAGTAGTCAAATAATTTCCTAATTTTTTAAACTTGATGGTGTAAAAAATGACGCACGTAACATATTTTATTGCAGAGGTTTAGAAAACCTAGGCTATCAGTCATAAATACAACATTTATTAACTTAGTAATTGATGCATTAAATTTAAAAAGGACACAAGTCAACTTGAATAGTTTTTTGTTCTTAATTTTTTTACTCAAATAATTCTTTCTTTGATTTTTTTTCGATGTATGAATGGTACCTTCATAAAATATCTGTTTATAGGTAAAGGTTGAAGTGATGGATTTGGCAGATATAAAAATTTGCATAGTTATGTAGCACAACTTTTTTTGAGCTTATGCTGTTTTGAAGTATGACTTCAATTACAAATTTTATAAACAAGTCAGTGTTGGATTTCGGAAAAAGATAGCTACACGGCATGAAGTGGGCCTAGCTTGGTGTTTCCAGGCAGTCCTCCTGTCGTTACGTGATTTATATTTGTCTCATTTTCCAGTGTATAATATTTTGCAGCCTCCACCAATATTAGTGATTACTCAACGTCCCTCCCTCGTAGATCACTCTCATGCGTAATGGTGGGGAAGCCAGCTTTTCTTTCGATGGGAAACATTCGAGATGGCTGGTGTGGCGCGCGCGCGGCTGCTTGCGAGGCGAGGCAATTCGATGCTGGGAACACGCGACCCGAGGCCCTGGGAGCACTCAAGCGTGCATTAACTCGGGCCGTGAGCTTAAGCGTCTCCCCTGCGAGCGATCGAATGATGTGTGACCACTCCGCGTTAATTGCCACCTATCGCATGCGCATTTTCACGGCAATCAAACGGACGAAAGTACTCATTATTAGTGAGCGACGCAACTGGCAAATAGCAGTGACCCAAATATTCGTGTTTGCTCGCTGGCAGTGATACATAGTCGCACAATTCATGGCGGTTTTGATTGGGAAAGATCCTCATTTTTAGAATGCATTATTGAACAAGTTTCTTTCCGAGACGAAACACAGTTTTATCTAGTTGTGAAGAATATTGGGCCTTTTTTTCATATCATAATGTTGATTCAAGGATAATTAAGTGAATTGTGGATTCTCTTGCGTACCCTAATTTTTAGATTTTTGCTTCCTCTTTGCTGGCAAAGTCAGTGATTAGTTTTGCCTTCAAATAAAAAACTCTGTGAATTGTTATTTTTGCCCTTTATTGATGCGTAGGTAGTGTAGTTCAATTTCAAATTTGAGATTAATTAGTTGAAATTCGGCTTCGTATTGTGAGGCTGCCTTCGTTCTCTGTCGTGGCTGTTTGCGAATGGCAATGCGAATAAAAGCATGTTTCCCCGTGGAAGGAATATTTTTAATGACTCATTGTTTCATCTGTCGTCGTGGCTGCATCTCTTCCATTTGCATTTCGATCCTCGCGTCCCAGTTCCATTGTGCTGGTTCGCTCGGGAAAGGTTTGCTCCCCATCACGTTTCATCGTTTAGATTGGCCTATTCAGTCTCAATAGTGCTCTCGTTAACTTGAATGCCTTTCGGTAATGGGATATAATCCTGCTATAGATATTGGGTTACTTCGTCGTCATTTACATGTCAGTTGGTTGCACAATGAGAGGCGTCCTACCACATTATCCCTCTTTGTGGGCCATCTCTTGACATAGATATTTGATCCACCCTCTTTTTAATTCAACATTTTTATTCTCGTTTTTATTCAGTAGAGTTCTTTACAATCTCTAATTTGAAATTTCATGTTTTACTTGTTACGATAGGTACCGTAAAATCGTGAGTTTTTCATGTGTATATTGAAAAGGTGTCAAAGATGATTTTTTCCCTCCGATTCCCCTTTAAAAAATCTTAGGTCATTCAGTGTTTTTAAGTGTTTTGAAGAAAAATCCCCTTTTTTGCACTAATGGGTGCCTTTGTAATCTGGCTGACAGCTGGTTATTCCGCATCCCATGAAATATTTCATGTTGTAATCTTGCCAGTTTGAGACTCATAGTTTATGTAGATTTGTCTATCAGACGCGTTGAAGACTTTTTCCTTTCCATTCTCGGGCTTCACGAGTATGTTAACATAAGTAATTAATCTTCATGCTGGCGATTTTACAATTTCGTCTCGAATGAAGTGGATTAAAAATGAAGGAAAGTCGGTCAGCGTACATGTTAATTTTATTTTTACTTGTTTTGTATTTTAATTAACTCGTATTATTTTAATTTATAAAACGTAACCATAAAAATTTTTAATGCCACATTAAGTATTAGCGTATTAATCCAAGCAATTGGAAATTATGCGCGAACTCACGGAATATATGTTGTAATTGTTTCAAATATTAATTTTTCTTGAGGTAAATTCCCACCATTTATTTATTTTATTTAGTTGCAAGCAGAGAGATGAGAAACTGAGTTTTTAAACACCATTTTGAACCGAGGATGTAGACTACAAAAGTTATCAGATGGAAAGAGTGCTGGACGTATCCGAGTCATCTACATGTCGCCACAGCAGTTGCGGTGGTATGCAGATGACTCTAGTTCTGAGAGGATTGTGGTATCAGACCGCTTCGGGCATTCGCTTGCTCTGGACTACGGGAAATAATGCTAAACATACCACTCGACGACCTCCCTTGTAACAACTTGTGTGTATACTACTGTTCCTATGATGCTCAGAACTTTGAAATGTAATTTAATTTAGAATTGAAACTTATTTTAGCCAAGTACTCTTCCTAGGTGGCCTCTTTTTTTAGCATTGTCGTATTTAATAGTTTCTGTTTACTATTCTTGATTTTCAATTATATGCGTGCTCGTAGCAGTATTGTCATTAATATGCTTCAAGCATATTTGTAATGAAATATTTTTTTGCATTCTACGACAACCATTTATGTAGGCTAGAATGTTTGTTAATAATTTTTTCCTATTTATATCGTAAATAACCGTCTATTCTTTCCTTTGATTTGATGAAATTTTGCCGTGAAATAATAGGTATCTGTTGTGCGTTTTTGTCAATTTTCGCCCTTGATCTCTCTGTCACTGCGGCATGTCGGCTCGCATCTGTGATACCTTCTGTACTCGGGTTCTGTCCGTGGCCTTGGAGTTGGCCCATATAACGTTTCTTGATGTCCTTTAAGTGCGACCGAAAGAAAGACAGTGTATGAAAGGTCCATTCAGGTTCAAAATGTATTTGATGCTATGCAACGGAATTGTGCTTATTGTTAATTTTAACTTGTTTTTTAAAATATTTATTCTCACTTGAAATAAACTCACCTCTGACCTGGCATTATCATATCGTGGCGTCGCAGGCCGACGCATAGTAATCCGTAATTCGTGTTTAACTTGTTCCATGCTCATAATCACTTTCCAAGTTAATAAATATATGCTTATGATGTGATTAAATGCTTGGCTTAAGTATCAGTAGAGCATGATTTTTTTAAATTGTGGTAGATTCCGCCGATTTAATTCTTTGTCATACCTCTGAGTATGAATTATATATTTAGGTTATTTATTACTAGAATAAGTTGTTGGCTATAAATACCTCATATCATTAATGTATTTCTTTAAGAATTAACCCAATACCGATCAGTACATAAGATTAATTTCTGGGAAATATAGTTATATAACTGCGAGGCTGAGAGACAATTAAGCGAATTATAATTACTGAGAACCCTTAAAAATACGTAAATCAATCAATAAATGAAATATATTAATTGAAAATATGGCTTGAAATTTTATCCCATTTTCGCGCGTAAGAATACAATTTTCTAGCCGTGGCGCTAGACGTCCGTCTGTGCTACTTGTATAAAAAAACGGCGCGAATTCATTGGATTTACCATGAATCAAACGTTTTTCCTCACGATAATCACAAGTAAGACCAATTTAAATTCTTTGAAAAAATCGATTTTTGGCAACGAAAGTGGCTTTGAGACCACGTTGCGAAGTGGTGATGAAAACTGCCTCGATCACCATTTTGAAGCTTTACAGCAACTACGGGAATTAACGATGGAAATGTAATAAAAATAAAAACGAAATACACATACGTTAAGCGCACGAAATTAGACGATTATAGGGTAGAGTTGCGTCGAATCAATGCAGTTCCTGTTTTGGTGATCTGTGATGTAATTATACTCCTAAGGTAAAATTAATTTTTTTATTTAGATACCAAATGTATACTTTCCTGTTTATACTGTCAGGACATCCCTTTTTAAATATATATTAGACTAAGCATTGAATTTCGTTGCATTTTAAATATCAAATTTTGTTTGAAGATCATCCAATAGTGGTTTCAAGTCAGATTATATCTCTTATTAACACAACAGTATTTCTGTATTTTCAACGGTATCGTAGGCTTATTTTGATTTTGTATTTCTTTTTTTACTATCACTTACATTGTCAGATGAACTGATGATTGTTTTCCGAGTAAAATAAGTGGAATAAGCATCAAAATTATCAATCCTGTGATTGTTTCAACTTCCAAAATTATCGTAAATTTCGTTTCAGTTAGCACGATAAAGCGTTGTAAATCGCGGATTTTGGGAGGTTTAGTCTGGGATGAGATTTTAGCGCGTAGCCTATTGAAGAGAAATGTAAGGAGATTCATTAATGCATTAAAGCGCGACTTGCAAAGCTCAAAATCGCATTAGTAATCACATTGTCCACGAACGGAAGCGGAATTTAGGTCGCCGTGCGGGTTGCCTACGTCCCGAAATTTGATAATCCCTCACCGGCGCGGCGTCGGAGTGTTAGGGGTAGACAGAATGTTTGTTGTGCCGCGAAGACAAGCGGAATATTTCAAGCGGAAAAAAAGGATTTTTCATATCTTCCATTAATGCAAATGTGGTGGCAAGGCTACTCTTGGTTATTTATTCCTTCTTAATTACTTCGGTCGGGCTTAAAAGTTATTTGGTGCTGTTGTGAGTGTCGTTGGCGGTGGCATTATGGTTATAATGTGACGCTGATCCCTCATGTTTGACCTGCGCTTCTGTTACTTGCTCGTTCATGTAGATGGTAAAGCGAAATTAATGCTCGACTGACTTTAAATTTGGGCTGTGAAGCTCACTCACTGATGTTAAGCTAATCAGATGACTCGTTTTACACAAAAATCCTTTCAGGGCCTCCCAGGGGCCTAAGTAACAGTCGGGATCATGAAGCTTTAGGGGTAAATTTGTTAATGCAACCGTGACGTTCAACCTATTTCTGCACTTTGGGATTACGAATGGAATTCTTTCTCTATGTTCCCATCTAGTGGAAGTTTTATGCTTAATTTAGCCAACCAATAACATGAGTTTATTGTGTTTAGTTGGGAATATAAAGATTGTCAAGAAGTGGTTATCGTTGAAGTGTAATGAGTGAAACACTTGCCTTGTTATAAAGCGGTCCCGGATTCAAATCCTAGGCGAAGTCTGCGGGCCTCGGAGTAATAAACATAGTACTCAGGAAAAAGAATCCTAAATGTGTGTTATTCACGGGTTTGTAGTTTATCGTGTGGTAAGCTGTAGCCTCACCTGTCAAAAGCAGCCTTCAAGTTGAAGGGCATGGTGAGTGATTAATAGTGGATTAAAAATATGGTCATTTCTCTAGGCCGGGAAAATGTAGGCGAAAACAGGGAGTTAAAAATGTTACCACGAACTAGAATGCGACGGGATATCCCGTATCTTCCATATGGAAGATGAGAAATTTATGATCAGTAATTTATGATTATTTCTTGAATTATCCGCAATTGTCTATCGAATAGGTGACATAAGCTTCTATTTTCTCTTACATGTTTCATATTTTGGTTCTGCATGACGTAAAGTAACTCCTGATTAGTTTTATGCTTTTGGTGCATCGTGTGACATTGTGTTAATTGCAAGCATTGAGAACTTTGATAGTTCATTATTAAAGTTGTAGTTCATATTACAGCGACTTGGAACGAATCGTACATCAATAGGCCTATATTTAACTTCTGCCGGGTACCCTACATCAATTGATGACTGCGGTGCCTTGCGCTAGAAAAAAATTAAATTGATTTTATTTTTAAATTGAAACGCAAATTGTTGCTTTTCTGTGATGAGTAATATAGGTATAAGGAATAATTCATTTCAAGGTCAGATTTTTGGAAAAAATTCGGCACAATTTTACCTTTTCTCGTGGAGTAAAATGGATGAAATTCGCCATTGGTCAAAAAATTTTAGGCCAGCCGACATTTTAGCTTTTTTAAGGATGCATGACGAGACAGATCCGGCTACGAAAGCCAACCTTAATATACTTACCCAGTGCCGAGTCCGAGAATATTTCATGCAAAAATCGATCGAATCGGCTGTGAGAACATGGTAATATTTTATGAAAAGTCTTATGGAGTTTAGTTTTTGGCAGCTTTCAAACCATGTACAATTTACATGATTATAACTACGTCAAAGACACAGTCAAATTCCTTATAAAGAACATTTTAATGCTAAGTATTCCCATAGTTAGTTGATGCTTTTTACCTGAAAAGCACATATTAATGTTACTTTTGCTTTGAAAACTACCTCCTTTAGTTCTTAAGTAATGAAGCCAATTTTTTTTTCAATTTAGAACCGTACTGCTTTTTTGGCATATTTTTCATTGCCTGTAATCTCTCTTGACATTCGTAAGAATAATTTATGTTTTCACCGCGATGGACTCAAATTGTGCCTTACTTGAATATACTCTGCAGCACAGACTTTGATAAAAGAAGGCCAGTGTCAAAGCTAATAATTCTAAGGCTAAGGCCTTAATGTACTCCAGATTACCGTCATCATCATTTGATTGAAAATATTGTATTTTTCCATGCTGGAAAATGGGTGACGATTTCTTCATTGCACATCCATGGCCTAATATGTATTAGTCCATTACACACATATGTGTGTACTTGGAAATATTTTTATTCATTCTACAAATTCGCTAAAATGGAAGTCATTTTGGAATTCGTGAATGGCAAACTGTAAATCTTGTTAATGATGCTGCTGATAAGTAGATATACAAACAGCCTTCAAATATAAGAGTGTGAAAGCACCAAGATATTGTGTGTTTGTCCCTCCAAAGTGCTCTGTATATACAATATACAAATGAATAATTTATATCTGACTTAGAATGGCTTGGAATACTCTCAAATGGAATGCAAATTCTCCAAAATATTTTATGGCTAACGAAAAATAGATTCTGAATACCATCTCGGTGAATGTTGAGGTATTTCTCTCCTTCTATTCCTTATGAAATAAATATTTTAAATGAAATGGACATTCGAAATAATTTTCCTTCATAATATTTAAAGGAAACGTCTTATCATATTAATTTAGGGATTCCCTGTGATAATTTATTTTGGAAAATTCTTGGAAGCTGGTAACTATTTTATTCTTTTATATTTTCATGTGCCTGCTGTGCGGAATGAATCTTCAATGGATTAAAAAATTTGCAGCAAGATTGTCCGAATGGTAGATTGACCCCAGCCAAGTTTGTGGATATGTATAAAATGTTCTTCCCAAGTGGTAATGCAGAAGAATTCTGTGACCATGTCTTCCGGACATTTGACATGGATCAAAATGGATACATAGACTTTAAGGTAAAATGAATTCGAGTCTCTTGTATTTAGTTTATCATGATAAATGATGTGGAAAGTTATAAGGCTATGCCTCAAGTTATATCCTGATTCTTGGGCTGTGTTCATTTTTATAACACAAATTTTTCTACTTTCAACTAAGCAGTCACTTCATTTGAATTGCCAGTTAAAAACGCATTACATCTGATTCCAATTGATAATTCTCAGAAATAATTATCCTATGTTATTACAACATTGTGATAAATATGGTTAAGAAGTCAGTCAATTACATTTAGAACAAACATAAAAGTAACTAAGTGTAAAGACATTAGGAACTCATTCAAAATTAATGCTAGAATAGAATAAATATAAAATGAGTTCCAAATGTATGTCTAGAATAAAATTAATTTCAAATGACTTCAGTTTTTACATAAATTAATTTCTGAATTAGAAATCTCTATAAAATATAAGTTTTTAATTTTAATTTTGAAATTACAGGAATTTTTACTAGCAATTGATGTTACTTCATCGGGAACCCCAGAAGAGAAGCTAAAATGGGCCTTCCGAATGTATGATGTGGATGGCAATGGAGTCATTGATATTCAAGAAATGACAAAAATTGTCCAGGTATGACTTTTTTTTTAACTGAATTGTATGCATGGCAGATTTGCATACTTTTTCGGTATCGGTATTTTTAATGAAAATGATATTTTTGAGCAATGAACTATTCCATTCTTTAACTTTTTCATATCTTTGAGAGGTGAATTGTGAAATTATGTTTTAATTGCGTTCAGTAAGGCTAATGTGAGCACGGTTTCTGCATGGCATAGCGTTGTTGAAATATTTGCCCTATCCAATTATAAAATTAATCCACTGAACAGCATTAATGGACACTAGGAAATTTGTATTTTAAGTACTGACTTAAATTTCCAAATTTAAGCCTCATACGCTGCAGCTTAACTTGGCTTAACCTGGTGTAATTAAAGAGTAGAAAAATTATTAAAAGCGCCTATTGATTCGCAAAAATTTTAAACAGTGTATCTTGAATTTTGGTAAGACGGTGGATGAGAAAAACTCAATTATTTTTATATTTACCATTTGCAAGGTTTGTAATTTTTTCTATTGATAGACATTAAAACAATCATAAGTCCTCTATAATTGACTTCATGATCAATGTACAGATTGCACTTTCATTGTTAAAATATTAAATAAATAAATCTGGTTCATAGAAAGCCAAGTTAAGTTGATGTGTAAGGAGCTTCAAGTGGTGGAATAAGTATTGGGTTAACTGGATTTAAATTATATAGTTATGTTCATCTTAAATAAGAGGGATAAATATTTCCTCAAATTTTCATTGTCTTTACTAGTTTCTTTTGACTTACACTGTGTCTGATGTTAAGAAGCGTGCACACTGATATAATTGGACTTTAATTAAATGAAATTCGAAGATAAAATTTATGGCCTTAAATAAATATAATTAAGCATTTTTTATATATTCATCCCTACTCCATCACTTTTAAGAGCAATTATTTTCATGGCTTTTACTGTAGTAATTCTTATGGGTGTAGTCCAGTAGTGAACGCTGTGGGAAAAAAAACTTTTCTCTTACCCTGTATTGAAGAGAAAGGTTTTTGTTGAGACTAGTTATCCTAAACACAGATGTTCCTAGTCTGTGGATGATGTGACAAATTGCCTTGCAATGGCTATGGCAAAAAAATGGCTAGAGGCCTAGGAAATAAACGCAAAATATAGTTTTAGAATAGGTAATATGTCCCCCAATGGAACTAAAATATGTATGTATCTGCATTTCACCTGGCTATGTATTGCACTATGTATATTATCCCTGCCAGTTCCCCCACCCATCCAAATTTATGTCTGGATCCGCCTCTGGTTTTATGTGGTATGGTTTTGGTTTTTGTAGGTGATCAGTATAGTAATCGTAAGGCCTCCTCATCCATCATTTTGACTGTTGTAGTTTGATAAAATCATAAATAATTTTAATCATGCATGCAATGTAACAATTAGTGGTTCCGGCCATTGTGGTGGCTACAGTTATGGCTTCCAATCTCATGGTCCCAGATCTGCAATGGCAGAGAATTTTGTGACTTTCTTATCCCTGCTTAGGTGCTATGAGGAGAGTATGGGATATTGAATATAAGATATATTTCACTCCACTCTTCCAATTATACATGTTAAGCTATTACCTATGCATGTGATAAGCTCTTGCCTTCCTGAAAGCTATTACCAAGAGGGGCTAATGCACAGATTAGGTTTGCCTTCGAATTTGCTTGTCTGCTATTCTATTAAGGCACAAGTGACATTAGCTGCCGGTCTTTACCAACTCATACTATCCCATGAAATAATTCAAAAACCTGCTTCTCCAATTTCAATCTGGTATCATGGTAGCCTTTAATAGCTACAAGTATGCCACTTTGTTTGCAATGGTCATCATATGAAACAGTCTTTTGAATTCAATGTACATTTATTGATATGTATTCCCAGCCAATCAAATTGCTAAATTCTTGACATAATCTTCACTACGTCTCTGCTGCTAAGTCTTCTACTGGCTATTTTCCCTGGGCTGGCAAGTCAAAAGTAGCCAACTTCTTATGATATAGCTCATGTTTCATCATGATTCTCCATACCCGTTTATACATCAATCTGCATAACCTTTTGATTTCAACATGCTGTTGTGCTCATGAAAATTCGAATTGATCTCACTGATATTACATTAACATAAGTTACTGTTTGAAGTACTGTAAATTGATTAAGAGTTCATATGGTGCCTTTCCTGTGAAATTTTGAAATACTTGTATGTGTAAAGATTAGACCCTAAGGAAGAAGATAGGGAGAAGGCTCAAAATATTTACGATATGGCTAAATATCAAACTTAGAAATAACTTATTCACTCATTAAATGTAGAACTTAATGGTTATTTACGTAAATTGTACTTGAATCTCAGTCCGAATCATGCCAGGGATTTTTCATATCAATTCATCCTACAGTGTATGCAACGTGGTGTGTTTGTTCCTTGAATGTAGGCAATTAACATAGCATTGTAAATTCGTGGAATATGATTGTCAGGATTTATCACTATATATTTACATCATGCTAGGAAGGGGGAAAGGTCGTTATAAGTATGAACTTGATCTCTTCGCTCTCTTTAGAGAGTGCTTGATGTTAACTGACTGATGTAGATTCTCTTCTATTGTTCTCCTATTTATTACTTCTAAAATCTCTCTTCTAAACTATTAGATAAACTTAAAGTTTTTTCCTTCTTGGCAAATAATTTTATCACATGGCTAGTAATTAAATCAGATGAGTTTGTAAAAGTTTTATTCCTGTACTCATGGAGCTCATGGAAACTTTCTTCAAGAGTTTTTAGAACTATCATGTATAACCTTTTAAAATTTCTATAGAATAGGCGAAACTTGGGTCTGTAAATTAATATTTTTCGTATGAACATGCAAAGTATTTTTAATTTTATTTAATGCAATGATGTAGTTCCATCTAGTTACACCTGAATCTGTTCAGTTCATCTATTATCAAATGCTAAGTGTAACCTTGTTTTCAAGATTTTTTTGTACCTAATTTCTTGGTTCCTGTAATGTTTCATTCTCTCCTCAGGCTAATAAATTTGCAGTCAAAATCAGTGAATCTATCTTTTCCATTAGTTCTAATATGTTTTTGAACAAATCTAAGTGTTTTTTTTATGTCTTTACGGTACAAGTAAACTTTCATGCTCTGATGCTTTCATGTCTGACTTTCCTCCGGCATTAATGTTTCTGTATGTTTTGTCATTCATGGGCAGGCAATCTACGACATGCTGGGTGCTTGCTCATCAAATCGCCCAGCAGACTCAGCCGAGGAGCGTGCAAAGAACATCTTTGCCAAAATGGACGAAAACAACGATGGCCAGCTAACTCAGGAGGAATTCCTGAAAGGTTGCCTGCAGGACGAAGAATTATCAAAGATGCTCGCTCCTTAATGTGGGCACATAGTGGTGTGTCTGTTTTTGTGTGTGCGTGTGTTGAAAGCAATGCAAAAGTTCATACGTTTAATTGGGTGTACAGATAAAAATGTGCATTGTTTTGGAATTGAAGTTTGAATCAAACGTGATCAAACAAAGCAGAATTTTGTTCTGAAGTGATGATGGGTGTGAAGGAAATAACTGGTCAGGAATCATTGAGTTAATGTGTGGCATGCTGACCGTATAATGGAGGAACCAAGAGCATCCACATGGATAGTTTAAAGAGAGGTTTAAAAAGTTCATCATCTTCATACAAGTTGGCCAAGTTAATTAATTGTGGTCTGAAGGAAAACTTTTTTCAAATTGGTTGTGTTTTCGGTTGGCATTCCATTTTATAATATTGAACCTTACAATGCATCATATTGCTTTGAAGGTTCTTCAATTATGTAGATGCTTTCATCAATAGAAATATTGAAGAAGATTGTAGATATGTGACACATCCAATTTGTTTATGTATATTTACCATTAGTATGCTTAAGAAAATATTTAATGATGAGAACTTCTTCCTGCTCTCCCCCATTCACTCTCTACTATCTATACCTGAGACTCGAAAGGTGCTACTTTTAGGCTGTTATATGAAAATATGCTTTTCTCACTTCACATTCCTCATTATATAATGTTAAGTTTCAGTTACATATAATATACCACTTATGTCCATTGAAAGTATATGGATATTTATTGTTTAACTACATATTACTGTACTTAAACATGAATTTAGAGGTCATCTACATGCTTACCACAGTGTAAAACAAAAATATTGAGGATATTGACTGTAATTCAAACCTGATAATCATGTGAGAATGGTAATACTTGCTCTTTGACTTTAAATTCTGATACTTCTTTTGTTTGGCTTAATGGGACCATATTTTATCGTGAATGTATTTATTTCTATTTTTTAAATAGCTGTCATAGTTTGCAGTAGAATCGTGAAGATTCCTGTTCAAGACGTTTTAAATGTAATGTGAAATTGTGAGAATTTCATTCAACTAGGTGCTCAATTCTATGGACATTCATTAACAGTAATGCTGTTTCTATAAAAAAAATATTGACACCTATTATTACATTTTCTATAATATTTCATTCATCAATGTTTTCTGAATGTTAAAAATATTTTTCAGCCGTGCAAATCTTGAATTTTTCATTTCACTCGCCCACAATTTTTAAAATTATACTTTCTTGTTGATCTTGTGTTGCTGTGAAAAATTATTCATTCAGAGTACTTCTAAGCTAAGTGGATATGTTAACCAGTTTGCATTCTCATTGAAGGGCAAGGGACAGACTTTTGTCCAGTTGGTAGGGCTAATTTGTGCTGTGAAATGTTCTGTAATATTGTTTCGAGTTGGTATTTTAAAAGTGCACAAAATGGTTGTGGTTACATTTTAATGACATTTGAGCTTTCCTCCTTCTCACATATCAAGTTACATAATTGCTTGAAAGCCTCTTTCTTCACTGCTGTGGAGTTCAAGTATTGAATCCACGTAAAGCAGGTCTTAACACCAACTTCCTCTTCCAAAATTGAAGCTTGCCAATGATTAATATATATTAAAAAATTGTAGTGAGTGTTTTCTAGCTTTGAAAACTGTCAAATTCTTAATTACCTCTTACTTTATAATACAATAAATTAGACAACTGTTAACATAGGAAGTAGAAGTAGTTGTTTGTTTAAATAATTGCTTTTCACTTTTCCATCATAAAAGTGTTGCCAAAGATCTAATATGTGTTCATACCATTGACTTTGTTGTTGTATATATTTTTATCAATGTTTATTTGAACCGGGAAATGTGTTGATTTATGTTGAGTTGAAGAAAGAAGCATTTGAAAGTGAACTTAACGAAAAGACCCTATCAACCTGGGAAGTCCATGTACTTTTATATTTTTGTACATCTCTGCACATATTGTATAACTTTTATCCAAATCAAAATACAGTTCTGTTAACTATGCTTATTTTTGAACTTTTATTGAGAAGTTGTCTGTAAACAGTTATTGTACATAGTTTATTAAACATGCTGTAGATATGATTTGCATACTGCCACTGGGTGTGAGTTTATCTTTTGATGTTCAAAATATACAAGAACTGACAAGGTCAATACGATTGAAGGTCAGGAGGTAGATATTCCAGTAATATACATACTGCTGTTAAAAATACTTTATAATTGTTAAGCATTCAATTAATATGATGATATATGTTTGTTGACTAATATCTGTTTGTAAAAATCCAACCCGAACCAGGGAAAAATGAAAAATTAATCATCGAGAGCAATTTTGAATTTGTATGATTTGGTTATTATCTTTAACCCCTGTCTTTGAAATTAAATATTTATTTGAAGATAGAGCTGAGGTTAATGATTTGATCCAAAGCAATCCATTCATAACTATCCTGCCATAAGAGACAGTTCCCAATTAATTTAGTACATATTATAAATCTCGTTTAAAAATTTAAGTTCTGGTAGTTTTAAATTATGTGTACCATTAACAATATATATTATTATCTTCCTAACAATGAATTACGTCACTTTTTACATTTCTTCAAACTTATTTTCTCTTTCAGCATTGGAGCTGTTGTAGTAAATACTTGAATTATTATAATATAGTCAGAGGAAAAAGACATGGGTAAGCAAAATAGTAAACTCAAGCCTGAAGTTTTAGAGGACCTTCGCCAAAATACAGAATTCTCAGGTACTGTGAAATGCCATTATTAATGCCAGCTTTATTATTTTGAAAAATGTTTCTAATTGTTTATGTTTTTTACTCCAGATGCTGAAATACAAGAATGGTATAAAGGCTTTTTAAAAGATTGCCCTAGTGGTCACTTAAGTGTTGATGAATTCAAGAAAATATATGGGAATTTCTTTCCATATGGGGATGCGTCAAAGGTAAATGAGTTGAATTATATATACTGTATAATCATTAATATGTTAAAGATAACTGAGTACCTACATCCAATGAATTAAAATGTTCAAGTTAAATGGCATCCCATTTCTGAATTTTTCTGTTGGCATTTGTTTGGACTAGGGTGATACATTCAATTATACTCTCTCAAAAATACCAATGACCATACCAATGAATATTTTCCAGAGGTCTGTATTGTAATGAATGCTAAAATGGAAATTTGTGTTGGAGATTGTTTTGCATGAGCTTTATTTAATTACTATTCGCATTAAAAATTGATCATGTTACCAAATGATAACACATACATTTTCACAATTTCTGTAATTGAAGAAAGGAATTGATTATCTGTGTGTGTGCCTTGGAAGGAAGGTGAAGATTAAGAAAGAAAATGCCATCATTCATTCTTTGTCTTTCTATGAAAGCACTGGGGTATATATCAGGCAATGATGGTATACTTGTATGATATACAAAATAAACAAATTTTGCATTTTTTGCAGTAATGCCATGGAGTTGTTATTGATCCTTGCCATGCATTCAAATATTCTGTAACAGTATGTTTAAAAAATAGTGCTGAGTGCTTGAAGAAATAGAATGAAGCATGGCATCTTTCTTTTTAGGCTAGAATATTGCTGGAAATAAAAGCATGAAGCCAAGATTCTTACCATATTTTTGAGTATATTTTTCCTTGAAATAACCCTGTGATAATCAATGTCTAGTAATGGCTTCACAGATCCATCTCTTTCATTAAATACAGTAAAAAATTTAAGTACACCTCAAGCAATGCTGAAATGCATAAGCAGAAGTTGTGGTGGACAGTAATGATGCTTTCTGCTATTGCACTCTATCTGCTGAAGGTCAAGGGAAGATTACTCCCATAGCCAATAATTATCCTTCAGTGGAAAAGTAATTTTTACATACATGACAATATAGTAATATACATCTTTCATCGTGCATGATTATGCTTTGATTTTTTAAATGTAAGATCTCAAGTTTTCAGCTTTTCTATTAAGCAATAATACTGCATTACTACTATATATACTACTATAATACTGCATTTACCCATAGAAACCGTGCACTTTTTTTCCGGAAATGCTGGTGAAAAAATGGGCTTACCGAAATTGTCCAAAATTTAATATAAGTCACGTTCCATTTTCTCTCAAATTATTATCGTTTATTTCACCAGAGTGTAGCATTGAAACTATGAAACCTTTGCAGGAATTACATTTCTAACATTATTTAACCTTATTAATCATGCAAACGTAAATTAATCGATTTGGCAAACGAATCACGAGTTCCCATATCAGACCACACCCAAAAAGCGTTAGGAAGTTTTTTTTCATCGCGAGGAGGCCCAAAAATAGGGGTGTGCGAGATACACAAGGGCGCAGCTTACACGAGTAGTCTTTTGTTACCCTTGGAATCAGCTTTTGAAACTGTTTTAATGTTTCAATGTCGCAATACGCCGTAATGTTAGCAAAAGCACAGAGGATTTAAGATATTGGAACATCGTAAAGTTTCTCATGCAAGTTCTCAAGTTTATTGGGAGTTCAATTTTTTTTATGTTTTTATCATAAAGACGAATCAAATTTGCGACAAAAATTAATCCTCTTGTATTTTCTATGGATTGAGAAATAAAATCACATCTTAGAAAAAGTTATATATAAATCAAGGTCGGAAGTTAAATGCCTGAGATCTTGGTTTAGAAGCTTTTAATGATTTTTAGTTTGTACATTGAAGTATTTTTACTCTACCGTTACAAATTAAGTAAGTTATGTTTCACTGATGAGGATATTTCCACATCAGTGAAACAGGCTCTGCAGCATCCAAAACATTGCACTTGAATGTAGGCTGAGAGGTTGATGATGCGAAAAGCATTTTGATTATCATCGTCATTTGTAGTCTGCTGTTTACTTAATTATTGATTTAATTTTTGTTCAACATTAAAATCAAAAGACAAACTCAATGCAAAACTTTGCCAAACTTATTATAAGCCAAATATCCATTTTACAGTGCAATAACTTTATCTTTCAGATGAAATCATCACTTAAAATTGCAATTCTACATTTGATGTCCTTTTCACATTTCCATTCCCTTGTGATTTCTGTCACTTACCTCAGCCTTTCTCGTCTCATGTTAACTTCTATCTCTTGTCTATACCTACTGTAATCATTCTGTCATGTTATTATTTTATTATAAGCCAAATATCCATTTTACAGTGCAATAACTTTATCTTTCAGATGAAATCATCACTTAAAATTGCAATTCTACATTTGATGTCCTTTTCACATTTCCATTCCCTTGTGATTTCTGTCACTTACCTCAGCCTTTCTCGTCTCATGTTAACTTCTATCTCTTGTCTATACCTACTGTAATCATTCTGTCATGTTATTATTTACCATTTTCCCATTTTTTCTTGAGGTATTCTAACTTGATCTTCAGTCCCCCCTTACTTTCCACAGACAATATCATGGAGGTGTGGGGGAAAGTCAGCATTTCTGCTAAACTCCCTTTCCAATATCAAAACACTCTGATTTCTGCCATCAATTTTCATACCCACTTCAGGGTAAAAGTGTCCATAGTCAAAAAAAGTAAAAAGTCAATCTATTTTTTCTATAATTTTGAGTATAGAAAGTATGTACCACAAGTGAAAGATTCGAGAAAGCTATGGAGAAAATGGTATTTAGAAATCTTTAACTTTGTTGGCATAACCTATTCAACTTTATATAGTTCGATAAAAATAAGACTTAAGCTTTTGATTAGATTGTTTTATTCCTCAATTGATAGCCCTAACAGTTCAGTTAACCCATTTTTTTTATTAATAAATATTCAACATGTCCTATGGTCACAGAATATCCCATATTGTTTAATTGATGCATTTAAACTTGTCCTTTCCCCCTTATTTAATGGCTCCTTTATTTCTTTACAGTTTGCAGAGCATGTATTTCGTACATTTGATGCCAATGGTGATGGTACAATAGACTTCCGGGAGTTTTTATGCGCACTGTCCGTAACATCCAGGGGTAAACTGGAGCAAAAATTGAAGTGGGCTTTTTCAATGTATGATTTGGATGGAAACGGATACATTTCCCGGCAGGAAATGCTAGAAATAGTCACAGTAAGTGGTTTGACAAATATGTAACTATGATTTCTCTATTCAGTTTAAAACTTTTCAACTTGCATTTTTTATTGTTCAGGATGTGTTTCAAGTACTTTTATTGATTGCTATAATTGCCAGTGTCATGATTTGTACTATTTCATATTCAATCTCAAGGTTCTTTCAAAAACTATGATGAAAAATTTAGCAAAAATGTTTTGGAAACTATCTAGCTCGGTTGATTCTATATGACCTATAGACAGTTGTCTCCCGATCATAGCAGCACATAATTTGAATCATGATTGAATTTTTGCCCATAACAATCAATGTGAAATCCTCCTTTTTTCATGAGGCAGGTTTCAAATTAATCATAATTGCTGCTAACTATGGTTTCAGCACTACAATGCGTTCCTTAGCTGCTTTATTAATGCCCAATCTCCCTTGCATTGCCTTCCTTGATGGACTGCAATGCCCTAAAATTACAGCTCACAGAAATGCACAGTTAACCTTGGTAAATTGCCAAACAAATTACAGTACCTGGATAGCATGGGAGACAGCTCATTGGCATAGAAAGCCTCAGGTTCGTGGTTTGCATTCTGAGTCCTGGGAATTTTTGCCTTTCCTAATTATTGTGAACTGGAGTTTTCTCTCTGTGTAGCCCGTTTGTTGGGATAAAGTTTCAGAAAAATATCATCTCTCAGACAGTTCAAGCTAATAAAATTAGGGTATAAGCAGATTAAAGCCAGTATGATATGTTATGGTATGATGCGTTATGGATGGAGTGATTTTCAGTGGGGACTGCTCTTGATTTTGGAATATGAAGCTTATTTTTTTTTTCTTAAATAGAGGCTCAGTTTTTGGCAAAATTGAAATTGAATACTTCCTGACTTGTTTTGTTAATTACTCAAGGGAAGATTTCCTTATTTTTCTCATGTATTAACTATTAGGCATGGTCTGTGATAGATTAAAAAGGAGGGAGATGGGGTCACCATTCTTGATTAACTTGAAATTGGTAGTTAAGAGTATTTTCCTTTGCAAGTAGGTATTGAAAACCGTCCATTAGCAACAAAAAGTTGTGAATATTTGAAAAGAATCTGAAATCCATCTGAGGGCATAATGCATGTTAACTTATTATATTTAAGCAGTCAACTAATATAGCTCATTTTAAACCAATTCCCTCACCTTGACTGTTTTACTGACATTTAAGATGTCTTCAGGTGTGAAGTGCTGGGACAGCTTTTCCACTTGCATATCTCATACAGTTATAATGTTGTAATTTGTTTAAACTCCTGTTATAATTTGGATGGAAAACTTGTACTAGCACTTCACAATCAAAGAGTCAGCTGAAATACCAGTGAAATACCAGTCTTGTATGATGAATCGACATGGAGAGAACTGTAAAACATACTATTCCCCTTGCACCCTACGTGTAAGCCTTCACCCATTTGTCAAGCATTCAGCTGCGAAAGTGATATGCAAATCACTATTTTTAGTTACGTCGTTCTTATGATACATATCCTTTTTAGAGTATTTTTTTATCTCCGTGGATATAACTGAGGCTTTTATTGTATTGTTTTAAGTTCTTCAAATATGATGCTGTTTTTCCAATGTCCTAGAATGGATGTTGTAGTCCGTCACTGTGCTATACCAAACAAACTCTAGTCTACTCCGACATCCTCCCATTTATCCCTGAGATATTGCCTTTCTACTTGTTTATTCTCATTTGTATATGTATCATATCAAGACCTCCACGTCCAAGTAGTGCCAAGATCTATTGATGAAAGAGATGACATTCGTGCAAGTTAGCCCACAACCCATTTTCATGCCATTTCATCATTTTTCATCATCTTTCACTTATCGTGCACCTTTATATTTAGGAAGTTCTCATATATTTTTCTTCCTCCAGGCAATCTACAAAATGGTTGGCTCTGTAATGAAAATGCCAGAGGATGAATCCACGCCCGAGAAGCGAACGGACAAGATATTTCGGCAAATGGATAAAAATCAAGATGGGAAACTATCTTTGGAAGAGTTCATTGAGGGTGCGAAGAGTGATCCGTCAATTGTGCGCCTCTTGCAGTGTGACCCACAATCTCAGTGAGGAACGTATTATTAATGGAGAGATAGCTGATGGTAATTTAAAAAGAGCACCACTCGCACTGGTGTCCAGAGTGGGAGTTGCCGCTGGTTGAGTATTTGAGGAGATAAATCCTAGTGATGATGATGTGGATTTTTGGAAGAAGGAAAGCAAGTTGGAAATCGCTCGGGTCTTATTCTCTCCAAACAAATTGAAGTGGATAGTATCCTGATGTTAATAGTGGTGCAACTAAATAGGTGTTACCAGTGTCGGTCTCAAGTGCAAACTTAGCATTTGGAGCATGCTAACCCTCACTGTACTCATGCACTTATCTCAATGAAAATCCAACCAACTCCCAGAAAATGAGGCCACTACCAACCAGTCATTCATACTCAAAAAAAAATGAAAGAGTGCCATTTAGGCAATGTCATTTGTTGTTTTTTTATATATCAGTACTCAATTTCATCATTTCCCTTGTATATTCAAACCATTTAAAAGTGGCTTGATGTGCAGTGTGTACACATATCAGACACACACAAAACATAAGCATGCAAGATCCCAACATAATGCTGATGGATAAAAATGTATCTTCCCGGCTCCTCTCTGCAGGAAGGTTGTCCATGGGTGTTACATGATGTAACCTCCATGGCCGTTTCATCCACCCCTCTGTTGTTCATTTTTGACCATCCTTCTTCCCTTCAGTTAAAAGCAGAACTTTTGGAACTGATATGAGATTTGAAGAGTGGGGCAAAATATTTTCCCCGTGTTTATGAACCTCTTATTTGGCCGTTGTATTTTATTTACAATGTCAAGCAATTATTAATGAAGTGCATCAGAGAAATGGTTTAAAAATAATAACTTAATCTCTTCTCACTTGAACGTAATTTTGCTGCTCTGGACTCTTGTCGGTCGACTTCTTTTCCCTGTTTGTGAATGTCAATTTATTTTTCGATAAATTTCAGTGTCTGGCTTTATCTAAACATGGAATTTTTCTGAATTGCGGATGGAATCTTACTTGCATTGTAAACACTTAAAATTATCACTGGAGAGTTTCTTACAAAACATATATTCTCTCTATCTTTTCCAGAATGAGATTTGCTATGCTGATTATTTGAGTGCTTTAATACATGGGCACATAGGACTGTTAGGCTTTTCGTCTAACCAATATTTTTGAATGGAGTGATAGGAATGATAATGGGCGTGTGTTCATTTATCTGTTTTTTTTTTATTTATAGTTAATAGTTTTATTTGTATGTCATTCGTGAGGCATTTCTGTAATATTAACTCTGCAGACCAGGCAACTTTTATGCACTGCCTATCAATTATTATTGTTTATTGCTTCAAGAGAAACGAAATGGGACTTAAATGGCGACATTGGCTAATTTATTTGGGATTATTAAGATAAAAGTTTCAGAGATAAAAATGTTAATTCAAATTTTAAAGAGCTAAATTGCTGTGTGCTTTGATCAGCGCGGAAAAAGATGAGGAAAATAGATTATATGATTGCCATTTCCGAAAATTTTCATATTTTTGTAGTGACAACTACTGTGCGGTTTTAGCCAAATTGATACTTGGGTTTTCTATCAAGGTCTGCTTTTCTGCAGAGTACTTGTTATAAAAGTTGTTGAATCAAGGGTATTCTTCTCTTGTAATAAAATGAACTGCGAGTGAAAATGTTTGTAATGTTGTTCATAGGTTTTTACATTATATAATTTAGTAATGATTATGCACAAAAAGACAAAAATTACTGTTATATTTACAGATGCTCTGATGGAAGCCTAGATTGTTAAGAGTTGTAATTTTAAGCTTTTTCAGTGAAAATTATTTGAATCCCGTGCATGTAGTTAGTCAGTGAATGATCATGGGTGGTAGATCTCGAAGCAAGGGGAAAAAATAAAGAATTGGTGGTCTCGAAAATGTGTTGAGGTAGATTTTATGCAGCTGAAGCAGGCAAATCAAGCATGTTTCCTTGTACATATATTTTTCAATCTCTTTCTCAGGAAAATTTAGAGAGAGTGTTTATGACCTATGATATTACTTAGTATCTTTCGATTAGACTTAGGTGAATTTTTAAATGGACTTCAGTGGTTCATCATAGATGTTCAAATGTAAAACATTGAATGCAAGGTAAATCTACTATTGACTGAAAAGGGGCAAGTGAGCATGTTACCTAAAACTAAATAGAATTGTATGATTTTACTTTTAATGGCTACCAAATATTAAACTATCTTAAAGTGCATACCTATGATGAGATTGGATTTTTCCTTCAAAAGCCTTTTGTAATATTTGTTAAGGCTTTAAAATGAAATGTAAAAGCCTGTTATCTATTAATGATTAAACTTTCACTGTAACTGGTTAAAAAGCCATATACTTATCTTCTTCTTGACTTCATACGATTCAAAGTCTAGATTCTTTTAAATTCCATGGTCACATAAACTTTATTGAAATCCCCAAAAATCATGATCTTCATGTGATCCTCTCTCATGCTGTGATGTAATAAACATTTTTATGTGTGTTTCTTGAACCATGAGTGTAAGGTTTCATATTTATGTATTTCTACCTGATGTTTTTATCATATATTTGTAGTAGAGGATTTTAACTTAATTAATATTATGTCTGATGTTGAAAAATATTTATCCTAAGTGGCATGTGATTCTTAATGCGATTAAATGAGTGGCCAAAAGTTTTCTTGGGTTTTGAATGTTAAATAAAATTATGGAAATAGGATGAAGATAGATTTGCCTGAATAAAAGCAATCCTTTCTGTTTTGAAATAGGTATGCCATTAGCTTTCCACTGTCTTGCGATTGAGCTAGCATTAGCCTCCCGCCAAATTTTATTTCTTATTTAAGTTTCATCACAATAATGAGGAATTGAAAGCAATATGTGATGGCTAATTTGTGCCAATAATTAGCCATCAAAATGATGTCTGATAAATATGTAATCTCTCCACATTGTTAGTGGAATATAAATTGTAAGAATGTATCTTCATCCTAAATTGTTGCTAATGGTGTAACTGTGTGTCATGTAAAAAAAAATATTTAATTGTCCTTCCTGATGATATCCAATATTTTCATATAAATCCATGGATAAATAATTTTTTCCTTGATGAAAACCCTTAGAGCACAAAAAATCATGCATATGTCAACTGCTTTCTTATGGTGATCTCATTGTTACGATTCCCATAAGATTTTGGGTTACTTCAATTACAATTGTTGAATTCAAAGGTTGGTGGGAAAATGTATTGATAATCTGTTCTATTTTTGTTTGGAAAACCATTTATAAATTATTAATGCATTTTTACCATTAAGAGGCCTAAGGAGACATTTCTATTTACCTGTATCTTTAATGTTATTGCACTTTTCGAGTGATAATGACTCAACCCATCTATGTACTTTCCATGACTTGACTTTTCACAATGTGTCATGTTAATGAAAGTAAGTTCACCCTTAATTACTTGCTGCTAACATTGTGAAGTAAATCTGAGCACAAATCTAATCAGTGCAATTCTTGGCCTGGCCAAGCACTTGAATTTCTATTTATGTGGCTTTCTGGTGTGTGTACCTCTGTTATTTCAATCATCAAATTAAATGTGGTTTTAACATTCTTCACCACATTCCCTATGAAAAGATATTTGTGTACATTTTCTTGGTAATTGAACATGGATTACTTTTTCATTCACTATTATGTTGTGCATTTCACTATTCATGTACCCCAGGAGACATAACATCATTGTTTGTAAAGTCGCCTTAAATGAATAAAAGTGGTACAATGCATGTTTCTCTTGGCTATATTTTAAATTTTCATCTTGAATACTATTCATAGTGTGATGTGGTTTAGATGGAAATTGCCAACAGCTTCTTATAGAAAATAATGCAGACGGTGGCAAGGAACACATAATACCAAATGGAAATCAGGTCATAGATTTCATATGACAGAAAATATTTTTAAGTCATTGCGCCTACAATTTAGATATTACAGTTTTTGGAATATGTATCCTTGATAATATTTGCACTGATCATAGAAATCTATATGAAATTTTAACTCTTGTGCTGCGGCAGTTCATGAGTTTAGCAATCAGTCTGTGCAGTGGAGAAGCAAGAAATATTTTTCCCCACTAGGCAGGCAGAGTGCCTTGCAGGGAGTGAACCCTTATAATCTGTGGCAACCCTTCCTTTGTTCTTACCGAAGGCTGGGCTTATATTGGGGCACTTGTCGTAGGCACATTAAACGTGTGGAGCAGATGGGAAACAACATGGAATGGGGTGTGCAAAACGAAATTCCAGGAGGCACCCCCTGCTATGAGGGCTGGCGCATTAGCAATAAGTTCCTTAGCAATCCTTACTGTGAGGGAAAGTGCCCGAGTGCTAGATATCCAGGTAGCAAACAAATTTTTGGGAAACTGCTATAGCTATAGGTATAGCTAATGGTCGAACGTTTACAAACGATTTTCCCGCAGTCAGCATGCAAATTGTTCCCTGCAGTCTAAGGGTTCATATCTGCTTGTTTAATAAAGAACCGTGAACTTGGTTAATATTGACCAATTTGTATTATGTCAAAAATATAATGGCCTAACTACCTGTGGAGTTAGGCATCTTTCTTGAAAGGTGGCTTTAGGGCTTCAACACACTCCAAAATATCAATTGTAGATGTTACTGTTCTTTTGTTTTATTGTTCACTCATAGAATTTATACCAAATCAGCTTAGCACTCATTAACGTACAGTCACGTATACCGTAACTTGCCTCAGGTTTTGATTCATGTTCTCGCAATGTTGGAAAAATTTCGTGTAAGTGGTCTACACGATTATCAAAAGTTTTCACTTCTGGCACACAAAGCAAAGGCTGTATCATATGCCATATTCTGTACCCTACCCTCAGGGAAAAATTAAGGGGGGAGTCACAGGGGTCAAGACCCCCAAATTTTATCCAAAATTTTTAATAGTTTAATAGCTCTTCATAGTTCATATTTGTAAAGGAGTAAAGGGAATGTTATGCAAATGCATAGCTGCAAGTTTAGCACATGAGACAAGTATGAGTAATTTATTTTAGGGGGGTTTGCATTTTTGAATTTTATTATTAAAGACTGATAAGAGACAATATATCCTTTAGGCCTTGCCTGCATATGCTTGGGTGAATGTGTTGAGATTGACTTTTACTGTATGCACTTCCAAAAAAAAGTCGAAGTCTTGCTTGGCAGAGTTCAATGGTCATCAAACGATCAATGGTGATGGTCAGTTCAGTTAAATAAATCTAAGGTAATTTCTTTCAACGAAGTCTTTGCTGTTTCATCATCATCATCATTAGTCAACAGTCCTAAGATTGTTTTGGCACAACTCTCCATTCCTCCCTCCTATCCACTAGGCTGTTCATAGGGATAAAATTCTATTATTTTACATCCTTTATAACCTGTCCTATATAATTTCGGGGCCGTCGAGTGCCCTTCTTCCCTTCTACCTGTCCTTCTATGATAATTTTCATCAGGGCAGCATGTCTCATAATATGGCCATCTAAGTTGCCCCATCTTTTTACTGCAGAATATTTCTTTTCTCATCTTGTTCTACACAATAGGCAAGACAGTGAAGTCAAAGGGATCAGAACCTTCCCCTCATAATTTCTGGTGTTTAATATTTGAACTTAAAGATTCCTCTCCAAATGAACATATCCATAAATTCCTGGCTATGTGGTGTGTAGTTTCTGTACATATTTTTTAATGTGTGGAGTCCCATTATTTTCAATGATTTCATGAGGTGGTATATGCGAGGGTGGGTAGTGCCTGTGGCAAATTTGCTGATGGAATTTTCATTGGGGCAGGGTCATTTTAGAGCCCAGATTAGGAAAACTGTAAGTCTGGGTATGAAGTTTGAGGAGTACCAGTGAGGTTTTAGATTGGTGGGGGTGAGAAGGTGAGGAAAGGTCAGCAATTCTTTCATCAACTTGGTAGAGTGTACTGTTCATAGGGGATGAAATGTACGTTGATGGTGGAGCCCTGCAAAGCCACCAAAAAGTTTGCACAAGCTCACTCATCTCAGCTGAGCAGGCCAGACTGATTTGGCTTTAGCCTACGAGAATCTTGCCTGGAAAGCTGCATCCACCTCTACCAAGAGCTTTCTGGCAAAATTTGGGTCGTTAGCATTCAAATTTGCACTCAAATGTCTCAGGTTTCTGTTGAATTAGAGTATATGAAATAAAGGCACTGCAGGGGTCAAAATGGTGTACATAACTTAATAAGTTCAATCCATCCTATAGTACAGCATTAACTCATTTATAAAGACTCCGAACCTCTTATGTAGGTAGGTAGATGAACTAACTCGGCAGGCTACAAACCTCACCAGGAAATGATGGCAGTCAGATTTTTAATATCAATTTGTGCAAGTATTCTTTTGAAGGTCACATTATTAATAGAAAATTTAGTAATTATATGAGAGCATCTTTTTTTTATTAGTTTAACATTGGCTACATTATCTAGCAGTACAGGTTGGCTAAGGTCCTATCTGAGACAGGATAACCAATATTGCTGAAAATTCAAGTTTTTTTTACTGTTTTCCATATTCATCAGCTGTTAATTCAGCTTAATATCCTCCATTCAATCATTTTATCAGTAGTCACTTCTTTTCATAGAACTGCCCCATTAAACAATCGAATAGCATTGGTTTTTTCGGGGCAATCCCAGCCAGGGGTGCCTGATGGCCTTAAAGAGGGTGGCTTATACCCCTAGAAAACAACAATTTTTCCCTACCCCCTACAAACTACTGACTCCACAGTAAAATTTAATGTGCTAAGTTTTCATATTCATCTGTAATGTTAGGAAATTAACTTCTTCTGGAGATAATCATGTAGCATTTTCCCTGTTGAAAATCATATTTTATGCAGGGCAGTATAAGGGCCCCTTATTCACTAAACATACAAATGGGATTTTGATTCTAAAATTGCACCTCATGATGAAATTGTGGCAAATTCAGAGTGGGGTGCGGCCACCCTGGTATCCTCACATAATTTCGGGAAAATTTTTAAATATGCTAGTTTTGAAGGTGGCTTAATAATGTAAGATTTTATTTCACCAACAATGCATAAAATGTATAAAAATGAATGAAGAATGTCTAAAATCCACTTGTCCTTGAATAACAAACCTCAGATGTGTTGCATACCACCAAGGCGCTGCTTTTTATTATTATATTGTACAAGTTCCAAGTTGGCTGTTTGCCAGGTGGTAACAGTTTATACAAAATAAAAAGAAAAACAAAAATATTGCAAATGAGAAATACATTACCAAAATGAAACTAGATAGTGAATATTTAAAATTCAATGACATTAATTTTCCAATATAAATCCTCTACACCTCTTCTTGAAAATCCTTACGTTGTTAGGGTAGGGCTTAAACAGTTCCGCAGGGAGTCTATTCCATTCCGTAATCGTCCTGTTGAGGTACGAGAATTTCTTTACGTTAGTCCTTTGCGGCCGGCATTTCATCTTGTACTGGTGATCATGCCTACCAATATAGCTGGGGTATTTAATCTTCTTCCGAAGTTCCCCCCATGCCTTTTCCCCTTTCAGTGTGCGGAAGAGTGCGCAAAGCCTATTTATTTTTCTTCTCCGTTCTAGTGTGTTCCATCCCAGTACTTTCAGCATTTTACCGACACTTTCGGTCTTTTTGTGTTTCACCATGACGTACCTTGCTGCCTTTCTTTGCACCTTCTCGATGGATTCTGTTTGTCCCTTTTCATACGGGTCCCACACTAGTGACGCGTACTCTAAAATCGGCCGGATTAGTTTCTTATACGCCTTCTCCTTTGTAGCTCGATCACTTTCCTTTAGATTCCTCATCACCCAATGTAATATTTTGAACGCCTTTTTTGTTAATTGTTCGACATTTGCCTCCCACCCTAAATCTTTCATTAAATACACCCATAAGTATTTACATCGGTCGCTTTTTGGAATAAACGTCCCTGAATATAAATATTCTCTCCTAGATCCATTTAGTTTCCTACTAAAAGTTATAAATTTACACTTTTTTTACATTTATGTCCATTCCATTTTTTGACAACCAAACTGTCATTTTATTTACGTCATTTTGAAGCACTTCTCGATCGCTTTCCCTTTCTATTCTCCTGTAAATAATGCAGTCATCTGCGAAAAGCCTAATATGGGAGTTAATGCTATTTGGGAGGTCATTTATATAAATTAAGAATAAAAACTGTCCAAGGGCGCTACCTTGTGGGACACCCGACGTTACTTGTGCTTCTTCGGAGCACATTTCACCCACTTGAACCTTTTGCGTTCGACCCCTCAGGAAATTTTCGACCCAAAAATACAGTCTACTGTCTGTTTCAGGTGGTAATTTTCTCATTTGTTCTAAAAGCCGATTGTGCTCTACTTTGTGGAATGCTTTTGACAGGTCGACAATTATTGCATCCACTTCTATCCCTTCATCCATAGAGTCTGCAACTTCTTGGCAAAAACCCAGTAGTTGCGTTTCACAGGAGTGCCCCTTTCTATACCCTTGTCGAAAATTGAACAACCAGTCGGTGCTCTCCCATAGTTCCCAAAGATAATCAGCAATTATCTTTTCTATTAATTTGCACACTGTTGACGTCAAACTAACCGGTCTGTAGTTTTCAACCAATCCCTTATCTCCTCCTTTAAATATGGGTGTTACGTATGCTTTTTTCCAATCCTTCGGTAGAACTTTGTTATTTATCGTAGCATTGAATAAATGTTTCACATATTTTTTAATTTCACTGCCTCCCATTTTGAGTAAATCTATTGATATCCATCTGGCCCAACTGATTTATTCTTCCTCATTTTACTAATTTTTTATAGATCTCAGAATTCGAAGATTTAATGCATTTTACATTTGCATTACATACCACGTTTGTTTCTCTCTGAAAGTCTTGGAAGCTGAGTTCCAAGCCCAAAGTGTCTACTTGCTTTGTTGCATCTGTGAAAACACTTGCATACCATTTGTGATTAAATTTCCGTCACCATTTTTCAAAACCGGAATATTTTCTATATTGTCCTTTCTTCTTCTAAGATACTTATAAAACCTGTTTCCGTTATCTTTTGAGATAATATTTTGTAAAAAACTTCCTTAGCAATTTTCTTTTCCCTGTTCAATTCTCTGCATAGTTTTCTATAATTTACCATTGAATCACTACTCAAATTGCGTTTTTTGTGACTCGACCTTAGCCTTTTTTTTAATGACCTAGTTTTGTTGTTGTAGTACTCCGGATCGGTATTTTCTTTGAGAATTCTCATCAGAACAAAAGTACGCAACCCCTCTTCCAGTATATCCTTGATCCTTAACGGTATTAATTTGTCCCGGTGTTGATATATCCATAAAAAATGGATAAATCGCCAATAAAACAGAACCACTGAAATTTGAAAAGTATATTATTTTCACTTTCGTAATAATCTACCATTGGATTTAAATATATTAATGTTAAAGGGTCACGATGTGTACTTAATGAATATTTCTTCACATGCTCTAAATATCCCCAAATTCTTCATCCCTTTCGAAAACTTTCTTAATTGGCACAACTTCTGCCTTTCATTATCACCTATTTCCGGCACCTGATCGTGGTTCTGGGATTGTAATTCCCTTCCTTTTCTCTTTCAGTCCTCTATAAGCCTCCGCCCTCTTCGCTGGTCTTGGAGATAAGACAGTGAGAGTCAGCCGGAGAACCTATTGGAGATTCAGCCCTCTATTTCTGCCACGCAGAACTCGGTCAGCGTATCAGGTGCCGATATCCCGCGATAGTTTGAATCCTGCGATAGGTGGAATTATGCTACAAATAAATTGCAAAATCAGAGAAAAATTGCCCAATATTCTATACAGATATTCAATGACTTTCGATATAATTAATTCTTTGTGAGGTCACATTTCGGAAATCACTCTTGTTATGCTACACTTTCCAGAAATCAATTCAGGTGGGAACTAGGTGATGAGACATTCAGTGATTCGAGTAAAATCAAGTTTTTACGCCATTAAACCGACACTAGTGGGCGATATTGCAGATGAGTTGAAAATATAGTAAATAAATTGCTTTGCCTATCACCGAAAAAATTATTTTCGTTATGTTTAGGGTGGTCTCATTTAGTCAATTGTTAACAATCTTTCCATTGGTTTGATGCAACTCACTCTTCTCCATTATCATCGAATATTTCCATACTTAGGTACGCCTCCCTTTTGCGTCCCTAATGTGCGTCCCTCAGCGTGATCGGCCCACTTTTGTTCATTATATACATCATATACCTCTGCTCCTGAATTAGCAGTAAAATACGTTTATTTACTGACGACGCTGTCATCTATCGCGAAATTAGTGATCACTCTGACTATGAAATTCTATCATCGGATTTAAACACACTGTTCATTTGTGGAGCCAAAAGTGGGGACTCAAACTTAATCTGAGCAAATGCATGTCGGTACATTTTTTGCAGAGTTCATCCAACTACAACCATGTTTATGCTCTGGACGGTATTAAAACAACAGACGAAGTGAAGTACCTGGGAGTCACGGTAACCTCGAACCTCTCGTGTGGAACACATAAAAGGAATATTTTAGGCATAACCCTGAAGAAATTAAAATTCGTCAAGCGTATTGTGGGAAGATTTTCGGATGAGAAAGTAAAAGAAAGGTGCTATTTCGCACTCGTCCGACCGCACCTTGAATATGCAGCTTGCGTATGGGACCCGGTACAGAAGGACTTAACCCACGAACTGAATAAAATACAAAGGAAGGCTGCGCGGTTCGTCAAAAACTGCTACGGGCGTACAGACCGCGTTACCCAGTTGTTACGCTAATTATGCTGATTGTGAGAGCCGCTGGAGACGCGGAGGATGCGCGCTAGGCTTAGATTGCTTGAACAATCGAGAATGGATATCTTTAAGAGCGACACGGAGAATATAATATTAGAGCCACACTGTATTTCCAGGTCCGACAGAAGCGATAAATTAAGAGAGATGTTTTGCCGAACGGATAGATGAGGGAGAAGGTTTTTTTCCCCGAGCTATAAAGGAATTTAATAAATGCTAGTCGTAATTTTCTTTAAGCATTTCCCATTTATGCGTAAACGGCTGGTGACCTAATGAAATTAATGTTTTTTTGGGTCAAAAATGAGCGTTAATTTTCATATTTCTTGATGATCCTCTATTCATTTCGCCGCCCCGTCCCGCACTCACTGGGTCATTCGCTGAGACTTGGAAACGTTCTAGCGACAGGTCTCGCGTTGGTTAAAAATCACATTAAAGTCCTTATTTAAGGACCATGCATTCGACTGGCACGTGCCACGGGCGACAGATTTCAGGGGGCGGCAAAACTTGAAAAATTTATTTAAAAAGGTTGTTTATGTTTTCTAATGAAATTATTTAACAATAATCATTAATTTATAAATTATTTTACAATAATCATTAATTTATAAATTATTTAACAATAATATTAATAAAACTTCTTAGTAGTAAACATACGGTGTGTAATTTCAACTACCGCATCTCAAACAATAGCTTACGGATCAGTGGTGTCATGGTGCCGGAACGCCGTTCAAAAATAGAAAAAAACATAATAGAAATAACACTTATAAATTTTGTTGCCTCAAAATTTCTAATTGATACATTCGCAACCAAATGTACAATATTGTAAATTACAATATTGTACCAAGTACTTAATTTTGCATACAAAAAATTTAGTAATAAAATGAAAATAATGGCTTTTAATAAAAAAGAACACACAGAGTAATATTTCACTTCTAAAGAAAGTTAAGGAAAATGCGTTTCTGCACAGCTAATTTTGTCATGACGTCACTGTTAAGGATGTATATTATATTTTAGATGTGGGGGGAGGGAGGGAGCTACGGGTAAGCTCAGAGAAGGAGGGCGGCAAACTGATCTTTACCCTCCCTCACCAAACTCCTGGTTCCGGCGCGCGGCGTGCGCGGGGGTCATCGTGGGGGGGGGGGGGGGAGGTCGCTGTGCGCCGCCCGGTTGTTTGTGAGGTTACTGGCAGATAGGCTTCCAAATATCTGAACGCTTAATAGCCCGGTCAAAATAGACATTGGCCCAAGCATACATTTCCCACGAGCTGAAAATTTACAGAAACGTTAAGAATGCCACTTTAATGAAATCCTGAAAAGTCCTCATCGATCCCGTGTGTGCAAAAATAATTTTCACGGACAAAGGTCACAAAAATGTTTATTTTTCCATATTTTAGCTAAAATTTTAGTTTTATGATAAAAATTGCTCGGATCAAAATTATAGATCAGATAATTTTCTACAAAGTTGCCATCATACTTTTTTCTCTAAGATTTACCATTTCTGAGAGAAAGCCATTCGGAAGTTAGCTGGAGCTGTATTCTCCGTAATATACATGACTATATAGTGGCGCTCTCTGCACATTAATGGACATGTATCCCTCGCATTGGTTACTACATCTCACTCTCCTTTTCTCATTAATTCGGTTTCGATCAATTTACCAGCCCACAAGAATATACGAGTATTTTGAGTATATGCTGCGTGAAATAAAGAGCGTGAGAATGTTAATTTATATTTTTATATTATTTTACGTATTCTTTGTATTATTTCTATCCTTATATCACGCTTATTTCCAATTTTTAGTATATTTGTTTTGAAAATGCCATAGTAACCTTACGTTAAGTGGACTTAGGAGGGAGTAGTTTGCGTGAGATTGCGTACACATTCTATAGTAATTTGCCACAATCGGAATCTCCTGTACAATAAATCAGTTATTTCATGACCATTCATGATTTAACTTAGAAAATTCATGTTCTCTTGCCAATCCTGTCTTCACGGACTGATTTGGAGGTGAGTATTTTTCTATTTTAACGTTAGTTATTCAGCTTGATTCCGGAGATTATTCAATATTGTCGAATCACTGCTTCATCTCTGGCTTCGATTGGTTAGTACATTAACAATATTAATATATATTAATAATTTTATTAACTAATAAATAATTTTTATTACATTATTATATTTATTAGTTATACCCAGAATTTAACATATTTCTGCAAAGATCGTGACTTTATTAGTTCATTCTTCTTTAGCCATTCGTTAAGTAAGTGAATTGAGCTTTTTCTTAAATATATATCATTTACCGTAATGAATTAACAATTTATAAAGGAATACGTTAAACTGCAAAAGACGTTGAATTTGGATTTCAATTTAGATTGTGCAAATTATCGTTTAGCTATTAGGGGTTTACTTGAATTTTAATAAAAATAAAGCATTGTATAGCATTCAAATCATTATTTATCTACCTATACTTAGGTATTCAATATAAAAAAATTAAGAAAATTCGTAATTTGAAGACACATGATGTTACACGGTCTTACTCGAAATGACCACTGTGTTTTATTGAGAGAGAGCTGTGAGGTGAGTCATAGTATATGTTTGATCATAAGCCCACGAAACTGTGCTAATGTGCATTTTATGCCGAGTTTCAGAACAAATTCTGAACTTCTATAAAACAAAATGGATCGCCGATGTAGCTCACTTTGCATAGGGAAAGATCCTGACAAAAAATTAACTAAAAAAGACAAAAAATACTTGACTAGTCGCACCACGATGGACAAAAAAACTGTAAAGGAGTGGCACAGAGGTTTCATGGTATGTTGTTTTAATGCAATCTTTTTCTTTGAGTTAATTTTCACACGGAGATCATGATATTGAAGGAATGAGTTTCTAAGGGAATATATAAAATTGAAATACTCTCTTCAATGAAATATATGGCAAATGAAAGTTATATTTTTAATAGCCAATCGAACGGTCTTTCTTTAGACTGAAAATTATGCTGAAATGAAATCTATTGGGAAAACTGAAATCAATTGGAAGAAATTTTAATTATTATAAAGAAAATATTTTCAGAAGTTGTAAAACTGGATTTAGATCTAAATCATTATGATTTTTCGATTTTATATTATTATTTGATAATCCTACACACAATAGAAACTTGCCAATAAAAATCACGTAATTGAAAAAAGCATGTGACATGCCTTTTTATTACTATTTGAACTGATATTTTATCCGAAGCTTATAATTTCGCTATTTTAGTGAAAATATCGATGATTTCATGAATAATTTTGAATTTTTGCTTTTAAATATTAAAAATAGTCAATTAAAACGATCAGGTATACTGATAATCGTAATATTTCGAGCCTAAATTTGGGTTTTATGATCATTTCAATTTCTGAGCTAATTTTAATCAAGTGTTTTTTCATCAGTATATTCAATACAATTGGATAGCTTCATAAAAATAAATTGCACTCGTTTGTCCATATCGCACATCAGATTGATTGTCCAACTGGAAGAATGACCGAAAAAGTCTTTGCTTGTTTTTACAAAATGTTTTTCCCATGCTCTGACGAAGTGTGTGAGGATATCTACCAAGTTTTTTGCCAGAACCAAAGTCACCTCATGAATTTTAAGGTATGCTCTTTGAATATTTTTAAAATTTTGCAAATTATTTCCTTAAATTTTATGCAGCAAAAATGTTTTATGTTCTACCTTCTTTTGATTCGTGAGAATAGATTTCAGAAAACGCTAGTGCTAGAAAACTCTAACAGCATTACGATCATAAACAATACATATGTTGTGTACAAGCATTCGGTTGTACTCAGTAGCCATCTATAATCGAACAATAACTGAAGAATAGGTGACTTTTTGCTGAAGGTTTTACGGTGAAAATGATGCTTTTATATAAAAAACCGATCATTGTAAATATTAAAGAAGTGCACGCAATAGCAAAGTCACTCAATCTTCCATTATTTCAATCATACAATATCGCATTCACCCTTTGTGATACATCACTAGACATTGTGGAGTACTGAAGGAAGTAAAAAACAAGTTATCTCTGCCTTCTTTCATAAATCGCACTGTTATTCTTGTAGATTTTATCCTACGGTGCAACACGATAATTTGGGCATTTCAATCGCATAACTCTAGGTAAAACGATTGCTTATCTAGACAATGCGAGATATTTAATACCCTTATGATGTCCCTCCAGGTAGCCTTATCAGTATGACATTTTTGTATTCTGACTAAAATAGGTTTTTAAAGAACAGTAGTGGGCCATAGACCAAATTTTTGGGAGGAGGGATAAATTATCAACCAGTATACCAATTTTTTTGTGAGTGCAGGGATATAACCGAAGACCGTTGTATATTATTTTTTATATGGGGCATTTTATGATATCAATATATATCTCGCTACTATTCCCTTTACCTCCCATGAAATCGCCTCTATCGAGATACACAGCATGCTCACAGACTTCGTCTCTCAAATTGACACGTTATCTCTTTTATCAGATAATTTACCGAACAATGGATTCTTACACCATATTTTTAATTATTGTAGATTATGATCGAGTTTAAAAAAAGTATTTTTTCCGTTTCCCTATCCGCAGTCTATCACATTAGCTATTTGTGGCGAAATATAGGCGGGGTGACGAGTTGGTGATGTCACTGACTCTTGCTGAGAGCTCACGGCTTCTCCGCAACCTACTCCAGCCTCGCACATCCGTCTCACTTGGTTCGCTGCCAACATCCTTCCAATGGGCGATTCTTTCCGTCAAGAATCGAGTCTCTATGAACTAATCAATGAACCACAACTTTAATCACGTCATCAACTCGTGAAAAATAGGCGGCAACTTATGCAATGTTTCATTTTAAAGTTATGTGAAATGGCTCAATGAGGAAGACTTAATTTTTTATATCATATGTTTCCCATCCATCTACCTAATTATCTTCATAAATTGTGATTATGAGTCTGAATAAACGACACCAATCTCGATTATTTTCGTTGTCAACAAGTATTTTTTCTTCTTTTAGGAATTTGTGATAGCAGTATTCCTGTCGTCATTGAAAAAGGGAAAAGAAAAATTCAAGTGGATATTTAAATATTTTGATCGCAATAACGATGGCATCCTTGAGGTGGAAGTGGTAGCCGTATGTTTTAAGGTGAGAGAACGATTTCAAACGGTCGACGACCTTATAGGTTGCCTCCCTTCCTTGAAATCACATTTCCTCGTATCTAAATATACCAACACACTGGAAATCGTCCTATAAAAATCCTTCTGGTTAATTAAATTGAGCATTTCCTTTCATTAATTAGTGCAGAGGTGCTGGATCCAGTGAGGTAGCCAGAAATTTCGTTCGGGGGGGTCCAAAATCAGGGGCAAATTTTTTGAAAACAGGGTAATCAGTAGAGGGTTTTAAACTAATTTTAACACTTTTTATAAACAAAAAAACTTCATTTTTCAAAGAGACCTTTAGTATATTCGTGATTTTTCAATATTTTGTTCTCTTTTATGAAGAAAAATAACTGTGATTTTATATTTCGGAGGGGGGGTTCCGGACCTCCCATTCTCCCATTTGTCTACGCCACTGCCTGGATCATACCAAATTGATTTCTTATAATGACTATAGTATGTAGTCCTATTTTATGGGCAATATCTTGATTGAAAGTAAATTTTTGCTTTCTAAGGTAAATCCCGTATTTGCAGTACATAAGCGTCCAATATTTCATTAATCGTCTCCCAATTTTTACCACTTGATTTATAAGGAAAGAAGTGTACGAGTACTTAACGTAAACAAGCATTAAGATTTTGCCCGTGGAGTAAGGGTTTCTTTGTAACAATTTCGCTTTCAATGGTAGTATGAACTTCACACGTAACCAATAATTGAATCCGTGTGATTTCATCTGCCATTTTACTTATTTTGACTCTAAATCAATGCAATAATTTAAAAGTTAATTTGATTAAATCACGAGCATTTTAGCATTTTCATCTCAGACAGTTCCACTGTCAATTTTTTTGTTGAAATTATACAATCTTATGAAGCTGTCTTCCATTTTAAAATTTGTTTTGTGACCCTATTTAATTATAAGTGAAAACTTCCAACCTACAATTAGCTATTAATATTTTATTTCTTCCATTCAAAGGATATATACGAAACAATAAGAGCTGGTGACCTTACATATGAAAAAGATTCAAAGGATCAATTACCACCGGAGTTTTTCGGTTTCATGGTTAGACTATATACAATTATTACCGAAGAGGAGTTCATTAATTATTGTTTGATAAGGGGCTATCAAACACGTATTTTGACGAAACAAGACCTTGATGTGCCCCTGAATAAAAAGAAACATGTGGTTTTGAAATGAAAGATGACAACAGCCGATTTCATCTCAATATTTTGTTTTTAAATATGATATTACAAATTGAAATATTAATTATTGTTCTATGGAAATGGAAAGTTTTGCTTTCATCAGGACCTTTTTTTCATACATTTCATCACCATTGCTACATGTTACATGAAGCGAACATAATTTATTGTGGCATTATTTGTAATCCATGAGACGTCCGACTTAGATGTCCATTTTAAGACATTTAATGAGGAGAATCGGCGATTACGCATTGCCTATTATGCATTGGTTTCTTTATCATTCTAGGATAATAAATAAAGTGAAATATTTCCGTGGTTTTTAACAATTTCTTTTTGTGCATTGTGAAAATTTTATTTATCATTTCATTATTCAAAACATCGTCATAATTTCATATAAAAATTCGTAAGATTGATTTGACGCAGCTCTCCATTCCACTCTCGTATCGACTAGCCTTTTCATTGGGACATATTTATTCCCTTTGACATCCCTAATAACCCGTCGCGTGTATGTAACTCATTCAGGGACGTACCTTATTATTAACTTTACCGTAATTATTTAATTATTCCACTTTCATACAGTGCAAATCCATACTGAAAATGTTAATGCATGGCAAAAAGCAAAAAAATAAGTAATTTTCAATAGGTTACAATGAAGGTTTTATACCTTTCCTTCTCCTTGTATATAAAATTTCATAGAAATGGAGAAAATATACGGTAATAAAAATATAAAAATGAAAAAAATCGCGAAAGTATCGACATGAAAAATAATTAGAAATAAAAAATGTCTGTATCATCGATTGCCATTTGAAATGTGAGTTTTTCAATAGGCTACATTTTAGCATCATATAGCCGTTTAGTTTCAAATTCTTGGGTAAAAGTTAGTATACACAGCATGCGCTCCCAAGTAGCCAATTTATGAATTCACTTTCACTGAAGTCTGTTTTATAGAGAGCATAGGGAATGAGTGAACTGAATAAAAGGGGCTATTTTTCCATCTCGCGTTCGTGCATTCTCGCATGCTAACTAGCGATTAACTGTTTTACCCGATGCAATTTGAAATGGACTCTCGCGCGTATGCCAGATTGTGCAAGTACTATCGTTTTCATTCATATGTAGACACCCACGAGTTTCATTTTATTAATGGGGGCAGGTCGGTGAAAACTTGAAGGGTTGGTTGGCACTAAAGACCCACCGAGGACGAACGCGGATGCGACCGCGTTAGCGAATTGGAAGTCGAACGCCAGCGGCAAAAGCCCCAACGGATGGAATGCTCTGAGGAAGTCCACGCACACGCTGAGCTGTCAGAGTGCTCCTTGGCGAGGTTTTTCTCCTCTTTAGAATCATATTTGGACTCACCACTTGCGAAGACGTTGCTCCGTATTTTAGGCATTTTTATTCCGTGCTCGGTTGTTACGGTAAAATCCTGGGAGGGTTTGAATCCGTAGTAAGATTGATTTATTCATTTTTTTAAAGAATCGTTCTTAAAATCAATACAATTCATACAGTTGGCTCAAGAAAACGTTAATACTGATTTTTTAAGCGACTATATTTATTAAAATAATAATTTATCTGCATTAACACATTTATTTCTAAGCAGATTCATTAATTCACTGAGATGAAATAAGCAGGGGAAGTGGCATTGGTTGTATCTTTGTGTCTTTCCGGCTAATTGCTGTCAAATCTCCGTTGAGTAAAGCTCCTACTAGTATCGACTCAATAATTCTCATCGCCTCAATGCTCAGTTATGAACCAGATACAGTCGAAGTTAAAATCATTTTGATAACTTCTTCTTATTCCTTCCAGGATTAGGCTACTAAGCCTGTTTCGGCTCCAAATTACCCTCTTTTTTTGGTCTTCCAATACTTCCTTTGCCAATTGGTTGATTGATCATTTTTGATTTGATCATTTCATTGGTCATTTTGACAACAGTAGAGCATATTACCGGCAATATTACTTAGAAATCCTAGAATATTCTCTACCTGGAAAAAACTAAAAAAATATTCTCATTCTAGCATACTTCACTTCATAGCTTACTTACACTAGCATACTTCATAGACATTGTGGTGAGAGAGTGATTTGCATCCCTACAGTTGTAGCCTGCTGTCAACACAGTCTGACGAACGTCATCTCATATCAATGGGGTCCATCAAGAAGTTGACCATTCTTAAGTTGATCTGTTGTCATAAATACCGATTTACTTGGTAGATATTGTGGTTTTTAGTTTAGGTGTGTGCAGGTTTCGTGGTCTTGTATCGGCTTTGCTTCTGGGAGCAGCAGGCTTCATCATTGCAGTTCATTCGCATTTACCTGGCTTATATCAAGTGGTGGGGAAAAAAGTTGAAGGAGATGAAAGTTAAGGGGAGGACAACTGGCTATCATGCAAATGGTGAATATGGTTCGGATTTCGTTTACTTATGCCATCGAGACAGATTGCCCATTGTCCCTACAAACAATCTACGGAAGTATCGTAGGGTTTTTCTTCTCCATAAGAAAATCTTTCCCTTCTGTAGGAAAATTAAATTATGGCGCCCATGCGATGCCACTCCACGTGACGTCACAGGGACCTAGTTTCTATACGAGTAGATAGGAGTTTTACATCGTCTTAGGTTACCAATGCATGCATGAGGCACAGAGCTCAGGGAAACATCAGTGGCGGATACAGATGGGGGCGCAGAGAGGCCCCCCCCCTTGAGGGGCCGCCCCCATTGCCGAACATTGTAGAACCACTATTGAAACTTTTTTATATCGTAATATATTGTCTTATGTGCGTGTATAATGAGTTTGAATAAAACTTTCTTCTTCAACTTCGCAACGTGGCTTGAAATAATTTTTTATTACGATAAAACTAAAGGTAGCTCAAGATATCCTTTGCGCCCCTTGAGTTTTTTCTGTATCCGCTACTGCTCCTTCCATCACTATCCTCTCCCCGGAGGTGTCGTCGGGCTCTAATCGCGGCGGGCGGCGCCTTTCTCCTTCCTCCGTCCTTCCTCTCCTGAGATGTATGGGTGAAAAGTCTCGAACTTACAGACCCGGCCCTCAGGAGTAAAAACCCCGCGAGCTCGCCCTAGGTCCTCGTTTTACCAGTCCATCGAAGCAAACGCTCGCTTTTCTCCATTATCGGAGTTGGTCTTTCCAATTCAATGCCTGAGATCATCTGCGCAGCGAGTGTTGGCCAAGTTATCGCCGTTGAATTGTGGCCCTCCGTTACATCCTGATGGCCGCTATTCGAAGGAACTCAATAAGAAGAGTTGTGTTGTGTATTATTAATTCCTCAAACGTTAAACTGAGGCGAAAGAATTATTCTATAACCAGGAAAAGGCATTGCCGTATGCAGCCCTCGTCATCCAGCAGAAATACCATAACAGTTAAAATTAAACATAGTGGCAACTTTGATTAGTAATTTATATGATTGGCATTTAAAAGCATTGCCTTGCATGTCATCCAAGCCTAACCCATATAAACATGAGCCATTTCATCGACGAGTAGCTTCGTAATTTTTAGTAACGAGTAGCTTTGGATATGGCTACTAAGCCTCTCAGGGAATTTCCTTCCTCACAAGCTATCCCTCTGGTCTCTTTTTACCAGATTAGTGTAGAAAGTGCACACGGGCGTTTGAAGGGAATCGAAAGGAAATTGGCAAGGGAATTACAGCCCATCTGTTTCGAGCAGGCGGCGGATTAGCCTCAGCGGAACCGCATTTGCTTTTATTGCGTTATGGGAGTCATTCCAATGGAAATTAACCAGTCGTTACGGAATACTGTCTTTTCAAAACTTTGGAGAAACATTAAAAATTGGTAAGCAAGTAAAATAAGACCGGGATGGAAAAATATTTAAGTAATTGAAATTTCTATTGAGGGTTTCTTTGCGTGGTCAACAGTCGCAGATTTTGTTTTGAAATTTTTCATCCCTATCCGTTCGCTGTTGTTGACCACCTTGGTACCGTGTCCGCCGTCAAGGTTAGCATTTCGGGGTCTGTTTCAAGGTAGGAACGCAATCGTGGTATTTTAAGGTGCGTAAGTTGATCAATAAAGCACGGAATGGATGAAGCCTTTTCATTCAGCGTTGAAGCCTTCCTAATCTTTTGGCGGCAATCTCTTCTGAGGGAGTTTTAAGTAAGATTTAAGTAAGATCTGTACAGCAAGAGCATAATTCATCCAGCGAATTAGTCTCTGAATAATTTTTGATATTTATTTCTAGCAGTAAAAATGAATTTGCACTTTTCCGCAAGTATTCTGAGGAAATATATAAATGTATAAATACTTGTGTAAATGTGCAAATTCATTTTATTTAAATATGTCGAACTTCCACTAAATAACGCCTGAGTCATTTGAAGTTCTACCAGTATATTCAAATCTATAGATACTTTTAAGTCTGAGATATCCCGTGTACGTCAATGTGTGCCAAGGTGGTTTATATATTCTATCAATTACAGCGATGATACAAAGGTAAATTTAATTAATAATGTAAATATGTTACGGCTTACCAAAAGCCTCTGAAATAATATCTCAAAAATGAAGAAAATTAAAGAAAAGTTGAAAAGAAAAAAGAAAGGAAGAAAAAAAGGTAAGTACCAGAAAACCGACAGTGCCCATTTAAAATGTGAAGATCATATGAATGTACTCTCTTAAAATTCCAAACTTAGAGCTTTTTATCCATATTTGGTTTAGCTTAATTTCGCTCCAAAATAGGTTTCATAGACGAAATGAATTCTTATCTCCTGACAACATTATGCACGTCGTAGTAGCTACTTTTTCCTCCTGTCCTCGGCTCATTTTTCATGTTAGATATATTCTATGATTTAAGCTGGAATTTAAAGGAATACATGGAGTAACTTACCAATTTTCCTATCTTCCTTTCTTGATACGGGACGAACATTTTGCCGAGCATTACTTTTTCCATGTACAATTAATAAGCGATGTTCTCCAAGCTAACGATGTGTCAACCTTGCTCATAGTTCTCAAGAAACTCAGAAAAATATGCAAGCATCTTCAGCTCGAATATGTTGAAACTCAGCATAGTTTGAGCAAGTTATTGTAGAAGAAAATGGGCCGATAGCAATGAATATTACCTAAATGGCATTTAGTTTGTATCTGTTCGATTTTCCATGTATTAGTGACTCCATTCACGGATAGGGAAATATGTAATCTCCATTATTTTCCCAAGTTTTTATTGGTGTTTATTTTAAGAATAATTACCTCTATATCTTTGGAATAGTAAGGTAAATTTACACGAAAAATCACATGATTATGTACAAATAAATATCAAATTATGGTATTTAAACCTGAAGTGAGCAGTCTAAGATATCACACACACATTTCAATGCATAAGACAGTTTTCTAACTTTATATTTTCATTCATAAATGACTATTACAATATATGTGCAATTACTATGGAAAACTGGTGTGATTGTTAAGTAGGAGCTATGGCATATTGCTATATTGAATGAGTCAGTCTATAATGTTAGCTTCCTTATTATGATACTATCCGTGCTACAGCAACAATACACATTTGTTGAGGACAAATGCCAGGAAAATACATATGTGAAACGCAACCCATTCTATTAATAATAAGTCTTTTATATTTGGAATTTATTGGATAACAGATTTTACAAGGATTTTTATTCCATAATTCCAATTATTTGTTTGTAAACAACAAACTCACTGCTTCACGTTCAAGATAAAGGTCGTGCTGGAAAAGTTCTTGAGGTGAGTAGGGCGACCACACCTTATGCAGCCGCTCGTGAGCTTATAACTTGGAAATGGTAGTATCAAATCCCAAGAAAACACTATGGATTTCAAACGTGAAATCAAAGGCCTTCATTGGTATTGAACAAGATGTTTGAATCGATTGATCAGCTTGGATCGGTGAACAATTTCCTCCTCGGAGAAACATGCTTTCGGTGACATCGTAAATAGTCTTCACACTTTGTGACAGTTCGTTTATCTTGTCGCTTCCCTCTCTTACTTCCTATCCTGTCTCTCCCTTCGCGATCTCTTCTCTCAAGGGTTTTGATATGGCTCTTTATTCCACGGTTTTCGTGTGGCACTAAAAAGCGTCGGGAACCTTGTTGTCCCGTCCACGACGCCCCCATGACCTGACCGCTCTTTATATGTAGGTGGAGCTGTGGGTTCGGTTGAAGAACTCCCTCGTGTGGTAGTGGTAGTTGTAGTTGGACTGACGGATGCGGGTCAGGAGCTCGTCGTCCTTTGACCTCTCGGTGGAGCGGGACTTCTGCGTGTAGGTGCGGAGAGCCCTCTCGGCCCACGTCTGCGGGCGCGGGATCTCGGGTGCGGCCGTCACGCCGCGGGAGCGCCGGTCAAGGTAGTTGATGACATCGTCGTAGTAGTTGTGGCGGTAATCGTACAGATAGCTGTACTGCAGGTGCTTGGGTCGGGTCCACACGCGGAAGTAGATGGGACGGTTGGGGTCGCGGGGGCGGGGGGGCGGTGGGGTCTCGTCCTCTGGGGGCGGGGCCTCGCCCTCGGCGGGTGGGGCAGCGCCCTCGCCGCCTTCGCCGCCTTCTAGGGCGGGGGCCTCGGCCGCCTCCGCGGGTGCGGCCTCCTCCTCGGTGTCGTCCATCCAGTTGGGTGCCTCGTCATCCATGGCTGATTAGAACCTGTCGACGGGGGAAAGATTGGAAAGAAGGACGTCAGAAAACGATTAAAATCAGCCAGGACGGGATTATAAATGCATAATTGAATCAATTACAGGTTAATAACGACAATTATTCTCGATCATGACGCAAAATTTGTTACCTCTCCACAAATGTGATTGAGGTTGCATTTCGTAAATATTCTTGTCTTAATATCTCTTATTCATTATGAAGGAATATACCTCTCTCGGGATTGCGCGGAGGTCAGAAAAATGAAGGCAGCCGACATTTCGGATTCCGTCTCGTAACCCATTTTCAATAGTGTATCGTATCCAGTCGTATCAAATCACTTATTTAAAATAAGTGGAGTATTGGCATTTTATTCCCATTCCTAATGGAAATTTCCCCCTTGCCCTCCAAGCTTCGCTATTACCTTTGTGCTTTCCCAGACTCTATACCTTATCATTTCCTAATCATCTGTCTGTTCACCTCACTTTCCTTTTGCCTTTTCTTTATTGAGTCTTGCTCGCAAAATATTCGTCTATACCCAGGCTGTATCCAATCCATATCCATTGGGATTTTTCTAAAGTGACATCTCTGTTCCCAAAATATTTAGTGTTCTTTATATTGCTTATGATGTGGATATTTGATTTTGTAAAACATTATAATGCACATCTGGTGGTTTCTTTTGACATTGCGCGCGATTAAGAACGACATCATACTTCATGAAATCTTTTGTTATTTATTATTGTGATCAATGACGACTGTTAAATACACCCGCGGAGAAAAATAAGTAAAAGAGTTTATTGTACAAAAGACCGTAATTAACCATGAGACAATGAGAAATTAGTCATATATAAATAATTTCTCATTGTCTCATGGTCAATGAGAAATTATTTATATATGACTAATTTCTCATTGTCTCGTAACTATTTCTCGTCTCAAATATTAATAATATAATGAGACGTTAACTAGGCTATTCTCGTCCATAATGTTCCTGGGTTATGCACCCAGCAACGCCTCCTAGGTTGCTTTTCGTATTTCATCAGACTACTTGCAAAATGTGAAAATGACCAATGAAAAACGCACAGCACTCCTGCAACAGCATTCTTCAGATTCAGGGAATTCAAGTATATAGAAGTCACTCCGCAGTTGAAAGAATGTAGCGCGTATCCAGGGTTGCGAAAATTCGTTTTCATTGGTGACATAGTCAATATTGACAGATGAATCTAAAAAATTCCAATTTTCTGTGCAGTTTCTGAGCAGGTTCCATTTTCATCTAGAAATTTAGTGGATCAAGCAAGCTTGAATACAGTCCGCTGATTCCATCAATGCCGTGATAAAATGCCATTTTCCGTGATAAAATGAGTTCTTCCAAGAGTCTTCACAATTAATGGCACTAGACGGTCTCGAGATGGAGATAGTTTCAAAAGAATATCACATGAGGCGTTAACGTACAAGGCACGGGAAAAGAAACCAACTATATTACTAATGAAATTCCATATTTTATAGGCACGCATTCCTGTCAATATGCGCCGTCCCCTTGCAGCGTTAACTAAATGAAGAAGCGTGCATATTATACTTTTACGGCCATTAACTAACCGATACTTTATTCAAAATTAAATTTCTCCCTTTATTTCAGGATTTAATAACATGAGCTAATCCGTTATTGATTAACTGACCGGTATTTATTTTTCTCTTTCCTCCCGATGAGTTTCCTCAAATCCGCCTCGAAGCCTTATCAAGATTTTTCGAAGCAGATAACCAGCATTATTAGTTTTTAATTATGTCGACAGAAAAGAAAAACAATCCGTTAACAACATTTTATTATGATTCATGATATTATGAACTCGAAAAGTTTTCCATCCTGGTTTATTTACTCCCTTTTTTGTCCTCGTCCCGTTATCTTCTTAATTCCTTTTCCTTTATTTCAGTTTTCACGCTCTCTCCACATCAATAATAATATCCTCTCTAATATTCATATGGCTTTTTTCATTTACTTTTTCAACTCAAAATCCCTGTATCCACCTAATTTCAAATCGCATTTTGTTTATTAATAAGTGCTTGTTGAGTTCACTCTCCTTTCTTCATTCAAGTATTTCCAAAAATGAATTTCCATTCGTGTCTAGTATTGAAATTATAAAATTACCACGGAATTCTCTCCTGCCATGTGGGTGATCTGTCGAAGTCTTCCAGGCGATAGTTAACCCTAAAGCAAGTTTATGCGCTCTTTGGCAATTCCAATTTAAGGATAAAAAAATCTCAAGGTAGAGTAAATGTTTTCATTAAAATGGAATCTTTCGTATAATTGTACTGACATTTCTATTGTTCTATTGTTACTTAGGAAAATTTTGTTATTTGTATGATTTTTAAAAATTCAGACTAAAAAAAAAGAAAGAAACAAGTTTGAATCTGACGCTTTTACCACCACCCAAGAAAGTTCTTAATATTGAAAACGTTTCAATTTCATTAACCTACGTTCTGATTTTGCGAATATAATGCCAAAAAATTATAACGTGCTCCTAAGGTATATGTTCAATGTCATTGCTGATTAAATAGGACTGGTTTACTTACTCTATTTTACTAACAATAAGTGAAAAAAAAAACAAAATTTCATTTACGTTCCATGACTCGAAAAGACTACCTGACTATAGAGTCAAGACCACTTTCCAAGTGAAAGTACTTTATTAAAATCATTGAGAAAGATAATAATTATTCTGTCACTTTCCTGAATTCTTTAAACTGTGGCAAAAACATTCATTCCGACTTTGTGGAGAAAATATTTTCATTTTTCCATTTTCCCTAATTTAATTTTATGGCAATATATTGCTTCTTTTAATGATACTTAAATAACCAATTGAGGGTTTTTCATTAATTATTTTCGTATCACTCATCGCTTTAATCATTTTACATGGCGTAGTTGAGCCGCTTCGGCTTAATGCGTCTAATTTCCGCTCTTATGTTAGCACTCATAAGGCAAATTCAACCAGCAGGCCAGAAAATAGTCTTTATTTAATTGTTTGAAATTATTATAGTTGATATATTAATCTAGTAATTATAATGATAGATTATTCGCGTTATTGATCAAGAATATAATTTTTGTAGCTAATTTCAAAATTCCCTTAACATGATCATGACAAATAGTTTTGTATAAACAGAAGGCATATTTTTTTCATTTTTTTAGAGTTAAATCGATTGGAATATGATATAATATTAGTTCGAGGTAAAATCATGACAAATAAAACCAAAATTAAATAATTATAATGCATCTAAATTGTTTAAAAGTAAAATAATTTATCCAAAAGATATAACTACAGTATTTTAGTACGCAATTCGTATTTATCAATATGATATAGTCATAAATAAAAATTTCAATATCATTATTTATATATTTATACAAGAATGACAAATATACGAACAACCAATTGGGCTTCCATTACCCAATGTGCGAATACACTATATTATTTCCTGAGGGTTGACCATAATTAAGAATAAAGCTTTCCTCCCTATGCAATATTTGTGTTAATTCGTCAGCAGTGGATCCATTGCTCTGTGTTTTCACTCAAATGTCTTCGATCGGCATTAAGACCGCTATCCATTGTCACCTTTTCCGACCGAAGTCGACCTAGAATCTAATGCTGAGCGGTAACTGATCTCGCTAGATTCAAATATCAGATCCCTAGGCAAGCTCCCGATTCGCCTCCGCATATAGCTTCTTCAACCGTGAGCACAATATTGGACCGAGTCCTTGACCGATAGGGTCCTCCACCCCCACCAGACTCGACGGTCTCCCACTAGCGCCACCGGCGTCTTAAAGCGGTTAATTTTACGAAGCGAACGTAGGTATCCCTAATTTGAAACATATATCTTCCCGTAGCCAGTTATCCCAGAGTATCTTGCCACGTCTTGCTCCAACTTTACTTTTAGCACCTCATAAAAACCACTCGCTGGCGAAGGCTTAGAACTAAAAATAATATAAAACACTAACGTCTTCGGAATTGCAATCAGTCTCCTCTGCGCACCGATGGCTGAGTTCGTTTGGCTTAGTATTCCAACGGATTCATCACGTATTTTTCTCCCGAGAGAGCGTCTACTCTTCGATGTGTCAAAGTTGGATTGAAGACCTGAAACAAAAACTTTTCATTCAATGGTGTTACTCGCCGACTAAAACCAATATATTAACGCCAACTGCAACGCCTGCTCGTGGCTCATAATAAGCCCAGAATCAGCATTGTTGTTGAAAACATTATTCATACACAACTTGTTATTTTTTATGAGCTTCATTAGGCAAATCCTCAGTTGTTTTAAGCATTCTTTGGCTCTTTAAACTGAAAAATATAGTGTCCGGTATCATAAAATTCACCTACATATCCTGATGCATGTATATTCCGAAGTATCCTTTGATTATTGATTGCTGCAATGAATAATTAGGAGAACATTCAAAAATTCTCCCCTATTGATGGCAAGAAAATAACATATCTTTATTTTAAAGAGAAGTTATTCTATTTTCCATCGCATTAAATTAATTATGATCGCGTGTAGAATATATGACATCGTAGTAGTCATGCAAATGTTAAAATATGTAATGAAATTGGAATGATTTTCTGATATATAATGTAATGGTTCTCAGGTGAAAACATTAATGCTCTTGAGACACTGTGAATACTTTGATAAATCTTATAGTGCATCTGGAAGAAGCGATATTTTAACTAACTGGAAATTTCAAGACAACTCGATCGATCACCGGTAACAAAACAACTTTTTGAAGATATGATTTTCAGCAAGACGTCACTTTCGTCCTTCCATATTTCAATGCCATTAATGCGATACGCCTCCTCGCCTAACCCTTTGACTGTTCGTGGATTAAATAATGGGTCCCTTATCACCAATAGAAAAGTATCTTCTTGCCCTAGACCTTTGACGTTTTCGAAAACACCTCTCAGCTTAGGTTTGGCATCACATCCTCACCCGGTCTGTCCGCGACTCGTTTCCATGAAGACACCGAACTTGAAATAAATAAAACTTCACTCAATCCGCCCCATTTCACAAGCGCGCTCTTTTCCCTTCACTCGCGTTTCGCCTCCAGAACGTGGGCGACTGTGTGTATACAGCTTTTTCATCCCTTTCCCCATAACGATACTCCTGCCAACATCTGGTCTCATATAAAAGAGGGGCGTGTGTCTGTGACACGCTACCTCTGTCTGGCTTTCCACCTCTGAGAAATTGGCGCCCGCCTTGGGGATTTCCTCCCCCGACTGTGTCCGTGAGACAGCTCTTCCTACTCAGGCGTCTGATAAAAATCGGGATGACCTGAACTCCACAGAGGGGGAACAAGGAAGATCTCTTCCGAGGACAACAGGTCGTTCCTCCTCTTGTCAAAAGGGAAGTTTCCGAAGGTTTTCTTCCCCGTGTCAACCTCACAGCATTGTCACATTCTTCGTTTTCACTCAAATTGGTTCACAGTTAGCTCTATAATCTCTTCATCCTTCCTTACGACCTGTCCACCTCGGTGATGGGATATAGAATAAGCCCCAATCATCCAGCTACAACTCTAGAACTAACTTGCGACGCACGCTTTGGCTGACTCTTACGTGCTCTAATGAACTCGAGAGAAGCCAACAATAACATTGAGTTGACGAGGGTGGACGGAGAGAAGAATAGAAAGATCAAGGAGACAAAGGAGATCACGCAGCGGGCGGTTGCAGGATTTATTTTAAAGGAAGGAAGGTAACATCACCTCCGGTGTACCGCTTGGGAATAATTCCTCGCTGTACTCTCTGTGGGCTTCTGCTGGGGACCACTGGGACGTCGTACTGGACTCACCTTAGCCTCCCCGGAAGGTCTTCGAAGTCCTCAAAACCGCCCGATCAAACGCGCTGATCCACACACCTCCGATGCAAAACCACAACTAATCGCGTCAGCCCCGTTTGCGGTACCACCAACTGATGAGGCGAGGGGTGGGGGGAGGCTTTTCTCCTTCCCCTCTCCCCTGCCTGCCCCCCACCCTCGGCCTAATCCTCCCTCCACCTCCTTGGCCGGACACAAGCAGCCTCCGAACACAACCGAATCATCCACCCCACCCTCCTCCCCCACCTGGAAACCCTCTTCCCCCACCCCCCTTACCATTTCCCCCAGGCCTCTCTACACCGTAACTGCGGACACGAGACGCAACCATCCCCCGCCGCCCCCCCTCAAGAGTTCGATCCGGGTGATTTTGGGCACCTCCAACTCCCTCCACTATGGGAGAACGACTTCTCCACTCGTTTACCCCCTCCCCCAATATCCTTACCTCAACCCCCCCCTCTCTCCTCCGCAAGAAAACACAAGCGACCCCCGCCTCCTCCGCCACATTCGTCACCATTGTTATCCTCGCCGGGTGGGCCAAGGGGGGAGGGGATGTTGCGACCTAGCTACCTCTCCACCCCTCCTTCAAGCTCACCTCTTTTCCCTGCGGTATTCGCGACTGCCTCTGTTTTCCGAATTGGCCAACACCTAAATCAACCTCTCAACTCATTTCTTCATCGCCACTTCTCATTCCTCCCTACTCCTCTTCCCTCGCCCCCTGACCCTGCCATCCTCGTCGGTTGGTCTCTTTCCAGAAAGATGCGGCGGACAACCGCAGTCATTAGAGTCAATTAAGACGGATGAAAAGGAGGGTAGAGTCTGGGGCGCAGCTAGGAATTAAGGCTGGGGGGGACTTTAGGTGCAACTAATACCGGGGTGTGTGGGGGTATAGAATACCCACTAGGATAAGCGGTAGGTGCGAGATTAATAAATTGCGAAATTTTAAGATAAATAGTTCAAAATGGTGAGTTTTTCGGCTTTCTGAGGGATATTTTGTTAATCCTTACACTATTCTATTAGTAATGTCAATCCAATTAAGTAAAATGGATTAAACTTAAACATTTCTCTGAGCTCTGGGGGGGGGTTTATCCCCTAAAACCCCCCCTCGCTGCGCCACCGGGTAGAGTGACTTTAATCGGGCAATGGAGAGCAATGAAAATAATAGCAGAGGTGCGATTGGTTTTTTGATGTTCCATAAGAGTTGCACTTTAATAGCTCTATGCTTAGCGTCCAAGCAGAATTATCGATACCACAGGTATCAATCTATCATTCACTAGTCAATTTGTGGTCCTCAGGATAACATAGAACCCTAGACATGTAGCCACACGCTGATATATTATCTATCGGTGTAATTATTTTTATGAAAACTTAATTGGCAGCACCGGTCTATCAAGTCGATATTTATGATAAGATTTCACACTAAGAAAATACTTGAACAAGAGTTATAGTTTTATGGCTAAAGGCAAAATTTATGTTCATTGATGATTCCTATATTTTTTGGGTAATGCATCGCAAATTTATTTATTGAAAAAAATTGTTACTTTTATCAATTATTACATTTTTTTAAATATTCCGATACAACTTTTAATTATCGCCTTTCAAATTTTACAGACATGCAAAGAAAAGTGCATATTTTTGTCCCCTTGAACATTCTTGCGGAGTACACTGGCTGCTGGAACATCTGTATAGCCAATAAGTCTCAAATCTGCGCCCCCTGGAGTTTTCAACGATAAGATATAATTAGAAAGCATACATTTTGCCATCTTTACTTCCAAGGAATTCCATTGCTCCCCCGTTCACTCGAGATAACCTCCCTCACGTCACCAATTTCTCCTGCTTCACATTACCTCATTCTTCTACCACAGGGGGGCATCTCTCCCCCATTTCTGTATACGGAAATCACCACGCCCAGCCAAAGAACGCCCTTTTTCACCGTCTCCATACCTCTCCCAGCCTTTGCCCTGCATTCGCCTGTCCCAAAAACCTCCTTGCACCCATCCCAGCACTCCGAATTAATCCTACACCGGCAGCAGCTCCCTCATTTCCTCTTGGCGTCTTCCTCTCTTCCCCATTGGAGACGTTCGTCGTCGCGTGGACAAATTCGCGAATTGAGTCCTTCGCTGCAATTCACACCGCCCTTCCCGTGCGACACCCTTTGAAACCCAACGTGCTTCCTATCCGTCTGGGACCGTAGGTATCCATGGCGTGAAAAATGGATCGTCCTTCGGATTCCCTTTCTAATAATTCACTATTGCTGGCAAGAGGTGAGAGAAAACGGATTGGTGTGGTCTCCAACTCTCAAGAGCATCGGTGGTGACTGATTTATTTTTGTTCTGAAAGCTATTGAGTTCTTCTCTTTCGACTACAACTATCATAATATATTTACGAGATAACTCATCTCTTTTTCCGTTCACATTTCCTCCCGATGTTTTCATCATTCCAGAATCCATCTGCAATTTTCGAAATCTAAGGATAAATCAATCCAATGTTACTTATTCGAGTACGTATACATTTACAGTAGCTAAGTTTCCTCTATAACAACGCGTATCTACAGTTGCAGAGGACGATCACGTGAGCCAAATAAACGGGAATCTTCCTATTTCATTAGTATTTTTTACGATAAGATTCGAAATTAATGGTATTTTTTAATTTCACTTCTCCAGCTATCGACGATAAATACTCTTCTATATGAAGGCAGTTGTAATAAAAATTATTTAGTGTTCACTTTCTGTTCTTAAGACTTGTCTTCTTTGAAATAATAAACAGGGACTGCATTAGGGTATTTAAACACCAAACGTGTAATCTTTTGGAGTTTTAATATTGCTCATAAGAGCAACATGCCTTTCAAACAATACCCCAATTGCCTATGGAAAAAATCAAAGCTAGTGGTTCCTATTGAAAGTGAATTTCAGAAGGGAAGCCATTATTATGGTACTCGCATTGTAATAGTTTTCCTCGTAAAACATTGCAGGGAAATGGCGATATATTTTAAGCCTAATCAAAGTATGTCATTCAAAATTTGGTATTTCCTCGATTTGAAAAATAATACCTCAAGGTAAACCGAATCCCGGGTTAAATGGCTTGTGTTCGGTTCCTCGTGTAAAAGAAGCAGCCAACAGGCTGTTGATCTCTCTTTGAATCCACTTTTAAACCAACAATCTTCACGCCCCCACGCTTTTCTTGCACTGCTATGAAAAAGGCTGCTAAAAGTGTAAACAGGAGTCATCCCTTTCTTCCCCTTCGCGTAGAACTGTCAACGTACCTCCTCCACCTCCGTATCCCACCCCTCCCTTAGTCACCGGTGAGCCACCGTGAACAGATATCTCTCCCTTGCTTGTCATTGCCGCGTCCTTTCAACCTATGCCAACGTTCCTTTATGAAAACTTAATTGGTAACTGCATTTGTAACTTCCCATCAGCTTGGATAAAGACTATATTATAAATGTGTAACTCCTGTAAAGTTCTGTCATAATCTTTTTGAGACATGATTTGAAAACCCTTGGAGCATATTCGTGCAACAACTCTCCGAATTTTCATTGATCGATACCGGGCTTTGATTGCAATTTTTATAAATGTTTAATAATCCTTACCTTCATAAGTTGTCTAAATAGCTATAATTCTTATCAATGAATGCAACGATGATACAATCAATTGAAAAGCATTAAATCACCGTATCTTTCCAAAGATTGCTACTGCTATTTTCTGCACATGAATCATTTTTACCTTCTCATCAATTATTTTTCATGCTAGGAGCTGATTGGATATTTTGCCATTGATACAAGAAAGTAAGCCCTGGTTTATGGAAAGTGAACTATTTACATTTGGGTAGTTTTTATTGCCCCTGTAACCTCTGTGTCTAACTCCCAACGAATTTTAAGAGTCTTTAGCAAATCAACATGTGTCATTCTATAATATACATTCCGAAAACGAGAATGCGTAGAAATCAGACTTTTCAGGTAATCACAATTTCAATGTACCGTATCCGATTGATTCATTTATGCCCTCTGACATCTTTCAGATTAAATGGTAATTAGATCATATTATATGTCTGGCAAAGCTGCAGTGCAATTATAACAGCACTGCAGTTGATATTTAAATATAATAAAATCTTCGTATGTATTTGACGAAACAGATTCAGTGACACGAACGGGTAAAAGTGGTCCTTGAATTGAAAAAAAAAGTGATGGCATGGCTTCTTTGAAGGCCGTTTTACCCGGGGCACGTCATTCGGCAGGTTAGCACTGCATTCATTTCTCAATATTGCATGCAATAATTATTGCGCAGATGAATGCATTACCGCTTTAAACGAGACTCGAAATCAAGCATTCATTCACGAAATCTCGTCGTCTGTTGCGCGAGTAGCGTGTTACTTGTTAGAGCAAGGAACAAACGAAATGCAGTGCGCAACGTTGTTGACATACCTATGTTTGGTCTGTTTCGTGTAAATGCACTGACACAAAGGCGATTATCCTGAAACTCAAGCTGACGATAAGATGTGTTCAATTAATAAGGTAAAACAGTGAAAAGGGAGATAAGGATCCCACACACAATTTAGATTGCTTTTGCCTGTCTACCTAGAATTTATACTTTTCCGCGACGCGCAAAAATCGGAATAAGACGGAAATCATAATTGAAAATTACAAATTTTTTACATCTATTAAATTAATGGAATCCTCAAGAATATTGTATCATATATATGGATCTCCTATCTCTCGGAATTTTAATGGAACGTACCATGAACTTGAATTACTTGTATGTTCATAGAAAGTACACTCGAGATGACTCAATTAATCATTCACTCATTAAACCGGTATGGCAGAATTAGAAAGTAAATGCGTCGCAAACCTTCCTATAGTTCAATGGTTAATGCAACACTTATGCATAGATGCACGAAAACAGATATTCCAATGATATTTCCTTGGGTTTACTTATCTACCACTGGAGTATCACAAGACATTATTCAAGACACCATGATCGGCAAACAACCAAAGTTAGCAAACCAAATAGGTGCTCAGATAATTACTCTCACACAACTTGTGATTTTCACATCCGATACTTATTTACAAGTAGAAATTAGGGGTATTTTTGCTCAGTTCACGAGAATATTCTGAATAACTTTCGTGGTTACCACTGCGACATCTATCGGATGTTGAAATTACGAGAAATCGAACTCGGAATTATAGCAGGGGCTATTTTGCCGTCTCGCATCCATGAATTCTCGCAATTCACCGTTTAACACGGCGAAATTTTGATTGCGCCTTCGTACGAACGTCAGATTGTGCAATCACGTGCCTCGTGTAAAATGGCCTTGACATTTTACAATATCGTTTACCTTGTAAACCATCGCCATATTAAACTACAAGTTGTGTATACCTTATGAAAGAATTATGAAAAAGTTTATCTAAATGCGATACTCTTAAATAACATACCCTGTTCATTTCCTCCGATTTCTTCAATCACCAAAAATCGCTTTTACTACCCTCAATTATACTTACAAATCCTCTCATTATCCAGATGATTGCCAAAATATATGAAATTCATTGCCATAACAATTGCGTCATTAAAAATTGTCATATAAAGCTCCAAATTTAGCGTAATGGGTTTTATAAATAATTCGCATCGAGTCCACTCAGTAACACCTCCATAAATTTCTGGAAACATTCGTTTAAAATATAAAATGTCTCCCAAGATAACTGGATTCATATTTTAGGGTAACTTTTCTGTGCAAGGATAAATTAGTAGGAGCGAAAGTTTAGCCACGGAAAATACGGCTTCAAATGATCCGTCAACACCGATCAAATGAAAGTCAATCATTCTGGGTAACATCAAATTCCTATTACCCAAAGAGGCAACTTTTTTCTTAACTTCATCCTTGACCTTGAGACTGATATCGGTTCCTTCCCTTCCGACTCATACTCAAGACGAACGATTTCAACGCCAATCCCTTTCGTCTTTCCTTCGAAGAGCAAACCTTGCATTCGCATATATACATATCGAAACAAATAATTTTTCGTCACTCAACCGGAACACATAATTCTCACACATTTTTATGCTAAAATAAAACTAATTACGTCTATTATCCAAATGGCGTTGAATTGAGACACAAAATAAGCAAAAGTGTCTTCTTCTATCACAATCTTCTGTTCTATAAGCAACTAAAAACGCCACCGTTTTATTGAAATGCATGCAATTCCCTTTACAAAACTAAGTTAACATCAGCAACTCAATATAAATTGAGTTAGAGCTTAGTGCATATAATTTCCAAAGAATTAATAGGCCACAAAGCAAATTATTTCCCGGAATCTTTCTTTAAAATCAAGATACGGCGAGTTTTGTCTGCCATTCATCAAAATTTCAGATGAGGATTTCGTCAAAAAATCCCCATAAATCTCGTTCGGAATAAATTTATTCCCAATTAATATGGTCTACAATTTCTCCCCCTCATATTATGAAATGTGTCATGGAAAACAGCTAGATGGACTAGGTCACTCAACAATAGCTCGTAAAATCTTGTATGAGGATTGATCCAAGCTATTGGAGGCATTAACGCAAAATGATGTTAGACAACTGTTTTACAAGGTATAAATAATCACAGTAACGATAAACGTGAAAAAATTACACTTGTATTAAAAAAAGCAGCTATTAACTACATTGATACATACGAAGTGAGAGATAATTTTCATCACTATATGGATTTAAGGCTTTGCTGTCTTGTACTGATTTCACGTCTTTGGACACCCACAAACAAAATCGTCGAAGTAAGAGGTAACCCAGGAAGGAACCGGCCCCCATACCCTGAATGTGTGAAGCATACATGCCTGTGAATTAGTTCCAGGTGAGCTCTACCTTCACTTATACAAGCCTAACTTCGTATTGAAAAATCACTTGAGTGACTGAGTCATACGAACATTTAAAAAAATCATTTTGATACAGTCAATGCATCACAGTCCAGTTATCACTGAATCCATGGGAATTGTAAAAATAAGCCGATATTGTTACTTATTTTCAAAATCTGGAGTGGACATTGAAGACAACTTATGAGACACATACGTACTACATTTCGATGCCCATATCTGGCTCATGATAGCATTGTATGTAATATTAAGTGTTGGGAAAATCTATACCAAATTAGGCTATCTTGAAAATAATTGATACTGTAAACTTCAACAATGAGGATATTGTCTGAAATCTTTGGCAAATGAATCAGCGGCAAAGCAAGCGAAAAGGAAATTTAAAATTACTATGTTTCTATTGGAGTATAGGAAAAGGACGATAGAATTGGATGAAATCATGGGTAATGATTAAGATGAGAATGATTTGGCCAAGGGCTCACCTAAAAGTTTTCTAAAAGAAGTAAGGGAGTGGAAAACGCAAGAAGTTCTGCTATTCAAAAGAAGTGCTACACTTGAGGGATAAAAAAGTATTTAATAACGATAATAATATTTAATAGTTGTGAAAATTATATTCACACGAATGATTCTAAAAATATATGATCCACTGTACAATTAAACCATGCTGAGAAGATTTACATTATTCTCAGCTCGGTTTATTTTTACAATGGATATCTCACTCCGTTGAGAGACAAAAAATGTCGAAAGAAGATACATCCAATCTTTTATTAATATGTACCTTCCAAAAAATAACATCCGTAAACTTAGGACTCATTAAAGAAAAAAAAATTTCTAATAAAATTTCGTTCCATTTAAAATAACTATTTCGCATATTAGTTTAAAATTTATTTATTGCTAAACGGCGCGATATCTTTGAGACGCTAAGCGACCAAATATGTTCCAAAATGGAACCCGCCTGACCTGAAGGGTTAAGAATTAATTTTAACCACTCAGCCCAATAACTGCATATGATATCACTTATCAATGGAAAACTTTGAATCACGATCACAAATTCAAATCTTACGACACATCAAGTATGTATTCATACGTTTTTAGTCCATAGCTTTTAATTTGACGTATTTCAATAAACTTTAATGAACAGATCAAACAAAACTACCGCAGAAGCCACATTAATTTCAGATAATTAATCATTGAATTTAACTGGTCGACCCCTAATTAATACAAGTAATAATCACTTTTATTAAATTATATAGGAATTTCATATTTGCCAACCTTAAAGCATTTTAATTAATATCATGTAATTTTTATAATTAAATGTAATTGTAATAACTAATCGTTTTGTTTATTATAACAAATGGAAAATTTGTGACCGATTTTTGCTATGCTCATTTTGTGTTTTGTACAAATAAAATGTTATTAATTATGGTAAAATGTCGTTTTGGGAAAGCAAATAATGTAGAAAAATCAGAATTCCAATAATTGTGTATCATCAGCCTCAACTCTATTTTTACTAACTGGCTCATATAAGCAGTTGAAACCCATTTATTTCCGTTCGATTTTACCAGCGGTCTGCCAAAGGCAGTATCAAATACATGTAAACTAAAAACCGCAAATTCTTTCAACAATTAAATTAAATTGAGGCGAATAATAAAATGTTATCAATGCTACTCAAAAATCATTTTCCATAAAATATAACCATTGTAATTGGCCGCATATTGCGTTTTATTTTTCTTATCTCTGCTGTCCTGACAGCATCACCCCCTTCCCTTCACTCAATCAACAATTTTTATGTGGTATTGGATCCTTGAGTTGAAATTCATGTAGCAAAAATCGTTCAAGTGAAGGAACAAACATAGCCTTGAAGGTGGTTATTGATCTTGAAGGTTGAAATCGAACTTATGCCCTAAATTGTACGGCCAAATACCCAAACTTTTCATTTTGATTAGTGAATGAATGTTGATGAATTGTTTAAAAAGTGGTAGGCCAAATGCAAGGTTCATTGTATGTTATAGAGCCCATTCCAGCTATTCATGAGGTCAGTTCTGATACGGAATATTTGAAAGAAATCGAGCGAAAATACCAATCGCTGTTGCGAATAAACACACTCCCCTTCCGCGCATGTTCCGAGATAAAAATGGCGCTGACCCATTGACCACTTTATAAACAAGACGGCCGTATCTATTTCCGAGTCAGCGGGTCCGTAATCACCGCCGCCGGACCGATAGCCCAATTGGACCAATCCTATTCATAGGTGAAATGCTCTCGTGAGTCGCGAGACCCATTGTCACTCCAATTACCGTGTCGGGAGTCACTGACGAGTCTGCGGCCACAGATCGGGTAAGCATCTGCACTGATCTCTCGAGGAGTAGGTACACCATACTGTTCAACTAGTGGATGATTACGATCAAGTTTCCTATCCTCCTAATCACTCGAAGGTGTGATTGCGCACTTGAGGTTAATCGCTGAATCGTAATGTATGGTTCAGACCGATATGAGGATCAGAGTGGAATTAGAAGTTGTTGACTTCGATGGTAATTGAAGTTGTCAATCAATATTACACAGATTTCATGTTGAGTACTGAGCCATACTTGAGCGAGCTGGTTCAGCGACGTGACTACGCTATTCCAATGATCACGCGCCGGACTAACTTCATTAATCTTTCTTCGATCTCTGAAATCGAATTTGTCAATTTCTGAAGAACAATATTTAATTGTGTAAATGTTCTTCCAACTTGAAAATCAGCGTCGAATGCTTGTCGCTCTCCTTTTTCCATTTCTTTAGAAGAGAGATACTTCTTTCAACGCATAATAAACACGAAAACAGTAAAGTAAAGTTTTTAAAGTTCTCGCGGATACATGAAGATATGTTTCTCATTTACAGTCTACAATTCAAAACGAGAAGATTTTACCGATGAGGTACCACCTCTTTTCATTGTAGAATAACACGATAAATATTATTTGCCCTTAGGATGGCCAGAAAGAGTAATAAAAATACGAGGATCATCTGCGGAAGAAAATTTTCCTCGATTACGAAATATAATACTTCCCTCAAATGTGAATGATATGACTGCCTTTTTTCACACTCTATTCCGGTATTATTCTCCCAGACGTATAAATCCTGAAGCCATGCACCCCACTGACTCCACTCCAATTGTGACTCTCTGCACATTCTCTCATTTGCTTTGCATCTCCAAACACCTGGCCTATTGCCTCGACGACTAGATTTCCCCCTTCTCAACTCTAATCTAATTCTGGGGCCCTCCTCCGCTGAAGCACCTTTGTTCTCGAACATCATTTGCATTCGCTGGTAGTTGATTGCTTTGGTTTTTGGGTGCGAAACCGTAAGGGAGACAGCTTCATTAAACTCGGAGGAAAACTAACTACGCATGCCAACCGCATCTTCCCTGCAATTATCATTTGGCTTGCATCCTGAGTTTACCTTTTGGCACCTTTGATTCGAATATCGGTCAATAAATGTCTTTCGGGTCTTATTAGTTCGTGAATGAAGACATAATTGATTAGGAGTGAATTTGAGAAAGTGAAAGGAAATGTTGAATGCCAATTTAGGGTGGTTTGTTTTTCAGCAGTTAACTTGTAGGTTTCTCATGGTAAAAGAGTACCAGTTTCGATTTAAGTTATAATAAAAAATAGCGCGCTTAACCTATTAATAAATACGATCCGATTGCGGATTGAATAAATTATTTCCCACTTATTGAAATGAGCTGTCTTAATTTACATTCGATTGGATTAATAGCGCTTTGCAGTTTCTCGGCATTCATTTAAGAGAAATTATTTCTAAGTTGTGATGGAGTGCATGGAGGACTTCTATTGAGGATTAGCTAAACTTATGGGTTTTGTGAATAAAAGACAGAAGAGAGATGCTATATTGGATCCTCACTTTGAGTATATGAAAAGCTTGAAAACCACTTTCGTCTATTTTATAAAAAAGTTTCCTTAAGATGGAGAAAATGGAGAGTAGGGGAAAAGCCTTTCATTAAAGTATAATGTTTTCATCTGTTTGCAAATCACTTCCCATTCAGATGTCTTGGTAGGATTTTTTCGAATCATTGATTTTTTTGCGAGACGAGTATAGTAAGGCTACTTAGCGAATTTTGCGATATAAATATCTACACATCGAGTTTTATATTACCATAGTTCAAAGTTAGTGCTTCACTCGAAACACCTCATAAACAGGTACTTTTTTCATTACAATCGTAAAATAAGGTTTTAAAGTCAAAATCTAATCACAAGCAACGCAGATTTGAACAGGGAGATGAAGATGCAATCAATTTATCGGTGTAGCTTTTCATTATTTAGTTATTCGTATCTAAACACACGTTAACAGGAATTATTTGCCGATAGAAGGCTTTTTCGTGCCTTTTGTGAATTTTTCCGATAGCACAGGCTCCAGTCTTAAGAACTTGACGATCATCCATACTGTCATTACAATTTTCTAGCAGGAATCGTTAAAAAAAATGAATTGGAGGTTTCATAATTTGGCTCAACAATGAAATCCTGTAAATTACATCAATAAAATGTCGATAGTTATATTTTCCACCCCATTACAACTCCCCCTCATCATTTAGGCACTTGGTGTATCGCTGTGCCACCTCTGCCCCCTCAATCCGTCGTCCTAACGATCCCCCCCTTATCTGTTCCATTTTTACACTCTCACCGGATTCCCCCGTGTGTTTTCTTTGCTATATCCTCCCTCCTTATTTTTCCGTCGGTCAGTCGTTATGGGATGCGATATCTATCAGAGATCTGTTGCGCTTTTGACGATGGGTGGATGTCTAGTATCTTGAGATAGTTGGTTGCTAGGAGGAGGGGAGTTGTGCGGCTCAGTGCAGGAAGTGATGGGAAAATCTCGGCGAAATCTTATCTTGCCCTCAAAGAATGGTGGCGAGGAGATAGCATCCTTTACTGCTTGGTTATATTTTTGTTTAAAACTATGAATGAACGTCTTTATGCTTAAGTAGCCTTCAATCAAACAATTTTCTCAAAGTCCAATTAAAATTCTAGCATCATGGGGTGGAATTTGAGGCAATGGCCATACGTATTCAATCCATTGATCTTACCCAATTATCTTTTACGTAAGTTTTGATATACTAGCCCATTTCTACTTCATCTTTATACTGTCTTTCAGTTAACCATCTACCGATTCGATCGATAGATTTTTCTTCCTCATAGGAAAATCTACTAGAATTGGTAGAATATTAATTGCGTATGCTTGGTTTCGCTAATAGTAGGGCCCGCCCGCCTTTGTGACGGTGCGGGACTCCTCGTCCCCTCCCTTCCTCCCCCATCCTTTCCCTGGAGGTGTCGTCTGGCTCTCATCGCGGCGATGCCTCCAATCCTTTTTCCTTCCTCTGTCCTCCCCCTCTCGAGAGGCACGGGCGTATAAGTCACTGACTTGGTTCCCGGTCCTCGAGAGGGTTCCTTGATAACCTTTGCGGGGCCCGCCCTGGGATCCCCGAATCCATTGTCTTTCAGTTAACCACCCCTGAATGTGAATTATTTCACTATTTTCTTTCCACTCTCCTAGTATATAATTCACGCAACTGCGAACATTATCGCTGCAAAAACAACTGGTCTTTTCCAACTGGGCAAATTTTACGTTATTTTGTAGTATTCATAACACTAGAGGTATTCAAATATGTCGTGAGATGGAATAAATGAGGTTTTCAATTCAATGCATTGTCGTATGGTTATAAAAAAGAGAATAGTTTAAGGCTAAAACGAAATCATTCATCGTTGTAATAATTTAGCTTCATATGAGGGTAATTACTCACGAATTTTATTTTGAACCCAAACAATATTTACATCAAAGAATTTCTTTCAAAGCTATAAATAGGTGGTACGTCTTCCTGATGGGCCATTTAATCAACGGAAGTATTTATTTCCCTCTTTTTAGATCTCGGTGAAATTAAGGTGACGGATAAATATTTGAGAAATTTGGTAAAATATTTTGTCTTCGTCAACGACTGGTTCTGTCCGGCAGAGGACATCATCAAGCCCACTTATATCCGTTGATAATATCCGCAGTTGGACGAAATGGATCGTCAATTTAAAAATACTATGGTGAAATTTCCAGAGGGGGTATAAATTACTTAAATTTCACAAGGCTGAGCTCGGAAGTGAAACTATCCCACGCCTTCAAATAAAATTCTCGAAGGGTTAGATGACCTTGGAAAGGGCCTGGCTCCTCCTACTTCGAACATATGGAAGTCTCACAAATTCATCTTATCCTGAGATGAGCTTTACCACTTCTATCCAAAAACAACCTTGGGGTTCAATCGCTGAGAGAATCTATACGAAACGGTCAGTTTCATTGTGTTTATACAGTAGCTTAGAGTTAGGCAGTGATTTTTTTACTAAATATATTCTTAATATGGAGCGTGGTGGCCCAGTGGGTGGTGTTGGGTTACTAATCGAGGAGTCTCGGGCTCCGATCCCGGGTGAAGAGTGCGGATACTCCGATCAAATGGCTCGATATGAGGAAGCACAGGAAAGAGTGCTGGCTATCCTTCCCTAAATGCGTGGAACTCCCATACCTGTGTCTTTTCCTACGTTGAGACCCACACTCACCCATTGATATCCACCTTCCGGTTGAATATTAGCGATGTTGACCCAGAGTTCCTCGATGGTGCGCTGATAAGATATTCTCATCGACTGCTTCCGTCATAATATCTGCGGACGTTTATTTTTACGATTGCAACTGAGGACGTTTGTAAAGGTATTCACAAAAAATTGGGGCGATTATTTGCTATTTTACCATTGATAGGAGGCTAGGTAGCGTAGGATATTTTTCTCTCATGCGTGTTCTGTTGTTATTGGGAGTGATTGTGAGGGAGTGATTCTTTAAAAAAAAATATGCGCGCAATAATAGGTATATATTCGCGTTATAATCCTTTTTGTCAAATTCCCAAAAACAAATTTGGAGTTCTGAAATTTTGGCTAAAATTAATTCGCTGGTGTCAAAATGACTCAATTTGTCAGCAAATTCCTTCTCGATTTCTCTCCGTTCGGCAATACTATCGCATCTCCTTCCCCCACCCCATGTGCCCCCTCCTTTTGTCTCCTCACCCTGAACCCTGTGGGGCACGAGGCGATTCGAGGCGTCCAGGGGGGGGGGGGGGCGTGACGCTCTCTGGCTCCGCAATCGAGTCCCTTCCCCTCCCTCCCCTTCTTCCTCGCTTCGCCCTGCAACACACTCGAAAAATGTCTAGCCCTCTTCTCCCTCTCTCGCCCGCAATTGCGCAACACGCGCAACATGTCCAACGCGGACCCCGGGTGGAGTGGAAGGAGCTGGGGGGTTGAGGGGTAGGCGTTAGCGAGGGTGATTCCCCCCCCCCCCCCCCCGCCTTTCCGATCGGTCCATGCCATATGCCGGGGATTTAGGGAGCCCACCACGAGGAAGACACCTTCCACACACACTCCCATTCTTCCTCCATCTCCTCCCTTGCCCTCCCATTCCCCCTTCCCGCGGCCCCGGTAATGAAGAGATGCTGCCAAACCCATCACAAAGGTAGCGGAAAGTTGAAACTCGAGGGGAAAAAGGAGAGATTCTCGAAATGGGGAGGAGGATTGAGGTGGGTGACGACAGGTCACCGCATTTAGGGCGACACCTCTTCCTTCTGTTGTTCATTTTGAGGCGATTTGAAAATTTTTGGATCCCGCCGTTGCTTCTTTTTCTTCTTACCGGCGTTTAAAAGGGAAGGATTGAATTCTTTAGAGTCGTTCTCAAACCATTCGAGCGATCCTCAGGTCCCTTTCGAGTCTCAGAGAACCGTTTTTGTCTGTGGTGTATCGTTTTTTCGACGTCCGTACCGAAGATTGATTGGTGGAGGTTTTCGTTTATTCCGAATATGAGCAGTTTGGAGCTAAGTCAACAATTTAATTTTAATGCCATCGTATACGTCCATACAAAACTCCCCTCCTCTCCTTCGGGCGTGAAATCCTTTATATGTTTTTCTTTTTTTATTTGACCAGCATGGCATACCTCCCGCGGATTACTTTCCGAAAACTTTCTGATTATGAGAGTTAGGATCCCACGCTACCTTGCCTCTTATCAATTGTAAAAAAAGCTAACAATCGGCTCAATGTTTTTGTAAATATCTTATCCTTTACAATCGTTCTCAGTCAGTTGCAATCGTAAAAAAAGAAATTTCGGCGGAGATCGCGATGAAAGCAGTCGATGAGAATATCAGCGCATCGTCCAGAAACTCTGGGTCACCATCTGTAGCACTTCTCTTTCAACTTCATCCCTTCGTCACCAACACTGCACTCATTGATTAATAGCTGTGCTGAACCAAAGGTATGTGTCAAACGACCCCTGAGTGTTGCATGGAATCTTTCGGATGAGGAAACTGATAACTTAGCTTTGCGTTTGATACACCTGATTGTTGCTCATTTTTACCGATCTAAATCTATTTTTAGACTGTCTTGCTTATCCTCCCTCCCAAAGACAAATATAACAACCATTCCTTTAATCTTGCTAATCACCTTATGGTAATTCTTGAGCTCACCTGTAATAACTTGTTCTCTCAAATCATTCTGCTTTTGCACTGTGGAATCACCTTCGCCGCTAATTAATTTCAAAGTTGCTCAATTTGATTTTCCGCTGTATTTCTAAAACCTGTGTATCTTTAACTTCTAAAAATATAACCACTTGTCTTTATGTTTCCATAAAACCCCTGAATGTTTATTAAACCGTTATGTTGGTGAATTGTTGCCACGGTAAGGCGACATAAATCAGAGAACAGCATTTTGTTATTAGTGCATATCATACTTTAATAACTCTATTAGCTGGTAGTTGCTCGAATGAAATTAAACATATTAAAATTAGATTACAATATGATAAATCAAAAAGGCGCAAAAACTCATTGTGAAATTCTTTTTAACACATATAACATTTATTTGGAAATATCAATATTTTAAAATATAAGGTACCAAGGTCTTACCTTTCACACCCTAGTCGGATTTGGTCACTGTCAAAGTATCTTAGGTCTGTCAAAGGGGTCTCTATTTAGCTGGGCTATTCTCCCTCAAAATACCCTCATCTCCTTCAACACTTATATCTGTATCGAATTCTCTGCCAAAACCTTCCATTGGTCCATGAAACAGGTACATCGGAGATCGCATACTGGACCCTTGTCAATCAGTGTCCTCATCACTGTGTCTGCATCCCGCATGCCTTTCCCCCTTCCCCAGTCCAAATTGATCTTCACCTAAGCTTTTGTTGGCTCCACATTCTATTCTGTTTTCTATTTATAGCACCCTATCCACCTTTCCAAGATCCGAAATCAAAGTTACAATTAGTGCAGGTATATTGAACGAGTGGACTTCCTGGTCTGAATGTTTGTAAAAATAAGAGCGTTGAAATAGTATTCCACACCTTAAAGATTCAACTCGATTCGACAGTCAGCATGCTGACGGGGAAAATAAATGTCAATAAGAACCTAAAGAAAGGATACTATATGGTTATAAGGGATTATTATGCGCATAGCACAATTTATCTTGTCTTTCCCGGATATTTTAATGGATGTAGATGAAAAAAGTTTTAAAGTACGTGACATGTATTTGGAATGATCTAATTTTTAGGATGCAATATGAAATTCTCATATCTCTCGACTCTTATATATTTGTGTTCCACGTTCCTATGAGATACCTCTGTACAATTTCTAAATACACATTTTGGCAATTCTAATTTTTATTATATTTTTCGAATAGCGATTTTCATTTTTCTATTAGATCGAATTTAATTCCAAAATTATAACTTATTCGTATCAATACCGACGTTTAATTATTATTCATTATACTAATTTCATTTTTCTCTATATCAAGGAGTCAATAATTCAAACCTAAAATAATAAGGGCGATGCACACATGGATATATTAATAAGGTATTCTGGTAAGTATGTAGTATGGTATTCTGGTATGTCTAACATAAGGATAGGATGTGCCGTTTAATTAGCTCGAAATATGAATTTTATTGCATTGGTTCAATTTAAAGCCTCATTTTCTAACTAAAATCAATTGAAGTAGTGTTGCTTACTAGTTTAGCTCAGTTATTTTGGGTGCGTCAATTGTCAATTATTGAGGTCATTAGCACCATACTTTCTACTGATTCGTATTCATTTAAAAATGAAGATTCATATTGTATTAATATAACCAGTGCCACAGGATTTTAATGTTTCAATTATATTTTATTCGCATGACCAGTATTTTTTAAAAAGGACACAATCCGCGGAGGATAATCGGGATCATCACCCAAAAAACATTCCATCACCTCAGTGATTCCGACTATGTTGCGTGCACGGCGATTGTAGTCGGACTCCGTCAAGAGATACTGCACGATCACATCGCAGTCGCACTCATCACAGTGAGGAGGAACTTCTCTGCGGTGAATAGGTGGGATTACCAATTAAAATAGGCTAAGCAGCTAATGATAACTGCTACCTATACGTTCTTTAAGGAACGTTTAAAATAATATGGAGGGTAAATTTCTTATGTTTCGTAGGGATCTAAGTTTCATAAGTCTCAAATATCAGTTAAATATCTGTAGAGATGTAAGCTATTCCATGCCAAAAAAATTAACTCAAACTATATGCTTCACGACCCCTTATTATATATATAAAAAATAAAAAAAATAATAAAAATAATAATAATAATAAAAATAATAGCTTATAAATGACCCACATCTCGTGATTTAAAAAAAAAATATATATAAAAAAATTAACCTTTTAGCCATTTTTTACACCTCCTCTCGTATTACCTATGCTCCCAAATCAATATTGCTCTGGCCATTATCTCTAGTCACGTCGAGGAAACGTCCGCAGCCAATGACGTTTCCGATTCCAAGACTGAAATAGGCTCTTCGAAAACGACAATGAAAGATCCCGGCCATTCGTCACACTTGGCGCCATTCGCTGCTTGCTCGAATTTCGCGCTGCCCCTCACTCACGTGTATAGGTGCCCGCTGCTTCTCGACCACTGCTGTGCTGCCAGTCACGGAAACCGAGACGCCGCCGAAAACGAGGAAAATTTTGCCTCAAATTTCTGGGAAATAGTAATTATAATTTTCTCTTGAAAATCGGCTTCCACAAGTTCTGCATAGCGAACCGTCACATTGGTATTTGGCAGAAGAAGCAACCTTAAGAACATGAAATAGGAAAAAAGAATAAGGAAAATGAAAATAAAAAAATGGTGAAGTTCTTCGATTAAATTCAGAGAATGCAATGACTTTTGTAGTTAGTTATAGAGAAAATACTGAGGTTAAATTTTCAAATTATAGGTGCTAGTGAATGTTAGCAAGTTTCCACGGTATGGAGCCTGAGTAAGGTGATAACTTTTTATAACACCTGAGTAAGGTGAGAAATTTTTTAACGAGAAATATTTTGCGGAAAAATATCGGACGAGCTAGAATGATGCGTCGTTTCATCAGGAGGCATAACTTCCATCCAAGGGGTGGTATTTTATCTTCATTTTCTGAGTATAGAATCTTTAAAAAACAAAGCCATTATCTTGATATTTTCAGGTTTAATGGGACAGTACATCCATTTCACTAACCACGGATATTTCAAATCTGAACATTTTTCCTCAGTTCAGGAAGCGAGGAGATGTAAATATAAATAGAAGAAGACATCATTGGGTTGTAGATAATCTGTTGGACATTCTGAAAATTTCAAGACGATATCGCTATTTTGAAACAATGATGGAAATTATTACATTTTTTTGGAATATTTTATACGTCATGTTATTCTTTTTTTGGAATTTGTATTATGTAACTCTTCTGTAGTATTGTCTTTTTGCATTGTTTTATCATTCATTACGAGTAAGTTGATTTAAAAATTCTATTTTTATACTGCAAATTGTTTTTGTTCTAAGAGGAGATGTGTCCGAGAGCAATTTCTAATCTTTCCTACTCTACTTAAAGAAAAATTATAATACGGAAGAATAACAGGACAATATACGGGATCCATGTCCAGTAATCCCAAATCAAAGGTTTCTTCGTGAGCCTATTTCCTCGGAAAACAACACGGTCTCGAATATGGCTTGCATATGCGCGGAGATTTTGGCACCTCTGAGTTCTTCCTCTCACCCCCTTTCCAATTGCTTTTCTCTGTTTAGAATGTGCGTGCGTGAGTGTATGTGTAACCCTTAGGCCCGTAAAGAATGAATCAGTAAAATATATATAGCGCCCAAAATGCCTCGGAAAATCTTCTTTCCGCCGTGAACGCCCCTACCTAATTTTGTGTTGCACGGCCCCGCACTTGGGGTTGAGCGATTGTTGCCAGGTATGTTGATCCCAGTTGTTTTCACGACTCATGACACAATTGCCATTGCACAACCTGACGCCGGTGTGCACGACCAGAAACTCAGTTTCACTCGTTACTTACGAGAGTTTTATATCGCGAGTGCATATTGCCATCGAGAAACGATACCTTTCAATCTTCCGATGTTAATGATCCCTAAGGAGAAAGCATTATACGTTTTGTTTTAATCCCTTCCTAATTATTTTTAAAAAATAATCAGCATGGTGGAATGACGATAGGACATTTGCGTAATTACTGAGCCTCAAAATTGTTTTTACCATAAATTCCGATTTTTCAATTTCTGCTCATGGTTAATATCATATTGAGTGATGAATGCATAATTTCTTTTCTCTACATTAAAGGCCTTTTGATTGCTAAACAACTGTTCGCGTTTGTTTAATCGAACGGATTATTATTCTCACTCCGTTAAGTAAGTTGAGTGATCCTGAGGACTAATAGGAATATGGATATGATGTTTTCACCAACATGTTTGGTGACCTAAATTAAAACGTTTTCAAAACAACACAGAGACATTACCATTGCCCAATATCTTTTATCTCGGCTCATATATAACGATAAAATAGCTCCCATGTAGCCTCATTCATCACCATCAACTCTGCAGACAAAGTTGATTTAGTGCACGTGATTAAAATAGAACCGTCTAGACAGTCATAAATTAAGATCAATCGCTTTGTTGCGAAGTAGTCAATTCACGTGACCTATCGTTAAGAATACCATGCGACGAACGCTGAATTACTTAAGTGCAAATTTTTAAATTTAATAACTAGACTAACGGAAGTTTTTGGAGCTATATGAATGATAATAAGCTCAAGTTATTTCTTTTCAAGTATTAAATCTTCAAATTTACATGCCGAAAGAAAGTATCGTATTTAACCAGTTCAACCTCTGTAATAGCCTCCATATAGTCCCGTCAATTTGAATGTCAATTTTTAAAAATTAAATGGTAAAAAAAAAATTTGAGGTACGTTTGAGGATAATCCAATGTACATAGAGCTTTTGGAGTATTGATTCTGAACAAAGTATTGAGTTAACAAAATTTCGTGGCGCTGTATTAAAAACGGCTAAAAGGTCTTATTTCTGGCGGTTTTTCACTGATAATTCGGAGGCTATTAGCTTTTTATAAAAAATATCCCGGTGAGTACGGGGAATGCATGGCATTTATAATTACATTTTAATGTTCTCTCAATTGAACTGTTGGGGCTCAAGTCTTAAAAAAAAGTAGGCGTATTTTATCATGGCCTTCGTATTTATATGGACCATAATGATGTATTGCTTTATTTTTAATTACGTTTTTACATAATTAGTCTTCATTTCAATTTTAGTCATTATTTTAAATTAATTATTTTTTGCATATTTTATGTCATGAGGTGCGTCATCCATATGAAAGCTAATCCATGACCACCCACCCCTTTGACCAAATATATAAAATACTTCATATTTTGGTCATTTCAATGGGCACACATGCTACGCTTCGTATGTCTCTTTTCATGTTCATAAATTGACTTTAACCTTAAAGTTGTGATTCTTCGTAATGGGAACGCTCCTTATGGAAAATACCTGAATTTTTATTAATCCATACACCTTGTTTAGTCCGGGTAATATGTGTGCGTCAATACCCATATTTTATCCTGTTCGTTTATAGCGTTGTCACAAAATCTTTCAATTCTATTTCTCGATAAAATTAAATACGGCGGTCTTCACTGAAAATCACCGAATCAAAAAATGAAATTCATGCTCCTATCAATCAAGAAGGGTTCACTAAGTTTAATTGATTAAGTTACCGAATCAAAGACACAATCTTATGATGTAATTTTTTGGGAATTTTCATTGATTTCTGTCAAAAGTTGGCAAAATATAATTGAATATTGAGCTATGGGCCATAAAATGTTAAATTGGAGCTGCTAGGAAGTACAAGTTCACCCCGGAAAGCTCCTTGGATAGCAAATTAAGATCTTCATCCACCTTTACTCATCAGTATGAGCTAAATAACCAATTTGGCATAGCCTTTCGGAAATAATAACTTTTAAAAAAAAATTTTTAATTAAATAAAAAAATTTAAAAAATTTAATTTGCCGCATATTTTACTTTAATCAGCAGCCAACCTAAATGAGGATATCATTAATGGTCTAACGAATGAAAATTTTTCAGAGAGAGTGATTTTGAGGATCATAGAAACCTGGGGAGCAATAATTAGTTTTCATACCATTTTTAATGCAGGAATCGTAAACAAAGCGAAAATATGGAGAAAAAAATAAAATCATTTCAGTCGAATTTTTTTCAATGAAACAACAGAATTTACTCTCAAAAATCTACTTTTCCGAATTTTCATCACTAATTTCTGAGATAGTTTTGTTTTCAACCGCCGATAATGAGACAGTAGCAATCTTCTTTTCGTCGAGTTGGTATTTGCTGTCTTTTCTGTGCATGGGAAAACAAGAAAACAGAATTAAGGCCGGAGGGCAGAGGAAATGCATTTTGTACATACCCGAGACATCCTCAAGTTTAAGCTTTGTTCCAGTTCTCTTCATTAAACTCTGCATGCAGGGTTTCGTAATAGTTATCGGTGTAGTTCTGCGCACTTCTGCGATCATTCTCTGTGCCTTCTTAACCCTTCCCTCCCTTTCTTCCGGTGGAGAGGACAAGCAATTTAGGCCATTAAATAATGGTAAAGGGCGTTGAATTAGGAGGTATATGTATACCCCACATCAGAATACCAGGCGCCGTTTAGGTATCATGCAACGAATGGAACGCCGCGCTTGACACGGTACCGAAGCAGAAACTGGATTTATTTTGAGGAGAAGCATCACCAACGCCGGTTTTATGGACCAAAGACCTCATATTGGGCCCTCTACTCCCAAAAAAAACGTATACGTCGAATCCTGTTCCAAAAAAGATAATAAATGAAAGATTGAAATCCGTGTCAATGAAGATCGTGAGTGATATCCTCGGGGAACATTAATTTCCCAGAATGAAATACATTTGAGTCCCTATGAAATAGTCTCCTCTCTAAAAAGAAACAATCTTCAGATTCGTTCAGCTTTTGGTTTAAGGGCATCCCTTAATTAAGTGAGGCGTTTAGGGGGAGGGTTCAAGCCGATTCCCACCCAATCTCACGTGGGGGAGAGGAGGGGTCCTGGCAAGTATCACGTTTTTTTCCGCAATTAACTGTGTTTAAGTACGATCTTAGTAGGTAATCTTTAATACTAGTCTTTACAAAACTTAGGTAAAAATTATTTAACGAATTGTTTTTTCATTAATCCAATGCGATGAAGCATAGATTAACGTATTTACACTAAAATACGCTTTTTGAACAATCTCACTTGAGATTAGATGGAGGGGGTCGAGTGAGGTATCTCACGATATCTCATTAAGAGGGTAGGGTCTAAAAATCGCCAATATCACTTCACGTAATTAAAGTAATGGACGTCCCCTTTGAAGCCATAAGACGACCAGGCAGTTTGGAAGTGGTATTAAAAATATTTTGATTTCGCCTGTATACAATTCAGCGTCTAAGATTAGCTTGACGGCGGTGTAGTTCTTTCTCCTCGTTCTCTTGAGATGAATTATGGAAAATCATGTGACTCGCAATCTGTTTGTAGTTCCTAGGTTTCATAGCTCTTAAAAGATTGAGCCCCTTTAAAATGAAACTGTAATTGTTAATAAGGTGTCCTTCTCAATTTTATAGTTTATTATTCCTGGAAAATAATTTGTCAATGTTAGACTGGTAACATGAGCTTTGGAGGTGTTGAAATTTTTATTTTAAATTCACGGGTAGGTGAAATTCATAATCTCTTTTTCGTTAACTTAGCGATTAATTAATTTCTTATCACTTACGGGAAGTTATAACACCATACGCTTATGGTGTATACTGTAGAGATAATACGCTTTGATAAATTTCCATAGTTTGATATCAGTGCTGCCCTTGTATTACCGAAAACATGTGGCAATTGGAACCATTGCACGGTAAACTATTCAGGTAATAGTTTCGCATCTGTTCTTGCATTGCACTTAGGCCAGTAAACAAGAGTTTAAATCGATCCATCGGCAGCCACATGGACTGGCTATACCTATAGGCTGTGATGAAACAGCTGCCGTCCTAACCTTCCTTGGAACGTTCTTCTTTATTCCACTGGAAACGTTCCAATAGATATAATTACCAGGTCCAAACAATTCTTCGTCATAAATCTTTTGAAGATATATATCGATGTAAAAATTCATGAGACAGGCTTATGGGATGTTAAGCATTCCAACGTATGCTCTTAATATAGCTATTAAAATTCCTCATTTCCATTTTCTTCGATTTCCGTCATCTCATTTGTTGATAGTAATACTTTCAATAACCGTCTAACTAGGTAAGAAACTTATTACTTTAAAAAATAAAAACAGGCACATCTAAAAAGTATTTCGGTGAAAAAGAGAATTTTCTACCAAATTTATATCGCATTTCATCGTGAAAATTTCATGCAAGTATAGCATTTATTTTGGCTTTCCTTCCCATTGGATCAAACACGTGTTATTTAACCGCTTGCTATGATGAAACCTGAGGCTCTGAGAAGTAAACAAACAACTACGCACAATACAGAAAGGAAGGAGGAGATAATTTCTGCGTCGTACCAAGATATGTTAGAACTTTATGCTCTTTAATGACTGATACATTTTATTGCTCTGCATACCAGGTCACTTATCTAAAATTCTTAATGCATTTTATAGTTTTCAACCCAAAGGTTGCTTTGAAGAGGGAGCGTGGTACCTTAGCATGGTGAACTCCGATAAAAAAAGATAATGTATACTTACCATCTTAACGAATTTCACCCGGTATAAAATCCGGTTCCAGACTTCGGGTGCCGCAAAAAAATCCTGGAAGTGCGCAAATGCCCTTGATAAGGAACTGGCCCGCTACTCTGAATGAGTGAGATTCGCATACTTTCGGATTTTTGTAGGGTTAGCTCAACCCTCACCTATCCATACCAACCTTTTGATTAAAACTTGAGTGAGTGTGAATATGATGATCCCTCTCATCTCAGTTTCGACTCATGGAGCTTTTCTGGCATAAGTATCTGCTGATACAGTGTTACCTGGTATCACAACTGTATAGGAAACTCGCTTTCTTTTATCATTCTGAAAATGAGACGGCAAATAATATTTAGAAATTACTCAGTTTTCCAACCCAATGGAATATTGCTCTGTTCTTAGTTATTCCATGTAAGGACATCAAATTCCATCTTTTTTATTCTCTGATATCGATCACACCATAGAATATGCCCGCTTCAGAGATAATTTTTATTAGCTTCCAAATTTCATTTGGGTCACAGAAATTTAAAATGTGACTCAAATTTTGCTAAACATCTGTCGTGCAAACTTGCAATTGATTGAGTATAATTGTAGTCCTATCATGCGAGACATTGCGTATCATTCATCTTTTGAGGTTACGAAATATTGGTGCCGGGGACGCAAAGGAAAACTAGCAGCAAGGGTGACTCTCTTGAGCGGTATTGGCCCGCATTCACATCGCTCCATTTTACACCTTTTAGACCATTAGTGATCCCTAGTACTACTTATTTACTTTTGGAATACAGAAATTTGGCACCGATATGCTGGAACTTCAGTTTCTTCTTGGATATAGTTGAGTGGTATTACCTTGAGCAGTGAGTTTCCCGGCCAGGATATAATAATTCTACGGATTCCTATGGTGAACTCCGGTAAAAAAGGAGTATGTGTACTTGGGCTTTTTACGGGGTTTCGGCTTCACTTGCATATAGAGAATTTAGCTTGAGCTTCCGACACCGTTGTTGTGGACATCATCAGAAAATTCTTGAAATTTTTAGAATGCCACCTGAGAAGCCATAGACCGCCGCGAAAATTACCTCCCTTTGAGGTAATACTTGGACTATCTGCAAGAGAATATAATCTTATATCTGGAGAAGATTTTCAGAATTGATTTTTACCATTTTTTCGCCCTATCCACCGAATTTCCCCCTTTATGGTCTTTGATTGACCCTTTATCTACTTCCTTCAATGTTAGCTAAGAGTGGGATGCTCTTTCATTTCGTTCACATATTCATAGAAAGCGATTACGGTAAATTCAAATTTAAAGCTAGAATCGAAATTTCTGTGGAAAATAAAAGTTTTAGCAAATATTTACTTTCCATCTTTCTATTAAACCCAAGTGATATACGTTACTTTTAGAGCAAGGAGAACGATATTATATCATTCCTCTTCGAAAGCTTAGGCTGTCTTCCCCCTTTTTAGTGAATATTCAATTGGGAATTAATTTTCTGCAAAAAAAATTAGTGTCGTATTTCGCGCACCCATTTGTTATTTTGCATGTAATTAAGTTGGCAAAAATCCCCGCTGTTGAGTTCGTAGTCCTTTGTTCGGCCGAAAAACATGAGCTCCTATTCATATCGTCCTGAGACTAAATCAGAGTGACACGCTGAAAGCCACCCTCTCTGCGACGAGCACCTCTCTCCCCAACGTCTCGTGAGTCTTTGAGTGCATACTCCGAGGTGACGATGACGAGGGTATAGCGTTCCACTCCGATTATCCTCTACTTTATGGCTCCTTAATAATATGCCGCCGCCCACGATTCAGCGTCCGAGTGTCTGCGACCACCGGCCGGGGGGAGATTCCCCGTCATCTCGTCCGGAAAACGTTGACACGGGAAACTTGCTCCGCTCCCAAGAAAAAGCGAGATGAGTGAGCTGGCGTCGCCGCTTTCACTCTCTCTCTCTCTCTCGTGCGCTTCCTTTTGGCCGCGAGACTAATTGCCCCAGAGCTGGAATCATGCCGCAGCCTCCGATGAACTCCGCGCCGTGAGATGTGACCGCCGTAAATTCGGGCGCCATTTCCTGCTACCCGCGAATCAATCGACTCGAAGGTCGGAAGGAGAGCGGCGGAAAGGCCACTGAACTAAAAACAATAATGAGGGGGTGAGAAGACAAGGGATACAAGTGATTATTTTAAACGGAGTTGGGTACAGAAATAAGCTAAGGAAAACAAACGAGATCACCTAGATATTTAGCACGTAAGAAATCGTTTTAGAGTTGACTTGGTGGAAATATGCCCGTGATGAAATATAAACTAAAAATAGTAATTTCCACGCTTTGATTAAAAAAACTCCAAAACAGACCATGGTTTCGACATTCTATGTGATTTTGAAGATGTTCATTTTAAGCCTGTGTCCTTTAAATTCCGTGTCCTTCTGACACAGAAAATTCAACTGAACATCTTGAAAATGACGTAGAATACACTGGTCAACATAGAAAGCGATTTTGTCCTAGAGACGTTGTTGGGTGATCTTAGATTTGTTTTTCGCGCTGGTTCCGAATCTATGCTTATATTCTTTCTATCACGTCTAGTTTTCTTAGGATTAGGGCAGCTTGATGCATGATTTTACTTTTACGAAAGTTATAATTTAATTCATTTAAATATCTTGATAGCATGAGCAGGTGAAAATAAAACTTTCCTGCCAAAACATGTTGTTCTACGATGTCATACCTTCATATCCTTGACCTTGAGAATTTTTTCGCTCGCAGGAAATTACAGCTCATTACATAGTAATATCTGAGAAGTGGCTTGGCTTTCATCAGGCCTAAATAGTGCATGAACCGACCCGATGGCTTTTGGTATACGTGCGGTGAAAGTTCTTTAAGGTTCAAATGCGGAACATAACTCCCTTTTTGAGACAAGGTAATAAGCTCTATTTTGACTGTCTGTTGGTTCACCGAGATGGGCTCCTCTTGTCAAGTGAGGCACCTACGTAAGTCTTCTTACTGGTTGGACTGAGGTAAAATATTATAAAAATTTTGCCGTCCTTATGATTTGGCGGGATCCTATGGATCATTTTTTACGCTTTTATTTTCTGTTGAAAATTTTAAGGAATTACTCCGAAGTCAAAACACACAGTAAAATATCCAAACAACTTGTAATCAGCGATACTGCCAATCTATCACTCTGAAAACTTAGAAGTTCCGGAATCAATGGATTATTTTAATTTTAGAAAAGATTCAGAAAGTAATCAAGAACGTGAGAATGAAGGATTCGGTAACTAGAAGGACCCAAATTTTGGACCGAGTACATCTGATGGACCTTATTTTATAACGCAAGAGGATTTAAATGATCTAGTGCGCAATTTAAATTTGTCCAAAAAGCAGAGAGAAAATAGGACCACGAATAAAGGGTTGGAAATTGCTGGATAAGAATGCGAAAATTTCTATGTATCGATCTCGCCATGACGAATTTAAATTATTTTTTCTCAAGAAAACAACTTTAAATTTTGCAATTATGTTCTCCCTGCTATGGATACTCTTAACTTTGAATTCAACACAAATGATCGGCGTTTGTTTAATTATTCCTCCAAGGTTATTTAAAAGGCTATTCTCGTAATAAAACTCTCCCCTCAATCCTGGAACTGGATGAAACTGACTTGAAAGAATCTTACGAGAATATGTAGTTCGCAGTTAATATGCATATTCACTGCGAAAAATTGCGGCGACTTGCAAGTAATAGCAATTTTACTAGGCTTACAGCTTGGCTACACGAAATTTTGTTGCTTCATCTACTTGTGGGATAGAGACCGAAAAAAACACTAGGTACTTGAAAAAATATTACCCGTAACGTAAACGTAAAGCACTCGTTCTTGGATCCAAAAATGTTCTTTGCCTTTGGTGGATTCGAAAAATTTTATTTTGCCAAATCTACATATTAAATGAGGACTTTTTAAAATTTTGTGAAAGCCATGGATTAAAAATGGTCCCGGTTTCACTTATTTGAAACAAAAATTCCCTAAATTCATTGAGACAAGTATCAAACAAGGCCACGAATTGAAGGCACAGACGGCCACGGATTGATGACACAGACTGAAATATTTGGAATTTCAACAGCCATCGAGTTCAATTGAAAAAAAAAGTGTGTGAAACGTATTCAAATGTGTATTTGAACGTTTTCTAGGAAATATCATGGCTGAAAATGTTCGCGATCTGGTGGCTAATATTATTAAATCGTACCAAAAAATGGGTTGCAATATGAATTTAAAAATTCACCTTCTCGACTCGCACCATGACTATTTTTCCACCAAACCTCGGCGCTGTTAGTGATGAACGCAGTGAGTTTTTTCACCAGGAAAACATGATAAATGACACCAAAGAAAATTCAGCAACATGTTATCAGATTAATGATGGACACTGAATAGGGACTTGACAGATGTTAAATATGCGAGAAAATCCCAAGAAAGTACCCATTTTTTCACATTTTTTGGAAATCACGATTTATTTGCTGAGACGTCCTTAAGCCCTTATTAATTCCGCTTGTTCTAAAAAAGACTATACGTGCTGGAAAAAATCTGAGCTCATATTCGGAATTACTACGAAAAACACCTCAAGGATCACCCAGGAACATGTCTAGGGTAGAAAAAAAGTTTTTTTTTGCCTAGTTATATCGAAACCATGGAGGCGGAGTTTTATATTAAAGTGTGGAAACTATCATTCGTATTTCATATTTTATCATAGATATTTAGCAGTTTATTTGATTTTCCACTCGATTTCAACACAGAACAGAGACCCAATCGTGCACCTTAGCCACCAAGTTTTTGTATATTTTTAATACAAAAACTTGGTGGCTATATATTATTTGGCTTATAAACTGTATATTATTTTCTGCACCTAACTCTGTTTATTAAAAAAATCACTGGTACCCCTGGGCTTGTCATCCCCTCATTGGAATTATGTCCGCTGTACATCGCGCACGGGAGCAGTTGAAATGAGGATCAAGTCCGTTCCCACCATCCAAACATGACCGTCTTCCATGTATTTTGAATATGGAAATTTGAAAAATTCAATTGAATTACCATATTTTAGTGATGTTAACCGTAATTCAAATTTGCATGAAAAGATCAAATTAGAAATTATATGACCAAATTTAATCAATTATGCGACTTTATACAGTGGCTCCTCAGGGCATGTTTATGGAATTTATCCAGTCCACAAAGCATGCTAACCTTTTTCTCCTGATTATGACCTGATGAAGACTTCTTCAGCTGATGTCGTGAGAGCCATGATACGTCAATAGTAATTTACGATACTTCATTCATGTTTAGGAATACAATTTTTGATAAAATCGAATTGAGATGCTCAGAAGGATGATAATATTGTTATAAATAAATAAAATAATACTCCTGTGCTATAAGTCGCGACGCTAGATCCATGAGCAGTACCAAAAATATTAATTTCAAGGAAGAACATATTCCATTGTTTAATAAGTTCTTTACAATTATATTAAAAACCCATTTTTTATATTCAAATTTACTGGTGTTAGGTGTCGTGTATGGCTCGCATTGTGTCTTGTTGTAGTGAAAAACATTTTCATTTCATGTGTGTCATTCGTTTTTGATAGAATCTACCTTCAGGGCCGGATTTACCCAGAGTCACGCTATATTTGATGATGCTGTAGCGTTGGATGGTTGATCGCTTCAACAAAATCTGGAATTATTCAGCGTACTAAACACATTCTGCGAGAAATTCGGAATAAAAATCAATCGCAAAAATATCCAATTTCATGAGGTTTTTGAAAACGCTGAAAGCTAGAATAAATATCATATGTTGCGAAGTGAAGAAAGACATATCAATTTCAAATAAGCGTATTCTCTGGCTAAAGGAACAGGGATAGAATGTGGAAAAACTATCAAGGTGCAGCGCACAGGCCGCCAAAACAGTGACTCTCACCGCAAAGCTTCGATCGTAATTAATTCAATGTCTGCTTTTTCACTCTCGGAGTGGCAAGCAAATAGCATCCACGTCTCTCCTCGTCCGCTTTCGACTACGTAAAGCTTCTCCCGCGAGTGTAGCCGTCCTTATGTCTTGTGCACAGTCATACGCTCGAGAGAAATTCCGTAGATTAAGTATCGTATAATTACGAGTCTTTTAATCTTTCAGCAACTCAGATTCGGCGATGAAATTATTGGTCACTCGGAGTACATTTTGTTTTTTTCCGTAATGCGTAGGGATTTTCTATGTATGCCAGAGTACTCACTCAGAGCTCTGGCTAAATATCACGAGCAATATTTTAATAAACACCCTAAATTCATGAATAACCTGATACATGAGCAATATTTTAATAAACACCCTAAATTCATGAATAACCTGATACATTGCCTTTCACAATTGCAATGGTTCGCAATGATATAGCCGCCTCATATACCGCTGTGAGAGAGAATGTCATGCAAGCTTATTGTGGAATTTCGGAAGAGTAGGCTCCATTTAGTGATAAATTATTTGGTTAAAATAAGTGGGTTTTATAGATTTTTTTAACACTTACCGTGCTGAGCATACAACTGTACACATCTGTACCCCTGTGCTAGCCATATACTTTTTTTCAATACTTTATTGTTTTTTCTTATCAACCAACCTTTGATGCGAGGAATAGATGTTTGATATCAATTTAAATAATGAATTTTCCTTTCGTTTTTTTTCATTTGCTTATCTTGAGGTTATATTTAGAGGTTTTCCACTTTGTTAACAAAATAACAAACCTCGATTTTTCAAAAGACGGATGGCGTAATATTGTGCCCGTAGCAAAAATCTAAGGATGTCACTTGGCTTAACATTTCACCAATAGCACGCAAACAATTAAAGGAAATATGTTATGCGTATGCGTTATGAGTGAAAGTGCTGCGTTTAGCAAAAGATCATGTCAAGAAAAATATCCTCATTTTGGACATGTATCCTGGCCATGGCGAGATATATCAATTTAACCGGTTAAATAGCCTTAAGATAGGTTAGAGCATTTGTCGATTAGAGTAGAGAGCCCTGAGTATTTACTTGTGCTTTTTCTAAAACACCGAAAACGAAGAAAATGGGAAGAAAGAGCGGCAAACGAGATTGTGCTCGGTATGATTGGTGATCAGAAACATGAAATGGAAGAGCTTTGGAGGAGGTGGAGAGTATGGATTGAGGAGATTAAGTTAGCAGAACCATAGTGAACATTAGAAAAAATCATACATGGGATTGGAGAGAGGTACACGCTAATTGGGGAGTGTGAAGAAAATTTGAAAACCTCACAAAATCACAAATTGGGCGGTGTTCAATCATTTCGAATGACCTATTCTGCCTCCAATTCCATTCACGCGCATTATTCTATGATTCTCGAATAGGCATAAGGTTTGTCTCTATACTGCATTCACGGTGATACACGACTATTTTTTATTCTGACTTATTTTTAACACGGCTCAAACAATTCAACCCCGTTTTTTGCTTATTTCATCGAGTTAGAGTTTGTCTAAATATCCTCGATCGAGTGTTTTTTAATCATCGAGAATTCTGCTTGGCTTTCAATGTTTTATATTTAATATCTTCGGTTCAAGGAAAATTGGAGTAGAACAGGCTTTAGGTGACATAGAATAGCAGCTGCTGAATGCCTGTACGAATGTTCTTACCTTCGTTTAAAGATTTTGTAACCACCGGTTGTTTGTTTACTACTGATTTACGTATTTGTGATGTAACTCCTTGGCAAATTCACATCTCTATTGGCGTATATATCAAGACCACTGTATTATTGGCCCCGTTTGGTATAAATAGCAATGATTATAGTATTATCCGAGTAGCAAGATTATTGGTCTGTCTATAATGAAAAGTTACGCATATTTTACAATTAATACTGTGGGAATATCTTAGGCTGAGTTCCTGAAAGTAGATGATGCTTCTAACATTGGTGGTTTTGAATTTGGCTCTATAGCTGAAGGAACCAGGGTTCAAATCTGTAATGAAGCCTTTGGAAATCGAAAAATATTTCTGCGGTGCGAGAAGGTCAGGGAAAGTAACAGGCTTCATCAATGAAGAGGCATTCGAACGCAAGGAGTACCTACAGTCTGTGGTTGAGCTCAATCCGTGCCTATCCAAACCAATGCTCGAATATTGAGTGAAGGATATAACGTCCTTCCTTACCTTGCGTAGATTTGGTATTCGGTTTTAAACTCGTTCTTTCTCCGCTAACTCTGTTATATTTATTTGCCATATTCCGCAAGTGATGAATGAATATTTATATTTTCTTTCCTGACCAGCACTTGGCGTTGAGCAGAAAATTTAGGAATATAAAAAATACCTATTCTGCTTTATAAAAAAATGTAAGGCCGTCAAAACACAAAATCCTTCAAACAGCTTTGCCCTTTGGTCCCGAAGGGAAAAAGAGGAACGACATATCTTATCCTCCCAGAAAGCTTCCACCAAAACAAACAGTCTGACTTTTGCTCTCAAGAATGTTTAGTTTAATTCCAAAGTAAATTTTCTCTTTGAGCTACAGCGAATCACACAAATAACGCATTTTTGAAAGGAACATCTTGCTTAGACAGTCTCTGAATCATTCTATGAGGTATGTGAACGATAATATATTCTCGTACATTAATTTACATGATCAGGAAAGCGATGAAGGAGAGAAATACAAAGGATTGCTTCTACTTAATCCCTTCTTTCCCTTCGATATTGAAATAAATACATTTTATGCGTAGAAGCAGGGAATTTTTTCGACAGAAAAAGGTTGGGTAGATGACTATGGGCGTATATTTTCTGTTCTCAGGAAACGCAATGAGTGAAAAATGAAGTGAAGTGAAGTGTGTTTGATCTTAATCCTACTCCAAAGATACAAATTCAGACTCCAGTCACATAAACTCTTAACGATTTTTCTAAACTTTTTTTTCTAAATTCGTATCCCCTGAAAGAGAGGCCAAATTGCAGTCCCACGACAATAATTCCCTTTTTGTCACTCGAATATGAAATAATATATTTCATGTTTGAGTGACTGCCTGCGTGATACTATCGTATATCGCGATTTTTTTATACTATCGCATACCTGCTGGATCGCCTTATCAATTTAGAAACTCTGGCCTAAATAGTAGAATTTAACTAACTAAACTTAATTAAAATTAAACTAATTAAAATTAATGAAACTAAGGAAATAGTAGAATTTGATGCACCGTTAAAATGTCTGCGTAGTTAATTCTTCGAGGTTACATTACAAGATGATAAATTAATGGAAAGTATACTTTTAAAGGCGTTTGATTGACTTGTACCGTAAGAGAACCGAATATTTAAGGATAGGAATGAGATAAAGAACAACAGAAATATTTTTAATTACCGCATTTCTCGCAAATTTTATGCATATTCTATAACATGACCCCCAAACTCCCCGCTCCTTAATGGGGCATGCATTACTTCCAGACACTCGAAATTTCAGGCGAAACCAAGATGGAAATACCGAATGGTGCAGAGTGACGGAACTTTTGGACAACCCCTCCAAACAGCTTATTATCTGCGAGCCTCAATGAGTCAGGCAATCGATACCATTTTTATGAAAGCGAACTCCATGTGTCGCAACGCGGCGATCAGCTGGCACCATCTCTCAACACGCGCGTCAATGCAGTGCGTCAAATCTGTCTTCGATGCAAGTGGGTCTTTGGGCCAGAGACGGCATTCCGGCCCTCACTGCAAAGGCTCCATCCCCGGCTTTACTATGCGGTCTCACGAGGGGTGGGGGTTGTAGGAGCAGGAGGGGTAGGAAAGGGTAAGAGGTAGAGGTGGGTGTGGGAGAAGTAGGTGTATCCTCAGGGAGCCGCAACGGCTAACCAACTACACGGGAGGGCGGGTGGCATAAACTAGAGCTATGCCCCGAGAAGCTATCCCACCGGCCTATGCCATCCTGCCTTGCGTAGCCCCAGCGACTGCTGCCACTACGGGAATAGATCCTCCCCCTCCACCCTGACTAACTTCCAAACCCCCTTTCCTCCCTCCCTCCCTCCCTCACCCCCGAATTCTTCCCACCCTACCCTCCGCCTCCTCCCCGCCAATAACATGTGTAATACCCTACTCTCTTACCGAGGATGTCATAGATGAGGTGACCAAGATGACCATGTGCTGCTCATCGACAATCGCAATCACTCATAGCACCTTGAGCGAGCACCTTTTGCATCACAAAAGTACAATATAATTGAAATTTGAACATCAGCTGTTTTTTTCACCTTCTCCGATGCAATCAAGTGAGATTTTCAATTTAGACTAAATCAAATCCAGCTTTAGATTATGTAGAATGTTCAATCGTGTGACCTGTTCCATGTAAGTTTTCAATCAAACTACTCTTCATTGAATGAATAACTTTAATTGTCAATAGTGACTCGTAAGATAAGATGCAATGCGAAGGAAAACTTAAATCTTTTAAATTGTCATCCTACGCAATATTCCAATAAAAAATTCTGTTGAGAAGATTTCGGATCAACGTGAAAAATAATGTTCCTCCTTCAGACCTGTATTCGGATTACCTACAATTTTTTATCCAATTACCCATTCCCAATTTATTATATTTCTAAATATTGATAAAATTTAAACTAAATAAATAATTTAATAATACTGTTCCTTAGATTGCAAAAAAAGAAGCAAAGAAAGCAAAAATTAATAGTCCGTTCTAATTGGAATCATGAATCGATATTATATATTCATAAGTATCTCATAGTGTCCAGTTGAGTAAATAAATATAATTTATAAGTAATTATTTACATCTATCAGCGACGGTAGCTGGTGGAAAAGCGCAGTCATAAAATAAAGAGGGCTGCATCACTGGGCAATGAAGAATTAAAGGTTATAATTACTTGGAAGAATAGTATAGATTCATTTTCGTGAGTATTAAAAGGAAAAACTCGGTGAGAATTAATTATTCTCGAAGGCCGTATGAGAAACAATGCATTAAAAGCTATATATTTACAAAATTTATATTAAGTAGTGGCTTTTGACCGCAGTAAAGGATGCTGGGATGAAAGGAGGAACTATAGCTATTATGCGGAAGATGAAAAATGTAGCATTTCATGGGAGGGGAAGGAAAAGAAATTGGATTTTTAGATAGATTGAAAGGGAGTAGGCCTTATAGTGAATCGAAGAAAGGAGTGCTGGAAGGAAAGGGAGGCTCCCAGATCACTTCTTTAGTACTCCATGGAAACCTACCTTAATCGGTAGAATACTATAATAATGAGGATCGTAAAATGATTGGTAAGATGACATTGGTGGGCTATGTTAGCGATATCCAGATGGAATCAAGAGAGATGGTAGATGATTGAAATTACCCTAGTACAAAGTGTTTGTGTTTAAATGAAGAAATTGTACGAATTACTCGTACTTTCTTACGCATTTATTATTATTTTATATTACAATACATTTTTGGATAAATGAAGGTAGGCGTTTTGATGTCCTTTTTCTTAAACACCTTTCAATTCTCTAGTACCAAGCTGAAATTTCGAAAAGACTTAAAGAGTAGATAAATTTGATTCTACGGATCAATTAAAGCGACGACCTCCATTTTCCCTGAGCGTCTCATACCTACTCCAAATTGAACCACGAAAAATATATATTTACTAATTAATACTTCGAATTATCGACGGTAATGTGAAATATGTAAATTAATTACATACGCTCCCATTTGGGCAAGGGACAAACGAAAGAATAAACGGAAATTTCCTATCCCACAAATTAGAGGATTCAAATCATTAATGTGTGCTTTCCAAGGATGACATTTCCATTGATAAAATCATTTGGCATAGCTAATATTTTATCGCGAAATTCCCGAACATTACCAAGCCATTTTTCTTCAGCATGAAGCATGTAAGGTTTTCCGAACATGGCGTTAGCCTCGCAAGTTTATTTACTGTGACAGAAAACGGAAATAATGTTTGCTAAACCACGAACTCAGGGAACCACTATTACTTCGTCTTCATTCAACGGCGGGCGTCTGACAAAGTTTTCATTTTCAATTTACTTATTACATATTCGTGCGTAAGAGTGCAAAGTTTACTAGTTACATCGAGTCCTTGGCGTTAAACTTTTCGCCATTTAGAGTGACTACGTAAAATGTGACTTGTTACATCATCACATATTTATTGATAAACTTCCCCAAGGATGCAGCATTGAGTAAATAATGATGTGAAGGTCCTAATCACCCTCCCACATCCAAGTTTTATGCATCCAATTACTGAATTTTATGACTGTGATGATATTCCGCAGCTTAAGGCCGCTATACCACGACCACCGAGAGAGAAAGAAGCAAAATCTAGTTTTATCCTAATCTTGCGCATGTTTAAGAACATTACTTTTGTATTATATCATCGTTTAATTCAGCGATGCTGAAAAAGTATAAGCTCCGTTAAGGGCGTAAAAATCCTAAGACTTTAATGCTCTAACTACCACTAATGCGTAAACAATTATCTACTGAATATAAGGCTTATGATGATATTTTCGCGGTTTCGAATGCATTTGGAAGAAAGTTGTTTCTGTTTAAAGAAGATTATTCGGCAAAGGCGTTTGTCCATTCGAAGCAATTACGCTTCCCCGTGGTGGGAATATACTGTTAACATCATTTAAATGTAAGTACATATGTTGTTATATGAGGGAAATCGTAGCCGGAGAAATGTCTGTTTACGTATCGTTTGGTTTTCTTTCCCATTCCCCGCAAATCGGCGCTATCAACGGCAGTCTTCGCTACTCCCTCCGTCCGCCTATAACTAGTGACTTCACGATAGAGCCCTCAGGGCTTCCCTCTCGGTGGTCGTGGCTATACACGGTGAATGTTAACGTTGAATGATCACGTGATCATTCACAGGACCACGTTAACAAAAAATAACATGTTCTAATTCTCACTGAGTGATCATGGGCATGATGGACGCGAATTTTTCCGTTATACACGGCGAATGATTTCTTTCGCAAGATCTTTTAGCATGGTCATTCGCATGGTCATTCACCGTGTGTGTATAGCTGCCTATGCAGATCTTTCTATTTTTTTATCATCTGTCCCTCCCTTCCCTCCATCCATGACCTCGTATTTTCTCCCGAGTATTGGCGTAGCGTCTCGCCTCACCACGCCACTCGGTCCGTCGGCAGTGGTGTCGAGCAAGATCCCCAGGCCCAGGAAGCCGTTGCCACGGGGTGACACGAAAACAAAACAAGGGATACGCTTGATCCACCCATACGTCTCCCCAACCCAGAGGTGATAAAATGAAATTTTCGTCTAAATTACGTCTCCTTCATCGAGAACGAGGGAGGAGAAGAGAGATCGAAGAAAAACCCGTTTATTTCTGTGATTGATGGAAGGATTAACACGATTTGCCGCTTGATCGCAGCTGAAAACACTCTATACATCAGAGTAATATGTGTATTTAAATGGAGCCTATAGTGTGTTATTTTATTTTAATAATATTCAGAATATCGTTCGATCTGAAAAAATAGTTATTCCCACTATGCAAAAAACATTACTGAAATTTGGCTTCAGAAATAGAGTTTTTCGAGGAATTTTGGCGGAATAGGGGTCAACAAGGGATAAAAATATTTCCCGACAATAGTGGAGTGCAAAAAGTTGTTGGTTTCCAAGCTTATCCCGAAAGTCTTGGATTAAAGACTTTCTGGGAACGAAAAGTCTTTTAGTCTGGTTTAAAAGTCCTAATTATAACACTTGCAGGCGATACTACGAAACGGGAATATCTGTGAAAACATGGGACATTTCAAAATAATTCAAGACTTGAGATTATGTTTTCTTTTTTATCTTGACCTCATTTAATTAATGAATGGATAATTCCTGGAGCATAAGTCATAGATAACGTAAAAAAGTTGTTAGCCAACGTTCGATTTCTTTTTAAGCCTTCATCGGGGCTTCAATATGTTATAATATTCCTCTTGTATTCTTGCTTAAATTTTCCATTCTCGATGTAAAAAAAAAATGGGTTATGGTTTGATGTTGTTATACAGATACTTCCTCGGATTCTTCTCCTTGTACTTCTTTGTCTTGAGATTATTTTTTATGTGTAATATTATCTGTGTGATATAAGGGATATTTTTCCAAGTCGTGATTTCCTAATATTCCACTAAATAAATTTATTATTTCACTTTCTACCGTTATTATCCCGGCTTACTTTTTGCCTTAAAGCAATCATTGCCCATTTCCATTAGGCGAATACTAATGAGTATTGTATTGAATTATATGCCTATGACTCCATGACCGATTAATGAAAAACATATTCTTAAAAAGACTAACAAATAAATTCGTCCAGATTTTCCACACAACTAAAAAATATCAGAGATCAAACAGCAGAAAAAGTATTCACCTTGAATTTTTCCCTTCTTTTGCATGAGCTAGGTAGTGAAAATGGCGTTCGAATCAGCAAACATAGATAAATAAGAGTAAATTTATAGGCATCAATGATATATGGGACCGATAATTATAAGATGAGGATTACCGATGGAATAACGTGGCAAAATAAATATTATTATACATTTGTGCGTTATGTGGCTTGCTAATAAAGGAAAAGCATTAGAATTGCCTCCTGCTCCGGGGAGGTTATTTATCTTAAGCCTCCCTCTCCACTACAATTTTGGAACCCTTGAGCTATTAGGCCACCCTCAGTGGGATGCCTCAGCGTATGCACTTAATAACTCTCGCAATATTTACGTTTCTCCGTCACAGCAGCTTTGTGAGTTCTTGTAGCGCGAATTCTCATCGGTGTAATTTTAATTTATTTCTGAGCGACAATGCCCGTGTCCTTCACTGGCAAAGTTTCAATCCACGTGAGATATGATGTCGCTTGTTGGCAGCATGGTATGAAGGCAGAGGCCTCGGTCGTGATTAAGCCTCTGAGGAAAAATTAGAGATATTTACCATTTACCAGGGAACAAGGTTGAGCTGCGGTTTTTGCTCACTCAAGGGTGACTACCTATTTTTAAGTTTCCCTTTTCGCGAAATTTTAAGATCAGCACATAAAATAGAACTTCGGAATATCGCACCACTTACACTGGTAATTTAAGTTGCTGAGAATTTCAGCAATGGAGTGTCCGCAGTTTTATATTGGAACAGCTTGCCACTGTTCGGAGGTTCTAAAGCTATCCTAAAATTTGCTTAAGTGTAAAACACCGTTTACAATGACATTTTAAATATAATAATTTTTTAATGTTATTGTAAACGATATTTTAGACTTAAAAGGACATAAAACAAACACTTAACATGAAATATAAGTATTTTATATTTAAGTACTTAATAATCATAATCTTGATTTGAAAATTAATATGAATAAGAATTCGTTATTTCTTACATTCGTCACCCTGCTATCTATTTTCGATTATTATATATCTGTAAATATATACATAACTATAAATAGGCAAGGATATACGAAAATTGATTTAAAAATTAATCTAAAGCATGCCATCATGAGAATTTTTTAATGAATGGCAGCATTTTCATTATCACACCCCATTAATATCATCGTTATGCGAGTTAGTCGAGGGAAAGGAAAGTATTCTCCCTAACCTGTACGGAATGCATTCCCATGCCTTAGCCTATGACTTCGTTCGAAATGAGGCCTACCCTCACCCGTAATCACTAACTTTATTATTCTGAACCTCATTTTTCAGACTGCTCATGTAGAGTTTATATTTTTCCGTCATTAGTTATATAAAATACTCTTTTGCTCAATTATTTCGGCCTTCTCTAGTTATCTAGAGAAATACGCGAAAACCTCATTTTTCAGACTGTTCATGTAGAATTTATATTTTTCCGTCATTAGTTATTTGACAATATATTTGACAAACCCCTATTCACCAAAAATGATAGAATTAAGATCTCAATTAAATTGAATCATAAAATATGGATAAATTGATACGTATATAAATGAAAAATTTTAGAAGAATCAACCGCTGATTCAATATTCTCATAAAGATGCTGATTTTCTTCCTGAACTTGTATCATTCATTCTATAAATTTCAACCCAGTATCTTATGATTAGCATGAATTATAATCAACTTCGTTTAGAATAGTATAGAATTTTTTTAAACTCTTTTAAGAGCCATAATGGCTATTGTAATCGTGAATAAATGAGTGAAGCTTTTACGGCTACCAAAGGGAGAACTGATTTAGCTGAGATAGTTCCGCTTGAAATTCATAGGAGTGTGTCGCCCATTTATCCACAAAGGGCCATTGTCTGCACCTATCGCGCGTGAAAACACGACGTGGAACTAAGTTCGGGAGTAAAAGGAAGTCATTCATTTTTCGTTAATTAACGTTTAAGCATCTCGCGGGCAAAATAGTTCAGCGCAAAAAGTATTTGCGTAAAATATTAGATCCATAAATTACTGCACAATTCTTCTTAATTTATGAGTGAAGCATTATTTATAAAATCATCTTATAATGAATGAGAAATATGAACTAGCCCTCAGTTTGAATGCAAGGTTATGCGTCACTAGAGCAAGAAATCTTGAACACCACCTCGGATACTTGAGTTTCTCAACTGAAAAGTTCATTGCCCTAAGAATTTCACAAGGTCACTTCAAAATTATTTTAGGATTGGGTATTTCAGGGTCTGCCAGGGAACAAAAATATTTTGATGTAATTTTGCATTTACGTAGGATGGTGAAATTTTTGTGATAATCTTTAATTTATAATGCATTAAATATTCACTGCATCGGAGGACATTTGACTTTTTATTTTAATTGTTTGTACATAAAATAGGTACCCAAATTGAAAAGGCAAGAAATTTAACATACAAAAATTTATTTGAAAATTAAGTTTAAGTATTTCTTGATGAGAATAAAAAATATGAACTTTACGTTAAAGTATGTCATTATTACCAATGAACATGCCCACAGTTCTGTGCGTTTCTAATTAAGGTAAAATTAGCGATAGCGTAAATTGCGATAGGCAAATTTAGCCACAAAATAAATATTTAGTCGTGCGTTTACAAATTTCATTCCCATACTTACAAGCTCGTAGTCAGAAAAAAGAATCGTAGGGGGTTCACTTGGAGAATGGTTATATTTCAATGGGGTTTATTTGGAGGGGGTGCACTAAAAGGGGTTCGTAAACATTTCGCGGGACATTGAACCATTTGACCTTCCTCCGCTCGGCCTCGCAGACGGGATCTGTAAGGCCGATTTTAAAACGAGACCTTAAAGTGAAAGGAAAAGATAAAAAGTAATTGAATGCAAACAATCCCCTTCTTCTTCTTCTTCCTTCCAGGATTAGGCTACTTAGCCTGTTCCGGCTCCAAATCACCATCTTTTTATTGGTCTTCCAACACTTCTCTTGCCGATTGGTTGATATTCCATTGCTTGTTTTGGAATTCTTTCACTTGGTATTCGAAGTATAGGTGTGTTCCTTCCATCTGTGCTTGTATTCTTGTAATTTATCAGTAACTGCCTGGACACCCAGTTCATCTCTTATTTGCGTATTTCTTAATTTATCCAATCTTGTGCAGCCTTTCACTGATCTTAAAAATTTCATTTCCGACGATTCTATCTACCTTTTTTTTGGTACATAACATTCTGATCCGTAGAGTACAGTTCTTTAACTCATAAGCTTCACAGAGAGCCTCGGGTGTAGACAATCCATTGAGGTATATTACCTTGGAATTGCCAATCGATGGAATATTATGAGAGGGTGCAAAAGACGAAGGTATAAAAAATGTTAGATTTTCAAACAGTTTCCCAACCCGTATAATCCCACTTCACATAATGAGTGGAGGCTTTTGAAAAAGACTGATCTTGAGGACAGTATCGAGAAGTGTCCAGCAGCGGTAGGTTTTTATGATAAGGGTCCTTTTGAAGCTCTATTAGCACGGTAATGTGCATCTAAAGTTCCGTTAAATTTTTGGTCCCTTGGCCCATTTACTTATCACGTGACGCAATCCTATAAATTTGATAAAACTCACGCGATAGCTCCTTACTCAGCGTATTCAACCCCAAGAAAATAAGGCTGCATTGCTAACAGCATTTTTGCCTATGCAACTCATCCGCATGTAGAAGATAATGTAAGCTGAATTCAAATGGCAGTGTGATATCGTCACCATCAAAACATTTTTGTCCTAGAGTGATACAAATGCTCTACTTTCTCATTGTCACTGTCAATAATCAGACCATTTCATGAATTTTGATTGGGTGACACTGATACTGCTTGAATCCCCTACATCACCCTAAACCTATAAATATCTTCCAACAAAGTTTTGCTCAATAGTCTCCTCAGCAAATTAATTTTGGGATTGCCTATGATACGAGTACTCGTGGCTCGTGGTTTAACGCTTCCTGACTACATTTAATACTTATAGAACTTGTTTTTTCCTTTTTTACGGGCTCCAAGCACTGTCACTGGGCGACAAAAACGTGGCACTAGGCGACATTAGTGTCGCCTACATAGTATGTTATCACATGTACTTAAAATCATTTCTTGTACTACCCCTTAGCCTTGAGTGTTCAAATTGTGCAGGGATTGCGAGTGAGATGGATTCTATTTTCCTCGACTTTGCAATTTCACTTGAGTGAATTCAGTATTAATTATCTCAAAGACTTATTTAAAGAAAATCATATGCTAATCTAAGTAAATAAGTAATCCTTTAATTTTATTTTGAATCAGAAAACGTCAGTCACGTTACGTAAGCATCTGAAAACTACCGCAGCATAAAGACATGCTGATTAAATATTATTCAAGATCAAAGTTTTGGCGGTCTGCGCTGGAGAAGATTCAATTTGATTCATCTCACGTAAGTATCTCGTTCCGCAATACGATACAATCAAAGTCGTTTGCACTTAATTCCGCCATCATTCATGATGGTTCCTAATTACTGACTCAGCGGCGACCTCCCCGACAATAACTAGAGAATATTCACACGCTGGATGACACGCAAGTGGCGCCATCTAACGTCGTTGACGGCGCTCCAGAGTCTTGAAAAGCGCGCGCCACCACTCTTTCCCTTTGCTAAACTCTTTCCCTTCCTCCCCCCACCCCTCTCCCATCTTCCTCCCCGACTCCCCCTCCTCCTACCTCACCCTCCCCACGTGCTCTCACCCGCACGCGCGAATCCCCCCCCTTCCACCGCCTCCCCCCTTTTGTTCTATTCTGATTGTGGCGGATGCCTCTCCACCGTAATAGCCCGGGAAAGGTATTCGAGGCCAAAGCCTTTGATGTTCGGGCGAGAATAAAGAAAGCACGGCCAGGGAAGTTTGATCAACTTGTAATTTCTTTCATGAGGGCATTCCACCCTGCGGATTTCCCACTCACACTCAGCTTTGACCGTCGCTAAGTGATTGCAGTATTGCACAAAATAATTATTATACTAATTATCATTAAGTGGTATTAGAAAATTCCACGAAATTTTAATAATATATTCACGGAATTTCCACTTCATGACACGGAATTTTAACCTTTGCTCATTTCGTAGGCCCAGAAATAGGGAACAGATAGTCAGCGGTTTCAATAAAACCTGCGAATGTGAGTTTTGGTTAAAATTTTTAAAAATCGTTGTTATTCAAAATTTTTATCCCACTGATCCTTCCACAGAGGGTGCCTATGAAATTGATGGAAAGTAATTATAAATAACGACTTGAATTTTGGAACCACAGGGCTACACATATTGAAGACTATTGTCGCGGTCAGGGGCGGAACCAGCAGGGCTATTCCAATAATCACATGGCCGGGCCATAAGTCGAAATCGGCCATAACTACGGCCTCGAGACGTACGTATGGCTTCGAGCGATTCTAAACTGAGCGAAAGGCCATAAGTCGGGCGGTAGCTATGGCCTAGAGGCCGTAATATTATGACCTGCCTAGGAGGCGGTCATAACACAGGCCATACGAAATAACATTGTTCGCCTAAGAAGTTATAAAATAAATTTACGAGTACTCATCGATTATATAGCAGTTGTTTCAAGAAATTTATGAATATTGCGGGGGAGCACATACGTATTCATCGGGAATTGGCTCGAAATATTAAAGGAAGACCTCGATTTCGTAACGAGGATAATGGATACAATACTTACGTGTATGAAATCCGTTTGAATACGATGATGACGTTTTCATTAAATATTTCCGCGCGTCAAAAGAAGTCGTTACTGACTTTTTAAGTAAATATAGTGGATGAACTTAAAGTTCACTTGTAGTTAAAAAGTTAGAAATACCTTTTTAAATGGATGCTCTGTTGAAGTGAACGGAGGAATGGGCTTTTATTTGCTTTCTGTGTGCCACATTTTCTAGCAGATTTCTTACTTATTTGTTTCTTAAAGCTGAAGGTAGCTTGAAATATCAGCTGTTAATTGATTTATATTTTAAGATTCTCGTAGCATTACGGCTCAAGAGGAAGGGTATCAATGAAACACAGGGCGACATTTTTTTTGCCAGTAATATGGCAATCTTCAGTACCTAATTCGCTGTGTAAAGGACAAATGTCGTCCACAAATCAAGGAAAGAATACTCTCATATTAATTTTATACTTCTACCTAAACATAAGCGTCTGATCATAAAATTAATGAAACTTAGTTTCAATTTCATTTTTAGATTTCGTTCACAGGCTGGCTTTCTACGGCTTTTGGGGGCAAATTATCGCAGCCATGAGACAATAGTTACACCATTGGAAGGACAGGAAGAGGGTTAGAATTAAAATAGGATTTCATGTTCTAAATCTATCCATTACATGTACTGTATGTTCATGACATGCACAATTCACGTATATTTTAATCTTATAATACTGTACGGTACAAATTTCTTCTGCTACATCTCGCCCGTGATTTGCGTTCTTCACTTTTTTAAGATCTCCAGCGCCTGCCGCTAGATCAGTGTTTAAAGAAAATCCAAATTTATCCTTTAATAAGAGTCTATTTAGGTTAAGGAACATAGAATTATTTTTTTATTCACGTAAAAACTGACTCCCTTCTCAAAAAATCACTGATGTTAAAGAAAAGTGAACTCAACTTATAGTACCAACTACAATTCTCATACCCGCCTACAGAAAGGGCGTTAAAACTTTTGGCCGGGCCATACAATATGGCTCCTCTAAAGTGGAATCGGTATAGGCCGTAATTTCGGGCCAGGCCATACGAAACTTACGGCCGGCCACGTATATACGGGGCCACGGATAAACGGGGCCATATACGTATGGCCCCGTTTATCGGAATAGCCCTGCAGAAGGGCACATGTTATTTAAGTACAAAATAAGAGGTGGTTCGGCGGTACTTTGTAATGTAATCAAGAAAAATTATGAAACTGATAGTTGATTTCAACGGGATTTAATCAGGTTTAAAAGTAAGATAGAAATTCATTCTACATACTCGTCGCCATGCTGAGAAATTCGATAGATGCACCAAAAGATTCTACAGTAGTAGGAGATAATCAAAATATCACTGCGACGGTTCGAGTGTTAAGACATAAAAGATATGCAGAAATAACTGAACTAGGTACTGATCCGTGCCATTGAAATATGAGCAGCCGAATAGCTATTAATTAAAAATATGAAACCTTTATGACAGATGAAAGAACTTACAAATTGAGACATACCTGGTCATATTTTGCTATTTTATAATCATCTTCTTGAAAAATAGTGCAAGAATTTTAAACTACGTTAACGTTTTAAACACACCCTGTAAAGATGTTTCATATATATTTTCTATAAACGAGGATCGAAAAGTGCTCTAAAATATTCACATAAACCTACTTACTAACCCGAAGCCCGTCCCATTAGGCGAGTGAGGGGTTAGCCGTTAAAAAAATGATGAGAAAAAGCGGAGGAAGCGGATGAGGAAAGATGGAAGCAAAAACGAATTCCGATTCCTATCTGTTAGGCAAAATATCTCTCCAAATTTATCGTTTCTGTCGGACCTAGATATACAGTGAGGTCCTTAGATGATGTTCTCCAGGTTACTTTGAAAGTTATCTGTTCTTTGTAGCTCAAGTAATCTAAGTCTAGCAGGTAGCCTTCAATGATCTAGAGACTATGAGTCTAATTGGTGTATAAGGTTCCTCGTAATTAGTTATTGTCGAATCGCGCAGCTTTTCTTATTATTTTACTGAGTTCACGGATTAGATCTTTCTGAACTGTGAAGATAATATGGTCAAAAATTTATAAAAAGTTGGATATTGATATTTTTTCCCTCAATGATTATGCCAAAAGTAGGTAATTCGTGCAGAATAGTGACAATTATCAAGATTTCGGATCAGAATAAGGCTCACGAATGTGATATGGCAGCGTATCCTAAGTAGGACGTATGCAACGCTAGAGAGAGATACAAAATGAGTTTGGAGAAGATGAGGCTGATGTTATAAAATATTTAACCTTCTCATGATTAGCCGCGATGTCCAATAAAATAATTAAGACCTTTAGAAGATCATAGCTTTCTATTGCAACAGTTATCCAAATACATGGATAAAAATATAACAATAAAAAAGGAAAAATAGGTAAAGACCTTAAGGTGTTCATAAAGCCAAAATTAGCTTAACACTTTGTAAAAACTCTATTTAATACCGCTGAGAAAATCTTTATATCAGTCTCATCTGACCAGTATAGGTCCAAGGATTAACCACTCAGTACGCATTGATGAATTATGTTGTATCCATTTTATGAATACCTAGCAAAGGGCCCGTTAATTGTCAACTGGGTCGAAATGACCAAATCATGCTTTACTTTGAACCAAAAACCAATGTATCGTAGGTATACAGCTTAAGATATACAAAAATTAATATTTTATCCAACCCAAATTTGACCCCGTTCAAACCCTCATTTAAGTATGTATGTAGGACCTAATGTAGATTATCAATTTATATTCTCAGATAGTGTTAGAGGTTCTAATAGTTAAACAACTTTTTTGAAAAGAGCAGAAAAATGGTTGGTTAATTTAGAAAATCCAGATGTATTTTTTGTTAACAGCGCGATTGATACTCAATATATATATTGTATGCATAACAAATTTTGAGATTTGATATAAAACAACAAATTGTTATCTTTTCATGCATTTATTTGTGTTTCATATCTGGTCTCAGTCAACTTATTTTTTCAATTCGTATTGCAATTTGTCCCGATGTATCGCAATACGGGTAATGTATAAAAGCGATTCCTAATTTATCCTTGTTTCTTTGAAATGTAAAATATAATTATGATGTTGATTCCACCGATAAAAAATAAATTCATTGAATTTAAATGTATTGGGAGATTAAGATATAAAAAAAATTAGAAAAAAATAAGATGTGAGGGAATAAATATTTATTACTTAGTCTTAAATTATACTCAGTTTCTCACTGCCAGCGACTCTTTACCATCATTTGAATTTCGTTTTTTTATGACACTATTTTTCATATAATAATAGTCACATCATCCGCATCTAAGTGAGAAATTAGTATCCGCTGAACACTATGTAGAATCAAAGAAGCGCTTACTTGCTAAGTAAACTGATTTTTATACCTAAAAAATCACTATATTTAAATATATTTTTCCATTGATTAATTTTAAACTGTTTAAAAAAATCCCCTTGTCACTTGACTTGTAAACAAAAATTCGAGGAATATTCAACTGAAAATCCATGTTTTCTACAATAGCGTAACCAGTGGAAGCGATTTCGGATTAACTCCCACAGGGCCGAAATCGGATTATAAATTAGGATATAAAAAATGAAGACTCGACATTCAAAATATTAGTATACGTATGAATGAATTTTTCAAAACATTTTGATGCCACTTATATTTATTATATTTTTTCAATTGCAAGTTTTCGGAGCATTACTGAGATCATCATCATTATTTTTCTTACGTACCTACCTGCATCTCAGAGTCATTTTATGGCTACCATCACCTTTATCAAGATAAATTTCATCTAATAAGATCTTCTCTTAAAAATCTGGCCGTGAAAATAGCAATGCAAGTAAAATTATGGACTTTTTTTCAGCCGCCTGAGAGGCGTTTTGGCCTCACTCCGAAAGTTTTGAGAAAGCAGATTTAAAATACGCCCTCTCGCGCACATACCGCAATCTCATCTCTGCGATGCAGTATTCATTTCAAGGACCCGGCGAGAGAGTTTCTTTTTCTTGGTATTCCGGATTGACGCAATTAGCATATTTTTGGGCCAGTGAATAATCTGAATATATGCGTGGCGATGTATCCACCTCAGTCTCATTCAGCCTCTTTTTTAATTTGCTCCTTATAAACCATAATAAGGAAAGTCTTAAGGTTTATACTCAGTAATTAGTAGCCTGGTGTTTAATTAACGTATGAACTGTTTCTAAATCAATACAAACGTCCTTTGAAGTTGTATGGTTAATCTTTTAAAATAAACAGATAAAAAAAGGAAGTGAATTGTTTCGCTCTCCTAGAATGTTGCATTTCTTGAATGGTATCGATTCCCGCATCATTTTTTATTCTCGGTGGCTAATGGGGAACAAGAAAGGTTTATTCCGAAAATTAAATAAAGGCAAAACATTCTTTATGAAAAATATATTCAGTAGTTTTGTTGAGATATTCGTAAGAACATAAATTACCTCACAATTTGAACTTCCATCACCATCCAGTATCTGTCCCCATTCATCACCCTCGTCACATGTTGACACCCGTTTCGAAATTCCACAAACATCCAATATCTGTCACCCGCAAGCTTAATTTGATTCATTAGCGGTATGCATGAAACCTTTTTTTATACAGTAAGAGTTTTCCGAAAAAACTGAAATCTGGAAAATTTTCTCATGTTTGGACCACAGTATTTATCCTAGTTCACAGGGAATCAAAGATTTGAAGGATGGAAAAATTGTGGATTTTCTCTTTAATCAAGTTTCTTTTTTAACTTCTATCCAAAGAAATTTGAAGAAATATTTTCATCTACCCTTAACCTCAGCTGCTACAATGAAGTTCGCTTTTAGCAATCATTTACCGTTAACAGGACGCATCAATCCCGCTCGTCCGTTATGTTTGTACGCAGAGTTGTCCCTTCTCGAAATTCTTCTGTCTCAAAGTTAATAATTTTTACTCATTATTTTCTCAGATGCAAAAAATTTTTACATATTTGTATGAGATGGAGTCAAATGTTTACAGAGAGTTAATTGATGTTCCCTATATATTTCAAGATAATAAATTTATTTTTAACGATTAACTTGACGCAAAAATCAACAAAATATGAAAAAGATACTTATTGTTAGATTGAATTATACTACTATAGAATAAATGATAATTATCAACCAAAGCTGTTTCTTCAAATCATATTTGTCTGTAACACAGAATTGATTTCATAAGTTGTCAATATAAGCCACCAGTCAAGCAATTACCAATCTTTTGATATTATAAGAGGCATTCTGATCAAATGCTTCCATCTTTCAGAAACTAAAAGTAATTACGTGATGAATTGCAGCTATATTGTGTCGTAAACGATAGCCTTCAGTTAAACAAAAATTTATTGAGAAAAATTTCTCATATAACTTGTTGAGGGCTCGACTCTCCGTGGCTTGTTTTCAAGTTGGGTGTTTATTTCATTTTGTATAACTAGAAGAACTGATGTATTACTGATTGAAAATTGGCCATTTATTTAAATGTTAAGCAAGATGACAGACTGACAATATGTATTTAATCCTTTCAGGAGATCATCTTGTGTTTTTAATAACAATTGAGAATAGAATTATTAAATAACTCAACTTTCACGTACTTCGTTTTCAATCCGATAATAGTTGGTGCACTGTGAACTAAATTAAATTTTAAGCGGAAGTTCATCATTTCTATATTTGGAGTCTTAATTGGCAAAGGTTTTATCTGCATTTGATAAGTTAAATAAGACTTTTCTTTACATTAATATACTCGTCTTTTTCTTCAATTCATACTTTATATATAATCTTTGTACTTGAGATTACCCCTTCCCTTTTTACTTTCATTTTTTGGACACACACACCGTGTACCTTGCTATTTAGTTTTGTACCAAGCGTGTTGACATACGTTAAAAGCAATGCGGTAGTTCGCATTCAAGCTCATCTGATGCCGTCTTAGTTCATTTTTGACGTTTTTAGGACTAATATTTTTAAAGTACGCGCTTTATTTTAAACGTAGATTAGATAGAAAACTCATCATGAGCCAATAAATTTATTAAGCTGATATAAGCTGAAACTTAATATGCACTCAAAGTTTTGATTACACACGCCTTTGATTTTCATGAAACTAATCAATCACTTATGTATTACGATGATGTAAGCCACTCTGAGCCAATACTTCTATCTTAATGAAAAAATAGTAAATGCAGACTGCATTATTTTATAAACACGTACAAACTACTTAGACTGTAAGTTAGGTACACTTCATGACATCATCTTATAACGAAGAAAATATCCGGAAAGATGAAATTCAGCAGTTTATCAGGTCTCCGTAATGCCTCTCGTGTTCTTTATGCACGCGATATTTTTTTGTTTTTAAAATAGTTCAGAATACGAATATATTTTGCTACCCCTTAGGTAAAATATTTAGTTTGCTACAAAAATATAGTGAAGATGATGGAAGCGGTAAGGCGGAAATAAAACTCTTCCAACCATTTTTATTTCTCATAAAATGTGTTTCATTCCTTGCGAGGCACCAGAAGAAAATTAGCTTTAAAATAACATTGATGGTTTGAGGTGTGACTTAATGATTGCTTCATTTTGAATAAAAATGTACTTAGTATAAAAAAGTAATTAATAATGCTTAATTTAAAATGAAGCAATTTCACCAAGTCACGCCTCAATCCATCAATTTAATAAGGTGTGCTAGTACCGCAAAAAAGGCAATCCTATACAGGAAATTATCCATCAAGTACTGAGTAGCAGGTTTAAACATCTATCTCAATGCGTAGTTTTTATCACGCAAAGTTTTTTATTTAAAAGACTTTAAAATAATTTGATCTTTCGGTGTTTTAAATAATACCCATGAGTAGAATTGGATTGGGAAACATATATTTTGTTTTTACTCACATAGGCTTAGGCGGTTCCCGAAAAAACCTCTGGCTTTATTAAAAAGATATTCTTATTATAACTATACTTCGAAGTTTTTTCATTAAAAATATATAACTGGATGAAAATTATTTTTTATAGGATCTACCATATTAATTTAAATGAATCTACCTTTTTTTTCCATTTTGCTTCAATCTATAATCCCCCACCTTGACCTCTTACAATCTCTGCATTGCAAACTCCTTGAAACCGCTCCCCTGAATGTGAATGAATCATACTCCATTTGGGTGAATTTTTCCGGAATCATCTAATAAATTTGTTATTTTGCGGACTCATGCAATAAAGTTAGGGCGTAAAGTGCAATTGTTTCCCGCACCGTTGCCATTCATCGCCTCAAAATCCCCTTCACGAAACTAACGAAATGATTTGATAAAAACAATAAATTTCCTCAAATTCACGAAGAAAGCGAATTGAGCACAAACTTTTTTGGGGCAATCTTTGGATATTAGTACTGGACCTTTTGCTACTAAATGTCCAAGTAAATCCAATTTTGACCAACTAAATTAATGTTTTCATTTTGCTCTATGCCCATAGACTCAATTAATTTACCTGCGTGGATAACCTTGATGCTTTTGCATATTTTTGAATAGTTTTGTTTTTGGTTGATTTTAACTAAAATATTGTTTAATGTGAGAGAATTTTTTATAAATCACATGAAACCACACGCTGATATATTTCTTTTACGGGTCTAACTCAATTTACCAGAAAAAGTCATTGAAAAGCATCATAATAAATTGAAAGTGAAATTTTTCCATTATTCGGAAAAAAATTCGGACCCCAATCGTGCGAAAGATCCACAGAGAAAAAATCATTCGCCTTGACCGGGATTCGAACCCGGATCCCCCGATTTCCGGTCGAGTGCTTTGGCCAGTTAAGCTATCGAGGCGTCATTCTTCCCTGTGGATATTTTCGGACACTACCGGAATCGGGGAATCCGGGTTCGAATCCCGGTCAAGGCGAATGATTTTTTCTCTGTGGATCTTTCGCACGAATGTGCATTGCGGGTGGCTCCCGTGAAGGTTATCACCGCGGCTAGTCCCGGTATACTTTAAACAAATCTGACCTCAACTTATGTGTTAGAGCCTATTGACACTTACTGGCATGTGTGGACTGCTTTTCGTCTACAGCTCCACATTTTTTAAACTCTTCCCTTTTTTTGCTTAGATAGAGAGATGTTCTCGTCCGGAACTTTTTTGCGCGCAAAACCTTGAATCTTTCGACCCTTCTGCCGAGAATGCGTATTTATACCGCATCATTCCACGAATTCGAATAAAACTCGGCGACACATGTATCAGCGTCGGAGAGGAGGGTGGCGTGAGGACCCTCGGTCGGAACTAATTTTGGCGAGAATGGATCGCAAACATCGCCCCCTCGACCGTCTCCCTCCCTCGAGTTATTTTGATAATTCTGCCACTTTCCTCTCATTTCTCTTGCTTTTAAACGTGTGTACCCTTAGTTTATCCACACAAATCGTTCAACAACATGCCCCCCTCGCAAAACTTATACCTAATATGGAAGAGAGGAAGTTTCTTCGTTGGTTTCACATGGTTCTAGCAACAACGACATTGGTATCGAGAAAAATATTTCGAGTTCTTGCTATTTTTAATTTATCACATGCGTATTTGATTAATTATTTTACTAATCACTGTTATCATTATATAAATAGCTTTTTTCCTCCAAAATGCGGCGTTAAAGTAATTTTTTCGCTCAGATCATATTTCTAGTTGGAGTTTTACCTGCTAACGTTACGACCGACCAATGCAACGTGACGGCCATTATTTGGAAGCTGAGTGGTGATGTTATAATAATGAATTGAAGTTTCATTGAGAAAATATTCTGGATTCCAATTTTGGTGTAAGATAGGACCTTAATTTTCTCCCTAAGGCCTAAAGGAACCGTGATTTTGTTTTGTAATTGTACACATTCAAATCATTTACCTGCCCCCAAATTTCGAGCACCGATCCGTCGCTATTGAATGGCGACAGAACGATCCAATGTCGAATGATTCAGCTCTAGCGTAGGTGCTCACCGGGGGTTTCCCAAATGGAACACTTCCACTGGGAGCTAAAATGAGTTTCCGACCAAAATCTCAATCAATTGGAGCCTGATTGAGGAAACAATCGAGGTACTTTAAAAAAAATAATGTGATGACTATGTAATTATTTGATACTACTTTTAATAATTCTGTATTTTCATTTGTATACCTGTATTTGATACATATAAATGAGATCCTTTATCACAGCTAATTTTCGACTGGGCAACTTGTTTTCGCGGACTCTCTGAGTTATCATTTCATTACGTTTAGCCTATGTGAGACACCTTAGGCTTGTAACTATGGTGCACTGATAGTCCCAAACCCAATTCATAAACATTTTCTAACAAACATTTTGTTCGTCGTCTTTAAAAAGGGTATTCAGTGTAGGGTAGCTGTAGGGTAGCTGTGTTCTTTCAAATGTCGAAGTCTTTTCCTGGAAAACATTGCTGGATTCATATTTATTTCAATGGTAAATTCATTCATTTTGGTGTTCAATTATCTCTTCATCATCTTTTCGAAAGTTTCTCAAAAGTCTCGCCCTCCAAGGATGCGCGTTTTCATCCCACCTCCGCGTTTTACTTACCTCTCCTCCGTCTTGTGACGTGCGAATACTCCACCCCCTCCTTCCGCTGCAATATCTTACCTGAGCCACCGTCAGGTGACATATTAGTGCAAGGGCCTTGGGTGGCGCTGGTGGGGCGACGGATCTTTTCGGAAGCACCTCGTCCGCCGCTGGGGAGTTGGATGACGACAGTAATAACGTGAGTCTCGGTGATGGAGATGGGCGGGGGAGGAAGTTAAGAGGGGAAAGACGGCAGGAAACTTATGGAGGCGGTGGAAACTTCGCGTGGGGGGCGGGGGGGATTTATTTCGGGCTCACAGCCCTCCTCTCCTACTCCCTTGAAGTCTTCACTCGCCCTCTCTCTCTCTCCGCTGGGTCCACACAGAAGCTGGCAAAGCCGTCGGTGGGGTAGGATCGCGAGCGCAAGACTACATTTCCCTGGGTATTCGCCAGGTCAGGCCCCTCTCCCTCCTTGCCTGGACCGTCTGAGGGGGACCCTTCTCCTCTCGCCCATAGGCGGCACCACCGTCCACACCGCACTCAATCCACACCAGTGTATCCTGCATTCCCCTTCACCTTCCGCGCCATCATCTTAATTATCCTCGGACACTTTTTTTTGCTCGTTATCTCCTCCCTACTGTCCATTTACCCCAGTGTGTGTTTTCCCTAGCCTCGACCATGCCTTCCTTTTCAAAGACATACCTCTCTTTAGTGCCCAGCACTTTGGGTATCATAGCACGTTTATACACGATATGGAGGGCCGCCCTAAGGCATTAACCCTTTCTAACCCAGAGCTACTTCGGGGAGAAATCAAATTTCAAGATTTTTCATTTTGAAAACTTGAAAATTTTGTACTCAATCATGATTATCATGTGAGCTACATACTTCGCAATTAAGCTTTAAACCACAAAATAATGCTTAGTTTAGATATTTCCGAAATGGAGCTGAAAATTTACACAATTTTGATGTTGCTTAGAGGCAACATTGGGTTAGAATGGGTTAAGGGGTCCGGGGCCATTTTATCTCAGCGGCTCTTTAACACCGAGGACGTTTTCGGGGGCTCCTTCATTGTCCTTTCTCCCTATCCCTTTGACGCTCCCTCGGAGTAGTGAGGGCCTGGGAAGAAGTACGCATTCGTCCCTCAGGGCGACCTTGATGACATGGGTCTGACTTTACAGTCATCGGGTCCTATGGCAGTATAAAAGAGACGTCAAACAACAGTGAGCTGATTCAGTTGCTGGAGTCAATATTTTACGGATAAATATGTTTTTCGAGACGCCTGAAATTGTGTTGCACTCATTAAACGTGGTCTCTTTGATCTAACATTGCGACGAATTTAATTTCATCGGCCTAGCTTTTCCACCACTTTAATCTCGGTAAATAACATGAAATCATATTTACTCCCTCAGCGAGTAGTGAAACCCTAACTGAGAAGAGCATTTCCAAAGTTTGATCCTTTTCCAGTGTCTAAAAGCTAAGTCATTAAGTTGCTCATACATGGGTTATCATAATACCAGTTTCAACAAGGGTCACAATCCCTGAATATTAATCATTTGCATTTCATCCAGCTTTCTCAGTATCCTTAGACCGCTGGGGAAACACAACAAATATTCAATATTTTATTCGTTAAATAATGAACAAACTTCTTGCTATTCGCTATTTTCACGAACGTTGTGCATTAAGATGGAACATAAAATTAATCATTAGGAATCTATCTCATTTCTGCGACCAAAATTACGCTACGATCCGTCATCGTCTCCTATCATGATGCAATATTATATATGAGATAAACTGGGAAACAATAAACTCTGAATCAAATTAAGGCTGGCCATTCTATCATTTCACGATTATTTCCATATCCTTAGTGGAACGCTTAAGTATGGCATAATATAATGGAAAAAGAAGTGTTTTGATTCTTTTTCCGATCTAAATTATCTAGAAGATATTATAAGTAATATTTAACAAAAAAAACAAGGAATTCACCACCTAAAATTCCAAAATTTCCATTCTAACATGTATTTTATCACCTAGTACTGCTTCATGCTAGGAATATGCTTTCATATATTGCCGGTTAAAATATATGCTATCGCACTTTGGGTCCCCACATACCGCAGTGTTGGGCGTTAGAGTTGAGCATTGTAGACTTCTAAATTTATCAGGATTTGAAACAACATGCCATAAAAAGTATTGAGTATAATCTTAATCAAGGAGAGGCCGTAATTTAAGCTATCTGTATGTTTACTGTACAGTTTCTTTGCCTACCAATGTAAAATTATACACGTTATTGTAATTCATATTGGTGTACGGAGTTATTCCACCAATGAGAGATCAGAGATTTAGAGATTATCTGAAAAAAATCTCACTATTAATCCATCTGTCTGTTATGGCGTAAAATTTTGTAATTCCTACTAAAATCTAACTGCATTATACCGTTCCTCAAATTAAAAAAAAATCAACGCCACACAGAACGCCTCATCTAGTTTTTCCACGAATGTATTTCGTTATCTGAATGCTAATCTCTTTCCTACTCGTTTTTATGCGTCACCAATTTATTTTGGGTGCGTCGACGATACATCTTGGAACAAGTTTTGTTGCACTTACCTGTACGCAGTACTGGAAGATTCTCCGATGATGTTGATTCAATAGAGGTATAAGGAAAATGATTAAGGGAAAAGGTGGAAATAGATATTTCAAAGCGATACAGTATTTTCTCAGGTATACGGTCATTTTTTCCTCGCCATATTGATCAATGGCACTCTTTTCCTCAAAACCCAGAGTTTAAGATCGACGCCCCCACAAGTTCTCATCGCTCATGTTCCCGCAAGTCATCAAAAGCGCGGAGTGGGCTGAAGGAGGATTGGTTTATTTTCGTGCTACCATCAAGAAGAGCCGGCGGAAAGCCAAAGGTCAACCCAAAGAAATTATTTCACTCTAATTCCAAGCCGACGCATAAAAGACTCCCCCTTCCCTTACTTCCCCTTTTCCTTGTCTGCATATCACAGGGCGTCTGCCCCAGAATTTCAAACCCAGGATCTTACTACTCCACGCTCTATTTCACATCTAGGTTCTACCACAATGACGGCAACTTTACCTTGAAGTATTCCAAAGCATTGTCATTTTAAGAAACGCCCTGAAAAGTTAATCAACTCTAATGGATGACTAGTGATGTGCTCTGCAGGAATATGCAAACAGGGATACGAGGCTTATTCTGCTTACTGAGATGAAGTAACGAATCGAAACAAGGAGCGTGCGAGATGAGAATCTTTTGTGGCTTATGCATTCACTTTAATCAAAGACTCTACATAATTAACATCAAAATAAATATAGGTCGGCTGATGGAGGTGTGAGTTACGATTTGGATAGCAAAATTCCCAGGCGCAGAAAAAATTTAAAACTACGCATTTCAAAAGGGCAAGTCTGTTTGGAAAAAAAACTTGGGATGAGAATTTTTCATGCGTATTTTTGAGGCTAGTACATTTTTTCGATTTTTGTGCGATGTATGAATATTAAGTACAGTAACAAAGCTATTTATGGATGAAAGTCTGAGGGATGGTTTCGGTAGCTTTGAGGATGCTCAGAAAAAGGGGGCGGTCAAAAAAAATCCTTAATGGTTATGTGACATGTAGTAATTCAAGTTTTCAATTTCTCTGTTATAAAAGGGAGTCAATATCGATTCAAATCGGGAAGTAACTGCTCTCTTGAGGATGAAATTAAATTAGGTTGCTTATTGGAAGAGAAAAAAGAACGAACCTCCAGGATATGCTTCAACAGATCTGCTGATTCTAAATTTCTCATACGTACTCCATGGAATCCTCCTCACAGAATTTATTTAATTCTGTAAACTGGATTTGCAGCGGTAAAATTTCTGCCGAATATAGTATTTATGATGTACTCATGAATTATTACTAATTTAAAAATATTTGAACTAGGTCGCCGTAAAATAGAGTTTTTACTCAAACGTTTTCCGCAGCACTGGAGAGAATGAATGATATTCGAAATAAAAAAATGGCAGACATCCCCTCCGATCGCAGCGTCAAATTCGTTATCCTCAGTAGATTCCCAATAGTTGATAATTCTCTGGAAAAATGGACGCCATAATTTACGCTTTATATGATATATGTATACGAAATATATATAACATTAATATGTTTCATACGATAACAGGAAAGGATTTTCCCAGTGAGGATTAAACTTCATTGGGAGTATAATCATTTAAGCATGATTTTTTCCTCTAGAATTGGTTTATGTCAAATATATCTATCCATCTTCATTTGTAAATATTAAGGCTATTTCCAAATACTTTGCAGAATTCTACTCTTTTTTCGAATAAAGTTTTAAATATGCGAAATACTTCTTTCACAATGTTGAATAAGATCACTTTTTCTCATTTAAATTTCATATCACGTTGCATAGAAGATACAAACTTATTTCAAATAACGTGTGACTTGTTCTATCGGCTATCACGAAAAAAATATCTCGCATTTCAGAGGAGAGCCCGAGAAAAGCCTTAAAAAATATTTCCTGTCATACGCCCATTGTCATGCCAATAATCGATGATTGATGCCTTGCTAAACATTTTTCCTCGCATCGTGCATTTTCCTTGCTTTTTCTACTTCATCGTGTCATAATATTATCGGAAATATTAATGTCTTGGCAGTATTTTAAGTTTTTTTTCGTCCCTCACCAATATGTAAAGAGTTTTGTAAATTTTGAGTTTCCTGCAAATTTTTAATGCATTTCTCAGGAAATTATGTAATGCAACGAGCAAATAGTGGTATTTGTGTAAAAATCCAGCAATACCTGGAGACATTCCTAATTTTTATTGAGGTAGAAATCCCACCTCGTGTTGCAATTTGAAATTTTCCATTTATGTGCTCGGAGTTACTTTGCCAAATAAGGTATCCAAGGTATCCTACTAAGTGGGTTATTCTTTTAATATGGTTTTCTGCCGTTAACAGAGTTGTATTTGCATTAATAAATCGCCGAACTATTATTACTCAGTCCATCCGTTTGTACGGTTAAAATGTGATCAGGTGTCCAGGCTGCGTGCTACCAATAGCAGAACGATTTGAACTTTTATAAGCAAGCAGATATGAATTCTGTTGCCGTGGCCCTGAGTTGAAAAATTTTGCTAATTTCGTCACAAGTATTTTAGCGTATTTGCGTAAAATGGTGTGTATTTTGTGCTTTACGTTTGAAACTCTTCTAGTTTTTCTTGGGAGTTATTTCCCAAACAAAGGTGTGAAAATGATCGCTGTAGTATCATCTATCTAACCAATGTTAACCTAGAATTATTTGCATTTCTCCCGGTTATTTATTTACATATTCCAAGCAGAGTTTTAGAAATGGGAGATGTACAATATGATTCAAGGAAAGGGGTGTAAGTAAGCAGAATTAAAACTGTGTGACGATCCTACTGCAAAAAATAATGAGGGTTAAAAAAGAATATATTGTTAACGAAGGAATTCCCTTTATGCAGAGCTCAAACTAGCCATCAACAGTCCCACCCGCCCTCCAGCACCAAATCTTCCTCCCGCCGAATTCTTTTATCTTCACTTATGACTCCGAACCGTCACTTAAGTTCAATTGCAATCCTTGCACATGGCTGCCCTCAGTTAATCCCCTCTGTAACATCTCTGTAATATCTCCTTTACCTATCTATGATAATTCAGATCGGAAGCATAGTAGAAAATTTATGACCGTGACTGTAACGTGTTGTTTTTCCAAGCTCCTAACCGTTCCCAACGAGCATATTTGTATTCCTTTTGTCACTCAATTATTTGTTAATTAATTCAATTGCTTTCACTCATCCGATATATTTATTTATTAATTTAATTGCTTTCACTCATCCGATATACATATTACTAATATTTATACTTTCCAGAGCTATTAGAGGTTTATTGGAAAAACATTGCAAAAATAATAAACCACTGCTAATCCTTGCATGCATGAGCAACATTCCTAGCGCCTCTTTGGCCAAATTTTAAGTATTCGATGATATTTGAAAGATGAAACTGAAGGTTTCCTTGGCCTCACCGTGATTAAGAAACACCATGTCAGCCTTGCCGTTCAGCCGTCGTCACTTACCCTTTATGCAGAGCTCAAACTAGCCACCACCCCCAGTTCCACCCACCCCCTAGCGGCCATATCTTCCTCCCGTTGAATTCTTATGTCTTCGGCTCGGACGTAAATAAGTTCGTTTCATTCGCCAAGACGTCTGTCTTCGTCACGCCGCGCACACATCCTCCGTTCGCCTCCATTAATCCTAACCTGCCTTTTCGCACGACTCGAATCCTACTCCGTTTTCCCTCTTCACACATGGCGCAGCCGTTCGCTCTTTTGCGGATGTCCCCTTGCCCTAATCAGCCCTTTTCCCTCCAAACCAAATTGCGACACGCTGCTTCCCCAACTGGTCGAATTTCGAGAACGTTCGGCACCGAGGAGTGATCTCTCGGGCGGTAGGGAAATTAAATTAGCACGTTTACAACCACGATCGAAACTGCGTCAAACACTAAATCAAGCGAGACAGCCTTTTGTCTGACGACCGGGATGCAGTCTGACTGCTGCGATGCGTTTGATCGGAGGAAAACATATCGAACAAGCGAACGGAGGAAAAAATATCAAGCAAGCGGCATCGCCGTGCTAAAATAAACAGTCCATCCCTATGTGCGGTTTAATTGTGATCAGGTGGCCAGGCTGGGAGCAACCTTGCGTGTTACTGATGGCTCAACCATGGGCGTACCTAGCGAGGGGCAGGAGGGGGCAGCTGCTCCCCCTTTGACGCAAAAATCACAGAAGTCTTTGACGAAAATCAGGACTAGATTGAAATGAAAGTTTTCAACAAATTTTCTTTAAACCCATGAAAAATGATATTAGTATAAGACATGTAACTAAAATAATTTTTCAAGCAAAAAATTTTAAAAATTAATAAAGCGCTGTTATAGTTTTCTTAAAATGTTGGTTTCATTCACCATTTCCATTCTTAAATGTTACAACTTGCCCCCCTCCCTAGTTTTTATCCTGGGTACACCATTGAGCTGAACAATTTGAACTTTAATTACCAAACAGATCTGTCACTGATATTAAGATATTAAGAATGGCATTCCTGCATTAAAGCCGTGACCATGAGTAGGCGTCATTTATCAAGATATTACCATTGAAAATATCAATAATTCGTTCTTTTATATTTAATAGAATAATTATTCTCATTGTAGAATATTATAATCGGCATTTTCTACATCTACAGGTATTCCAAACGGCATCGGCCTTAAAATGTCAGCGTGTCTTTTTTCAAGGATGATTTTTTTTTTAATGTTATTCATTCATAATTGATTTCGATTTTTCTTGAAATTACAACGGTTTTAGCTCTCCGTACTTGCAAATTTGTGTTTGTAATAACATGACCTTTTTATTTCAAATGGGAATCTTCTTTGGGAATTCTCAAGTAAGAAGCCTAGACTCAGCGAACAAATACAATCAAACAGCAATTTTTTTCTTATGTAAGAGGAAGCCTTAGAACGAATTAGCAGGTTTTTACTTCGAAAAATATTTTTTTTCAACATTAAGATGAATTAAACTAAACCATCTGAAATAAAATGTTCCGTTTGAATATACGACACGTAAATTTACTACAACCAATCTAATGTGAGTACCGTCCTCCTATCACAACTTATTCAGTGTGAAGCGCTAATTAAGAATGGCATTCCTGCGTTAAAATCAGCAAAATGGAGTATTTTTTCGTTAAATAAAGAAACCATAGTTAACCATAATTATTAGCAAAACAACACTTGAATACTAAATTATTCTGTCCAGTTCATACCCATGTAGAATCTGTGAAGTAATTTACGGAGAAACGCGCTTCGAAAGGCAAAACCATTCTATTGCCTCTTGCATTCCAAGCCAGTTCTCCGTGTTTAACATAGGCCCTCGAAAAAGGCATCTCAGCATGCTCTCGCGAGCCATATGCGTTGTTAAGCACCACCAAGATGAGGTAAGCGAAAGCCTATTTCGGGGAAAACCGCATCTTGAGGATATACATCCGTGGAAGCGGAATGGAATCGCATGTTGCGGGACAAGGCAAGGCGTAGGAGTGTATTGGGCACGTTAGGGGAGACGAAGAGAAAAATACAGTTCGGGAGAAAAATAATTTTTACGCTTGGTTAAAGATGAAAAAAAAGATCGGGTGAAGCAGCGAAAGCATACGTCGGTGCTCGATAGCCTCAGGAGTTCCATTAAAGTGCCAGCTGACCATTGGTGGGAAAATTACGAGCGCGGAACGCTGAAAGGAATTCTTCGGCTGATGGATGCTTCGAAATGAGATAAAGAAAAAGCGCGCGAGCAAGCTTTAGGGTGGATAATCATTGCGTAGGCAGGGTCAATGAGGGCTTGTTTCAGGATAAATAATGTTTAATGGAGTCATGAAAGGGCGATAGATCGCCGCGGGTATTGGGAGCTCAGAAAATGTGTGACTGGAATGTGTTTACAGCTCCGCTAATGATCACAAACCATCGGTAGAGAGGATAGCAATGGATAGAAATGAGCTCTGGCTCACGACTAAATTACATTTTTCCAATACGTTAGCCGATAAAAGTTAAAAATATTGATACATTCATAAACATACCTCGGTGAAATACAAGTCCATACACTGAAGTACATTAAAGAATAATTATTGAAGGCCGAGAATAAAAAATTAGTTTAGTTTAAAACTTCAAAAAATAATACTTTAAAAACAGCATGATTTAGAAGAAATTATAAGACACCCTGCATTTTTTTGTATCAATATGCAGTTAAGGAAACCTATGAGTTACATTGAGCAGGTAATGAAGTATGTAGGGCGGAAGATTATGTATGCGTTAAAAGATTAGCTTATGGGAGAATTGAGTGGTGAGCTAAGTCAAACCAATCTTAAGATTGATTACTGTTGATGAAGGAAACCAAATGAAGGAAGAAAGGAAATTTTAGACAAACACACCTTCTGAGAGCATAAAATATTGATGTAAAAAAAATTCAGTTTACTTTTGGCTCGTGCCGAGACCTGGAGTTTGTCGATTGCTATTCTAGCCCAAAGAATTCAGCAATTTGGAATTTTAATGTTACTCTATAATCACGTGTCTCATGTCTTGTATGAATATGCCCACTTCTTTGGGAATTCTCCAGTAAAAACGCTAAACTCAGCGGATAAATACAATCAAACAGCGATTTTTTTCTAATGTAAGAGGAAGCCTTACAACGAATTAGAAGTTTTTTACTTCGAAAAATATTTTTTTCGACATTAAGATGAACTAAACTAAACCATGAGAAGAAAAATTAAATTTTTAGTTTGAATATCTGACATGCAAAACTAATTATTTATAGCCAGAAATAGAAAATATTTGACGACTTTTACCATAATAAAAATTTTTGAAAAAAGATAAATCTCTTTGAACTACCATATTTGAAATTTATTACTTTAGGCATGTAATATTTCTGTTCCAAATTAAGTTTTTTTAGAAAAATTCCAAGAATTTCGTATGTTAGTGGCTTAATAATTGTGTGTATTCTGCAGCTTAATCATTGGAATGAATATTAACTACTCGGTAAAGTAGAAATGAGAGGGAGCGAAACGTTTCCATAATATAAAATGTAGATTCCATAAGCAAATCTTTAAATGTGGGTTTTGGAAGTAACATAAATTCTACGGAAAAGCAGATCTTTCTTGTGAATAATAATGATTTAAAATGAGGTTAAAGCATGATGATATAGCGTGAAAAGTTCCAATGTCGTCCTGCTCACCAATACAGATAAATGCATGAAGAAATAAATGAACTGTCGAAAACATCCAAAGAATGCAATTGATCGAGAGGAGATTAGAGGTAAAACGGTAGGAAGATTTTTGAGAAGGAGGTCAAAGTGGCAGGACGGAAGGAAATGGGAACGAACTCATTAAAAGGAGAGGCGGAATGGACGAGAAAGGGTAAAAATTGGGGCGAAGAACCAGATACGAAGACCAGAATAGCGATGGACGGAGATTTTGGGAGAAAGGGAACGTGGTAACAACAAGAGAGAGAGTGACCTCTTTCATTGTTCCACCTTGTACCGTAGTCAATAATTTTATTCTTGAAATGGGTCGACTTTAAGGAAAATAGGTCGAGCAGTGAGCATAAAAGAACCTAAATGTCGATTAGAGTTAAAGTGAATCTAGATATCGATTGTGTGAACAAATTGAAGTGCGTCGAATGATTTTTTTCATAAAAAGAATGCGATAGAAAAGGTTGAGGTACAACTATCAATAAATATATTCTAAAGTTTGACGATATTGCTTTTTATTTCATTATCATTTCAATGAACTTATAAATTTTGATTAAAAGAATACCGGTGAACGTTTTGTGCGAATGTGATTCACTGCAATTTTCATTTCTGAATTGATCAATTTACTACAAGACACAGCTGCAATTTCATGAATTAAATAGTTGGATTTAAATAGTAAAAAATTGTTTTGCACTTAATCTTTTCAATTAAATAACGTATACTTTGCTTATACTGATCAATAAGGTAATTGCATTAAATTTTCTCATTAATATAGAAAATCTCACGGACCTTTCGTGAAATGTTGTACTTTATGATGGACACGAAATTTGAAATATGGAAACAGCAAAAAAGTTTGATTGTCAGCGGGAAAATGAGAGTATTGGAAATAATGTGACACGGAAGAGCCGTAATAATAAACGTTTTTTAGTTACCCCTCAACCAGAAAATGTCGAAAACAAACACGAAATGGGGATTGAAGAGCCCTTACCATTATCTATGCTTACTGTAAAATATAATCACTAATTATTAATTTTATTCTGATAATTTCACATTCAGAAAATTTCATTTCGTTCCTATTTTGTATGAGTTTGTGTTATTAGTAATCATTTTGTTGCATAGGGTCTCATTATGTCTTCAATACGACAGTAGCAATTATTTTCGACATATTAGACGAATTGAAGCCCGAAAAATCTCCGGGTGACAAATGTGATTGGGGCACAGATAACTCGGTAAAGATCAGGCGGTGGGTTTTTATGGAGAAGGTGGTGAAAAGATCGCTAGAAATGTTTGAGAGGACTACAAGGGAATGAGGATTTTGGAGGGAGGAGTTTTTGGCGCTGAAAGATGTTGATACTGAAAATGGAATCACGTTCTCCCGGCTGAAGCACTATAGCGGGAGAGAAGAAGCCACGTCAACATGATAGCATGCTAGATTTATTTTGCGAAAGCGTAAGATTTATATGCATATAGCTGGAGAAATAACGACTGCGTGAATCCTGAAGCTTAAAGAAGCATGTTACATTGTGTTACAAGCTTGCGCCACAGCAGGTAATTTTTGTGCTTGCTGCAACCATAGAAATGGTCGTGATGTGGTTTTAAGTAGTTAGTATTATGCATTTAATGTATCAAGCTATTTTTGTGGTTAATATCCAGCTGAAAATAGAAGTCATATCTTGTTTTCCAGTAAAGGTGTTATAATTTAGCATTCAAAACCATACACGCATTCAGTAGCACATACATTTAAATGATGGGCAATGAACGATAATTTCATATTTCGTAATACGAGACCAACTAATGTTACTCTTACTTGCATTAAAGTTGATTTTTATTCAAGATATTTCCTTCGGAATCAAAATATTTCAGACAAAACACAGCCATTTTATTAAATAGTTTATCTTCAGTCAACACGGTTTAATATTTTTTATGACTATTGAATGAATAAGAATTGAGAAAACGGAAGAACCATTGATTCGCGTTGGCTAACAATTGGTGAAATGTAATCTGACAAAATTTTCGAGGCTCAATTATAATTAAATTACAGAAATTATTTTTGAATGACTTTAGTAGCTGTTAAACGAAATAATTTTTAGCCTTATAATGATTTGGACTATTTGAGAAAATAAGTCACATTTGTGTTAGAGTGATTGAAAATATTTTACTTCATTTTACTTGAAGTAGAATTCTTTTGGATCTTAGAAACAATAGATATTTTTATAAGCAGTGAAATAATGAATAGTTTGACCTTGCGTTTCCATTTTTATTTATGAATGTGATTTTCCATTTTCAGTTGTGTTCAAATTATGGTAGTTTTCCGCAGGCATAATGTTTTTAGCATCATGTAGGCCACGTGAGGAAGCTACTAAGAGCGCAAAATATTAAATATTTTTGAGCCAGTACAAATATCAGCGAATTTACTCATTGTAAATGTCATTTTCTATTGGAAACTAATTATTTATCCAGGGAATCCTTTTTTTAAGCGACGAAACTTGACGATTACGATACTAAAAATGCTAATTCAGGCATTTTTATTTCGTTATAACCTAGTACGAACACCGAAATTTTTCCCCGCAGGGAAATGGAATGTGGTCGAAGGTAATTTGATATCAATGTTGGAGCCAGACATTCAAAACTTTTAAAACAAAAGCCAAATTTAGTTTCGGAGACGGTTTTATCTTTTGGTGCATGTTTCAGATAATGTGTGATGCTCAGATTCTTCTCTTTTGGGATCTTAAAAGACAGGGTTGTTAGAAAAAAATACCCAGGTTTTTTTTAAATGAACTTTTAAATAGTTCTCCGCTGGCCTTGTCTTGCGCTCATTTCCTCCCAAGGATTCTTAACTTATGAGCTCACAGCGTCTGAGATACAACGTTCGTCGCCTAACCAGGAGTGCAAAACAGGATAAGGGGCCGAGAGGAGCGATATTCTTTTCGGAAGCTAGCGAGAGCTCCCTCTCTTGCACCCAAAAACCATTTATCCTGCCCCCACCCTAGGCCCCTCGCCCCCTCCCCCCACCCGATCCTACCAATACCATTGCTACCCCCATCCTCGCCTTCCCCTCCCTCTCACCCCTCCCCATTCACGCCCCCCTACCCAAGAGCACAATAATAGCCGCTTCACCTGTCCAAGCTTGGGGCTACACCAATATCCCCGGTCTTCCTCAACCCCTCCTTCACCCCATATGGCCTCTTCCACCTCCCTCCCCTCCCTCTCATTCTCCTCCAACCCCTTCCTCTACCCTCCACTGCTCATCTGTAGGTCGCCCGATTCCCTCGCCACAGGGCTAGACGTCCTTAAAACTCTCCGGAATTCACCAACCCTTCGGTTGCAGAAAGAGATTCTCCCCGAGCCGGCTGGAAATCGTGTCAAACTCCTAATTTTTTTCCTATTTAAATTGATATGTCTAGTGTCTAGAAAGTTAATCCATTCCTCTCACCCTCTCTCCTGATCTTCTGATGAACTTAAGCAAATTTTCAGAGTGGATGAGGCATGGAGAAGTATTATTAGGTGTTGAAAACTATTATTAATCTTTTCTTTCAATTCGACATAAACTCCTTGCAACTCGAACGTCATATCGTTGCATCACTGGGTAATGATTTGACGTCAAAATTTATTTCAATTCTGCATTTTGCATTAGGAAGTTCATGATAAATCTCATAAATTTTCCTTTTTAATTCTCATCCATTTGGTGGATGAAGATGAAAAATTAAAAAAATACGACACTTACAATGAAAGAAAATACTTAGTTACTTAAAATAACCTTGTTACTTACTCCTAATAATGGACTTTGATTTTTATTTCAACCTACGTATAGTCATGAGCAGTTTTTCAGCGTATCCAGCGAACGCATTGTTTTCACGACCCTCTCCGCTGTCAGAGTTTTTACAATTCGACTAAAAATAGAGATGTTTCCTAGACAAAAGAGGAAGTGGAACTCAGGGAGTATAGTTCTTAGCAGCTCCTTAAAATAGCTTCTTTCGCCTAGTCGCCAATGAATTCCTACTGACACCTACCCCAACCTGTACACAATGACTCATTCGGGGTGATTACTTTGACAGGTAGAAATATGCGTACTTGGGTCGAAATAAAAATATCTGACAACCTGTATATATGATAGTATCTACTCTGCTATTTCATCATAATTCAATGCGAAAATATCAATCTTGAAGAATATTTTTGTGCTACATTACCTGATTTACTAAAAGATTTTCATTGGCAAAAGGGGTAGGAGAATGTTTTTAACCCTCTGAGGAGTTTAGATGAATGATAAAAAGTAGGTCAAAAGATTTTTTCCAAAAATTTCTTTGAGGCTTCATTTCGCAGGTGTAAAGCATGCTCTATGCGCTTCACGTTTTAAGGAAGAACTCCGAAAATCATTGCGAATTACTTACTAAATCGATGCAGAAAAAAGGTAAAATAATCTTGGAGAGTGGCTTCTTGAAAATATTCGCGACATATTCCACATATCTATGAAACATTTAACTAAAAATGCAAAGGGGGGTAGTACTGCGGTATTTCTTAGCGAGTAGAAAATTTAGTTAAATGTATCCTCTTACAGATACGTAAAAACAGTCCGTCTCCAAATTTCGGCAATCATAAAGTAGGTATAAAAAGTCCTCCTTTTACATAATAAATCTAAAACATTTCAGAAAACGACTCTCATTGGATTATTAAACTTAAAATAATTGATATTTTTCCACTCTATTGTCTGTCCCAAGTCTGATATAAAAATGTTCTGATACGTTTTCAGAATAATTTTAAATGGCTGTATGGAACAGGTTAAAAATAAAGGCTTGTAGAAGCAGTTGAAGAGCAACTAATAGTGTTAGCTGTGCAATTAGTGACTTTTTGATGTGCATTGTCAAAAGCAATACTTTTCTCTCGTATGTAACTCTCAACTTTCCAGCTAACCACTGCCAGAATAATTTTATCTAAAAAAATCATGCAATAAATTTAATTTAAATAATTCACATTAATTTTCAAACTTTTTGTGCATTTAGTACCAACATACAACAGTACATGGCATAACAAGAAATGAATATCACTGGCTAAAACGTATACAATTTTTCTGAATCAACGATTGGACACAAATTAATGCTTCGGCGAATATACTGTCAACTGATAATGAAGCTTAAAAACATCATAAAAATGAAAAACGATTAGCAAATATTAATAGAAGTACATGTACAAAATGTTATGGTCACTGTGCTAAGAACGTCAAATAACAAATGAAAGTTTACCTCGCACAAATGCATTTCCGGTATATTTCAGTTTAAGATTTAATGATTTACTGCATTAGAACTGTTGACAAGTATCTCAGTGAAAATGCGTGACACTTGCAATGAAACAGTGAAGAGGATAAGGACGGGATATTTTTCCACTTTTTATTATTTTTCGAACGAGTACGTTTATTATAAAATTCTTCTGGTAAAAGAAATTGCTTGAATAACTCTTTAAATCACTAGCTTGATAAAATATTACATTTTCCCGTTCAGACGCGGTATAAATATATACACAGGAAACTGCTGCTACAGAACAGCAGACTTTGGTGGCACCAAGAGTGCTACAAAAGATAGATATTTCTTAAGTACTATTCCATTGATACAAAATTTTAAGATATTTATCGTGTGTTCGCGTGTTTGCTTGTGTGATGTGTGTTTGTTTGTTTGCGTATCTACGAGTGCTTTTCTGTTCTTCAAGAAAAAGCCAGTAAATAAATATACGGTGTCTAAAATTGGCGAAAGTTTCAGTAGCTTTCAAAAGATGTTTTTTTTTCTTCCATTCAAGGCCTTGTTTGTTTTCCCCGCGTTAAGAAAATATAAAACCCTCACACGCGATCAAGTCTGGCCATCGTCTTCGATTTCATCGTCATCATCGTACAAATTATATAATATACATTTTATATATTTATGCTTAAAAACATTTCCTAGTCAAGCAGAAGGAAGCTCGTCGGTTTAGTGCGTCACTAGAAGCTGACCGTCTTCTTTTCGGAGGAGGCCGATTGGTGGATGGAGGTCTTCTTCACCCTGACCGAGGTGGACGATGAAGACACCGCACTTCCCGACCCGTCGCCCACCTCCGCCGCCTCCGCCAGTCGGGCCGACACCATGGCCCTCCTCCCGGCCCTCCCCGCCGCCCTCTCCGCCAACTCCTCCATCTCGTTCTCGATTTCGGCGATCCTCGCCCGTGACTTCTTGGCCCTGAGCGCCGCGGCCGCTTCCTCCTGGGCGTCCGCAGCACTCACCGCCTCCAGCGCCCTCCGCGCCGCCTCCGGCTTCAGCGCCGTCCACTTGGTCATCGTGCCGTTCTCCAAGCCGTTCTCCTCCGAAGACGCCCTCAGGGTGCGGCGCTTGAAGAAGCTGTCGGACTCGAGGTCGCCCAACTCGCTGGTCTTGAGGCCCACGGTGTCCATGAGTCTGTCGGAGAGGTCGAGCTTCTGGTGGCGACGCAGGCGGGAAGTGATGGAATCGTGGTCCTCCATGCCATCGTCCATGGTCAGGGATCGTCCGGCTCTGGCGGCCCGCATCCTCTTCAGGGTCGCGGAGGAGAAATCGTCTTCCTCGTCGAGCTGTGCCAGGGCCTGGGATGCCGTGGAGTGGTTGGATGACGCGTTCATCTCCCCTAAGAAATCGTGGTCCTCGACTTTAGATCCAATGCCCAACATTTCCGGAGTATACAATCTTATCTTTTTCAATTCGTTTTCATGAATATTACATGCGCGATTGACGTTAGGGATTTTTTTTAAAGCCTGGTCTTATTTAAGTTATTTTCCGTCGTGTGCAACAGTCTTTCACTGCCTCCGCGACAAAAATGAATCATTAATTTGCCTATGACTTCAATTCATTGATGTGAAAAGAAGTTGGTCTATATTTATTACAAAAATAAGGCCAAATATTAAACAACAAATTGATTTTAAAGGTCTTGAGGAATTGCATTTCAAAGATAAATTGTTCTGCAAGACATTACGGTACTGGGGAAAAATGAATTGCAATTCATTTCTGCAATGAAATGAGAACTACTAATAATTGTTCCATCTGGAATTTTCCTCAGCAGTCATTGAAAGGAATTTTCTCTTTCTGTTGCTCACTTACAACATCGAACGAAGGATAAGCCTTCTCTTATTCAACAGATAAGTTGTGTGTTGTTCAGCTATATGTAGCATGAACTTCTTTCAAAACTTTTATGAACTCTGGCAGTACTAAGCCTTCATTAATGCTTCCGTGAATAATTTTATCTGAAAGCCGTTTGAAAAACTAAGAAATATTTTTGTTTAGTTGAAGACCTCTTTATTACTTCATTAGTGACCCCTAACAAATCCGAGAGAAATGAAGAGGTGCTTAAGCTATTTTCAAATGTTACTTCATTTTAATGAAATATATCTTAAGGCCTGTTTACACGATACATTAACACGTACGAGTTAATGTACGTTTGTATGAATGATTTTTGTGGACCGGAACGGAACATGTACGAATGCAAATTAGAACAGGTTCTTTTTTCTGTGCATGCATTCGCACAAGTTGGGTGGTTACACGGTGCATTTTGGCGTTCATTCTCGCGTTCATACATTTAGACATAACCCGTACGTGTTAATGTACCGCGTAAACAGGCCTTTAGAAGCGATAAGGGCCAATTCTGTTTTTAATGAACTTTTCTTGCGTCATCGGACTACTTTCTTAAAAATTACGAACAGCTCGAGAGTTTTTAACGTAGCACTAAGTGCTGTTTACTATCGTCTTAAAATCTATTCTTAACACCTACGGACCAAGACAATACTTAAACCAAAATACAGTTTCCCTCATAGCCAGTAAAGACGAAGACGCACATTTATTCCGCATGCATGGAGACAACTGCTCCCTACTGCTCCCAAAACTAACGCACATTCTTAACAAATGCGTATCTAAATTGATTGTCCTGGCTATGAAAGCACATAACCATAGCAATTTACCTAGATTGGAGTTTTAAATGAGACTCTCAATTTTTTTGCCGCGAAAAAATTACTATTAATTCATAGAGAGCAGTTGTCACCTAGTTATGGCTACTGTAATCGATATTCTTGCCTCTAAAAGCGTGATTTTCTACATTTGATTACACAGCTAAAAGGATCGAGCGTTTATTCACCTTCCTTTGTTCGCTGGCTTTTTTTAGCTTATTGCATGGTCGTTATGGTTTAAAATAGTCATTTTTCTGGGATATACTATTTCAGTTCTAGCATATTAATGTATATATTATCTGAGCACTCATTCAATGTTAAACGCCTTTTTTTAATGAAGTTCGATTTTAAAGCGTAAACTAAAATACTTCAATCAGAATTTTTGTCATCATGAAAGATCGCCTGGTAGTTTCCGTTGGCATCCTCTTCCGTTTGTAATATTCTCATCCCGGAAGGATTGAATATCACAATAATTGGCGGCTGGAAAGTTGTGAATGCCGTTTAGTTCAAAGCTAAGCTACGGCAGGTTAGGCATAGCTCAGTTAATTGCATTAAGCGCTGAACTAATAATTCAGTAAAAAAAGCATGTCACAATCAATAAAAGTACTATTATCTTCAGCAGAACTATAGATATGCTTGATCATAAATCAGATACAATGAACATTGAATTGATGGTAATCCATTTATTTGATGCTTATATATCAACATCAATTTCTAAATAAAGGCCAATTCTTCAATCCTTTCAATAATACATTAAAGGATTTCAAGGCTAATAAGATATACATAAAATTATAACTTGCTGTCACTTCAACTGAGCGAAGATACAGTGAATACCCTCTGATGTTTGTGAGGTACACATTCAGGATATTTTAGTGCCTCCTGAGTTGGGCTAAGTTTCAGGCAGTATTGTGTGCGTTTCATGGCAAAATTATTCTTCCTTCGGCTCTATAAAATTTTACTGCGGTAAAAATATTTTTATACATTTTATTTGTTTTAAAAAGCAACTAGCCGTTTACTCTCTTGAAAAAAAAACAATATAAATGCATTCGGATTTATCAAACTATTAATCTACGTTCTTGGAAAATCTCTTTTAAAAAATTAAAATAAACCTTTAAAAAAAGGAAGCGAACAAAGCATAAAACTGGTCATTTTTGTGTTTTGAGCAAGGTGAAACGCCTTTTTTTATTTTTGTTCTCCGATTCCGAAAATAATGAGGTATGTCTCCAAATGTGAGCTCCCCGCTTTTTGAGGCGAGGCAAGAACCCGTTACGTTTGAAACTCCCCCCCCCCCCCCCCTTACCCACCCACCCCGACCCCCCAAAAACTCTGAGTCATGTGATTAGAAGCGCTTCGGGGGCTTTCCCAGGTAATCCTGAAGCAGGATCCTGAGGGGCAGGCCGCCTGATCCCTTACCAAGAAGGGAGGACAGTGAACGACGTCTGGAGGGGTCTTCGTCAGCCAGTGAGGCGGGCCTCCTGTTCATGGCACTCTCGAGGTCCTCTGCCGGACGGCCGGAGTACTTCCTGTCCAGTCGGTCCACCATTGGCTTGTAAAGCTGCTCGCCCAAGCTGTAGTTGTAGTCATACAGCTTTGTTCGTGGTCTGCTCAGGGGACGTCTTCCTGCCATTTTGTCTTTTGTCTCGGAGCTGTTGGAAAAGGAAAAAAAATACTTAATCCCATTCGATTCCCGTTTCGTTTAAAAAAATCGTGAAATCGAAACCAAAAGCGTGTTCGACACTTTGGTTTAAAAAAATAAGCATTTGGTAATTTTCTACTGAATTTATCAATCAATACGCGACCCATTCCAACTCCAGGAACATCCCTTTCACTGGTGAAAACCCCTGGAGTTTGCACCCTTCAGAATGACAGTTCGGCATTGAAAACGGGCGAGTGCTGGCTAAACATTAAATTATATAAAGAACAATTACTAACAGATTTATTTGTCCCTGCATGAAAACGATGTTCTACCAAGTCAGGCCCGAAACTGACTAATGCCTGTGTTTCATTGATTTTAATTCATGTGAAGCTAGCAAACTCATCCCACTTAGGATTTCCTTAACCATCAAAATGTTACGCAGAAACCTGATAATTTTCGGAATTATTTTTTTTATATAGAATAGTTATGGTTTTCATGGATCACAAAGCATTTGCATAAATAATACATAAATCATTTCAGAACGCGCAAAGCATTTTCGTGTTACATCCACCTCGATTACAAATTGGCCGTACTATCAAATTTTAATCTGTCTAAGAATTTCAGTTTATTGAACAACATTTTATGTTATTCAGAGTACACTTTAGTTTGATTTTGAGTTTCACAAATGCTACTACATTGCTAAATGTATTACTAAATGCAACAACAATTTATACATCCCGACTGTCATAAAACGGCACCATGATGGTAATTATTAATTACTTTTTTTGTCGTGGTATAGATTTATGCATACATTCCAAAATAGATGCTGAATATTGTTATATCCAATGATGTACGGAATAAAAATCAGCATTTTAGTTGCAGACACCGTTTACCATCGTAAGTGAAGTTGTGCCCTTGAACTTCATCAGTTCTGGCTAATTTTTGCATTCAAAAATATTTTCATGGCGTATCTATTCTATAAATAAAAACACCGTACTCCTTTTTCTCGAGTAGCTTATAATTTCGAGCCGCAATTGAGTTATGTCTATCTTAAATAGAATATCTCTATTTTCCTTACGTAATACACACTCTTTGTTCATTTTACTCAAGCTCTACTGTATTTATTAATAATTCAAACACTTAAAATTGAGTAAACATCACTGTTCGTACCCTAGACAGGCGAAAGATATGAAGTGTGTACACTAATCATAATGTAAGAGTGAAGAATGATGGGAAGAAACTCGTTTTCAGCAGAAGCTTGGTTGCTAGGTGCAACGGTGGACAATCACGTTCCACTGTATCCGTCCGGTGTTCCAAGAAATAGCCGTGCAATTACTTACAAATGGAACTCATATAAGACAGTGTGCACTGAAAAAACATGGGTAAGAAAACATCTAAATCTCCAGGTTTAAAATTTATCATTGACATCTATTCCAGCAGAACGTTTAGCTTTCTTTGAGTTAATGATATTCAAATTGCCATCACTTGGTTTAATGGAAATTATTCCAAAAGGAAAGATATTTTACGGACAATTAAAAAGTAAAGAGCTAACACACTTAAATAGTAACTTATATTTCAATTTAGATTTTTGTGGTTATTATATATGATTGGCGTTTTAGCCACTGAAGCATTTTTACCCATCCATACTGTAGTATTGTTCACTGAATTTGCTCTAGAGGTCATAATTTTGCCAGCTGCAACACACAAGCTCCAGTAGTGGTTTGCAATTCAAATACACAATTCAAGTGCCAGATCTCCAATTTGAAACATTCAACCCTCTCAATCAATGGCTTGGATATAATGAAGCATTAATTAATATTCTCCAAGTTTTTCTCTATATCAACGTAGTTGTAGCTATGCCTACTAAGACCGTTTACATTAAAACTCTGTAGCACAAGCATTCTTTTGCCGCACGCAACTTTTGAATTGCGCTTACGTAGTGATGCTCCGGGCACGTGTTTTTTACACGCGAGCCGAAGGAGATGAGGCTTTGTGTACTAAAATCTAGGATTACTCGGACACTCATTTTAGCCAGTGCAGTCACGTTCTTAAAAGAGTCGTAAAAGCAAAGTGAGCGTGGGAGTGGAATGGTTTGTTCATCATTTGGAGTGCCGGTGACCGTGTGACATATAATTCCTGCTGCATTCACTTTCAAATTTTTCAATAATCTCCAAATAGAGCATGCTTAATGCTTACCTATTTAAATGATCAAAATAAATTTATTTCACAACTCCAATGTTTTCAGGTGCGTTCATGTGTATATGGCAGTAAAGCGTCGGTTATTTCTAGCTAGTTGGCATAAATAACCCGTTGTATCTAATGCAGATTTGATCTAATTTAGAGTTGGATAGAGTTGGATTAGAGTTGGATGGAGTTGGATTGAGGGATAAAATCTTGATTGTGTGAATTTTTACGATATGAACGAGCATTTAACTTTTTTCTTATCATTTTTAGAAAGGTACACATGAAAATAGAACAATAACCAAAGAAAAATCAAAATTATGCATAGGTTCATAGGGCGCTCTTTTTAGCATCGGAAGGCCAGATATTATTAAGAAACTTCTAGCCCGTTGTTTTCCACGAACCTTTTTTTTAGTCGATTTCACTCGATTTTAAGCTACTCAAGCGAAAAGTAGCATATTTATCCTCCATCTACGTCGACGTTTATGTTAGCCTTTTCCTTTTTCACTGACCTTAAGATAAAGTTAAACGGAGCTAAACGGAGTTCATAGCTTCCGCATTAATAGATTTTAAATAGGTAGTCGGTGATTTTTTCACCGACTGCAAAGAGCCTGAATTTATTCTTTTTCGGAAGTCTGCCAAGTGATAAGACCGAAATAACATGTTGGAAAAAAACAAGCTACACGACCGACGCCGTTTGGCGCCCGCTCTCGGAGGTACGTAGCACCCAGCATGAGAAGCATGTTTCGAGATAACTGATAATCTCATTTATTCTATCTAGAGTGCCGTTAGAAGGAATTTAAACTGGAATTTTCGCAGTTGATTAATTTTTGCGTAATTAAGTAAATAAAGAAATATTCATTTTCTATCTTATGAAATATTTGAAAACTAAAAATAAATTTGGTTCGAATAATCTTTACACTGCATCATTTAAATATTTTTTTATTCAAAAATTCGGTCTATTCGTTGAAAGGACAAGTAATTCCATTTTTTAGAGAACTAAGTAAATTAATTACCCTAGCTTTACTCATGGTAAATCTAAACGTTGAAGATTAGTTTTTTCACTCACTTTCATCACGCTTGTGACGGAATGAAATAATTATATCTCTAGCTACACATTTGGAGAAAATAAAACCGTACGTTAAGTGAATAATAAGGATATTTCATAAATTTCTTGACGTTAAGAGCCCATTTATGAATAAATTTGATTAAATTCCCTTGAAACTTAAAAAAATATTCATCGAACACTATTTCAAATACATATTAATAACACTGTTTTCAAATTTTTACAGCAACTCTAGTGCTTGATAATTATTGAATTCTATAAATTTTCATGGTAGATTTCTGCACATATGTGATGACCACGCTGACAAGAAGCACATAATAACACGAAAGTCTACGTAGGCATTAAATATTCGAGTAAATTTCCCGCTAAAGAATATTTGGAGCTTTTCATTAATCAGAGAAAGAATTATCTTTGCTCTCTTTCTCTAAGAGGAAACATTAAAATGTTTATTAAAGTTTATTAAATAATACGTCTATTCATTAGAATCCATAATATGATACTAAAGATTAGGTGTATCCGGATATTTTGCTTTCGTGGTTAATTTATCAATATTTTACTTGTTTCAATACTTCATACAAGTTATCTGTTCCATTTTTAACCAATTATTTGATTATTCATTCAAACTTTTGCACATATTTTCACTTCTCGGGAAGTTTCAAAGTTGTATATAATTTCTTATTGCCAAGATAGTAATCAAAAAGGTTTTTGATACATGACTTCCAGCGGTATCAATAAGATTTCAAGTCGAGAATATGGAGTTAAAATAAAAAATTAGTGCGTCAGAGCTACGTAATTGATTGGAACTGAAATCAGATGAGTAAAAAATAGAGTATCGGTTGGCGCTTGAAAACAGATCAGATTTGTTTGGCTGCAGTCACCAAACTTTCTTAATTTAGAATGAATCAAAAAACGGGGTCAATCACTTCATCAGATCACATTCAAAGTTAATGCATGCTGAGGTAGCGTCGCAACAGAGACACAAAAGCCTGGGCGAGATACAACAATATATTTCCCCAATTCGTAATTTTAAGGCTCTAATATGTGGTTACCAAATAATAATTTCTGTCGAGTTTCTCTTCAAAACGGAGGTCTAATATCCATCCTTCTACGTTTACATTAGCCATTTCCCTTTTTACTGACCTTAAGATAAAATTAAACGGAGCTAAAGTGAGTTCATAGCTTCCGCATTAATAGATTTTAACTAGGGAGCCGGTGATTTTTTCACCGACTGCAAAGAGCCTGAATTTTACTGACAATTATCGTTGTTAATTATAAGACTGCTTCATTTATGACTTTATCTCTTATAAAATTTTCCTGTGGAATTTTAAGCATATAAATAACTACGAAGGCCAAATTTCCACTCGTTATTTCCAACAGATGGTTCTGTCTTTTGTGAAGTTTTACTTTTACGTGTTCAACGAGGCAATAATCATTGATGGGATACAAACCTTTTCCGTGCATATCGTCTTTTTTTACCGAAGTAATTTATTAATAATAAAAATTAGATATGGTTTTCATTTAATGGACATAACCAGCTATAAATTTTTTTATCTGGTATTTGAAATTTTTAAATTTTAACTTTAGACAGTTTTTATGTAAGAAAAACTAATCGTAATATTACTTTGTCGTGAATCGCGCCTTGAAATTATCTTTGAATTCAACCAAATTCCCTTTTTCAGACCCTATTCTGAGACTATTCATGGGAAAAACAAAGATAGTTCCCTAACTATGGTAATTGGGATTCTTAGTTTTCGTCTTTGGACACTTGAGGTTAAAGACAAAACTGATCGGAATTTGCGATGATTCACGCCTTGACATTATCCTTGGATCCGACCGCTTCCCCTCGTTTTCCTCCTGATCTGACACCATTCACGGGATTTAAAGATAAACAAAACTAGTCCGCCACGAGTACGAAAGGTTAAAAGTTTGAATCGGATATCGTATCCTGGATAAATGCGAGCGCACAGGGGAGAGTGAGGAAGGGAAAGGTCGCCTTCGGCTGGGAGCACATCCAAGGCGACGAAAGAAATCACACTTTCACGCGCACACTCTGGACACAGCACACAGAAACCCCCGTCAAGCGTCCTCACCTCTCTCGACGGGCGAAAAGCACTTGTCTCCTCTCTCTTCTGGTCCACGGGGAAGTCCCTTCTGTTGAAGCGCCCTTTTCCTCGACGCTCAAAAACACGCGACGACCTCTCCCAAGCTCCTCGTCGAAGGCAATCCGGAGATATGTTCCGTGCAGCACGCTGAGAGTGAACGCGACCGCCCTTGCTATTTGGGAACACTCTCGCCCCCCCTTGCCACGCTCCCCCCCCTCGCCTCACTTTCCTCCTCCTACTCACCACCACGCCCCGCAAATCTGCCCTCCCAACCCCCCATCCCCTTCTCGAACCCTGGAACCCCTCACCCCCTCCCCCTTACACTTACGCACGCTTCCTTTTCCTCTCGTACCGTCATCACCATCATCATCATTCTGTGAGGATCAAAGAGGGGTGATAAGGGGTGTGATATCGTGATATCATTTCTTAAAAATACCAGTTTAGCAGTAAAAAGTCACATGGTAATATAAATTTATTACGTAACATATAAAATGACAAAAAAATATTTTTCAACCTGTGGAAAGCATTTTTTTTATTTTGTCTTTTTATTTGTTTAGTTTATTGGATATAGATTAGTTCCTCTCTTTTTTGAGTGATAAACGTTTTTTTTCACTCACGATTACATCCTTTTTATGTTATTATAATGTCTCTTCTTCTTACTAATAAAAACTCTCTTCACTTTTATGAACAAATTTTTAGCAAGCAAACACGTTCGTAGTCAAAGTTTTTTTTCCAAATCTGCAGATGATAAATAATCAATTTTCAAAGAAAAATTTTGAAATCAATTTTTATGATAGACAGTAAATTCTCATTTTATCAAAGAAATAACGCGATGTCTCAACGGGCAGGAATGCCTCTTTTCACTCCTTCCTCCTCTTAACCAATGACCTCTCCCTCCAGTGGCTCCTACTCCTCCAGATCTCATTTACCATCTTTTCGCGTTCTTCCCCCCATAAACCCGCCCCGTCCCCCAGTAGCACCTGCCAGTCAAGTGGGTAATTCATCAGCTCCCGCGACTGGTCTACGTTGGCCATGTCACCCACGCGCTCCTATTCACGCACATACGAGGCAACTTTCCTGGTATATGCGAAGGAGTGGTAAAGTTCAAAGTCCCCCATAGCAGCATTACTTTCTTTCAAGATTAGGGCTGTGTTTCATGACAGCCCAAATCTACAACTCTGAACAAAAGCTTGCTGTCTCTGCCAATTATCAAGAGTATATTTTATTTACATTCAAGAGTATATATACATTCTTACGCCTACGGAAGTAGCTTGCAAATGCTTGACAGGAACTCCTTACAAGAACCGACATTTTTTTTATAATGCGTACTTATCGTAGGCGATAAAACTTTGTACCCAATAAGTTTATAATGGAACCGTATCAAATTTATATTTTCCTCGTTATTATTGGCCATAATTGAAAAAGTTGATAACGTTGCCTCATAGTGCAAACGCATTTTACACCTCGAAAATTTAAGATTGATCAACACGAGTATACAGTATCTCTAAAAGGAAAACTGAGGAGTGAAACTCATTCGGGCAATCAACTCAAATTCTGTAAAAGAAAAAGACTTGTGTGACCAAGTATAAATACATAAATTAGAAATATAAATACCTAGAATATGCTGTACAAATATACTATTAGAATAGATAAGTACATAGAATACATAAATTGTGTAATATTTCAATCCTACCGTGGCGTGAACGGCGGTTAAAATCGAACCACGGATTTTTTCCAAGTTCCTAATTTCCTATGGCTATTGTACCGGAGAGCCAAAGGTCGATTCCCGGTCTAGGGGAATTTTTTTCTCGTGGCAATTTATGTGGACTTACTTATTCTAATTTACGGTAGCCAGTGCAGATTTTATTTGTCGCTTTTGATGCGATATGCATATTTCCTCGGTATAATTGAGTGGTTCGAATTGTATTTGTGAAGAATTGTCTGCCTCACGTGGAATCTTTCTTATGTCAACAATAAATCTTTCAATTAAAAAGTTTTATCTTAACTTTACTTTGGAAATTTCATCCAATTTGAAAGATTGCATCCATCATGGCTGGTCTCAGTGGGACGGGGCTTTGCCATACACCTCCATTGATAATGAATCCATTGCTCATAGAGTTCTGATCCTGAAACTAAGCAGAGAAGAGAGCAGCTAGATTCTGCACCGCAAACCCTCTTCTTCACAGGAGGATCAACCCAAAAATGTTTCCCACGCAATCCCTGTTAATAGAGCAAATAGATTACAAAACAAGGATGGGTAAAATCTCGTAGGAAATGGCGTCCTTCCCGCGGCTCGTATTCAGTGTGACAAATTGGAAAAATGAGGGGTGCGCGTCCTGTCCCCACTGTCGACTTTTCATTTCCGTAGGTGTCACGCTGGAGATAGTGGAGGTAGTTTTCCTTTGCTTTCCTAAATATTGTTTCTGATGCGGCGCCGTCACTTAACTGGTCGCCGACTTGGAGTCAGTTCTCTTCCTGTTTGAAGCCCCAGAGGTTTTACTCCGCGAAAAATCTTTTTCTTGAGGAAGAGTTTTCCAGCCGGGTCCAAAGGTTTTTTTCATGCTGAAAAACCCCTTGGACCCGGCTGGAAACCCGAGAACTCTTCCTCCAGTCTATTCGCCGGTAAAACCTTAGATCCTTTAATCTTTTTCTTGAGCTAATATCTTCAGCTCACCACTCAACGTGCATCAATGAACTGTCAATACGCCACTTGGTTGAAAATCACTGTGATTGAACGGTATTGTTTACTTTTATTCGGGTTGAGACTTATTGGTAATTGATTCAATGGGGTAGTAGTAATCCACAAATAGCCTTATTTCCTCATAAAATACACTCAACAGATTAAGGTAAGGTTTGATGGAAGCAGATTTTTTTCAGATGCCTTGTCAAAATGTTACACTTCTCATCCCTGAAAATCTCTAACCTAACCTAGTCCTTTATCCTCACTAGTGCTCAGTGACTCAAGTATTTTTCATTCACTTTGGGTCGAACTCCTTTAAAAATTTTCAAATCAAAAATAAACTTTTTGCTATGCGTAATAAATCATAATGGGAAGTTTCTTTTCGAATAACATCAGACTTTTATTTACAGAGAGAAATTTAACAGAATATTTCAAACGTAAAAACTGTTTTTAAAACGTACATTACAGAAAAGCACTTAATTGAGGAAGGAAATTATCTTCGGTAAGTCATTGCAGCGACTGACTTCACATTTAAATTTTATTTTTTATTAAAAAATGAACCTAAAATATTCAAGTATTTCCATTATTTCTTTATCGAAGCATTCTTATTCACGGGGGACCTGAAGCATCTTCCTTTCTTTTCCATTTCATTTCGATTTGAGATCTTCCATGAATAATTTTTTGCTTCACCCTTGCTTATCCAGAATCCGTCGCTCTACACATAGTTTCCTCCCTGTACCCCATATGCGGATGCATTCTTGTTCATATTCTTATCTATCAGCCCCGTACGCTCTGAAAACCACCAATGAAACTCTTAGGTCATGCTAAAAATCTAACTCTATAGTATTAACCTTTTATTCATGCCTAATAATAAACCTTCCTTAGAGCAGCGCACGATGAGTCATAACTGGGTGACAGTTTTTCTCTCTGATACAGCTGAGCGTGAGTCATCGAGACGCGTCCTCTTCAGTGAAATCAAACGATTACATTCAATCTAAATATATGTTACGATTCGACGCTCATGACTAAAAGTTTCAAGCGCATTGAAACTAATGAATAATACTTTAATATCGCTTGAAAGTCATCCATGCACATGGGACAGACGTGGGAGCATCAGTCTGACTACCTGGTGTATTCGCTTGAATTTAATTTATGATTCAATTTCTTCTCCCTATAGAGAGATGCGATTCACTCAGACTGATGACGCTCCAGTTCTCAGCCATAACTTCCGAGAAGTGACAGGTTGTGAAATACATTACGAGTTGTCTCCTACGATCCTCCGCAACAAAGAATAGATTCTCATAGGACTGGGATGTGACAACGTCTCGGGAGCGCTGCGTTGTTTCCGACGGACCGGAAAAGTAGAGTAAAAAAGTCGGGACGAAACAAATGCGCCGCGATGTTTTTTGGGTCAACCGTCTCGGGTTTCTTCCGCCATGAATCTTCCGAGGAGCGGGTTGCGCTATTGGGTGTCGGGCGCTTATGCGAGCGCACTCCTGGTACAGCTTCTCCGTGGTCCATCCGCCAGGTGGGCCGCCGCCTTGGCACGTCGCACGCGCGTGGAAATAAATCTCGGAAAACTCTTGAGTAGCAGGTAACACGTTTATGATATCGCTTGCGAGCAGTGAAAATTATTTTTGGATCAGCCCAAAGGACATCCCGTGTTTGATATAGAAATCCTGCAGTTAAGAGATGCAGGATCAACTTCGCCGCGATTTATTTATTTTCTTAAAGCGAGTAATAAGCTTTTTACTTATCCAAGCTAGGGTAACATTTCGTAGGACGATAACATATTTAGTGTTTCCAAATAAAGATATACACTGTGGCGCCGACTGCATGGGGCCTGAGGGGGCCCGGGCCCCCTCAAAAATTCGTTATGGGTATGAGGAAAAAATGTGTCAGACTTGTCGATTTTCCCCGGAGTGTCCAGATATCGAGATTTAAGTTATCAGGGTTCTACTGTTGATCATATAACTCTTCTAAAATGCTTAAAAAACTTAAAATTCACTACTTATAAAATTTCCCGGGGATGGATCCCCGGTTTGGGCCCCCCAGTATTTTTTGTAAGTCAGCATCCCTGGATATACATCAATGAATACCAGATATGTATTTAACCCATTATATTGATTAATATAGTCAAAAGGTTTAATTATAGGTTGAAATCTACTTTCTCAAATTAAATCATGTTTTTTAAAAATCCTCTTTCAACTAGTTTATTATTAGGCTAAAGAAATAAGTAAAATTAGTATATTTTTTCATTTTCATACATATCTCCTCTTTCAAAAATGTTTATCACCATCCTTGTACACAATATATTTTTACGATCCGGCTGAACGAAGCACGTTGTTTTTCATTTAAGTTTTAGCTACCATAGGGATGGCGAACCAAAAAATGGATGGCCGAATGGCACGATTCGGCAAATTTATTCACTGATCTCTTGATATTATCTGAATCTTCGCATTCACTGCATATTCTCTTTAGTTTTCTGACGTGCTTTCTAGAATAAATAAGCTTTCAAATTCTCTGCCAACCAGGAAAGCTGGGATGTTTACGCGTAACACTCCGTGCGTGAGAAAATTTACTCAATGAATTTCTTGGCTCAGTAATTCAACGCAGATTCAAGAAAGCGCCAGACGGGTCTTGTATGTTATCGAAAGGGTTGAGGGATAGAATCCTGCCGCTGCATCCGTTCTTTTTAGAAAACCACAACCATACGGTCGTAGGAACAAACAGCTCGGGAGGCGAAGGATAAGTAATTAATTCATCTCTAACTATTGGTCGGCGCTTGATTTCGCGTAATCAAAGTAGTCTTCATAGTTCTGTATGGCTAGGCTTAAATAGCTTAATAAGTGAAATGATGGTAATCAAAGTGATCACAATGACATCGATGAAAGAGAAAAACTAGAACGTAGCATTTACCTTCGACGGCTTTGATTAAAGAAATTCCCATTTAGCATGTTTCGCATGAAATCTTTTTAGGATTTTAAAATACTAACACTTAATGCTTCAGTTGTATCCGCAAATAGTAACTGCGACTCTATCATAATGTATGGAGTTTTTTCTTTATCTTCTGCCACTATAGCTTTTGGTGTTACAACGTAATAGTATTTTTTTACCCCATTGAGAGAAAGCATTAGACTGTTTAGTGAGCGTATTGTCTTTTATATCAGTCATATTCTATCGCCATATTTTATGAGTGAAAAACCATTTAAGGTTTTAATTTTGAATGTGTTAATTTACTACAAAAAAATCATGTATTGGGACCGTAATGGACTCGTTCGTCAATTTTTGTCAAAGTGTCGATTGAGGTAGTGATTCAAAAATAAAGAGACCTGTATTTTTCCATTTCTCTATTCGTCGCCCACATTTTGAGACACACGCGGCGAAAAATCGACGGCTTCAACTTTTTCACGGATAAGTTGATGATGTCATGAACTCCTCCGAGCGGGTCATCCCTTCCCTGTCACTCTTCTGTCTCGCACATCCACCTCAAGTGGGTCGTTTTTAATTAGACTCTAGTGATAAATTCATTCCTTAAAAGAGCGTTTCTCATTTAGCGAGTAAATGAACCGGAACCCATATTGCATCAATAATGTTATCAACTCATGACAAGTGCTTGGCCACTTTCGAGTTTTTTTTATTTTAAATTTGTGAGATACTTAATGATGGAAATTTTGATCGACGTTACTTAAGCTTCTCTTCCATATACCGGATATTTGAAATAAATTGCTGTTTCGGGTTATAGTGAACGACCCCATTGATGTTTTAATTGATGAACTCGATAGATGAATAGGAAAATATATAAACATAAAATCCATGCATGTGTAGTCGGCTGACATAAGCGTATGGTTTTCGACGGTGGCTCATGGGCGAGACCGTAAATTCTCATTCAAATGTCGCAAAGTTATACCCCTCAAAAGTACACCCGCAACATGCTACATGCAAAAAATGTCAGTTTTTATGTTGATGATACACCACCAACTGTTCGACAAGCTGAAAATGATAGAAGAACATGACAGTCGCGCCATTTACTTCTGTCATAATCATAAACAAAAATATTTTTGTGAACCAGTTCGTCTTGGTATCTGCTGATAGTTTATTATTCATTCAGAAGAAAAATAAAAATTTCTCTTCATATGCCATGAATTTTATTTTTCTTAATTCTAAATAGTGACGAGATACCTCAGAATAGTTTATGTTCGTGTATTAAGAAAATACGTCCTTTACATCCAACCTATTTACGTGATTTCATCTTACCAATTGCTTAATGTTTTTCTTAAATTAACTTTTAATTGTTAAAGATCACTCTCTCTTTTTATATATCATTACCTTTTTATTTTGAGACTCCTAAATAAATTATTTAGCGATTGGGTTTCACTATTTCCAAACCAATGAAGTGCTAGCTTTCGAGATCACAAAAACAACCGCGGAAGCCAAAAAGCATGCATCCATCGCCTGTTTATGTGGAAAACAATAGGGCCAAACGGAGAGGATTATGAGAAAGTTGGCCGGTCAGCATTCAAGAAAGCCATCTCGGATTACATCACGTCCAAAAAGAATCGCTCCCTTGAACATTGCACTTGTAAGGGTCACCTCGGAACGATTTCGGCCGGAAACTATTTTCTCACCATCCTTTTTCTACCCCACTTCCCCCCCCCCCCCCCCCCCCCTCCCCTTCGCTCTGGAACTGTTCTCAATGACGAAACATGAACGCCCACGTTGTCCATCCATCTTTCTTCCGTGCCTCCTCCTAATGTTCTCGCCCGGCCAGGAGCCCCCCTATAACGCCGCCTCCCTTCGCTCGCCTCGACACGCAAATGCCCGCATATCCACGCTCACTCTCGCCCTGGGTCTCTCAAACGATCTCCCAAACCATTTGCCGTCTCACTCAACTCGCTTCCTTTCTTCCTGGCTCTGTCTTTTGAAATCCCCCGTCACGGAGACAGGAGGCGGCAAGTGGGCCAAGGGCTTCGGTCGAGCCAGAAAGCAAATGGCGAGCAAGAAGGAAGGAGAAAGCAGGAAGATTGGTGAAGGAAGGATGAGTGGAGGAAGAAGGGAAGAAGCGACTATGCGGTGGAGAACAAGAGTGCTTTCTTTAATAGTCGGTGTGTAAAACCACCGAGTCCCTTTGAAAAAACTGGTTTTTTTTTCTTCATTTCAACCGGGATTTTCAACATTTCAGCGGGGATTGCTGCATAAACTTGCGACTAATAACGCTGTACTCACGGTTAAAGGCTGTTTATGAGGTTTTGAGGAAAGATTTGCTTGGAAGGATTTGAAAGGAGTGCTGAAAAACGCCTTGCCGCCGCCCGTATTTTCCAAATTTTTTTTCGTGTGCATGTGCACTTCTTCCTTTCGACAAATTGATGCGTAGTTAAGGAAGGTACGAAGATCGTAGTACATTTTTAATGTAATAATTAACAAGGATATTGATCATTTTCAATGATTTTCTATGCCATTTCACCATTTTTGTCTATAATCATGCTTCATGATAAGTCTCAGTTTAAGATGAAACTGATGATAAATTAATATATTGAAATTTTTGCGGTCCACTAAAGAGTTACATTGAGTAGAGCCCATGTTGTATCATACAATAAAGTCTTCAGGTAATATTTTGCCATGATGACTACTTAGCGTTATTATGCAATAAAACCCGGTTTGAACTGAAAAAATATATAAAATAGAGCATAAAAAATTCACTAATTAGTTTCCTAGCATGCGTAGATAATTGAAAGTCAAGAAATATATAAAAAGTGAGTTCAGCAAAGAACTACAATTATGTGGGTAAACTTTTCTCGGGATTCCCACCGGGTTAATGTTTTAATATCGGCCAGCATTTCAAGTACCGTCTCGGCACTCGTCTTCAGCCCTGAAGATGAGTGCCGAGACGGTACTTGAAACGTTAGCCGATATTAAAATATTAACCCGGTGGGAATCCCGAGAAAAGTTTACCCACATTATTCGCCGGGAAAGCATTCAATCAAACTACAATTATGTTAATTACCCAATGTGTATGTGCATTATATATATTACCAAATAAATATTACCCAACTTACTTAAATATTTTTATTCCCGAATAAATTTCAAAAGTATAAAATTATATAAAAATGTTGATAATTTATTTTTTCAAATGATGATTCACTGATATTCCTGCCATGGCTTCACTACAAATATCCCCCTTGATCCAACTCTTGATGTCGTATTTCCGTCCTTTTCAATCTTGTAGCTTCCTTTCATCAGTTTTACTGGAAGTATTTGCGTCATTGCTGTGAAAATATTTATTTATTACATTAATTATAAATAACACATTTTTGCAGACCCGAGTTTTTTTAATACTAAAACATTTATTCTCTAATATTTTATTTAAAAAAAATGAAATAAACTGCCTAGTGGAGGAGGTCCACAGATGCAATTACATTTTCGAGCTGTCTCATTTCTCAATTCAACAGAAATTGTTAATAACTCAGTACGTCATCACGAAAAAGGAATCCCCATGATTATTTACTGTAGGTGGTGTTTCTTCATCCGACTTTTTTTATTCTTTCGTCGCTTTAATTCGTTAAATTAGCATTGCAAGAAGTGCAGCTAAACCTTAATATGCAACCTGATTGAATTCAAAATTTAATTACACATAATGGAAAAGCTAAATAAGTCGGCAACGTAAATATAAATTGTAGAGAAAAGTAAATTTTTTTAATGTGACTTTTCCTATTTGTTCATAGTGAAACGAAAGCAAGTACTGTTCCACAATTTTTTAAAAATTATTTGCTGCCAACTAGGTTCAACGTCTATACCGTCATTATCAAGACAATCTGTTTGTCTTGATAATGACGGTATAGACGTTTACATTAGCTGTAAAATATAGTCAGGGACTATATCCAAGTCATCTAAAAAAATTGAATACCTGAAAGTATACAGCAATCATTCTCTCATTGAAGATATGAGCTGGACAAACCTTTTTTCATAGTCGATGGCGCATTATCCTTTGCATTGTTTTCTTTCACTGCTGCTGTTTCCCTTTTTCTGCACTGTCCTTTGCTGTTCTCATCGTTGTCAAAATGAACTTTTATACCAGGGTCTTCATGTAAAGTCAGCAAAATGCGTCGCACTGATTGATAATTTGCTTTGTTCCTAATGTGCTCATTTTCCATACGGAAAAAATTCCATAGGAATCGCCTGTTGAGGATTAGACAATATTTTGTGTGTATAATTAAAACATAAGTCCACACACAATTGCATTTGATTTTAGATTTTGAAATTTAAATTCTTTACCAACCTGAATACTTCCACAGGAGAAAGGATAAGGAACATCAGATCCAAACTAGCATAACCGGATTGTGTCATTAAGTAAAGCAGTAGCCAGTTATATCTTAGGATGAAGTCTTCGGCGATAGCTAAATAGTAGTAACCCTAAAGCAAATTGAATTGGTTAAAATAAACGCAAATAAATATTATCATGCTCTCATTTTTCTAACAAAAGGACAGAATTTTGATGGATGTTACTAATTACAAGAACACTAATGGTGTTTTTTTTTTAATAAAAACTCCCAATTTTTTCAAATGTATGATGCGTAATTTTAAAAATTTAAGTGTTGCCAGCAGATTAGTCGATTGCATTTTTAATTAAGTAGGGGAACAAATTTTTATAACGATGAACGAAATTCTTCATTTCTTTTTTTAAATAAAAATCGGAAATCAAAATATTCCCATAGCAGTACGCGAATTTGCGGTCCATGCACGATATTACAAATTTATTTCAACCTCAAAGCATGAGGACGACATTATAATTAGCTAATTACACTTGGAAACTCGTATGGTGATTACTAAATGGTTCTAAAAAATCTGTCTCTCGTTTGATAAAAACAATATTGAGAGATATTTAATTTCAAGCGACAATGGAGAAGATATCGGTCTCTCATTAATGGGAGATGAAATCGAAATTTATGTTGTGGAAGGTTCATGTACCTAATATGCAATAGAAACTTTGAAATATACTTGCAATCGAGTACACAGGAGCAGTTATTGTACTTGAAGAAATTAAAATTTCTCACGCTTAGCCAAAATTAGTAAAATAACCCTCCACAGTACATTAAAAAGAAATATATTCCACTCAAATCAATATGGATCTCTTTTCCAAGTAAGATTATTAAAGCTATCAACTTCATGTGCCCGCGATATTTAACGCTTTCATCTTATAAACCTGAGTTAGAGACTGCCTGTGGTACTTATTTTTTTAGATGAATCCTATTTCATACATAGGAAATGATTTAAAGGCAAAGAGCACCTGAAATAGCTTCTGTCGGTAATCCTCCAAAATATTCCAAAACGGCGCTAGTGACCTGGGGTCAGTTACCTTAGTTTTTCTACATGCCTATTGTTACGATCGGAGTCTTCTACTCGCCGTCAACCGAATACGATAACTGACAGTTGAATTAGAAACCGGAACCTCCCATCGCGAATAATGAATGAATATTGAGTCAGTTTCAGTGATCCATTCGTTCCTAAAATTTTCTGAAAATAAAATTCTCAATCCTGCTTATTTCATTCGAAGAAAAGGAAATTTGGGGAAAATAATCGTACCGAAATAAGTTTTCTTTGAAATTTCCCTTTGAACCAAAGCTTTTGATTGACGCAAATTTGCGAAGGACAGTAAATCCTGAATAACCGGAGAACTGGAGAGATACTTGTGATAATGACCCAATTTTGGTTTCATATGCAAAGGTATATTTTAATTATACCCCGTTAAAATTCGCTACATTGAATGAACGTGATAAAGATAGAGGTACATTTTCTTACTGTTGTAAAAACAGTATTCATTCATTACCAAACAATTACATTGCATATAGCTTACGGTCCCAGTAAAGTTTACCTCCCACCCAGTTTCCGATTAGATATGCCTCTGATTCAACATGTCATACTTGATATTAGCTATATAATATCGTATGTAACCTTGAAAGAGCGCTAACAAATTTAGCAATGAAATGGATGGGAATACCCATATATCACAACATAAAATGATTTAAACTTCTGAGCAAATCGATCGAATGAATGTAAGCAAAAATATGTTAAAAAAACAAGTTGTCTTTCTTCCTCAACGTAGTAGCTGAGTTAGTTTATTGTTATGTGTCACAATATCTCTGTTAATTACAAGACGACCCATCATCACGAAAGAGCTGCTGTAAATAATAAATGGAGAAACGTTTAATTTTAAGTGAATTACCTTGTTAGGAAACATCCTTTCTTCTTTCAAAAGCTTATTCTCCCCTCTGAATGTGTCAAAAAGACCCCAGTCAATGATGACATCCCAGAGATATGCCCATATTGCATTTATAACACTAGCAAGGACCCACATAGCGAAGTAGGGGTTGTATAAATTGGACGAATAGTCACCTGTAAAGAAAACATGCTATCCGTTGAACCTTGAAAAAAATCCCTTCTATCACATCAATTTCCACCCGTAAATTTAAAAATTTAATTTCTCTGAGTGCTTCTTGACCAAGTATTGTATCTTGCGTTAAATTCAAGGTTTAATTATCTCTAACGAACGTATTGCACTCGCTGGGTAGAATAAAAATGATTTCATACCTTCTTTTATCCTAAAGAGAGCCAGGAATGTGAACACGACGAGCATTGTGCTGTATTTTCCAGCATTGGCAATGTGTGGAAATTTTAATTTTGTATCCCTATACAGTCTAAGACATTGGAGGAATCTAATGGCTGGAGGAATGGATGCAGCAACAGATCTTGAAATAAGAGCATGTTCCACGCAATTTGTGGTATCTGAAATCAATCAAATAATTATGGCAACAAAGTGAAAAACCAGACATGTTGTATTTGGTTTTGAACGAAACTTATCACGATATAATTTTTTACCTCCAGCTGCACTCCAGCTATCAATGTGTATATAGAAACAGAAGAAGAAGTGCCAATCCATAAATCCAAGCCACAAGCTTATCATTTGGTCTGCCAACCAGTAGTCCGTGAAATAAACCGGGAAATATGGCGAAACTAGGGTCCTTCCCTGAGAAATTCAATCAACACCGGCATGTTTGAAATGCGATTTCATTTTAATCAATTTATTTATTAGTAAAAGCTGCGACAAATTAAGAATATTTCCTCACCAAAATTTTGAGAAATCCAACACGAGCTTTGTACCAGAAAATGGGAAGAGGGTTGAGTAAAATGACGAGGGCGAAGAGGAACATGGCAAGAGGGAATACATAAGGAGGAATTTGGAGGTAAGACGCGTGCAGAAATCCCAGAATGCTTAGCGTCCACAGGATTCCCAAGAGACAAGCGATTTCTAGGACGTCGTACTTGTTCAAGTGATCCTTTGGGTCCATGTTAAAAATTCTAATGTGGTTCACCCTGTACTTTTGCCATGTTCCAAAGTTAAACGCTGTGAAGAAGGTCATTTCCACCAACACCAACGGCCCTCGATGGATGCGTATAATCACATGCCAGTCTTCGCCTCCATTGTAGTAAATTGCTGAAACATTCAAATACCAAACATAAAAATCAATTATTTTAATTTTTGAGTATACTGTCTCAATTTGGGCGGCACATGGAGGAAAACGGAAAAAGTAGCCTGGCTATCACGGAGAGAATCATTTATTCAAAGACGGCGTTTATAGTAAGAGTGTACGAGTGTTGAAAGAAATAGTAAAAAGTTAGATCAGGAGTGTAGCACTTTACGGCGCGGAAACTTGGACGCTGAGAAAAGAGAATGAGAAAAAAGGAGGCGTTCGGGATATGGATGTGAATGAAAATGTGGATGGTGAAGTGCCTGACATCGAGGAACGACGAATGGCTAAACATGGTGGGCGAGGAGAGAAAGCTTCAGGATGAGATATGGAGAGACAGAGGGTTTGGATGAAACGAGCACCGATAGGGGAGGGAATGCTAAAAAACTGTGGCAGAAAGGTTAAGCGGGGAAGTTAGATAAGTGGGGATGGAGAAAGAAAGAAGAGGATTTATTGATAGATTGAAGAGAATAAGTCTTCCTTGCAAATTGCTGAGGGAAAGTCATTTGCGGTGGGGGGCAAGCGGGATGATTCGTTAATTCCCCATGTATACCTACCTTACCCAATAAAATGTCTTTAATTACATTCCCAATTACCTGATATCACGGCGATAAGTAGCAAGATGAGCAAGCACCCGGCGTAAAGCCCAACTCTGAAGATACACCATTTCGTGTATTCATCGACAGGAGGATGAGCTTGGAGTTTTTTAATGGTGTTGTCGTAATCATCTCCTTCAAATCTATCAGAAATAGTCTCCTCTGTTCTGTTGATTAACTTTTGTGTTTCTTCATTGGAGTAAAATGCTGAGAATGTAACCTTATCTTTGTACCAGTTAGTTCCAGAGTCGGTTTGAAATATCTTTAAAAGACAAGATATACCAATGTTACTTAATGCTTAATTTCTAATATAAAAATCAAAACATTTGTAATGTTCACATTAATCGATATAGATTTACTGTGCTGGTGGGGTGCGTAGGTTTTTCAATCAATGTTTCTTATTTTATTATTTAGCATTTTATAATTTTGTGAGTTTTATTGTTACTAACAACGAAAACATCAAAAAATCTTGCTATTACTGATTGCTAGACTCCAAAATCCAAATAAAAGGTTTTTTTCCATCACAGCACACGATTCGGTGATAAAAATTGAGACAAAAGCTGTATTTCCATATTTTAGGTACTATTTTTATTAATTTTAACTCGCTGTACTCTGGATTATATTTTATCACTTGAATCAAATCAACTAGCTTCAACTCTCCATTAATTTCATCTTTATCGACCTTTAACTACAGCTGGAAATACTACTCACGAAATCGACTTATGCCACGGGTCTAATTAATACCTAATTATTCTATTTTAGATTAAGTTTCAGAACGTGATATGTTATCAGTTTACTGGATATATAATCGGAGATTTTTTCTTCTGATAGATAAATATATTTTCCTTCACTTTGTAACTGTTAATATATCTTCCTTGAATAGAATCCCAACCTGTGTGGTCGTGAAGTCTGAGGTTACGGAAATAGTTTCGGATTAACTTTAAAAATATTTCTGGCTGTGATGAATCTGCTCATCTGGAACATTAATTTGAGATAAATTTGTAATTTTATGCTTACATATCGGCTAATGATTCTACTATGATGAGTGGATCACGTTAAAGCGCAGCATCAAGTAAGGCCAATAAACCTGAATTCTAGGCACTTCGATACCTCTCTAAAGCTCACATGAAAGAGCAAAGCTCCTCCTATGATGGAACTTTTGCAAATCCAATGCTATCCAGTTATCAGGTAAAATATCACTTCCTTTTCAGGCTCCGTTTCTGGATGGTTTCGTACTTTCTTGTATCCCCTGTTTCCTCCAATTCGAATAACGAAGTGGGGAGGGGCTATCTTCACCGATAACAATCTGTAGCGAAAACGCTTTGCGGTAGTGCTCATCTCATGTTCAAATTGACTTCACCAAAAGCTAGCTTGAAAGCCTTCTGAAAAGTAATGACTCTCCGAAAAATATAATTATCTAATTATGACTTCATGAATCAATTTGAAAATAATTTATATATTTATTTATTAAAGATCTTGTTCTATGATAGTCGAATGAAAGAGTAAAATCCATTTAGTTTCCCAGAGCTTCAACAGTAATGAAGTTATGAAAAATACATTAATTAGATTTTTTCTTGCTATTATTATTAAAAAATATCATTCATTAACAGTTATATAAATTACCTTGCAACTTAAGTAATGAAATACTAGAAAGTTCTATTTTCGTGGAGCTATTAACTTTCAGCAAGATTTTCTAGGTAAAGGTCAGAAAGCTTACGTGCTTATGACTGAAAACTTAATCAGAAAGACACGTCTGAGGATAGCGGACTCAAAAATAAGGCTGCTAGATAGAGGTTAACGATGGTAAAGGAGGTTGGTGATTAATAAAAAGTTAATGATTAATTTAACCTGATTGAAGGAACAGAATGTAGAGGAAATGCTAGCAAAGTGTCTTATGCTGAGGGGACAGAAACGTGGACGCTGAGAAAACAGATGAGAATAGCCGAGAGGAGTATTAAATGCGGGCATAGAGTAATATTAACAGGATAAAATGGATGAACAGTAAAAGGAATATTGCCTGAAGAGGTCAAGCGAGGTGGGGGACGAGATAAATCTGCTCGAGGGCATAAAAAGGTGCAGAAGCTATGCATAGAGCTTCATCTGAGATAATAGATCCCTACTGAAATCCGTAATGAAGAGAATATTAATTAATTGGAGATGTGAGAGGAAGGCCAAGGACTTCAAGGATAGAATGAAAATCGATTGTCCTTCAGCTCAACTGAAGAAAGAAGTGCAATACAGTGACGGTAATTGATATATTTGCTGAGCTATCTTCTATAAAACCCTAACTTAATCACTAAATTGTCTATTTAATCTTTTTTTCGGTGCTTGACCAACAATCCAAAAATTAGCACATACAGGAGGTAGGTACTTCCTTACTCGAGTCCCGCACACAAAAAATCAAGCCAAAACTAGAGAGAGGGAAGAGCTTCTTTTCCAGGATAACTGTCCATATTTCCCTCTCAGTATGATAACCGTCGTGTTCGACTGTGACTTCGAGCATTCACACCATACAAATACGTACAAAATGGTGATATTAAATTTGCTCCGTCTCCTTACTAAAACAGTTAAATCTTGCTCAAGTTCAATGAGTGAAACTATTTCAATTTTCTATGTTTTAAGCCTTGGTCAAATATCAACAGTTCCTTTTTTAAATTATAAACAATCACATCTTTGTCTCAATTTTTAATCACTTCAACTGCGCAGCACCATTATTCAGCTGTTACACTTATTATTATGATCATGAGAAGCCACATAGTTACTTATGACTAAAAAGCATTTATGCTCTTGCCTTGTTGAATTTTCTTAGAATCCTCTGGAAGCCTAAAATATTTAAACTTTGGTAGTTCTGAAGATCGATGAGGAAGGAGTAAAAATCATAATAATTTATTTTTAACTCGTTGATTTTCCTTGGCGATGTGATTCCCTCAGAGTCATGGATATTTGAATTCCTTTCTGGTGACTTCTCCTCCAGCTGTGGTAATCTGTCTCCTTTTTCCCGAACTCTGTCACCAAATAATTTATGGAGGTCCGATTCAAGCTCTGAAAATCGTCTTTTGGCTTCTGCAAGTTTCTCTGAAGGAAATGTATAAAAATTTTATGATTTGGTCTATTTTTAGCATAAAATAAATATTTATCAATTAACCCAGAGCAACGGAAACTCAAAATTTTACCAACGAGCACACTCTTCCCAAAAGTATAGAAAATGTATCAATAGGATGATAACACGATTGATTGAATGGACTGAATAGATTATATAGATGGCCTTTGTAAATTACTTCGTTCTCTCTTGTTTTTTTTTCAGTAATCTCAGTAAGTTGTCCCCATTAATAGTTTTTTATGTGTAGATAGTATAAAACTTAAAATTCAACAATGACATGGGCTATTTGACGATGTGATTCGATATGATAAGTAGTGCGCTGGTAGCATGCTACATGTAAACTTGTTTAAAAGGTGAGATGTTGAGCTCACCTTTTGATAAACCTTCAGAAGCATGAAGTTATGCGTAAGGGAGGTCATTTCCTTTGCCTTAGCTGGCTTAGGTTTATCCAGAAAATACAGTCAGCCAGAAAACCACACCCGAGGTAGATTGTCACTCATTTGTTTCTCTGAATACCACTCAGAGAAACCATGAAGTTGTCCAGAGGCGAGGCCTAATTGCTAAGCCAGGATCCTCCGGTCAGCAGCCGAGTGCTAACTATCCTCGAAGGGCAGTTTTTTCCACTAAAAATATCATTAGTGGAAAATATGTGAGACATGAGTGTTCTTTCCAATCCAAATTCAGACGAAGCAATGCACAACATGTCTTTGCAAATTGATTTACGGCAGAATTTTAAAATATTTAGTCATTTACTAAAAATTGAGTAGTATTATATGATTACTATGACATAATTTCAACTTACCTGAGTAAAAAAGATCAACTTTGGACAATTCTTTCTGACAGATATGGAAGAAATCATTGTAAAAGGTAGAGCTTCCGCTGCTAGTTGCTAATGATTTACGCACACCAAGAAATGATCTCTCATTATCCTCTGCGAAGAGTAGCTTCTTCAATCCCTGGATATTATTTGAAGAAATTTATTTTTTTCAAGCGCATTTATGAGTCTGGTAATAATTAAAACCGACTGATAGAGAGAGAGAGAGAGAGTCTTATTCAGTATACTTTATTTCGTTTGAATAAAATTTTCTGCTTTTTGGAATTTTTTTGCCTTAACTGAACAAAAATTATACGAGGGGGAGAGGAGCCCAGGAATACAAGTTATTTTTTTTCTAAACATTGTTGGTATAGAATTAATGGAATAAATATACAAAAACTAGGTGGCTGAGGGATACGAGTGAGTGAGTGAGTTATGCGCTGACATTGAGTGGAAAATCAAATGCACCACTGAATATCTAATTGATCTCGTTTGTTCTCTGTTCCTAATTTCTGTACCTAACTCTGTTTAGGAAAAAAATCACTTCTACCCCTTGGCTTCTCATCTCCTCATATGATATGAAATTATAGAAAAAAATTAAAAATGGTCTTTGAAATATTAAATATCTTCTGCGATCATCAATTCTAAACTGAGTGTATGAAACTCACAATTGAAATTTAAATTCGAGGAGAATTTTTAAGTTTTAATTCACAAAAAATAGGGAAATACTCTTTTCCATGTTGTCAAGTTGCAGCAATTCAGTGAACAACCGAGAAATTTGCAAACCAATTCACCTCAATTACAAACAAATGAGAATGTTAAACGGCATTCTGAAGTTCCACGGAAAATCTCTCCAAAAATTGTTAACTGAAGATAGAGGAAAGAGAGAACTTTGCCAACTCATGGAGATGATCTACTCATTCAAACCTCTTCGATATAATTTCACAGTTTATACATTTTGACTGGAAAATATTTATGATAGAAGTATTCATATCTGCGTCGTCAATTTACTTTCATTTATGTTGAGTTTTGAGGATGAACGAGTATTGATGGAGCTTTTTTTTTCCTTTTTTGCATAGGTAATCACCACTAAAGAACCTAGCAATTCAAGTTTGTGATACTATTAATAAAATGATTGTGGCTCTTAATTGTATCGATATAAAATGGATATCTGTCTTTCTGAATAAACTATCGTATTCAAAATTATATCTGATTTATCTTTCATAGTTTTGGCTCTTTCACAAAAATAACTCCGTAAATCTGAGATTGAGGTAAAAAAAAACTGCTTTTAAAAACGTAAAAACCTCATTATTTATTCCTTCGGCATATCACTGTGGGAACATATCAAAATATACACCTGTATATAAAATTAAATTATTTAAACTAAACTAGCACTTAATAGGTCTGGTTCGTTTAACAAATGTTTCATACGTAAGTCTTTTCTATTGTCAAGATTTTTCTTAAGTCAAAGGGTATAGTACTTACCTGTTCTTGCTCCCCATAACGTTGAAATATGATCTTAATCCCCTGTATTTAGTATAATTAGCGCGCGGTTTAGTATTAAGGTAATATTTTGTATTAAGCCAAGGAATGTCAATTTGTGCTCGGAAATAAATTTATAAATTGGTCTGATTGGAGTCACATCTCAGTGACAATTTTGTGGAACGCCGCATGTTCGATCTTTTCTGCATAGTTGGCCAGATAGCTCTTTTACTTATGTTTTACGACTAAGGTAAGCTGCATAAAATGAAAATGAATGTATGCTGTTGCCATTCAAATGGCTATCTACTCAAAAATGTACTTAAGCGTCATATTTTACAAAATTATACGTAATACCTCGCAATTACTCGTTCATCACCTCTAAAATAGTGGTGTCATGGAGCCTGAACGCGCTGAAACGCCTTTACGGCACTGGTTAACAAAAGACATAATAGTCAAATAACACTTTTATCAATTTCGCTGCCTAAAATTTCTGAAACATACATTTGTAACCAAGACAAAAATTTTGTAATATAATTTAAATAATAACTTGTAATAACAAAACACAAAGTAATATATCTCCCTTTTAAAAAAAGTTAAGGAAAGTGCGTTCCAGCACTGCTAATTTTTCCATGACGTCACTGCTCTTAAATGTATGCAAAAGTCGCCTGAAACCTCTTGCTCCTGTTGTGTTTCATTACTCACGTCAATAGACCAAGAATTGCTCATAAATTTTATCGTACAATTAATACTTCAAGGGTATAAAAAAATGCAGAACAAATTAATGAAAGAGAGTCTATGAGACTAAACAGTGCCTACACCCAATCCATTATGCCAAATTCACTGTTGAAGAGTTACATTGAAAGCCGTTCAACCGACGGGAAGAAGGAGAACTGTAGAAAAGTCTGGGGACGTCTCAAATTTTCATTTGGTATCAATCTGCTGATTCCTCCAATAACAGATTTCTGATGAGTTTTTTGAGCGATTCATTTGGAAAATATTAAAAGAACACAACTGGCAAATTAAGAAATTTGACTTAGATTAACTTTTCATTTCGTTTCTCATAAAGGGAACAATTTTCATTACTTGGATGTTTTAAAATTCATTCTTTTAATTTAGGAGTAAATGAGTTCGTTTAAAAATATTCTAAATTAAATCACACTCGAATAGCTTTGTTTGTCCGAGATAGATGGATGGATTGGCCGAGATAGATTGATTATTATTACTCAGTAAACTGATTAATAATTAGGGATTACAAATAGATCCTAAGATATAGTTATTTTGTTACATGTTTATCTTAAATGTAATATTTGAAATGTTAATTAAATCTGGTTACGTTTTTACCTCGTAGTCTAAGTACTGTTCCTTCCACTTTGGTGAAATATTTTCGAGCAAATATTCTCCAAACTTCATTTTTTACGGTGTTTATATTTCGCTTTTCCTGAAAATTTTAACTTTGTACGAGTTTAATCTTTTTAGATTGAAAAGAACCAATAAATATTTTCATAACTGGTACTCACCTAATACGTATTTAATGTCCTTTCACTCCGATTGGCGTTAGTTTGCTAAACACAAAAATTTTCTTCCAAGTATAATAAAATAAAACCTATAGACAAAAGTATTGCGATGCGGTAAAACCTAAGAATTCGTTCCAAATTTTCGCAGACAATCTCAAGAATCGATCCGTGATAGAAACGATCACTCACTCACGACGTTGCTTGTAACTGAATTTTCCGTGGATCACAACCGTTTTCTTTAAAGGTTAAAACGCAGGATATTATCAGATGATTCAGATTTTAAAGTCAATCCAAACCATCTCTTATCTTTCCCACATGCAGCAGCAGCAAACACTTAAAGTGATGCACACAACTTCAATCCTAGAATAGATAACGTTTTTAGGAAATATGACTAATAGTTGACAGAAAAAGAATATTTCACATAATTAACGAGACCAAAAGTGTTGTGAAACTAGTTTCAGAAATAAAAAAATCTTACGAGTCCGGAAGGTGCTGCTGCACGCTGTGTTCTAGAATGGCGTCTCTGCCTTTTGAAAGATGCTTTTCGTATCGAACGGAAAGGATGCTTGTCGGTAAAATTGAAAACACCGTCGTGACCAAAGTGATAAATGATCTTTTAAATAATGGTACGTGGAGGAGAGCAGCGAAGTCTCGTAACGTCACAAATTCCCATTTGGTATCGACCCGCTAATTCCTCTAGTAACGGACTTGTCACGACTTTCTTAAGCGACTCATTTGGTCAATATCAGAGGAATATAACCGGAAAATTAAAATATTTTGAAAGACATAACGTCACTTTCTTAATTATTAGTGGTTTCCGGTACGAGGTCCCGCGGTCTAATTTTACACGAGTCCTGTATTTCATAGTTTAGTAATGCTTTCCTTTGATCTTTCATATGGAAACACCATGAGGAACAGCGTAAACTTAGCTCTTAGTGACTTACATGAACAAGAAAGGTCCACTGAAGCATTTCACTCCCAGTTTCAAATAAAAGTAGATCACAAGGCCACTGCGGCAATAAATTAGTTGCTCCTGCGTTTCGAGAAGTTTTACTTAGTCTTTGCCCGTGCATCATTTAAAATAAACTCCTTTCCATTTTAGCTACCCCTAAAAGAGTTACCCAGCGCAAAAGGTGGCGCTTCCACTGATAATAATCCTGCGAACCTTGAAAAAAAAAGGACGCCACTCCTGATTGCTATGAGGACTACCGAAGTCTATGTAAGATTTTACACTTTCCCGGCGAACAACATGTATCAACTCATCTCTCTTCTCTTCTTCTTTGGCGCTCTTACATAATCTTACCCGCGCGGTATCCCGAGAAGATTTTATACATATCGAAGTCTAATCCACCCTTGAAGCCATTAGATACTCGAGTAATACAATTTTTAATATTTTTCCGCGTAGCTGTTAAAGAAATGACTCTGTTATTATCCATTAAGATCAGTGAGAGCTGAAAACTAAACCATAACACATCCTACCTTGAACTAGCCTCTTCTCAGGTGAAAGCTTATTCAAATACATCTTTCATCTTTTAGTACAATTCCATGCTTGGTGAAATCACTTTCGTATTATATGCTGTTACTCACTAAAATAGTGCGTATTCATCATAGTAATATCTGTGAATTTAGCCACTTAAAAATGATCCGTTGTCTCTTCGCAATTTAGTCCACTGGCAATAAATACATTATATTCAATGATACGTATATTTACTTGTTTCCACTTAACTGAAATAATGCTTTTGAAACGTGAGATAAAAATTAGACAAAAGACTGGCTGGTAAAAGTATCCATCCTATTTTTGGCATCTTCATTTAGTTGCATGTATTCTCTTCAAACACGAATGGGGCTTCATTTTATTCTTGAATATCACGGTAAAATGTAATAGAGAAGCAAACCCAGGTCATCACTCACATTCATAATAATAGGATTTTTTTTCGATAATATAATCTTCCTGTCCGCTACTGTTAAGTAAACTGAGTCTCCTCCTATTTCACGAAGCATTTTTAATTCCCTGGTGATTACATATTTGCTGCGCATAATATTAATATTAGTAATCGACCAGTTACGGAAACTAGATTCGTTTGGAAGACGACACATGTATATTACTCTCCACCACGCAGTTTCCCATTATTCGATTGGATTTCATTCTTGAGTTAGGCGTGCCACTTATTTCCAAGAATTCAACTAATACATTCAGGTCCCTTCCTCCCCCTTCCTTGCTTATAAACGTTCTTTTATCTTGCAAAGATTCAAGCATCCTGCATCCATTCATCACTTCGTATATGTCGGCTTCGGTGACGGCGAGGATAAGTCCCCGCCTACTACTTCGAAGGTCCGAGTCCTGCCTGGATAGGCTGCCCCTTCCAGGACATGGATGGATGTGTTCATCTGTTGTTGATTGTTTAAACTCCCGATGTAAAGGCTTCACTGTGTTGTTTTCGGGCGCAATTGAGGTAAAAGGTAATCGTCACCTTTCTAAATTAAAAGCGGACCTTCACTCAACATGGCCAAGTCATCGATACACCCATATACTTACCTGAAATCAGTAGCGTAGGCAGGATTTTGAAATGGAGGGGTTTACCGGAGATTTTGGGGCTGTTTCGGGGTGTACGGAAAACTCCCAAGGGCAAAGGGATCCGGGGGTCCTCTTTTGAAGGCTGAAAGGGGGTTTTAACCCGGAAACCCCCCCGTGGCTACGCCACTGCCTGATATTCATATTTACTGCATGTATATAATCAAGTGTACAAATATTTTAGTCTAGAGGATGTCAGCACACCATAAAAATCTTCATTGATTATGAATCCATTGTAAACTTTATTCTGATCAACACTAAATTTTGATGGGGATGAAAATCATAACGTCAACTTTATTTAATGTAATGGTCTTAGGCAGTACAAAACATTCCCATTCGATGATATCAATTTTCTTTTCTTTATTACTAGGAATGAGAGGGAAGATACATATCTTAACGTGAATATCTTTTGTTGAGGCAGCAAGATGAATTTTAAAAATACCTCAATTCCTCTGGTCTTTTATTTATACCTTCAGCGGTAAAGTCAATGGCTATGTCACAGCAAATATCAAGTTGTTACTTGTACCTGTATAATCACATTTTCCTTGGCGACGGTTGAATTTCTGTAATCTTTCTATCTACTTGATATTAATAAATTAGTGTCTGCATTTTATCTTTTATCACCCTGCCTTTTTTGTTTCTTCATTTTTCTCCATCAATTTTTTTGGAAGAATTTGTTTTCCCGCTGCAAAGGAGACCAATAATTAGATGCATAGCAAAATCACTCTTCTTTTGTACCAGAATAAGTATCTAATTTTTCAACTTATTTTCACCCCCCATTCCTATTCCAACCCAATTATAAAAATGATTCTTAAAAAAAGAGTATCTATTACTTCATTGAGGCTTTCGCGGTCTATGGTTGATAAAAATAATATCAATAAACTTTTTCGGGTCTTACCGCGTAGTTCCGGTTTTATCCCGACGTTTCGCGACCCCTGCTGGTCGCTTCTTCAGAGGTGATTGGGCTGCTCCCGGTGTGGGTTGAATTATAGTACACCCTTCATCATATGTACTCTTGAATTTTACACTCTTCCTCCGATCACCTCTGAAGAAGCGACCAGCAGTGGTCGCGAAACGTCGGGATGAAACCTGAACTACCTGGTAAGACCCGAAAAAGGTTTTTTTTATTTTTATCGGCATCTATTGCGTCATATTTATCGTGGAATTATTAATAAATGTGATACTATATTTCCTGTGATTTAAGTTGCCTAGATAATGTTTTCATCTTAATCATCATCTCCAATCTAAGGTCCGTATGTCGATTCCCGGTCTCGGTGAATTTTCCCAAAGTAATAAATGTGAAGAACCTCACTAGCTGTAAAATATTCTTGATATAAAACACACTCTTCAAACAAAAATGTGTAAAAATAGCATCTCGAAGTCCGAAAAAAGTGATGGCTTCAAATCGCGAACTCTCTAAAAGAACGACTGCGGTAATACCGTTAAAGTGGTGACGTAAAAGAAGAAAAGCAAGGGATTCGGAGAATACGGCCAAGGCAAGAACATTGCTCTCGGTGCATGCGTAGCGCAGAGAAGGCGTAAAAATAGCAGAGGGCATACTGCCCACATTTTCGGGTAGAATGCGTAGCTTTATCCTCTCTCCCTTTCCTCGGCTCCGTAACAATGCCGTTTATATCCCCCATTCACTTGAAAAAAAAAGAATAGTGCGCTCCGTGATTCTATGATGATTATATTACGCTGTATCACGAAAATAGAATTTTACGTTCTGCGTACGTCTTTAAGTAATAGGCGTAGGTACGTGCAATAAAGAATGAATGCACAACGATGGGAGTTCGATCAGTTTTCACTCACTTATTTCGACTATGAAATTTTCATTCGTGGCAAGAAAAAGATTACATGTATGGTGATTGTTCTACGGCAAGCATAGGGTTACCATAATTTACCTCCATTTTCAGTAATCTTCATCTCTAGTATCACTATCATTATCGTATAATTTGGAAGCATACATAGAATGTGAATGTTTGGCATGATTATCTTTCCCTCGCTACTTTGATGACGTTTCAAACGTTTTGAGCGAATGGTAACTATCGAATTTTTACATTCCAAAAATATTTACTTAATTACAGAATTTATCTTAGGCAGAATGTTAATTTTCCTACAAATTTTTATATCGAATTCGTAATTTAAATTTCAAAATAAGGCTCGAGTAAACAATCAATAACAAACACTTGCAAACAAAATTAAGGATATTTCATCTCTAAGTCTTCCTTGCAGTCCACAGGGACTCTGAGTAGTTATTTAAGGAAATCATTCGCTCTAGCATCGAGACAAACAACTCAGAAAGGTTTATTAAATAAAATAATTTCGTTAAATCGGAGCCCGCAAAATCAAACACATCTCTGAAGGCTCAAAATAGCTTAAAATATGTCAAATTTTCCACCAATGGAAACAGCATAACATTTTTCTCAAGTGACGTAAACTCGCTTTGCATGAGTTGCAACGTGAGGATCTTTTTTACTATCGCTCCATAAGCAGTAGACCCCGTGTAATCTACTACTCTGCACTTCACACATGGGTTGAAAAAGTCTACCTTTAAGGCGTAGGGGCGCATCCAACCTTTTAGGTAACCTTAGATTGGATGGTTGGCAGAGATGGCCCCAATGGCTAGGGTTAGTCCGTGTCTTGCAAATGTCTTTTGGATTCCGCATAAATGTTCTCCTATTGGCATTATTTACGTTCTTATTTGTTACTCTTGATCCGCCGTCAATTTCAAAATTGTTATTATTAGTAAAGGGGCACGGTAGTTCCATTTACATAGGTACAGGATTTGGCTGCTTGAAATAAGTTTCCAAGAAGAGATCCCAATTGAAGAAATACCTCGGTTTGTCTGCATTTAATTCTGGCAAAAAGTCCTGTGGGCCACATTTCTGCATTATTTTCCTTATACATGCACAAAGATATACAATACTTAAAACATTTAAGTAGTATCTCCCTCATCACTGAACTAATCTTGCACATTTATCGTCTCTCTTAGTGCTGCCTATGTCATGAAACACATACTTAGTGAAAGCTTAAATCTACAAGGTCTCCCATATAATCCAGTAATCTAGCGGGGTAACTTTGTCACCATGATGCTTCTTCTTGCCTAAATTTCCAATTCTACTAACTCACATATTTCAGAAAATATTCTTATAATTTTTCTATATTTCCAAAGCTTACGTTCACTAATTTATAATAGAAAATTTGGGAATGAATATTTATTCATTAATTTTTACAATTCAATGCCCATGCTTAAATATATTCGTAATGCTTTAGATATATCAGAATATGTATATCATTATAAGATGAAATTTAATTATCTTATGAATGTTTAAAACAAATTCCAGATGCTAATATCTGATTATATTGTAAAAATGAAACCAGTTGTACTAACACTTATAATAATTAGCCGGAAAATTAATGAAAATCGCCTATTTTTTCAAGTTTCTTCATAGAAACACGTCTTGATTTCATATTAAATGCCGTTTTCACTCTCACAACCACTATTAGTTCAGGGATGTGTTCACCATTCCGAAGGCCATAAAAAATACGGCATTGAAAAAGGCGGAGCAAAGTTCGTGGTCTCCCCTTGTAAGATGAATCAATGCAGAGGACAACCCAGAAGCCTAGCTGTGCCTACTGCACCACTCTGTGGAGGTCTCCGTCAATATTAAACCATGGTTTTGGTCAACCAGCGCTCCTATTGTATATGGGTGATGTCAACACTTAAGAATTTCCAAGAGTTGCCTACAGCTATAGCAATGTAAGGCATGATTGCGACAAGTTCAATCAAAGTGGCAAAAATAAGCAGAATTTTTTTCATTCACATTTTTTCACATATGAGTGGGTGAGAAGCCAAGGATTTCTTTTTTCTGCACAGAGTTAGGTACATAAATAAGGTGAAGAAAACAAACGAGATCAGCTAGATATTTAGTAGTGCATTTGATTTTCCGCTTGATGTTAGCACAGAACAGAGATTCACTCGTATCCCTTGGCAACCAAGTTTTTGCATATTTCCTCTAGCAATTAACTGTACCTAACTCTGTTAAGAAAAAAATCACTTTTACCCCTTGGCTACTAAACTCCTCATATATTCTTATGAATACTTTATGAACACTGTATGAATGTATTGCTTTACCCAGACAAGATTTTAATAAATATTAGGATTTGTCTAAAAATCTTTTACCTTTTTCTATATTTATGGCAATCACTTTTTCTTCCTTCTTCTTAAAGTTTTTCCTTTTTCGACATTCTGTTACACCATCCTCTTCATCCATCATCTTAATCATCAGTTTTTCATCAGATGAAGTGATGGGGGCGACTGAAATGTCCCTTACTGCTCGGAACTGACCACAGTTATTCAAGTGTTCATTTTCAAGACGAAACAGATTCCAAATGAAACGTCTGAAATCAAATATTCCAAAATATTTATTCATTTCCTTAAAATAGTTAGGTCGCTAAAAAATTCTGGTGTCCAAGAAGTAATTTGAGATATCAGAAGAGATAGTGTCGAGCGCATGCATAACTACACTTGAAAAATATAGTCAACTTCTAATATTTTTTAATTTAATACAACTGGTTTAACTTTTTACAGCATTATCATAAATGTTGATAGATGATGCTATAAAAAGCAAAACTAGTCCTATTAAAAAATTTAGAGGTGTAAGTAACCTATTTTTGTCAATTCTTTTCAAGTAAAATTTTTTTTGTGTAGACAAACATTATCTTCATCAAACTTTATACTTCACGACCCCTTATTATATATATATATATATTTTTTTTTTTCATATTGACCCACATCTCGTGATATAAAAAAAATATATATATTATCTTCATCTTAATTCATAAAACTAAAAACAATTACAAACCTTCCAACTTCCAGGGGTGATATGATGCTGACTATTGTATCATTGGTAGTCAATCCACTCTGGACACATCCATATATGATGGCCCAATTGAATCTCATCACAAGATCCTCAACAATGGCAAAGTAATAATAACTCTGAAAAAATAAAATTTATATTTCATCTCTCGTAGAGCTTCTTATAAAATGCATTCTAAAGTTAAAATTAATGACGGCAAATTTTTATGGACACATGTAAAAAACTATTATGTCATCACATTGTAATGATAATGTCTTCATTGTTATGTACTTGCAATACTTGCAATATTCCACAGCTACTCTTGGAATAAAATAATGATGTAGGTACCTAATGAATAACTATGGAAATGAATAACTTGAGCATGTAATGAATAACGTGAAATGAGTGCTGTACGTACTGATTGCCATCATTTCAAGTGGCATTAACTTATGAATGGGGAGAGTAAAACATGTAGAATTTTGAAAATCTGAAAAAAAATCATCCATTATAAATTATAATTGAAGGCATTACATACACTTTTTTAAAAGGGAAATGGGTCCCCTTATATCAACCTTGTAATCAGCAAAGGGATTAAAAGGCTCCAGAATGATGTGGTTTTAAGTGCAAACCCTCCAAATAAACCCCCATAAAAAGTACCATCACACCAAACAACCCCTATCCCCAGTTTTTTTTTCAGTCAACAGCAGTACTTCAGGTCCAGTAACAATTAAAGTTAACCCTTTTGCTACTAGTGACGAAAATGTGCAGCAGGACATTTCTTGACCCGGGTGACGAATCCCGCAATTTTTCGTTCGAGATTTCCCTTCGCGGATGAACAAATGCTGAAAATATATGTTTCCTTGCTCTTCCCCTTCTATGATGGTTGCAGGTTTGCGAAGTCTTAGTTTCGGAACCCAAAAAAGCTGGACTTAGACCGTTTTCTCGAAATCTGGTATTAGGTACCTGGCCCCCTCATCTTATACTACCCATCTTTGTGGTAAGGGTCATTCAATTGTTCATTCAGTCAGTTTTCGAAATATATGTTCCTTTCTCAAAAATATAAACTAAGAATTGAAATCTTTGTTTTTTGAGCAGCGTTTACAATTTTTAAACAAAATTCTATGATAAATGTAAACTTATATCTCAATTTCAGTGTAAACATCAACATGGAAATTGTTGCTCCATTAAAAGCTTGAATATTTATGGCAGAGCTTCGTTCAAAATGTAACAATATCAGAATAAAACAAGGAATTCAATTGCTGCTGGTAGGGTTATAAACCCCAAAAGGAGGGAGCCCAACTACCCTCGGAGTCCGAGATAATGCGGAGCACCCCCTAGGATGGGTCGAAAAAGGTTGGTACTGAGAGTGTTTGATTATCTGCGAGACCCTTTTTAACAAATGTCCTGCAAGTCCAGCAGTGATGCTAAGGGGAGAACTCCACCGTCTCGAAAAGATTAAGGAAGCAAGCATGACACGTCAAAATAATCATGCTCTTCAGTGAAATTTCATCACTAGTAAATAAAATATTTATTCAATACCTTAGACGAGTAAATAATTTCCTCTCTCAAAAATAAATTTTCACCAGCATTCTTGTCAAAAAATCCAAAATCCAGCTTCACATCCCACAGATACATGGCTATGGAACTAATGATAGATGATATGACCCATAGAATGAAGTAAGGGCTGTCCAGATGGGTCTGATACTGATCTTGAAAAGAAAAAGTAAATGATCCAAATGTTAGCAACAATTTATCAACTCAATTACCTCTAACAGTCACGCTTATACATACTTAAGATGCTGATGTGAAATAATCAAGGTATAGCATATAAATAGTGACCAATTTAGAATTTCAACACTGTGGGATAAATTATCAAATTGTACACAAGCAAAATGCCAGCTAATAATGGCCAATAAATGGTCCAAGAATATATTAACTTGTAGAGAAATATGCATGTCCAAGTGTCGAAGCTGAGTTTTATCAATAACTTAGGAGATTAATTTTGTCACAAAATAAATAGGTTGTGTGGGTCATCCACCTATTTTACTTAAAATGTTTTTCTTACCCACAATCACATCTTTTTAAATACTCTCATTATCCTTTGTTTTGCCTTAATTTTACCAAAAGTTTTTTCTTCCTTATTTCATCCAACAAAAAATTATAAGTTCCCACGGTTACTCACCGCTAAACACACACTCTATTTTCTGTCTCTTTAACCCTTTCGCGCCAGACGTCGGGTGGAACCGACGGGCATTTTCATATGCAGAACACCTGCTGTCAGGTATAGCTGTCGTGGATTTTTCAACGCAGACGACCGTATGTCGGCTCTGGCCAAAGCGAGGGAAGGGAAGGGACCACAGAGGTAGCAATCGTCGGATGCATTCAGGCCCGGCCTGAGACCCAGCTTAGCGAGTCCATAGGGCCACTCCCCATGCAATAAAGCCCGACCATCCCACTCATTTATGACCGTCCTCACCGCAGGAAACCGTTGCATAGTAGTTACGTTTTCAATAGTTTTTTAAGTGATATGTTTTATTGCATACTACAATGTTTTTATACTTTGAAATGAATTCTTCATTTTGTTCTATGCCCAAGCAATTTTTAAATGGAATTTTAGTGTTAAAAATAGTGGACTACCAGACTTATAGTCTTATTATCTTATATTTACTAATGTACTCAGCATTCATGCCTCGTCACCTCCCCCCCTTCTTGTCCCATCTACCTTTTTCCTTTCCTCACACTGATGGAATGTGCAACAAAGACCGATTGCCGAATTACAGCAACGGCTCCCCTCCCTCGCAGAGACGCCTCCTCCCCACCCTTTGTGCCATCCACCTTTCCCGGAGGAATGTGAATGCAATGCCGTTTGCCAAATTACGACAAACGGCTGACTGGGGATAAAAGCAAGGTGAAGGAGGAGCAGAGCTGGACTCGGGTGGGCGGTCGCTATGCGAAGTGAAATGTGATAAGTAATAAACTTTACTTTTCCAACATCTCTGGACTTTCCTTTCCCAAATCCCTGCCAAATTTGTCCGATCGAATCCGAGAGGACTAACACTAACTTTGTTGTTATTAACGCTAGAAACCCGTTTAAAATTCCACAACGCTTAAAAAAACGTTAATACTTCTTTCAGAAGAGTAAATCATTCAAAATCAACTGCAATGTTTGGTTGAAAAAAACACTGGTAATGCAAAAAGTTAACCATGGATTTGTGCTATGATAGGGTTAGAGGGTGAAGTCCAGTGGCTCCCTGGACGGGCTCCCTGTTGAGCTGGGTCACAAATCTGAGGGACGAAAATACCTAGGCAACTCACCCCCAAAAAAGAGCTCCGTACAGAGAGGTTTAAAATATTCTTATGCTACTCGTAGCACGAAAACATTTTTCTACTGTAGGCGCCGGCAGGAAAGGGTTAACCTGCCATTGGAATATTAAATTCACTCCCAAAAGGCACACAACAGCAATTTTACCACACACTCCGATTCCAATGGTTTAGGTGAAGTTATTCTGATGAAAAAAGGCATCAAAGTTGCAAACATATTTTATTGCTTAACACTGAAAGTATGTTATTTATCATCTCAGTTCTTATCTCATTGTCAGTCCTGATCATCTTTGCATCCAATTTACCATGTCTATTGATGACAATGACGCTTATTTACATTGTTTTTAAATCTAGAGCTCACAATTACCGTATTTCTACTAATATAGTCCCCCTCTGAATGTAGCCCCCACATTTAATTTTGAGGTTTTCTTTTGGGAAAATTTCACAAAATGTATTTGAATATAGTCCCCCCTTTACTTTTATCATGGGTATTTTTGAAAAAAGAGGGGGGACTATATTAGATAAATACGGGTGGGTCATTGACTCATGGGTCAATGGGTCATTGACCCATTATTTTTATGCCAATAATGTACATTACAATGTTTGTGTGATTTACAGTACAGTCTATCATGACATCAGCAATAAACAAGTGAAATACATCTTCTATAATCAGACTCATCGATCTCTCTTCAATGTCTGATGGCAACTATGATTTTCGATGCAGAGTGGATCCAGATATAGGTAATACTGCCTCATGCATTGAAAATTGAACAACTGTGGTCACTGGAATTAAATAAAAATGCTACCAAATGCAGAGCTCAGAGACTAAAATATGTGGCAATTTGCCTTGGCTATGCTTCATTCTATATTTTGTGATTCTATTCTCATTCTATATTTTGTAGAGGATATCAGAGGTCAGAAAAATATCCCTGGTGCTCTCAAGCACCAGGGATATTTTCTTTTTCAGATATCCCTCTATTTGTCGTAATACCCTATTGAAAAATATCCCTGGTATCCATAATTATCTTTACTATGCAATGGCCATATGTCCCATAAAACATCATTGCCCATATTAAAGTTTTTAATACCTCCGTTGAAGACTTCATATCCAGATAGCTTGATACTAATTATAACTAGGAAATATTCAGATTTTGGGGCCCTCAAAAAAAGAAATTTTAATATTTTCATGCAATTTACTGCTTGCATATATTTCATACGTAATTTATTTACCAGTAAATGCCTTTGATTTCTTACAAATTATACTTGCTGTTATAAAATACCCAAATCTTGATCTATCACAAAAAAATATCTGAAAATAACTATGAACTAACTGCATACATTTACCTTACCTTCATATGCCTTGTGGAGACCCAAGAAGCCAAAGACAAAGAAAACAGTGCTATACTTTGCAGCATTCAATAAATGAGGAAAGGCATCCCCTGAATCTCGAAAGCGCCGACAGCATTGAGCAAATCTAAGCCATGCAGGAAATGCTGCCAAAATCGCTCTAGGAATATAGGCTTCTTCAAAACATTGTGATGTATCTAGAATGGAGAAAAAAGTCTGGTGAAGGATTGTAGTCAGACAGGGAATGCTTTTAATGAAATTCAATTTAATACATCACAAACAATCTAAAGAAGCTAAAATATTAAACTAATACAACCTCCAGCAGTCTCCCAACTTTCATTGGTGGCATAAAAACAGAAAAAGTAGTGAAAATCAAGAAGAGTGAACCACAGGCTATTAACTTGATCAGCCAGCCAAAAATCAGGGAAGTTGACATGAAACATAGGAGCACATAACATTCTTGTCTGAAATAAAAAGAAAAATTATTTTTGAAAGAGAAATTAAAAAAACACCTTATGTCTATGAGATTAGGGAACTCAACCATCAACTTCATTTTTATTATTCTGGAAACCCCAAAATATGAGATGTTTTTACACTCATATTCTTCAAGAGACAGATAAATTCTAATAGAGATAATTCAATTCCATCAGCTCTAACACTACCTCTCAACAGCCTAGCAATCAATTTGGCACTAAATTTAACCATGTGCTCCTGTTTAACACCCACCCCAACACTAACAATATACACTGTAGCGGCATATCCATACTGTGTACCATTTACTTAATTCATGCCACCGCCAAAAGGCAGCACCGCCCAAAGGAAGATGAGCAGAGGACCCTTGGCATCTTAAAATAACAGGAATAGGGATTTGGCACCCTTAGCCCAAGGGTAGCGTCCCTGAGTCGGTTGGAGAAGGATCCTCACCGCTTATGTGTGACTACGACATGAATCTGCGCCATCGTGAAGTTAACTAAGTTTTCAAGCCTACACTGGTATTTGACTCTCTTTAAACTTGTTGTAATATGAGAGTTCCTTTTATTTGCACAACAAGAGCATGTATAAACCCAGACTCTATATATGCAAGTAAATACCATAAATATTCTCATATGCAAAGTGTTTCAAGGGAACAGATACAAACTTCTGCAGCTCATTTCTGAACAAAAAATAATTTTCCTTCATGATTTTGGGTAATTATAATACAACAGCATATACATAGCAACCATTGAGAAACATGAGAAAATAAATTACTGGAGTAATTCAGACATTATGTAATTAGCAAGCCTAATGAATTTTCAGTCAACATGCCCCTATGGTGATAATCCTCTTCTTAAATGTACATGCAATAGTTCAATTAGTGATATCTAGAAGACACCATCCATACCAATACCATATACCATGTATAGGCAGTATATTTATGCATGCACATACGAATCCTTCATTACCTTCTGAGGGATCTCATAAAGCTTGAAATGGATACTTGTTTACTGTTAATACTCAATATTGGCTCCAAGTTTCATTTAAGTACATACCATCAAAACATAACAGAATAAATCATTTAAATTAAACCATAATAAAATAATAACACTCACCATTATCCTGAGTAGCCAGAAACGGGCTTCATGCCTGAATATCTTGAGTGGATTTAATAAAAAGGCAAAAACAATGACCATTAGTCCTAGAGGAAAGGCATATGCAGGAATGCCTAATGATGAGGAGTAAAGGAATCCGAGAACACTCAGAGTCCAGGCTACACCAAATACTGCTGCAAATTCAAAAAGATGTTGCTCAGAGAGATGATTCCGAGGGTCCAACTCAAATATTAGGACATGATTGACTCCAACTGACTGCCATAGATGCACGTTGATTCCCAAAAGAAAGATTAATTCCACCAGCACTAAAGGTCCTCTGTATATCCTTAGAGCCACATGCCAATCATCAATTCCATGATGGAAAACAGCTGTTGGAAAAATAGTGGAAAATTACTGTGATGATCTTGGAAGCATTAAAGAATTTGAGTATTTATTGAACATTGATTTCTTTTGAACCCAGATTGAGATTTTTTGTAGAGCATTAAATGCCCTGCTCCTAGCTCCTAATCTGAGTTAATAATGTACCAAACTGTTGCAGTTAACATAAATTTAACAATGCATGTATGTATAACATTTCAGTATAATGCCCCAGATACACCTGCAATGAAGCAGTATATGTATTTGACCAAATGTATATTAAGCTTTTAGCTAACAGGATATTATAAAAATTGATAACAATATATACAAAGGGTCTTACCATGTTGCTAATAAAAGTAACCAAAAAAAACCTTGGAAGTGCTATAAAATTTTAAAGTTCATTGTTGGAACGACTCCTGCACATTATTTTTCTATATAGCCTCCCTGATGTTCAATATAAGTTTTCCTACACTTTGGAAGTGCCTAAATACCACATTGGAAGATATCGTTCGGTCATGTTTGTAGCAATTTGTGCACTGCAGTTTTCTCCTCTTTTGTCACTTCAGAAATACTTGTGTCCCATTACTTTTTTGAATGCACTGAACCCAGTCACAAGGAGCAGAGTCTGGTGAATAAGATGGATGACTGAGATATTCAAATTTGGTATCCAGGCTAGACTAAAGTGTCAAACGGTTTCATGCAATCAGATATTTCCATGCTGTAGAAATACTAAGCAAGTCACAATTTTGGGAATCTTTGAGCAAAATAATATTTTTTAATCATGAAAATTCATCAAATGACATGAAAATATACTGTAATATTGTGAAATTACCAATTAATCATTTACTTATTTGTGCTGTTCAGCTTTCTCAAAATGAAAAGGAGTCGGGTCAGTGGCAAAGCAAAGAATTTCATTCGGGGAAGGGGTCCAAAACCAGGGGGAAAATTTTTTAAAAACAGGGTACCAGGGTCCCTGCCCAGATAGCACAGATTTTGCCTTATCTCTAAATACGAGGATATTATACATATATGCCGTGATGCCGCTATCTGGAATCAGAGATCAAGTATGAAGAATCCACGCCGCATTTGGGGATAAATCAGAGATGAATGTCCGCATAGCTGGAGATACACCTATCCTTACGCCGTAATTGCCGGTAGGTGGCGGCCGTTTCGCGTACAATCGCTGCACCACCACACGAGATTAATGAGAACTACGTGAAAATAATGTAATTACATAAATTGGCTTTCGATGAGGAAAGATTCAATTAATTATATTTAATGCATTAAACTATTACTGCGTAGATGTATTGTTTTAACTCACAAACACCTCTATACACAACAACACAAATGTAAAAACGAAGCCACTAATTGCGTTAACGGCAATGGAGCACGTCAGCGCCGCTATGCGGCCAATTTTGGCAATATGGTACTGTGACAACCCCTCCCCAAATGCTTGAAATTGCAGGAAAAAAGGGATAATAAACGTGGAAGATAAGCTTATCCCCACAATATCTGATTTCTCCAAGGATAAGTTCAAATCTGTGCTATCTGGGTGGTAGAAAATATACATCCCGAGGTATACTCGGACTTGGGTTTCAAAGTGTTGATATGGAAGCATAACAGATGGTGACATAAAATTAATTATTATTTGGATATTTTTCCCCTGGACCCCATCGAACTTGGGGTGCCAATAACAATTAGAACACAGTTAACAGGAGAATGTATGGAATATCTGAAAAGAGAAATTCATTTCCCTAGCATTCATATCCACCTATTTCATCCACTCCATCCATCATCATCAATTTGAAGATTAAATAAAGGTAGCAGATTCTGTGGGAAATGGCTATACCTGACAGCACAGCAGCGATGAATAGGATAACTAGAGAGCCAGAAAATAGTCCAACTTTGAATATGGTCCAGTGGGAATGTCTTTCATTGAGAGGTGGTACTCTAAGTCTTTTCATGGCCTTCGTACGGTCTCCTCCTTCTAATTTCCATGTCACTGTTTCCTCAGTTTCATGGAGTAGACGATCCACATCCTTATTTACATGAAAGTGAGCTGGGGAAACATTCTCCTGCTTCCAGAGTACTCCTGAATTGGTCTGCAGCATCTTTAGTTTTCAAAATAAAATTGACACATATTTATTAATCAGTATTTTAGCTAGGTTGAGTGTCTATCCTGAGTAAAACAAGGTTAATTTATAATACACTTGCTCAGTGCTTAATTTCTAAAATTTTAGGTAGCGTAATGAATAAACATACGTGTATCCACATGATTTTCAAATATGAGCCCACACCTCCCTTAAACTCCCGATTTTTACACTTGCAAAGAATATTGATTGAAATGAATTATGAATGAATGATTGAATGAAATCGAGGAATCGTGCTTTACCAAACAAAATAAAAATATGACCTTTTCGTAAACCCAATTTTTCAAAAGATGTGGCAAAATGTAGTTCCAGTGCCTTCTGGCCGAGAGTAAGAAGTGAACTTTCTGCTGTTTCATTGTTTGCTTCAAAATTCTAAATTGAACTCAATCTTTAGCAAATTTACTAAGCTAATGACCTTGAACAATTTCATGGCCTTTTTATCATTTTTTGGCAGCCTCTTAAAAATGGCACAAAGGCAAAATTGGAAATGGTCAAGTTAAATTAGTTTGATAAGTCAAGTAAAATTCAAATAAGTTGAATTGTTAAAGTTAAATGAGTCAAGTTAAGGGTGGGAAATTACAAGTTGGTGTTTTAACCTCTGAAACATTTTGCTCTGTAGGCCAAAGTCATAAATTTTTGTCTGTAAGTGGTGATATTTTCTGGTGAAAAAGTAACAATCAAAATAAAAATTGTCATAAAATAAACATTAACATACCAGTTATATGAGCAGGGGTGCCTTTTAATGTGCCATACCGATCACACATTCTCCTGATAAACCATGATTTAGTCAATTTTATTTAACACATTTGTGAAATCTTCCCAGAATTTCCTCCAACCTTTTGTTCGCAGAGGTAACAAAGGGATAGAGGGTAGGCAAGATTGACCGACCTCTTTTTGAAGGTCATTTGTGACATTGCGATAATAAAATTTTCTTTTCTCACCCATTCAAGAAAATGAAGGTAAATTAAGAAGCCTTAAGTTTGCTATTTTAAGGTGATGATAATTTTTGGAAATTTTTCCATCTCCAGAGTCTATCTGGATCATTTCTGTGCCTGAAAATTAGTTACTAATGACTGAAAATTAGTCTGCAAAAGTTATTAAGTGCAAAAAACAAAGGTTAAATATTATTTATGCAACCTACTGCTGAGAATATATTGGGTGGTTCACGATTTTATCTGAATAGGCTTGATATCAGTATCAGTAGGAATATGCTTTGGGGGGGGATGAAATGACCTGGGGTGGGAAATTTTTTGAAAAAATGATATGCCTGAATTTACATTTTACATAATTTTGGCACTAAAAATTTAAGCAGATGCAGTTCTTATATTTCAAAACTAGGCAATATTTTTCAATAACTTTTCTATTTCTCTGATGCTTTTGGGAGGGATCTTTCCCCTCATCTCCCCCCCATTGTTACGCCACTGATCAGCATCATGGCATGGCTAATTATCAGTGTCCGTGGGAAAGTGGTACAATGGTCTAAATTGGTTTCTAAAAACTGACAAAGATGTTGAAGCTTATAGACTATATGAAGTTTGGTGAAATGGATGAATCACAAAAATGGCACCAGTAGGCAATTTTGCAATAGAATTTCACTTCACGTCAACAGGAACAGACTATTTATAGACCATCTGAAAAACAACAATTTCACAGAAAGAAAGGCTATATTTTCTCTGACAGGTGATTCTCTATATTTTCAGACTAATCAATATAAAAAACCTGTATTATTCAGAGAATCTTTAAAGTAAGGAAAGGATGTCATATTCACCTTGTCATGTTTTTTCATTATCTTTTCAAATCCTGTGTGGTTCAAATTTTGGTAGTTTTGCAGAAGGATGAGGCTGAGATAGAACTCACTGAAAGCCAACTTCAGCTCACGCTTCTTGCTTTCGGGTGCCTTTAGATTTTTTATCGCATCCTTCCTGTCTTGATATGATTTTTTAATTATTGATGAGATTTTAGAATCAGAAGGACCTTCTATGGCCTTCTTCAGCTCACTCTGAAGGGTTGCCATTTTCCTCGTTGACTCCGCAAGTTTCTCTAGATTAGATTTAAGTGGAGAAGAGCATCTAAATTAGTAAACAGGAATGAATATACATCCTCCTATTATTCGCTATCATATGTTTATTCCACCTTCCAATTGATATCAGATATGAAAATATTCAGGTCAGATCTAGAACCATTACAGAGCTGAAGTTTCTGATCTGGTATTGGTATGGACTTGAGGTTCTCAATCATGTTTCCCTGACAGATATGGAACTGAAGTTCCAGATCTGGAACTTATGGGTACCATATCCACTGCTTATGAATCACTTCAATGGAAAAAAATTGCCAAGGGATTAAGGAACTTCTTGGAACTCCTTACATAGTGGTTTGCTCAGTGGCCCAGAAAGCCAAATGTCCGTGATTCAATGTTTGGTCATAGGATTTCTTACCTTTGGCAATAGGGTAGTTTCCTTCATCAAAGAAAACGAAAGGCATTGATAGTGATTCGTTACCCACCATTAAGGTATTCATAATATAACATTATTTGGTTTTAGAAATCCCAGTTTAGGCGAATGGCAATGGTCAACTTTAACCGCATTTGAAAAAGGCCAGATTGGCGCCCATGCGATGCCACTCCACGTAACGTCACAGGGACCTAGTTTCTATACGAGTAGATAGGAGTTTTACATCGTCTGAGATTACTAATGCATGCATGAAGCACAGAGCTCAGGGAAACATGTCTTAATAATCACCTATTAAAACTGGCTATTGTCGGAAAGTTTCCTTCTTTTGATAAGGTATTAATAATCCATAATTAAGCCAAGTGCTACCTGCTAGCAGCCTGCATCAGCAGCCTTTGCCTGGCGGCGCACATGTCCTCGCCCTAAGGTCACCTCACTTTGCTGCAGTGGGAACCAGAATGACGACACACAGGCTTTTCCCAGCATTCATACTTAGCCGTCGCGTTTTCGCGCTCTTGAAAATTTTCACTTTTAATTTAATCACGTAAAAATAGATATCGTCATTTAAAAATCTAAAAGTGTGAAATGCGTACTCCAGGAGTAATAATCTTTCGAGTTAGGCAATAAAAAAATAAAAGGAAAGCACCCTATTATAGTGTGTTTCCATGGAAAATATGTTACACACTTTTTAATATAAGATCTGAAATACATGATTGGTATTGGTGAAGCCATGGTGGAGGCAGATTATGTTGATGCATTTCATTGAAAATGTCAAAAACAAAAAAGTCCTATTCCTGAGGGAGCCTAATATGAATCCTAGGTACACTGGTCGAAATACCTATTTGCACTCCATTCTTTATGAAGGAATATTAGGTAAGCTTAGCTAAACTGATTCCAGTTAAATAGTTTTCTAAGGGATTGTAGATAAGGTAAAACGGTTACCTGAGAAAAATGTATCAATTTTTTTCAGCTCATTTTCACAATATTGAAAAAATTTTTCATCAAAATTTTTGAAGTGTCTTGTAACTTCTTCAACATCAACAACCTCTGGTGATGGTGCCTCTTCCACTGCAGCATACAGAAATCCTTTCATTTCCTTTAAGAATTGAAAAATTATTATTATTCGGTATCACTGATCAACATGAATTTCTAAATTAAAGCTTCCATTCTACCACCAAAATTATTTGACCAAAATAGTCCTTTGGCACTGTGAAGCCATTTTAGTCAAGAATGATTCTTGAAAGCATGCCAAGTTTCTCATGGTATGCATGTAAATAAAATGTTTAATAATTACTCTTAACTTAACCAACGTTGGCAGTAAAACTGTCCATTAAATCAAACACAGATGTCATAAGTTTTTATAGTGGAATAATTATGTAGATACACAAAGAATCCCATGAAAACAGAAGCAAACAATTTTTTCCAAAGAAAAATGTCGTTGTTCTTTTTAGCACCAAAAGAAACTATTAATTACGGTTGGAGAGAAGAATAATAAGGAATATTTCCACATGAACTTACCTCATAGTTGATGTATTGTTTTCTCCATTCAGGAGTGATGTTAGATGCCAAATTTTCACCAAATTTCATGGTTTTTACTTGCTTGGTGCAGTTTTTAAATCGGAATTTTAAGTATAACCGAGAGAAATTTTTGCGTTATTTTTGAAATGCCTGGAACATACTATTGCACGCTCTATCGTTACTTAAACGGTTAAAGGCTTAATTATTTCATAAATCCTTAGGGGTCACTCGCGTTTTTTTAAGCTCTCCAACTCTTCGGGTGACCATAAGTTTGTCTTTAAGCTCAACGTTTTTCGCCTCTCAAGCTGCGAATACCAATCACGGAGACACGACAGCTTTAATTAACCCTGATTACGTCTAACTGATGGCAATCAAAATTACTTAATCCTTCTAATAGCGATAGCAAGGAGTCACCGAGCATAACGATCTAGTGAAAACGAATATAATTGTGTAGAATCTACCTTCAATATATTAGTGTCCGATTGAAATACCTACCTATAAAAATAATATTTTACCCATCAAAAGTATTGCAATATAAAAAATAGCCTTTAATTACTCATATTTCGAGCACCATAGTAATTTAATGACTGATCCCACTAGGAACGAGTTTCGAATTCCCGCCAGCTATCACGCGCAGTTGAACACAAAGGCTGGGTAGTTTAGCCGCCAGAAAAACCAAGAATCACCTGTAATTCCGGCTGAAGACACGCAAGGAATGAGTATTTTTTAAATCGGAACGTCAAAAAAAAATCTCAAATTTAAAGACGCACCAGCTGAAATAGAGGACTGTGATTCGGCGAAGGGTCGTGATGCATGTGCTAATCTCCTGTCCACACAAGGCAAAAGTCACCGCGTATTAATTACACGAAACGTGACGGTTGGACACGAAAAACATTCCTTCATTCACGGGGACCTTCAGAAATTGAGCTGCAAATGTAGTTATTTTTTTGTAGGAATAACACAGACAATGGTGTAAGTGATACCCTCCAGGACCCGGAAAAGGAAAACAGGGGCATATATCTAGTGAACAATTTCTGGCGAACAATTTGGATCATTATGTTCGAGGCGCTGTCGAGGCTTCGAGGAATCCCTGTGGCGTTCTTCGGAAGGAAAGCTGTTTTGCTGTAAGGTAAAATTGAATTTTTTTGTTCTATCTTTTAAGAGCCTATTTAAACATTTCACAGAGGCAGTTTTTTTGGAAGCAGCAATATGATGTTTTCAACGGTAAATTCGTGCTATTTATGTTATGTGCGAGTGTTATGCAGTAAAAAATCATTTCACAGACGGTAACAAGGTGTGTGACCATAGATCCGATGAGAATTTTTGCTGCGAGTTATGAAGCGTTAAATAAGGGTTTCGACGTGTTTTGACTGATTGACAAGGTCTATCATCACTTACTCGTTTAACTATCGGGTCGCAATGATATTAAGTATTTACCCAGACTTAAAAACCATTGAGTATAAAATAGCTAGCGAAGTTTTCATGTGATCACGCTAAAAAATTTATCGCCTCAGAATATTGTAATTTTTAAGCCGGTAATCAGCAACAAATTCGATTTTTACGGTATTCACAAACCGCCGTTTTTGCCATTAAATATTTCTTACAACTAAATTAGCAATTGGCCCTCATTTGAATTACGAGGGAAGTTCCCTTCAACGATGTGCCGCCACCGACTTCGTACCGAGATGATGTCACATGGGTGAAAACTGAGGAAAATTCCCAAATGTAAATAACTGATAAAAAATCTATTTAAAAGATTGTTGATATAGGCATTCCAGTGCTCACATTATTCTTGGAATTAGCACACAGTATTCATATCCACTTGAAAGGAATTGAAGGACATAACCAAACCAAACGAGTGAATTTTTTGCATTATGCATGAACAGCGTACCAGCGTACACTCATAAAAAATAGTTTACTTTTAATTTACTCAAACTATTTGACAATAAGTATTATTTCACCCCCGATCTTGGCAAAATTGCGGACTCTTTTGCCATTACACTGACTGACCCTTTTGACAATGAGCGCCGATTTTACGTGCTTGTTTGATAAAGAGACTTGTTAGAACGATGCTGAATTCCTATACATGTTTCCAGTTAAGCAACAAATAATCTCATTTTGAAATTTTCGTTACCACCAATATAGGTTGCGCGAATTGATTCCTATTTAACCAAGCATTAGGTACTTAATGTTTAATATCAATTATTGAAACGCCATTATGGCAACACAATATGCATCAATGATCTCTAAAAGTACTTTATATTAATTTTGCTGCAAGCTCCTTAAACATCGATTTTAAAATGCATCAAATGCATCATTTCATAGAGTGGCTTGCGAGATCATTCACATCTGAATGGTAGAAGAGCTAACCCCGGAGAGTGAAGTTCTCGTATGTAGCGTAGAAGTTTCTCTACCGCAGAAATCAGCTTTTTTTTACGAAGTTCTCATCGTGAGGAAATCGCACCACAAGTATTAGAATATATATTATGAGTATTTTTAATTGCTATGATGTAAAGGCGAAACATAAAGGGAGCAACAGCCGGGAAAGCTAGGTCAGTTCAAAATGGTAAAATGGGTACTGGCCGTAATAAGCGGCCCATTCATACATCTCTATGGCAACAGCGATTTAACCGTTCATAAGATGGTAGATGCGGAAAATACTAATGGCTGTAGAAAGTATTCATTATTATTGGACGAGAGCGATCGATGAAATTATGAGAAATTTCGACCTTATCGGTCTGTTCTAGAATCTCTTGAAATCCCTCACGAAATAAGGTGCCGTTAAAATTTTAACCTAGAATTCTACATAACACCGATTTTTATTTTTAGTCGCAGGAGCTAAGACAAAAATACTTCTCTTAGCGGATTTTTTTATATTTTCAACAATATATTTTCTTGAAAGTAATTTTAATTTTCTCACTCACTTTTCACAACAAAAAATTAAAATGAAGTCCATTAAGAAACCCCAGGGATGAAGTATATGTGTTGATCAGGACATCATGCCTAAGTTTGGATGGTCAACGAAATTGTGCACTAATATTCCAGTCCTTTGCTCTGTCTTTTATATGTTACCTATCCGCATGTTAATTATCCTCATGTTTGATCTCCCCCCTCCCCCTAAAGGCAGAGTAAAGTGGTTTTTCATGAGTTTGGGGGTTCACTACTTTCTGCGGTGCCATTATAGCATGGAATGACAGTCTGTTACTATGCATCTGATTATACAAGTGGCATTTAGATACACTCCAATTATTTTTGAACATTGTTCCGCTCATTTGGTGGAATAAAACTTATATTGAAGAGCCAACTTAATAATTACCATCTTTAATAAAAACTTTAGGAATTACGAGGGGTGGGAAATGGGTCATAAACCCCTGGATTATTTTGTAACTTGCACGATTACCATCTCAAAATAGGACATTAGTAAACAGATGTACAAATTTGAATTTCATGATGCTTCTTCGCTCACAGGAGACTTCAATCTATATATTGTCATAGGGAAGATGTACATCGTACAAGCCAATTCAGGGTCCCTTACGGACTCTAAAATTCATGGAGAAGGGTTTTGTAAGTAAAAATTTAGTCCTAAGCTATTTTTTGGTCAATATTAATTTTTCATTGTAACCTATGGTATGATTATGTTTGCAATGGTCTCATTGCTCTTAAGTGAAATGAAATCAACCCTCACCAAGCCAGAATTTATTCATAATTCTTGTGAAATTGTAGCTTAGACAGTACAAAAATTTTTCAGTAATTATGTCGAGAACTGGTGGCAGTATTTTTTTCATAAGATAACATCCGGATTGGAAAGATAAACTTACACCAAATAAGTTCCTGAGACAAGAATTAAAAAATAATACATTTTTTAAGTGGTAAATAATATCTTCATCAGTAAAATTACATCATGCTATCTTCTATGATTAGAGAAATTTTCCCCTTAAGTTAAGTACAAAGAGATCCTTCAAAGAAGTCTCTGAAATGATGCTTCATACTTTTAAGATAGCCTAAGATAGACTTTAAGAAGCCAATTAGCTTTTGGAAGCGAAGCTTTGAAATTCTTAGAGAACCTTTACCAGGATCTCAATGGGTCCCCATGATAATCACCCCATAGGGTTGAAGATGGATATCTCCCTTTGCTCTTTGGAGAGTGATAATCCAATCTGATCACCTTGGCAGCATGGAGGAGAGAGAGAGAGGAGAAGGACCATGTCGCACTTGGCCCATCCCCTACCACCTTCTTGTTTTTGGCTTTCTTTGGTAAAGAAATTCTCCCTTTTAGAGCCATAGTCAGAAAAAATTCTGGATTTTTTTGATGAGGGAATGCATTTTTGGGTGATGGGGATCATTTGGAGAAGGTACTCTTAATACTGTATCTCACAAACATTTAGAAGCTTTTGAACCAGCAGATACGCTCCCTCCACTTGCTAAAGCTTTATTCCCTTTGGAATCTTTTAGAGAGAGTATGCACCGCTCATAGAATAATCCTGAGTGCAAATTAATCCTTGGTACATATCTTCTTTAGCTATGAGTCAATTACGTAGGGAAATATCTAATAAACAGAGTTATGGGAACAGCCAATCCTTGGCGTTCAATGGTACCAGGCTCAACTATGTGGAAGTTGATATTCGAAAATGAAAGGAAGACATCGTTAATTTCCACAGATTTATTTTGTTGGTACGGAACATGTTTCAATCCATAGAAGTCATTATGGCAGAAGTAAATTCCGTAATATTCACTGTCACTAGCATCTACTTGATAATGACCTCTATGGATCGAAACATGTCGTACTGACGAAATAAATCAGTGGAAGTCAATGAAGTCTTCCTTTCATTTTCGAATCCTTGGCAATACCATTTTAATTTTTTTGCTCCTCATTTACAAATATTTTTTTGCATTAGCAAGCTTATTCAATTGTAATCTCAACAATTTTGCTTCGAAAAGGATATTTGAGGCAATGTTAATTTTCAAAAATTTTAGGCACCAGAACGCATACCTGCACATCTAATGCACACGATTTTCAAATATAAGCCCTTCCCCCCTAAAACTTCTAATTTTTTTTTAACTAATAAAAGTTACAAAGAGTAATCATGTTTTATCAAATGTAAAAAAAAGATTACATTTTTTACATCTTCTCATGTTCCCTGAGAGGTGACGGAATGCTGAAATTAAGCACTTGTTTGGGGTATTTAAAGATAGCAATTTATGGGACTGAGATGTAGCTTTTCCAGCCACCCATCATACACTTTAAGATATCTAGAGTGTGAATTTAAGATGTCCATGTGAATTTTAGATACTAACCTAAGTGCAGCAAATTTCAGCGAATAGCAATCATTACGTATGTTGGTTAAGAGTTAAACATTGGGAGAAATTTTTTCCATTGTGAAGCAATCTTTCTTGTTTATCTCCTCCTTCTGAATTTTCAGAACTCACAAGCATCAAGTACAAAAGTAAATAATTTATTTTCAGGAAAACAATGTTGATTCTCTTCAAAAAACAACATAAAATCACAGTTATATATTTTTATAAAATGAGGAAAGGAGATGGAACCTACATACAAAAAGACATCTGGAATACTTGTAGGAGAAATCCTCTTCTCTGAATAGAAAAAAAATGAATTCATCTTAATTCTCATCATCATCTTCATTCTTCCTTGCACCTTCTCACCACTTGAGTTGCAACAATCACTAGAGCAGTCCTCATGGCACAGAAAGTTTGCTTATGTTCACAATCAAACAATTATAATTACATAAAATTCCAAACACATGCAATTAATGATCATGATATGTAAATGACTAATACTTAATTGCTGATGATTAACAATTATTCCACAATGGCTATAGCAGTTGTGGCCTTCAAAAGTGGTATCTTGTCATCTTTCTTCTTACTTTTTTTGGCCCGCCTATTACTTACTCCATTTTCATCATCCATCATGGTGACAATAATTTTCTGATCTGACGAATTAATTGGAGCCACAGAAATGTCTCTCACAGCTCGAAATTTACCACAGTTGTTTAAGTGCTCATTTTCCAACCGAAAATAGTTCCACACAAATCTCCTGAAAAAATGAATACATAACTTGAATTTATGACTTACTCATTCACAATTTTCCATTCATAAATTTGTTCATCCATGGGCGTACCCAGCGGGGAGCAGGAGGGGGCAGCTGCCCCCCCCCCCCCCCAGAAGCTAAAGTATATATACTTCTTACAAAATTTTTGAACAAATTTTCTTTAAATCCCAGTGATATCAGTTTAAGCATGTAATTAAAATAGAAATATTTTTTCCTTTATTTATAAATTTTAAAAACTAATAAAGCACTGTTATTATTTTCTTGATATGTATTTTGGTTTCATAACCTTTTCTTTGTTACAACTTGATCTATCACGGCTTGCCCCCATCTAATTTTGATCCCGGGTACACCCTTGTGCTCATCCAAACTATCATAAAACATATATCTTTTTTACCAAACTCACCTGAACACTTCTAATGGTGAAAGTATTGTAGTCATTACCTCACCATTAACCAATTCAGCCTGCTGCAAACCATAGGATATAGCCCATGCAAATCTAAGTACCAGATCTTCAACAATGCCAAAGTAATAAAAAAACTGAAATGAGAGAAAATATTCGCTGTGACTAGTGATGGTTTCATTACACATCCAAAAAGTCAGCAAAGTTGTAAAATGACAAATTATCTTTGTACCAAGTATTACCAACATTTCTTTAATTGTTTTATCAAATAATCACTCATGAGTAAAAATCTTACTGGGGAAGAATAAACAATTTCCTCTCTCAGGAACTTGTTATCCCCGACTTTTTTGTCAAACAGGCCCCAATCCATCTTAATATCCCATGTGTAGGCATAGCATGAATTTATCACATTGGCAATGATCCAAAGATGAACAAATGGATTTTCAAATTGTGATTCATAATTTCCTGGAAATAACAAAAATTCATACAAAATGAGAAATTATTACAACAATCATTAATTACTAAGATTGAGTAAAATTTAATTCATACCTGCATAAAAACTCTTCAATGTTGCAAAAATTACTACAAAAAAAGTAGTAGAATATTTCCCAGCATTCACTAGATGAGGAAAGCCCTCCTTTGTGTCACGGTAACGTCTCAAGCATTGAGCAAAACGGAACCATGCAGGGAGGCAGTTCACAATTGGCCTTATGATAAACGACTTTTCATTGCATTGACTCGTATCTGAAAATTAAATTTTATTCATGAAAAACCATTGTATTTCTGTAAATGGCCTGAGGAATATTAGTTTGAAGTTAAAAATAAATAATTTAATTCAATGTGAAGTATGTAATCATTCCAGGTAAGGAAGATTTTCTTGAGTTCAATCCTGTAGGCTTCTCCAGCAGCTGGTTGCTGGCTACAGGGGCACAGCTAAGAATTAAGGCTAGGGGTGGTTTTAGGTGCAACTAATACTTACGGGTGTGGGGGTACTGCATACCCACAAGGGTAAGCAGGTTTGCAGGGGCCCTCCTCCAGAAAAAAATTGTAGAATAATAGTTCAAAATGGCGAGTTTTACGGCTTTCCGGGGAATATTTGATAAATTGTAACAATATTCTATGAGTAATACTGATACAAATAAGTAAAATGGATTAAACTTAAAAATTTCTCTGAGCTCTGGGGGGGTTTTATCCCCTCACTGCGCCACTGGCTGGCTATGATATTTTTTGGGATCAAAACTCTGTTCAAAAAGTTGCATACTTATATCGGGATATCAGGTCTGAAGTTTATTTTAATGGATATAACTCACTACTGCAGCTCAATATTTAAAGTTTAAAATGTTACAAAAATTCAGGAGGAATTTGACAACCTATACATCAGGAGAAGTTGCCATGAATAAGGTCATTATGGTAAACTGATAATAACTTAAACTGTCAACATTATACGGATGAAATTTATAGTTGATTTAAATATTTCAATACTTTTGCCTTGTATGAGAATGGTCACTTACTTCCAAGTACAAGGAACCCACATACCACTCCTAATGTCTGGCTGTGTTGCTTCACTTCATGTTTTGCCTTTTGCGAGCCAAATTCTGTATAAATACAGTACTTTTCTCTAATGTTTCCCTTCATTAATATCTAAACGATGCATGATTATATAAGGTGTCAAAATGTACTGCACCCTTGATGTTCGTAGCATTTGAGGTCAAATCAGATAATGTTGGAATAGGAGGATGTTGTAAAAACCTTCCATAAAAGCAGGAGTAGATTAAGGTAATTTTTTGGGGTGGGTCATTACTTTTCATGGTGCCTAGGTGATATGCAATACCTCACAGCATAAATGCACCGCAGGTCCGACATGAGTAGACCAGTGGCTCTCAGATATTCATCAATTATTTGTAAACTTTATTAGCTAAGTTGGTGAAACAAAAACTTACAGTGGAGAGCCATCTTAAAAATAAACATCTTTTCAATTTTTCCAGAAATAACAGGGGAGGGACCAGAAGAATGGTGGCCACCTCTACATCATAGAGGACACACACAAAAAAGCATAAAGGCCAAATCTTTAATGAAAGGGGACGAAAATTCCGTGGATAAATAATATCCTTATATCATATCATGCCCTTGGTGAATAAATATGATATCTGCTGTGGAAGGTTGCTGTACAGTGTGATGGGCACAGCAACTTAGTGAAAACCACACCCAAGCGATGACAGTATGTCCAAGAAAACAGTGAAACGTAAGTATGGTGTAAGTATACCGGTGAGGCTTAATCAGTAGAGCATAGTACGTGAAATGCAAACTTTGGCAGGACACTGACTGTTTTGCTTCATTCCCTATGCAAAAGTGATCAAGTTGAGCCTTCACATCACATCCCTTTCATTTTTTGTTGCTTTTGATCATTTTTATAAGAAAAATATTTGGTACTAAAAAGTACACATAAATAATACATTTTAATTTTAGAGGAAAATTAATGAATGCTAGTGGCTAACATGCATGTATAGTCAACTTTCTTGACAGTTATAAGTTTGATTTTGACGATAGAAAGTGATTTTCCAAATATCCTTCAAAACTCCATCCTTAACCTATCAAGCACCTAGTGCACCAAGCACCTAGCAGTGCCAGGCAGTATCCCCATGACTACTACTGCTTGATGAATAAGATTTGGACCTGAGTACTCAGATTCTTATGTTTAAAATACCAGTTAATCAGTACACTTGAATGAAATTAAATATCTTTTCAGCCATAGAACACAATCATAAACTTACCCCCAGCAACTAGCCAATTTTCAGTTGTAGAATAAAAGCAAATGAGGTACTGAAAGTCCAGGAAAGTTGCTGCCAAGCTATTCATTTGATCAGCTAGCCAGAAGTCAGCAAATCCAACATGAAAGAATGGTGCCGCAATAATTCTGCCCTGTAAACCAATTCAACCAAGAATGAGCTTTATACGTGATTTGATAACCTAAGAATAGGAATTTTAGAATTATAACTATTTAAAAATATGTGTTGAGTGGTGGAGAGAGTGAATGGTAATTATTTAAATAATTATTGCACCATCTGCGCAGATTTACTTCACAATTTTTGAGAAGTCTTACCGCAAGGGCCTTAAACTTAAGAAAGACTAATTTAAGCCCAAATAGAACTGTAAGTTGGAATGGAGATTATCCAGACTTAAGTACCATCAGGCAGGAAACAAAGGTAAACCATTGATAGAAAAATATTTACCCTAGTTTCGATACTAGAAATGATTGGCTTCATTGATAAAGCTATCACAACCCAAAATTTCAGTGGGAAGACCATAAATGGACCAGACCCAAAAAAAAGCAAGAATAGGATTCACTTCCTTTTCCCCTTTGGTTATGGTCAGCAGTACATAGTTGTTTTTTTCATAACAATGGACTGTTTCGTAAGTGAAACATTGGTCAAGAAGTTAGCCACTTTAAGTGTACACAACGATACTGCCAATACCAGGAAATTCAGAATGTCTGTTGTACCTATGCACCTACTCTTCCCCATGCCACCTCTCATTAGAAGAAAGATATATATGTATTACAATTAATGCAGGAAGTGATGTTATTATATCTCTGATAAAAGTAGAGGAAGAGGAGTTGCCCATTTTGAAACTAGGCGCATAAATTATGGAAATTGATAAAAAAAAACAAGCATGATAACTCTGCATTTAACTCTGTGAATAATTTGAAGCATTAATTCTGAGAAAATTGTACCATAACTATAATAACTAAAATTGAATAATTAGGAATCAAATATTCATGTAATAGAAAAAATTCTTCATTGACTAATTAGGTCACAAAAGGTACACAAATCTCCTTTTCACTAACAGAGTATGCTCATGTACTTACTATTTCTCTCATCGCCCAAAAGCGAGCTTCATGCCTGAAAACGTGTAGAGGATTCACAAGGAATATCAGCATGATAACTGCAAGGGCCAAAGGATTTGCATATGGAGGTATGCTCAAAGAAGATGAGTACAGGAAACCCAGCATACTTAGAGCCCACACAACACCAAATATGGAGGCAAGCTCCATGAGATGTTGTTCTGATAGATGATTACGTGGATCAAGTTCAAAAATGAGCACATGATTTACTCCTGATGACCTCCAGCCATACACATTCACTCCCATCAGGAAAATAAATTCTACTAGAACAAGTGGACCTCTATATAGGCGAAGAACAACATACCAGTCACTTCTTTCCTGCTGGAAAATTGCTAAAAAAATGTAAAAATAAAAAGTTTCATTAATTTTTAACACCACTAAAGTATGACTAGCATTGCATTTTCTATTCACTGAGTGCATACATGAATCACGTTCATCTAAAATCAGCATTGTTGTCACATAATTTTTAAAGGAAACTTTTTTATTATAAAAAAGACTTAGTTGAAAACCATTCTGTATATTCATGGAATTTTTCAATCAGCATAATAAATTTCGCAATGAAAAAAATATTTCAATTTGAAGTCTTTAAATTATCTCCATACTATAAGGTCGCTTCAATCAATCAATTTTATGCATGCATCCTACTTTTTGTTAGAATATGAGTACAAACATAAATCAATTAACTGATGCTTCTTTATACAGACAAATGAATGAATGGTCACTCTGACATTTAGGTCTTCCTTAGACTAGCCTTCTTATTTTAGGTAAGGTTGATGGAATGTAACGTATGACTCTTTCAAAAGCAGATGCATATTTCAAAAGCCTTTTGTAAGTTTTTCCCAGACAAAAATCTTTAGATTGTATTTTGCCCTCAGTGTTCAAATGTTGAGAAACTTGCATTTTTGCAATTTTATGGGTGAACATATGTCGTGTTCGGAGGACAAATTTAGGAGAACCACTCAGCAAATGGCATCTGGTTGACGACAATAATTGAATTAACAATTAGAGATCAATATATATGAATCTTCTATAGCTTGTTAACCCTCAGGAAATTGCTAGAACCACCCCTGTGGTTCATATGATTCACATGACTCACATGACCATGTGTACGAGGAAAATTCAATCAAAAAAATTTAAATAAACAAAAACATGAAGCTTCAAATTTATGGTAGCTCAAATGCTGAGAAAGACTAGTAAACATTAATGTGGATGAAAACATTACTATTACGCTCATAATTACCTGAAAGTACTACTGCAATAAATAGAATTACAAATGAGCCAGAAAAAAGTCCAACTTTAAATGTGGTCCAAGGTGATTGCTGCTCCCCCAAAGGTGGAACCCGAAGTCTTTTCATAGCCTTTTGACGGTCACCACCCTCAAGTTGATTGGTAACAGTTGCTTCAGTCTCACGAATCATTCTGTCTATCTCCTTCACAGTGTAGAAATGTGATGTAGCCACTCTTTCCTCTTGCCATCGAAGTCCAGATTCCACCGAAAGTAACTGTGGAATAGAATAGCATGCTGTCATAATATTGCTAATGAGAATAAACGCTAAAAATATTTGCTATATAGCAGGGGATAAAGATGTCTATTACCATCATTACTATTGGTATTATAACTTTAGAATATACAGTTCCTAAATTGTTTAACCTAATACCTAATTATATCGAGTCTATAGAAAAAAATGTCAATATTGAAAGAAGAATTAAGAAATTGGTTGTATGAGAATTATATGCTCTAACATGTACTTTGGACATAATCGGGATGATGTATATATATGTACATATGTATTCATACACAAAATTGTATGTGATGTGCATATTTGGGTTCTTGAGTGAATGTATCCGTGTATGTCACAGATTCCTTTTCATTTATTTTTGAGTTTTCTTGTGGGTGTGGAATTACGAAAAATATTTTATGTAACTTTTTTTTCTATACAAACTATCTTATTCACTGGTAAAATTTTCCGTTCACCTAATACCAGTTGACTTTTTATGTAATAGTCCGATCTTTAGGTTAAAAGTGGCACCTGCTGACAAGCCTTGTATGGCTTAGCGGGACCCTATCATTTTTACCATGCATGTTAATCCGAATTTTTGCATATACATATATACTTTTATCTAGCGAAATATAATATTTATGATATGCTACGAATATGTACCTGATGTTTTCCTCAATAGGAGATATTGATGTATGGTCTGTGTTAACTAAATAAGTGATAATAATACAAGAATGTTTATTTTGTATACTTGTTCTTAAACTTGTCATTAAACTTGTCAAAAAAATTATAAAAATCCAGAAAAATTTACTAATAAGGATTTGTTTACTCTAAAAATTTTTCTCCATCAATTACCTTGTCATGCTTTTTAAGAATTTTCCTAAACCCAGTGAAGTTAAGATTTTGGTAATTTTGTAATAGTATAAGGCTAAGGTAAAATTCACTGAAAGCTAATTTAAGTTCTTGTAACTTCCTAGCGGGAGCATCAGGTCTTTGAAGCACATCTCCAACTCGTCCAGTCCCACTTCCGAGGAAGTTCTTGAATGATGCTTTATTGCCAGGCATACTGCTCTGGATGGACGATTTCAATTCACTGTGCAGTGATGCAAATTTTCTTGTCGCTTCAGCAAGTTTCTCTGGAAGAAAATCGGCAACAAAAAATTATCTTTGTGAAAAATGTAATTATAATTTAAAAATTTCACATCCTTTTGAAGGAAAACCTTTCACATCTGCTCAGTGATATAAATATAAAATTTTCTCTCTTGCTAAGTTAGAGAAGCGATATGAACCATGTTTTCAAATAAATAATAATGCAATCCTCCATTTCATTATTATAGGAGCACTATTTCATAGCATGTTTCATTAACTTATAAAATTTGCAAAATTAAAATTGGCATGGATCAAGGTTTCTAAAAACATATTTTGAAAATACTAGTTCCAGAATTATTTGTTTATTTGAATCCAAATATTATTCGCATGATAATTTCTTCTTTATAGGAATACTCCAACATACCTGAGTAAAAGGTGTTGATTTTAGTGAGCTCATTTTCACAATACTGAAAAAAGTTTTCATCAAAGCTTGCGAAAAAGCGTGTGACAACTTCCTGTTCCACTATTTCTGCAGAGGGAGCCTCTTCAACGGCTAAGTAGAGCATTGCCTTCATTTCCTGTAAGTATCAATATTTACATTTCTACTTGGAACAAACTCAACCTTTGGTAATAATGAATCATGGGATCCATGCAGCAAATTTTTATTATTCTCAAGAATATTTATCTTCTCCATTTTTAATGGAAAGGCAATTTTTTTCAAATTATTACCCACATAGCATAGAACCTCTCAGAGACGTCTCACTATGGTCTCGAATGTCTCCAATATCGCCAATGTCTCAAAGATGTAATCGTGAGACGTTCAGGAATTAAAAAAAAAGTATTTAAATGCCATCAATGCCTTCCATACATATTTTTCGGTGTAATTCTGCAGTTGTGATTATTAAAATCACAACATTTAATATGGTTTCTTATTTTCAAAGGGTCATCCATCACAAAATTTGTCGCTAAAAATGATCGAGATAGGTATGCCATTACTGTATAATTTGCATTTAATAATTTTTTGCCTACATTTTTAAGCATACCATAGTACAAACTCTCATGAGACATCTCAGAGACCATTTTTTTGGACATTGTGACATCACAGAGAAGTCTCAGAAATGTCTCTGAAGCTCTCAGAATGTCTCTGAGAAGTAACATGCGATATTCGAGACGTATCAGAGACGTATCTGAGACGTATTTATGCTATGTGTGTAATACCATAGAGTAAGTATATAGGATAGTATAATAGGATATATACTCTATAGTTATATCAATTTTTCTTCTCTTTGGCGATGCCTAATGCAATTGTTCCCTTGATAAGAACATCCTATTCATGGTTCGTTCACTCACCTCATAATTTATGTATTGCTTTCTCCACTCGGGAGTGATGTGTGCGGACAAATGCTCCGTGAATCTCATGGTTTAATTTTAAACTGCTTGTGTGTACCGACAATTATCATTCACTTTGCTGTTTGCCTACAAAAAGATAACATTTTATTCCATAACAGCCATGAATATGTACACTTCAATTATGTAAGGATAATGTATGCCATCACAGGGAAGGGATGCAATAGAACATAAATATAATTTTAATTTAGGCAGAAAAGGACTTCTCAAAATTTCATGATTCATGATAAGATTTTACCCAAAAACTGAATGAAGAAGAAAAGTTCCTGATTTTATTTATAAATCAATAATAGGATAAATTTTTATATTGTTAGAAAAATTGACTAAGGAAATTGCAGTTGAATTGCTCTCATGCTAAGATAACAGTGGCTGTATGCATTTCTCCTTAATCTTTCTACAAGCAGCAGCAGATCTGGGATCAAATCACAGAGTGGAGGGCAATATCCAATAATATGTACCGCCTAGAGGTGGGGAGTATGAAATAAGTCCACCATTGTTGTGAGTACGTATTGTATATTTTTCCCCTAAGGGGTTGTTGTCCACTTAAGCCATCTCTCTGGATCTGCCATTACCTGCTGTGAGATTATTTGCATGAAAACGTAGCTGGCAGTGATCCAATACATTTTTTTTGGCAATTGATTTGGAGGAGAGAGCATCCATAGGGATTTCACTTAAGGCTGTAACCCTCAAAAATTTCAGCTCAGGGAGATTGAAGCCCTTGACCCTCCACCTCATCTGGTAGCATAAGTGATTAGAATAAGACCAATATCCTCAACTGTCCCCATAATGTATATTCTGAGAAAGTCGATTTGTCAATCCTGTGTGCTTTCCAATTTCACTCTGCTCCCGTCATATCAAAATAACCCATGAAATTGTGATGGAGTACCACTCTTAAAGATAATAATTAGGGCCAACATGGGGAGGGGAAGAAAGGGGAACAGTTTTTGAGTACCAGCGTTTTGGAGTGATCCCTAAAAACATTCCCAAGGAGGGAGGATTCCCCCTTTCTTGAAGGAGATGGCAGAAAGAGTGCCAAGAAGGGAACTGCCAACGCCCCCCAATGCTTATGGGGCAGCCCTGTTAACAGTTGGTTGTAACTTTTGCTGTGCTCCCAACCCTTGCTGAGTATTATTTGAAATCAGTAAATTGAAGTTAATCAATTCAAAAAAGAGTCGTACACTGCACATTTGATTTAAAATTACCCTCCCAGCAGTGGCCTACCGAGGCGGATGGGGTTCAGGGGGGTCCAGACGCCCTCCTAAATATAAAAACACAATAACTTGCCTCAGAAAAGAAAACAAAATACTGAAAATCATAAATTTACGATAGTTTTCTTTGAAAAATAAAGTTTTTTTGATTACGAAAAGTGTTGAAATTAGTTTAAAACCCTCTTCTTAGTACCCTTTATTTTTAAATTTCCCACCCCGGTTTTGGACCTCCCCCACCGGAAAACATTTCTGGCTACTCCACCGCCTCCCAGTGCTACATAATCTGAGGCAGTGGCGCAGCGAGGGGGGGTTTTGGGGGATAAACCCCCCCCCCCCCCAGAGCTCAGAGAAATGTTTAAGTTTAATCCATTTTACCTAATTGGATTGATGTTACTAATAGAATAGTATAAGGATTAACAAAATATCCCTCAGAAAGCCGAAAAACTCACCATTTTGAACTATTTATCTTAAAATTTCACAATTTATTAATCTCGCACCTACCGCTTATCCTAGTGGGTATTCTATACCCCCACACACCCTGGTATTAGTTGCACCTAAAGCCCCCCCCCCCCAGCCTTAATTCCTGGCTGCGCCCCTGCTCGGAGGGGCCCCTAAAAAATTCTCAGCGATCTTTACGGTGAGGGCGAAAGGTGCATGGAGAAAACATTGCCCCAGACCACCAAATGTCATTGGACAGCATGAATTAATAACATCTTCAATTTCTCTTACAAACAAGAGCACTCCAATTAAAAACGGCAGCACCAAGAAACTGCTCCTCTGGCTTGCAGGCGGCAGACTTCCTCGCGTTCGGAAAACTTTAATTTTTGTTCATTTTATTTCGAGATAAACGTGCAAATCTCAGTACAACGCAAAGCAACTGAGAAGTCTTTGTTGACGGCGACCTCATTTAAACATTCCCACTCCGTTCTATTTCGAAATTTCCCGCGACCACGAATGTAGCGGCGGCGTCACTCCTGTTTAACTTTTTTAGAGACTGGATAGAAAGACCCTCAAAGCCTGTTGAAAAACGCGAATCTGGTTAATGTCAAGTGTCGTTTTTGGGCGTAATCCAGGAGTACCAGAATGCGGCGGCGTTGGCAGTTGAACAGTTTAGTAATTTAAGTACACCAGATTCTGATGGTCCTTGATGAAAGAAGTGCGATGAGAAACGGAACTGGGTCTAAAATAATTTGGTTGGTTATTATTAGTACATATAAGAATATTATGAATATTCCCGTGGGAAAATTATTATGGTATTTTTCCACGCAAACAAAATGTACTACTTACCAAGGCTAATTCATTTGTACAGACATTCTGCTCTGTCCTCTCTTATGACGGCAAATTTTGGCCCCATTTCAACGGTTCCATTCGGAATTACAGCGGTTAAAATACCCGAAAGATGAAGGCCCTCTAATTCAAGATAAACCTTGGTGAAGTTCATCGCGATATAATTGGACCTTTCAATCACTAATGTTGAGTTCTAATCGTAAATAAATAAGATAACGGAATATCTAAAGATATTCTTCAGTGAACGTTCTGAGGAGAGGATAGGCACTATCTATCTATCTATCTTGGACTGAACTAAACTTAGTCCATCAAAGTATTCCGCGGCGACGCGAAGACAAACTGAACGCTGATCTAACTAAGTACACAACCGCGTGAACAAGGCAAACGCCCTAAGTAAAACTTTCCGGCAATTGATTTATTATCTATAAGAAAACATTGAAGCCATCGCTATATAAATATTTCAATAGATGAACATTCCAAAAGTGATAAGAGTAGAGGAAAATTTATGATTTGATTCGCGGGTTTCGGGGTTTTCCTACCTTCCTCCTTCCATTTTCTCTCCATTTTTATATACTCTCATGCAGCATACAACTTAACAATATACACATGACAAATGCTATGATAACTCAGTAAAATATTGGTAAATGGTAAGTTTATTATCACAGTTGAGGATCTCGCCATCTAGGAACAAATGCTTGGGGGGTGACCTTTTTTTAAAAATATGCTTCTCTAAAAGGCACGAATTGCGACGATTCGCAGAAATAATGCTATGTTTCGCTATGTTCCTCTAAATGATATTTTAAATTACGAGGCCATGGATAGAAAGATGGCCCTCCTTCTTGATAAGAAATCAGCCCTCCAAAATTCAACGCAATTTTTGTAATGCAATAGGATTTTGTAACTTTGAAATCACGTATTTTTAAAGAAATCACAAGTCTAAGACTAGACAGCTGTTTTGAAAGCATGGTATAATAGGAATTATTTGGAAAATAGAAGTCTTGAAATCGGCTGTCGCACTCAAACAATCCCACCAACCAGCTAAATACCGCGAGGCAAATAACATCTATGCCCTAGGTGAATCCTAAGCACCCGGGGTCACTGAACTAGCTAGCTAACGATTTGAACCCCACGCAGGAAAGTAAGTTCGGTCCCACGTACTTTTTCCATAAATTTCAAAGGCATTTCATTGAATTACACTTAATATGCAATGATATAGGCGGTAAAAAAATTGTACCACGCATAATTTTGCTAAGTGTTGACTAACGGAGAATTCATTGCCTTTATTATTAATAGCGATGCAGGATAGACAATGAACCCAGGGCTGGATTTGAGCACATGATACATACACGCTCGCGCCTAGGGGCCCGCACCACAAACAAAGTTTAGGTACTTGTTAACTTGGGCGATATTCCATTATACCCAACTCGGGGGGAGGGGGGGGGCGCCGCAGGTCCTCATATTGTAAATCAGGCTCCAAGTGAAAAAATGATCCCTAATGATGTAAATGAGCGGCCCGAAGTTGTTCCAGAGTTCAAATCTCGCAGAAATTTTTTTCCCACACGATACCCGAGCAATATTAATAAGGAGCTGGCTTACAATATTAAATTTATCCCGCCGAGTAACAAGGTTAACACAAAGCATAATGCGAATCACCCGCCTGTCTCTCCCCCAAAAATGATTTTACCTCTTCAATTCCTAGGAAGACCTATTTTCTTTCATTCTCTCTGAAAATTTTATCCTCTTCCTACCCTTTCCCCGCGCAATACAAAATACTTATTTTGGATTTAGGGCCTCGTAAAATGAACTCTATACTTGAATGGATCACCTCTATCATTAATTTTACTTTAAAGCAAACCTTCTAGCAAATATACTTCATTTCAAGCGTTTTTCCGGGGCGCAATCGTTAGAAAAAAATTAACTTCAAAAACCAATTCGAACTTCTTTTAAAGTATACTTAAATGTATAAAATAATAATATACGTCAAAATTTTAGCAAAAATAGCGGTGGAAATAGCTTCATTGCTGAGTAAAACTTGATTATCCTCAATGCAATTGAACAAGAAAAGATCATTTCAAATGAGTTCGTGGAGAAATAAATGCGTCGCCCTTGACCTCTGCCACGAAAATATCGTGCGGCTGCGGTGCATCTCATAAAGCCATATAAACTCAGTAAACACTCTTCTCCTTTTCGGTTCGCCTAGTGCTCTGAATAGGCGCGACTCTCGCGGCAACCCCTGGCTTCGTCACCCCACTTAGCATTCCTCCCCAAGCAGGATTATCACCGCGTGGAAATAGTTCAGCAGTTAAAGGGACGACGTGCATAGATCGAGACATCAAGTGTTACTGGGTGCTATCCATTTACTAAACAAAGCGGAATAATTTGGAGGTTAGACCGTAGATTTCGGAGAGCGCGTTGTTATTTTCATCGGTTCTCAGGCGAAGAAAATCGCAGCAGTGAAGCCAGTAATGGGACATGAAAGTTGTGAATGCCAACGAACTTTCAGAGGCTACATTTACCTCGCGTGTCTATTCATAAGATTGTTTGCGATCAAATTGAATTTTAATAAATCAGTAAAGCATAGAGGAAAGAGAAAAATCATATCTTATCGTTAATAATTGCCGTCACTTAACTTATGAAAGGCAACTTAGAAATGGAAATCCTCCACGCATTCGAATTACAACACCACTCCCAGAAAGTGAAGTACGATGTGATCGGTGACTACAGTAAATTACACGGTGCTCTGCGCGTAATCAATTTACTACAACGCTTTTGAGGAATTTAACAGTACCTTAAGTGTCCCCCAAACCTCTTCTCCTCGCAGATGCAGCGGGAAGTACATGTGCTTGGCCACACATGCGCTGGCCACTTGCCCCGATAGATCTCGCTGACTGATGACTTAGTCCGAAACCTCGACGATATCAACAGCCAATTCAATTCAGCCTATCTCAATTGACGGGGACGCTTTCCGCCCGGCCCACGGAACTGGCACTGCGGATGGGACGCGAGCATACATCAGATCACGGCCGCGGAGTAAACATCCTCCCGAAAGCATGTCTTCCGAGCCGCTGTCGACGCGGAGACGTTACGGGGGTACGCTGTCGACTAGAGAGAACCCTCGGGCTAGAGGCATTCAATCCATCTCGCCCCACCCCACCACTTGTGCTTCGTAATTACTCAACAGATGGAGCTACGGACTAAGGTGAGCAAGCAAGCAAGTAATTGGTGGAGGAAATCTAATAACGAGAGGGGAAGGGGGCGAGACGTATTGTCTTCCCGCGGAATCGGACCGCGAGTCGCAAGCGAGTTGATAGCGCAGTGCCACATCTCCGTTCGAAATTAGGGCACATGCGGAGGCCGAGACAAGTATTTCGGAATGAGAGAAAAAGCACCTAGCCATCTCGTGAGTCTGCGAGAATGACACAAAAGCACTCGTCGATTGCGTGGAGGTATCTCCCGCCTTGCACGTGGGGAGAAAGATAAAAGGAAAATCGAGAGGCAGAAATCTTTCTCGACTCGCGCGAATTCATGCGTTTGAGCCGATAAGGGCCGCGGTGATTTCTGACGCCAATATGAGAACGAAGTGACGTCGCTGAGAAGAAAGGAAATCCACGACCAAAAGGAAAGACGCTTCCCGGAAAATGTGCGTCAGTTTTACGGATTCCCAGCAATCGATTCCGCCTCGAAGACTTCTCAAGATACTTCTCACAGTTTGGTTGCGGCGGCCAACGTGGTCAACTTCCTGTCAAAAAGGAAGGTTCACGAGGATATTACCATCGACAACTCAACAGGATGGAGGCATTCAATCCATATGATGAAGGAGGTAAAGTTTAAATTGACGGCCCAAACACTAATATACCTTCCCGTACAAATTTCTCACCCCATCTCAAAAAAGTTTTTTCCCATTGAAAGGATGTTTTAGACAACTAGACGCTTTCATGGCGAACGGTTCTTATTAATTCTTCATGGGAATTCCTTCAGGTAAGCTGATGAGGCGATGCCGATGTTTCAATCGCTTACTCTGCCATCTAGCTCAGGGCGTTGAGTGCCGGGTCAAGATGGTGGTGGTTTATACATTCCTGGCTGTTAGTCTACAACAACTTTATCCAGCAGTCAAAACCCTGAGGTAGATGGCAGGGTTATCCATTATAACGTCAGTAATGCATGATCAACTTATCCGGTGAAAGTAGGGAGAATACTTGGCCCGAGGTAGAATGCATGTTTTTGCACTGCGGGAGGACGTACTTACTTACCTCTGTCGATGCCGAAAAGTAGCATTCCCCTCCTCCCAAGTTGCGCGGGTTCTTTATCGTTCTCCTGGCTACTAACCTCAGGCGCCACTATTGTTAGCATTCATCCTGTCACCATCTCCGTCAATCACCTTAGCAGCCAGCCTCCCTCCCCCAAGCCGACCTCCTCAATTAGGCTATCTCATCGCCACCCAAGAGAAAGGGAGAGAGAGAAGAACGTCCCCCCACCTCCCGCCTCCCCTCTCTCCCCTCCTCCCCCAATGGCTCCCCTAATGAGAGGTATTCTATTCCCCTCTGTCCTCCTCGCAATGTCTTCCTCCCAACCCCCTAGTCAACGACACTTAGAAACTCGTGTTTTTCTAGCGTTTCCTTCCGCTGGCGTCTGCTGCTCCCGAATTTATTTTTTCCCCTTTTTCTTTGGCGGGAGATTGCGAGTGTCGAAATAATTCGAATGCAAGATGTCTTTTTTATCTGGCTTCCGACAAAAACTTCTTTGTTATTTAAATCTCTTTCGCTCTATCTTCCTCGCAGACTACCTTGGGTCAATAGGACCCACTCGCTGCTGAAAAATCACCACAAGCAAGCGGAAATTGAGAAACTCGTTATTATCTTATGAGGAGGAGACTTTTGTATTCCTAATGACAGTCTATCGGTGCGGGAAAATGGAGCGTTTCAACATATAGGCGTGTCACGCATAGGTTTAAGTTGCCCTCACCCAGCCTATCGACAAATATTTAAGCGACGAAAAAAAATTGCAGCCCAGACTGTCGACGTCATGTCACACGTGACTCATAGTAATCGCAATGGACTAGTTTTCCTCATGATTTCCCGCCATGCCAGTCCCACTGCGAAAGTTGACCTCCAGAAAATTTTGGAGATACGTTCTCGAGCGTTATCTCATAGGAAGCGAAAAAAATGACGAGGACGGTGCGGAGTGGAGGCTATAGCGCTTGACCACAAGGAGAGCACGGGTTTAAGTGGCTACATCACTCCTTCTCGACCTCTATTTCGGCTTTTTTCGTGAAGTGCCACTCGCGTAAAACTTAAGCTGCGACAGTGAAATTTCCACGATATACAGAATGAACCCTAACCGATATTTATCTTTACCTCAAATTCAGAAATTTCACTTTTAAAAAAAATACAGAGGTAATATTTTAAGATTTCAGATGCATGCAAATATTGAACAGTTTGAGCACCCTGAAACTTTCAAGTTAATTGCTTATTTTACAACCAAATAGTACGTAACGAAGACACTTCGAACGAGATCGATGTGCCCTTTTAGGGTATATTTACGGAGGGGTAGGTTTTCAATATAAGTCTGAACCCTACGTAGACGCGAGTGAGTAGTACTTCTTGTGTTTCAAGGAGAGGCATGTACCCAAATCATGGAATACCCGTTTTCTCCTGACGATTCTCATATGCTATCAAGTAATTGGTGTTTCAACCAGAAGGTAGGTTTGGATAGGTTACGGTAGGGCTCGCTCCAGACAAAGCCAGGGGAATATAAATATTAAAAAATCAGGGTGGAGGTTCCACTTCCACTCTCTTGATCACCTCACATTTCGAGGATTTGCTCGCGGGTGTTCAAAGGCTTCATCCAGATTTAAACCCGAGATCCTTCTATCAGAAGTCCAACCGTCTACCAACTATGTCCATTTGCTTCCCAATAAGTTAAGTATATTTTAGAGAAGGCAATCTAAAAGACAGGTCTTTTTACGCCTGCCTTTCCCACTTAACTATCTTTTTCTCCGGGGCGAAGCTTCGGTCCGTGTCTGCTATCATCACAATACATGGATGACGATGAAGCAATAGTTACCCCAAAAAGTAATAGTGTTCTTACCGTCAAGACCAGTTGAACCGCCCCATTTCACTACATCCGCACGAGACTTGACGAATCAGCTGTCGAATACTGGATACTCCATCACGTGCGCTTCGCAACGCCTACAACGCCCGGTCTCCAAGACGACGCAAGAAGTAGACACTGGGGTGTTTTAAATGTGCGATCGTTGGTACCTAGTTTGTCCCACAATTTCTCCTTTCCCTCCCACTGCAGCTCGTTTCTTCCTTCCCCCACCATATTCCTCAACATCTGTTAAGAACTAACTCCGGGCAGCCCACCCCCATGCGGGCTTCCCCACTCCCCTCTCCTCATCCAGAGGCATCTGCCTCCCTAACCCCCCTCCAAATGTGGGGAGGCCCTCGCCGCATCCACTGACCTTTGATCGGATCCAGTCAAGAGACGCTGATATCGTCGCGGAGCCATCTCAGTGCCAATGCCCGCCCGCTCTCCCGTCTCTGCGTCTTCCCTTCGTGGGTCCCAATGGCATCGCATCCTCTCGTCACGCAACGCAGCGCAGGCAATGTTTTGTACCTACCTTAAGGTAAACCTTTGTACCTACTTTACTTTTTTCTCTAAACCTCAAGCATACAAATTTCACATCGGAGAGAAACTGAGGTAAAATTTTAAATTTGAGAAGCAGGCAAATGTTGGAACTTTACGAAATCATAATGAAACACAGTTGTAATACTCCACTCTTAATTTTGTATCAACTTCAGTTTAGAAAATTATTATTAAAGCAACATTAAAATTAGGAAAAGGCACCGCGCTTCCGAAACCCTAGTTGATATTGTATGAAGTCTGAGGTATAACAACTATGTTTATTTACGAATATTAACAATATTCACGATGTCACGCCTGACACGATTTCTTTCTATATGCAACCTGAAATTTTCAAGTGAGTAGCAGAATATTTAAACAATGCATATAAGTACCACTAAACAAGACCGTTCGAGCAACGGTGATGCGTGATATTTTTCTCTCAATAGGTAGTGGGAAAATGAGTAAACGCGCATAATTTTTTAACTGTTTAGCTAAAATTAAGATAACGTTGAGATTTTCTCAACTAACGATCAAGAGTGAGTTAAAATTTTAAAGCAGTGGCGCCTTCATCAGTACGGTTAACGTCGACGAGAAATGGTGCACAAATCGGAAAATTTTCATGCATTCATGATCTTATATTTTTTATACACAGTTCCAACTCCAAAAGATTATTTTGCTCTCAATTAATACGTATTACTACTTTGTTATAAGGCCAAAAAATTGCTATGTATACAACACATTTTATTCTATTGGAAGTTGATTTTTTATTAAACTTGAGAGAGATGTAATGATCTCGTGGCGTATAACCGAAGAACATGCCGAATAATAAACAGAAATTGGCCCACTCTGGCGATGTCACCAGCCGTAATGGAAATACTTGACTAATTATGGTGCCAAAAATATTGAAAATTGATAGCTACTGTCGTAGAAACCATATTGGTGGACCCCGTGCTTGCTCGATGATGGAAGTTAATTTTATTTCATATTAATTGTCTACGGAGCCATTTTAAGAGATTTTTACAGCGCTGCCACTACCGTCCGATGGCACGTTAAAGCATAAGCAATTGTACCCTTTTCTTACTGCATATAATAGCTCTAACCTAGGTTACTCTCAACCAGTAATAGATATCCCGAATAACCCCTACATTTCTTTAATCTGCCGATTGATTATTCATTGTTTAAATAACCTCAGTGATAGGTTTACGCGAGGAGACCCTTTTTAATTATTTCATCCCACTCCCCACTCCTCTGGAGTTGCCTAAGGTGATTAATTTACGATTGAAATAACATTAATTACGTGATGTGAATTTGGCGATTTTTGGACCGCCCTTAATGAGATATCGTGAGATTTGGCTCGACCTAATCCCTCTAATCTCGCGTGAGATTGTTCAAAATGCGTATTTTCAGTAAATACGTTAATCTATGCTTCATTGCGTAGGATTTATTAAAAAAAGTTTTTAATTGTAATTAAATCATTTGAAGCCATTTCACAAATGTGGGTCCACCTTTTGGCTGGCCGGAAGCCAAACAATTGAAGCCGCGATAAATATAATCATGTAGAATTTAGTCATATTTTAGTAGAGAAACACGTTTTTCTCAATTGAACCCATTTTTCCCGCAATATTAAACTTGTTTTTTGCGGAAAAAATTATGTGATACAACCTCCCAGGACCCCAACTCTCCCCCACGTGAAATTGGGTGAGAATTTCCTCGACCCTTCCCCCCCCCCCCTAAACGCCTCACGTAATCCCCCTTAATGTGACCCGTATTTAAAATGAGAAACATTATTTTCACCATCAGCAACCAAACTGATTTATCCCCTCTGATGATGCTTTTGCACGGTAGACAAGGAAAATACTAAACGATTTTAATTTCTCCAGGTGAATACTATTGATGAATTCTTCTCAGGTTCTCAGCCAGGTCAATTCTTTCGAATAAGCCGACGTTTCGAGAGACGACTTGTCTCCCATATTCAAGGCTGTGTTACTCTTTGAAAGTCCAATTTCAAACTGAACCGATACGACCGTTTACCGAGGACAACAATACGGCTCAGGTGTCGTCCGATTGGCTGTAGGTCTATTGAAGTTCTTCATGTTCTTCCCTTATGTTTTTTATACAGCTGATTACAGGTCTCCATGCATTGATAAGATGAAAGCCGGTGTCCTGATTGGAATTTGTGGTATTGAGGCGGATCTCTATTGCTTCCTTGATTAAAATAAAGGAAAATGCTGCTTAAATTAGAGTAGACCAAAGAATCGGGATAGCAGTTTATAAAATATTAGGGAATAGTTATCTAAGTACAAAAAAACATCTTCATGAAATCCTTTTTGAACTGTGTTGACGCGGGATAAAACACAGGGTACATATGCCTAGGGGCCCACAGCACAAAAAAATCACAATCAGAAAAACTGAAATTTATAAGACACGACGTTGGTTGGGGACCCGCATCCTTTTCCACATCCTACCTTAACGTCCTGAAACAGAAAATATTTACTGGGACGGTCCTCCCCCTTCCCTCAAACTATGTCAATCAGCCCTACATTCCTCCCCACCCGCGAGGCATGCACCGCAGGTTGAACCCGTAGGCCTACAGGGGCCTACAGATCCTAAATCCGTCGCTGCTACTTGGCCTGCGCAAGTTAAATGCAGTCACATACTTCTGTTGAATGCGAACCCTTGACTCGACTGCCAATGCTGTTTCATCACGTAACTAGAAGTCGAGCCCTGTGGCGGATACAGATGGGATGGGATACAGATGGGCCCAAGGGGATGCGCCCCCCCCTTTTCGGGGCCAACCGTATTGCCAAACATAGCATAACCACAATTGTAACTTTTTTATATCATAAGATGGCTTTGTCTTGAATAAGTGTAAAATCACTTTAATTAAAAATTTCTGAAGCTCTGCATATGACTTGATAATATTTTATTACGATAAAAGTAAAGACAACTCATGATATATTTTGCGCCCCCCCCCTCCTTTGAGTTTTTTCTGTATCTGCTACTCCCTTAAATTTTATACTTTCTTTTCGCCTCTGATAAATTCATTCCTCTTTTTCCAAAACTGTACAGAAAAATTGTAAAAGGAAGTACTGATATCGAGGATGTAGAAGAAAAGTCCTCTGTTTTTAGTGTTTAAATCGGATCATTTTTTTTTAATAAGCGCCTGCCTACTGTACCGGCATCATTCATTTGTGCTGACCGTCCTGTGCACACGAGTATATTGTGAGCGAGTGTTCTTTAAATTCAAATTACGAAATTCTAGGTTAAATAGCACTTTGTCTCAAGAATATTATGAGAAATGTTTACGTATATTAAGACTTTTATGTTTTCTAGGTAGGCAAGAATACAATCTTGAACATTTCATGCTCTCTTGGGCATTAAATCCCCTCGTAAATGTTTTATCTCACTATTTTAAAGGGGTAATTAGCCTTTTCCGCGTCACCTCGCCCCTGTTCGAAATCATCGCCCAACTCGAATGTTTCAGAGATAGCCTTGGTGATTTTTATCCCTATTCCTTTCTTCCTAATCTAGATGTGTACTTTTACCATTGTTGACACCGTCATTTAGCCTATAATAATAATTTAGCCATGTTGGAGGAACGTGGTGACCAACCGCACTACACTACTGATCGGAGGGTCCCAGGATGAGATCCCGGCTTGCGCCTTCGGATGCCTCCAAACAAAAATACTTGAGGTGTGATGTAGCCCAGGGAAAGAAACTGGCGGCCCCTCTAACCTGAATGTTTGAAACAAATAAAAACTGAGATTTAGTACGAGGTGAGCTCTACTCTCACCTCTCCGAGCCAACCTCCGGGTTGAATCACTGAGTGTGAGTGCAAGTGTCGTAAAGTATTGTAACCATTGAATACGTCAGGTGAATTATGGAAAAGGCGACGGCAATATAAAGGACGAAATGAGGTTGGAGATATCACTATCACGATCATTGAATTTTACCGCTAAAATGATCCCCAAGAGGTCATAGGCTTCATTTCACCTTCAAAGTAAAACAACTCGTTTTCCTCTAGTTACTCGGAGGTGTAAGGTCGTCCTATTATCCTCTAAGGTCAAAGGTCTTTCTGATTCTTACTCTATTGGGAAGGCGTTTGATCATTGCGCACCAAACGGATGGAATTAAATGAATTGCTTTTCGCATCCCTATTTTGGGTTCTTTAACCGGCCTATAACTATTCTTTTCGGTCTCGATTGGGAGGAAACATCGAAGGAATTTTCAAGAGATAAATTTCTTAAGATTTTTCAAGAGATAATAATGAAGGCTAAAACGAAAAAATAGATTCTTTTTACATAACATAATGATAACCTGTACCCCACGCCTCAATTGAGACGGAATACCTAATGTCTCAGTTTACGTGACTGACAAAGAGGATTGAAATACGGCTACAAATCCCCCGCATTATTGCCTAAATCATTAATTCGGCAGAAAGCAGATAGCTTTGAATTAAAACTTAAAATAGCCCAGTAATCACATTTGGGTATCACCGGAAAATCTTCAAGTTTCAACTCATTCTTACGCATCATTTAACCATACACTTCTTTTCCAGGCTTTATGAGTATTCCCTTAGGCATGTCGCCCCTGACATAGGTTGAGAATATGACGAAGATTTCTTTGTATAAACCGAACGCGAGGAGGGTAAGATAAATTCTGCGTCGTAGTCACAACTTGCCTCCTTCTGGCCTCTCGGAGCTCAAGAACTTGTCGTCAACACAGCTCTGCAAAATTTATCTTGCGTGCCCTATTTAATTTCATATTTAGCTACAAACGTATTATCTCAGCTTCCACACACAATTGACATTCCCGATATATGGTACAAACTGTTACTTTTCCTAGTATTATCATTGGAATGGGGAGGCAGAAAATTTTGTCAATAAAAATTAAAGTGATTCAGACAATTTGAACCAGAATAGTCTTGTCTAGCATTGCCGATAATAGATGATTTCACATAGACGTCTCCTTAAGTTCAAGACGCTCTCTTGACTTACCAGCATCCTACAATCTCTGTCTCATTCTGATAATAAAACGCAGCGCTTCAAGAAGAAATTGAATTTATGACACTTACAGCACTGATTCTCGAGTGATTTCGTACTCCATTGTTTGCCCAGTAATTACCAATATTTGCTCATCTGAGAACGATCTTTGCTGGGTACGGTGGGCAATAAACGCAATCCGTTGGGCCACAATGGTAGGGGTGTTCCATTATTGCTGAGGTTTTATTTCTCTGAAACTCTGGTAAGTGATATTTCACGTGACGTGAGTTGATGTTGACAATATCCGGTCCCATTATAAACACCGCGGATATCGATTAGTACTCCGATAATTATATAGGAAGCGCCTCGATTATCGTACTGAAGAGATAAATATATCTATATTTACCATAACATAACGATGTAATTCAATGAGTTGCGAAAGGGATACTCTTAGAAATGTTGAGCAGAGGTTTGATGTCTCAAATAATGGTGAGCTACTTCTTATTCGCAGCTTACTTTTTTCTTTTGTTTGAATGATTTATTAGATTGAGAACGTAAAGATCCTGGAATTATATGTATTATTGAATGAAGTTGAACATTTATCTGAGAGTAAACTTAACCACGACAATTATTTAGAAGATAATACGGATATAAAGAGATTCCCCAAAGTAGGTAATGCAAGCCTTTTTTCCATTCGTTTTTAACGTCTAAGTAATAAAAGAAAATTCATTCGTGCACTTAAACAGGGAAGGCTGGGGATTATTATTATCCCTAATAAAAGAGTAAACTGGGGATAATTGATAAAGTTTCAGATTTAAGTGGAAAGTTTTAGTGGAAATATTTCATACCGCGTAAGAAAAAAGTTTAGACTAAATGCAACTGAAGGTGGCTCAGTGAATACCCACATGACAAGAATGAAGTCCAGTTAGTGAATTCCTATCGAAAAAAAACCCGAGCCTAGATATTTTTAATGACCAATGAAAGCTATTTTATGCCATCTAAAGCGCGTCAGACGTACATACTTTTTTAAACCTGACACGCATTCACAATCTACGAGCCACATACACGCGCAATTCACCGTTGAAAAACTCTTCGCCTCCGCTTACGTCAACTCCTCACCTGATGCTCAGGTAGAGAGCTGAGGCAATGATCAAAGTGATTCAAATGAAAATTCATTTCTATGGACTTAAACATGACGAGTCTTCGTTATTTATCCATCAACGGAATGATCTCTACCATTTTTACAACGAGTAGCATTATTGAAGATTCTAAAGATTTATTGGTATTGGTCACTTCTTGGAAATGAGACTTAAAAAACATACTAGCCGGAGAACACACCCCTATTACTGCTAGCTTACGATTGCATGACCTTTTTGTATATCATTTGCATTTGAGTTGCTGAGAGTTGAATGCATAATTGGTTATTGCTAGACATGAAATACAAGTATATCGAAAAAAGGAAATGTAAGAAGATAATCTGTGGTGGCCACCTCCACAAACTATCGTGGGAAGTCGCCACAAGGGATTAAGAATTAGGGGAGGGAGGCTAAATGCCCCAAAGCCCCCTACCTTTCCCTGGCTATATACCTGATTGAAAGGAAGATGTAGCCCTATTCAATTCAATGCCGTCACCTTTCGCCCTTACCGAGACGTACTAAGTTCCTAAGCATGTGATTGGTACATAAATTCCACGCTCTATAGATAGGCATAACAGATGCGATAATACATCTAATAGTTTATTAACAAAACCTTCCGGAATTGTGGACAAGCCATAGTTCTCAGGTGTTATCAACTATCAATTACGATTGTATCTCCAACTCGAAGCTGAGCTCTATCAAACTGAGTTCTTTTTTCACTTTTTACTGCCGAAGCACTTATATGGATAAGATTAAAATGTTTCCCAGAAGTTTCGCAACACATTTAACAGAAACAATCTCGGAATAGCGAAAGAGTACATTTTTACCGATACGATTCTCCACGGAGATAACAAAAAACTACATCTCTTGGTGAAGGCGTGCAGATTAACATTTCATCAAAGATACTTCCACGTAATTATTGTCTTTAATCTCTCAGGAAAGAATTATTTTGGATATATGAATAAAAGCCAGGGTCTGTCCTAAATATTTTTACGCGTAATCAGACGATATTTCGTAGAACCCTCCCCCTTCAACTATGGTGTCTGAAAGGCCGCTAGCACTGATGTCGTATTTTGTCGTTACATCTCTTCATATCTCTAATATTTGTTTTTCCTCACGCCGCTTTTGAAAATGTTTCCACTCTTTCTCAAGGTCCACTTACTTTGAGGTAATGCACCCACTCGGCGACCTATGGGCCCCCATAGGGGTACTCGACAACCCCGTACCGCCCCGAAATGATTTAGAAATAGATACTTACTTGAAACCCCTCTAAATATACCCCTCATCAAATTAACGCCCCTCCAACCCTCAAAAAATGTGTCTACCTCATTAGGGTGGAAACATAAATCGTTTATTCCTTGAACTGTCCCCGACGAATCCATTCCTTTCTAGGTAATGTTACGGTAGAGCAAACAATATTTTGGTTACTACATCTATTAGTCAAAAGTTACAGTTTTCGAATTGAATAACTCCATACGGAATTCTCAGACATTGAGAGACGGAGAGGTGTCACGGGGGTTACGAATTCCCTCCCCAAAAGAGGAAGCTCTGCACTTGAGAGCTCTGAAGAAAGAAAAATCTGAGCGTCTAAAGGCCGTTCTACGCGAGGCAAGTCATTGCCCAACCTGACGTACGTACGAAGGCGCCATCGAAATTGCGTCGTGTAACAGGGGTGCAGCTAGGAATTAAGGCTAGGGGGGGTTTTAGGCGCAACTAGACCTGGGGTGTGTGGTATACCCGCCAGGATAAGCGGGAGGTGCGGGGGCCCTACCCCAGAATTTTTTTTTAAGATAAATGATCCAAAATTGTGAGTTTTATGCCTTTCTGAGGGATATTTCATTAATCTTTGCACTCTTCTATAAGTATATTAATCAAATGAAGTAAAATGGATTATACTTAAAAGTTTCTATGAGCTCTGGGGGGGGGGAGGGTGTTTATCCCCCAAACCCCCCACTCGCTGCACCACTGCTAAAAGCAGCATTCATGTGTTCTAGCAATTCACTGCAAAGCAGTGCTAGAACACATGCGGGACGGCAAAATGGCCCCTGCTCTGATTCCGAGCTCGCATTCTTGCAATTTCAACAAATTTTTTTCCGATAGATGATGCAATGGTAACCATGAACATTCAGAATATTCTCGTGAACTGAGCAAAAATGCCCCTAATTTCTTCAAATAAATAAGTATAAGCAGTGAAAATCATAAGTTGGGAGAGAATAAATGCCTGAGTGCCTATATGCAGTGGCGGCTCGTGAGTCAAATGCTGGGGGGGGCGCACTCTACCGGGGGAGGGGGGGGGGGGGTCATAATTTTTTTAATATTTCGTGTATTTTATTAAGTTTTTACGGCAATCTAGGAATAAAATTTTGTGATGCCATATGTTCCGTTTTTGTCAACAAAAATACCTAGTTTTCCTAATAAAGTTTGATTAATTTGAAGTTAATAAATACTAAATGCAGTAGACTCTCGGTCATACGGATCGGCTTAGTCCGGACTCTCGATTATACTGATCAATGATCTTGAAGAATAAAAATATATTTGCTGCGATACTTTGCAAATACAAACGAAAATACGTAACTTTAGGTTTTAGCGCCTACATTATTCGTGCGGATATGCCCGCAATACACTTTATGTTGTTCGTTTTGCAAACATAATGCGTTATTTGTCAAATCTATTCAACATTTGCAAAGATTTAGGTAGCAATGACATTTGTAACACCTGAGGAGGGAGGGGAGTGTCACTGACTTCCACTAGGTAACAAACACTACTAGAATGCGCGCGCTTTGCTATTGCAGATGTAAACTTTGATTGCGGTGTTCGCGTTGCTACTTGAATACAGTATGATTTAAAATCAATAATTAAACATTTCTCACACATTTTTAACAAAATCTGAAATACTCACATGTCTTTAGTTATATTGCAGAAGTCTTCTTTCCTTTTGTCCAGCGAAGTGATCAATTACACGTTCGTTGAAATCAGCGCCGGACAACAATTTCTTTCCGATTGAACACATGGCAAGGGAACTAGCCTATAAATAAACAAGGGACTTAATAACCAAGGGACGACACAGAATGGGCCCACGAAAAATACGACCAAAAAGAACAAGGTGCCTGGACACAGATTTGGGGACAATTTTTCCCTATATTTCCCTAAAACAAAAACGAGCACTGTTGATTAATTCAAAATTGTCTTCTTGAATGTACACACAGCACTAAGAAACTTCTTAATCGGCAATTAAGCACAGTTAATTCCTCAAAAATGATGTCTGAGCTCATTTCACTCCGTTCTTTCCGAGAGTCTTGCCGTTACTAGAAGACTCAAGGGAGATAGAAGTCGTGGTCCACTAATGCTGATTCAGCTGAGGGACGAATTTAAGGTCAGCATTCAAGCAAACAAAAGACGTCACGGACCATCTCCTTGAGTCTAAGATTCATATGTGGTAAACACACGAAACGCCAACGGGTCGCACTTGGAATAACCATGTCTTCGAAATCATTGCCATGATATAATAGAATATAAATTCTAGATCGTAAAAGAAGACGACTCTGAGCCACAGATAGGAGCTGTAAGGATCTCCGCACTGATATGAACTCTTCGAAGCCACTTAAATCAGACCCAAGTGGACATTTTCCGTCAGACAGCTACCGCTCTGCCGCTGAGGAATTAGGTGAACATGAACTAATAGAACAAGGACCGCTAGAAAAATGATGAACCTACACACAAAAGGTGCATTTTACGCGGAACTTCTTGGCATTCATTGAATTACTCCATTTAAAGTCACGTTTTACTGGCTAAATCATGTTTAATCCTTCACCCTATCACGCACGCACCTATTTCTTAAATTATAAATCAGTGGGGAATGTTAACTGATTTTTCCTAATACTGCAGGTCTTTTGATAAATTTATCTGAAAAATAGGTACCGCGTTTCTAAACATCGGGAAGATATGAATACATTGTTCAGGCCTAAACATTATAATATTAGTTTCCCCCAGGTTCTTGAAATTCGTAATCGTAATAGAACTGTGGCAAATACTCGAGAATAGTTTTCCTACATCAATACGGCCTTTAACTGGTTGGATTTTATGTGTTCCGGAATTCAAGCACCAAAAAACGCAAGCATAATGGGATACTTTATTTTCTGTAGCAATACCTACCAGTAATTAAAAATTAAAATCGTATAACTACACCCAGTACAGTGACCATTCTGATTCCGTACGTCCCTTTTCTGTGGCAGCACCAAGTAGACGTCAGATTATACGCCCGCCGGCCTGCGCAGCGATATCAACTCACACGTCGCTCTGCGCATTTTCGGACGACGTCCCAAGACTTCCATAAGACACAACGTTAGACGCGTCATAGCACCAGCGGCCCCCACCACTACCACTCTCCATATAACTGCATGGGGATGGATTGGGACGTTCTGGCCAGCGCCCCACAGCTACAAATACGAACTTCTCGCGCTATTTCTTTTCGTGTTTTTCCAACACTTTCGATGTATGCGACTGAAAAAACACTTTGATTAATTAGATGTATAATTATAAGTTAATAGATATTTGTTTTTTTTACTTTTTCAAATATTTGGGAGGGGCGGCGTCCGAGAGTCCTTATGGGCAAGCCGCCACTGCCTATATGAAATATTTGGTTTGCTAACTTTGAGTGATTTGCCGATCATGGTGCCTTGAATAATGTCTCGCGATACTAAGATGAGAGGTGGTTAAGTAAACGCAAGGAAATATCCTTAGAATATTATATTTTGCACAATTATGTACACCTGTTACATTAAGTATTGAACTATAGGAAGGTTTGTGACGCATAAGCTTTCTTATTCTGCCATACTGGTAGTATACTGCTGGGATGGGTAGTGCATAATGGGGGGCTGAGCCATGGGCGAACCCAGCAAGGGGCAGGAGGGGGCAGCTGACCCCCCCCCCCCTCCCCCCAGAAGCAAAAATCGCAAATATTTTTAAGGAAACTTATATTTTTCAAGCAAATAATTTTAAAATCTACTAAAGAGCTGCTACAGTTTCCTTAAAAATATTGATTTCATTCACCTTTTCCATGCTTAAATCTTACCTACAACTTGAACAACCATGGCTGTCCCTACCTCCCCCCCCACAGTTTTGATCATGGGAAATTATGGTACCAAGTACATTCTGGGAGATACATATCAATGGCTAAGTTCTAACTACACGTATCTCAAAATTTGGCTGGTTTGACACAGGTAACTTAAACAAAGTTTAATAACATTGAAAAATAAAATTTAAGCAAAATACAACTCATACATTTGCCAACAATTTGTTGGCAAATGTATGCTTCTTTTTCAGTTTTCAGAATTTTTGGTTTTCAATATTAGCGTACAATTAGAAAATATCAATCGTTTTTTTGCTCTCCTGAAAAGTTGCTATTTTTGAGATATGTGTTGTTAGAACTTAGCCATCGATATATCTTATTTTCAGCAGTGTCACGGGATCGCTTTCGGTGTCGGCAGTGCTGACCTTTCTACTGTGATCTGAATTAGTTAAAAGAATTGCATGAGAGCATGGCCACGGCATACAATTATACTACAGCATATACATAAATTTATAATTTGTACTTACAGTAAAAATCACTTACAATGCTCCCCCAAAAACCACTGTTTCCAGTGTACCAAGGGTCTGTTGGCCTTGTCCCCCTAAGTCATAAACATGTTTTTTTCCTACCTGTGGGTAACTTTTAGATGACTTTCTGATGGACTTCCCCGCTGATGCATATCAACAGCGCAACTTAGAGTGATGAACATATCCTCCAAAAATTATTCCATCCTCAATTTTCGTTGCAAGAGAGAAAATTCAATTCCTGAGAATCCCAACAGCTTTACTTCAAGCAAACACATTACTAGTTATGCTGTCATCCAATAAATTTGGGGTGAAATTTAGTTTTATAGGTTTTTTCTTTGTTTACCATAAGTGTCCCATGGTAAACAAGGGTTGCCGATAACACAGGTATAAACTTCTTCCATCAAGACCCACGTTACAACCGGACTATATTCCAATACAGAACGTCATGGGGTGTTCTTAATTAAAAAGTTTTAACATAAACTCATATTGATCTTGCCTCCCTATTATAATCTGGCTCTCATCCGGAAGCTTTGCCATGGTATTTCTGAGATGCATTTGTTGTATTGCTCCACTTATCTGAAAGTATCAGATTAAGTAGATGGCGATTTTTAGACATTAGAAGTGTTCTAAGAATTGCCAATGACATAGCCGTTATAGCAGAAACAGAGACGGATTTGAAAAATATTCTGGTTAATATGGGTAGGGTAATGGGTAGATATCAACTGAAAATAAGCACGAAGAAAACCAAGATCTTAGTATGCAGCAGAAGAGAAGAAGTCAAGACTAACATTAAAATAGGGAGGCAAAAACTGATAGAGGTGGATGAATTCTGTTATTTGGGAAGCAAGATAACCAATGACGGGAGAAGTAAGAAAGAAATTATCAGCAGAATAGCCCAGGCGAAGAGAGCTTTCCACCAAAAGAGAGACCTGCTTACAGCAGGAAACTTAAATATGGAAGTAAAGAAACAATTTATAAGAACCTACATTTGGAGTATGCTCCTACACGGAAGTGAGGTATGGACAATGACCGCAGCGGAGAAAGCAAGGATAGAGGCCTTCGAAATGTGGTGCTACAGAAGAATGATGAAAATCAAATGGATCGACCGAGTTAGTAACGAGGAAGTCCTAAGAAGAGTAGGAGAGAAGAGAAGCCTCATGAAAACCTTAATAAGAAGACGGAACAACCTTATAGGCCACATCTTGAGACATGATGGCCTGATGAAGACAATCGTCGAAGGGCAAGTGGAAGGCAAGAATGGAAAAGGAAGACCTCGAACAAAATATATGGAACAAGTAAAGAGAGATGTGAAAGAGAAGAAATACATAGGTGTGAAAAGATTAGCTGTTAGGAGAATAGAGTGGAGAGCTGTGTCAAACCAATCCTAGGATTGTTGACCAATGACGATGATGATGATGATCAGCATATGTATTTGAATTTAATTTATAACTTTTTTTGCAGAAGCAAGGAAGCTTCATGAAGCCGACAATTTCAACATTCATTGCCAACTTCAAAATCAGCCGTGAGTCTTTGAAGATTTCGAATCCCACAGACATTCAGCGTAAAATATTCAGGGAGAGAGGATGAAAAATATTCCCTCCCTGGTTGCGTAAGCCAGGTAGTCACAAACGAAGGATTCAAGACTATAATCGCCATACATCAAGGTAATTTGGGACTCTCTCTTATGTGCTTGTTGTCTCAGCAACATTTATTTACCCCATTTGCTAGGAATAAGATTATTATTATTAAGTATTATAGCGATTAAGGTAGGCTTCCATGGAGTACTTATGAAGCATTGTGGGACCCTCCCCTTCCTTCAAGCACTTCCCTCTTCAAATCACTGTTAGGTCAGTTCAATACACTGTCTACCAGGGGCGCAGCTAGGAATTAAGGCTGGGGGGGGTTTAGGTGCAACTAATACCGGGGTGTGTGGGGGTATGGAATACCCACCAGGATAAGCGGTAGGCGCAAGATTAATAAATTGCGGAATTTAAGATAAATGATAATTTTCACGCCTTTCTGAGGGATGTGTTGTTAATCCTTACACTATTCTTTTATCCAATTAAGTAATATCAATCCAATTAAGTAAAATGAATCAAACTTATGAATTTCTCTGAGATCTGGCGGGGGGGGGGGGGGTTTATCCCCCAAAACTCCCCCCTCGCTGCGCCACTGCTGTCTACGTCCCCTTCTCATTTTATCTAAAAATCCTTTTCTTTTCCTTCCTCTGCCTCGTTTACCAAACATTCTTCCCTCTAATACTGTTTTCAACTGGAATAAGATTACGCATCCATACTTTTTATTTCCTAATATGAGCATGATTTTACCCCAGGAGCATAGATTTTCTTAAAAATATCCACTAGAATTGAACCTCAAAGGAGATTTTAAACAGGAAAAATCATTTACCTGACATGGATTTAAAGCCATATTTTCTGAATTTATTGGTCAGTCAGCAGCCACCCCTTCCAGCCATCTTCCTCCGATGCAAGGTCCCACGGGAGCTTACCAAACAAGGTACACACTTTTTCTCACTTCCATGTTGTAGCACAGAGAGGGGGTTGTGCTCAATAAGGCTGCAGGTTTTTACAAACCTAAAAAAAAGGATTTTCTTCTTCTCATTTACTTTAACATAGCATTATAAATCAAGAAAAGTGTTAGGCATGTTTCATTTCCAATAAAACCACTTACAATTTAAAATAAAAACAGTCACCATGAAGGTGTCCATCAAGGTGCTCTCACTCCTGTAGGAAGGTTTCGTGGGGAACTGTTAATAAACCACTGTCAGAGTGAGAAATAGCTTCACTATTCTGCAAAGAAAACTTATAAATTAACAGCACTGCCTGATATTTGCAAAATCTATGCACCTCCAGGTAAAAACCATATAAAAATAAGCATTGCATAGAACAAGTAACTTACAATTGGTATGAAGTCACGTGCATGGGAGCATAGTTATATACAGTGCAACCTCGATAGAACGACACCCCACGGGGCACCAATAAACACTCGCTATAGCGAATTGTCCCTTTACCGGAGGTGGTGCAAATAATAGCCAATATACCTCAAATTACTCCTTTATTTTTATTTTCTCGCTTAGACGTGTTTGGTGTTTATTTGGCCATGGTGTGTTCCATCAAATGCTTTCTATTCATGCAACTCGTGGACGTGTTGGTATGCTGACGACTGCTTTTTGCCGCCCGAGGAACAAAAGAAGATCAAGCATTCGCGAATGCTAATGCCACAATATTTTCACCAAAATTAACTACTTATTTATCGAACGACAGTTTACCACAAAAATTTGAGACTGAGCACTCCATTAACTTCATTTCTAACAGATCGCTAGCAATTACAGAGATTAAGGAGTCTTGGTGTCAGTTTTTCCGGCGGTAAAACCCTCGCTATGGCGAGAGCCAATACCAAAAGGGCCTCGTAAAAACGAAATTTTTAACATGCTTATTATAGGATTAATTGACGGTGCATCAGCTATCTCTCGTAATAGCGGGGGTCTCGCTATAGCCCGTACTCGCTTTAACGAGGTTCCACTGTACACCAATCTGCCGCCATTAATTTTATGCCATCCATATTTCATTTTCATTCCATAACATTAGAGAAATAACATGAATGAAATTAATTTTTTGCTTTATTAATGATAAAAACAATGACAAAATCCATATTTCAATGTTGAAAAATCATATGACATAACTGAAGGAACACCATGGCCAGTCATGATTGGATAAGAATTAAATATTCTCATGAATTTGGAACTTTGTGTTAATCTAATTAACATTTATATCACAGAAGATATGTTACTGAAAGCCTCTACATTAACTAACACCCTTAATTAGCTTGGACTAATACTTGAAAAAATAGAATCACAAATATATGTACACATATGAAACCTTATATGTTCCAAAACCAAAACTTAATACGTCACTCTTGAATTTTCACTTCAGATGAATAAATGATACACATACAATACATCAGCTTGAGAGAATAATGGTGCACATTTGTAAACATCTTTGGTAAAAAATATCTTTTTCAATAATGGAGGGAGATATTGAAGTACATTTTAGCAATCAGATGATATTTGCATTCAAATTATTATGAATGATAACAAACATTGGCAAGAAGCCTCAACAATTTGATATCCTTAAAAACTTGAGACCAACCTTCCTTCACCAACATAAGTACTACAATAGGAAGTGTTAACATTTCCTACATGAAACATGAGAGAACAAGTGACATAAAAATGAAAATTACACATTAATGTATTCATTGGCACTTGGGCCCCATTAAAAAAAAACATAAATTATTAGGAATGGATCCACAAAGGCAATTTCTAGGCAAACTTCTAACACCTCAGTTACACGAGTCTTTAAAAATCCACATAAGATTGCTCTTTACAACTTTCAACAATAATTAAAAAAGAGCTTGGATTTTTAAAAATACATATTCCTCATGAAATGTGTATCAAAATAAAATCTCTAAAATACACTTATTGATTTGATCAGTTGAATACTGGATAGGAGGTGATGCTCTTTGGTCATCAGCCATAACAAGTTGAGAGGGAACAGAGCACCATAAAGCGAGCAACCATACGAACAATCACTGGGAAGCACTGCATCCGCTACAATCCACCGTCTTGAAGTAGTGCAGAGTTCTTAACTATCACGAATAAACAGGACTCCACATGGGAGTAAAGAGTCTTGTCTTACAAATAACAGTTACAACAACGAAAAAGAGTATTATAGGAATCACAAAATGTTTAGTTTTATAAACAGAGATTCCATCACACTCCAACTACAAGAGACACAAATTGGCGAAGAGCACTATCGATCAACCAAATGCCTAACTGTCGGGATCATCCGTGGATTCACCCTCTAGCATTAGTCTGTGCTCTTCTTCGGCTACATTAGCATTTCCCACACGAGCACTCCCAGCCTGCTGTTTCCTTTTCTGTTTCTTTTTTCTATTGATCACACCATCACTTTGATCCATCATCATTAAGATTTGAGTTTGATCCGATGAATCCATGGGAGCCACCGATATATCCCTCACAGCTCTGAACTTACCACAGTTGTTGAGGTGTTCATTCTCAAGGCGGAAGTAATTCCAAATGAAGCGCCTATAATTTTCAAATGTAACAAACATCAAATAATAGCAATAAAAAAATCATCGTTGGAAAAGATCAGCAATTGATTATCAAGCTACGTATTCCTTAAAAAAATGCAAGTCAATTACTGCAAAGTATAAAATACAGCAAACTCCCGATTATCTGGGCTAATGATGGGGAGAGGCAGCACGAATAATCGGAAAACACGAATAATCCTAACTTTCACTTTAATTTCTAGTAATTTGCATAATTTACTCATATCAAAAAATCTATCATTATATACGCACAATGTCTGTTATTTTCGATAGCTTCCTGGAATCAATACGGACTTTTTTCCCGATCACGATCTTTTTAGCAGAGATAACATGATTGAACTTGTATTACTATTGCTCCATGTAATACCTGGTTTCCAAAAACCCGATACCCATAGAGATCACGGAATCAAAAAAGTGGTTTGCATGAATGCTTCAAAACCACTGCGCGACGTCGGAAATACACTGTCAGGCACCACGTTGCGTAGTCTCGTCTCACACAAGTTGCCCAGGATGCAACTGCTGTGGGATGCGGATCCGTGACCACTGTGTGATCGCACACCAATATACTACGTGAAAAGGAGTACGGAACTCCCGCAAAGGCAACAGGCACGCAATTATGCCATGGCGCAGCAGCAGTTATAGGAAACCAGGACTTAGGGCAAATTGTCTACTTAGGCGAGTGCCTGGCTAAGACTCAAGCTATCTCTACTTCCACTTCCCCCGCTGGCATCACTTCTACTATTCCCTTCTCCAGTTTGACCTTGACTACACCATTTTTCCTAACTGACGGCAGCTGGGTGGAAAATAGAAACTAGCCAATGAGAAGCACTGCCCCTTCCACCTCTCCTTTCCCCTCCATCCCCTTCCCTTTTCCCCTCCGCTCCCCTCCATACGGCCGATCGGCGTTGCCAGCCTTGGGAATAACGGTGCTTTCGGGGGCGGCAGAACGAGCACTGTGCGATCTCCAAAGATTCGGCTTGGCAACACTGCTAGCTGGAGAGCGATGTGCACTGCACGGAGTTCGGAGAGAGACTGCGGGCTCTTCCACACTTTCTCCAGTCGCTCTTCTGTGATTGGCTAGAAGAGAGGGTGGGTTTCGAGCACGCTCAAGGTCAGCCGCTGTCAGTTCAGAAAAATGGTATAGTCAATGTGCAAACATGCCCAAGTGCGACGAAATCTGCTGTTCCCTTGGGCCATATTCAACCGCATGCAAGGCCATGGCAATAACTGCAAATTTGCGATTTGAAATATACAATTAAAGATCTAAGTAACATTTCTCTAAATTTACAAAATATTAACCATTGAAGAATCTTCTTGAATTAATCAAGTTTTTTTTTCCTGCCGCCGACCGTCGTCTACAATGCTAGAGCAGACGTCCGTGTAAACTTGAAACATTCCTTGTTGACAAGTAAATAAAATAATTCCAATTTTACGAAGGGGATACTAACGGGCATAGTTAGCCCAGTATAGCCTTGCGTTATAATGCAAATATCCTGGTGCTTTTTCATCCAATTTTATTTTTTATGAAAATCGGGGAAAACACGTCATTGGAGCGTGAACTCATGCATGGATAATCTGGAACACGGATAAACCATAGCCAGATAATCAAGAGTTTGCTGTAAATGTAAAAGTGCCAGGTGCCTAAAAATCCTTCTCAATAGTTTTCATTCACATGGATGGTACTTCAATTTAACTGGTATGATATGAATGTGATGGTTTTGAGCTACCTTGCATTTCAATAATGTGGTTTCATAATGTAAATATGAAACAAATATCCAATGTTTCTTCAAAACAACTACACATGTAAACCTCACTAAGTCCAAATCACATCCATTAAGCTCCTACACAGCTTCAAAAGGGTTTGAGAAGATAACTCCAGTTTGTACAAGTTTTCAGCTCAAGTTATCAAAAGAAAATGAACATGTATTTAAAATAACTTCAAGTAGAATTTAGTACTACAAAGATAATCATAAATAATACCAAAAATTCTGAATTTTTGTTTAATATCTAAAGATGCTCACCCATTAGGGATATAAACCAATGCCTAGTTTAAGACAAGTTCGATTAGAGCCCATTTTATAGGTCCTAAATTATGTAATGCAAAGCCCTTTTTGACAGATTATCAGATACCATATAAAATGCATTCTAGATAACCCTGGCTTCACACCCTCAAAATTTCCACCTTTTAATTTAAGTCCTGGTGATTTCTCCGTAAACAAGTGTCTTAGCTTTACTTGTACTTGAATTTGAAATTCCAAGCTATTTATCGACGGGCTGTGGCAAATAACATATTGAAATATCGTAAGCAATAACCTTGAAACTGTAAATTTTATATTTGATTAAAACCCCAAGCAATTTGAGAAAATCTTTTTCATTCCACAAGCAACAATTTTTTTAAATAATTTTATTAAGGGTTTAGAACAACAGAATCATACTACACATAATTCCCCTGATGCCTTGAGTTTCATAATGATTATCAACAATGTAAAATCCATTGATTAAACCACTTCTAGAACCCCTATTCATATGTATCTCCTTTCATCTCATTCTGAATAAATGACGGTAGAGGTATACAATAAATCATTAAGCTAATGAAGACGTAAAGACTGGAAAGGTTGGGAGAAACACTTCCAAAAGAGAAGTTTTATGTTTTTGGAGTGCTTTTGGAGAAACTTACATGTTTTAAAATATTCAATAATAAAATTACAGGTACATACATGAAAACTTACCGAAAGACTTCAAGAGGAGAAAGAACAGAAACCATAAGATCACTATGGACATATCCCATTTCTGTGAGGGATAGAGAAAGAGCCCAACAAAATCTCAGAATGAAATCCTCCACAATTGCAAAGTAGTAATATCCCTGAGGAAAGATAAGACATAAAAAAACTTAAGTGGATACTGTTTTAGATTAACACATTTTAGGGCACAAAAAAAATATCATATTTTATTTCTACTTACTGTTGATGAGTAAACAATTTCTTCACGAAGAAACCGATTGTCACCAGCATTTTTATCAAAAAGGCCCCAATCCATTTTAATATCCCATGCATATGCATAGCAAGAGCTAACTATGGATGATGCTATCCAAATGTAGAAAAATGGGCTTTCCGATGAGTCAGCATAGACATCTGAAAAGTTACACAATTTGGAAATATGTAGGTACTGAAAGGACGAACCGCAAAAAATTAGGCTCACAACAGTATCCACAGTACATAGTCACAAGAAAACATAACTTTTATAGAGAGGACTTCAGAAGTAACTGCAAGTACTTCACATAGTATGAAAAAATAAATACATGTTATTCTGTGCCTTATTATTACAAGAACAACATCTTTACATGGGAAAATATTATTTGCATGACCTTAAACTCAAAACAATACATCCTAACATAGAATACCTTACAAATAATTTCATGAAAAACAACACAAATTATATGAATGATGCACTCAATACATAAGACACATACTTAAACAAGATATATATATCACATCAATTATAAATAAGCATGTACACACATATCTGGTAGAAATATACGTACATACATGCTTTTTCATATTTCAGATAGATTCATGATAATAAAAGTAATAATTAAAAACTAATGATCTTTGCTCAAAGGAGATAAGTACATACTGCATTTTAAATTAGGCAGGCTTACCTGAATATATATTATTTAAGGTTGAAAAAAGGACAACAAAAAAGGTCGTTGAGTATTTTCCAGCATTGAGGAGATGAGGAAAAGCTTCTTTAGTATCTCGGTAACGCCTTAAACACTGAGCAAAGCGAAACCATGCTGGCAAACAGGCAACAAATGGGCGCCAAGCAGCTGACTTCGCAACACATTTGCTTGCATCTGGAAAATTTTATATTAAAAAATCACAAAATCAGATTAATAATTTCAGGAATATTTCACTACTGAATAACTTTGATATAACAAAGCGATCCATGCAATGTAATATTTATATATCAAGATTCAGTTCAGGCCACATTTTCGGGATATTAATTCCACATTAAATACAAAGAATTTCTACAAAAAAAAACATTTAGCAAAGTAGCAAAAAACAAGTAGCTTTGATTTTGAAGCAGCATTTTTTCATCCCTCATTAAGATAGCTCCAGCTATAGGTTCAGGGACCAAAAGGCTGATCATTTGACCCATCATTTTCTGAATCGTGTGGTCATTCCCATCGTCCCTTTTTCCATCCATCCATCACTTTCTGTATTTACAACTCTCATTCAATTAAAAGCCAAGGAAAAGTGACAATCACTGTTAGCAGCTGTGCATTCTGACTGACTGAAGGATGATGTCAGCACTGGTTTCAGCGACGGAAAAAGAGATGACACAAAAAATTGAAAAAGGAATGGGATTTCCATCCCATTAGCCACTGCGGAGAGTGGTCATGCAATACGATCATTCATTCTGCCATTGCTGGAGAGATCGCAGCAGCTGCCTCTTGGAAGGGATGGAAAAAATGATCGCATGATTTAGGCTTTAGCTTTAAATCATTTCCAACATATTTCATTTTAAATTTTCCAAAAAAACCTTATGAACCAATTCCACCATATAGACCTTAGTACCTTAATTCTGAGAACGTATTCATGACCTAGTTCAATGCATAAAATAAAAAGTACCCTACTGATAATAATGCACAGAAAATACAATAAAATAGGTTTAACTTGAGATAACATATTATTCCTTTCAAAAATGCTCCATGATATTCCAACAGTTATATATGTATATCATAATTACACACATTACTTGTTTATGATACCTAAGATAATTGACTCCATTCTTTGCTTGCGGACAACATTTTAGCGAGGAAAGTCATAATGAATCTTAATTCATAAGAAGGTGAAAATAATAGCATTCCAAAGTAGTAAAAAAATCATACCTCCTGCTTCCATTAAGTTTCCTGGATCATTCACGTAGAAGCAAACAAGATACTGAAAATCCACAAATACAGGAACTAAGCTGTTAAGTTGATCTGCAACCCAGAAATCAGCAAATCCAACATAGAAAAATGGTGCCAACACTACCCTGCCCTTGAGAGCAAAAGGAAAAAATTGAAAATGATAAATCCACAAAATAAAATTGATATATAAATCACCACTCACACAATTTCTTTTCACAGTTAAAGTTTATATTGCATAAACAAGCTATTCATAATTACGTACTACATATCAAACTTCCAAATACTGAACTACTATAGCTGGTTTTATTGATGAATTAAAATTTTAAACAAAGCTTGAAAATATTAACCAAAATACTTCTGCAACTCAAAATTTCTACGAGAGATTTTTCATGATTTATTTACAATCCAATATGCTTCAACTCATCCAAGCTCAGCTAAAATTAAAGGTCTTAGTACATCATAACGTCAAAAATTTTAAAACTATCTATGTATTTCCAAGCCAGTATATTATCCACGAGCCTGCCTTCCACTCTGAGATGAAGCTAATTCACATACTTTTCAACTCTCAAACATTACATGGCAGAGAAAACACCCTCCCAAATAAATCATAACGCATACATAACTGAACAGGATTAGTATATTTTTAGAATTGATTTGTTTTGCTGCAACAAACAACAATGGAGAAAGAGTTGTCTCAGCACAGTAGATTCAGATAGGCCTAATCTGTTTCTTAGATTCTTTTCTGAAAGCCTTAATCCGCAATCTATTTACCCTGATCACATGCTATTCCAAATTCAAACCGATCCTCAGTAAGTCTACCCATATCTTTGCGAGATTTCCCCTCGTCCCTCCCCTGGTACTGACGGTCTCAGTCCTATCCTCATACAAAGCTGTGCTTCCTCCCTCACCTGACCCCAATCCATAATATTTAAAGATTGCTTTTCTCTCTGTGTTTTTCCACTGCAGTTTAAATTTGCTAATATCATTCCGATTCACATATCTGCGTCTAAAAGTATTGTCTCCAATTACTGTCCCATCTCTCTACTTCACGTCAGTTTGTGAGAGAATTATTCTAAACAGACTCTACTATTTCACATCCCCTTTTTTATCCTCCTGCCAACATGGCTTTCCCCCTGGGCAATCATGTTTAACCAATTTGTCAGTTTTCCAAAACCATGCTGTTGACTCGATAACTAAGAAAGCCCCATTTGATACAATATTTCTTGACTTCTCACAAGCCTTTGATTCCCTTAACCATTGTCACCTCCTTCATAAACTTAGTCATAGGTTTAATATCCATGGTGAATTTTTCAGCCTCTTGTCTACCTTTCTTAGTGACAGAAAGCAGCTTGTTATTCTCTCCAGCATCTCATTTAGTTGGTCTCCTGTAACATCAGGAGTTCCCCAAGGCAGTGTTCTAGGTCCATATCTGTTTTTACACATTGACAACCTAGCCTCTCTAATTACCACCACGCATAAAAAATATCTCGCTTAACTTCAATTACACTATAAAACACAATACACATGAATCCTAAGTCGTCAGCACAGGATCATGGCATACTAATTGATACTAAAATTAATTTCTTTGAGCACATACAAACAGTCAAATCAAAAGCCATGTCCCTTTTAGGCCTACTAAACAAATACTCAGATATTAAAGATCTACAAGCTCTTTGTTGTCAATTTTCAACAATTGTCCTTCCAGTGATAACCAATTGCTCTCCTATTTGGGGAATGTCAGCTCCGTCATATCTCTATAAAGGAGCTGACATTCCCCAAATCTCTTACTAAAGTACCTATTCATATTAACATAAAGAGTCTCTCAAATGCATAATATGACCACTAACACCATTCTAACTTCTCTTTCCATTATCAGTCTTCCTTTTCTATGCTTTTAAAGTGACCTTAATTCACCTATAATACTCTCAACCCAATCACAGACTGTTCTGAATTCCTTTCTTTTCTAAACTTCAGAGTACCCTCCTGCTCTACGTGCACCCCTCACTGCTCCATATACCAGTTCCCAAATTATGTATCACTCATTCAACACTCACTTTTTCCCACCTCCCCTCACTTCTTAATTCCATTCCTCCGAGCTTCAATCCCTTTTCCCATCTCCAAATGTCTTTACTAACTTGGCTCTATCTTAACTTTCTGTTCATTAATAGCAACACTTGCTATGCATTTATTACCACTGCCTCGATTCTCTTTAATTTTACTTACATACTTGTATTCAGTATTCTCTAGGATTTGTCTCCCTTTGTATTTTACACATTTGTTTCTCATTATATACTATATATTTGCCTGATAAGGGGCCACTATAAATTGGCAATAGTATTGCTGTACATGGGCTTTTTAAATAAAATATAAAATAAAATAAATAAACATAAAAATAAGTTCATTTCCACTGCACTTTAGGAGTCACGGAATTTGCGAAACTCAATTGAACTTAGAAAGAAAAGTAATAAACATTCAATGAATGTAACATTCGACAATATATATGAATACTGACTTGAGTTGGACCTTCTGCAAACATGTGAACTTTGTTAACAACAAGTTTTCCTGAAACTTTTACATGTATTTTGCCAGGACCACAGAAAACAGTTCAAAATTTAGAAATTTTGCTATGTATATCAGTTCTTAATCTGTCGTGGTTCAACTGAAATTAATGAAACAAAAATGACTCGAAAATTCATTCTAAATGCTGAAAAAATTGTTAAGTTAATATGTACCTACAAGCTGTTACTTTTTAATAAATATTTGTTTATTTTTATACATGGTGTCAGTTCAGATTTTCTTGACATGAAACTCATGAGGTTACTTAAGCTCATAAAATATTCATTTTTGTCAAAACTAATTTTTTACTCAATTTATCAACAACACATCATGTACTTTAAAAAATTTAAACATACTCCATTTGTGCAAATGTTCTACTTCATAAAAGTGGCTATAGTTGAGGACACAAGAGCAAGGACACTAAAAAAAAAACATAAATTACACAATAAAAATATGACTCACTCACCATTACTCTTAGAACCCAGAAACGAGCACCATGACGGAATGTACGAAGAGGATTGAATAGGAAGGCAAGCATAATTAAGAAAAGGACAAGGGGATTAGCATAAGGGGGGATGCTTAAGGATGAGGAATAAAGGAACCCTAACACACTAAGTGTCCAGATCACACCAAATATTGCTGCTAACTCCATAAGATGTTGCTCAGACAGATGATTCCTTGGGTCCAATTCAAATATTAACACATGGTTAACGCCTGAAGAACGCCAACCATAAACATTCAATCCCATCAAAAATAGGAATTCAACAAGCAGTAGAGGACCTCTGTACAGACGGAATGCCACTCGCCAATCATCTCTACCCTGATGAAATATGGCTGAAAAGTGAAGCAAATGCATTTCAAATCTCAGAAGTTACTCTAAAAAAAATCATACATAGAGATCATCACTTGCTTCATCAAATACTTTAAACATAAATTTACATCCTTTATACAAAGGGCTTAGAGATACATACATACTCAGAAGCCATATCCAGAATTTGAAATATAGAAAACGATACATGTAACCAGAATGTTCTAAGAAGGAGTTGAAAATTAGTTTGGAGCCATTTTTTTCTTTAAATTTGAAATTACTTTATGAGGTGCTCTGAATTACAAGTAATTAGAGTTAATATCACCACAATATTTTCCTGTTTAGAATTTTTCACCAAAAATTCAAGTGACAGGATGCTTGTGCTTCAGGTCATGTAACAAGATGTAAAGGTTCATATGTACATACAGCATTAACAGCTTATAAAAAAGTAAAGGCGATAAAAGTAAGGAGTTATATTGTTGTTGCACCAACAAATGGGAAAATAATAGTTTCCTTCTTATACTCTTAATTTAACTCAAAGTAAAATTTTATTATCTATCAGTTAAATTATTGAAATTATTTGAAAATATAAATCAATCATTATCAGTTATGATTAATAAGTTATCTAATTAAAAATAATCAATCAATTTGGCTCTAAATACACGAAAATCAAGCTAAAATACATTGCCCAGAATCCCATTATGTAGCACATACTTTCACTGTACATTAATTTCTTTCTTCCACAGCCACCTCTGGGAAACTGAATGTGCTCAGGTTCACACAATGCATAGTAAAGCCAAAGCTGGTGTATGTCAGAGAGTACTGCATGGATTCTTGGGACTAAACACACCAATTGGATTCCCTTTCCATAATGGTAAGCTGATTGAAATCAACAGTAAAGTAATTGACATCAGTTTTGATGGTTTAAAGTGCTTTTGGACCTCATGAGCAAAATGTCAGAGAAATTACCTTAAAATGGTGCATCACAGTGTAAATAATTGTTTTTGCCATTGTTAAAATAAAAAAATTGTGTATTAAATATTTGATTATTATTCAATTTGATTATATTACAACTAAATACTTATCCATGGAATAAGAATGCCTTAGTGATGGCTCAATATAATTTGTCAATTGGATAATTTTTTACTCAAGGTCTAGAATTAGAATTTTGTACTTCAAAAGATGAAAAATCAATACTGAATCACAACCATACACTAATTCAATGTACCTATTCCATTTTCTTAGGCCTTTCAGAGCCTCTGTATTTCATTTTATCTATCACTATTCTGCCTACAATAAGATTTTCATATCACATAATGAACCTCATTAAAACTAAATTAGAGCCTTAATCTTTACTTTTCAATGGTACACTTTCAAGCTTTCCGTACATTTCCTAAACCACCATCTTGCTATGGTGTAATCTATTTTCTCCCCATACACCCAGGGCTATGCGTACCTCTTCCAATAATGATATACAGAAAGGTATTTCATTTTTCCATTTCTAAATTACCTGATAGTACAACAGCAACAAGAAGAACAATGAAGGAGCCTGAAAAAAGGCCAACTTTAAAAGTGGTCCATGGTGACTGCTGCTCTCCCAATGGGGGAACTCTAAGTCTTTTCATAGCCTTCTGACGATCACCCGCCTCCAAATCTCTTATCACAGTGCTTTCAGTTTCCTGAATTAGGCGATCTATGTCTTTATTAGTGTGGAAGTGAGCATTTTCAACGTTATCTATTCTCCATTTTGCACCTATATCCACTGCCAAGAGCTGAAAAAATATTAATATAACTATTACCACCACAAAAATTCCAAGAAGTTACCAACTACGTAAATTTCTCACCGAATGGGCCTAGTAGAAAACAACTTTCTTATTTTTCATCCAATCAAAAACTCTTTTACAAACAATTTTAATCAACATCATTTAATAATTTTTCACATTTTAACTTGATTCCATCACTATTCCAACTCTCGTTATATCCAAAGAGAGAGAGAGATAACATTAGAATATAAATTGCCATGGTCAACAGTGGATAACTTTATCAACTTTATCACAACAATTATATGATGAATGAATTCTCTTTTGAATAATGAAATTCAAAAGAGAACACCAAAAACAAATACTTTTCAGATACATGGGGGCTTAAAAGAGGCCATAGAGATGGAAATGGCAGCGCCTTGCAGTAATTCACTACCACAATGTCTAAGTAATGATGTGTATTTGCAAAAACTGAAGATAATCTTCTAGCTTGCAGATGACTTAGCACTTAGAAATGGTAATGTTGAATAATAGACCAATTAATCAATAAATAAAAAATTCTCACTCTCACACACTTAGAGGACTCATTGCCTCCCTCTTGATTGGTATTCTTTGGTGACGGATTACCAGTTTAAAACTTATCCCAGTATTTTCTGAGGTGCATATTTTTTTGTCTTTGAGAAACAGGCAACTGTTAATAAGTCTCCTCTATCACACTCACCAATTCAACCTGAAGGTTGGTTTGGATAAGTGAAGGTAGAACTAGTCCACTCTACACACTCTGATAATTTCAAGATGATGGCAAAAGTTTTGGAGTAGGGTGTCACAATTAAAAGGCAAAATACGACCAGTCAAGAGAAAAGCAGGAGTCCTCTTAACACAAAGGGTACTTAAACCAAAGGGAATTGCATTTATTATAAAATTATGGACCGTAGTTTCCACATAATATGGCCCATATTACAGATTTATCATTACCTGATGAGTAATAAGACAGGAAACAAAAAACAACTCTCTATCAGCATAGTACCCTGTATACAGGCATTAAATAATATTTTTTTTCTTCCTTTGATGGTTCAGTTCTCTATATACCTAGTATTACTTATTTATTTTTACTTATTTCACCACCAAAAATGGCACATAGGCTTTTACATGGGCTGTTCTCTATAAATAAGTAACAGCTTAATACAATAAATAAAAAAAACAAACAGAAAAGAAAATGTTTGAACAAAAGAAGGGAGAATGCAATTTAGGGAGGATTTGAACACAGTGGTAGAGGAAAAGAGATCCAGGGAAGGATCTTTTGAAGCCAGGGAGTTATACATGGAGGGGATGTGATAGAAAAGTGTGTTGAGAGATGAAAAGATGGAATCGTGGAATGCAAAGTAGTGAGTTATTATGTACAGAGGTAGGAACATGAAAATGGAAGAGGGAGAATTTCATTGGTCTGGGTAGAACCGCTGAAGATTCTATGCAGGAACGTTAGGTCAGACAAGACATGGCAGATAATTATGTTGAATATATTATATTGGATACGTTAGCTACGAGATACCCTTGATAAATTGACCAGCATCTGTCCGGAAATGTTGGGTCCACCTAAAAATTAATGCGGCAACATAGCCCAAAAAGCTTTGATCTACCAAGATGAGCACCCACGAAAGGTTTAACAACAATTTAATGATAATTTACATAAAGGAAAACTCACAAAATTGGAGCGGGAGAAAATATGAGATGGCGGTAAGATGCTAGGAAAATAATAAATTTTTAAGTCTAGGCATGATTGCCTACAGGCTGAATCTATGACAGAAGAGCTCTGTAAAAGTCTAGTCTGTAGTATGATAAGGAGTGGAGCACATCCATACCAATCAGAAATATCAAACTACAAGATATGAGAATAAGGATCAACTAAGTATTTTGGATATCATTTGGAGGATGGAAAAGGGGAATTGGAAAGAGAGATGGAGAAAAGGATAAATGGAAGGGCTTCACATTGTGACTGAAGATAGGAAGCATCTAGATGAAGTAAAGAGGTGGTATGAGTGTGTTCTAGAAGGTGAAGGAGTAGTCATCAGATATCAAAACTCTCTCTGTGAAAACACTTACCTTGTCATGCTTTTTTAAAATTTTTCTAAATCCAGTGAAATTCAGATTTTGATAATTTTGCAGTAAAATGAGACTCAGGTAAAATTCGCTGAATGCTAGCTTCAGTTCTTGTACTTTCCTTGCAGGCACAGCTTGATTTCTCAAAATACTAGCACGGGTTTTAAGAAACCCTTCTTTACCTTGATGATCCTTTTCAAGAGCTGTACTCATTTCACTCCTCAAATTGGCATATTTTCGAGTGGCTTCAGCAAGTTTTTCTAAAAATACAATTTTCTCATGAACCTCAGACTTATCCAGACAATATATTATTCACCATTACGAAGCAAAAAACAAAATAACACACTGGCCTACTGGTTACCTGAGAAAAAAGTGTTGATTTTTGCTAGTTCCTTGTCACAATAGTGAAAAAAGTGTTCATCGAATTTGGCAAAGTATCTTGAGAGAACTTCTGGCTCCACCACTTCTGCTGAAGGAGCCTGCTCCACAGCTCCATAGAGAATAGCTTTCATTTCCTGCCCAGAGGTAGATCATAAGGTGAAATAATGACATTAGCTCAACTATACTTGACTTATGATTTATTCTAAACAAACCTAGTTCACCTCATATGATTTCTACATTGTAAAATACAATTATTACACAGGAATAGTACTTGTTTTGATGTAAAGTATAACACTAATCTGAGAAAAGGGTTAAGTACCTATATACAATGAAATTCCCTCAATGTTGTACAATTTGATACTTTATTGAAATAATCTCCAAGAAAGAAGGTACACTTTAATATGAGAAATTTACATTAATGTTTATTTCAGGAGATAAGAAAAATTTACCTCGTAATTTATGTATTGCTTCCTCCACTCCGGAGTAATGTGAGCTGAGAGATGCTCGGCGAATTTCATGTTTATGAAGTAACAAATACACTTGAAAATTTATTCTATAAAAATTTATGACGTCTTCATAAAGTAATTGACCCACGAGGCATACGTTTGTCTAGCTAAAATCCCCTTTATTTACTCACGAAATCATTCGAATGATGCTTTATAACACAAACTAGGGATTATTATAACTTAGCACTGAATACCATGGAAAAATAACCATGTTTGAATGGCATTTCCGTTATATTAAAATCACGATTTCCATGGCTAAATATTCACACTTAACACTCTTCATCCATCACAACACTGCATATCACACGTCAGACCCCGAATATTTAAAAAATAACTAATTATTTCACAAGAGTTTGTTGTGCTCTTAAATACTGTTGTGCTTTTTGAAACAATTGAATTTCTCATTGCGGTGATTGCGGCTTGCGGGACAATTCAAGTGAATCAACTGGCGCGAGCAGAGCGGTGTTGTTGATGGATTTCACCAAGGACGTGCTATTTCAGTTCCTATTTTGTATTATCGCGGGTGTAAGTATAACTGAGAATGCCTTGCGAGGCTTCAGGATGCAGATAAATTGGGTGCGTAATTGTTTCTTCCCACCGTGCACAGGAAGATAGACCCTGATTATTTTCGGTGTCATTTGTGGTGACTGCGAATTTGATTTCAGCCCCTTGAGCTGTGCTCAATTTCAAAGATAATCTGTCTCTATTGTTAAATGCTTTTTTGCCGTAGTTGATTTCCTATCTTTGGGATTTGGGTGTAGAGTTGGCACGATGTCAATTCAACGACCTTTACAATGTTATTTTCAAGGTGATAAGGTCGAGACTTGCTTTAGAATGTCTTCAAGTGTTAATATATATATATTTCTGTGGTGGTTGTTATATTTAATCTCAAATGGCTTTATATATATATATACAGGGGCGCAGCTAGGAATTAAGGCTGGGGGTGGGTTAGGTGCAACTTATATTGGGGTGTGTGGAGGTATGGAATACCCACCAGGATAAGCATTAAGTGCGATATTAATAAATAGTAGAATTTTATGATAAATGGTTCAAAATGGTGAGTTTTACGGCTTTCTGAGGGATATTTTATTAATCCTTACGCTATTCTATTAGTAATATCAATCCAATTAAGTAAAATGGATTAAACTCAAAAATTTCTCTGAGCTCTGGGGGGGGTTATCCCCCAAAACCCTCCCTCACTGCGCCACTGTATAAGTAGTGGTAGTAATAAGTTCATTCTTTCATTAGTATTATATTTGTGAGTACCATTGGCATAAAATTGTATTAACCGTCATGTTAATTCACTTTTGGGTAATCAAGTATAAATCCGTGAAATTGTATAAGAAGTATTTTCCGCTGTCTTTCTTTGTTAAATACCCATTCACTTTAAAAACTGGTAAAATGGAGAATGTGCCATTGGAAAAGTTTCATCTCTACTTGATTCGTGAGCTTTGGGAAACATATACCACAGGTGTGTGTGTGGTGTGTGAAGTAAGCATGAAAAGAGATATGAGTCTTAGTACATTTGCTTAAAGCGTGATGTGGGACTGTGTGAATCCATATTTCAATGTTTTTCAGACTCAAAATAATTACTAGTTTAATTTGTAGAGATTAAAATCAAGTCGGGTACCAGGCACCCCATTGAGTTGGGTCCCAAATCATAGGGATGAGAACACCTGAGGAACTCCCCCGAAAAAAGACTTTGGTACAGAGAAATATTATCATGCTACTCATAGCACGGAAAATATTTTCCTGTCACAGGCAATGACAGGAAAGGGTTGATAAGAAATACAATAAATAAAGAAATTTCATCTTTCATCAATTATTTTATGTACAATTTCACATATTTACAAGGAAAATATACATTTAAACAATATAAAATTATGTTTAGCATCACCAACAATGATATATAGACTTACTTGCACTGAAGGAGCCTTCACTAGACAAAAATCTGCTAGCCAATTATATTTTGGGTATGAATTGCTTAAATGAAAATGTCTTGACTATGACACAAAGGAAATACTTTAAACATCAATAATACATGTAGATACTTCGAAAATAACACCACTTATTTTTCAATGTGTTCCATTACATCAGCTGAAGAGGTACCCTCACAGAATACATCTGGTCCATTTTTCTACAGCCAACTTCTTACACCAGACTAGTCGAACAGTTAATTACCACTTTCTTCAGTTATTGATTTCAGTTACAATAATTACTCATAGCCAGACAGGCAAACTCATAACCCACAGGTTGATTTTCTTAGTTTTTACAAGTTTGAACTCATTCATTAGTCTACAGCAACATCCCAATGTTTGAAGGCACAGTTCAAGGTCTTTGGAATGCTAGAAAAAAAAACGAACAAAAAAAAATCTACAAAACTGCTGCACATATTCAACTTGGATGGAAACTTAAAGAAATAATCATCACTTATTTCATTTGTACTGTTTGATTTCAATTTACATTATATACTTTTTTACATACACTTTTGATGTACTAGGAATTTAAAGTTTCACAATTCCTCTCGTCATGGTGCCTAAACCAAGATACATTTTTGGCTACACACTTTATTTAACCATTTGTCCTCCAAAAAAGCCAAAAAATGTTACACTCACAGCAAAATGAGCTCCATAGATTGCTTGTCCACTCAATTTTCTCCCATTTGCTACCTGTTGATCTTTTTTATCTTGAGGATGGAGCACTTACTGTCCTTGGGTATCATGAGTTCAGACGTGAGGCGAAGGCCTTTGACCAGTGGGATGTGCTTGCCTACACAGACAGATTAAATCAATTTATTAAACTGTAAGTACTTTAATATGTCTTAAAATTATGACACAGATGTGAGTCACTGTGTCTTATTAACTACTGTGTCATCTTTGTAGAAGCTTCACCTTCATCTTTTTCGTCAGACATAGGCATGTAAACCTGAATCACTATGGAGGCTACATAGCTCCATAACAATTATCATTAAATTAAACAACAAGAAACGTTTTACCTATGATCCAGCACTTTCTGAGCATTATCCCAACCTTGGATTTACTACTTACCAGGTATACACTAACATATAACTAACACCTATCATATGATTAGAGGAAGAGGATACCTATGCAACATACATATAATGCATACACTTAAAACTCTCACTTATATGAGTATCCTTGAATGAGAGATGTCTGTAAGTGACAGTTCATCTAAAGATAACATTACATTTTCATGTTGGTTTTACCACAAAAATCGCCAAAACCACCTCAAGTGCATAATAGTTGCTCCCTTACCAATATGGCTTACAATTTATTATGGTTCCTTCAAAATCTGCAAGAAGTGTTGAAAGTAGGACTAAACTGGCATTATCGTACTTAAAAGGCTTGAATGGCAACAAATATTATGACATTAGTCATTAACTAAGGAAATGTGGTGAGTTATGAAAGTGAGTTAGTGAATGAGAATGATGATTGTTCCAGTCCAGATTATTCCTATAAGTATATTTCTTGCATGTGTCAAGTTTCAATAACTGTGTTGTAGCAATTTATAGTCTGACACAGGCACAATCTTCAACCTGAGTAGAAAATAAAGGAAAGAACTAGCACTGATTTAATTTCTTCCGCTACATTTCAATGTATATTACTTTTGTATTTATGCTTTTAAAGTACTAGGAATTATTGGCAGGGTATTACTCACATCTGAGACTCTGTACGAGTTCAATAAGGCTAAGAGCCACTAATATGTCCAACAGCTGGTAAATTGTACTCAAATGTTACATTATATTTTTTTAACCAAGCTGGCATTAAAAAAAGAAATAGATGATGCAGACTTGGGATCATGTTTTCCATTATTTACAACATGTGTAAGTACATGAGTGAAAGCAAGTAATGTGAAATTGGAGTGGTTGGACACCAAACATTTTATTGTAAATAACATCAATGTAACGGCCCCAGTTACATACACGCTATGGAAATGTCACTATGTATTGAAATTTGATTTTCATTGACTAAACATAACACAATAATTTAATAGAATTATACTAATTTTTGTAAATGCTTTCTTTATTTTTAATGCCATTGCTTCTTCAATCCTGTATAGGTGTAGATAATCCCAATATGAAGTCTTCATTGGAGACTGCCCCACTTGTACTGTGAATACCACTTTATTCATTGCTTGGAAATTTCTATGAAGATCTTTTGTGCCACAATTAGTTATTTTCATCATCTCTTCCAGGGTGGTTTGTTAACTTATTGTTGATAACTTAAGTGCCAGAGGTAGTAATGCACAGAATTGACATTAGAATTTTGAGTGTAATTATTATAATTATTCACCACAGGTGATAAATTGACAGTGTTGCCAGAGTTTTATTATCGCACTAATGTTATGGTCAGTTAACGAAATGGGTGTGAACTTTGTTTCTTCAAGTATATCAAAGGGTACCACCTACTTGTAAATCGGCAGTTTAATTTATGGTGTTATAAGGTACTGAATTGTATGCAAATGAGTAAAATGTTATTGTTTATTATGGGATATTGAGTAATGGAATGAGTGGTGATACTCCGTGACATTTTGAATTAAAATCTATCATTATATTACTCTTTTTGATTCCATTAATTTATCAAACCAATGTATTATCTATACTCTTGAATATGGATTTTGTTTTAAATTCGCATTGGTATTTTCTGAGGTCTTACATTAATTCAATGAAAGGGTCAGCTTCAAGCCATAGAGTGATTTGTAGGAAGAACTTAACCTCACACCAAGGAGTGTTATAGAGCCCCTAAAAAGGATTGTGGGCGAATTGGCTCTTAACTCTGCTGCTGCCATCACGGCTGATTGTTATAGCCACTTCAAAAAATCATTTATGGGAATCAAAATGCACTGGATAGACTTTAACATGATGATCTGCCATGTTGACAGTGGAAAGGATTTAAGTATTAGGGTGATAACAAGGTATGTGGGAAGAAAAATTTTTCATAAAATCTGATGGGGGACCCCCTATAAGTTGCCAAATGGTCTAAATATTATATTATCAAAGGTTCAACTCTACATGATGATGTTTACACCTGCCTCATTGAGGGTAAAGTTTGGAAAGAATACAATTTTATCGTTAAGTTTTTCCTCAATAAATTGATTATAATTCATCGTACTAAGTTAACCATATGCAATTAAATAGTAAATAATATTTTCTTCAATTTTTTTTTCAATGCAAATTTTTGATGGAATATTTGGCTGCATTTTATATTTTCAGGCAAAATAGTTGTGCTTGGGTGCATACCCTCCAGGATAATCTTAAATACAGCCGACTCCTGACTGTCTGGCTTGGTTTATCTGTGTTGCCGATCATCGTTGCATGAGTTTACACAGTTAAAGTGTAGTTCCCAACATCTTGCAGCGGATTTGCAGTAACCGTGCAAAATCACTGCGCGAATCTCTTTTCAGAATCAGTAATCTTGCAGCCACGGATGCATGGTTTTCGGAAACTAAGTGTTAAGTGGAGCAGTAGGAATAAGAGTACAATCACTTTATCTCCGCTAAAACGATAGTGGTTGGGAAAAGAGAGCTATCTAAAATAACGGACAATATGCGTAAATTGAATGGATATGGTTTGTCATAAATTTCATGTCAAATGTCAAAAATTTAATGCACACTATGTATTAGATTAACAAGTATTGTAAAAATTACATGAAATTAAAGTGAATGGATTATTCCTGTTTTACAATTATTCGTGGTGCCTCTCTCCATCAACATTGCCTGGATAATCGGGAGTTTGCTGTACTTCTTGATTAGAAACATCTCCAAATTAACTTACAATTTATTTTTTTTCCTTTAAATTATTCCCTTAAATAAAACAAAACGTTTCTTCAAACACCATTTAAAGAAACATAGAATTTAATTTATATTATATTCTTTTCCTTACATGGATAATTAACTTATTAACGTAGGTTTTCATTTTTTATATTCTAATACAAATCAATGATATAACTGTCGACAACTTTGCATACTATCAAGTTGTAATATTATTTTGATATAATATTATCAAAATAAAATTTTCCAGACTGAGTATTAATGCTCAATCTTTAATAATAGTAAAAAAAATTGGTTTGTATTTTATAATTGCCTTTTCTACCGCATAAACAATTTAAATAGTTGTACGATTTTATGTGCAGCACATACAAACATACAAATTATGTAGCTTCAAAATTACAAAATTCACATGTAGTGTCCATTTACCAACCCCTCACTATATGTCATAGACTTCACAGTTCATAAAGGTACAAAAACTATGCACTAATGTAATAGCATAAATACTGAAACAAATACATTTGTAAGTTTCATAACAATACTTCAAATTTAAAAGGATGAAATAAGGAAATTCTTCAAAATTGTTTATGAAACCTACTCAATTTTCAAGTACTGAGGACATTTTACTTACCCTTGTTTTGAACTGAATGTCCACCTTTGATTATTATCTTCTGCAAGCCATCAGGTCCATTATTTACAATAATTTTTCCACCGCTTAGCTTGGCTGTAAACAAAAGATATTTAAAATGCAATTTTCTATTATGTATCTGTAAATGGATTAAAGATATGTGAGTGAACTAATAGTACAAGGAGTACAACCAACTGCCCAGTGAACACAATGACCATAAATTTTGAGAATTATGGTCCATTTTTCCCATTTGCAGGGCTTTTCCCAAAAATGCCACAATCTGGCCATCATGTCAAATACATAAAATGCAGTCTGCCCTTGTTAAGGTAGAAGAAATTACATGAGCAAATGCATTTATTCATTAATGAGTATCATATTTTTGGTATGTTTCTAGGACGACTAATATTACAAAAAATTGGAAACTTCTTTTGCTTTCCCTCACATAAAAATGCAAGTTGAAGGATCAAAATCCATTATTGGTTCAAAATCCAATGCGGAAGCAAAATGAGCTCTGAATGTTTATTGCTTCCTCGAATACAACTCTTAAAATACCTTTGAGAATCCCTGAATTCGCTAACTGAACTGATCTTGGCATACCCATAATACAGCAATATTTCCAGGGTAGACTTCGCAAGAAACTAAATTTTTTAAAGTGAATAACTGCATTCATCTTTACCTACAGAAACTGTTTCCCACTCTTAACAAAAATTTTCCTTGTTGCACCAGTAACCAATAGGACTTATAGCTACTCTTATAACACTTTATTAGTAATTGTTAAAAAATGATCATAAATTACTAACAAAGATCTCAAAAAAAACTCAGTGATATATAAACTTAAATTTAAAAGGATGAAATAAGAAATGCCAGTTACCATCACCGATTTCTCTTTAAGTTATGAAAGAAGTACCTTCTGATGAATTATGATAACATGGCTACCTAACTGCCGAGCCTCGAGGGTCATATCGTATACCCTGGTGTCCTGTACAGCCAGCCTCTCAACTAGAACAGCAAATGCATACCAAGAGGAGGAAGGAGCATGGGAAATAACCTCCCATCAAAGCCTTTCAGAGTGAGAGCACCCAACATGGAAGGTATAATTATAGTATTCTACCGATTAAGGTAGGTTTCCATGGAGTGTTCAAGAAGTGATCTGGAAGCCTCCCTTTCCTCCCAGCACTGCCTTCTTTAATTCACTGTAAGGCCTAACCCCTTTCAATCTATCTAAAAATCCTATTATTTTCCTTCCCCTCCCTCGTTTCCGTAACATTCTACCCTCTAATACCATTTTCAACATCCCCTCAAAGCCGCCCAATTAGACTGGGAAGGTGAAGCTATTCACGGAGAGAGTGAAGGAGGTATTCTGCACAGGGACCCTGGGGTGATGGTGGAACACATCACCCAGCAAAGAAGGCACAGTCAAACATTGAATATGCACAGACTTCACCTCCATGCATGTGTCAGTTGGCACAGCCATCCCAGGGGTCCGAGGGCTAACCTAGGGCAGAGCCCCCTAGTGAGTGGGTGTAGAGCAGCGAGTTAAGCTTCATGGAGGTTCATTATGCAGGAGCTCCACTATGATGGCTTATGTCAAGTTCCAAGGCATCTTTTTCATTTTAATGAAAATATCGGTCATTCATTGCTCAAATTAGCCGTGAGAATTGTGGTGTAAATTTCTTGCTTCCCGGTATTTGTAAATACAAATTAGTACACTATAATAGTCACTCAGTTTTCAACAATAACCCCAGTTATCTTACAATCTTTTTTGATATCATGATGTGACCAAAAGCACTGAATACAGTGGAAGCCCGGTGGAGTGAGTACTGCATATTGTGAGAATTGCATTACATTGAGTGATAGTCTTTGTACCGCCAAACAGCTTATGTTTTACAAGTAAAATAAATCAGATAGAGCAAGGCTAAAAAGTTCCTTCCACGATATTAAAACAGATATCTCTCAAGGGCAATGCCTAACTGAGCAAACATTAAATATTAAGTTATGTATTATCTGCTTATTAAATTAAAAATAAAAGATGTGCCATATGTACAACACCTTAACGCAGTTATGTCCAAACATTAACGATCTATGGCCTTGAGTAAACTCTGCAAACTCTCATGTTACGTTCTTCTTTCGTCAGGCCAAGTCATTAGCGGGAGGGGAATGGGCAGAAGATGAGAGTAGGAGAGGGAGTTAGGTCACCCCCTACCCTAAGGCTAGCTTCGTCGCTACTTGGCAATGTCTTTAGTGCGGACACATTGTGGTGACACCCCTTCCATCTTTTCCCGTGTTAGGGATGGTAGCGTTGAAAGTGAAAAGTACAACACTGTCATAGTCCCACATGAGAGGACTCACTTCAATAAAATGTGCTGTTCCTTGAGATGTGATAATCATGACATACTCGCAAAATTATCCAAAAACGTTCACAGTATACCTAATATATTAAATCCGACAAGTTATGCTGTCTTCACAGCTTTCTACCGCAGTCAAAAAATGTACCATTACAAAGAAAATCACCAAAAATAGGGAAATTAATATTTTATGCAATGGAAAATGTCCTGTTTATTTCTTAACATACATTGATACTCCACCAGATTATGCCCGACATGAATTTTTTGCTTAGTTTAAATTCATGAACTACCATGTAAACAAAAGTACAACTTTAAATACATAGTTCTATTACAATTGGTGGGTTTATTCAACACCTTTGGATATGACGAGCCCTTGATTTAGTAAGTAATTTCCAAGGGATTACAAGCACTCATTACATAAAGCTGAATGCCAATTTAGATAAAACATTGTTTTTCACTATGAAATAAAGTATAAATAAAAGAAAAGCCAAGGAAACAAAAAAGGCACCTACCAGCAAGAACACGGCCCTTTATCAAATCCTTTGAGATGACGTTTAGCTTGGGCAACAGCATCCTTTCAGTTGGTGTCATTTGTTTTGGTTGAGTCATATCTTCCCTTGACACAGAAATGACTTTACTGTTGACCATAGGCTTGAGAATAGACATTGACCTCGGGGTGGTAGAGTAAATTTCTTGTGCTGCATTTGGAAGATGGGAGTTGATTAATACGCTACAGCTCATTTGAATACACAATTGGAGTTAGAATAATTTTCTTTTTAGAATAAGAAATAGTGATGCATACAAAAAAAGAATAGTTTTCAATTTTTTTACAAGAAAGCAAAGTTCTCTATACCATTCTATGTAATCTGTAAATAACTTAAGTTTGATGCCAGCTATATCAGTGACCTCATTAACTTATTAAATACATAACAGTAAAGAATGTTGCTTCGCATAAATGGAACATAGACCTATCTCACCAGCACGAGATAATCCATGAGCAGTACTTTTAAATAATTTTTATTTCAGTAATCATCAACTGTGCATGCATGCACATATTTTGTCACTGTTTCAACACAGTGAAATGCTACACTTGAGATCAGACTCTTCATTAACCTTTTCTTTAAACTCTTACATACAGGAACGCCGACTCACAAAAAATATTGGGGGGGCCCAAACCGGGGATCTTTCCCCGGGAAATTTTTTAAGACATTTTAGAAGAGTCATATGATCAACATTAGAACACTGAGAACTGTAATCTTGATATCTGGACACTCCGGGGAAAATCGACAAGCCTGACACTTTTTTCCTCACACCCATAACGAATTATAGAGGGGGCTCGGGCCCCCTCAAGCACCATGGAGTCGGTGCCACTGCTTACATAAGAATCCTCCCATTAGCTCCTTCCTGTTCATGAATTCCTCCTTCGCTAACGCAATTCTCTTCCCGATGTCCCGACTGCTACATCCGTTTCCTTCTCATGTGCTGCCCAAATAGCTTACTCTCTCTCTCTACTCAAGTTTTTCCCCATCCACTTTCACCTTGAGCCTCATATTCCTAGCTTGCGATGCTTTAAAAAAATGCATAATCATGGTCTTGTGATTTTTCCTCAGATCATACACCTCGCAGCGCTTGTCTAATGCATCCACTACAGCCGGCTGCCCCTTTGTTGACCGGCTAATCAATGCCTGATCATCCGTGAACCTCCCTTATTTATACATCATTTACTACAGTTTCCAATTCATCCCATGCATCTTTTACCTTCTCCTCCACGCACATGCTAAAAAGCAATGGTGATGGTAGAATGCCTTGCCTTCCTCCTCGGCCAATGCTTGCTCACCCAGATTTTCCATCCTCAACCCTCTCTTGTGCAGTCTGGGCCATATACAGATTACGAATGAGTTGCCTACCTCTCCAATCTAGGCCTGTTTACTTGAGGGTATTCATTATCCTTACCCAGTCCATTCCATCAAATCCTTTTTCAAAATCCATGAAGCAGGCATACACGTCCTGGTCATATTCTAGGCTCCTCCACCAGGGACCTCATTATCGCTATTGCATCATGAGTTGACTCTTTTTCTGAAACCAAACTGATCTTTGTCCAAATACTTGTCAGCCCTAACCTCCATTCATCTGTTTAATATCCTCAGTACCACTTTTCTTGCGAGTGATATTAGGCTGATATTCCTATAATCTCCCAGGCATAATTCTTCGTTGGTAGTGGAAGTAGAACTGTTTTCACAAAATCCTTCGGCCCATATCCCTCCTCAAAGATCCTACACACTAGGTTGTAAAGTCTTCTCTCCCTAGATTCTTCAGATGCTCACATGGGATGTTGTCCACACCAACTCCTCTTCATATCACAATGGACTCTCTTGATTTCCCCAGTCCAAGATTATTCTCCTTCACAGCATTTTTCCTCCTCTAAATTCAATCCTTCCCTTCCCCAACTGAGGTGTTCCAGTTTTGCCAAGGGTTTTCCTAATTATTTCCTCGAGTCGTTCACATATCTCTTTTACATCTCCCTCTTTATGATTGCTAGAGGGCATGTAAACTTGAACCACAACAAGCTTGGTGGGACGCACCTCAATTTCTACCTCCAGGATCCTATCGCATATCTGATATATACCTAACACTCCCTTACCCATTTAGAGAGCTTCCCATTTAATACTAAAGCTAACCTTCATTGACTTTCCACCCCACCACTACATATAACCCTGTACCCCCCACTATCCTTCCTTTCCCTATCACACTTATTATATTTTCTAGTTTACCCGCCCTGATCATTGCCTTGACATTCCACATCCCAGCATTCATTGTTTCATTCTTCTTCTGCTCCATCTTCTTGGTCTTTTCTTTTTTCTTGGATACTGTTGATGATGATGATAAGTCTTTGCAAGGATCACCGACCTCAAGGACCTTGCCAACCTCGCTACCACCTATGACACTCACCCCAAAGGGCTGCGTCCTGTGATACCATTTGAGGCTCGTTTGATCAAGCTCAATGATTTCAGGAAAGATATAGTCAGAAGGGTTTCCTGCTTCCATTCCAACAGCATTTTTCATGTGACACCATCACATGGGCTATCTTTCATCTGGCTCCTACCATTCGACCTATCTGGCATTGGTGGCCCTACCGGGAATAATTGCGAATAAATCCCACCAGTGTAGCTCTAGGGATCATAGGAATGCACAAGTCTTTCCACCGTGAAAAGGTTGTAGCCCAAGGGAAATTAATATTGGCCCTTAGGCTAGAGAATAGAATGCATGGCGAAGAACAAACCGACATTCATAGCATTTGTGAGATTGAAAAAGGCATTTGACAGCTTGAATTAGAATTCAATTCTCAGAATTATGAAATGAATTGGAGTAAGACACAATGGACAAAGAAATGTCCCTAGTCTAAACAGAAACAAAGTAGCAACGATAAAAACTGGACCAAATTGTGAAGATGCTAACATAAGGAGAGGAGTAAGACAAAGATTTGCACTTCACCTGTAATTTTAATGCTTCCATAGAGAAAGCCATCAATGAAACCAAAGAAGGCTTCAAGAGTCAATATCTTTGGGGAAAGAATATGACATAGCAGTCACAGGCCAGACACCAGGGATGGCAAGTGAAACGAAAAGAAAATGTTTCGTTTTGACCCGGAGGGAAACGAAAATACGAGGCCTAGGTTTAGTTTCGTTCCCACACAAAATTAAAATCACCAATGAGTTTAGTTTCAACTCTGGGCCAAACTTTACTCCCAGGAACAAATCTAAATCAATCGAAACTCAGCTGCTCATGGTTAAGTTTTAATCCCAGAAGTTGAGTGGAGGGGGATAAGTGGGAATAGTTTCGACCCATTATGTTTGACATACATGTAGAGAGGTTAAAACATTGAGCTTAAAAATCAAATGACCAGTTTGTGTTCACCGTCCTCCTGTTATTGGTAAAAATATGAGTGCCGCATGCATCTAATACCTTTACTTCATTCAACTATACTCCGTGATACGGTGTGTGGGTCAAAACTAAACTGTTCGAAGGTGGAGCACATGGTCCCTCTGGTGCGAAGTGTTATCTACGTTTCGTTTCATCCCAGAGTTTTAGTTTAGTTTTGGCTCCAGTTTCGTTTCAACCCTGAGTTTAGCTCCCCGTGTTTAAATCCATTTTGTTTTGTTTCCACATTTTACTCCTGGGAACGAAACTATTGAATTTTTATTGGTTATGACTTTCTTTTCGTTTCCATTGCCATCCCTGCCAGACACGGAAGTTTAACAGGTAAGTACATGAAGAAGATTGAGAAATATGGAAAGGACAATGGCCAAATATGTGCTTCCAGCTCCTCCCCAACAGAATGCCCTTGACAATAATTAGAATCCAGCACAACTGATTTTTATGCATGGCTGCCTTGAAAAAAAAGTAAGTTAAAGTGATTTGTTTCTTTCCCTCTTGATTTAAAAAATGATATTTTTAGTTAACTTCAGCATATTTCCTGCATGAATTCTAAGCTCTAACATGAGAATTTACTTTGCAGAAGTCATGAATTTTGAAATAAAAATAATACAAATAATTCATTTTTCCATTACCCAACTCCTTGAATGTGGAATGTGAACCATCCCCAAATTCTTTGATGACCCCCACCGCCTTGTTGCCCATCCAAATGGACACCTGGGGGTCAACTGGACTGTCCTTGTCCAGCTGCGGTCTAATTTTTAAATGCTCAACATTATTTGCTGTATTTGGCTCTGTTTCCTCTTCATCATCATCCTCCATGACTACACTACACAACTGTACAGGCTCGGTGGGTTGAGTAGAGTAATTGTGATCCACCTGCAATGGAAGATAATGCTCATAAAGAATGACAGTCTGGCTTTTCTACCATCCCACTTGCAGCTAGAAAAAATCTACACGACACCAGACTTAAGTAGCACAGCAATTATCAAGAAAGTTGTGACAACCAAATTACTTTTGCAACATACAACGGCATGCAATACAAACAATGCATAATTGTTTGATGTGTCAGTAATGAGGGCTTTAAATATTAATTAATAACATTTAATATTAATTGCATATTTTTAATGAAAAGCATTCACTCAAACTTTTCAACTCACTCTCTTGCCTTTCTCCATCACAATTCAATGGTAATATATGAAACCAACTCAAAATTGGATCTCCACTTGCAGCATTGATAGTAATGCATCCAAATCCAAAATATACACAGATACAGGGCCAATGAAAATACTATTCACACACATAATATTTCCCAAAGGTAAATTTCATCTCCTTCATTAATTTCAACAGATATGGCCCAGAAATAAACTACTTAAACAAGGGCAAATGCTGCTTTCACAGCAATCACTCACATAAACTGGATCAGCAGGACTGCAGGTAGATCGACAGGGTGATAATGGTCTATCGTCCGAAGACAGAGAAATTCTACATAGCCCATCTTCATCATTATCGATGGTTTCTTTTTCAGGCACCACTGAATTATCACTATCGTCCATTAGATCACTGATGACAGTCTCATCTGAGGAGCACGTGTTGGCTCGCCAACAGCCCTCAGACACAGTCCAGACTGCCACTGGCCAGATTTTTTCACCTGTTTTGTTGCTTACATCACTTTTTTCTGAACTTGGAGCAGATGATTCCTCCACAGGAAATTCCTGATAAAGATAAAGTAAATCAATTTTCCAGATCAAATATTTTAGATTGCACACCCTGAACTGCTTTAGATTGATTATTCTCAAATATAGAGAGGAAAGAAAAATACACAAATTTGTGGCCAATATATATTTCTACATATCCAAGGAGTATTACTGCAGTTGATCTAAGTTCATTCACAAGGACCAAACGTCATTTGTTAAAGAATCCATTACATATAAGGGAAAGATAATTTACAAATAAATGAAATCCTCCTCATTTTGAAAATAAAATTTGCCTCCTACTTTTCATGAGTTGGTGATGCTAATGGACATCAGGTTCATTCACTTGCTCAGACAGAATCATCCATAGTGACAAGAAACCTCTCTCAAATAAGCAATCATCAACAAATCACAAGAGTTGGGAGCAAGGAAGGGAGGACTAGCTGAGAAGTAGTGACCAACTCCAACATTCCATCATCAACTCATATGGAAAAGGCCATCGATTTTTCACTGCAAATATCTCAAACAGTCGGTTGAAGGATTGACAAAGGGAAAAATATGGATCTCTATTTTTCAACTCACAAAGAGCATTAAAAAATTGTGGGTGAGCCACTGCTTTCTTATGCCACATTGATGAGAAACTGACCTCTAAGAGCCAGTATGTTTAAGGGGATAGTGACTCACCTCTTCCTTCTCCATCAACTCTCCACTAGCATCCACCTCCTCTGTCCCCTCCAGTGGGTCCCTTGGGCCATCTGCTGCCCACCGTGGCATGTTCTTCAGCCTCCACTGTGACTCCAAACAAGTAGACTTGAAGTCATAAAATCTGAGCACCATCTTGTGGCAGGGCCCACAGACCATACACGTGAACCCATCACCTCGACGGACCTGCGACAGAGAAAGGTGATATTTATCGGATTCAGATGGGGCTCACTCTCTTACAAGATATTACACCCAGAATATCAAAGGATCTATCTTCCCCATCGACCTCCTTCCAGAGATATGCAATACGAGTAGCAAAAACTCATCCATGGAACCCATGTAGGTTATTCATTAGAATATGAGATACGAGGATTGCTATTTATGTATCCAGCATCGGCAACAAAGGTGTTGCTAGGTGCCATCTGACATACATATCGTAAATTTTTGACATTATTCGTACAAAGATCATCTTGAAATGGGGCACTATTTGTGTTGCTTAGAGTAAGTCCAAAATTTCATCTCAGTCAAGCAATGGAATTAACTCACGAGAATTTTCGTGCGACGATATTCTAAGACTTTCGACGTTGATTATCTCAACAACAGTGCATCATCCAACTCACTTTGTCTTTTGGCAATTTTGTACCATCTAAAATCACTGTATATCACTGGTTTATTGAATTCAATCGTGGCCTTTGTTCACTAAAGGACGAATTCGAAGAAGGTCGTCCAAAATCGATTGTAGTGCCAAAAAACATCGATGCTGTGCACAAAGTGATAAAGCAAGATTATCATGTGACATTCCGTGAGAATAAGGCATTCTTAGGTATTAGTATGATAAGCATGCACAAGAGTTTATATGAACATTTAGCCATGGAAAAAATTTGTGCGCGTTGGAACCCACATCATTTGAAAATCACTGAAAAATCATTCTCGTGTGGATTGGTGCAAAGAAATCCTCAAAAAATAGAATCGTGGTGCCTCAATAGCCATGTAAAAGCCATATGCATATGAGCCCAGAAATGAACAGCAATCTACTGCATGGGTCTTCCGAGATGAGCCAAACCCAACTAAAGTTGTTCGAATCAGAAGCACTTCGAAGCAAATGGTCGCCTGCTTTTTTTTGGGATAAACGGACTTGTGGTTACAGTGCAACTAGAGAACTGTAGAACAGTCAATTCTGAATGGTACACAATAATGTATTTGCCGGAAGTATGTGAAGAAATAAGAAAAAACAACCAGCAACGTAGGATCATCCATCACCATGACAATGCGAGCTCTCACACATTGACCAAAACATCGAATTCAAGGGTCATCCGCCACACATCCTGATTTGGTACCCAATAATTTCTTTTTGTCTCTATTTGTGAAGAATTAACTACACAATCAATGATTTTTGATGCCAGAAAAAGCTGTTGATGCATTCCAAATTCATTTTTTGGAGATACCTCTTTCGGAATGACAAAACTGCTATAAAAATTGGTTCAAATGTGTGCAAAAGTGTATCGATAATCAAGGAGAAAATTTTGAAAACCAATAAAACCATTCTCAATGGCAAATATTTGTTTTTATTTTTTATTCTGGATACATGACTAGCAACCATCGTATCTAGCTTTGAGTGGTGCTAGCTAGGTATTATACCTAGTTCAAAATGTCTTTGCAGCTGAGAGGGTGCAGCTTTAGCAAGAGGGTGCCTTCCACGAGAACCCTAATATTGTAGGTAGGCTGTGATAGGGGAAAGGGAGTACCAAAAAGAGAGTAGGAACAACATTATCACAGCCAAAAGTTCATAGGCATCTTTGCTTGCCAAATGAAATGTGAGTCATGAGAAGTTACATCTATTTCAGGCCCTGCACCAAAGCAATATTCCTCCTCTTAATTAAAGGATTGATGATAATCCTCAGAAAGAGGGCGAGGAAATGGTCATCTACCATTCTAAATCCAGTATTGTTGGTAAAAAGAATACTGATGCATAAAATTGTCCTATGGATGAGAAGCGGAGGAGGATTTGGGAGAATGAGGATACCAACAAGCACTGCCCGCAGATTCATGATGTTAACACAACAGAGATCTGAGAACAAATGAATTTTTGAAGCACTAAGCTAGTACTATTTCTTCTTCTGATTGGGAAAGACATGTTTCCCTTAGCTCACTCTGAATTGCATGCTAACCGCACTTGCACAGCTGAAAAGATATTTCCTTGTACTACTAACTACTAGTGAGTCCGCTAACCTCAATCATAAGTCAAATGCCACTGACCACAGCCAAATGTCAAATGCAATTTATCAATTCATCATCAAATGTCAAATGCAAATTTCCCCGCCAAGAAATATAAGAAAGCAGACTGAGGAGGACAAACTTAAACAGCAAAGCTGGACTAAAAACTAGTGGGAAAACAAATAATATATAAAGCCCTTTTCCCTCACATTTGTAAACCACACACCAAGCAACATTAGCTTGAGCAGCTTCAAATAACTAAATCAAAAAGCGATTGAAAAGAGAGAGAATACGAAGAACTAAATCAACTCGTAGATGCTGGTTTAAAAATCTTGTATGACAATAGGGTAATTACCTTCAGCAAAGAAAACGAATGGCATTGATTGCAAATTATTTGGTTTTAGAATTCCCAGTTCACATGAATGGCAATGGTCAATTTTAACTGCATTTGAAAAAGGCCAGATTGGCACCCATGCGATGCCACTCCACGTGACGTCACAGGGACCTAAATTCTATACGAGTAGATAGGAGTTTTATGTCTGAGATTACCAATGCATGCATGAGTCACAGACTTCAGGGAAAAATCTCTTAATTACAATTATTATTAATTATAACCTATTAAAACTGCCTAAGGCCGGAAAGTTTCCTTTTATTTTATTCCCAAACCTCCGAATACAGCTCTCATAGGCCATTTTAAATCGGAGTATTCAACAAATTCAACAATGAAATGTACACAAACAACCATGCCCTGGATAAGGGGAACTTACCCAGGCGGGATACCCGCAACCTCATGTTTGGCAGGCAAGGACTTTACCCCACCACCACCGAGGCCGGCTTTGTTTGATAAGGTATTAATAATCCTCATTTAAGCCAAGCACTACCTGCTAGCAGGGTACTCTGCTACCTGCTAGCAGCCAGAATCGCAGCGGCGCACAATATCCTCGCCCCAAGGTCACCTCACTTGCGGGAACCAGAACGACGTCACGTGGAGATTTCCCAGCATTCATACTTAGCCGTTGCGTTTTCGCACGCTTGAAAATTTTCACTTTTCATTTAATCGCGAAAAATAGATATCGTCATTTCAAAATCTGAAAGCATGAAATGCGTACTCCAGGAGTTATGATCTTTCGATTTAGTCATTAAAAAAATAGGAAACCACCCTATTTACAAACTACTTCCAACACAAAATACTTCTAGCTGCCATTGCTGAGTTTAGAAAAAGAGCATGGTATATCCAATAGTGCCCATTATAGTAATGATTATAACCACTGATGGCCTCTAGATGTCTCCTCTATTGCAGGTAGTTCATAAATTGTCATGCAAGATCATTATCCTATATCGAGTGAAATTTAATGAACGATGGTGGATTCAGGTTTCAAATGCATAAAATGCCAATTTAATAACACCTAAATCAAGGTGTAAGTGCTGATTTGCAAAATGAAAATGTGGCAGACAAAAAATTTCATTGATACTTGTGGTTATAGCAATACATAAGTTCTGAAACATCGACTATCATAAAGTATATTTGAACGAAGACTATTATAAATGTTAAACCTGCCCAAGCCATCATAGCTTGATTTAGCATGGACGACCTTCAAATTTCATACTTCCTATTTTGTTCACTCCTCTTTTGTTTTTACTTCAAGTCAAGTGATTTTGGCATTAAGTGATTAAAAAATGCTTCTAAAATCAATAATTTAAAACCTAGAATATATAACTTTATACATCAGCAATTGAATTGGATCAGCCCTTGAAACACAAATGGGGGTAGAAGGCTGTATTTCAGAGAGAAAAGAACGATATGGAAAACAATACGCCTTAACCTCTGTTGGCCATGTTCCTCGGGTATGTCCCACACACACACAGGTACACTGTCTTTCACTGTTTCATACAGCATGCAATACAATGACGTGAAAATTGCCCCAAAAGCTTCATTGGTTAAAATGCAATGCAACTAAGCTCTATCGTGGTATTTGACCCATTCCATACAAAAGGTGTATCAGCTATATACTATTTGAAGTTTTACGCGAAGCTACTACGAGGCAGTCCAGTAGAAAAAGTACTTATGCTCCGCTTATTCCATTCAGCCATAAACCCTCAACCTATAGTTAGGACAACACCACATGGTTTAAACTTAATGAAGACCACTGCAGTGAGATGTATCTTAGACAATATACTTAACAATGAGAGTTTATGTATGAATAATGTTGCTGTGGAAGTAAACAAAGGTCCTAAGTCAAGAGAGACTATACACTTACCTCCACCCCAACGCAGTTTTTCACGATTTTGGGAAGTTCCACATCTTCAGCGTCGATTAAGTCCGAAAACATAGAAATACAGCCGGTGGTATTCCTCAAACAAAGTCTACATAGTTGGATAGAAGTATCCTCAACACGAGATATTGAATCCATAGCCACCATATGATAATCGTATCGCAACTGTTTTCATGTAACAAAATTTCCTATTAAATGGAATTCTTTTGTCCTTTGCCAGTAAATAATTACAATATAACATACAATATTTGTTCGATCCTACAACTCCAAGTTTTCTGACGCAGTAACACCAAGACGCCAAATGTATCACTAATTTCAAGATCTAGCCTTCATTTGTTTTCACTAATGCGGCATCCAACCTTCATATTTCAAGAGTAATAACGCCATCTTGCGTTTAAAAGTGAAAATTCAGGAAACAAATGAAATAGCATCAAACGCGTCGTTTCGTCAGCGAGTTTCGCAAAAATATATGCTTTGTATGTATTACAGTCTAAAAATACTGTTTAGACCATGGAATAAATAATTTACCGAAATCTATTCACGGCGTAGTTTAATCCATTACGATAAATTATATATGCTAACTTTATTAGGGGGATAAAAGTTATTTTAACGGTTAAATGATGTAACCATCAATACAAAAATGTCTTTCCAACCAGAGGTACCACCGATTGATTGCATCATTGAATCTTCCGCGTAAGAAATGTATGCGCATCTGCTGGCGATATATTTGGAAGATGCAAGTACGTCATGCTTTAGAAATTAGGCTTATTTTAGGTTCTGAGAAGGTTATTACAAAATTCCGAGGGAGAAACATCCCCTTCTGAATAGGGGTAGGTAGTAATGGGAGGCTGTCATGGCTTCCGCCCTATAAGCTATATAGCTAATTCTCTGGCGACGCCATGTGCTCTTATCACCCATATGCTCATACCCATAGGCGGATTAAGGGAGGCAGGCACTTGCCTCTCCTCCTCCCCCCCGACGCTTAAAAAATAGACAAAATTTTTATACGGTTATCAATACGTTCGTTTTGTATTGTGCATTACGGAGCCTCGAACATTTAATTTCATATTAATAACTTTCACATAAAAATAAAGATAACGTTCGCAAACAGTAATTGTTGTATCTTGTTTTTAATTTCAAGTATGAGATGATCGTTTGCCCTTGTGTCCCCTACAGAAAAAAGTTCTTGATCTGCCCCTGCTCATATCTCAATTTCACTGAGGGTATTTGACTGCATTCAATGGCCATTTACGCAACATAAAACGAGAGATAGCTCTGAAATTGATATATCGATTAATAATTAAATATTTTTATTAAGTAGGTATATCTACCAAATGCATTTCCATCTAATAGGCACATTTGATGGGAATACCTACTTATAGTAACCCATTCGATTGAACCATTACCTATATTGACACAGGCGCATGCGGATAAAATTGAGATTACCTACCAAATCCTCATGATCTGACCTCACCTCCAACATTTCAATTTTCAGTGACGGCCGCATATTCCTAGTTACGTCAATGGTTCCCGGGCCAAAATATCACAAACCAAATATCGTCACGCTGGTCAAAGATCGCATTGATTGATTGAAATTTTTGACCAATACAGGTTAATTGCACTTTGGAATTGTTTATTTATTTATTTTATTAATGTGTTGGTAAAATGACGAGGAGCATTGTGGCCTTTAAGACGATGTGAAATGGATCTCTGAAAGACAATTTATGGTTAAAGTTATGGAATCAGTGTGTAACTTTCAGTTTGAATATTTAATTCGATTTAACTGTAAACAAAAAGAGGCACACGGTTTTCATCATATTCACAGACACCGTAGATACATTCATTAGCTTTCTTAATAAAGAAAAATCATACGTAACGCAACAATAGGTATGGAGTGTTTAAAGTAAAAACCAATCGTGCGACAGGAAAAAACTGAAGTGTCCGCCATTTTTATTTTTTCCCGGGATCATCGATGCAAACAGTTCGCAAAAGTTCACTATTTCTAACGTAAGATACATTGCTTCATTAGGCCAGCGCTTATTATTTTTTTCAAAATGTTCCGATTTAAAAATTCGTGGTCACAAAATATGCTGTTGTCTCATTGACTGATGGTTTTTATTCGGGAACTAATCAACGAGCAAAATGATTCACGTCAAGGGAAAATAATTAACTATTAACCCTCGAAAACCCTTTCGCTTTTTTCTTTTAATTTAAATTAGTAATCGATTAATTCATTAAATTCAAGGCTTTCCCTTGTTGATTTAAATTAGTATTGCGTTAAAAAATCACCAAAATCTTTCCCTTGTTAATTAATCAATTATATGTACAACTCTTGGATTCATTAATTTAGAAAAGACCCATTTTAGAGCTCAATATATATTCAATCGACTACTTTACTAGGGCACTCTTGCCTTGAACTTGTCAATGCTTCCGTCTGGTTTCATTTTTAAATGAAAAAGCCATTTGCATCATAGGCGGATCTAGGGATGGGGGGAACGTGCCTCCCATAGACCCTAAAAAAATAGGCAAGATTTTTAATACGGTCCCATTATCATTGCGTTCGTTTTGCATGACGAGGTATCCTTGTGCCCCCTCCCCTGGTTCCGCCCCTGATTTTCTTGGAATTGCTTTTGCTCCTTTCGGCAAATTTGTCAGCTCCCATGTTTCATTCTTATAAGCAATGAATCCATTTCGCTGCCCATGGCCTTCTTCCATTGAACACATTCTCGGCTGTTCAAAGCTTCAGTGACGGTCTCTAGATCAATATTCTCCATGACAAACTCCTCAGCAATCATACTGCACTCAGCTTAAGAAAGTGGTTTTCTCAATGAGAAACGATCCCTCAATCTTCCTGGCATTGTCGCTCAGCTTCTTCACTTGGAGGCTCATTTCTTGATTCTTGTGATTCTCCTTCGTTCTCGCTTTCTTTATCCTCTAAATCTTCTTCACGGTCTTGCTGTTGAACCCGTTGTTGCGGCTGCTCATTGCGAACTTCTTCTTGAACTTGCTCTTCTTCAGAATCGTCTTGTGGTTCCTCCAGCTTGACTTCTCGAAGTAGCAACTTTACTCTCTCTGTGTATTCGGTAAACCTCTCCTGAAATTTGACGTATCTGGACATAAATACGCTGTGCCTCTCTTTAACGTAGACTCTGTACCTACCTCTCCTCTCCGTCGTGTCCAACTGGATAGCCTTTTACCGCTTTCACGTCCATCTTCTTCCTCTTCTGAACGGGAATATGGACAAAACAAACGATCCGATGATTCGAAGGTGTTTTATCCTTATGCTGAAGTTGTTTCGGGTTTCCCACCGGATGAGGTTCTCTGCGTACGTTTCGATGGCCGTGTCGTCCATCGCCATCAGGGCTTGTCTTCGAGTTGAGTGATCCGATTTATATAGTATGGGCTCCTGGTCAGGTGACTTGTGATTGGTCCGCCTTTTCCCGGGCCTCTCTGACTTTGATGTACTTTCCCGAAAGGCTGGCCAAGGAAGCAATTGAAATTCGAACGGCGACTAACACCATGAATCGCGATGCTGGTTACGCCCTAAGCAACTCCTGGAAACCGGTACTTATTGTTGAATACATCAGAGAGGCCCGGGAAAAAAGGCGGACCAATCACAAGTCACCTGACCAGGAGCCCATGCTATACATATAAGTCGGATCACTCAACTCGAAGACAAGCCCTGATGACGATGGACGACATGACCATCGAAACGTCGCACAGTGGGCGGAAATCGGAAAAAGCCGGACAAAATTACAAAATGGCTTTTTTTGAGTTATAAACTTGAAACTTCGCAGGTATACTCAAAAATGATTGAAATTTATGGATATGTACTTTATTTGACATAGATCCCACCCGTTACTGAGATACAGAGGCTCAAACGTGAGCAAATTTCCATAAAAACGCCCGTCTTCAATTTTCTCTGAAAATCTTCCAAAGTAAGTGGATGGTGAAGTTATGGGTGGATTCTTGCGAAATAAAAAACCACATAATCTGTTGGCATGGTGTTTTTTCTTTAATTTTCCGTAATCTTAAAGAATACCGTCCAGAAATTCTTACCGTGCAGTAACAAAATGGCGGATACTGTTTTTCGACAAAGTTTTACATTTAGGTAGAGTTTCAAATAGGTTTTCGGCAAGGTCGCGCGGAGTAACTTATATGAGAGCATTTTTTGAAGATTTCTTAAGGTTTCTATGCAGTTTTCTTTGAAATAAGTTTGCGTCGCCGGAAATGACATTGATTTTTCGACCGCGCGGCAGGGTTCCTCTCCGCGCGTCGGGAGTTGGATTAGCCGCAACGCGGTAAGGTTATTGAAGCTCTATGGGTTTTAACGCTCACCATTCACCGTTTTTATGTTTTTCTTCAAGACACCGATTCTCAAATGGTCTATGGTGAAGACAGTGGAGGTTTTTCATGCGATGTAATTGCACGTTTCATCGAAGTTGATTTCGTTTTCTTTGGATACGATCGAAGACCATACTTATATTAAAAGCGTTCAAACCTCGAAAAAGTGAGTTGTTTTCCTGGGACTCATACAAAAAGACCTACCAGAAAGATACCAGCTGAGACCCTTATACCTTCTTCACTCTCCGATCCCTGACCCTCAGGATTCTACTTCGAAAACGGTCGTTTTATGACACCGCGGAGTGGAGCCTTTGACCGTCTTAACGGGGGTATTTCCACGGGAACTTCTAGCTTTTTTAAAATGTGTATCATACCCTCAGTTCTACTTTGACTTATAGATTACCATGTCTTCTACAAATTTACCATACGTTCTTCCCCGTGTACTCATTAGGACATTGGATAACCATAGGTTCGACAAATTTATTATTTCTAAATTTTACATAGGCTCCATCCGCCACTCAATAGAAAATGCCAATGAAGTAATGAAATAATATTGGAATTGGGAAAAAAATTATTCACTCGGAAAAAAATATTTGCTGCATTATTTATCGTGGAGGCTGAATTTAAGACAAGACCCTGATGCTCTGAAATTTCTCAATGACTTCCTGACATACAAAAGTTGGCTCGCTGAATCCATAACATTTCCAGAATTTGTTATGCATCACTTTCCCGATACTTCAACGACAGCCGGTTGGTATAGTTTTTTTCTAGAAATATATTCCTCTATTTGCTATGCATTCCCGGGCGGCCAAAAAAATGTCGCACCTCATGTATAATATCACGCAGGAGAAAATTCAAACTTTAAAAACTACTACTACAACTGCTGGGCTTGCTCTCGCGGCATCTGTGAGTTTGAGAGAGAGGGGAGACACTGCAGCAGCTCACCTAATTGCAGAAATAACAACTACGACCCCTACTCGGGCCATGAGAGTTCTTTCAAAGTGGATGACGAGTGAAAAGGTCCACACTGAGATGACAGTGGAAGAGGCACTGTCTTTGATGATTGCGTCTGAGTTGACCAAGAGTCAATATCGGTCTTTCCGTAGGACAGCTCTGAGCCATGGACACGATTTGTATCCCGGATACGACAGAATAGCGCTAACAAAAAAAGGACTTTTATAACGAAAGAATTAAAATAACCGAGACCATGTGCGAAGTAAACCTTCAAGCACCACTGACCCACACCATATCGGGAACAATAGCCTGCTTAGCCACCACTTCCACCTCTCAAGAATTAAACTGTGTGGTGAACTACACATTAATCTCTAAGTACGGATTTTATGGAAGTTTGGGCCACTCTCAATATAAACAAATGTGGCAACAAGTGGATGCTGTAGACGAATTCCTATTCATGAGTTCCCTTGTATCTCTTAGTTTGATTAACGACGCTACAGGTAACGACTCAAGTCTTATTTCCACTTTCTCTTGGTTAATTACATTTATCTCTAAACTTTTGATAAAAAATTTAACTTCCACCAGAGGCACTTCTCACATCTGGGCTCTACAATTTAGGTGACACTATCTGGGAAAATCCACGGCCGACGTCGACACGATTTTGTCATCCCATCCGCTTTAGGTGAAAAAAAGAGACGAAAGAAGTTACAAAATCAGAGACATTACCTATATTGAAAGGCAAGTGGATGGCGTTAATGATCAGGAATTTACACGATCAAGTTCTGTTTACTACTGACAATGATCAACGGAAAAGTAATGCTTATATTGCTCACCTTATTTTCCTAATTTTTTCTTAATCTTAAAACCCATATAATTTTTTATCCTACAGGAAAGTATAGTCATTTCGAAATTAAGAAAAGCGATAGTTTTTAGTTTGCAACACACTGACGGACAGCTGAATCATGAGGTTCTAAATCTGCGGAGCAAGAGCGTCGGGTATGAATAACTTAGGAGATGTAAAATATCGTACACCTGATATCGATAAATATTCTGTTGGTTTGTGTACGCTGCACTGCCACATACGATTTTCTGAATGCATATTGTATGTAACTAATAACTTCAGGCTTTACTTTGTGAAACCTCTCCACATTGGAAGTAAGGAAATAAAACTTTGTAAGGTTCAATGTTATTTAATTATGGGCACGACCCGGGTTTCGTAACTTGGTTACATCGTCAGGTCATCGTCAACCTGACGATGTAACCAAGTTACGAAACCCGGGTCGTGCCCATAATTAAATAACAGTGAGCCCTACAAATTTTTATTTCCTTACTTCCAACATATTGTATATGTCGTGTCGATTGGAATTTAAACAGTGTCATTTGATAATTTAAGCTTTAATTTATTTTAGTTAGGAAAGGAATGCTAAGAAAATTTTCAGCTAAATTTGATAATATAAATTAATATAACTATTTTGAAAAAGATGTTCGGGGATTTATTCAAAAACGTACTTACAGGCAAGTGGAAGTTTAAAATCTCAAGTCACTTTCACAAATTCTGCGCACTCAAGAGAGCTTAACTTTCCTACACCACAGTCAAAGTAGAACTGAGGGTATGACACACGTTTTAAAAAAGCTAGAAGTTCCGATGAATTGTCTACCTAAACTACCCTATCTTCATCGTATCTGCTTCAAAAACTTTCTAGTACTTACTGTAGGTGCCGAACATGAGATTGTCACGCGATCCATAATTTTCGTCCATAAAATTTAGATTATTTAGTTGCCATCAGATGTTATGCCCTAGCTTCATGATTAGTAGTTATGTTAAGTCACTGAACACTGTATTATTAGCCATATTTATGAACATTATTCTCAAGAAGAAAACATTTTATGGATATAAAGTAGAACTGAGGGTATGATACACATTTTAAAAAAGCTAGAAGTTCCCGTGGAAATACCCCCGTTAAGACGGTCAAAGGCTCCACTCCGCGGTGTCATAAAACGACCGTTTTCGAAGTAGAATCCTGAGGGTCAGGGATCGGAGAGTGAAGAAGGTATAAGGGTCTCAGCTGGTATCTTTCTGGTAGGTCTTTTTGTATGAGTCCCAGGAAAACAACTCACTTTTTCGAGGTTTGAACGCTTTTAATATAAGTATGGTCTTCGATCGTATCCAAAGAAAACGAAATCAACTTCGATGAAACGTGCAATTACATCGCATGAAAAACCTCCACTGTCTTCACCATAGACCATTTGAGAATCGGTGTCTTGAAGAAAAACATAAAAACGGTGAATGGTGAGCGTTAAAACCCATAGAGCTTCAATAACCTTACCGCGTTGCGGCTAATCCAACTCCCGACGCGCGGAGAGGAACCCTGCCGCGCGGTCGAAAAATCAATGTCATTTCCGGCGACGCAAACTTATTTCAAAGAAAACTGCATAGAAACCTTAAGAAATCTTCAAAAAATGCTCTCATATAAGTTACTCCGCGCGACCTTGCCGAAAACCTATTTGAAACTCTACCTAAATGTAAAACTTTGTCGAAAAACAGTATCCGCCATTTTGTTACTGCACGGTAAGAATTTCTGGACGGTATTCTTTAAGATTACGGAAAATTAAAGAAAAAACACCATGCCAACAGATTATGTGGTTTTTTATTTCGCAAGAATCCACCCATAACTTCACCATCCACTTACTTTGGAAGATTTTCAGAGAAAATTGAAGACGGGCGTTTTTATGGAAATTTGCTCACGTTTGAGCCTCTGTATCTCAGTAACGGGTGGGATCTATGTCAAATAAAGTACATATCCATAAATTTCAATCATTTTTGAGTATACCTGCGAAGTTTCAAGTTTATAACTCAAAAAAAGCCATTTTGTAATTTTGTCCGGCTTTTTCCGATTTCCGCCCACTGTGCGTCGGCAGAGATGGAGAACCTCATCCGGTGGGAAACCCGAAAAAAACTTAATTATCATCATACGTCGGGAAAACCTCAGATATTTCTTTGTTTTATCCTTGGTTTTTCTCCAAACCATAACTAGATCACGAGGACTGTAACCTTCCACTGATGATTTGCCAGTCCTGTTAAGTATATAAACTGCAGTAGGTACTTACTAGTTCAGCCCAAATAGCTTTTAGAAACTGAACCTCTGGATTTGAGTACTGAAGGTCCTAGTGGTCCCTGCCAATACCACCTAGACTCTCTACAGGAGGTGCTGTCCTAGCCATCTCCACAACTGTCCGATTCTACGGCCAGGCGCGCACTAGCGCGACCACGACATATCTCTGTCGCACACCTTCCGACCATAGCACGACCACACCCACGAGAGCACACCACATTCACCGTCCACTTGCTCAATCGGTATGGTCGGGTCGGAGTGAAGTCGGAGTCAGTGCGCGGCGCGCCATTAGAATGTGTGTAATTTCTTGCCGCAACGACCGCTGAGTCGGGGACGACCAAATTCAAAAATTTTGGTCGTCCTCGGGTCCGACCAACGAGTCGCACTTGGCCTAGTGCGCGTCTATCCATTTGTTGCCATGCTAAAACTGGCCGTGTGCCACTGGTCGTGGTCGCGCTAGTGCGCGACTGCCGTAACGCTCGGTGCCACCGTTTTGCTCTGGTGCAGAGGCGCAGCTAGGAATAGGGAAATTGCATACTTTTTATAAACAGTATGCTGATATACTACAGTAAACACTTAGTACCGCAATATACTTTTTTCCGCTTAAAATTCAGTTTATACCCTAGAAAATGACTCCCAAAAGTCGCCCGAGTTTCGCGGGCTAAAAAATACCGCCCCCACTAATCTTTGGCTGTGACGTCATAGTTCAGTACGAGTCCAAGATCCAAGCCCAGTAACAGTATGATAAACCCGTGTGCTGTGTGAGCGAAGATAACTTTAATATAAACAATATTTCCATATTTCATTGACTGAATAACTTGAAACTGAGATTTTTTGATAATTCGGCCGCCCTAGAATAAAAACTCAACTTCACAACAAAAATCGAGATAGGTGTTTCTCGATGGTTACGATGGACTCAAATTATTAAGGTACTTGTTCAATTTCAGTTACGGAAGGACATAGAAAATTCCATGATGTTTAAAATCAAGGGAGGAAATATGAAAATATAGAGCAACGTTGATCCTCATGCATTCGAGTGCCAGCCAAGAAGACAGCGTTTTCTTCTACTGTCGGCGTCAAAATGATGTGCCGCTGTACTTTGCAAATTTATATCCTGGCTTCACTACATGCTATAAAAATGAACTATACGTCATTTTAAAGGAAATTTTATCCTAAATTCTGATTTATTTTATTACAAAAAAATTGAAAAATGTAGACACGGTCAGTGCAATAAATGACTCCGCGCACCGAAAAATTAGCCGTTTTGTCAATTTCATGAACTTTGCAACTCAACCTAAGGAAAACTACTACGTCTATACAGCATTCATCTTCCACATTAATTTACACTCATCAGTGCGAATTAATAAAATGGCTTTTGGGTATTTTTAGAACTTATATTTTGTTATAAATAAATAAAAATATTTAAACATTATCTTGTCCCATAGTTTACCCCGAAAGATAAAGGAAGTTATAGATGGAAAAAGAATGGAATCCAGAGGTGGTCACAAAAAATGAATCGCAGCATTCTTTGATTTTATTCTGCGCCGTTGCTTGCTTTTCAAAAAAAAGTTGAGTCACAAGAGGAATGTTCCGCGGCCTTTGATTTGGAAATTATGGAGATAAGAATGGATATGTGTGGATCAGCAATTTCCATTTAGGGTGCGATTCATAGACGACACTGAAATTGCTCACTTTACAAAGTCTCACTTTACGGTAAAGTGAGACTTTAGCTAAAGTTCGTTGCAGAGTCGTTTCAAGGATCTCACTTTATAAAGTGGCACTTTAGCTCCTAAAGTCTCGATCATGCATTGAAATTTTGAGTGTTGGCAATGAACGCTGCGAAAAAGTGAAGAAAAAGATGACACACGATATTAAATGCGTACTTGTTTACATGTTTCTGGCGACTGGGTTTTCATGTTGTATTTTGCTAAGGTTTTATTAAGCTGCATTTTCTCGTTTTCTCATATTATGAGCAAATGTAAATGAATACTGCGTCATTGAAAGCTTTTCTCCACTAGCTTTATTGTACGTTAATGACTGATTTGGCTGAATAAAAGCTCGCTTTTAATTAGCTTCGTGCATTGGTAATGCCCTTCGATGTTTCTAGAGAAGTAAATATTCAAATGATGATATTTTCACGACATTTTATGATCATTTTCCATGATTAACTGCAAACGGTTGTTTGGACTATATGTTAGTCGAAGTTTGATGGTGTAGGTTCATTGAAGGTGGGTGAAATAGTGAAATTCTCTCGCGTTAACTTGAAACTGTACCAATTAATTTGAAGATTTACCGATCAGTGGTTGTCTCAGTTGGACGTATATTATGAATGATGTATGGGCGTTTGTTGAATTCTTTTGAGCTTACCAGTATTTTAATTCTTGGAATGTTAACCTAAGGGGTTATATATTTAGAGAAATGTACTTTCAATAATACCTACATCATCAAAACCAATGAATGAATGGCCACGCAATGAAACATTTTGAATGTGAAAATGGATTTATATCAATAAATATCTCTTTATCTACTTCAAATGATGCCTCGACATGTGAATACCTAACCCGAGTATCCATTCACGAATTTCGTAGTAAAAAATTTCAATGAAGTCTGTGATGCTGTGTAAATAAAATTTCATAACAATCTTACATCCTCGAGAAAACATCGCTTTGCTGCAGATAATATGATTATGAAGGAAAGTGTGTTTTACTTTTTATTGCTGCCTTTCATGACGAGATCTTATATCATCATTATAAACATTCAAATGCATAGACGAAAAACGAATCAGAAACTCGACTATAGTTTCAAAATCACAGAAACATGTTAAACGCGATATGGAGGCATACGGCAAGAGTACATTAAGCAATATTGAATGAAAACACTTAAAATACAATGCAAGGTATAGAAGCTAGCATTTGGCTGGCCAAACGACATGAAAATCAAGTCTTAGCGTACGAAGGCTATTGACGCCAATGTAAACAGAATTTTGCTATCATATTCAAGTATCTTTAAGGAAAATTCTAGAATATGAACGTATAAATAACCTAAGAATTCAACAATTAACTTGTATATAAAATCAACATAAATTATGGCAACCTGTTCAACCACTTACTGTGTTGTAATTATCACACGACCGATAGAGTTAAATTTCAAAATATAAGAATTGGGTCATCTCCATCAATACCGACTCGATATATATTCAGGGAAAAGACATACATTACTTGTCTGGTTATTTCTTGAAACGCGCCAGTTTGCTGCTGTGTTCTCACCAAAAAATTAGTTCATATTCATTTCCGTAACCCAAATATCTTCATATTTCAACTTCAATAACAGCCGGTGCAGCCATATTTATTCATCCGTAAAGGACACTTTAGCCCTAAAGTGAGCTCCGGTTGGGCACTTTACGGTAAAGTGACGATTCGGCCATTTTTCCTCTAAAGTGGCGTTTATGAAACGGAAAAAGCAGACTTTAGCCCGGCTAAAGTATACTTTAGCCTAAAGTGCCGTCTATGAATCGCACCCTTAGTTGGTTGTCAGGATAAACCAAGGATCCATTTAAAGGTTGTCAGGCCATCGTATGAAGATAGGACTGATGTGCACCACAGGGGAAATGGTGTGTTTGAGGGAAAGTCAAACCCAAAGTTGCCCAAAGAATGTGCAGTTCTATGTTGCTCTTTCCCCAGTTAAAACCAAATAGATATTGGATTGGGATGATATTTTCACCACGGGTTCCAGTGATAGTGAGAGTGCAGGTGATCACGGTCATCGTCGAAAGTCGAATCCCTCTAGGATTTCCGATACGGAATTTTTAAGTGACAACCGATCGCAATGACGATGAGCTCACCTTTAGAGAAGGTTTCAGATATATCGTGAGAAAAGCTCCCAAAATGTATTAAAGACTGTTTGGAAAACATGCACATTTTAATGCTAATTTAGGAAGTATTTCATTTCAAAAGTAACTTATTAACACCTGAAGACGTTGTGTTTATTATATTGATCGAAGTGCGATTGACCGATTCTTTCTGCAGAATAGGAAGTGGCTTCGGGGTTTTTAGTCACAAGATGGTAGATTGTGTTGGAAGTTCGTCTATATTATCGCTACTAAATTGAAACATTAATAGTCTGGCTTCCTCAGAGCTTCCTGTCGCCCTCCAGGCAAGGTATTTTTAAGTTGAAAGTATCATCGACAGCTTCGAGGTGGAAATAAGTTCACCATAAGACTCTACCGGACTGCCAAAAGAATACACATTTCACATGAGTATACGCTTTCGCCAATATTATACGCAAGTCTCACTTTGTTATGAACTATAAAACATTACAGATGCACATCAGCTACCTTTCCATTTCTCGGCATCGACTTTCCGAGCCGACGAAGTCTACAGTTTCACTAAAATACCCTGTTATCATGATGGAATCAGTAACAGGAAGCTTGCTAGGATCAGCCTAAGAATAACCATATGCCTTCATCTTTACGCAATCTATCGCTTTCAATGGAGGAGAAATAGATCAAATAATAGCCCTGAAGTCACAATGAACAACTCCGTTAAGTCTGCACTTCAATAAATGAATCATAAACACGCCGTCGCATGTATTCATGTATGCAACCTATACTATGGCCGTGCCGCCGTGCCTCGTACTGAACTATGACGTCACTTTTCTACCAGACAATCATCGGGCGTTTTCGCTTCTCACTTGCATTTGAAAATTCTCGTGAACTTTGATGCATTAAATATCGCAAACCACGTCATAAAATAATAAAAAAACTTTCACCGAGGTATGCAAACATATATTTTTATATAATTTTGGGGCTATTGATTATATCTGAAATATATGCAAGTTCCCTATTAAGGCTGGGGAGTCGGCGCCACTGGAGTGCCCTGCTAGCACTTGTCTTAAATAAGGATTATTAATGCCTTATCAAACGAAGAAAACTTTCCGACCTTAGCCAGTTTTTTAATTCTTATAATTAATAATAATTGCAATTAAGAGATTTTTCCCTGAAGTCTGCGACTCATGCATGCATTGGTAATCTCAGACATAAAACTCCTATCTACTCGTATAGAAACTAGGTCCCTGTGACGTCACGTGGAGTGGCATCGCATGGGCGCTAATCTGGCCTTTTTCAAATGAGGATAAAAATTGACCATTGTCATTCGTCTAAACCGGTATTTCTAAACCCAAATACTTTGTAAATTATGAATACACTAATGGTGGGCAACGAATCGCAATCAATGCCTTTCGTTTTCTTTGATGAAGGAAACTACCCTATTGAACGGAATTGAATATATGTATATAAAGAAGGACGTTCTCAAGGACACGTTTGCACATGCAAGGACACATTAAAGAGTTCTTGTTCGACAATGGAAAGTTCTTTGATGAAAGAAACTACGCTATTAGTACTGGGAATTCAGCCCCCACTTCCCGAGAACACGGACAGAATTAGGGCTCATAGGAGCATCGCATGTTTTGATGCAAGAATAATTCAATGGATGGGCATGACGAAGTTGATACCTAATGTTACGAGAGCTGGTTTGAGCACTCACGTCTTGCAAACCTAACCGAAGGCTCTAGTGTATTGGTAGATCGTAGTATTTTTCCAAGTAGTTCCATCTTAGTATTTTTCCAAGCATTTCGGGATCTCCTCGACATAGGCCTTATTTTGGGCTATGACCTACTAGTTGGATGTAAACCTTAGTCCACCAAGCTATTCATTGAAATTGAGAAAATGGAGGTCAAATCTTGTCCATACGGAAATTTTTGTCACGATTGGAACATAAACTCCATCATCGTGTCAAGGAAGTGGACGTAGACATTACGTTCAGAGTTAATTTTCATGATAACATTGAAAAGCCAATTATCCACCTGATATAACCATCGTTGTCTAATACAACATCGCCTTTCATGGAATATTGTAGCCAGGGCCCAAAAATATTACATAATATGGAAGGAATAGAAATTTTGTCGCATTCAGAAGTGGCGATAAATTTTATTGTCCTTCACTTAATTGTTATTTTTTACATAACAGATTATTCATTATTCAGCTTGTGCATATTGAATAAGAACACATGTAAAATAACAAAAGACTTTTCCTTTTATATTACAGCAAAGGTATTTTAGTTAACGCTAAAAAATTCTTAATATACGCAGTCTTTCTTGCGACCTCAAACTCCTGTTTGAATTGCACCATTTTGGCACTCTATTTTGTGTGGTTTCGAACGCTGTCAGGATGCCTGCCGTCGGAGTGGAAGCTTGGCAACACTGTTCTCCGTAGCGGCGCTCATACCCTCGCACCAAGGTGGCCTCACACAGCGGCAGCCAGAAACAGAATGATGTCACACGAGTTTCTCCCAGCATTTAATTAGCCCCCGCGTTTTCTCGCGCTTGAAAATTTTAACTTTTCCATAAATCGCGAAAAATAGATTTACAATATAGATGGCCATTTAAAAATCTGAAAGCGTGAAATACGTACTCCAGGCGTAGTTATCTTTCGATTTAGGCAATAAAAAAAGGAAACAACCCTATTGTATCACGGAATTAATTTTACATCTCGTTGTTGTCTCTTTGACTGATGGTTTTTATCCTTTAACTAATAAACTACTATTAACAACCCTTCTGCTTTTTTCTTTTAATCAGCAATCAATTAATTCATTAACTTCGGCAAAAATCATTTCTCCACAGAGTACGTTGCATTTTTTTTAAAGCCCCCCTCCTAAAATATACATGATATACCACCACAGGAAGAGAGATGAATTCTGGTAACTCAATTAAGTTTGGACATGTTTTCAACATTTTATAAGACTATGTTTTCACTTTGCTTATAGGACTATCACTATCCCAAGTTGATAATTCATTCCTAAATGTGGCAAGTTAACTGGCAATAGGTCATCCTGAAAATTAGAGAGGCTCTAAAACCTACGTCTTCATTCTGAACATCATGGAATTCATTTCAAAGCCAAGAAGTATGCATGTCTTACATTAGATACTCCATTTTCACTTAAGATGGGCAATAGGGTAGTTTCCTTCATCAAAGAAAACATAAGTCTTTGATTGCGATTCGTTACCCACCATTACTGTATTCATAATATACAAATTATTTCGTTTTAGAAATATCGGTTTAGACGAATGGCAATGGTCCATTTTTATCCTCATTTGAAAAGGGCCAGATTGGCGCCCATGCGATGCCACTCCACGTGACGTCACAGGGACCTAGTTTCTATACGAGAAGATAGGAGTTTATACGTCGTCTGAGGTTACCAATGCATGCATGAGGCGCAGAGCTCAGGGAAACATGTCTTAATAATCACTTATTAAAATCACCTCACAAGGCGGCAGCGGCAGAAAATTTTCACTTTTCATTTAATCGCGAAAAATAGATATCGTAATTTAAAAATCTAAAATACGTACTCGAGGTAATAATATTTCGATTTAGGCAATAAAAAATAATAGGAAACCACCCTATTATCTAGCTTGCTCTGTCACACCTGAGCTTCAACCTCATAATAATGAATGGAAACAATTTTTGCTTTTTGTAGCAACCTGTGCTAGCTGCCCTCTGACACACGTTCTATATTTATGCAACCATATTTTGGCATTGTCAAACTGTACTTTGATTTGCTGCGGAAAAAGGAAATCATTTTATTATGCAAACTAAATTATGGATTTTAGTTAATTTTATCACATCCTTCAGTATTCCCACAATGATCTTCATTTAATAGAAACAGAGATATTTCCTACTTACCCCAAAGTCTGCTTCCAATATTGTTTTTAATAATTTTTTGTTCACAATACCTTCCATGTTACTTTTGCTCTACCCAGAAAAATGTTGGTGCAGATTTTTATGAAACTCAAGTTAATTTGGTTTTGGGTATAACGACTTCTGCACGTAGGTAAGTTAATAAGATAAAGTGATTATACCATGCCATAACACTACTGCCAAAAATTCACATACCTCCCCTTTCATTTCCTTATTTACTACAAATCAAATTTTATTGGGGGAACATAAAATTAAATTGGCACTACCTATATCTTTACAGAGACGTGCAGTTCTCCTCTTTTACAAAATTCTCTTGCCTCACTAGTTCCATTGATACTGTTGACTTCCTCAGTCTAGTCACGTGTTAGGTAATCGTTCACTAATTCTTTTCAGTAGGTATAGCCACAAGGACAAAAATGAATAAAAAGTGACACCATATGCTATGTTTTTTGCCTCATCAGTTGGTGCCTAACTGTTTTTCAACACATTTCCACTTTCCCACCACATAAAAAATCTGTACGGATGCATCAAATAAAAAAATTGATTTCCATGACTTACCTGCAACCACCACCGTAGGTTCTAAAGTTGACACAGGAGCTTTCCACTCAGATGACCTGAAAGTTTAGTCCGTCTCACTCAAATACAATCTTGTAAACTGATAGAGAAAGAAAGATGTATCTCACTACCACAGCCGTAGTGTCACTGGGAGCCAGTGTCACATCCACAAGGAGCCCATTATGAAAACCTAACCCAGTGAGAATTGGGTGGTGGTAACAACATGGAACTCACGTTGATTCATGAGGATCAAGTTAACTTCATGGAAAGACAGCCCTGAGAGCAGATGAAAAATTGTAGACATATAAAATCTATTTCGAGTGTACAGGTAACTTAAAACTGATGGAAGTGCGATGAAGACCACCAATATACACAATCTGAGAGAGAAATGGGTGGTGGCATTACGTGGAACCTACGCTGACTTGTGGATATACGTGGAGGCGGTGGATGTTGAGTGGCTGGACCAACGTGGAATCCACATTGACTTTGGCGATTAGTATAAAATATTTAACGGAATTTCTAATTTGTTGGACATAACCTCTCTGGTGACAGTGTCGTTTATCATCCTGAAACCATGCTAGTTTTGTGAAAAGGCATCGTACATTTCATTTCCAACTTATGTAATTAGTGGACAGACAGGATTAGTAATAGTAAAATAGAATAAATGGTTTTAAGCCCTTACGTAATAGAGAGATTTTACTTTTACATCAGCTGCACTCCTGCTGGAAATTCACCATTAAATTATTCCTGCAGGGTATTTAGTTTAGATATAGTGTGGTTGAGGGTTTAATGGTTTTAGGGCAGCAGCTACTGCTGATTTTATTAATCCACCAGATTTCCACATGGCTTCCATGACCAAAAACATATGGTATCCACGTTATCTTTCCACTACCTATCTGTTACTGGGAAGTGATGCCGGTGTCAAAATCAGGGGAAGACTCCAAACCAAACAAAGCAGGGTTCAAAACAGGGAGATGAGTAGTGTCCAAAATGTAGCAGGGACAAATTAAACAAGAAAATGAACCAGAAAACATGAGTTTGAGCTCACTTGACCATCACTATGAGGTACCAGGGAAGGAAGTTCGGTGTTCCATCATAGTTTTTTTTCTCAGGCAGTGACTTAAAATAGATAAGCACTTCTCCAGGTTTTATAATTACCATACGGTAACACTAAGGTATTCAAAATTAAAATTTTGAATATCTATATACTACTCCACAAGCTGCCATAATAGGCAGGTTGGGAGGTAGTACGTAGATGAATCATATTTTTTAAAAATGAAATGCGCTTGTTTACAGCAGTGAAATGAATAAGTTTTTCTGTTACAGTATTTTTTTATCATTTAACAGGAATTTGTGGTAGTCTCCAGTCATCAGGGGGTACATTAGTTACGAACCATATTCCTTTAGCCTAAGGGATGAATAATGCCTTTTCAAAACAAGAATGAATGAATGTGAAGTCTAGACAGAAGAATAACAGAAAAATACTTTGAATTTGGAAACCATAATGGAAGAGAGGAAAAGTAACTGAAACTAGTGGTTACCAACACATTATTAAAAAATCCCAAGTGCAGTGAAACATGGAAAATACCAGGAGACTTAAGACGATTACAAGGACTGCAGAAGTTACCCTGGGGCTCTTGATACTGAGCATAACTTAGTCATGATGAAATTTAAAAACGAACTGAAAATAGCAGTAACAAAAATTGGCAGGTGTAAAAATTGAAGAAGGCCCAGCACCAACTGGCATTACAAGAAGCAGTGAGGAACAAAAATAGAAGAGGATGTGACAAAGGAATCAGCTGAAGAGAGTTGGAAAAAAGTTAGAATAGAACTACAGGCAGCAGCTGAAGACGTTCTTGATTGATGAAAAGTCATCAAGAAAATAATGTGGGTCAGGCAAGAAGTCTTTTAGCTGATGACGTCCAATCCCGTGAAATGGTTCTTGACTCAAGAGCGATAAACCTTTGAAAGTGGCGATCCAAAAGAATCATCGAAAGCAACCTAATGCCTCTTTGAAAAAATATAAATACACAAATTACAAATAAATGTTAATATTTGTACCACTGGAAAAGAAGCAGGAATTCATCAAGCTATATTAAATTCAAAAAGACAGCTTGTCACTTGTGTTATCATAAATTAAAGTGAGCTATGTCTAGTACCAAACTGAATGCCTAAGCCATTCAAAAAATTTATTGCAGTATTTAATTTCCCTTTTTAATTTATTATAAAATTTCAAAACTGATTCGAACACATGCATTTCATTACTTGATGGTCCGAAGTTCAGGTTTTGAAGGAAAACCCATTCAACTGAAATTCTACCACTGTAATTTTTGCAGCAGTACAGTGAAAAACCAAAATAACTTCTACTAAGAAACTGCCTTGTTCTGTAGTCGCATGAAGCTGCACTTCAAATTCTGGGGAAAACTTATTAGCAGGTATTTATTTCCAAGTGCCATGGGCATGAACCTTAGAGATTTTTGTGTATGACCATTAAAGGAAAGCTGCAGGGCACTCCGTGGGGGCAATTCAAAATGAAGATAATCCGCACTACCCTTAGTTTTCAGAAAGCTGTCCACTTCCACGGTCATTTTTACATAATAGATTTTCAGGACGATAAAATTTGTTAATGAGCTATCTGGTTTTTAAAATTACTGTTTACCACTACTTCTGCAAGGAAATAGTGAATGCAACTCTCCCAGATACTCTGAGTGATAATTCCGTCATAGATGGTGAAAGACTGTGATTAGATGAAGTGGCGAGTAGGGAGCATTATAAAATCCTTAGATTCAATTTATATCCACATGCATCACCTCCAACAGCATCAAATCAAAGTGAAAATGACCAGAACGTCCCCAACTGTAGAAAGGTGCATTGGAGTAACTTCGTGGCTGTCAGCTTTGGATGCTCGCGCAATGAGAACGGTGAAGCTGTCAAAAAAACAGCCACGGCATGCAGCATGTCCACCTGCTATGTTTATTTGCTACAGAAGATCATAGGGAAAGAAATAGAAAGGAAGAAGAGAGGGCCATATCCGAATATGAGTGAAATTGACGATTCGATGAAGATTTAGTGCATCGAATATTTCTCAATATGTACCACATAGGTATTTATCCAATAAAGGAGAGGGTGAGAATTGCTTTCCAAGAAGCTGCAGGATATTGTGGTTCATATTCTTAATTTAGAAAAACATTCAACAACCAGGGTTTAAGATGTGTGCTGGAAAATGATGACAGAAAAATATTGATAGAGTGAAGTGACATAAGGGAATACAGGAAGAAATTCCTGAAAATCATACTCTCTCACTATGTGAACTCATTGTGCAAACAGATTGTGTATTCAGAAGAAACTTAGATAACCTTGAAAATTACACAAAGTGTTGAAACCATGGCCAGTCGTTGAGTGTTAAATTAAATAGTGTGGAAATTACCATTTGTATTTTTATCATGGATATAGCTAACTTCCACAAAATCATGCCTGAAACGATTTTATAATTACACTAACTACAGTAATGTAATGACTAATATAGGAATTACAGCAGACTCCTGATTATCCTGGAGCGGCTTATTCGTGTTGCGGATTATCCGTGCATGAGTTCATACTCCTCGATGTTTTTCGTGATCTAGGTAAAAAAAAAGTAAAATCGGATGCAAAAGCAGCAGGAAATTTGCATTTTAATGCATGGCTGCACTGGGCCAATTATTTCCTGTAGAATTCCCGTCAAAAAATGGATTTATTTTATTTACTTGCTGACAAGGTATGTTTCAAGTTTACTTGGACGTCTGCTCTAAAATTACAGACGACGATCAGCAACAGGAAAAATAATTACTTAAAGAGTAATTTTCGAAGATTCTTGAATGGTAAACGAATTGTAAATGACGAAAATATGTTTCCATTTTCCAAAAATGAATTTCATACCGCGAACGTGCAATTATTGCCCTGGCCTCGCATATGGTTGAATACGGCCTAAGGGAACCAGAGATTTCGTTGCACTTGGGCATGCTTACGCCGTGACTAGTCAAGGTCAGTCTGGAGAGGAACGGAATAGTAGAAGTGAAGGCAGCGAGGGAAATGGAAGTAGAAATAGCATGAGTCATAGCCAGGCAATGGCTTGCATAGACAGTTTGCCATAAGCCCTGGTTTCCTATAGCCACATCTGGGAGATGAAGTGATCACGCGCCAGTTGCCATCACAGGAGATCCATGTTCAAGCATCACAGTGTGCGATCACGCTCAATAATCACGGAACTGCATCCTGGGCAACTTGCGCAAGATGCGGCGTGGTGTCTGACTGTAGTTTATGAAATCGCACAGTGCTTTTGAAGCATTCGTGCAAACCACGTTTCTGAATCAGTGATCTCGCAGTCATGGATGCGCGGTTTTCGGAAACTATGTATCACACGGAGCAGTTAGAATACAAGTGCAATCTCGTTATCACCGCTAAAAAGATCGCAGTCGGTAAAATAAAGCTGCTAATTATTCCGGAAGGCAATCTAATATAACATAAAATATGCATAGATAATAATAGATCGATTGATTTACGTATATGATGAAAATTACAAGAAATTTAAGTGAATGTTTGGATTGTTCGCATTTTCTGATTATTCGTGCCACCTCTCCCCATCATTGGCCCAGATAATCGGGAGTATGCTGTATAACTAAAAGTATACCAGTTTCAACATTTAATATAATGTTGAGATGTACATTTTTAACAATTAACAATGTACTCGATGCTCAGTAAAATTATTCACCTAATTTGAAATGGTGAAAAAAGAAAAACTTTTCAGCTATAAATCTGTGCATGATTAAATGAAATTCAAAAGCTTTATCTCATCTTCTATTGAGTAACTCATTTCATTAATGGTCATCAGAAAAAGATGAAATTTATGATATGAATGAAGCCATTATTATGGCCCTGTTAGGGAAGTATGACAAGTTAACGAAAATGTAATGTGACACCCAGTCATTCCACTAGGCACTCACCATTACATCTTAAAAAAAAAACAAGAAATAAATTAAAACAGACAAGAGGGGTATATCACAAAATTTAACAATCAATAAATAATAAACATCGCTGCATTAATTCTCATACTTAAAAAATCTAATATGTAATTCATAATAGAAGGCCTTGTAATAAATACAAATAATGATGTAAATAATTTTCAACACCATGATAAGTTTTCAATTCTTCTTTCTGTTTTATATAAAATACACATTTCCATTTCATTTACGAAATCTATTTCCTCCAATGTTGAGGCAAAGATGCACCAAATTAGCAAACAATACAGTACGAAGTCATTATAAAATTTGGCGATTAAAAGAAATTTTTACACACTACTGAAATTGGCTCAACAAAATTACTATTCATACCGAGGCAAATAGGAGTTTAAAAAAATTTAAATTGGAATGTTCACATTACATGCCTCACATTACACCTGCACCAGTATAATGGTTGGCATATGATGCTCAAGTGTTTTGAAATGAAATACTTATACTTTCAATTACCCTATTTGGATGGCAATTCTTTATGTATTATGTACAATGAAAATACAGATTGCACCCAGATGCTGTTGTGATGCAAGTTATTATTGAATGTGAAAATATCCCCAGACAATTCCATTTAGAAGTACATGGAATCATTATGATACACATATCTTCATATAAATACCCTTATGCAAATGAAACTGGAAAATTATTAAACATATCAAACACTTCTCTCATAAAAATTCAAAACAATCAAGACAGCACATAAATACTACTCAGGTACAAATTAGTCATGTTGTAATGTATTACAACAATAGTTTTAAAACATTTGGTTTATTACACATGTAATGTGCCATGATGATGATGGATACAGTTAAGTACAGAATCTATGGCTGCAGTATTAGAAAGCTTTCCCTTCTAAATACAAAGCCCCTTCTACACCAAGTTACTCATATAAAAATAACTCTCACATTCTTTCTGCAGGAACAGCTTCTAAGCTCTATCCCCAGAGATTCTGTCTTGGAAAATATTTACAATGAACAAGAAGGCATTTAATACACATTGGCACACTTCACATGATTTTATAACATAATGTTGACCAGTTATAAAAGATGGAACTATAATAACACACTGGATAAAATACAATGTACAATATAATACATGAAAATGTTTTTAAAATTCCATCATAACCATTACTGACACTCAGTTTCACCAATATAAAAAAATTCCAATATCTTGATGTAATTACAGGCGATCGAACATGTTGTCTGTTTCACTGATACCTACAATATAATTTTTCAAACAATTAAGCTCAATAACACCTTTTTAATATTATTCAAGTCGGAGGCAAAATACTAACCAAAATTCCAGAAGAAAAACTACAAAGTCCTAGGAAAAGACAGCCAAACTAAAACTTACCAAACTTTTTGGATATGCTTCTAGTAAGGGGGGGATCATACGGCTGAGATTTCTTCGATGAGGAAATCTGGAACTCTGTAAATTATTTGGCCAAAAAAAAAAGTAATTACTAAATGATATAATGTAGGAAAAACATGTTTACAACTTGCAACTTAAATCAAGAGGAAAGGGGAAAATATAATAAACTAATGATAATCATGAAAATGCACTGAATATGTAAGCTTCGTTGTATCATCCTCCTGCCAATTTAAATGTTTGTAACACCACTAATCTATAAATGTGTAAATGTAGCAAGTTCTTTATTCCTCTTATCATTTATCCGATTTTTTACCTCTCTCTCTCTCACATACAAAAATAATATATGGCTGTAGTAGTTTAAAAAAAATGTATCTGTCATGGATGGAAACAAGAATGTTTTCATGATAGGCAAAAAAATGATCCATATAAACTTATAACATTCACCAAAATTAGATAACAATTACTATATATGTCATGCTGCGCTTATTCTAGCAATAATACATTCTTTTATATAGCATTTTGAAAGATTTACAATGGTCCACACAATTACATGAAATCACAATAAACCCTTAGCTGATTACATTGATATTACATGCAAGACAACATTTCAAGGGCAAGGGATAACATCAGACAGTATATAAAAAAGCAAAGAGTTCCACCTTTATGTTATAAATATGATTTTGCTCATAGAAATTTTAGTTGCATACATACATGAATACTGTACATTCCTTATTTAAAACCAGTCGACTTCTTTTGTGTTTAAAAACGAAAATATACAGGGTATAAATTTTCTCCGGAATCATTCATTTCCAATACCCACATTCACAATACCAATATTCTTTCGCGAAAATGATATGATGTAGTTTTCTAAAAATGTCATATTTTCTTGAGTAAACCAATACCAATTGATTCAAAGCCAAATATAATAATAACAAAGGAAATAAAATTGCTTGCATTCACCAGATTTTTTCTTGGAATGAGTTGAGCTTCCCCCTCATCTCTTTATAGCTATCATTGAAAGCAAATGTGATGGATGAATTAAGGAATTTTTTAAATCCCAGTCAACCACATTAAATCTGTGATCGAAAGCTGTTATAGAAAATAGACATAGCCAGCCATATTCGTCTACAACAAAATGCATATTTAGAGCTTCTCTTACAGCCCAAATTATCCTTCTTACTACCAACTTCGGTTCCACCACACTACGTCCATGCAAATGAAAAGCTATTGTAACTCCATTTAATTTGAAGGAAATAATTAAAATCTACAAAAATAGTTCTGAATAGCATGCAAAGAAAATTCAAATTAACATCAGCATATGCAAAATACAACTTCAAACTGTAAAAATATACTAATCAATAACTCATCAGGGGAAATCTTAAACACAGTTCCACACATCTGATTAATCACAATGGACCTAAGTTTATGTAGCTACAGGAAAATGGTTTGAATAATTTTGCTTCACGCATGTCAGAATGGGTGTGGACTCAGTGGATGAGGAATAAGACAATGTGAATTCACCCTATGAACAAATAGTGTACTATACATGGTATAACACAAACAAAATATATATTTTGTTTTCATTGGTTAATATATGAAAACTGAATAACCTGATACACACTAGAAGGATAAAATGTAACTTTAACCAAAATATTCTACAAAAAGTGTCTTCAAATGTGATGAAAATAATAAACATAACCACTTATGAGAAATGTAAGCATTCAACCGTCAAAAACATTTTTAAAATGTGCCATGATGTTTTCATCCAGGAAAATCGATAGAAATATATTGAAGAGATCAGAATAATTGGACCAATGATAACTTAATGGAATTTATAGTTTTAAATGGTATATTTTGGCCAAGATGCAGCTACAATTGTGAATTAAGGGAAAAATGTAATGCACAGTTGGATTATGCAGGATAACCTCACTTTTCGAATCCTTGCATAGGTTTACCAACTTACAAACAAGGTCTCTGATCGCATCTTGTTCGTTTGTCGAGGACTTACTGTATTCGATAGGATATCGACCCTTGATTGTGTCATGCAGCAGCCGAGGAGTTTCATGTGGACGTGTATGATCCCAGATGGTCATGACAATGGGAAAAAGACAAGGAACTGCCTAATGAATTTGGAGGGCGAGAGCTAGACAATCTAAAATTAAGTTTTTCATAGGATCACTTTTCAAGCCAATGACATCGAAGCCAAATGAAAATATTTATAGACATTATGTTGTAAGAACAGTTCTTCTCTTCAGTCTAAAAACAATTCTAGAGAGCTTAATTTTGTTTAAATTAGACTTGGACCGATACCACTTTTTCTGATACCAAACCGATACCAGCAACTGCTACTGATAGTATTATTTGCCGATACCTTACTTATTTTTCCCAAGAAATTTAATATGTGCTTTCTTTCTCATGAAATCTTTCTCTGTAATCCAAAGTGTGATATAAGAGCAATTAATGAGAGAAATGACATTGTGATAACTCTTATTTTGCAACTCTTACTTACTCTTACAATCACTGGGATTAAATTTCAAACTCTAAGCCCTCTTGCATTTGTGAATACTGGAAATTCTTTTTAAGAAATATGAGCTGCTGAACGTGCTCAGCAGTTAAGAGGGTTATCAGAAACCATTGCACCAGTCTCTGAAAAAATTTGCTCAGAAAACACTGAACCTGCAGGTACAACCAAATAGCATGAAGCAAGTTGCCTTAAATTTCTTAATCTAGTTTCATGATGCCAATAGGTCAAAGGATCACATAGGAGGGACTGAGTGGCTTCAGATAAATACAGTTCAATTTCCACACAGATGACCGCGACATTTTTTGTTGTACTTCAAAACTTGGATTGCAGTAGATAACTCCTCAATTGCCCTGGAATACTCATTAATAAAATACCTTCAAATACTCGCTGAACCAGTCACATGGATACAAGAGTCATGCAGATATTTGAGGGCAGCAGTGTCGCAGCGATGAAAACAAATACACAACACATTCCGCAGCCAATTGAAGAAGGTAGGATTTTAAAATTCGATGTTTTTAGACATTTTTCTAAAAATGAATACTTTCGAATAAAAGTACCCGAAAAAAACTAATACTAGAAATTATCACAGTATCTGGCCAAGTAAATGGCCAATACCTGATACCCGCTATCGGTATCGTCCCAAGTCTAGTTTAAATGATAAGAAGCTACTTTCATTTCAGATCCATCTTTTGCCAATTATACTTCACAAGCTATCCCTGGTGGGTGCGATTGCTCTATAGTTTAATTACAGTTATGTATTATTTACTCAATGATATATATATTATAAATGATATATTATGATTGAGGAAGTGCTGGGATTAATGACTCACACGTACTCAGACAAAATCTTCTATTGATAATATCAAACGAATGTGCTTTTTTTTATATATATATATGCACCTAATTTAATCGAGTATATCATACATATAACTCAGAAACTATTTTGCTGTGCGACTGTAAGCACAGGAGATTGAAGAGACATGAAATTTTGGAAACGTATGTTTAATGCGACGATTTCTAAAAGAACTGTTCTTACGAACTTCCAGTTTTTGAGTCCAGTGAACTTTGTCGTAACGAGTCTACTGTATTACTTTGCTATGTTGTAAAATATTGCAAGGCCAATAAAACTTATGACAACTATGACAATAAATATGATTTGATGCTTTAAAGGCAAAAGATGTAGGTTAACTCTTCATACATACATAAACTAGTTAGTTGCCATAGGGGCATAAATAGAAGGCATGCAAACAGTTAAAAACAGAAGGAGATAATTTTAGATCCCATATTCACATAAATTAGGTGCGACAAATTGAACAGGAAAAACAAGGGGCCAAATTAACGCAGACAACCGCTTTGGCAGTGCACTCAGAAAGCAGAAAGATAAATTATGATAACGTAAGTTGTTGAATTTTCCCCTAAAAAGAAAAACCCCTAGCATCTTCCATAATATTCCATTCCACTCATTTTTTGATAAAATTCATAAAGTACCTAATAAGTTACTAGCAAACATAATGTACAGACAAAAAAGATAAGTATATGCATCTTTAGACATGATTAGAGTGAATGCCATTATACATTTCAGTAAGACCAAGAACTGTGCTTTCAAATAAATATAAGAAGCACTAAGCAAATGCTAGATAGCTTGTGAAGCAGCAAGCTGAAATGAAAAAGTAGGAGTTAGCGCAAATTCATCCGGGGAATGCCAAGAGAAGTACATCTTAACACCAATTACATGCCACATAATTTGATTTGAAGCCGGAATATTTTCTTCATGAAAGAAGATGATTCACTGACCTTGCCTTGACTTTAGGAACAAGGCGTGGCCTCCCTCCAGTCACATCTTCATTTCATGGCACTCATTGCACTACTACTACAAGTGAAGAGTCCTAAGAGTGAAGAATCCCAGAATATAAATATGGTAAATATAACCTGGAGAGAGGTGTACAAAGTAATGGGTTAAGTTTGAAATTGTGACCAACTTCCCGTCTTCAGCCTCAGATCTGTCTCAGAAAGCTTGCTTACTGGTACAGTCGTAGTCTGTTATAATAAATTCTGTCTATAGTGAGTGTAGCACTAAGGCAAGTGTTTTTTGTGTTGATGGCCTGTTGAAAAGCATTGGGTGATCATCTGCATGAAACGAATGCTCTAGTTTTCGCAAGTGCATTATCTCCTTTACAATTTATTGATATCATCATCAGATATACTTTCTACTTTTAGTCTTACTCTCTTGCCTAGGGACTTCCACAAATGCAGATGAAAGCAATACTGAACCTTTATGTAAAGCACAATGTAGCTGGTTGCTCACAGAATCAATGTGGTTCCTGTGATGATTATCCAGGTTTTAGCAGACTTTTGAGCCATCTTATGCTAACCCACCACATTTGTGTTTAATTTCCACCATTACTACCTACACAAGTGAAACAGACGTAAATAATCTCGCGTAAATAATCTCGGAAATATGTCGTGTTTACACAGGGTTCCCACTCTAACTAAATTATAAAATTCACGGTCTAAATGTCGTCAAATTCACGGTCAGTTGATAAGCCATTGTAGGCAGAAATATTGATGACGTAACAATCACCGGCCGCACATTAACTAAAAATTTATCAAATACAATGGACGCCGTGAATGCAAATGCAGCGATGAAAGTGCTATCTCTTATGACATCACCTATCGATATCAAAATTCAGGTCTGGCTAAAGGTAGAGTGGGAAAATGGAGGGTGCAGGGTGGCAGGGAAGTGAAGAAGTGTCTGATTTTTTGCCAGGGCTAATGAACACTTTGTTTACCGGTCTTCCAATCACAGGCTCATGATGAATGTGTCGTCATGGAACCCGGACCAATAATTGCGCTTCCAACATGCGTGTGGAGATAAATGCGTGGACAGTGTCTGCGCGTGACTGACCTTGAAACATTATCGACGCACCGATTTTTCTTTTTATCTGTCAATCGTAGTTCTGCAATCAAGTTTGAGAGATTTTTTAAGGTTTTATGACGAAATTCATGGCTATTTCCAGGTTTTTTCATGGTAGAGGAAATTCACGGCTTATTCACGGTTTTAAGGTTTTCACGGCCGAGTGGGAACCCTGTTACATTCATTCTTCCTTGAATGTTGCATGTGCAAAATGCTATCCCACAGACATATCACATTGATGGAAAAATTTTCCTCTTACGTTATATTACACCAAATAGGTGACTCGACCATCATAGCACAAATGACACTAATAGGGATTACAGCAGACTCTTGTTAATATGAACAACCTTATTACGAAGTTCTTGTTTTTACAAAGCAAATTGTTGGTCCTGACAAACGCAAATCCAATCTATAGTAAAAGAGATTTTACAGATAAATTTTCTCATTAAGAAATTACAAACCTCAGTGCCAGTCCCTGCGGCTACAAAAAGAACTTTATCACTAAGTTCCATGGATAAGCAACAGCATTTAGGTGGATATACACTATGCTACATTATCATTACACTACAATTAAGTTGTTCTTATGCACTATGCACAAGAACATCATTTATTTTTCTTTCTTCAGCAGGAGATACTTTGGTATCATAGTAACATCGTATAATAAGCTTCATCTCCTTATTGAACTTCACCATATTAATCATTTGGAAATGACAACCATGTGTAGCATCACTCACGCTCCTTTATTGATAAAATCAAACAAATACGCTATATTTGCACATAATTCATTGGCGTATATCATACATATTAGAATATGATTAGATTAGATAGTCTATGATATTCGCATAAATCATAGACTCTAAAGCTATTCTGCTACACAACTGTAAGTACAGGAGGAAGAGACAAGAAATTTTAGCAAGGTGTGCTGTTTTAGATGATTCCTAAAAGAATCGTTCTTACGAGCTTTGTTATTAAGAACTTCAAATTGTTCGGTCCCATGAACTTCATAATAATGAGTCTTCTGTAGTAAGGTAAGTAATGTATAACTGTATTTGGGTGAAAACAGGTGATTTGCAAATTTTTTTGCAAGATGTTGGCTATATTTCTTGTTAAAATGTTATTACTTTTAAAAATGAAAATTATAGTATACATATAACAGTGTATGTTACCGTTGTAACTATTGCTTTTCTGTTGATATCCAGTACTTATTATAACAGACTTCTACTGTATTTAGAAACAGTCCTGAACTTGAAATATCTAAACATACCCTGGAAAAAGATTTGTCTTCACTAACCAAAATATTCAGTCCCGACTGTAAGTGTGGACCTGCTTTTAATACACATGCCTTCAATCAAAAGGTTGGCTAGGACCATGACTGTAAAGCTTAACCCATACTAATTTGCAGGCATGGGAATTACATTAAGGGTACGGTGGCAATTCCTTTCCCTGGGCCACCTCAAATATTGAGGATGCTTGTTTAGGAATGTCTGAAGGCTTCGCCCAGGATTTGTACCAGGGACCCCTTAATCAGTAGCCAACCACTGTATCCCCGACTCATCATCAGACTCATTCAATGTTATATACAATATGTATAACGACAAGTTTCTCCACTCCCTACCCAACTCTCCCTTTCCAGTTTGCACCCATCTCCTGTTCACTCTTACAGACAAAGGCCATGCTTAGAACCACAAAGCCGCTCCATGCCCATGGCAAGTAGGTTTGTATTACCCCTACCGTCATTTTAAAATGTCTCCTTCATCACTAATGAGGAAGCATGTCATAACAGATAATTTCGAGAAGCTGAGAACATACCCGGAATATAAATGCCTATAAATCTGGCGGTGAGAGTAGGATGAGATAAGTGAAAAACAATGAAGGCTGAATGGTTCCATTCAAGAGGAAGCTGAGTAACCTCTCAATAATGGTTGAAGAATTAGACAGATTACTCCAAAGAAATAACCTTGCTTTTATTTATGTTAACTGTAGGCTGTTGGAATAAAATAGTTAGACTATCAAGCACTCAAAATCAGGTGGAACTTCTTGCAGGAAAAAAAATTAAATACAAGAAATAGCTACAGGCGGAATAAAAAAACTACTTAACCGAACTTAAATTAGCAGTCTCTCTAACACATTTTACTAAATTGAATTTGATTTAACTTTTTGGAAGACAGAGCCTCTCGCCCCCCGGTTATCTTGCTCCCCTTTAAAGACAGTTATACTCGCACCATTAAAATGCTAGCAAAAAGGCATTCAAACCTAAGACCAATACGATGTTGGCTAACACTGGACTTAGAGTCAGTAGTCTTCACCTCAGCATGGAGAGATTACCAATCAAAGTGAATTTGGTTTCCTAATTATTTCAATTATTTTCTTGTTTACCATGAAACTCTTTCTTTGAGCATATTGGTCAGATTATTTGAAGCAGAGCTGCATAGCTTAAAAATTCCTATCTAGCATAAACAAATGACACTCAATTTGTGAATCACGGCCAAGGTTGATGCCAACTGATATAAACATTACACATTCAAGTCAGTAATGAAATTACCTCATTGCTATTTGATCTATTATTTCACCACTATGTCAACATTCACACTCCTAGTGAAAAACATGTGCTAACCACCTGTTGTGATCAGTATTTACCGTCATCATCATTCAAATTTAAAGGTTGAAATTTTCGCAAGAAATTAATTAGGAGGGCATTCGAACAGTACTATGAATATTAATAACTTCACAATTATTTGTAATTGAAAGTGTGAGAGACAATCACGGTCAACAAAAGCTCAAATTATTGTTATCTGCCACCTCAATCCCCATTTTTGCTCAAGTACAATTCTATAGTAAACAAAAACAACTGGCACCATAAATTATACAGAAACAATGTCGATGGAATGAATTGTGTAAAGATGCAAAGGGAAATCCGAAGATATTATCTTCAAAGAAAGGAAATCACTGGTAAATTACGCTATTTTAAGGACCATTAGATGACAGATTATTTCTTACCAAAGTATAGTTACTCCTCACACACCCATGAAATTTACCAAGAGTTTCATTTTTCCTACATGGTTATGAAATAATTCACATCTTACAGCAGCTTAATACAGTGCAACCTCGATAAAACGACAACCCACGGTGCTCCAATAAACACTCGCTACAGCGAATTGTCCCTTTTCCGGAGGTGGAGCAAATAATAGCCAATATACCTGATGCAAACAGTTAAACAGGAACAGGATTGGTGCGGCGACAGAAAATTTATATCCGATAAACGAAAGCATAAATCCAGACGAAAGGTGATGCTTTTTTGCATCACTAAATTCTCCCCATTATCTTCAAAAGCACTCCATTAACTTCATTTCTAACAGATCGCTAGCAATGACAGAGATTAAGGAGTGATGTAAGTTTTTTCGGCGGCGAAACCCTCGCTATGGCGAAGGCCAACGCCAAAAGGGCCTCGTAAAAACGAATTTTTTAACAAGCTTATTATAGGGTCAATGGACGGTGCATCGGTAGTCTCTCGTAATAGCGGGGGTCTCGCTATAGCCCATACTCGCTTTAATGAGGTTCCACTGTGTATGTTTCATCGCATCCACAAAATATTCCATTTTTTCATTGCTGTTTGTTCGGTGTACAAAATTTATGTCACCAAAATTAAAGTAGGCATAAAAATTATTTGACTAGAGTACTGCTCCTCACAATGAAGATAGAATCTTTTTCCAGTGATGTAATATTATTAATTGATGCCATGAATCTAAAAAAATACAAGTACATTCCTATTTTTGGGAAAAACATTTTTCTCGACTTTCTTCTTCTTTCTATACGGGCCAAAGCAGAATTACTATGTCTAAAAAATTAATTGAAAGTACTTTAGCACCATGATCTCATGATAAAAAAACAAAAATTTCATCCAATGATAGGAGAGTTAAGTTTTTAAGACTACAACTTTCATGAGGAAAATCTTAATTTTTATTTTGGATTGAAGGAAGAAAAATGCATTTGATTCTTTTTTGTACTTGACCATATACCAGTCAAGTCGTGGCTACCCTTATTTTAGCAAAAACTCTGAATAAATTGCACAAAAAATCTCGAATCTGCCATAAGTCTGATATTTTCATTGCAAATGATACATACAAAATGAATATAAAAGAAATGAGTACCTTATTCCAGAGAATGACGCCTTAGCGTCAAAATGTGTCGTAACATTAAGAAATTCAAACTAAGAAAATATAGAAATTTGTTTGGGAAAACTGGTGATTAACCTACTACTAACCGGACACACTTTGACTTTACCCAATACAGTAGACTCTCGTTATTACGAAGTTCATGGTACCGAAAAACTGGAGGTTCGTAATATCAGAGTTCATATGAACGTTTCTTTTAGGAATCGTCGAAAAAAAAAGTACATAATAAACGAGATTATATTATGTGTAAATATATGTAAACAGGAAAATTCGTTTCAGTTTCTCAACAAAAGAATGCGGCATGACACAATCGAGGGTTGATATCTTCCAGAATACAGTAAGTCCGATATATGAACTAGATGCGTTCCAAGACCTTTTTCTTAAGTTGATAAACCTACAGTCCAGCTGCCGAGGGTTGTCCGATAACCGGCAGAATTGTCTGGGTGGGGGTAGGGGGCAAGGTAAGGGTAACGCCTACAAAGGGTTCTGTGAAGAAATGAGCCGGGAGGGACGACAAGCGTGAAGGACCCAGAGGAAGAATCACTTGTTTTGGTTGTTCGAAGAATGGGCTTGTTTTGGTGGATCAGGATTATTTAGGTGCTCCATTTGACAACGTTGCAGGACTAGGCGAGGGTGTAAGGTGCGTTTGGGGGATAGCGATTGGCTGTAAACAGTGCCGGTGTAGGGTTATCCGTCCCTCCTATTGTGCCGTCGTTAGACAACTCTCGCCCGCCGGACTGTATGGAAGGAATCGAGGAGTACTGTTATCCTGCAAAATGCAACACTGCATTACACGCATGCGCTAACTCACCATTGTGACGAACTGATCTAGCTGGGTGTGCAACGAATCTGGAAAAATAGCTCCCCGTGGTGATGAAGAACGGGCGAAACGCTGAACAGTTCCTAAATTCACACCGGATTCAATGATACTTTGTTCAGATTGTACCCACAATGAGAGTTCCACTACGCCAAACCACGTAGCATTGGCCAAATTGAAAGGTACCAAATTCAAAATTTTAAATGTTCGTGTCTCTGAAAATTCGTAAATTGAATGTGCGTAGGAAGATGACTTACTCTGCATCCAACAACTCGTAAATTGTAAGCTGATTTAGTAAACGCCTGTTATTATAAAGTTCATGGGACTGAAAAATTTGAGACCAGAAATTGTCACAAATTTACCAATAAATGAGCAGTAATGAATGGGTCACTCCACAGGAATGAAGCTTATTAAATGACATTGCATGTAAACTGAATAAAGAACCATAATTGACGCTCTTGGGCACAGTGCATGAGAAGAACGTAAACGTGGCACGATTATTAAAACTTAGCGTAGTGAATATCCACCTAAACGCCTTTGATTATACATGGAACTTTGTAATAATAAAGTTCATTTTGTAACCGCCAGGACCGGGACTGAGGTTCGTAATTTCGTAAAAATGAAAATTTTTTAATGACGTTTCTTTTACAATAGCTTGGATAGGCCTTTTCCTCAGGACCAACAATTTGCTTCGTACGAGGACTTCGTAATAAAGTTGTTCGTATTAATGAGAGTCTACAGTAGCTATTAATGTCAAAAGCAACAATTCATACTAACCATTTAAGAAATCAGAGAATATTCAGTCTCACATCCAGTGGTCCCAAAATATGCATAAAAGATGGTCACTCATAGTGCTGTTTAGGAATTGGCTTCAATTTATGATATGATCAATGCTATCATGCGAGTTGGCATTATGACTCATTACATTGTAAAGAAGAAAATACCAACACAATGAAAATTCCATTAATATCCAGTGAAAATAATTAATGATCGACAACCAATCATAAAATGGAACAAGGAAGAATACGTTGACATGGATGGTAATCCAAATTGAAACCCTATTCCAATGGCCATTGCCAGCAGTATGTGTACCTACATCTCTATGTAAACACAGCCATACAAAGAAGACAAGCTAAGTTGCTTTCCACTGCATTAAAAACATATCATAGCAATATTTTGGGTTTTTTCTAATTTTTTCAATGGAGCAATGAAAAATGCATGGATATGACATGAAATCCAAGTGATAACAATGGCTGCCACTTTGCTTTGCACAGTGCTTTGATCTAACCAGTACCATAGGTTTTCAATGATTGACTGACTTTTTAACAACCAGAGCCAAATCGAAACAGTCAAGAATAAGACAAATGTGGCCTCATGGTGAGCTACTCCACCTAGCAGAATGACACACGCAAGACCCACCTACAAATCTAACCACCCACGTATGGAGAACTGTTGACCTATACCCTGTGACGATGTTAATTTGCTGGCATAATAAAAGAATACGACAAAAAAATGTTTCACTTTCATGACTAAATTTGGTCCTTAGCTGCTATAACGGGAGTATTTTACTAGCTTGTCTACCACCAACAGATTCATTTTCTCTTTTATCACAATTGCTTTCTTACCCTCATTCACCATTACCCACTCACAGCAGTGAATATATTTTTATGGGAAGTGTAACACATGGGAGAAACTTGCACTATTTTTTCACATATAACAAGTCATACTTGGGAAATCCGTTCTCAGGGAAAGGATAAATACAGAAGTGTGTACATATATTTTATGCTATTCTGAAGTATTTGTGAGGGCTACTCAGGACTTCCACCAGGTTATAGCTTCCATTGTTGCCAACATTCCACATGACACAGAACACCTTACAGCCCTAAGGATGGAGAATCTGTGCCTTAAAATGTTGACCATGATGAAAGTTTTCTTTTTTTGGTTGGAGCCAGAGTATTCTTTTTCAATATACAGACCTTTTCTGTAATGAACTATGAACAAGAGATTCGGCTGATAGAACCAAAAGAATAAATGTCCACCACAAAAATAATACATAAGTTAAAATCAATTCAACACTGACTAAAAATGGAGGACTTAAGATTCAAAAATGGATGCCTAGAGCTTATGTTAGTTCTTGTACCCTTGCCGTACTATCCAATAATCTAATTTTATAAGTTTTGTACTTTCACATCTTCAACGATTTGCTTCACCAGAAAATTTAATATTGATGATGCCATTTGGTTCAACACTCAAGACGCAATAAATAGAATTTGTACTTTGGTCCAAAGCTCAAATAAAAACTATCTATCCACACACCAAATAAAATTAAAGATTCAAATTTCTATGAAATAAATGCATCAAAGTATAATTAGTAATAGGGGATTCCTCAAAAAGTACTAACTAATTGGTAATGAGCTTCAAGATATTGTGCCTGGGCCCTAAACCACAGAGGGGGTTCAAGGCTAACTTGACAAAAACAACATTAAAAAACAGTATGTAAAATACATAATTTATAATGTCATTTAAATACACAGAAAACAAATATATATCTATGTTACTCACAATATTGGTATAAAAAGTTGGACATACCCATAAGAAATGCGTTCCTACTATCATTGACAATTCTATAATTAAAATTTAGTTATTTTTCCCATACATAACTATTTATATAAAATATTTTGACAAAATTTAATGTAGAATAAACAACAGTAAAATTTGCTGAATCTTCATACACGGAACTTCAAGTAAATCATGACACCTTTCCTAAAAATACATTCAGAGTAATTTTCAGATCTTTGCCTACCAAAAAATTAGCTAAGATGCCAATTATTCAATATCAAAAATACACTCTCAGACACTTTCCTTACTTCTACACTTTCAGACTTAAAAGACAAACACCTAGCGAACATTCCAAGGATCATGTGCATAGTTTGAGATACAGTCATTCGTCAAAATTCATTTCTTTCAAATGAGGACTACATAATAAACTGCAAACCATATTGAAACCATGCCAAAGAAATGAAGCCCTCCATCCCAAGGCCTAAAGGCAGACAAAACTCCTAGTACGTCAAATTAAACATTATAATGGGATACCATCACCTACAATGCATCAGCATCACTATACATACATTAGCCATTGACCTGCGACATAATCACTCAAAAAAAGCCATAACAGCATGACTCATGCTACTCAAATGGATTAACAAACAACCCTACTGATAGTCACTGAAAATACTTAATTAGTTATGATTCCTTAACCTTAATTATCCACAGAAGTTTTATCTTACGTTCTACAATCATTAAAACGTAGATTCTATAATTATCGAATTTCTTAACTTATCTCATTAATCTCAGGGCAAATAAATCAAATGCCTTCAAAATAATCAAGCAAATATTTTCTTGATTTCATTTTTTTGTTCTATTTTAAAATAAAAAGAAGGGACAAACTAATTACTTAATGAGAACAAAGAGTTTAAAGGAAGAGAAAGGAAAATATCAATCTTGACAAAAGAGGAAAAAAAAACATTTAAACCACGCAAAAATCCTTTTAAAATGTTTCCCAAATTCACACCATTAGACCAGCTATTTGAAGTCATTAAGGACTTCCATGTCTGAAGATAAAATCTTGAGCAAGGTAAAATATGAAAATCCCTCGATCTACTAAAGAGCTAATTCCGACAGTGCTAGAACAAAAATACAAATAGCAAGGGAGAGAACAAGGTGCTTACATAGTGATCACAAGATAATTGTCTACCAATCAGCATTGAGATGTTTTGGAAATTAAAAAAAAAATCCAGATACTTATATCATTCTGTAGCTATGAGTGCTGGTTTACCTGAAATGCATTGAATTTATAAGTTAAGCAAGAGAAGCATGTGAGAGGCCACCCTGATGAAAGATAGGTATTTTAAGTAACGCAAATGGCTCAGAGGCAGACGAATTGATCCCTTGGCTCAGATTACAAAAAGAGCTCAAATTTCTGGATACACCAAATTGAACAAGCTAAATATTTTCATAAGGGGGATCTAAAGGTGACATGATGAGATGAAAAACAAAAGTTAAATTAGTAGGTAATAAAAAAAAAGGTGATGCATTCTAGTGTGTTCATGTTCCTTGGAAAATGTTAAGACCATGCTGAGCAATTGAAACTTAAAAATTCATTATAGCAACACATTAAAAGCAGAGACCAATTATAATAGGGCGGACTACAATGCAGCAAGTAAAACATAAAAATTAGGGCAAAAGACTTCCATGGGTTGTATCAGCAGGCATGAAAAGGCTGCCATACTCACATCTTAAGGTTATGAGTAGTCGTATCACTATATGAGCAGGATTAAATTATTATTAGCTCTTCTTCTCCTATAAGAATTTCAATTGTCTTTCGTATTTGGGTTAATTGTATTCGGGTAACAACAAACATGCACATGCATTAATTCAATCATCAACATATTCTTCTAAGATTTCAATCAGCGAGTTAGGATAATTTTCAAGTTTCATCAATAAGATAGCAAAAACAAAAAAAATTCATGTCCTTATTTGGCCTCCCCTAAAACCTTTATGAAGAGGACTGTCCAGAACACTCCTTTATACCTTAGACCAAGACTGGTGGGAGCAATAATAATTGATATAAGTCACAAGTTAAGACCTAGAGGAAAGGTAGTACACAATGTACCACATTTAAAAAAATTGAATGATGCCGAAGACATACCAACTACGAAAGCTAAATGACTTTCTCCACTTAAAATGTAAGGTGACACATAAAAGAAGATCGACGTGTATTAGTTAATGGTCAAAATTGAAACTCTTGCATTGAAGTAAACCATTTTACAAATGGAGTTAGAGGAGATTATTAAAGAAGTAGTGGTGAAATGAGAATGATGACTACTTGGATAAAACCTGACCCTCTATACAGTGGAACTTAGATCTATTGTTCCCACACTGATCGTTTTCTCACACTTATCATGCACCATTTCTGGTCCCAAATTAAGACAGAGAGTTCCATACAGACAATCCAATTTTTTCCTGCATCTAAACTTCCCCGAGCGATTATTTTCCTGCATTGATCATAGAAGACAATGGTCCTGATGTATTATTTTCCCACATCCATTGCTTGATAAAAATAAAATAAAGTATTTACAATGAAAAATTATGGCTAATAATGACAGGCTCATATTTTTAATCTTCCATAAGAGATAGGGAGGCGGGTGGCAGGCATCTCTGAGGTAGTATTTTGGTATGAAGGAATCAAGATATGTCAAAACGGTTGGAAGTTTTACCTAAAGGCGTCTAAAATTTCATGTTTACCCTAGGTAATGTTTTATCCGGGTCAAAAACCTCAATATTAAAAATAACTACATGCAGGCTCTATAGGCGCCTCAGGCACGGCTATCCGATGTTGCACGAACCTGGATATTTTACATAATTTTTTCTCACAGATTCGCACATTTTGAGACCACGAATTCTAAAATCTGATCATTTTTGAGAAATAAGCGCCAGCCTACTGGATCATGGCTTGCTCAAGGTTTGTGTTCTGAAGTCCAAAAATCATTGGCTTTGAAAGAAAATATCAAGTCATATGAAAATAATGAAAACATATTTTACCACTCCTCCATTTCTGCCTACTGACCTTTTACAGCCTACCCGCTTCAGTATTCCCCGTTTCAGGAAGCCAACGGCTGTATGATCTCTTATCGGCCCCAAAAGTGTCTAACAATGACTTTCGGCAACTGGTATTATACCTTTATCAGATTGAAATATTAGTAATATGCACGTGATTCAAGAAAGAATGACACAAAAAACAATGTATTTTTGACGTTAATAAACCATTTCAGGCAAGGAATTGTAGGTAAAATACAGCAAAACTTGATACCCTCACAGTTGAGCTCCTCAGCAGTTGATCCACCACTTCTTTTTCAGTAAACAGAATACAGTAGACTCTTGATAATACCAACAACCTTATTACGGAGTTCTCATTTTTACTATGAAAATTATTGGCCCCAACAAAAAGGCTAATCCAATCTATAGTAAAAGAACCATAATCACGAAAATACAAATCTAAGTCCCAGTGCCGACGACTAGAAAAATAACTTTACTACGAAATTCCACAGATAAGTAACAGCGTTTTGATGGATATACAAAATGCTACATTAAAATTCTCCTCATACACCGTGCCAAAGAGTATCACTTATGGTTCTTTTTTTCAGTAAGTGATACTTAACTTATCGTAGTATCATTGCACCATGATTTAATAAGCTACATTCCTGTGGAATCATGGTGACCAATTCATTACTGCTCATTTATTGGCAAATTTGCGACAATTTCTGGTCTCAAATTTTTCAGTCCCATGGACTTTATAATAACAGGCGTTTACTGTATCGGCTTACAATTTATGAGAATATGCCATAAATCTCACTTGCGAGACTCACTGATGTAGGGATATCTTCTCAGGATATTTTGTAACTCCCTACCAGCCATTCAAATTCATCTACTTATCTTGTGCTACACTACTTAGAAATGAGTGGGTAAGTTACCTTTTCTTCAGGGCAAAAATTTTTGCAGGGCCATCATATGGTCACACTTCACCCTCGGCAGTTGGATAACGTCAGTTTCGAACTTCACCTCTTACGAATGGTTCCAGGCTTTCCCGCGTGGGTTGACTTCAAACCAGCAAGTATTTTCAATGTAGGTTTAGTTAAGTGACATTTCCTTTTTATTTATCTTTGGACCAATGCCCTTCTGAAGAAGCAAGTGAGAACTTAAAGCGACAAGTGCAATATAGACTGAAAATAATTAAAGAAATAGAAAAGAATCCGGATGAGAAGCGTGTGAGTATTGCAAAACGCCTTGGTTGTCCACTAGCACATGATGGTCGGCATGAGGGTAGAGTGAACAAACTGATGAAAACAAGAAATCATATGAAGCCGAGGATCAGGTAAGGGTGCTGCAGCTGATTAATGTGACAAGGTTCTTGCTTTATAAGATTGCCTCAATTATACAATAAATACACCTAATAGAAAAAAACATTTCAAATAGTTCAACTACTTGGCCCATGTGATCCATCTCACAGCCAATCACGGTGCCAGCAAAAACCGTTGTTTTTGGCATAATATGGACATCATGCTATCGTAAATATGAGTACTGGATGTGACGTTTGATTGATAAATTTTTTTACATCAAACATAAATCCATCATAGCAGTATAAATCCATCATAGCAGTATAAATGCCGAGATGGCATGCAAATATTTTTTAGTGAGGTGCCTCATTCACTTATGACATTTGAAAGAGATATTCGTCAGGTCGTATGCTAACATTGTTTTCCAGTAAACAGCTAATTTCCTGTGCCAATCCCTTGAAGAATATCACTTGCCCAAATCCTGCTCCATAGGCAACCTTATAAAACTTTCCTCCATTAATTGCTTTCCCGTTTTTTGTAGGAATAAAAGAAAGTTTTTATTTCTTCTATTCCTACAATAAGAGATTTCCACAAGCGTACGCCCACTACTATTAATTAATCATAGTTTTTTTACGTCCCCCCTTTAAGAAAAACTATGGATCAAGGCTCCACTGTAATAGTTTCCAACATGTTGATGTGACTGGTAATATACTTCTATTTGTTCCCAACTTAACAGTAAACTTCCAACCATCTGTGCATAGATTATCCCTATTTCAGATAATTCGGGCACGAGTTTCACCCTTCTTTGATGTTTTCTGCAATCTTTATAAAAAATAATGTCACACACAAAAACATCAAGAATATTGTATATTAATGTAAAGATAAACAAAGCCTATAATTTCCATTAGAATTCCTATTTTATAAAATAATTATTTCCTTTACTTGTAGACAGGGAATATGTCAAGTGTGCACAAGAAAATAATGGGTTGAAAAAATTCTTGATTCATTTTAGAGGATTTCTTCTGTGGATAACCAATCGCAAATAAAGAAAATGTTAACTATGATCTTTAAATGCCTTTTTCTACATCACAAATGTGCCATTATTGTAGTGACCTACCAAGGCGTTGAATGCAGCCCAAGGGAAACAGTGATTTTGCAATCAGACATAAATGGTCCCTATATTTCAGTTGTGCCCTGGCTTTTGCAACATAGTGATTACAGTAGACTCTCGTTATTACAAAGTACACGGGACCGAAAAACCGGAGGTACATAATAACGCAGTTCAAATGAATTTTTCTTTTAAGTCTGGTCGAAAAAAAAGTGCATAGTATACGTGATTAAATTATGCGCAAATATATATAAACAAGAAAATTTGTTTAAGTTTCTCAATAGAAGAATGCGGCATGATGAAATTGAGGGTTGATATCTTCTCGAATACAGTAAGTCCTTGATATTAGAACTAGATGAAAGGCAGGAGGATCTAGTTCGGGATAGGAAGCAAGGTTGCCAGATAAGGAAGCGAAATGCTTACATCACTTGTAAACAAAAGATTTCCAAGAAAGGAGCGGAAGGGATGACAAGCGTTAGGGACCCAAAGAAAGAATCTTTTGTTTTGGCGATTCGAAGAAAGGGCTTGTTTTGGTGATTCAAGCTTGTTTCGGTGCTTCATATGCATGTGACAACATTGTATGACTAGGCGAGGGTATGCCGTGCATTTTAGGGGCAATGATTGGCAGCAAAATGTGTTGGCGAAGGGTACTCTGCTCCTTCTTTTGTGCCAACATCGGACAACTCTTGCAGGCCCAACTACACCCATGTCTTGTATAGCGCAATTTCGATTAGCGCAATTTCGATATAGCGCAAATTCGTTCCTCGGAGAAAAATTGCAACGCAGTGTAGCCTAATCTAAAATCTTAAACGCTCTCGTGATAAAACGTGAACTTGCGCTAAGTACACACGAAATTTCTATCAATTTACGCATATTAATGTTATTTCTTGCCTCAAATCTTCTTTTTTGTTTACATGTTAATCGAAATCCATAGCTGTGCAATGGCCAAAAGTATTACTCGTCATAGGGTCCAGATAGCTGGCCTACCGAAGTAATTTATCTCGTCTCCTTAACAGAACGATAATAAATAATTTAGACCGTTAATTAAGCGTGGGGCAAGTGGAAATGAGTTTTTTTTTCAGCAATATGGTTTGAGACGTATTTTTGCCGTCATAGGTTATCGGGCGATTGACTTCCAGGTAGAGAGGGTCTACGCTAAAGCCTTCAAGGTCATCGGTATTCACGGGGGAGAAATGGAGCGGTGGCCGAGTTGCGCTTGAATAGCATCAACACATAAAAGGGTCCGCTATAGTGTCTCAAACACAATGGCTTCGTTCCCTCCCCGAAGTCGTAGGCCTTCTGCGTGTCAGGAATACAGTTCAGCAGTAAAAGGTGATTTAGATAGAGCCATAGAGAGTAAAAACCAAGAGAATATGGCAAAAAAATAGGAATGCGTGTAGAAAAATCAAGAATTTATCAAGAAAAACCATAAACCTAGAAGAGGATTTGAAAGAGGTCAATTGCTTTGAAAATGGAGAGTGTCAAAGCAATATTGCGCGGAAGTTAAAACTCACGATGCCTTATTCTGAATAAAGACGAAGTTAAAACATCAGCCGCCCCAACTTCAACCAAGCGGTCTACACATACGGAAAGTTCATGGCGAATCAGTACAAAAAGACGAGAGTGGTAACCGCTCCGAGACATTTAGTGAAAGCTCCGGTTGGTTCCAGAATTTAAACGGCAAGCAGGTATTTTCAGTGCGGCGAAATAAGGTGAATCTGCAAGTGTTGATAGCGCAGCCACCACAACATTTTCTGATGAACTCCAAGCTGTAATTGAAAGTGGCTCCTTTTCCCCCTCAACTAGTTTTTAGTGTTGACGAGACGATATTCTATTGGAAAAGAAGGCTTTCTCGTTCATTCATTTTCAGGGAAGGAAAACCTGGGTCAGGTTTCAAGGCATTTAAAGACTGTTTCACGTAGCTGCTTATGACTCGAAGGACTTCAAATTAAAATGATTTATCATTCATAAACTCCGCTGGCTATGAAATGGCATCTAAAGTAGCATTTTTCTGTCATTTCAATGAGCGACAAAAGGGCCTGAGTGACACAATAGTTGTTTTTAGACTAGTTTGAAAAATCTTCAACTGCCGGCAACGCATTACGATCCCCTGAGATAGCAGATGTTAGCCCACCCGCACGACACGAGGGAATTTCAAAAGCACGTAAGAATTATTTTTTAACGTGATTAAAAGTCTTTGAATGCGTGCATACTATCTTTAAAGATGTTTTAAACTATAAAAATTTATATAAATAATGTTTTCTAAGACTTTTTATGGGAATATAGATGTTTTTAGAGGAAATTCAATACCCAAGACCTATGCTACCAGGAACGCATCCCTATCTTCCCAATGCTAAAACGCTCTCGTATAACGCAAATTCGTATAGCGCAAAGACCCCAAGGAACGCATCCCTTGCGCTATACGAGACATGGGTGTATATGTAAGGTATCGAGGAGTACAGTTATCCTGCAGAATGCAACACTGCATCACAAATGTGCGCCAACTCACAATTGTGACGAACTGATCTAGCTGGTCGTGTGATGCAACCGGAGCCGAAAAAATTATTGCTCTCCGCGGCAAGGAAGAACGGGCGAAACAGTTCCTAAAGTCACACCTGATTCAATGAAACTTTGTTCAGATTATGCCCACGATGAGAGTTCCTCTATGCCACACCACGTAGAGTCGGCTGAATTGAAATGTGCCAAATTCGAAATTTGTAATTTTTGAATGCTCGGATCTCTGAAAGTTCCTAAATTGAATGAGCGTAGGAAGAGGACTAACTTTACGTCCAATTTACGAGTGGTTGTGAGTGGGTAACGATGATTCAACAGGAATGAAGCTTATTATATGATGTTGCGTGTATACTGGAGAAAGAACAATAATTGATGCTCTTGGGCACATTATATCAGGAGAAATTAAACGTGGCGCAATTAATAGAAACTTATCGTAGTGTATATCCACCTAAATGGCATTGCTTATTCATGGAACTTTGTAATAAATTCCACTTCATAACTTCCAGGATCGGGACTGAGGTTCCTAATTTCGTAATGACGAAAATTTCGTAATAACGTTTCTTTTACTATAGATTCGATAGGCCTTTTTGTCGGGACCAACGATTTGCATTGTAATAATGAGAACTCTGTAATAGCGTTGTTTATATTAACGAGAGTCTACTGTATTAGGGATGGACAGCTCCAGGATTTTTTACAGACCCGGATCCGGATTGGACCATTTATTTTCAGAGATCTTTGGATATTTTCGGATCCAAATACATTATCTAATTTCTGCTATAAAATGAAGTAATTATTCAAGTTTCTTCTGGGTACATACAATCAGAGCAATTCTTTTTAGATTTACATACACATTTTAATATTCTTACTTATTAAAATCATTTTTATAAGCTTTCAAATTATTATTTAAAAATGATAAAATCTTTACATGCTCAGGATCCATACTGTTACGCTTGTGTTTGGAAATAACAATAGGTTTCAATCTTCGGATAAACCATTGACTGATTTTAAATATTCCTCAGATAAGTTCCCCCGAATTTTTTCACTTTCTCATTGCATATCGACTTGTGTTTCACCCCCAAATGCTTTAGTAGCAGAGAAATGGATTTTGCACTTCCTCACGATAGTTTCACATCCCAGTGCGCGCACATGGTTCTCTTTATGTGCATAAAAATGTTTCCACAAAATGAAAGAATTAAATTGCAACTGTGCAATCTGTAACACGATTAACAATATTTAGAATAACATTAGCGTCACGTACGACGAGTTGCGGGAACAGAATGAGATGTCCGAGATGAAGGGGTGGGCATCAGAAGCGTGTAAAGGATAGATGGACGGGAAGGAGCTCGCTCCCCCTGTCTTTCAAACAATGAGGCAATGAATGAGGGAGTCAAGGACGAACATGTTAGATCTTACTATTTTGTTACGTCATTGCCTTCAAAGCAAAGCTGGGCGACCTAAGTGAAACATACAGTTGGCGTTTCCAGGCCGTATCTTCTTGTTTGACGGTACTGATGCCACGCCTGTTTCTTTGAAAATTGTGCTGTTCGGACAATGTTGAATATTGGTGTAGTCTTGTTATAACAAAAAAAAAACTTTTTTTCAATCAATTTGAGCTTAAAAAACCTATTTACAGTAGAACTTGTTTAGTACGTTTCTGAAGGGACCACAAAAAATGAACATACTAACCAGGAAACCGTGCTAACGAGGAAAATAAATAATAGCAGTTGGGGTAATTGCTATCTTTGGAAAAATCTTCATAATTACAATTACTATCGTAAGTTCTCGTAGGATCGCCTTCCTGAACTCTTTTTCACATTTAAATCAAGAAAATGAACACTGCATTGAAAAACAATACCATGAGAATAAAAATCACAATGCTTCTTAGATTTCCCTAAGATAATGACATTAAAATGGCGTCTATCTCCCATGATTTATCCTATATATATATTTATGGAAAGAGGACAAGTGAAGCTAAGTCCTTTCTTCTTTCTCATAGCATACTCTGAGCGTATAACGACAACCTTGAGTATGTCAATTGGTTGTTTTTAAACATCATTAAAATTGGGCAAAATTTCATCGAACTTAAATTACGGCTACAGCAGTACACATTTGCTTCTGGAATGAAACCATATCGATTGTTGTATCGATCGATATATATATGGAATAATAACTCACGAGATTATTACATTACAACATCGTTACATGAAGATTTTTATATTACACAGTTGAAATTTGTCTAATGTAGTCTGGTTTCTATTTCTCGTGCCGAGATCAAGAATTTTTACGCAAAGCTTTGAGTGGAGATCCAAAGCATCGTCTGCTCCTGCAACAGTAGTGAAGTAATGACGCACCTACTCCATAGCCTAGACTGCTTTAGATAAAGTGGGAATTGGATAAGACTCATTTCCTTCCACAGCATCATCTTCATCACTTCAGCATTCTTCATCATCTTCGTTTTCTTTCAACTCCTGTTCATGAATTTCATCGATTGACATGGTTTGGCAAACTGTGAGATCATCATCACACTTGCAATACTCGTTGAATTCACCTCTCCAGCAAGGATTTCGGTCCTTTTCCTCGAGGATTTCTATCTTTTCTAAAGTTGTAATCTGCTTCACTGTTCGTTTTCTCTCCATTTCAATTTTAATTTAACTGTCCTCGTAATAGTAACAACTGCCTACTCGCAAAATTTGTGCGGAGTGTGGCACTCCAAAGGCAACAGAAGGTGAGGAGCTCGGGGTGGAGAAAATTGGGGCTTCTCATTGGCTGCAGTTTTACATAGTCATAGACATACCCAAATAATTGCCGCATTTTATTATTCATCACGTCAAAAGAACTGAGAAATGCAATTGGATAAATCATGGTTGTAGAAAGAGAGATGTGGAATGAATGTAAGAATGTCAATGGCTGATAATAATAAATTAAATCATGAATGTGGAGGTACTAGAGAACGAATTGCGGGTTGCGTCACGGCAAGCAATTGAGCGTAATAACCAGGAAAACGCAACTTTTCAAACGTACTAACCAAATAATTTTACCTATATTTAGTTCAGATGGTACCAGGACCAAGAGAAATCACCGTACTAAGGAGGAAAATATACAAAGGAGGAATGTACTAACCAAGTTACACTGTATATCGCATTTGGTCTCATTCTTTTTTTAATCTCATGCACTACATCCAATTGCCAAAAACTAAATCTTCTGGTCCATTAGGTAATAACCTCATATAGTTTTCGTGTTTCTTTCTCCATTGTATTGAAAATTACGCTAAGTAGCATTAATCAAGGGAAATGATTTTCTTTATGTTAGCACTAAAAATTAGTTGCGCCATTATCGTAAAATATATAGTAGCGTGGAAAGGACGAAGCGAATAACTACAGTGGAACCCCGATCTATCGTTCCCGCAATCATCGTTTTCCCGCATTCATCGTTCGCCGCTCCTGGTCCCAAATTAAGTTCCATAAAGACAATGTAATTTTTTCCCGCATCTATCGTTCCCCGAAGTATCGTTTTCCCGCTTTGATCGTTTGAAGATCGCGGTCCCGTCGTATAATTTTCCAGCATCCATCGTTTGACAAAAATAAGACTAGGTGTTTACAACGTGTTATCGTGTTATTTATGGCTAATAACGACAGACACAAAGTTTTAATCTTCCCCAGGAGATTGAAATACGATAGGGAGAAGCTGAGTGCCGTGGAATAGTTAAATTAGCGCATTTCTCAAGATCTGGTATCCCCCTCCATTCAGCACTCGCCTCTCCCTGTCTGAAGCTTTCCTCTTCTCTGAAATAAAAAAAAGGTCCCAGCTCGAGCAGGGATCGTATTACGAAGACCTTAGCATCGAAAGAAAATATCAAGTTACTCGAGAACAAAAGAAACCTTTTTCACGCTTCCCCCTTTCTTGACCTCTGACTTTTTTTTAGCCGACTCGCTTCAAAGATCCCCACCTCTGGAGGTCAACTGCTGCATGAATCACCGATTAGCCCAAAAGGTGTGTAAAAATGAATTTTGGCAATTGGTATTATACTTTTATTAGATTGAGATATTAGTGATGTTCACGTAATTCAAAAAAGAATGATACCAAACACGACGTATTTCTAACGTTATTTAACCATTTTAAGCAAGGAAATAGTTGGAATAATAAGATGGTGATTGCTGGCGAATATCGATATCTTCGCAGCTGATAGTGAGCTTCACGGCAGTTGATGCGGATTTTTTTCAAAAACTGGTTACAATTTACGAGTAATGCTACAAGTCTCACTTGTCTGAGGTGCTAACGAAGTGATGTCTTCTCAGGATATTTTGTTTCTCCCTACTAGCAATCTGAATTAATCTGCTCATCTGGAGCTACGCTACTAATTGTTAGAAATGAGTGGGTAAGTTGCCTTCTCTATAGGATAAAAAATTTGCGCTGTTTTATGGTCATGCTTCACCCTCTGCAGTAGGCTCTGCTTACGCCGTACGCGATAGCATTAGTGCCGAACTTCACCTCGTACGAGTGGTTCCGTACTTTTCAGGGTGGGTTGACTTAAAACCGGCGAGTGTTTTCTGTGTGGGTTCAATAGTCCGGTTTCATTTTTATTAGTTTTATTCTTATTCGTCTTCGGACCATGACCCTTCCGAAGACACAAGTGAGAACTTTAAAAGTTGGACTGAAAATAATTGAAGACGAAGAAAAGAATCTGGGCTAGAAATGCGTGAATATTACAGCACGCCTCGGTATGTCCGTTACATACATACAGTACATGACTGCAGGGGTGGGGGTAGAGCAAGATTCCTGGTGAAAACAAGAAGTGGGTTGAAGCCGAGGATCAGGTGGGCGTGCCACTGACGATTAACGCCATATTGCCTCAATCATATTAAAAATTTAATTGCAAGAAAGGAACATTTCAAATAATAAACTATTTTTGGCCTTCTTGATCCATCTCATAACCAATCACTGCGACGGCGAAATCAGTTGTTTGAGGCATAACACGCACATTTCTCTCGTAAATACGTGTACTTGAAATGGCATTTGATGGATAAGAATTTTACAGTGAAATAGCAGTGAAAATTCCGAGTGGAGTGAAACATTTTTTAGCAAGAATTTTTTAGCATTTTTAGTGTTCCTTTAGGATATTTGAAAGAGATATAATCCGAATCAACAAGTGTTTTGATAAAGTAATAATAGTCCTGTAATCAGCTAAAATCTTTTTTGAATCCATCAATGAATGTCATAATTCGCAAAAAATCCAGCGTTTCCTGGGACATAGGCAACCCGGACAAACATTCCCGCATTGATCGTTTTCCTGCATTCATCGTTTTTTTCATCCATCCCCCTGAAAAACGATAAATCGAGGTTCCACTGTAATTTCTATTGAAAGTCTGTGGAGAAGATGAGAGAGAATTTTATTATCGCAGCACCTAACACCCAGTAGATATCAATGGCGTTGATGATGATGGAAAAGTCTTTGACTCGTCGGCTGAGAGGTAGTTGGAGCGCCTTACCCGGACAGACACCCAAGAAGAATTTAATTCTATCATTATTTAATTTTTTCTTTCTTCCTTCCACACTAATATTTATTTCCATACATATTGAGGCAATATTTGCAACATAATGTGCTTTAATTTTCAAGAGTTCATGGAAGTAAACCAACATTGCAAAATTTTAAATCTACACATTATTTAGAAAATAATCAGCCCAAAACACGACGTACTTCTGGCATTATTTAAGTTTGTTGATCATGTTTGTAGTGGGTTAGCAAAACCAAAACAATAAGCTCATAACTTCAGATTGATGTCAGGTTTTGGCTCAACCTTTTCAAATATTAAGCAGATTGCTAATTTTTTAATCCTATGAACATAAAATAATTGATACATAAAAGTTGGTGTTTCGTTTATTTACCGGCAAGAACGTTGAAATTTGAGCAATTTTATGCACTTGTCACATTTTCTTGGTATGATTTAATTATGTAGGGTTTATGTAGGAGTGTAAGAAATACCCCGCACGACCTTCCTCACATGTTTAAGTAAGAGGTATTGTCAGCGTGATGTTTACTAGTATGCACGTAACTAGGGAAATTGTGTCAGCCACAATATGTTTTCTAAACATTCCGAGGAAGAGAAATCAAACTGCTCGATTCGTTGACAGTGACACGTATATTACCATTAGTCAACAATTGCTTGGAGATTTGTTTACAAACATGGTAGTGAAGTGTCAACTAGAGATGGGCTTACAATTAGGTCAAATTAAATGTTTTAAATATAATTTTAACATTTTAAAAATATTTAACAATTAAAATGCTATGTTGTTACAAAGCTCAGTCATTAAATAGGTAAAAAAACACAAATAATTTAATTTGTAGTTTTGACCGACTTAACACGTAGCAGACCGATCACGGAGATCTCCGTGTTTTGCGTGCCGAATGCTGAGGACCGGTCACGGAGATTTCCGTATTTTGATGTATGATTACAAAACTTATTCCGCTTATTTTAATATTAGTTATTTATGCTACTATTTGCTTCCAGTGTATTTGCGAATGTTCTTTCAGTGGTTTAGATTAGTTTTATAAAATTCAAATTTTGAATTTTTAACTATTTCTAAGTGAACATCGGTCACTTTTAGAGATTAGTAAAGAGTATAAATGAAAGTTCACCAAGTCGTACATTGCAAATAAAAACTCGATTATATATTTGCTTTTTCCAATAAAGCAACCCTATAAATTCTATAGTGTCCAAAAATAATGAATTATAATTTTTTAGCTAATAAAGAAGAGCTATGTTCAGATGGTTCTTTTCCAATCAGTCTAATATAAAATCCATTTGTCGGTAATTCCCTGATTGCCTTATGCATAGGGCGTAAAGTGAATAATGTATGTCTTTTCTGGATGCATATTTACTAGAGATGGGTCGAATAGCAGATTTCTCGAACTCGAATATCGAATTCGAATATCAAATCATTGCTCGAATATTCGAATACCTCGAATTTCGAATACCTCGAATACTAAATGATGAATGCTGGAATGTTTGACTCGGTTGCCTATGCAGCAGGCAACACAAGATTTTGGGGAGTAATTTTGATTTCCTATAAAGGATTCGAACACGAATTTAGCTGATTAATGGAATAATTTAATTTTATGGAAACAATTGGACATATAATTAATTTAACTAAGGTCGCTTTACCTCCACTCCTGCTGCCAAGTGCTAGCTGACAATCTGAGGCATTTTGTAAAATACAAGCTCTTCTCCACCGGATTTTCTTAAATTATTTTCAGTCCATCTTTGGGAGTTCTCACGAGATAAGAAGATGAATTGGAATTGCTATCAGGGAGAAACCAAATATCCTGAGAAAATATCCCTTCGTCTGGGACTGTAACAATAAATATTTATAGCACCACTCATAAATTGTAACTTGATATATGTTTTCGGAAAAAAATACCACATCAACTTCCGAGAAGCTCTGCTGCTCATATCGAGTCTCGCCAGAATGCCAAGTCTCCGTCTTATTTTGACATTTATTTCCTCGCGTAAAATGCTTAAATAAAGTCAGAAATGCGTCGCGTTTGGTCTTGCTCTTTTTTAAATTACGTGCATATTACTAATATTTCAATCCAATAAAGGTGTAATAATAATTGCCGAAAGTCATTGTTAGACACCTTTCGGGCTAGTAGATGACTCATGCAGCAGTTGACCTCCAGAAAGGGGGAAATTCGAAGCAGGTAGGTAAAATAAGTCAGTGGGTGAGAAAAGGGGGTGGGCGCAAGACACGCTTTTATTTTTCTCGCGTAACTTGATATTTTTTCAAAGCTTTTTCTCGCGTAACTTGATATTTTTTCAAAGCTAAGGTCTTCGTAATATGATCCCTGCGCGAGCTGGGACCTTTTTTATTTCGGAGAAGAGGAAAGCCTCAGAGGGGGACAGCGGATCTTGGGAAATGCGCTAATGTTACTATCCCACGGTACTCATGCAGCAGTTGAGCTCCATAAATGGGGAACTTCGAAGCAGGTAGGCAGAAAAAGGTCAGTGGGCCAGAAAAGGGGGGCGTGAGACATGTCTTTATATTTCTCGTGTAACTTGATATTTTTTTTTGAAGCTAAGGTCTTCGTAATACGACCCCTGCCCGAGCGAGGACCTTTTGTTTGATTTCGGAGAAGATGAAAGCGTCAGAGTGGGTGAGGCGAGTGCTGAATGGAGGGGGATAGCAGATCGTGGGAAATGCGCCGATGTTACTATCCCACGGCACTGAAGTTTCCTGGTGGGAGAAACCGGGGATTTTCCGATTTTTTCACCCGGATCAATTTAGGTTCCCCACGTCGAACTCTTTTCACCGCTTTGACCCGCGAATTTGATGTAGTTCGTCAACTTGCTTATAAAGGCGCTGTATGCACTAAAAGACTAGAGTTCTGTACATTTTTCCGAGTCTACTATCAACGACGTGCGTGCGACAGTGTACGACGCGAAATTCAAAGTATTCGAGGCGGTACTTTTCGCATAACTATTCGAGACCTCGAATATCGAATACTTTCTATTATTCGAGGTATTCGAGTATTCGCGGATACAATTCGCACATCTCTAATATTTACGGATGGCCTTCACACGTGCTATTATCTCAATTCTCACTTTGTCCAACATAAACAAATAAGTTCCCGAGGGCTAAGGAAGCTGAGGGTCCTTTAAGCGCTCTGCCACGATAGATAAGGGCAAGATGGCTACAACGTTTATCTTTGTTAGTCTCTTTCATTTACCCTACTTAAGAGTGCACATTGGCCCCCTCTGGGATGTTCTTTGCTCTCTTCATTAGAGATCTGAAGTCATGTTGTTTAATGAGGAATAATTTCCTTAGATGAAATGCTATGAGCGTTTACCTTATGCAAATACATAGGTAGTCAATAATTTTTAGCAATAATTCCTGTGTATTTTTCCTACTAAATATTACTCCAGTAATATTATTCCTACTAAATATTACTCCAGTAATATTATTCCTACTAAATATTACTCCAGTCCTTATCTATAACAATGGTGTCCACTAGTCATGGTGCATTTGTGTAATGCTGGAGTGTCAGCTCAGAGCTCAGATGGTGAAATTAGTTACGATATTGATGGAAGACAACCTAACAGAAAAGCTGCACAGCTTATTTAAAATAATGATAGATGACATGGAATAAAATTGACCTTACAAGAAGTTTGGAAGATTTTCAGGGAATGGCAGGAATCATCAATGCACCTGATAAATGTAAATGTGTTTTAGAAGTAGTAAAATTGTTTTTTTAAATATGATTTTCTTGAAATGATGAGCAATGAGACCAATTTGTATCACATGAAGAACGAAGGCAGATACAAGTCTTTGCAGAAAACTGAGAAATTAAAAAATGTAATGGTAGGGGAGGTGAAAGTTTCCTGAGAAATTTTTATTATGATGAGTGAAGTCAGGACAGATTCAATCCAGGAATATTGTAGGGCAGATGAATTTATCCCATTTTAGTAATTTGCTCAGCAGGAACAAATTCCTACGAATTTGGAAGTCTTGGTGTTTCTATGAAGTGGCCAGAAAAAGTTGTATTTTGGTTAATCAGCAGTGCCCTTTTTAATGCTTTTGTGGTGTAAAAAACATTGAAAACACCAATCTGTGTGACTTTCAAATACGTTTAGGGAGAAGCCAAGGATTGGGCTCCTTGTGAGGAGAGGAGAAGTGCATCCGACAGCAATGATGGCAAGAGAGAGAGAGGCTGACTCAGCGAGCGCCTCATCAAGATAACCCGGCAAAGCTGGTGGGGGAATGGTGAAACAGACAGAAGAGAGAATAGTGGGGTGTTCAGCCAGGTGTTCACAGGATCATCAAAATCAAACAACATCTCCCATGATGCTCAGAAGACAGAAGTGTTTTTGTGGGAATAAATTTTAATTTTTAGATAAATTATAATGAAAAGAAATAGTCACAATATAATCAATTTGAAGCAAATATGTACACCAGACATTATTAAGTTTCAACAAAGGTGAGAAAAAGAACAGGCAACAATCCTATTAGCTCTCTCTGATTCGAAATACAGCACACTCCCGATTATCTGGCAGCGGTTTATCCGTGTTGCTGCTTACCCGTGCATGAGTTACACACTTTTCCGATGTTCTTCGTGATCTTTAAAAAAAAAATGAAAATGACGCAGAAGCACCAGCATATTTACATTTTAATTAGGGATGGACGGATCCAGGATTATTTTCAGATCTGGATTCGGATCGGACCCTTGATTTTCGGAGCCGGATCTTTAGGATCGGATATTTTCGGATCCAAATGCATTTTCAAATTCCTGACGCTGAGATTACCCTGATGATTGTTCAATCTCTTGGGAAGAGTCACACTATGTGCCAGTCGTATTTTGCCTTTTTTATTTTCCAAGGCTGAAATTATCCTACATAACCTCTGCGAGAGCTTTCAAACAAAACGTTTCATAAATAGGGCAAGAATCGGATGCGACGGCGCATTCGAAGATAGAATCGGAACTCTTTCCACCCTTACGGGACGTTGCATTCACTGAAGCTATTATTTAAAATTTCGGATCCAGATCCCATGTCTTCCACAACTTTGGATCTGATGTATCCGATGAAGAGCAACATCTGCGGATATTTGGATCCGAGGTATCCGATCATCCCTAATTTTAATGCTAGGCTACACCGGACTTATTATTTCTATTAGAATTCCCTTCGTAAAATGGAATTATTTTATTTACTTGCTGACAAGGAATGTTTTAAGTCTACTTGGATGTCTGCTCTAGCACTGCTGATGACGATCAGCCGCAGGAAAAACTCTTGATTATTTTTTAGAGATTCTTCAATGTTTAACCAATCGTAAATTCGCAATTATTGCTGTGGCCTCGCATGCATTTGAATACGGCCCATGGGAACCGGAGATTTTGTTGAACTTGGGTATGTTTACGCCGCGATGAGTCTAGGTCAAACTGGAGAGAAAGGGAATAGTAGAAGTGAAGGCAGCAAGGGAAGTGGAAGTAGAGATAGCATGAGTCATAGTCGGGCACTCGCCTGCTTAGACAATGTTCTATTAAGTCCTGGTTTACCAAAACCACTGCTGTGCGATAGCGTGATTGCATGCCTTTAGCCTTCACGGGAGTTTCGCATTCCTGTTTTCCTAGCATCGCGGAGTGTGATGGTGCTCAGTGATCACAGATCTGCATACCACAGCAGTTATATCCTGGACAACTTGAGCGAGATGCCACTACGCGTCGTGGTGCCTGACAGTGTCGTTTCAGACATCGCACAGTGGTTTTGGAGCATTCATGGAAAGCACTTTACTGAATCCATGATTTTGCAGCCACGGATGCATGGTTTTCGGAAACCAGGTATGACATGGAGCAGTATGAATGCGAGTACAATCACGTTTTCACCATTAAAAAGATAGTGGTCAGGAAAAGAAAACTTAATAATTCCAGAAAGCAATCTAAAATAGCAGACGATGTGCATAAATAATATTTAATCACTTGATTTATATGAATTATGAAAATAAAATGATATTCCAGTTAAAGTTTGGATTATTCATGTTTTCCGATTATTCGTGCTGCCTCTCCCCATCATTAGTCCGGATAATCGGGAGCATGCTGTAATGCCAATTATCTAAGCTACTAACTGCACAACCATCCATTCATAAATTGCAGGTGAGCAATAAGAAAGATTCTTTTCTTTAGGACCCTTTAAAGAATTCTTGAAAATATCCACTCCTATCATTTACTTTTGATACTTGTGATTTTTCTTCCTGACAATGGCTCGATAAAATATAATCATCAAACTCGAAATACCACCGTAAGTGAGCCTCCTAATATAGCACTTACTTCATCTTATTTTTTTCTTCATTTCCAAGTATTTCTGTGTGTAAATTTCATTGCTAAAATTACTTATTTTCATGCCGACTCTGAATGTTGTATTTTGCATAAGAGCCCTCACATTCTACCACTGCTTCACCATCATAACATGCATCTAGCTAGTATGCCACTTCCATTAGTGATATCTGTTAATGTGTGCGTCAACGATTCACTCCTCCAAGCAAATGCAGTAGATACAATTGCTACATATACACATGATTTAGGATGAACCCATGGAGATAACATTGCTTTCCTAGAGATGCAATAAAATGCAAGAAGAACTGTTTGCACTCATGCCCGAGGTAGAAAGAATCATTGTCGTAAAGAGTGAACAAGGATAATAGACAATGAATATCATTTAGAGCATAAAGTAAAATTCTATACCGTACTTAGAAGTGACACTATGAAAAAAAAATTTTTCTGGCAATTTTAAAAATCCAAGTCAAAGTTTGTTCTCAGGCAAACTCAAATTAAAAACTGTTTTAAAACAATGCCACCATCACCATTTTATTTCACATCTAAGTGACAGCAAAATCAATGGGGAAATACCTTTGGCTTGTATTTTTTGACTTCTCAAAAAATATTGTTGAAACAATTAATAACAGACATAACATATGTTGAAGAAATGAAGCTAAAATAACATTATACTCCACACATGCCATAAAAAATTGTGGGTCATAACCGAGATAATATTCCAAACAAATGTAACCTACTCATTTGTCAACTAGTTTAGATTTCCTGTTATCAAATGATAAAGCCATGACAACACTAATATTCCGCAAATTTTCCTCATTCTTTAAAGGTAAATATGACCAGTTATGCAGTGAAAAACTTAGTCCCAAGCGGTCTCATGGTGGAATTTAAGAGACGATTTATTTAGCATCAAAAAAGCTGAGGAAGCCTATATAAAAATTAGGTAGTATTTTAGAAATCCAATGACACACGCTACTCAATCTAAGGACTATCCAAGACATTGTATTCCGAAGTACAATAATGCAGTGACAACACTATATCGACACTGCATTATTCATAGTGTTGAATAGAAGCTCACTTTCCATGAATGCCAGTTATAACTTGGTTACTAATTAAAGGCCATAGCTACATGTGCAAAAATGATATCATTGATACTCATCTCTAAATTATTCTCAGCAATCAATATTATAAGGATTAGTGATGATTTCCTAATTTAACAGCAAATTTATAAAAACAATATTATAATCAGCAAATGTGACAGAACTACATAGTATCAATATGACTGAACAAAACTTACACCCTTCACGGAGCCATGTTAAAACTCAATAAAATAACTAGCTAGAAGATATAACATACCAATATATAAATTTCAGACAACAGAGATAAAATGTATTGATTGAAAATTTATATTAATTCACTATGCTCTAGCAGATAATGTTTTCCATTAATTATTTAGTAAAAGCTACAAGCATTGAGAAAAACAACAGTAAGGGAAATGTACCTACATGAATAAGGAGAAAAGTATTGAAAAAATGCTGAAACAGAAATTTACAACAAATGGAGGCACATCAAAAAAAAAAGGAACAGCAGCACAATAAAATGAACAGTAAGAGCTCAAATAAGCATATGCACTAAACATTTAAAGATTGCACATGATTTTAAAAAAATCTATGCACAAAAAGCACATAATTCTAACAAATATCCAGCAAGGCAATAATTACACTGAAAGAAACATAAGTCTGTAACTGCAATTGAAATCCTTGAATATTTCTATAGCGAGAGAGAGAGAGAGAAAGAGAGAGCGGTAAATATGCTAAAAATCACTTCACTCTCCATGAAGAAATCTCATGATATGAAAAATCCTTCCTACATAAAATGATATGAGGAGTATTTGTGAATAAATGTTGATGGTTTTATATGTGTTGAAGTACCGAAATATTGTGTTATTTGTATTGCCTGATTTAGAAAAGTGTAGAAGTTCATCGTAGGTTGTGTAATACTGTGAGTCCTTTACAATGAAGAAAATAAAACAAGAATAAATCATGGAAAAAATGAGTTAAAGAATACTTAACAGTGCACTTTCATTTTTAATTATCTCCAAAAGTTGGGATCATTATACTACATAAACATAAGGGGCTACAGCAATCACAAATAAAATATTAGGAAAATAATTACCCTCAAGGAAGATATTTTCCTATTTCGGTAAAATCACATGCTAAATACATTAACATCTCGTCATACTCTATTCAATTGTGGTTAATTGACTGTAATGTAGCCAAATGGGCCTGATTCGTTTTCAAAATTAAACTTCTGCTCCTACATACAAAATCACATTTCTCAAAAGCATAATTGGCAGGTAAAAGTAAACAAAACTATGTACTCTCATCAGTAGCCATTAAATGCTGTGCAAAAAGATGATACTACAAAATTATCCTTAGTGGATTTTTAAGTGGAATAATTTCATGGAACTATCGCGACCAAAACTTAATGGGTGAATGGTAACATAATGGAATAATAGCTGTTACAGATGTTAGGAAAAAATGAATGCCAACAATTGATCCAAAAATGAGTGACTACATACAGAATGAAGCATCCCCAAACTGAGATATTACACGAATAAAATATTATCTTCCTTGAAGGTAATTGCAAATTTATTGGCTTAAATCCCCATGAAAAAGACACTTACTATTAATTTTGATATGCTGTATCCAACTGAACTCAATTTAAGACAAAATTATTATAACTTTCATTTGCCTACATGGCTCACAATAGTAAAGAACCTCCTGTATAAAATTTTTACGGGGTAATAAATTAAAACATAAAAAATTACTCCTTGCAATAAAATCCAAAATATGACCCGCACAATTAAAGCTGCTCAGAATTTTAGCCATTTCATCACATAAATTCAATTCACTACTTGCTTTGGGTCTTCATGATACATAAATGGCGTAAGTTGCCTTTTTAAGTTCTACATTCAAGCTAACACTTGAAAAATATAAAGGACTTCACATGTCTAAGAATGGGTAGTTCTGAAGAGATAAACCTGAAAGTTAGCACATTTGTCCTTTATTCGTATTTAATTAATTAGCTTTCCAGCCCAAAGCAACAATTATTTTACTAATGCAAAACCTAGAGACAAAAGTATCAGAAAAAAATATGAAATTTGAAGTGCAAAAGGCATATGATAAGATAATCAACTATCATGAAAAGAAAACTATCCCAAGAGAAATAAATTATAAAAACCTGGAGAAAGTAAAATTTTTTGGTTAGGAAAATCTGTAGTATGCTTGCACACACACGGATTGAAAAGAATAGTTTAAAAATAAAATGCGTACCAGGGTCATTTCTGCCTTTGCCACTATATCCATGCTTACGTTGGGTCTTATCAGAAGACACTTTGCATGAGGAAACACCTCTCCCTCTGCTGGGTGGCCTCCCTCTTCTTCCTCGCCCTTTAATTGAAACAATTGCCTGCTTCACAATTTGTACATATAATAATCACACAATTTTTCATTTCTACTGCAAATTTTGAATGAGTATGGCCAAATTGGGCATAGGTTAAGTCCAGAATGATATAAACCATCATTTCAAAAAGCCATTGTAATAAATTTAGACAATAATGCTTTTTTGATTTGAATGTCTTGCTTCTCATGAATCCACAACTTACCTGACTTTAATTGTTGAGATGTGACTTGTATTCAAAATGTGCTCATATCCATTCAAATGTTATTTACATCAAGAACATAACATTTTATACCAGTAAGAGAGCAAGCATGATCCTGGTACTTTGTTATATTATCACAATAAACCACTTAATCATACGTGTTAAATTTTTCTTATTGAATTTTGATTTCCTTCACTAAAATAATTTCGATCTTTCACAACAGTGGTGCACCACAAACTTAAGAGAGAAAATACTTGAACTCTCTTTATCTTCTCCAGTAAGCACGGATAAATCACTTAAGTTAAAATCAGGGTTATGATTACTCTTATTCCCACAATGATTCATATTCATAGAAATCATCAAGAGCAGACGCAATTATAACCATATTCCATGGGTAAAAATCATTTCATGATTGCATTGATGAAATACTCTCAACACTCATGCCAAAGATAGAATACTTTTAAATTCCAACATAAGCACTGATATCCACTTCTCAGAATATTTGTGCATTGCTTCAAACGAAGAGTATGACCAGAGCATGACTTCTCACCAGCCACTTATAAAAATGCCATTAACTTGGTTTCACATTTATAAAGTTTGGTATCTTCCCAGACTTTGCTTGTGCCATAATATAAAAATGCTATGTCATGCATTTGATCACAGGCACAAATTATCATTTTTAGTGGTCACCTGTTCACAGCATGTGGTGATTCACTGTTATTGGAACTATTAAATTAATGAAACTGATATTTCATCAAAGGAATATTTTAAATAAAATTAAAACAAATAATATCAGTCTCAACTTCTCAAGTTCTTGACTCAGTGAAGAAACTAAGGTAACTTTTCGTTAACTGAATAACTTTCAGTAAATATATAAAGTTATATAAATGCTTGTTATCATGTAAAATAGTCTCCTTCAACAAACCTTGGTAAGACATATTCAGTATTATGTCACTAAGCCAACCAAATACTTAGGCTAGCAAACACATGAGCATTGGCTCCACCGAAATCACTTATGATTTCAAAATGCTGATGAGGAAATATGAGGAATTGCTCATTCACTAATTATTATTCAAAAACTTCTTGTCACAACATTCAATCACTGAGATGTAAAAATGACATCTTTCAATTCTGATTCATCTATCAAACAGCCATAAAAAAATAAATTACTTCCAATAATATGCTTCATGCTACCTTGATACATTCTTTTTTCTTCTTTTTTTGTCATAATTGATCACATAGTCAGAATACTCGACACCACATTTCTTGCTGCCAATTCTTTTACTTTTCCTTAATGATTCATCTGCATCTTTGCTGGACTTAGGTTTCCTGCCCCTTCTTCGATGACACTTAGCATCCGACGAGGAGTCGTCATTTGTATCATTATCACTCTGAGGAAAAGAAAGTTCACCAGAATTGCCACTACTTGGTTTGGGGCAGTTACCTTTGCAGTCCACCATTTTGCAATTCCCACAACTGTTCTTTGCAAGCTCTTTGTGAATTTTGTTTTTATTTAAAAAGATCCTGAATGGCATTATGCGAGTGGTTTCTTTCTTTGACTCTGACGAGCTTCCCTTTTCCACAGCCTTCTGCACTATTGTGTATCGAGGAGCTTCCTTCCTGCTATCGTCATCATCATCATCATCTTCATCATCCTCCTCTTCCTCATCCCCATCGGCAGCTTCCCTCTCATCATCATCGTCATCTTCTTCATCATCATCCTCATCTCCTTCTTCTTCATCATCATCATCATCTTCTTCTTCGCCATAGTTTTGCGACACATGTTTACCAACTTCATTGTGCCGCAATCTACCACTGTTTGGAGCAACGTGCCTCCCATCAAGCTGGTGAGAAGCATTATTCACACGCCCTGATGCATCAGGGTGAACAACCTTTTCTCGGTAACTACTATCTGGAGTCTCTTTTCTCCTCTCCTGTGTTTGTTTACTACTAACACTTTGGTTCACTTTAACATTGGTCACAACAGTACTTTTGGTATCACATTTGTAAAGCTCTTGCTTTGAATTATTGGGATGTGAACTTGTCTGTGCTTTATAATATGAACTAGATGGGATTTGGTAACATTGAGAACTTTGAGCATGCTGACCATGGTACTCATTACTGTTAACTTTGAACGTCGAAGGACTGGAAGTGTATGTAGACGGATTGGATGGAGAACTGTATGATGATGGCTTAGCAGAATATGAAGAAGGCTTACAACTATAGGATGATGAACAACCATACATTGACGAGGAGGATGAGGAGCATGACGGCATGGATGAGGAACTAGTAGGAGAGGACAGAGAAGCAACACTGTAATTTGCCAAAGAGGAACTGCAACTGTAAGTTGATGTGGTGATGCAGGTTGAAACATTTAAATTAGATCCATGCAATTGGCTAATATTACTGGCATTGCCATACAAGGCTGAATCACAGACACTGCTGACAGCTTCCTCAGCACACTGCCCACAATGAGCATACAGGTTACGCTGCAAATTTTTCACCAGCGTATCATCATAATTAGAATTAGAGATAGAATGTGATGCACTTTGACTACCTAAGTATGAACTTTGCATATTATTTGGGGTACTGCACACCCGGTTATCCACAATAACACTTTTACTAGCTTTATTTGCCAAATATAAGCTATTCCACTTCTTCAGAAAATCATTATTTGAAAAATCAATGTCTGCTATACTTATCATTGGAGCTGTGGGATAAGAAGGGAAGCTTTCAAGCTTAGTCTTTGGCTGGGTATCAATCATGCTTGAGTCGGCTGCTGGCTCATAACAGAGTTTTGATACTTTTAAGCGCTTTTTCAGAGGAAGAGATGAATCAGAATTGAAATCATACGTGGGAGTTGATAATGACTGCTCAATCTTTTGCAACAATTTTTCATTTTGAGATCTCCATTCACTTGGAGTTTGATAAGTTCCAGGCACTTTTTCATAGTATGGATAGGATTTTTCATCAAGTATATAACTTTTATCATCCTCACCAAAAGTTTTATCAATCACACTAACTTTCTTTTCATTTGCACTCTCATCAGTTTCAACTGAATATGCATTTTGACTTTCAACACAGGCCTTTTCACTTTCACTGCAATTTTTATTACTTGTGCTGTAATTGCTGTCATTTGCTCCATATGTCTTCTCAGTCAGATCAAAGCCTTTGTCTGCTGATCTGGAGTCTTTCTCAGAGACACAGTAATTCTTTTCTGAAAGACCAATTGCCTTACTATCCACACTGTAATTCTTATCACTCTCACAGTAATTCTTATCACTTTCACAGTAATTCTTATCACTTTCACTGAAATTTTTATCACCCAATTCATAACTTTTCTCACATTGATTGTAAGCCTTTTCTATTTGACTGTAACTAGTCTTGCTCAAGTTGCTTGAGCCAAAATTGACACTGCCAACACTACACTCTGCACAGCTACAACGCCACAAATCTGAGATTGGGGGCAAAGCAGTTCCAGCACCAAGTCCAATATTGGTACTAATGGAGGGATAAGCACTTGCTGGAATGTTTGAAGTCTGTGATGCACTTACAAAGGAACCTTGCACATATTGTGCAGATGGAACTGTGGAATTTACTTTAGGGGTAGAATCATACTGAGAGGACTTACCGTTACCTCCCAATTCTACTCCCATAGGGACCGATAACATACCTCTTAATGTAGCCCTACTTTGAGCTGCATAGTTCCCTGCTTCCTCGGTGTCTCGTTTTCCAGATGGAGAGCGAGAATCGACTGATTGCTCTGGATGCGACTTAGAAGATTTCCTCCTCTTCAAAGGTGGATGCTGGGAACTTGTCTCACTTATATTCCTTTTGGAGGAGGTTTCCGCTCTTGAATAAGAGGCAGTGAGTCTATCGCTAATAGCTTGGTTTAATAACCTATGCTCCATAGGTTCCACAACAACACGAGCATTGTCCATACGGTGACTACCAATCTTAGGCGTATAACTTATTTGAGCATTATAGCCCACATCTTTTGTACAAGAGGCTATATCAGGAGATTTAGGATAGTTGGAGTGATAATAACTCATGCTAGAAACATCAGGAACACGCTCACTGGATACACCATGTTCTGAGGTTTTCGTAAGGTTATCACAAGAATCCATAGTTTCGTGGACACTTTCCACAGGATCTATTGCACTTTCACTACGAGGACTACTTGAACCACTGGCACTAGATGTTAAAAGTGGAGATGCCTCTGTGCTTGCACTCCCACTTTCACTGGAATTCATCATGAGACAACCCTGAGAATTGTGTCTCCCTGATGTAGAAGCACGAAGCTCTCTTTGACGACTATAAGACATGACAGCATCATGGTAAGACATTTTGCCCATCCCCCTTTTTGGCGTCGATTCAAAACTTTTTGACATGTCACTTTCAGTTATGTCATCATCTTCCTCTTCCTCCATCCACACTGAAGGAAGGACTGGCCTATCCAATTCATATGACTTCAAGTGTCTATCATAATGTATCCATTCATCAATTCTATACAGGCTTCGAGAATCATATAAACTGGGATTATCATCTTTTATAGTTTTGGAGTAGTAATTATCAACAATGCCAGTTTCATACCCACTTAAGTTAGCTGAAGGCTCTGGCTCAAGGTCATCATTTACAGGAGGATTGTCAGTTTCAAATTCAATACTTTCTCCAGAGAGAACATCTCTACTCAATGAATACTGCCTTTCTGAACACCCAAACATTTCAATAACCAAATCCTCATTGCCAGTGGCAAAAATGTTATCTAAAGGAGGTTGCCGTGTTAGTAAATCTCCATCATCACTAAGGACTATTTCATCCTCAGATGCTGGAACATCACACTTGGAACCCTGAGGCCTGAGGTCTTCCACAATTTCAACATCTGAGTAAGAATCCATCTGAGAATTTTTGTTCGCATCTGGAGTTTCATTTTCTACTGTTTCACTATTGTCACATACTTCCTGTTTTAATGAAGAGTCACATACTTCAACAACGGCATAAACAGAAACAGGAGTGATATTCTCCAAAGTCTTTGATTTTTGGTCCGTCAACTTCCCTTCCTCCAAAATAATTGGAGAGGAAGAAACCTGACTCTCTAGAACTCTTTCACTCAGTGGGTCTTTATTACTATCCACAGAGAATAGGTCTCGCCTTGCATTGTCAAATGAATTTCCACTCTCATCGGGTTGCACACATTTGGCATTTATTTCACTGGGAGTTAAAATTGACTCTTTTGTGAGCGAGGGGGATTTCGTATAATCCACAGACTTTTCAGAAGGTAAGCAACTGTTATCCACGTTACTACTTAGAACCTCTGATGCTGCTGTGTTATCAGTTTCAAATGAGGAGTCAACTGTTGAATTGTTTACTATTTCTTTTTTAACCTTTGGAACCAATGGTTCAATGACTGTGTTCAGTAAGTCTGACTCTTGAACTTGTGCACTAGGAGGACTATCACACTTTTCAGTTTTTGGTATCTCAAGCTGAGGCTCTATTTTAGCCTCTCTAATTTTCCCGTCGCAATCTGAAAATTGACATAGGGCTTGCCTGATTTTCCTTCCTTCTGAGACTTCAATTTGCTCCATGACCTTTTGAACCTTCATTTCATCATATTCCCCAATCTTAAGCATAGCTTGCTTCAATTTCAAATTATCACTATCGCCTATCTGAAGGAATGCTTGCTTAATATCCACCATGTCTGAATCCTCCATACAAGGAGGAGTTTGCTCCCTTTTACTTTCTTTTAACTCATCAACTTGAGGTGGAGTTTGAGGGAACTTCGCTTGGTTACTATCTTCTGCAACCAATTTAGCAGCCTTGGTCTTACTTTCACTTTCATCTGGCTTGTTTACCAGCTGAGTGGTTTTCGCTATGGCCACTTCAGTTGTTGTATCAGATGTTACTTGAAGAGTACTATCAGCCTTAGGGAGAGAGGCTAAAGACTTCCCTGAACCAACCTCTTCTACCACAGAGGGAATTTGATTTGAAGAGACTTTATCAGATTCTTCTACTTGAGAAACTTTCTTTCTGGCATTTTTAACTTTTGGCTCTTCAATGACAGGAGGTTGGTTGACAGATTTATCACTCTTATTTCCCACATTAGGAATGGCCTCTAATGTATGATCAGCAACTTCAACCCGAGGCAAAGCCTCACTAACTTCACAAGGGGGCTTTTCTTCCTGAATGGATGTAGGTTGCTTTAGTAGCTTTGCAACTTCAGGTTCTTCATCTACAGAAGAATCAGGCTTAACATGGTCAGCCTTTATAACCCTTATCTGGCTATTTTCCTCTGCCATTGCCTTAACGTGGTCAGCCTTAATAACTCTCATCTGGCTATGTTCCTCTCCCACTGCCTTAACAAGGTCAGCCTTTACAGCTTTTATCTGGCTATGCTCCTCTCCCACTGCCTTAACTTGGTCAGCCTTTATAGCTCCCATCTGGCTATGCTCCTCTGCCACAGGGGATTTAGACCGCACCGTAACTTGAGAGCTATCATCATTTACAGGCAAGGGTATTGCCAGCTTGGCCTGACTCTTATCCTCAGCTTGCTGTGAAGCTGCCTGTTTTGTTTTGACCTGGCTTTGATCACCACTAGTTGCTACCTTTTTCTTCTTTTTCTTTTTCACTTCTTTACCTTCTTTACCTTTTACTTTACTCAATTTTTTAGCCTGTTTTCCAGACTTTTCACTGGACTTCTTTTTCTTTTTGGTTCCTACACTCTTCACAACTTTTTGCTTCTTTTCTTTCTTTTTCCCAAGCTTCTTCTTTTTCTTCTTCGGAAGTTCTTCAGAGTCCACTACACTTGGCTTTTCAGCAGCTATATTATTCAACCTTTTAGCTTGGTGAGTATTTGACTCCACAATGGATATACTCGACCAAATGTCATTTATAAGGTTATTGCTGCAACCACTGTCACTCTGGAATTTAAATAACGATTTGTTAAAGGTATATACTCAAATAAAGATAAGTACAGCAGCAAAAATCAAGATGGCGGACAGAACTTACTTCATCTTCTTTTTCAGTGAATTGAGGAGATGAATCACCTGACTGACCACCAAAGAATAGTGGCTTATCAATTTCTACACCTAAAACTTGATTAAAAGCACCTTTAGGTGGTTTCTTCAAAGACTTTAAAAATTCCTGCAAATAAAAGTAGAAAATTAAAAATAATACAAATTGTAAAAACCTAAAAAAATAACATAGCTTAAAGGCAATACCAAGAAAATTGAAGAAGTCTGCCAACATTTCACCCAAAATTACCATGAAAGATTATCAAAAATACATTAATAAATTGGTAAGAAGGTAGATAAAAATAAAACCACATCTTCAAATGAAACGTTCATAGATAAAGAAAATTAAAAAAAAACTTCAATAATAGTCCCTAATTACCACATTGAGATTGTTTTAACAAGCAAAATAATTTCTAAAGACAGTATAAGAAAGAAACTAAGTATTAAACTCACCACTAAAAATACGGTAAAGAAAACATGGGATCTCAGAAGAATGACCATTTTGAAACTACCTGAACTTTGAAATTAAGAAACAACAGCTAAATTAATGCCTTGAAAAAAACGATTAGAGATAATAGCTGCAGAAACATTAACTTTTATAAAACAATTTTGAAGAGTCTGCCGAAGAGAGTTCAAAATTAACAAAAATGTAAAGCAGATGAGCATTGTTCACATGAAAAAATGGCCACAAACAAATCACTTATGTGTTTAATTGGAGATAACTTTAAATAGAGATATGGATAATAGAGGTTTTCCTGCAAAAGACTATGGAATTATGACTTTATAATAATCCTACCCAAATGAGATTTTAAGATTGCCAGGATGTCACATGTTCTTTAACCCTTTCCGCGCAGCTGGACATGAATTCTCCTCCACGGAATCCTAGCTAAAGGGCGACACGACATGAATTCTTGTCCCCTCCCCAGCGGCTTTTATACCGGTACCACTACATCCAAGTCGTTCGGAGGGGCTCTAGTGGGCTCACAGTCGTCTGTTACACTTCTACCATTGCTTGAGGAAGGTCAATTTTTCTTGTTTTTGTGATTCTTACGATCGAAGACGCTTTCAATTGGAAGTATGTATACATTATCTTTTCTTTTACTATTTCATTATCTGTTGTAAATGTGTGCGATTTGCCTCTTATTTAGCTTTTTGTGTATTGATATATATGCTACATATACATACAGTACACTCCGGATTATCCAGGCTAATGATGGGGAGAGACGGCACGAATAATCGGAAAACACGGATAATGCAAACTTTCATTTAAATGTCTTGTAATGTTCATAATTTACGTAAAACAAACAATATTTCATTATTTATGCAGTTATTCTGTTATTAAAATTTAAAAAGTGATTGTCTTTAGCTCCAAGAAACTACAAGAAAAATGAAACACCCAGGAGACAGCTGAATCCTGGCTGGGAACTGAGGAAAACTAAAAGAGAGATACTTGTGAGGTTTGCTTTCTTCGCCAATTTGCAATATTTTTAGCAGCGATAACATGGCTGTACTCGTATTATTAATGCTCCATGTAAGTCCTGGTTTTGAAAACCACTCAGGGTGCCTTCACAGTTCAGCGTTGCATTGACGCCGTGGCTCGTGAGCCAATCAGAGCCCGTCTTTGAGGATTGATGACGTCATGTCGCCAACTCGCTGTGTCGACGCAGAAAAATTGAAACTGTCGCATTTTCTCTGTGCGAAGGTGTCAGGACGCCGATGATTTCAAATTGGTGTTTATTTATAGAAAGTTTAGGTATACAAATATGCCAGATTAGTTCTAATGGGAGTGACAAATGCTAAGATTTCATTATTTACCATTATTTTAAGTATTAAGTACAGATATTTCGTATCTTTCCTAAACATATGACAAATATTAACCCTAAATTATATTATAATCACTGAGGAGCATAGATTAGCTTAACACATACTAGTAAATGGTATCACAAGCTAAATACAGTGTGATAGCTCCTTGTTGGTGACTACGGTCATTTAAATTCCAATTCATGTACAATAATTGTGCACCCATGATCTTCTCAGTTGAAGCTATTCACATAACATGTCCGGGACGATCTGTTTGAACAACAGTTACCATAGATAAATATTCCTGATATCATTCCACGTTACTCATGTTCACTGAGTGTATGAAATTTGCTATTTTTTGTATATTACGAGTTAGGAAAGAAAATTTAAAGGTCATAATAGGCAAGGGCCGTCATTACATACATTATTATCGACTTTATGGTCGCCATATTAACTTCCATTGCTATTTGTAGTTAAGAAGAATATTTTAAGAAATGAAATTGCGTAAAAATGCACAAAACAACATATGTATTGAGCGTTTGGCTCGAAATCATAAGATGATATGCTCCTGGGCCGATTTTTAGGAGCTGACGCTTATTGCCTGTCATTTGTTTTCGCAATGCAGATCTGTGAAGGGCAAAATTTGCTAGCGGGGTGGGAGCTCTCGAGGCGTCGACGTAACGCCTAACTTTGAAGACACCCTCATCCGTGGCGAGATCATGGATACAGAAAAGTGGTTTGCACAAATGCTTCAAAACCATTGTTCAACTTCAAAAACAACACTGTTAGGCACCACACCACGTAGTCGCTTCTCACACAAGTTGCCCAGGTTGCAACAGTTGTGCGACTTGTATCTGTGATCAAGGAGCACGGTCGCGTGAGGCTTGGAAAACAGGAACATGGTGCTCCTGTGAATGGAGCTATGTGTGATCGCTTCTGTTTTACGAAGGGGATACTAACGGAAATAACAAGCCCAGTGTATCTTAGCATTAATGCCGTAATTCCGCTGATTTAGGGTCAGATTTTTTTTATCAAGATCTCGGAAAAAATTGAGCGAGAGTGAATATCAGTTAAACAGAATGCAAAATAGAGTTATTCTTCAGCATTTAATAGCATAGCAATACACACTCGAAGGTTTACTAATTAATATCATAAATATTTAAATTACATTTACCATATTCAGAAACATTTTTTAAAATCATGGAAAATGACACCAAACGCGCCATAGTTTCATAAAAGTAAACAAAGATTATTTTGCTATGTTCCCTAATTTATCCGTTCATCACTGAACCAAATGGTACTAAAATCAAGTCTTTTTGTTTTTATCAAGATCTTACAAATAGTGGAAAATGATCATTGTCCAAAATGTTTTATAAAATCCATAAAAGTATGTCATTGTACTATATGAGTATGAAAAGCTTCCATTTATCATATCTCAGAATGGTTAAAAGACGATGATGAAAAAAAAGAGTGGAGCAATCCACCCTGAGGGAGAGTCCTCAACCCTTGGCGTCCCTAGTCAGTCCCCTGCAATCTCCTGTCCCTCAGGCTATTCCGGAGGACATTCCTCCACCGAAGTCCAAGAGAATGGGAACTTCTGGAGTTATGATCTCCTCAAAGGAACTTTGGAGGCTCCTAGAAAAGGAAGATGATGGTAGTGGGACTGATGAGGATGAAGGTAGTGACTTCTCCGGTGACACTGTGTGGAGCAGGAGCGATGACAATGAATCAAAGGAGGATGGGGATCCCTTGCAGGGTAATGTGTTACTGTTGCCAGAATCAGGCCTCCCAAGCACCTCTTTGAAACCACCACTGCCAGACTGAGAGAGACCACATACACCTTCTGACAGACCAGCAAAAGACCCCCATTCCAATTTCCAAGACCCCTGGTATGAATGCTTCGCCTCAAGGAGACCAACCTCCCAACTTGTTTAACCTTTTACTGTCTGACAGTATTCTTGAATTGACAAAGAGAGAGACAAATAGATATACTGACGAGCAGAAGGCGCACAATGTAGCCTCAAAAGCAACGATTGTTAAATGGAAGCCGTCGACGAAAGAGAAGAATTCCTTGTTTTCCTAGGCGTCCTGTATCACATGGGAACAATTCCATTGAACAGGATAGCTGACTTTTGGAGCAGGGACTTCATATTTAACTTTCCCTGCTTTCGGGGATGCATGCGCCATGACAGGTTCTCGAGTATTTTGAAATTTTTGCGATTTGCCGAAAACCCAGAACCTGGTCAGCCTCAGACAAATGACTGACTATATAAAATTTGCCCCCCAATCGACTTCTTTCATGACTCCATAACTAATGCCGTGACTCCGACACAAAAACTCTGCAACGATGAGTCTATGCTTCTCTGGAGGGGGCGACTTGTTTTTCGAATGTTTTTGAAGGGGAAGAAACATAAATAGGGAATCGAAATTTATGTGCTAACGGAACATTCCGGTTTAGTTTTCAGATTTAACGTTTACACAGGATCTATAGATGCTGATGTAGGAGGCCGAGGCCACGTTGACACTGCTGTAAATAATCTGAGGGCCACCTTGATGCTGGCCATACATTATATATGGATGACTACAAAACAGCATCAATTTGACTGTGGATGACTACAAAACAGCGGGATATTTGCTAATTAGTTTCATTGGAAGCTCATCAACAAAGTGTTCCCGAATATGATTGATCACCACAAAAATCACAAATGGTTGATTGAGCGAGAAATTTTGACGGCCTAGCACGAAGATGTGGATGACTAAAAAAGGTAAATCAGGATCAAATACTCTGCATGAATTCAAATCTTTTAACTGTTAAATAAAGACGAAGTCACCAACTACCAATCTGAATATTTAAAGTCCTTGGACATAACTAGCTTACCGCGGCACGATTTACAGCTTAAGGTAGGCTCTGTGTTCATGATCATTCGAAACCTAAACTAACAAAAACTATCAAACGGAACGCGTTTGGTGATTTAAAAAAAACTGATAATGAATGTGATTCACGGGACTATACTCAAAGGAAAATTCAAAGATGAGAAAGTACTCATTCCGAAGATTCCATGATCCCAACTTTATGCGCCCAAAGTTTTTCATTTTGGTCGTAAATTGTCATAAAGTATGTCACCATTTGGGTAACTATTCATAACGAGACTCAGATATAGACAGAGAAATTTATTTTCATCTCTTTAGTTAGCGAGAAAAACATTGTTTTTAAATTTTTAATACTATTTGTTTTTTAATCTTTATTTCTGGATGCTAAGAATAGTTAAGAGAGTTTATGGTGGCTAACAATCAGTCATAATGAGTTTTTGCCTGCCATCAAAGGTGGCAACCTTCCATTGCAGACATTAAAACAGAAGAAGATTTATCAATTTGGCACAAAGGACCCTTAAGTCCATCGGCCAACACAGCTATCGCAACTAAATTCCAATCTAACATTGTGTAATGATTATTTTAATAACATAAGGCATGATTTTTTCATATGTTATCATTGCATTTGTTTTGATGTGTGTTTATGGGGTACTATTGTGACATCCCCCCAGATCAAATTCTGGATCTGGCCTAGGTTGCTCATGATCCGACAAATTTCTTCAAGGTGTTCCTGAACCAATGAATACAGCAGTCCCAAGGCCTCATCAGGATTGGATATTATATTCAATGGCTACGAAATCAAGACATGGATAGGAAAGTTCCAACAATGTTGCAGAAGAATTTAGTGATATGGATATTCTGATAGTGGTGAATACATACAATTAAGTTAACAAAAATGATCTCACTTGGCCTGCATCAATTGAATTAAACAAGGAAGAATATTAAAAAGCAATCAACCTCTTATCAATTTCAATCAGAGAGAACAATCAGAACACAGTTTTATAGTGAAATAATGGTTCACAAGAGAATTATTCTGATAGCTGCAGCTAAAAGATTCAGAACAAATTGTAAGTAATGTGATATATAAGGAAACTATTAAAAGAAAACAGATTTAACAGGAAATGGGTGAGTGAAACTTAAATTAACATAACTAGTATTAATGTTACTTACCACATTCCTCTGAATTTCATAACTTTCCTGAATGTAGTTCCCACCAAAAATTTTAAGTAATCGACCCAGGAAAAAAAAAGAATCACTTGCACTTCAATATATTCCCCCATACTTTTATCCTGGGAGATATTGAGGACAGAGTGGGGACACTACTTTAATTAATTAATTACAGTATTAAATTAATTAAAGTATTACTAATTAATTAAAAGAAGAAATTAATTAATTAATTTTTGAGCTAAAACCAAAGAGAATTTAAGTAAGAACTTTCAGCTTTTCTAATTCAGTTTTTGCCTTGGAAATTCACTAATAATTGGGTCCCTTGAATTACACTAACAAGGCATTACTGTAGTCACAAAAAATTACCCACCTTCAAAAATGGAAAAGGAGGCGAAATTGGGTCACAGCCTAGCAAGAGTGCAGAAATTATTTATGAAACGATTCATTAAAGTCTAATACGCAGCATTAAAAGGTCCAAAAAATTTCAACTTGATCAGATATTAACAAAAATGAACCCTACATTGCTGTCTTCACTGGCATTGCATCTCACTTCATAAAGGAGGAAATGCGATGGAAAAATAATGCATTTATTGCATATACTGAGGGACCCTAAGCACTTCATACATCATAAATCCAGGATTTCTCTACCAAGGCACTGGAAGTGAAAAATATAACATATACTAATAACACTACTTACTTGACACGCATTTTTCACGTTAAAATTTGATTGCATTAAAAATAATGTGATGTTCTTCTTAGTTTTTGGAATTCTAGGCAATACATTGTCCATTGCCTTGATGCTTTCCATTAAATGTGGTGGAGTATGCAATTTCTGCAAAGCTGTTTTGTTAATTCGCTTCCTTTCCTCAACATCACGAAAAATATTTTTCCACCTTTTAAAAGCCAACAAACACCTCACATATAGCATCTCATGCATTGGGTAGGTGCTTAAGTTGTTTAGAAGTTTCCTGAATAAAAAGAGATACATATTGCAGTTGATTGAAACACACAAAGAAGTCACACAAAGTTTAGTTTGAGCACCAATACTTAATAGTATTCTAAACAACAATGACATAGCACTATCTGTTTATGTAATTATTTTCTGTTCAAGAACACGAGAAGAGGTAAAGAATATCAAAAGATCATCACCACAATTGAAACATTCAAGAAATTTTAATGATACTTATATTATTTTCTTATGTGCACTCGGTACCACGGCCAAGTCTTTTCTCTACACAACGAAGATCACAGAAATATTTTTAGGCTCAGTAAATTATCTGTGAGACAAAAAAAAAGCTACTTAGAAGTTAGCAATGCTTAACTCCAGCTGGTGTGCCTAACATGAGGTAAATCCATCACCAACTCTGCATTTTGCATGCTATAATTTTACGCTGTACCTATACTTTGGCCCCTCTATCAATACCCAAAAATGTCAAAATAGCTTAGAGCTTCAAAATCGGTTTTTTTTGTAATAGTACTCACCACAACAAAGGGTGGCAAACTTCACGGTAATTCTTGGTGATAAATTTTGTCATAAGAATGGCATCAAGCATATGATCCTCTGAGTTATCTGAAATAAAGACATAATTTGCAGAAATGATGAAATACAAATAGAGAATAAAAAAAAAAACTTCCATGCATTCCTAGCTTATAAAACTAATGATTTATCATAACCATAAATAATGCCATACACATGATTAGCTATTCATGTATTCACTAAAAAACTAAGTATTTACTCAAGAAGCCTGGTATTGCGAGTACCACATACAGTAAGTATGACATGATAAGAGAGAGGTAACATACCACCAAAAGACCCATGATTATTCCAGTATTCCATACAGTATCAAGTATTTTACCAGTTAATGAAGGTTTAAACAATGTGCCGTGATTGGTTATGTCGCTTCAAAGACGGTCATTTCAATGTTGACGACCGTCCACGTGAAGGAAGACCAAAAACCTTTGAAGACATTGAAATGGTGGCATTGCTCCATGAAGATCCATGTCAAATTCAAGAAGGAGGCATTCATGAATAAGAATGAGCTGATGAGGGGATTGCTTGGAAGGATTATAAAGAGAAGGCTAGTGATGAGACTGATGTGGAGTGCACTTAATCTTGCGGAAAAATGGCCACTTAAAGAGGGAGGCGAGAAAAGACTGGGCAGCAGCAGGCGAGATAAGGGGGGACGGCACAAGTGTGAAAAGAAGAGGCGGAGGGGAAGGAAAATGCTCCCTCCATCTTTCAAGCAACAAGGCTACGAACGCTACGTCAAGGGTGAACACATAATATCTTGATATTTTGTGACGTCGTTGCCTTCAAAGTGAAGCAGGGCCTGCTAACAAGGAGAGACCACGTACCTAGCTCCACCTTTTTCAATGTCATGTTTTTTATGGCATTTGGAATGGCGAACACATCACTGAACTGGTAGTGGTTCCATTGAGTGGGCCTAGGTTTTGCTGTAATTAATTAATTTTCATGGGGTACTTTCTTATGCGGCTTAAATCATTGATTTGAAATAACAGACTTTTATTTCTGACTATTTATTTAATGAAATAATATAAGCTTAATTGCAAGTAAACTCCTTTTTCAGCAATGTGAATTACAATAGTGTTTGAGTGACAAGGTAATTTTTATCCTTTTTGTGTGCTTCTTAATAACATTTTTATGCATGCCGCTGCTCACCTCCAGCTTTAGTTATAAGTGGTCTCGGAAAAAGCTGTTTTCATTTTTTATTTGAAAATTGATCAGTATAAGCTACACAAAACATTAAAGTTCGGGGGAACACTAACCCTTTCTTGTTTAGTATTCTTGCTGTAATTGAAATTACATCAAAACAGGGGAAAAAATGAAGAAATCAAGGAAAGAAAAAATTGAGGAGACCGGGTTGCAAACGCAGGTCTCCACGTTAACCTGACGACGCTGACCACTAGACCAACACAACTCTTGACTTGTGCGCTGTAATTTTACGAAATTATAAGGCATCTTGAAAGTACCGCATTAATATTAATTAATTACAGCCTAACTAAAGCCCATTCAATGGAACTACTACCAGTTCAATGATGTGTTTGCCATTCCGACTGCCATAAAATATACGACATTGAAAAAGGCGGAGCAAGATATGTGGCTCTCCTTGTAAGTGATATAGGCCGCTCACGTTTCCAGTCCATCTCGTCTTGTGTGAGTGTGCTCATGCTATGCTTGTTTATTTTAAATTATACTTTTTGGACAACGCTGAATATTGGTATAATCTTGTTGTAACTAGGAAGTTTGGTGTCAATCAATTAGAGCTTAAAAAACTTAAGTACTCTCAGAAATTGGTTGCATTTGATCTAATACTTTTTGAATTTCTTGTATGTCATCCAATAACCCAAAGCTATCAAGACACCTTTGAGCACAGTAGGTGACTCACCTAACATTTGGCCTCCAGAAACAGAGGATTGAAGCAGGTAGGCTTATAAAGGTCAGTTGGTGAGATGGGGTAGGGATGAAACACGTTTCCATTGCTCTTGTGTAACTTGATATTTTCCTTTGAAGGTAATGATTTATTGTGTGTGTGGTCTTGGAAAGGAAAAAAAAAATGCCTGAGGCATGGGCTGATGACGGGCCAAGGTTGGTTTTGTGAAATCTGCAACGTAGTTACTTTTGATGTAGTTATTATCATATGGCGGTGAGATTCCCCCAGTGGTTGTTTAATCTCTTGGAAGAGTCAAACTGTGTACTTGTCATGTGCAACAAAAATTAGTGCACCCACCCCCAAAGACAAAATTCACTATGAACTAAATGAATAACGAGTTCATAACGAGTCTTGCTCATGTTGAAAAACAATATTGGCAAGCCTAGCTGTTCATTGAAAGCATTAATGCAACAGCATCCTAAGAGCCATAAAAAATAGACACTTTTAGTTGCCAGCCATATTGGAGCATGCCTGCACTCTGGGACATGATGTGAAATTTGACTATGCCAGAATCATAGAGAAAGATGGTATATATTATCTCAAACTTGTCTGTGAATCGATTGAGATAGCCCTGACAGCTGGCATCTTCCACCTGAAGACAATGGCAGTAAGGCTGGTGATATAGTTGGCTTTTACTATACAGCAAGCGATGTGGTAGTAACAAAAAAATTGAGAATTTGGAATCCATGTCCAATAAAAATTCTGTTTCCAAAAATAAAGATCGGCAAATATTTAAAAACTCACCCAGAAATATATACAGGGACGAGGTTAACCTTGATGCCACCTTTTTATGACTCTCTTTACCCCGCCTGAAAAGAGAGAGTATCCACTTTTAACACATACGCATCAAACAATCTTAATAGGTAAAACTATAAACAATACAGTAACTTTAACTAACATCTATCAACTAAAAAAGCAAAGTACAATGATGGGAAAGCAAGCATATGAGCTTAAACTCAATTTGTCTTCAGATTATATTATCTTTACTGATCCTCATTAGGGCCGTTTTACACCATGAATTTTCATTCGAATGAATTGCAAATAACCATCACCCACCATGTAAAATGGAAATTTCCGTTATTCAAATTCATGTTAGAGCATATTAACATGTTCTAATTTGCTTTGCATAATTTCCCAAAGATCTTTTGAGAGCATTTCTATCCCTGCAGACTTATTTTTGATTATGGAAATTAGGAGGAAGCAAACACTGAGATAACATTGAGCCAACTTTATGGTAGAAAGGAGACGGATGCTAAGGTGTACCCCTTCGGAAATAGAGCAGGCCCCTTCCTTTTTTTCTTTTCTAGGAATGACCTTTGTTCAACTGCTTTGTGGAGGCTGTGCACCCGATGGGACCCCAAACATAAAAACTCTTATTCGACTGGCCTTCACCCTTGCAGAGCCTTTGATCTATGCTAATTTCCAGTATATTTTATGCAAGGGTTGAGGAGCTGGGCACTTCAGTGTCAATGAGGAACTTTAAATATTTCGTCTCCAAAGAGTAGGATTTTTATGAGCGAGAAACATCTTCCAGTTCTTCCCCAAATTATGTTTTCACTTACTTTCTAATTTACTAAATCAAAACCGTAAAGACTTCTGATAGCCATTCCAGAGGCTTTAAAAAATCTGCATGTGGTCGGAAAAAATGTTATAATCATTATGCATTATTGATAGTCACACCAGTTTGCATCGTTTCTGCACCGGAAATTTGCTGAAATCATTCACCGTGTAAAGTGGGTGTTTCAATCGATCACGCGAATGATTTCATTCGCAAGATCATTCAAATGAAAATTCACCATGTAAAGCGGCCTTATGGAATATAGTATACAATGTCATCACGGGAGCTCATAGAAGTTCACAAAACAAAGGAAAAATAGAGCAAATAATAATAGCTTTGAAAAACTACAGTTGTTTCTTCATTATGTTGTCAGCACAGGCTCTTATGGAGATTCATTTGCCATTAACATCATCTTAAGGTATGCATATTTCAGTATAATCAACAATAGTTTATTCATCTTAACTCATGAAATTGGGTTAGATCATTTCCCATTAATATCATCAATAAATTATGTACTCACAGTTAGACAAGCACAGTCCAAATTTTAATAGTATTTCATCACTAAAGTGAAAATATATAACCATAGGTAGAAGTAGATAATTCAAGAATTTAATGTAAGCCATTTTTCTACTTACAAAGATGCTTTGATTTCCATGTCCATGAACATAGACACTAAGGCTGTCATTTTTTCTAGGTAGAATGAATGCTCCAGGGTCTGAAAAAGACATAAAAGAAAGTAACAACAGGGTATGTAACTACATGAACATTAATCCATTCCATTCGAAACAAATCCACATCCAGGCTGTTTAAACCTCTGACTAATACATAAACAGCATAAACTCATGCAGCACGCACCTCACTTTTTTTCTATTTAAAAAAGTATATTATAAGGATACACTGATTCCTAGCCATTTAGAAGGACTTAAATCCACTACGGTCTTCCTTGCAAGCACAGGTTTATTTCATAGGCAAAAAAAGGGTCATTTTTAAGAGTTCCTTTATTGGTTTACATTACAAGACACTAATGAAGGCTCCACATTTTCACCGAGCCTTTCACTATCCCAAAATCTTTTTTACGCACTAAAATTAAATATAAAATACCAAGGACTAAAGACATACCTCCTTAATTTCCTGATAGAACAGGTGAAAGAAAATCAAGGTATCATTCATGCTTTTCTTCAGTTTGGCAGCACGGTTTGGCTTTGTATAGCAATCCTTAACATTAGGCGTCACATTCCTGAAAAAATATAAAATTAATCAATATAAAATGTAAAACATTATAATTCATACAAAAATAATTTAGTATCCAAGTTTAATGACTACAAAAAACCCCTTGCAATCAAATTAATTTCAACAACACTCGTTCTTGATAATCACAGTCACCACCACTGTGCTCAACAATGTAACCAAAGAACAACCCAAAAATCCTATTAGCACATGAAGGCTGCAATTGTACAGTGCTTTTTGTTGTAAACTTAATAGCATCGAACCACCAAATATAATTAATCATAGACTTATCTACCTATGTTCACATTCAGTGAACAGTCATCAATCCTAAGAATGGTTTGAACAGCTCTCCATTCTACGAGGTGAGTTCAATAAGTAATGCAACATATTTTTTTTTCACCTCCAATTTTGGTTGAAAAAACTTGGCATTTCTTGTGGTACATTTTCAAATATTTCCCCTTTGTCTCATAAAAGTTCCATTGAGTTCTCTACATGCTCTACGGAGCTGTTAAAATGGCGTCTGTGACAGAGGTGCATTCCAAAAACCAGCAGTGATTGAGTTTCTTTTGGTGGAAAACCAGGGTATCTCAGATATTCATAGGCGCTTGCAGCATGTCTTCAGTGATCTGGTCGCGGCAAAAGCACCATAAGTCGTTGGGCAACGCATTTTTCATCAACGCCGCTACAGGGATGATGTTGAATGGATATTATGTTGAAAAATTGTGTTGTGTAGCTAAAAGATTGGGGAATAAAAAATAGGCTGAATTAAACAACCCCTTTTTCCGGAGCGGGGGAGGGGGAGAGAGGGTGGGGAAGTATTGCATTACCTACTGAACTCTCCTCAAATTATCCTTTTGTCCAATTGCACTCTAAATCAGGAATTCCCTGATCCTGCCAACACCCCAAATCCAGCAAATAGAAGGGATTACACTGCCAAATATTATGTTTCATTTGTGATGCAATGGATGTAATGAAGGCTCTCAACAAATTTAACCATTGAGCACTCGATAATTTTGCCTCTAGAGCAGTTTGAGGTTTCAACTTGAATTCTGGACCAAAAACGCATTTCTCCAGCGATGCCATGTTGATGACGTTTGAACCTCATGATATCTGCATTACTTGCATTGACTCACTTTGCATTGACTTTCAACATTACTCCCACGTGAATACATCTCAGAGAAAAAATGAATGAAGCTTAAACAGACATAATTAATAATGAAGTATTTTGGCAAACTTAGTACTCCTGGTAGGTAGAATACAAAAATCACAAATAAAAATCAAAAAATCTAACAAGAAAAAATAAGATGCACACATATATACATATATATTCATCGGAAGTGACTTATTTTTTCTGTGCCTGGCTTAATACGATCGACTCTCGCTAATATGCACAATGTTATAACGAAGTTCTCGTTTAATGAAGCAAATTGTTGGCCCCGACAAAAAGACTTATCCAATCTATAGTAAAAGAAACGTTATCACAAAACTTTCGTTATTATGAAATTACAAACCTCAGTTCCAGTTCAGTCAGGGGCTATATAAAGAGAACTTTATAAGAAGTTCCACGAATAAGCAAAACACTCACAGCATTTTTCAAGGTGGACATTAACTACACTACGTCATTATCATTGCACTACGACTTTACTACTTTGAGTTCTCTTCATGCACTGTGCCCAAGAGCATGAATTATAATTCATACTCCAGTGGGAGATACTTCAGTATCCACGAAACATTATATAATACACTTCATTCCTGTGGAATCATGGTGACCCACCAGTAAATTACAATCAGTATGTCCTCTTCTTACGAACATTCTATTTCTGAACTTCCAGAGATATAAACATACGAAAAATTCAAGCGTGCCATAACTTTCAAATTTGGCACCTTTGAAGTTGGCCAATGCGACAGTGTGGCATTTGGCATGCGATGAACTTGCACTTCGGGCACAGTCTGAACAGTGTCAATTAAATCGGTTGTGAAATCAGTAACTGTTCAGCATTTTGCCCCTTCTTCCTTTCCACGGACAGCGCATTTTATTTGGCTCCATCCACATCACATGCACAGCTAGATCAGTTCGTCAGAATCGTGATTATGCAACATTTTACTGCAGTGTTGTATTGTGCAAGATAACCACACTTTTCAATTACTTACATAGATTTATCAACTTACAAACAAGGCCTCTGATCAAATCTTGTTCGTTTGTCGAGGACTTACTGCATTCGGGAGGATTCAACCTTCAATTGCATCGCAGCAGCCAAGGAGTTTCACATGGATGCACTTCCTTCTTTTTTGGAAGGGAGGTGTGTTTCATCATCATCATTAGTCAACAATCCTAAGATTGGTTTGAGACAGCTCTCCATTTCTTTCCCCTATCTGCTAACCTTTTAATAGCGAAGCATTTATTCTCTTTTACATCCTTTGTAACCTGTCCTATGTAACTCATTCAGGGCTGTCCCTTGCCCTTCTTCTCTTCCACTTGTGCTTCTACTGTAGTCTTCATCAGGCCATCGTGCCTCAAAATGTGGTCAACTAAGTTGTCCCGTCTTTTGATTAAGGTTTTTAGGAGGCTTCTCTTTTCTCCCACTCTTCTCAGCACTTCCTCGTTACTAACAGTCAATCCATTTTATCTTCATAATTCTTTGGTAGCACCGCATTTCGAATGCTTCCACTCTTGTCTTCTCTGCTGCAGTCAACGTCCAAGCCTCGCTTCCATAGAGAATCATACTCCACTGACTGACTGACTTCTACTGACTATTTTTTCTAGCTTCGTCCATCGTTGGTAATTTGGCTTCCCAAGTAAGAAAACTCTTTCACCTCTTCAAGCTTAAGCTTTCCTCAGTTAATCTTTATCTTAGCCTCCTCTCTTTTGCTGCAAACTAATATCTTAGTGTCCTTTTTGCTGATTTTCACTTGATATCTGGCCATTTTCCTTTCCATATTTGTCATTAGTCTTCTTCAAATCCTCCTCTGACTCGACTATCACTGCTAGGTTTATCTTCTGTTGAGTACATATCGCAGATAGTTTTATACAGTCGAGTTAAGACCTTATCTCCTGCATTTTTTATTAGCTCTGCTGGAATGTCATCCATTCCTGGGGCCTTATTCTTTTGCAGGTATCTCACAGCAGCATCAAATTCCGATCTTAAGATGCTCGCTCCAATGTCATCCTTTTCAGCTTCACTTTCCTCTTCGATAATTTTTGAGCTAAGTTTGCTTCCATAGTATAATTCCTCCAGGTATTCCTTCCATATCTCTGCTTGGTCTTCGTTTTCAATTACAGTGGAACCTCGATCTTTCGTTTTTCAGGGGGATGGACGAAAAAAACAATGAATGCGGGAAAACGATCAATGCTGGAATGTTTGGCTAGGTTGCCCAGGAAACAGGATATATTTTTTCCTTGTACATAATTATGATTTTCGGTATCGGATTCAAACAAGATTTTAGCTAATTACAGGAATACTAGTACTTTATGACACCAGATGAGCAGATGAATGCCGATTGTTAGTAGGGAGAAACAAAACATCCTGAGAAGAAATCCCTCCATCAGTAACTCTGACAAGTGTGACTTATAGTGTAACTCGTAAATTGATAACTGATAATAACCTGATATCCCGTTTTTGGAAAAATAATGCCGCATCAACTACCGAGAAGCTCAGTTACGAGGATACAATGAGTCCTCGTTCTACGTCACCCTGTTTATAGTCACAAAAATTTTGAGATCGCCATTCGTTTATTGAATCTTCGCTTCGCGATAACGTCAAGTCTTTTAAATTTCGCGCGAGAATAAAGGCGAAGTGGCAGGCGTTGTAGGTTGTTCGTTTCGTGGGCGGTAATACAGTCAGTCTATACAAAGTGTAAAACGGTGTGTAAATTGTTAATTGCAATTACAGTTTTAGCAAATTTTAGCATCGGAGACATTTCCACGAAAATGTCCAAGAGAGCAATGTTCACAATAACTTTGGTTCCTGTTACTGCGATGATGTTTCAGCGATGATGATGCCCAGGCGACACCCACCCGCCTCAATTCGCAATTAAAACCATCTCTTCCATTTCATAATCCCAGTTTGCACGTCCTCGTTCATTTCCGCCATTTTGGATTTCGCTCCTGACCGGTCCGAAAAGAAATTCTCGTAGCGAAGTAGACGGTGCTCCGGAGCGCCATCTGTAGCGTCTGGTAGCGGAAGTAGCATTCATTGGACCGCACCCCATAGCAAAGCCGAAAAGCAAATGCGGGAAGATACAGAAATGGAGAAGGATTTACGTCACTGTTGCTATTGTCTTCGATGAAAACAGGAACTCGTATTTATGCCATAGTTTGGCATTCCCATGGTAAAAATGCCCCAGATATGATACGCTAAAATTTTTTCGCATAGGAATTGTGAGGTCTAGGAGCTGATATTCACTTTTTACATTGTTATTTATGGCATATTATGCTTCAATTAACGTCATTTCGTTTATCGTCAAATTTTTCAGGAACGGTAAGTGACGTTAAATGAGGACTCACTGCATCAAGTTTCGCCATAAATCACCATCATATTTTCCAACTATTTCCTTGCTTAAAATGCTTAAAAAAAAACGTTAGAAATACGTCATGTTTGGTATCGTTCTTTTATGAATTACGTGCAAATTACTAACATTTCAATCTAATAAAAGTATAATAGCAATAGCTGAAATTCAATGCTATACATCTTTTGGGCTTATACATGTGATTCATGCAGCAGTTGACCCCCACAAATTGGGAACTTTGAAGTAGGTAAGCTGAAAAAGTTCAGTGGGCATGAAAAGGGGAAGTGTGAAACACATTTCTACTGTTCTCATGTAACTTGACATTTTTTTTCGAACCTAAGGTCTTCGTAATATGATTCCTGCGCGAGCTGTTGTTTGCTTATGGAAAAGAGGAAAGCGTCAGAGGGGGGGAGGTGAGTGCTGAGTGGAGAGGGATATCAGATCTTGGGAAATGCACAAATGTTACTTTCCCACTGCACTGAGCTTCTCCCTATGGTAGTTACATCTCCTGGGGAAGATTCAAACTATGCGCCTATCGTTATTAGCCATAAATGACACATTGCATATATTTTGTCTCAATTTCGTCAAACGATGGATGTGGGAAAATTATACGTCGGGACCACGACCTTCTAACGATCAATGCGGGAAAACGATACTTCGAGGAACAATAGACACAGGAAAAAATTACATTGTCTATATTGAACTTTATTTGGGACCAGGAACTGCGAATGATGAATGTGGGAAAACGATCAATGCAGGAACGATAGATAGTGGTTCCACTGTAGAATATTTCCATTCTTGTCCCTTATGTTATTGCATCTTGTGCTTCGTTCCTTGAAATGGTCACTCACTCTATAGGCTGTTTCCCTTGCACGCTGTTATTTTGGATGTCCTCGCATATATTCCTCATCCACGCTTCTCTGGCTTTCCTCGCTTTGAGGCAAATCTCATTCCTTATTCTCTTGTAGCAAGCTGGTCCTTCCTCAGTATGTGTATTCTTTTACTTTCTCCGTTCTTCAATGAGGTCAAGAACTTCATCCGTGATCCATGGCTTTTTCTTAACACATTTTCTTCTCCCTAGAACTTCTCAAGTGGCCTTCTGAAATCCACTTTTGATATTTGTCCAGCTATTCTCCACTGATTTTTCAGTCAGATCTAATCCTATCTTGCTCTCCAATACCTCTTGAGAGGCCTGTAAATTTTTTGGCTCCCTTAGTTTCTCTAATTGCCATGTGATCTTCACTGATTTCTTCAATTTCTTGAATTCCGGATGGCATTCCATCATCACTAGTTTATGATCACTGTCGATATCTGCCCCCAGGTAGCTTTTACAGTCCTTTATCTGGTTTCTAAACCTCTGCTTCACTAAAATACAGTCTAGTTGAAATCTTCTTTTGTCTCCTTGCATTTTCCATGTATATCTTCTTCGCAAAGGATTCTTAAAAAGCGTGCTGGCAACCACTAATTTGTGTTCTGTGCAGAATTCCAGGAGCCTTTCTCCTCTTTGTTTTCCTAATGCACATTTTACAGTTATTTTTCAATCCTGACCTTTGCCGATGACAGCGTTAGATTCACCTAAAAGAACAAGGTTTCATCAACCCTTACCTGTTTGAATACTTCCCTGATATCATTGTAGATGTCTTCAACTTCCTCCTCCTCGTAGTCTGTCCTACACATGTAAACCTGTACCACTACGGTGTCTACCAGCTTAGTCTCTAACTCCACCATGACTATCCTGTCATTGTACTGAGGGAAGCTTTTCACATGCATTCCGGCAATCATTCTGAGCATAATCCCAACCCCAACATTACCATTTAGAGATCCTGTGTGTATAATCCTATAGCTTCCACTCCAAAGGTCTCCCGCCTCAGGCCACTTCATTTCACTGATTCCTAGCACGTCAATATTCAATCATTTCATTTCCACCTTAAGGTTTTCCAGCTTACCACAAGTCCTAAGTGATGTCACGTTCCTGGTACCTATCCTCATAACTTAATCACAATTGACCGATGTACCCTCTCTGGTAGTCCCCGCTATGAGATCTGAATGGGGGACTAGTTTACCTCCCGAAATTTTTACCTGAGAGAAGACCATCATGTCAGATAATTTAAAGTTGTAGTACCTGCGACTCCTCGGGATAATAATGTAGTTTCCCCTTGCCTTCCACATCACAGTAATGGTGCCGTTAAAGTAAATGTTACCATGCCTGAAGTAAAATGAGTGTCACTGTACTGACCACCGTGGTCTCCACCTTCACTCATATGAAGAAGAGCTTCTGCCCTCTCCCCCGGGTGACGTGAGGCATAATTGTTGGCGGCCTCCCATCACCAAGTCACGGTATCTTCACAGGTTTAATGTATCATTTAGATGGTCTATCTTACCCAGGGATAGACCCATACCACCTTTGAATGCTGCTGCTTTTTGCCCACGACTGCTTCTTCGACGAGAGAACTCGCTTATATCGCAGCTAACCTCTATATCTAGAGTTTGACCCACCATCCACACCCCACGGTGTGGATGCACGGAACGAGTCTTGTTTGTATGTCAAAGACTTACTGCATATGTACATGATTTAATCGCATATATCATACTCTGAAGCTATTCCGCAGAGCGAGTATGAGTATGGGAGATTGAGGAGACAAGGAATTTGAAGCAACTGAAATATTACTATCAAATTCTCAGTTAAATTGGCATCGGGAGCACCGCCATGAATGCATTTGGAATATAATATGAAATAGCAGGGAATCAGCAACTTACTTCGTTTTTTGAATTTTATCATGGTTTTCCTGTTCCTTCCATTACCCAAAAACCAATGCCCAAAATCAATTGATATAGTGACTTTGTATCCCTGCCACTCAAGGAACTCTAATCATAAACATGCAGCACAGTACTTACTCAAGGTACACATTCAGAAGGTTCTCGAGATGCCTTATGTTCCTGCTGCCCACTGCTGCTTGGCAAAGATTACAAAATCCATTCATCCATGGGAATGGATCTTGCAATTTCTGGTCTTTCATTTTTGCAGAATCACAAAAACGGCTCACTAGTGCTGATACACCTAGGGAAAAGAAGAGTAATAATGATAACTAAATAGTTTTAACATAGAAAAAATTAAAATATATATTTACAATAATTACCAACAGTAAGGAATGGCGATGTTTGAACAATCTAGCCATATCATTGACAACATCCTACCACAAAGATGTCTTACATTGGTAAAAACTTGAAAAATAAAAAAAAACTCTGTAACTGGATTCAGACCATTATTTTCAAAAGTAAAAGGAGATATTAAAGATAAACAAAAGAGGGGAAGGCATACACTCCATTTGTCTTTCAAGCAAGAGGCTGTGATGGGGGAGCAAAGGACAAACATGGGCGATCTTGCATGTGATGTCGTTGCCTTCAAAGCGAAGGCAGGCTAGCTATGCAGCTTTGTGATGTATACAGTTTGCGTTTCAAGTCTGTCTCGTCCTGCTTGAGTGAGCTCATGCTGCCATAGTTTCTTTGAAAATTGTGCTTTTAGGACTAAGTTGAATATTAGTATAGCCTTGCTGTAACTAAAATGTTTGGTGTCAATGAATTAGAACTTTAAAACTTAAATACTCTTAGAAATGAGTTGTATTTGGTCTCATTCTTTTTCTCTTTGACCTCGAGCGTGTCATCTAATCTGCCGAAATCTATTTAGACATCTTTGGACCCACAAGGTGACCAACAAAGCATTTGGCCTCCTGAAATGAGGAGAATTGAAGCTGGTAGGCCAAAAAAGGTCAGTTGGTGAGACGGGGTAGGGATGAAACACCTTTCCATTGGGGATGGTCGGATCAGATACATCGGATCCAAATATCCGCAGATATTGCCCTTCACCGGATACATCCTATCCAAAGACGTGGAAGACATTGGATATGAATCCGAAATTTTAAATTAAAGCTTCAGTGAACGCAACGCCCATAAGAGTGGAAAGAGTTCTGATTTACAGTGTCCTACTCATGAACCATTCCGTTTATAAGCTTTTGTACGGGTTATGTAACAATTAAAACCGTGGAAAACAAAAAGGCAAAATATGACTGACACATAGTGTGAATCTTTTCAAGAGATTGAACAAGTCAGCACTGTAGGATAATAACCACATCAATAATAACTACGTTGCAGATTTAACAAAACCATTAGCCCCCACCCTCGGCCCATGCCTCCTGACATTTTTTGTTCCCTCTCCAAACCCAAACAGATCATAAATCATTAGCTTAGAAGAGAAATATCAAGTTACATGCGAATGGAAATGTAACTCGTCCCTCCCCAGTCTCACTGACAGATCTTTTTTAGTTTTAAGGTAAATGTACCAATGCTTGACCCTGAACAAGTGGCAAACTCCCATTCCCTTAGTTAGTACGAGGGTCATCCAGAAAATAAGTTCCGTTTTGGTGTGTAGATCGCTAGAGGCACTTTTTGACAAATGTGGCTACATTGTACAAAAGAAGGGAATCTTCTGAATAGAATGAGAGGAAGATAGGCTCAGTAGCCTTGAAAACAGAGTCACAGCAACTCGTTGAAATGGAGTCCTCGACGTCGCGTCCCGCCACCTCGGTGCCTGTTCCGTCTCGAGTTGTTGTGCGCGGAGTGATTCAATTTCTTCATGCCCGTGGTTCCAAATCGGTTGAAATCACATTTGATCACAGCTACTCGCTTTTTATACAAACTATGAACAATTCTACGATCATAGTAAAGCACTCCAATTTATTTCAGAATTCTAAGCATTGAATTCCTTTCCACATCAAATGCCTTCTCTAAACTGACAAAGGCTATGAAAGTCAATTTGTTCTTCTCCATTTTCTTCTCTATGAGTAGCCTAAGATCCAAAATTGCTTCTCTTCTGCCCTTGCTTTTCTTAAATCTGAACTGGTCCTCATCCTGTATAATAATATGGTAGGAATATTTCCATTAATTAATGGAAATCTACATAATGAATGAAACACTTGGGATGTTGTGACATCAATCTGAGGGCATCTTATGCAAAATCATCCATGACAAAGTTTGCAACAATCTCATAGCTACTCCATCAGTTTTCTACTAAAATTCTCATTAAAACAGGAAAAAGATGGAAATAAAAACATGGGTAAAAAATGTTATGGTGCCAGGTTCAAATGTCTTCCTTAGGATTTTGGGTGTCTGAATGAGGAATCCGATTAAAAAGTAATACAACGTCAATGCTGATTATGATATATCTACCAGAGTCCATTTCCATACAATGCAGTTCCTCCCACTTTCAACCAGTAGATGAAAGGATGGCTTAAGAACGTACAGCTGTACAAGTCAACCAACATGAATGAAGAATCTGGATACTGACAGTTGAAAATCTCAAAAATGTCTAATAGAGATGAATTAGCAGTCCATTTGAATTAAAACAACATATTAAAGGATAAAAACTATTACTTTTACATGAAAAGTAGAAAATATATCAACAAAACATTGGCTGGCTGGCATAACATTGACTTGGAACTGAACACCAGCTTAAAAATTAATCCTGGCCATACCACATTCCATTGACAGAATAATCTTAGGTCTTGAAAGGGGATAGATGGGAACCAAACTAATGTATTAACTACAACATTCCTGAATAAGACCTTGAAAGAGTGCTTTACCACTTACTTCAACAGCAGTACTGGATTATGAACACAATTAAACACACAAAAGGTGAATCTCGCACTGGTGATCAACACGAATCCAGCATCAAAGGAAGCATGAATGAACACTGATAAACATGTAAGCGTACTTCAGCAACTACACAGTCGCTTCCCAAAAAGCTTTTCCTCCACAACACCAATGCAGTTTAATGTTTCCCACTAACTTATTTGCTCATGGTTTTATAGGCCAAATACTGGGCCTATTCATTGGAGACCTACATTTATCACTTCTCAAGAAAGTTTTCCTAATGATACATCCAATAAAATGCAGACTGGCACCAAAAATATCAACATTCCATGTACATTAACAACTAAAAATAAAAAAATGAAACCTCATACAATTGAAAAGTTTGAGTTTCTTTGCACGCTGAAATTAACAACACAATCCATTAATAGAGATGAGTTTACAGCTTCAATTTACCATTAGACAAAATTAACAAGTTCATAGAGTGCCGCAGTTCACACCTGAGAGCAGCAGGAAACTAATTATGTAAATGTATTAAAAGCCCATAATAATGGGATGTAACGACTCATGGCACCAAGATAGTATAATAAATACATCAATTCATCAAACATTTGAAAATTTACGAGGAAGAAACTCTATGAAACAGCAAACGTGCGAATTAAAACGGAATATTCAGTTCTAGTACCCGATAGATGGAAAGACCTACCATTGGCCTCCTATGACGAACGTCAACAAAAGCAATGTTTACATCAAGTCGGCGTAAAATAGATAAATAAGCGGATATATTCCACTTTAGTACAGAAATATGGTTTAAAATACCGAAAAACAAAGAAAATCATCGTGTAAAAACAATCTGATGAAAGGTTCATATTTGGATCACCTGCAAGATCGGATACGTACGCTGGGGGTGAACGACATTAGCTGGGATACCGTTTACAAAATGCTACGGGTGATACGTAAACATACACTTAAACTTTAATAGTAAAATACCATTTAAACAACAAAAAGTAGACGTAACACCTGACGTTCAACGTTTAGGTCCATCGTTCATAACAGTAATCATACTAACAACGGCCTCTGGGATGTACTTCCATAAGAAATGGTCGAGCAAACAAGGAAGTGAGTAAAATAACACATTCCACCGCCTTCATCCCCATTACCCGTAGGTTAAAATGTCAAGCAGACTCAATAGAAATGATGAAAAGCATTGAAGACTTCTCTTGGATAATGGCTGTACTCACTGGATCTGCTTTCTTCGCCGAGTCGGAAGTCCCCGGAGCTGGACACCCTGGCTTCTTGAGAGTGTGTCATGCTGCCAGTCTAGGAACAGAGCACATATTGTGGATTATTTCCATGAAACTTCATAGCCATCAGCGACAAAAATGTAAAAAACTAATATCCAATTCTGCGTAAGGATGTGTATTTCTTCCACCCATTGCAGGAACATGTCCAAAATGCGCATGCGCACATATACGCATTTCGATATATCGATGATATCGATACTCTAGCCAGTTGATCACCGTATTCAAAAAGTGCATTGACGTTGAGACATTATTAAATTCCCAAATGCATTGCAATTAAAAATAAACTATTTTGATAAGGAATACGAATAAAATACAATTCAAAGCTACTAATGATACAGCCCAAAATGCCACAGGAATTATAGAACTTCTGTCTGAAAAGTTTGCCTGCTTTCCATCACTTCCTAATAAATGGCTAGATTTATGCCATACTCGGCGGTTTTGGTCCAATAATTAGGATCAAAACCGCAGTGATATCAAACAAAAAAATCAGTTTCGGCATTACACACTTAACTACGATAGCCACCTCCATACGAAAACTGGACGTGCAAAAATTCAATTGCCAGAAGCTGCCATATGTTACAAAGTGATGAAATAGGAATATGCTAGACAAAACACTGAAAACTTTGCCCCATGAAAATTAATTTACTCCACACTTGTTCATCCCAGGATTGCAGGGAATCAATCAAATCATAAACAGTAGGGGTATGGACCAAATTTTAACTGGAGGGATGGCAAAAAAAGATTAATTATTGACCTAATTCGAATCACCACACATTTTTTCTTGAACTTAAATTCATATAATACAAAAATACTGCTGACTGTAATATCGCAAAAATAGCCATGTTTATTTAATGTCGCCTCATGGGGGCCAAGTAACATTTGGATGCCACCAGTGACATCATGGCAAAAAGTAGAGGTGGTGGAACGCACTTTCATTAACTTTTTTTAGAGGTGAAATATTAATTTGTGTGTTTTTTAATTACAAGTAATTAATTAAATTTTATTACCAAATTTTTTGCCTAGATTACGAATTTATATTGAAGTTTTATCACAGTTATATTACGAAGTGTTATTTGAATGTTATTCCTTTTTTTAACCAGTGCCGGAACAGCGTTTTGGCACTGACACCCCTGGATGCCACCAATTTTTGTTTCTCGATCAGCAAATTCAAGAAGGGATAGGGAGAACAATAAAAAGATATAATCAACCGGGTTGTCATAATGAAGCCCACCAATGAAAAAGTGATGGATCATCCCAAGATAAAAGGGTAGGGGATAAGGTGATGCAAATGAACAACCAGAGGAGACACTCGCAGCATAACTTAGAGGTCACTATATGGGTTCTTGAATCACACACAGAAAAAACCAGTCAGCTGACACCCAAGGAAAATGTCGTGGAGTCAGTGGACAGGTTATTAAGGACTCCAGTTATAAAGGTCAGAAAAGTCTCCAAGTAAAGATTTCAAAAAGTGAGTACCTTCCACAACATTTCACCTCAGACCGTTGATTTCAATTGTAATGCCATTGTGGTTTAACATGCATGATAAGAAAAACCAGTCAGCTTCCAGACCAGCCAGATAAGAAAAACCAGAAGCATTCTAGCAAAGATGACACATGACTTGAGTCAAAACTAGTTGAGCATGAAAAAATCTAAGTGGAAATATACTTCATTCTTTTTACATTTAATTAACAAGGCCGAGGATGCCGTTGAACACACAAGGAATTATCCACTGCAAGAAAGGAGAGTGATAATCATTGGTTGAAGTGGCATACAACCCAGTGGAGTATGGCACAGCGTGGTAACTATGAAATTATTTTTATTAAGAAGTGTTAAGGGAATCCAACAGACCAGACACTAAGTAGAAATGACTTACAGTATGTTGAGCACTATTGTGATTAATAATTAGCATTAAACCAAATAATACTACATGTACTAGAAATTTTGATGCAAACGCATTTGGTCCAAAAATTTGTATATAACGGGATGGGGCTCCCACCATGCATTTCATTTGGACCAAAAATTGGAAAACAAACAAAAGACGATAGTAAAGTAAACAACTGTGGAAGGTTGTGAAGTGGAGGTTTCTGTCTTATTTTGCAGTCGAAATTGTATTAGCAGGCCTCTTGAATATCAAAGAGGCGAAAAAAAGAAAACAGAGAGAGAATTGGACTTGGCCAAAAAGAGGAGATGAAAGCATTGGAGTAGATGTGCTACCCATGTTGGAGAAGGAGTTGGTTGCCGATATTCCCATAAATTATCGACATTACTTGACGATGAGTGAAGATATTTTCATGTCCCTTATCAGCAAGATTGAGGGTAGAATAAAAAGCCATGATATAAACATGAGGCAGTGTTTTCCGCCAGGAAAATGTTATTAATAAATGATGGACATTGTAGTTGAGATGATGCTATGAATAGTGGCGTAAACATGCATTGAAATCACATTTTTCTATCCTAATTGATCAGTTACTAAAAAGTCCTCAGCCGAATATCATAGTGATCGAACGGATGGCTCTAGTGTTTCACAAGTAGTCATTTCTCCAGCTGCTCACTCACTCGGAATTGCATGTCCTCCATAAAGTTCACCTGTACAATTCAGCCTCGATGCCGTATGTAAATCTTTTATTCTTTCCTAAACACTTACCTCTTCTTATATTGCGATTCTAATAATTCGCTTCCTTTTTGTTGAACATGAAATCATTATTACAGATGTCCTAGTTGAGTGTTTTCATCATCTCACGAGACTAATTTTTGCTCATTTTTACTTTAAGGACCGCAACAGGGGATAAAATAGACGATCATGAATTGCAGTGAGCCACATAAAAGTTAAAACAAGTGTGGTTTTGTACCTTTCAAGAATCCCTATATTTGAAATGCAAGGGATTCAGAAAAGGGAGTTTTAATCACTCTTGGTTTTTAAATTTTCTGTAATGAAACCCATCACCCATCAAATAGCAACCTTGTCTCGAATGTTTATTTTGTTTCCTGTTGCTGCACATATAAGCTTCTAGAATAGAAGCCATGGTCAATTACTTCCCCAATTATGTATTTAGTATCTTGCTTTCTCCTATTCCCAGTTACATTGAACTCAATTTGACCATCTTGGTGAACAATACCCCACATGACCTTGCTCATGTCAGAATTTCGTAGAATTGATGACACGATTTTGACGAATAACTCGTAACTTACACCAATGGATGTCTGAGATGTGGACAGTTCTATATTTTTGTGTAACTTTTGTCTTCGTAGTCGGATCCCTTACACCGTGTTGTGTATTATCGAACTCCATGATGTGTTACAATTTAACTCTTGGGGATTTTTGCGCTTGAGCTGGCCTTTACAATGAAGATAGTGAAACGCCTTTACATGGGTACCTGGGACCTATCTGCTAAGTCAAAGTTTGATTTTCATTGAGTGACCATGATGGCACCGCTTCTAGCTAGAGGAATTATTTCTCATAATTTTTTTCTTGCAACTTCTAATTAGTTTTCATACAATAAATAGTACATTGTTTCAAGTTGTTAAAATCATGCAATGAAAATAACGTAGGGCATCTAAATGATAACAGTGTTCTGATTTGGTATGCAGATGGCAAAGCGTACACAACCACTGACAATGGAAAGGATCTTGGAGCTATTTGATAATGACTCACAGATAAGTGACCTAAGTGGTGATGAGGACATAGATCGAACATACTTGCCTCCTCGTCTAAATTAATGACGAGTGCTCAGAAGACTCCACTGAGGAAGAAGTATCCTTGACATTCTCATTGGCTCCTACGTCTTCACAGAATAGCATACAGTTTACGGCTATCTCTAAGCCTTCCTTGCAATCTGAGATGGCACTCCTTTCATTAGCAAGCCCAGCCAAAAGCTTTCGAGGTGAAGGTTCATCCACCAGAGAAAAATCCAGCCAAAAGACTGGTGAGGTTACGATAGTGGTATGTTACTGTTGATATGCTTATTAATTAACTTATAGTTACCTTGTTAAATTTTACAATAATAGTTGACCTAATCATTGGTATTTCCCCACTGACAATGATAAAATCATTTTCAGAACCCTGATCCAGTTGCAAGCCCTCTTCAGCATTGGCTGAAATATTTCCCGAATGCTTTCTTTCAGCTTGCGGCAGATTTTACCAATACAGCACACTCCCGATTATCCGGGCTAATGAAGGGGAGAGACGGCACGAATAATCGGAAAACACGGATAACCCAAACGTTTACTTTAATATCTTGTAATGTTCATGATTTACGTAAAAAACAATAAATTATTATTTATGCAATTATTCTGTTATTTTAGAGTGCTTCCCGGACTCATTGAGAGCTCTTTCTTTGCCAGTTCGCAATCTTTTTAGCGGCGACAACATGGTTGTACTCGTATTATTAAAGCCAAATGTAAGGCTTGGTTTCGAAAACCACACATCCATGACTTTGTAATCACGGATACCGAAAAGTGGTCAGCACGAATGCTTCAAAACCACTGCTCAACGTCGCAAACTACACTGTCAGGCACCACACCACGTACGTCGCCTCTCGCACAAATTGCCTGGATTGCAACTGCTGCGGGACGTGTATCCGTGATCACAGAGTGCAGTCGCGCACTGCGAAGCTTGGAAAATAGGAACATGGTGCTCCTATGAATGCAGCTAGCAGGCGATCACTTCCGTTTTACAAAGGGGATTCTAACGGAAATAATAAGCCTGGTGTATCCTAGTATTAAAGCAGTTATTCTGGTGATTTTGCGTCTGATTTACCTTTTTGATAAAGATCGTGGAAAATATTGAGTGAGAGTGAAAATCATGCACGGATAATCTGCAACACGGATATACCGCAGCCTGATAATCGCAAGTCTACTGTATGTATTCTTTTGTTTGACCAGGGAAATCGATAGACACCAATCCAAACAAAAGCAAAAAGTTTTTCGGAATCAGCATTCTTATTAAATATCAAAGGCTGCCTATGTACTGGCAACAAGGATTTCGTCTTCCTCAGATATCGGAGAACATGACTAGAGATTGTTTCCTGACCTTCAGGATGAATTTACACTTTGTGGATACTTATCCCTCCACCTGATTCTGAGATTAACAAGTCGTGGAAGGTACAACCTGTAATTAATGCAGTGTGTAACACACGCCTTAATATTCCTCGGGATCGTAACTGCTATTCATTCGATTAGCAAATGATTCTGTTTACTGGCCATAGTCCCATACTTATGCAATACACAAAAAAACAAACCTTAACCTGTGGACTTAAAGAATTCCATCATTACATCTTCTTTGGGCATAGCGATGGACTTTGAAGTGTTTCAGGGAAAGAATACACCTCTTCCCTGTTCAGAGCTAGGCCATGGCCAATCTGTGGTTCTGTGTCTGATTCAAACTATTTCCAAGGGTAATTTTGCTTATTTTTATCACCTGTTTACCTCTTCCACTACACGAAATATTAAACAATATAGGGAAAGAAGGGACAGGTACCATAATAGCAAATCGAGTCTCAGGCCAGAGCAAGCTCGAAGAAAAAAAAAGATGAATTGGGGAGAGTCACTGTAATATGTGAGCTGTAATAATCATATTACAAAATCCAAGCTAGCAAATACTACTAAAAACAATATATGACTCCTATGGGATTGAAATACTCAAAAATGCGTTCAACCTAACCCTATGACGATAGAAAGGGGTGTCACTACAATAAATGGTGAGATTTAGGCCTTCTAGGTTTTGCATTCACAACAGGGCACTCTACATTAACAAGCTTTCTTTTTCAGCTCAATGATTAATTGGACAAATCCTTTCTGAGGGATTAGTTGGACTGTGGAATTAATAGGGTGGTTTCCTATTATTTTTTTATTGCCTAATCGAAAGATTATTACACCTGGAGTATGTATTTCACGCTTTTGGATTTTTAGATGACGATATCTATTTTTCGCGATTAAATGAAAAGTGAAAATTTTCTAGCGCGCGAAAACGCGACGCGAAGTATGAATGTCGGGAAATCTCTCCGTGTGACGTATTTCTGGTTCCCGCTGCCTCTTGTGAGGTGACTTTGAGGGGAGTTGAGCGCTGATACGATGCAGGCTGCTAGCGGGTAGCTGAGTACCCTGCTGGCTGGTAGCGCTTGGCTTAAATAAGGATTATTAATACCTTATCAAATGAAGAAAACTTTCCGACCTTAGCCAGTTTTAATAAGTGATTATTAAGACATGTTTCCCTGAGCTCTGCGCCTCATGCATGCATTGGTAACCTCAGACGACGTATAACTCCTATCTTCTCGTGTAGAAACTAGGTCCCTGTGACGTCACGTGGAGTGGCATCGCATGGGCACCAATCTGGCCCTTTTAAAAATGAGGATAAAAATGGACCATTGCCATTCGTCTAAACTGGTATTTCTAAAACGAAATAATTTGTATATTATGAATACAGTAATGGTGGGTAACGAATCGCAATCAATGACTTTCGTTTTCTTTGATGAAGGAAACTACCCTATTGAGAACCAGAGAACACATTCAATGCGAAACCTTATAGAAGTACCATGTGATGATTGTTAAGGCTATTTACTCTGTATAACTTAACTAAGACAACACACAAATTCCACACCATTCACCGATGGCCCTCGGAAACAACACCCGAAGATAAGAAGACCACCACGTGAATTTAAATGCTTTCGTTTCTATGTTCAAAGTTTGTTAACCCTGAAAAAAAACCCTTTATTTCCACCCTTTTTACCTCCTCCGGTTTTTCCAAGCAACACCTCTCCTCTCTCCCCTCCCCCCCACGCTTTCCACTTCTACCCATTCCAGCCACCTCCTTGAGGATTTTCCATCCCATTTCTCCTCTCTCTCCCCTCAGTTCTCCCACTCCCGCCTCCTAAATATTTATAAATTAACTGCACTTACCACCATTTGTACCTTGAAAATGATGTAGTAACATCGAAACTCGGGTCAGATTAAATTTATTTTTGTGGAAAATTGCAAATCATCTTTCATTATAAATTCACCACTATCAAAGTTCACAAAATGCACACACCCCATGAAGGAGCAAATAAGTGTCCAAATCTGACAGCGCAACAGAGGAAACCGAAGAGAGTGCGACGTAATTGAATTCTTGCAAATAATTAAGATCTATATTAATCGAAAAAGAATAATAAGTTTACAGTAATAAAATGAAATGTGTGACTCCTTGCACCAGTCTTGGAACTGTTCACAATGCCGGGTTTTCATCCGACCTTAACCACCGCCTCACCCTCTTTTCCGAATCCCTTGCCTTTCAAAAGTAGGCCATCTTGAAGAAGATAAAACCACACTTGCCCTAACTTTTATGTGGTCTATTGCAATTTAAAAAATGTATATGATGCTGTTGCAGTGAATTTAAAATGATTTGAAATGCATAAAGAAATACAAAACAAGTGAACGAGTTAAAAAAAATGTGAGCATAGTTTCCATGTCAGGGACTCAAACTATCAATAATTACCATCACAGTCGCACGTTTACTCCACTAGGCCACAGCAACTGATTGTGGTGCAAGTATTATAATATGTAAAATATAAAACAACCGTGAAAACCGGGACAAGTACACTGTTAATACACACGAAATTATTATTAAATCCAACAAAAATCAAAACAGAATGATCAGTTTGCAAGTAACATCTCCTTGTGAGTGCATAAATAATGCGCAAATGAAATATTTTCGGTGAGTTACCAAGGAAGACACAAAGAGTAAGGGTAACTAAAATTCCTCGAGAAGCAGAAGTGGTGCCACAAGCTTTGTCCTAAAACTTTTGAAAATGACTACACATTTACAGGTTCTGGAATAGAAATTCATGCAACTGATTATCCAAGAATATAAAGGAAAATAGAACCTGTTCTAATTTGGTTCATGCATCCGTACATGTTCCGTTCTGGTCCACCAAAATGATTCACGCAAACGTACATTAACTTGTACGTGTTAATGTACCGTGTAACCAGGCCTTTAAACTCCCCTCATTTGGGGGAGGGGGGCAACTTAGCTCTCCCCTAACACATTTCATTCTACGTATGGACATCAATAAGGAAGATCACACCGAATTGAAAGATTGATCTGAAGAAGCAGCTTCTTCAAATTGATTTTCAGTACAATCATAATGAATATAACACTCACATGCAATAAGACGGAAGTCAAAATGAAGGAAAGAACTAGTGCATACACTGTTTTCATAAAAATTATATGAGGTTATGTTAAATTAATTATGATTTCAGGGAAATTACAGTAAGAACTTAAAACATATTTAAATTCATGTAATAATTAATAAAATAAAACACTTATTATAATAACGATAACACCGGAGCGCATTTTAAACTCAACTTTCTAAGTAAACTCAATTTTTACGCGAAAGGCCGAGTGAAGAAAAACTCTGGGCATTTAATTGTGTCCACGGCACGCCATGCAGGAATGTTTTTATTCCATATCACTGCTCATGGATAATACACTCTCGAAAATAGACTCGGTATGAAAAAGCGCGTTCGGCGTGGGTATTTTCCAGATCTTATAATGAGTGTATAATTCCTAAACAGACATTAATGGATTAAGCAAAGCATATTTGTTCGCTGATTGTCCGATTTCTTCCCACAAACTTTTTCATTACAGTGCTGCATTCCAAACAACGCACTGACATTCGTTTCATTCTACACTCTACCACCTACAAATCGGAGATTACACAATTGATAATGCTAGTTAAGACCACAATTGGAAGTAGCTGCATGACATAATTTTAGGTTTTGTAAGTAAAACCAGCAAAGGATCCCAAACCCAGCTTTACCACTATCATTTACCTGAAAGATCGTCGCCGTCGACAACCATGTCCATTCCAGCATTTAAAATCGTAATTAGGTAAAAATGGACAACATACATAAATATATATCGCGCATAAATACCAAAAAAATTTAATATCGAGCTCCTAAACAAAACAGCCAATATCTTGGAGGATGTACACACGGTTATGATATATTTCTCGATTACAATGAGGACTTTCATTTTGAATTAGGCCAATCGCATATGACTTTTGGATTGTCCGTTACTGTGACATTCATCACTTAAAAGATGTGCAAAATCATTATGTCGATTAAAAGGGTAAGCCCGAGACGTACAGAAGAGAACTGCAAATGAACGGGTAATAATACCGACAACATTACGATGAGACATGAGGCTACTGTATATAAAACATAGGGTATAAGGAAGCAAATTTGTGGGCGAAAGGGATTAAAAGTCGTTGCCAAAGAATTTTCGGGGATAATAAATCATCTATTACACTCTAACGTCATCTTACGAGCTATGTTTACATTGGTCTACTTGCACCAGAATCAGTAGCACCCGATGACGCTGCGGAATAATAGGCAATAGTAGGACCTATCGACGAAACTTTTCAAACAATTCCGATACAATTGGCAATGAGCACTAAGCCAAGCTCACAGCAAAGGATCCCAAACCCAGCTTTACTAACTATCATTTACCTGAAAAATCGTCGCCGTCGACAACCATGTCCATTACAGTCTGGCGGGCGGGAGTGTTTACCATGGGTTTCATACTTCAGTGAAAACAAACATCTAACTTTTGGTAAAACTAACTAATAAATCAGTATTTCCATAATTACAGGCAAATTTCCAAGGTGATAATACACAATGTACAGCAGTAGCAAAAACCATTTGATTTTCAAAACACAAATTTAACAATCGTTGTTCTTTTTTTAACATGGCTGGTATGAGAAATTCATCGAAAACACGTCAACGTACCCAACCAACACCCAGCCCATCTTCGCGCATTAAGGACAAATTCCTGTATTTACTTGAACCACGAAGTAACAATGATGAGATAACATTTTGAACGCTTTTGCATCTTTAAAAAAATTACAGGCCAATAATGTAGCGCATGACATTAGAGCTTAACTGTTGTCGAACATCATTTGTGCCACATACAGCAATGCGAAAAGCGCGAAAAGAATGAGTCGTAGCTGAAACAGCATTGGCGGCATTGGTTTTTTTTCCAATATTGGCATTGAAAACGAATCTACAATTTAACATAAGTGCATTAAATAATAACTCATAAATAGCAAAGATTAACTTTATGGACTCAGCGTCATTGTTCGATAATTAGGGAAAAAGGATATTTAGGACAAATATTCACTGTATGAAAATTTTGCGGACGCAATGAGGCGTCAGCATTGGATCTAATATCAATAATTGTCTTTTCACTATCTATTCCTTGCACAAGTATTTTCTCCATGTTTTATCACACAATGAATAGCGCGGCACCATAAATTTCTATATTTTTTAAAACCTACAACACTTTCTGCAGAAAGCTATAATGGCTATAACGTGCTGCCCCTCAGGCGCTATATTCAAAGTGTAGAACTTCATGCATTACTAAGCTGGGGACATTGCCTATAATGCCTAATTTTTCTTTTACTTAGCGGAAACAAATTTTATGAAGGTCAAAGTTCATTCAGATTTATTTATGCCGAAATTAAGGCAATTTTTTACTGCTTAAAAATGCTTATTGTATCCGTTTATGCCTTTTCTGCCTATGCTGCCTATTTAAGGGCCTATGAAAGCAAAATTTTTCCAATGTCACCAAAACTCTCTTTTGTGCGAAGAAGTCTATAATTTCAGTTTATTTTTAATCTATCAGCGCTGAAATTGAGTCATTACACATGCATATAGAAAAATCACCCCAAGAATTATTGTATAAAGAATCGAAAAATAACTACGGTAATTTTACTTGATTCGATGCATGACGCGATGCGATGGTTATAATTGCCAAAAACATGTTTTTCAAGGCACCAATCGGTATTGCTGAGTTTAAACAACCTCTGCCCTCATACCCAGTGGTCCGAGGTGAGAGTCGACGACGCTAATCACAACACCAACCGACCCATCTGTAGAAGGGTGCGCTATTTTGGAATTATATAAGGCTTGTTGAAAGTACCGCATGGAAATCAATTAATTATACCCAAACTAAGGCCCATTCAATGGGACCACTACCAGTTCAGATATGTGTTCGCCATTCCGAATGCCATAAAAAATACGGCATTGAAAAGGCGGAACAAGGTACGTGGTCTTCCCTTGTTAGTAAAATATTCTATGAGGTTAGCTAAAATACTGATGTTACCTGAGATTCATTTTCCTGTTCCCAAAATTCTAGTGGCAAATTAGATACGCAAGAGAGAGAGATAATTAGTTTACTTCCAAAATTAGTGATGTAAACTACTAACTGCTGCTTATATTTTCGTCATACTAGTACGTTAAGGCAGGCAAGTAATGTGTTTCCGGGAAAACAAGGATGGCGAAGTTGCTTCACGACAGCCAATTTGAGAGCTAATGCATTGTATTAAGCCTTCCCTAGTTTATTTAAGTATTATTTCATTAACTTGAAAGTTAATATAGTTATTCGTGAACAGTGGCGGGTCCAGGATAGGTACAAGGGGGGGGGGGGGGGGCTAAGTTTGGGGTAAACTCCCAGTAGTATGCGGGTTCGAACTAAAATTGAATTATATCCAATGTAAATTGGATGTCTAATTGTAAGATAGCCCCCCATAGATCCGCCACTGTTCGTGAGTAGAGTACTTATTCATGAAAGTTATTTTTATAAATAAAAGCAGCACTGAATTCAATCGATTCGGCTTTAACTTCGTGAAAATCCATGTTGAAATGAAAAATAAACAACCTTGGAATCAAATTCAACGCTTGTACTTGAAAATGACGCTTCAGCGTTGAAAGGCGTCGTACCAATAAAATTTTCCAGTGAAAAGTTACCAAGGTTGTTTATTTTTCATTTCAAACGGAGAACTACATGAATGTTCGATTCGTGTTATTCAAAAATATTTCTGGTTGCATTTTCCAAACTAAACTCTATAGACATTTTTAACTGTTGGCCTTAAAATTAATGTAACCGCCCTGCACAAAATTCATAGCTGCTTGATTTCTCTAGAAAAGTTCCCTGTAGTTGAATAGGGTGGTTTCCTATTATTTTTTTATTGCCTAAATCGAAAGATCCTGGAGTGCGTATTTCACGCTCTTAGATTTTCGAATGACAATATCTATTTTTCGCGATTAAACGAAAAGTGAAAAATTTCAAGCGCGCGAAATCGCGACGGGTAAGTATGAATGCCGGGAAAACTCCCGTGTGACGTCGTTTTGGTTCCCGCTGCCGCCGTGTGAGGTGACCTTGGGGCGTGGCTCTGAGCGCTGATACGACGCAGGATGCTAGCAGGTAGCAGAGTATCATGCTAGCTGGTAGCGCTTGGCTTAAATAAGGATTATTAATACCTTATCAAACGAGGAAAACTTTCCGACCATAGCCAGTTTTAATAGGTGATCATTAGGGTGCTTTCCAATCGCGTATCTGCGCTGATCTGTTTTAAATTGTTTAGCTCAGAGCGTCTTCCAATCGCAGGTGTGACGTCATCTGCGCTAAACAGGTTGGAACACATCCTGCACCATTGTTCGTCTGCGCTAGTGTGTTTCAATCTGTTGCGATGTGAGCTAATCTGCGCAAGATGATTGGAAAGCACCCTTAGACATGTTTCCCTGAGCTCTGTGCCTCATGCATGCATTGGTAATCTCAGACGATGTAAAACTCCTATCTACTCGTATAGAAACTAGGTCACTGTGGCGTCACGTGGAGTGGCATCGCATGGGCGCCAATCTAGCCTTTTTCAAATGCAGTTAAAATTGAAAACCATTGCCATTCGTCTAAACTGGGATTTCTAAAACGAAATAATTTGTATATTATGAATACACTAATGGTGGGTAAGGAATCGGAATCAATGCATTTCGTTTTCTTTGATGAAGGAAACTACCCTATTATAATACGTTTAATATCTGGACTTTTTGTACTTCTTTAAATTATAATCCTTGCAAAACTTTAATATTACTCTGGGTTTGGAATTTTTTCAATCAACATAATTAAACTTGGGTTCTGGTAGGACTTCTCCAAAGATATTCGAGAATCTAGATAGTATTCCATACTCAGGTACGTAGTTGAACACGGAAGACAATTGAGTGCATTACAGTACATTGAGTATACATTTGTTCGTATGAGTACTCAGACATTTACAAATATATGATTAAGCAGGTTTACTGTCCCTGAAATTAGCGCTGTATTCATCGAAGAGATCCAACTCCTACGAAGGAACTTTAATATCCACTTTAATAGTAAGTGAAGGATGGAATTTGTCTACTCGCCTGGGTATTGATGTATTCGTCTAGCAATCCGAGCGCCCATTCGAATACTCAGGTACTAGAATACATGCCAAAGTGCCATGTGAGTACTCTAGTACATTTGACCCACACCTAATCGGGATGGGCCCACTTTCGATTAAGTATATAGTAGCAGAACTGGATCGAGATCCTTGCGGATTACGCGGGGACACTCTTGAGGCCGGTCTCGTGAGTAAAACACTGTTACGCCCTGGCCACAAGAGGAGGAGGAAGGGAAAGAGAAAGAAATGAGGCTCCGCCGTGGATAAGGAGTCCGACGACGCTTCCAGGGCTGGACGTTTGAGAATTAATTGGCAACAAAGATAAATTAAGATTAACAAAAACATTAGTCTCACAGTTTACAGAAGAAAAAAATTAGCGTGGGCCAAATGCCATATATTACAATATGTTTAAATAATTATATTAATATAATTAATTTGGTATGGCATGTGAGGCTCTAGGATTTCCATGAGGGGGGAGGGGTGCGACGGGCTGATATACACACACGTCAAATCGTGATTGTGACGAGGGTGATGAGCCGTTCGTGCTTTAATTGGGAACGACTCTCGGACAACAATGGAAGTAGCATTCAAAGTACTACGAATTTCGCTCAAAGATAAAAAATAATCATTAACCAGATGATGTGGCATACAAGCGTCAAAATAAGATAGGAGTTTCGGCATTATAGTTGAGAAAGAATGAAGCAATTGGTACAAAGTGTTTGGTTTTAATGAGCGAATTAAGAAAGCGATGCACCGAGAAAATTGCAAATGCCCGTGGAAAAAGTTGTAAATGTAATGTCCGATTTACGCATGGAATTTCAAACTATCTGTATATTTTTCGTTCCAAGCGGGAGACACAAGCTTTGAATAGACGTTCGAATCGTAGATTTCGATGGAGAGTTGAGGGAAGTAAGGCGAGAAAATAAAAAAAACGCCGTGCAATCTTATGGGAAAATCGTGAATATAATTTACGACTCATGTATTATTTATGCACTTTCAATTATGATAAAATCATGAAAACAGATAATCCACACCAAATGCTGCAAACCCCATCGCTGTAGATCAAAAATTGAGAGAGTAAAAGCAGGAATAACCGTAACATTTATAAATAGAGGGTAGTCTACGGTACGTGATAAGAGTTCGCATTTTATGCCCCTTGACAAAAGTGCTTAGCGGGCGAATTGAAGTTTTCACTTCAATATATTCAATTCCAATTTTACCCCTAAGTATTTAACTTTTGGATTTCAGGAACTACTGTATGAATGATCAAGAAGAAAATACAACTGAAGTCGACAGTAAAATCATTTGCCGCATTTCATTTGAATATCTTGGAAAATATTTTTGAGAAGTTAGGTGAAATACGTAAATATTGTGCCATGCAAAAAGCCCAGCGAAGATATTTTCCGTTTTGGAGGGTTTAAAATTAAAAAAGTAGAGTTTTCCGACTTTTCCCGTAGGTTACACGATATGAGCTACCAGTGTGCCAAATTTCAAGACTCTAGCTGAACTGGAAGTGGCCTAGAATTTGTATACGTGAGTGAGTTACACCAGCGGTTGTATAGTATATTGTATAGTATATGTATATACTAGTTATCAAAAGATAAATAGTGCAAGCAATAACGTGGGATAACCAGCCAAAAATTTTTACTCGAAGATTGTAAGATTTCATGCTAAAATGAATGCGAATTCTGTGAAATTATTGAGATATAACGGTAATGAACTTCTTCCTCCAAAAAAATTAGGTCAAATAAAGTTGAAATGTTCAAACTGCATCAAAAACTGAAAGCGTTTTCCATCCCATGTATATTTAAGAAGTAAATAGATTCCCGAATTTAGCTATCTCTCTCTAATAACAAAAGGATTTGGGACCTTCTTAAATCGTTGAGTTTTATTCAGAATAATTTCTTTTTGTTTATGACTTTCGCACTGCAAAGAAAGAGGGTACTGTAAAACAATTTTTACTCCGGAGCACATACATTCCCCAGTTTTTACCGACTTTTCCCGTTACCGCACTTTTTTTTACAAAACTTTACCTCCAGTGAGCACGATGACGCTTGTTCGTTGTTGCTCGTAGATAGTTGCAGTCCGGTGCATGTTACGGGTGGAGAACATTCAGCTCCATCAGGTTCAAACAACACTTCCGAATGATTCACGTCTTTCGAAGTCGTGGGAAGAGATGTCGAATCTTGTTCCTTTGAATCATTTTCTAGCCGAGGCTTCTTCCTCATTAGCCACCTATCCATTTTGCATATCTATGCAAATAAATTTAGATCTACACGTACACAAAGAAAGAGAAATCAGTTTGATGACATAAAAAAAGAATACAACCCCAACACGAATGCAACTGTCCAAGCTCACGAGTGATTGATGAATTACTCCAACCGTTTCAGAGAGAAAGTTTTATCTTCAACTTTAGAATGTGCCGTCAGAGGAAATCTTCAACAATTTTTGCTCGTAATTGTACAGAGCTCCAACTTCAAACAGCAGGCCAGCAAAACAGATACCCGCGCTCCACCTTTGTGCTGCTTTACCGTGCGCACGAGTGGAAACGATCGATGAATCTGTTGTCGGAGTTGCAGACTTTCAAATTCGAATCATAGATCTGGCAAGCTCATCTAAGGAATATATATTTGCAGAAATTTTCTACAAAGAAAATAAACTCGCCTGCCGATAGTGAAACAAATTATTCGGAACATTTCAACTTCAAGAAAAACTCTTTTTGGCTATAGGAAGGAAGAATGTATGTACCGTGGAATGAGGTGACTTCGGTCACACGCGCGTCGCTTCACAAATTGATAATTTGTAGAACAATGGGTTTCGAGCCATCATTTCATTCTCGCCTTTCCCGGTATAGGTAAGAGGAGATTGCAAGCAGCAAAAACTTTCCGTCAGTCACCACCCGGGGGGGGGGGGGGCGCCCCCCGCGCCCCCTGGCTGAAGCCGCCCCTGATGTGAGACAAGGGAAGGGTATCCTGTTGCTTAAAAAGTTGGCGTGATAGATAAAAAGTGGGGTTATTTTCTTATCCAGAGGCCAAAAGTTAGTCAAAAACAAGATCTAAGATAACAAATTGTTTTTCCCCAGTATTATTCTTCTAAAAATACATTCTTCTTTAGACAGATAGGACTAAACTTCAGCACACAACGTTAATTTGAGGCACATCAGAAAGGGAGGCAATGCACAATGGAAATTCGAGTTCAATTGAGTAGAGTTGTTTATTAGCCGCATCCACTGTTGGGGACGAAGGGGACTCGTCCCCCCCATATTTTATATGTATGATATGTACCCCAGAGAATTTGATGAGGTTATTATGAATTGGCGTAAATGTGGTAAAAATGCTTTGGAATCTCAATCTCCATGATTAATTAATTTTTTATTCCCGGGGGAAGGACTTCTCCCCTCCCCGGACTCCTATTTCACTGGGCGGTACTCAATGCCCACCGAAAGCCTGTCCCACAAAATTTAATACTGCTATTGACGCCAATGGCCGCATTGATGTTTTTGAGTTTACTTTTCAAAATCATATGATGTCCATGTTATTTTTCATTCCGAGTCGTCGTCTTCCACGATTCGCGGTTAGACCTTAAATAAGACGAATGCAAAGCGCAGGAAAAAATTGACTACAATACTGCGCGTTCCTGAGTTTCACATCAAAATTACCTTTCATTCAAAATCAACCAGACCCAACGGTAATTTTCGCGCAAATTTCACCAGCCTCTCCGCTAATTGTTTTTTCAAGGCCATTGACATTTGAGCACTGCAGGGGCGCAGCGAAGAATGGCTAGTAGGGGTTTCAGGCGCAAATAGTACTTACGGGTATTGGGGTATTGCATACCCACCGGGGTAAGCAGGAGTTGCGGGGGCCCTCCTCCAAATTTTAAGAATAAATTTCGAATTTCAAAAATTTTAAGAATTAAGGTTCAAAATGGCGAGATTTACAGCTTTCTGGGGGAGATTTTATTGGAATGGAGTACTGTAATCCCACGCTAATTGTTCCGTGCGGATAATCTACATTATCACTATTATAAATATATAAAAGATGATGTATAATTGTCTGCCCACTATGCATTTCAATTCGGCTGCATGGATTGCAACCAAATTTAGTAGGTTCATCTCGTTCACCCAAACTCCGTAGTGCTATTTTCGGTTGCGTAAGATGCGTCCTTCGCGTCGTTTTCTCATTACCATTTGTTACGTCACGTCATACAACTTCTGTGATTGGATATCCTCCCGGGTAGGCACACCTCTTCACTCGCTCAATGGGAAAACATGGGGCGTTTCATTTAAAAGTACGTAATCTAAACTTCAGGTTTAAATCAGTGACGTTAGTGGATGATCAGGCATTGATTAGCCAGTCGGCGAAAGGTTTGCGGGCACTGGTTAGAAAAACGGTACGATGAATATGGCATGAAGATCAATCGGAAGGTTACCAAGATTATAAGCTTTTGTAAAGTAACTCGAGCTAGGAATGTGAGGTTCAAGGTAGGTGGTCAGATACCGTAGTGGTACCTAGTAGTTAAGTAGGTGGTCACAAACTTGAGCAGGTGTATCAGTTCAACTATTTCGTCAGGACATTCGAGGAAAACGGACACAGAATTAAAGACATCAGGAAGAGATTTGCTTTAGCTAAGAAGGCGTTGATGAACAGGTAAGAGCTGATCCCTCCAGTTTACACCGATTTCCTTAATAATCTCACGGCTGAGCTTTAAGCCACCGAGTGCGTTCACGGAGTGGCGGATGGTGAGTCGAGGGGTTAGCTGTGAAAGAAGGGAGTTTATTTGTCGGAAAAGCAGCAATGGACAAAAGCGAAGGCATTCCTAGGCGGTGTGGGTCTATCCCTAGCCCTTTGAGTGCGGATGGCATAGCATTGATGCCCAGCGTAGGTCCTGCCAACGGGCGGGTGGCATCACATTGATGCCACGCCGGCCTATGTCCTCCAATCGCTCCCTACGCTCCTCCGCTCTGTTCTTTCTACTCTCATGATGGTTTCCCGCGTACACAATGGATTAGGGAACCTGGATATGCCTTCCGTTTTTGAAAAATAGTTTAAATTTTTTTTGTACAATTTTTTACATAGTATATGGAGTACTTTTTAATTTGTAAGATTTTTCGCCATTACAAAAAATTTTAAATGTGATATTTTCTTTACTCTTCTGAATATTTGTACTAAATGTTGCCACATTTGCAGTTTATTATTCTCGTTTTAGTAATATCAAAATTTTTGTAAACAATATTTAGTCATAATCTTCCTTCCATCTCATCGACGAATAATATTTTAGTATTTTAAAATACGGTCACTATACACACGCTAAACACAATTGAATAATCTGTTGCTGTTTTTATTATTGTTTAAACTTAATATTTACATAATACTGTTATAAATTATAACCTTCTTCCATAATATATCTGCCACTCATTTTCTGAACGATCCTTTCAATAGGGGTTTGATTATATTGGTTACGGAAAAAGAAATAGATGTTTTCGACTTTTACTCATTTATTTCGTATGAGTTTGTTACAGTAGCTAGGTGGGAATAATTATGACCACCATTTTGTTATTCACGGGAAATAGTGAAGGTTCTTGGAAAACTTTTATATTTTTTCATTCTGAATGAGAAATTAGAATTGGGGAAATCCTTGGGGAAAAAATGATCGAATTTCGGGGTTCAAATAAAGGAGTCGTTCTACGTCACCGCGGAATAGACTACAAGTCGCTCTGTGTCGCCTGTTATCTCTATTTTTAGAAGTATTTTTGCCACATATTAGAAATGCATGCAAGTATTCTGTTGTGAGCATGTCGTGGAGAAGGTCAGCTCTTCCTTCTCAGTTTTTGCGACTCTAGCCATTAGTACAGTCTCTTCTTCGGACATCTTTCGATTGCGTGCATTTTCACTCCTCTATAGAGATTTTATTTTTTCTAATATTACCGTATGGCCTTTTTCAATTGGACATTTCAGTATTTACCATATATTTAGCCACTTATGTGGAATATGGGTGAAACCTTTATTTTTAATTTTATTCCTATTTTCAAACCCCATGGACCGTTTATGTATCATCCTTTGGTGAACTAGGCTTAGAAAACCTCCTCGCAATAAAACTACCTCTGGCACAATTTACTCAAGTGTATACATGGAACACTGCATTGGGTCTTCTCCGCGAAGGTTTTTTTTTTAACTTTGAAGCAATTTACATATTTTACTTCGACCAAATAGAGCTGTAATAATCAGAAAAGAAAGTCAGCAAAATTCCTATGCGCAAAGAAACAATTATTTTTGGATTATTATGCGTTGCCGTTTTATCTGGAAAATACACGTTTAGATATTTCTTGTACGTCGGTTCTAAATTTTTACGCTTACATCTCTTTCTGACTGCAAAAGAGCAACCTCATCAGTATTTTGTATTTTATAGTTGTCAAGTATTTTATTTTAGTATTTTTTATAGGTGTTAACTGAGGTTTACGTTGAGGATGCAAGTATGTGGGAGCTGGAGGAAATATTCTCGTCTGAAAGGCTTTGGTTCATTTTGCCAATGCGTCTCAACATGCAGTTCTTCAAGGATAACCGAGCATAAGAATCTTACTCGTGGGGAATGGGAGACATTTTTGGTCTGATATACCTAATGAATGATTGTATGAAGTATTGTAAGATGGCCATCCATTCCAGATTATTGGAAAAGTTAGGAAAACATCTTCGAATTTTCTTTCCTTCACAGCACTTTTTCCCGAGACCGATTTCAACTAATTTTCCGTTGCATGTATTCTGGCAGGAACCCTATAGTAGATGATCCGATACCAAGAGACCCCTTGCATAAAATTCGATCCCTTTTGAATTTATTCACTCAAAGAATGAACGAAATTTTCTATCCGGGTATAGAACTCTGCTTCATGAGTCCATGCTGCTTTGGCGTCACAAACATGGCATAACATTATATATGGTTTCTGAGCCTAATGGCCTCGTGCAAGATGCTATAATTTACTCTGAGGCGAAGGATCCTGATGTTGGAGGCAGGGGACATGCAAACAAAATCGTGCGAAAATTAATCAATAGATTTCTTCTCTGTGGGCACAGTTTATACAGTTGCGTAGCCACGATTTTTAAATGGGGGGTTTTTGCCGGAGATTTTGGGGCCCTTCCGGAGGGTGCGGGGACCATTTTACCCATTTTTGGCGCTTCAATGGGGGTTGTCAACCATAACATGGCTACCCTACTGAGATTATGCGTGGAAATGATAATAATCTGTTCAAATATCATTGAGTTACTCAAAAAAGACTTATACACCGCCGAAACTCTAAGGACAAACAGAAAAAAAATACCTAATCCTCCTCACGTCCTAAGAACGAATAAAAAGTGGCGAATCAGTATATCTCTGATGGTGTATGATGTGCAGAATTTTACAGGGCTGTGTTTGAACCCTTTTTTCAAAGAATTTCACAATTATTAGTTAATTTTTGCAGAATTAATGCAAAAAAAAATGTCAAAAAGATAAAATAAATTTCATATGTTTGCATGCAAATCTAAGTTATAGAAAATATAGTATAAACTAGTGAATTTAAAATTCTTGAAATGTGAAAATGAAAATTCAAAAACTTTTATTTACCCAAAATTTGATGCATGGATAGTGGATGACATCTGAAAAACATTTATCTTAATTTATAATTCAATTCCGCCATCATTACAGAAATTATTTCAAGCTTCTTAGTTGCTACGTAAAAATATGTTGTCCGTCGTTCCTAATGTTTGTGTAACTGGTTGCATACATATCAGGAGCATTTATCACATGGGTGCGGATGGCATCACTGTGATGCCATTAACAAATTGTTTAATAAAAAGTCAAATGAATATAAAAATCCTTTTTTTTATTGAAATTGTTTTCATATTTTCGAAAAACAAAGTGAATGCAGTGAAAAAAAATTCTCCGCCAACGTGAAACAACTCTGAGAAAATGTTACGCAATGAAAGGGCTAGGTAAGATAGGCCACCTAAATGATACCTGAAGCCTGTGAAAGAGCCGTGACTAGGCGACGGGAGGTCGCCTACAATTATGCCTTTCATAACCTGAGAGGGAAAGGGAAGCAGCTGTCCTTCATTTGAGTGAGGGTGGAGTCCACAGTGGTCAGTACAGACACACTCAGTTCCCTGCAGGCGTGTTAACATTTACTTTAACGGCTATAGCACTGCAATGTGGAAGGCAAGGGGAAATCACCGCATTATTATTCCGATGAGTCGCATCGGTTAACTGTGATTAAGTTATGAGGATAGAAGCATGGAACGTGAGATCGTTTAGGACGTGTGGCAGGCTAAGCCTTAAGGTGGAAATGCAAAGATTGAACTTCGGCGTGCAAGGAATCAACGACATCAAGTGTCCTGAAGAGGAGTGGCCTTCTGGAGACCTCAGGATTTTTACATATAGGGTTTGGGATAATGCTGGTAATGCGGTAATGCTGGGGTTGGGATAGTGCTCAAAAAGACCGCCGGAAGCGTGTGAAGAGGCTCCTGCAGTACATGGAAACGCTTAAGGTAAAGGTAGAGATTTAACCGGCAGATACCGTAGTGGTACTAAAAAATGAACAAACACATAAAAAAGTAGTAGAGAGAAAGATGGATTAGGTCAGAGATGTAAATCAGTGGAAAAGAGCTGGAAAAGTATAAAAAGTGGGCTTCAAGAGGCCGCTAAAGAATTTCTAGGGAGACGGAAAGTTTTGATGAAAAAGCTACGGATCACGGATGAAGGGCGGAAAAAGTACAAAAATGTGAAAAAGGAGGAAGGACATGCCTGCAACAAGAGAAAAAGGAACGAGATTTGTCGCAAAGCGAGGAAAGGTAGAGAAGCGTGAATGATGAACGCATACGATTATAAGCAAAATAACCTCATACAAGGGAAAGTGGAAGCGGCCTATAGAATAATGAGGCAGCATTTAAAGGAATGGAGTAGAAGATGTAATAAACATAAGGGACAAGTATGGAAATGTTTTAATTGAAAATGAAGACAAGGTGAAGAGATAGAAAGACTACCTGGATGACGTATGCAACGGAAGCAAACTCAGCTCAAAAATTATTGAGGAGGAAAGTGAGGTAAACAAGGATGACATGGGAGCCAGCACGTTAAGATCGGAATTTGACACTGGAATTCAACAGAGCTTCTAAAAATGTTGGAGAAAATACTTAAACTTCACTGTAAAAAATCATCTGCGATACGTACTCGAGAAGAAAATCATCATTACTGTTCCCAAAATGAGAATATCAGAGAAGTATGAAGATTTTAGGACCCTAAGCCTGACGGCACATATGTTGAAGATATTAAGATGATTATGCTTCCTTAAGAATTTCCATAACTTTTTTTTAATTCACGAAGCGAGAAAGCTTGGGGATGAAACGTTCTATGAAGTAAGTCATCAGCGAAAAATATTAAAACTGGTAAAGCAACAAGTATTTTTTTCACCTGGCGAAAAGCGGCGAAGCCCCTGCTTATTTTTTGTCAATGTAAGTTTCCTCACTCGAAGCTCTTTACCATGGTACGGCTTCGTGATAGGAAATCGTAGGCGAAAAACAGTGCACCACATTATTTCCGGGAAGTATGCTTGTATTTCCCTTCATTACAGAGATGAATACTGACCTTACAACGCATTAGGAAAACCTATCACAGAAATTGAATTATTATTGCATTTATGGAGTACGGAGAAAAGGAAACGTTATTCGACTGGTGCTAGAGGCACAGTACATTTCCTCCGACACTAACGAGGCAGTATTTTTGGGATTTTGACAAACCTTTGGAGCTAACTCTCATGATGAAGACACTTCCACCATTCATCCTTACCTCTTACGTTTTGATTCTCTCCGTAATAGGGTAGTTTCCTTCATCAAAGAAAACGAAAGGCATTGATTGCGATTCGTTACACACCATTAGTTTATTCAAAATATACAAATTATTTGGTTTTAGAAATCCCAGTTTAGACGAATGGCAATGGTCAATTTGAACCGCATTTGAAAAAGGCCAGATTGGCGCCCATGCGATGCCACTCCATGTGACGTCGCAGGGACCTAGTTCCTATGCGAGTAGATAGGAGTTTTACATCGTCTGAGATTACCTAAGCATGCATGAGGCACAGAGCTCAGGGAAATGTCTCTTAATAATCACCTATTAAAACTGCTTGTGGTCGGAAAGTTTCCTTCGTTTGATAGGGTAATAATAATCCTTATATAAGCCAAGCGCTACCTGCTAGCATGGTACTCTGCTACCTGCTAGCATCCTGCGTCGCATCAGCGCTCAAACCCCGAGGTCACCTCACTTGGCGACAGCGGAAACCAGAACGACGTCACACGGGGTTTTCCCAGCATTCATACTTAGCCGTCGTGTTTTCGCGCGCTTGAAAATTTTCACTTTTCGTTTAATCGCGAAAAATAGATATCGTCATCCTCCAGGATTATTAATCTTTCGATTTAGGCAATAAAAAAATAGTAGGAAACCACCCTATTAACGAAGCCACTATGACTATTTACGTATCTGCATGCCCCCCAAAATCTAACATAAATCTCCCTAAGCACGAACATCTCAATTCATACATAAATACATTTCAATACCTACGAGTGACGGCTATGAATTGAAACTTGGTGCATCGACTCTGAAATCTCATTTGGTTGATGGGATTGCATGACTAATGCACAGAAAACTTTCTTCTTTGGGTTTCTTCTACAGCTCCCTATTCCCCAATCCTAATTTATGACACCAGAATTTATATAAAATCATTGTTTATTTAGGCATTAAAAATCTAGATTCATTTTTCATGATTGGTAAGCAATAATGAAATCCTTATAGGTCTGCCATTGACCCGCACATGTAATAATATAAGCCTAATTATAAATTGAGATTTATACGCCTAAATATGAAATCGAAGGAAAGTGAAAAAATACACACTGGAGTGACCCGAGTTTAAGCGTAGTGAAATTTCACGGTTAAATCATTATTATCGAGTATTCAGTATAAATTTGGCATTTTGCATTTCTCTACAAATTTACAGGTGCGCATCATGTGAATTTTTGTTTTTAATAAGTCTCAAATAAAAATGAAATTGATTAAAATAGTTTATAATAATATGGTATCAATATGGGCTGACCATTATGCTTCCTGGGAAACTTTTTCCAACGGCAAATATGAGACTCATTTCACCCGTGTTTTTAAATAAATTCGTTGTTTTTTCATATTAAATTCCTTAAAAATATCTCAAACATTAGCTGACCAAAAGTAAGTTATGGAAAAACTCATAAATCATTACATTTTGAAATACAACTTAGTAATGATAAATTAATGAATCCGATATTAAACGCCCGCAGCATAATTAATTCTTCTGTCCATTCAACTCTTCTAAGGAGAGTTTCATTAAATGTGGTTATCTCCCAAAATCTATGGAGAGGGTTCAAATAACCCCCCGCAAATATATTGGGGGGCATTAAAACCCCCCCACTCCCCCTTTCCGCTACCCACGGCCTTGGTTTCTTTAAAACCATAGCTTAAGAGTCTCAAGCGATTAGTTAAAGGAAGCGAGCTTAAAGTCTAATACGAACGATCGCTACACCACCAAAATTCCAAATGATATGTAGTGGCTTCAAAAACGCTATAGTGCGGACATCCGTTATCAACCTTCGCCGTCAGGCAAACGTAATAAAAATTCACGGTTAAATCATTATGTCAATCAGTATGCAATATTCATTCAGAATGCTGTATTTGCATCTCTCTACAAATTTCAATCTGTAATAATTTTCTGCGGCAAAATACCATTTGAAGTAGTCAATATTGATGGCCTTTCGGGAAGCCCGCGTCAAGATGTATAAAATGGCCAGCGTTTCCTCTACTAAGCCGGAGACTTCATAAAGACAAATCATAGGTGGATGGCACCGGAGCAGGCCAGACGGTTAAAATTACGTTGGTTTTGTGTTGTGCATTACGCAGTCTCAATAACTTCATTTCACATTCATAACTTTCATATAAAAACAAAGAGAATATTTCGTAAAGTCACTTTTGTATGTTGTTCTTAATCCAAAATACGAGAAGACCGTTAGCCTTTCAGATCCTGGTGCACCCCACCCCCAGAAAACAATGCTGGATACACCCTTGGGGCTAATGACCGCGTCGCCTTTTTCAGCACATGCTACCAAGTGTATGTAGCTGGAACTGGACGCACAATAAGTGCTAGAGTCAAGGAGCACAGCGCCAGGATGGACTGGGCCACGCCAATAAATCCCGATGAATCAGCGATCGCAGAACATGCGGCACAAGACCACACCATCGACGTAAACTACCCAAAAATTCTTGCCAGGGAAAAACATTTCGAAACGAGAATATTCCGGGAGGCCATGGAAATTAAATCGTATAGGAATAAGTTCGATAGAGACGATAAATAAAGGTGACTCGGTAAGTAGTCCTGATGAGGTCTCCCGTAAAGAAGAGGAAGACTCCGCCATTTTAAAATCTTGACGCGGGTTGCTCCAAAAGCCATTAATATTGACGAATAAGGATCGCGAAATTTTCAATGATTTGAAAATTTTTAAGTTGATTTACGTGGAAAATGTCATGATGATTACAGTATTTACTTCCTGGGATAACTCTATCTCAAGTTTAATTTCCTCTTTACCTAGTTCTAAATACGGCTCATCATCCTTGTTGTCATTCTCCCTCTTCCTCATTTTTCCCAGAAACCCTCCGAACAACACTCAGGATACCTTATCGAAAGCTACCAAAATGTTGACTAAATTTTACAGGAGTCACGTCGTTAAAATAAGTGCATTTACTAGTTTGATCTCGAAGTGTTTCGTATCTCCGTCGCCGACCAAGTCATGAGCGCTCTCTAGGAAGTCATGCTCTGTTATACTATAGAAATATTAATTTAATTCTAACTTTATTTAACTGTTAAATTTAGTAAAAACGATTTTATTGCAAATGAACGACTAAAAAGAATTCACTTCCTGAAGAAATAATTTTGAATTCCATTGATGCTCCCAATAAAATTAAGGGTATAGAGAATGTGGAGACCTCGCAGCTTATATTTTTAAACCAATGTTATTTCAAACCTAATGAGCCGACTATGGCTACACTTTAATGGAACCGGCGTGCTTGGCGTCAATTAATTCTTAAAGCCTTTTAAACAACTCTAAAATGAGTATGGCGACGAACATACAAAAGGTGCAATATTTATTACGATTATTATTGTATTACGAACTTATTATATAGAACGTATTTCCGCTTTTCGTCACAATGACATTTACATTTGAGTAGATCAAAATTTTTCCTAAAAAACACGGTCTCAGGCGTTATTTTGTGGAATTGCTTGGAACAAAGTTATTTATTTCATTCAAAAATTTTTCCTATTCTTGGACGAGAATCTCCATTAAATCCTATTTAACAATCAGTTTTTCAGAATTAAGTACAAAAAAATACACTAAGGAAAGCCTAATTATTGTCAGTTTCAGTCCATAAAGTACAATTGTAAAAGGCACTTTTTGATTTTCGTGAAAATTACATCGTTTAGTTTCTCGATTATTATGTCCTTAGGTTTAAATATTAAAACACCTTATATCAGAGCGATGAAAACGCGGCGCATCATTTTACAATCATAAGACGTCCTCCAAAACCCGATGTAACTGAAATGATGTGTGGTATTTTCTTGTGAGGTAATTTTCAGCCATCAAATGACGGAAAGTAATGGTAAACACTATAAATACAGCAGAAAGCGATTCGAATCAGCCGGTCTTTCAGTAGATTATCCAGTCCGACTTCGAATATATGTGGGGCGTCATCAATCCAATTACCTAAACGTGGGGGTCTTAGGATTATGAGTGGAGCGGGACAATTCGCGGAATTACTTTAGGTATTTACTGAATATAAAACAGAGGAAAGATCCATGACTTCAATTTTATTGACAATTAAGTCTAAGCCATTTTAATTTGCCCGTTTAAAATCAATTAGAAAATAATTTACCGCCTATGTCCGCGAGTAAAAGAAATTTATTACAACAAATATTAATTCCCCTGAAATCCCTCGGTGCTCTCCACCCATTTCGCTGGCCCTTTATTGAGAAACCTTGCCCTATACTAAATCCCTCTAAGAGGATCAGGGTGGCCCGCTCCTCAAAGAGGGGATGTACCCACTGCAATGCCTGTAAAGTGAGGAATTTCAGACGTCGATCGACATTCGGAGCTTATTTCCATTGACAGCTTCTGAAGTGCAGCGCATTGCCATTATAGTCTCGGCGATAACTACTCTTCAAGGAAATTAGAAATGAGAAGTACACCAAAGCATTAGCAACGGCTTCTCATTCCCCACGCGAGGTTAGCGTATTGATCGACGGAAGTCTGCGTCCAGAAATAGCAAGACGGTTATCATGACAACCAGCTTCTAAACCTTCCTGGAGCATTACGCTGATCGACTTAGAGTGTAATGCGCCCAATAAGTACCGTCAAATACATAAGTTAATTAATTAAAAACTAGATTGACTGAAAATTTAAAAAAATCGATTTGGTTACATTTTATACATTAGTAAAACAACTAAAATATACGCAGTTGGTTGGAAAAGTTCACGATAAGGATTATTACGTATCTGAAGATCCTGGAGAACTGGAAAAAAATAAGGCAATTTTTACATGGCAACAAGTATAAAGATATATCTACAAGTTTACTTTTAGTTTTTAATTAATTGGCTTCATTATTTTAACAATCTGATTAAAAGTACAAGGGTAGGAGGCTGTATGTAATATAGAAAGCAATCAAGAGGACCCTTTGAATCACTACTAATTTTGATTGTACAGAGGTACCAGTGATCACAGATTTTTCATAAGCCGGAAATGGAAACTATTTTCTAAACGTCTAGGGGACAACCTTGTACTGTCACGTTAGGTAACTCATCCATGCACTTAGATTGATCTAAATATACCGAAGTGAATGCGTTCGACCGCATGTTCACAGCCAGCATGCTTCGATAACAAGCGAGGTGTAATACGTCGTCGATGACTCACCTTCAACGTGCCGCGATCTAGGATGGGCGAAGAGTCCGCACCGAAAGGCATCGAGTTCCACGAAGAGAGAACCATGCTTAGGCCTCATGAAGACTGAGAGAAGGAGGCCACAGACGACTTGGTATCAGGCAGCCGCCCAAAAACCCTGTGGACCGGGACGAGAACCTAATGCACGCCTCCCAAATCAGGTCCACTGATAAAGAACAAGCGAGAAGAATCCTCAGCAAAAACCCTGAATTAAGAAGACTAGGCAATAGAAAAATGACAAGGAATATATTAAAAATGATTACCTCAGATGACGCGGTTATCTGAGATGCAGAAAAAGGAAAAAAAAACACAAATCGCTAAATTGCATTTTTGGGCCAGGATCAAGTTTTGAGAAAATTTACAAGGAAAAAATTTGAGGATCATATTTACCTCTGATGACAATCTGATCCGCCGCCCTAAAAGAGAGAAGAGAGAAATCCCTGAATCACTTTCTTTTCGGTCGACATCTCGGAAGTTACTCGATTCCAGGACGGTTCGTATCAATCAACGCAGGAAAGTCGACCAATCGTTAGGCCAAAACGTTGTTGTGCACCCCTGCACATATCGCTGAAATGGCCAGCGGGAAGGGAGAAAACCCCTCGCGGTGGGCGGTCTTCCGCGAAGGCACCCTGCTTGCTGTTGACAAAAGCAGACGCTCCACAGGTTCTCCTACCGCTCCCACCCGTCAAGGCGGCAGATCTTGAGCCGCGACGCGACCCGGGCGACGGAGGAAGGTCAGGATCTGAAGAGAAAAAAAACACAAAAAACTGAATTAATCAATCAATGAAAAAAAGGACGACTCATAAATTTATTCCTCAGAAATAATCAATTATATGAGAGCGTAAAGAATAATAAGCATTGAAGAATGGTCAATGAAAGTAGGATAAGTTTCTATCTCGCGCAATCTCACGGTGCCTTTATGAATGGATCTTCGTTTCCACCAATCGGAAGGAGTAGGTAGGAGAAAAGGCGGGCTCGCTGTGGCGGTTGAAGCGGAGACTGAGGAAGTACGTACGATCCGAACGCAGGTCGGCGCGGTAGTGCGTTGAATGCGAGAAATAAGGTATCGCTATTTCGCAGGCAGCTCATTGCCGGGAGGGGCGGCCGGGTCGTTGCGATTTTCCGCAGACGCGAAGGGGGACGTTGCTAGGGACAGCCCTCCACCAACATCGACAATGGTGCTCCTCCCCACCCTTCCAATATTCACCGCCTCCACCTCCTCATCATCCACCCCATTCCACCTCCGCCAAGGAAAAATAATATCCTGGATGCGTTCATGACTGCCGCTATTCTGCATAACCAACCGACATTTTGACTATCTCCCCAAAATCAAATGTCTCCTCGTGCATTCGCGGTCATTAAGTGCGAATCGCGTTTGAAGTGGGCGTTCAACTGTTCATTGGCCACTAAGGAGTTTTTGCATTAAATAAAGCGAATGTAATCTTTTTCATGCTCGACCCAAGTTTTGAATAGAAGCTGTCTCAAAGTGACTATGGAAAAACCTTTTCTTATTCCATCATTCGTAATTATGACGAAGAAATAGTAATTTTTCTTCGTACTTGCGACAAGTAGTGGAAATGTATCGTCTCCCAATGGCTATGGCATTACATGACAGCATTTTTTAATTCTTCATTTTTTACACTACAAGAAGCTCAGTTGTAATAAAAGTTGCTATAACTAATAAACTATTTTATAACTAAGTATCTTCTCTCTAATGCTTATAAATTAGGGGAAAACAAGTTTTTAAAAAAGGATTCAAAACTGAAATAATGATACAATGCCCTAAGAAGTTAAATACCCAAGGGTTAACTATGGATTTTTCCAAACACTTGACTTAGTCCTCAGAGGTTCACTGTCATAATTGCGGAAAAAATAATTGGATGATATCATAAAAATGATCTTCCACTCTCATATAATTTTTTGGCAGGATGTTCCGCGACATACAGCTGCATACCATTGCCTTTATTGCGCTCAAAATGTCTTAGTTCGATGATAGGCTGCAGTTGATGGATTTCGCTGAAAAGTTCAAAGTTAAAATATAATTAAAAATGAATCAATGTTATCAATCTCAATTAGCGGTTTTCCAATTACTAATGTAGGTCACGAGGGGGAACGGGATTCATAAAATACGATCATAATATCTGAATTCCGTTCTCGAACTGATATGACCGCAGTGAACCTCCATAAGCTCCAATATTCAGGAAATGCGAAAATCATGGCTAAAGCTATTATTTCACCTCTCACTCGGCCATCTTCATCGTCCCGCTTGCTGTCTTCAAATGTTTACGATGCTCGTTGTATTGCTCTCTGAATGGTCAAACAGAGACGGAGCTCAAATAGAGGAAAAGAGGATAGGGATTATTGTCATCGCCGCTATTCTTGAAATGGTTCATGTCATCGATGTTTTTTTAGCTGTCCTTTGAACTATTGTTGGCATTTCCTTCAAAAAGAGCCAAAAAAAAGATGTCATTCAGTCCGCGGAATCGTACATTTTGGTAATAAAATCTGTGGCAACTGGCATTAAAATCATTTATTTTTCTAGGGCGTATGGTGGCACAAAATTACTCAGCTGTCCAAGTAAAAACAATGATTTCCACTTATTTTCGCTACATTATTTTCTTCCTGAAAATGGACATCAATTACGAGTTTTTGTAAGAAGAATATAAGGAGGAGGTAAGGAAGAAAGCTTCTTATATGTTGGTCTATAATAAATAAGTTTTTTTGCGGCAATTTCGCTACTGTTGGTGATCTTTGAATCCTATCGTAATTCTATTACCGTCACAACGCGTTGCACATACAAGATATCATCCATCGACTTCTTCATAGCAATTATTCCATACATATAGCTGGGAAATAAGAATCTACGTTACATTCATGGTACGGGGAAGAGATAGGGATATTACTGGTTTTATTGACCATCTATGAAAACGGTGCAGGCCAATTTATATAACCGTCTTCGATGATTTTTTCCTTGTGATATGATCGCCATTTTGCCCATATGGTTACAAATATTTCCCATGGAAACGCACTGGTTCATATATTGACAAATCTGGAAAAAAATACTTGGAGAATATAAAACATGATGGAAAAGTAAAAAAATTCTTTTATCGTGTGTGAAAAGTCTGACAAAAAGTTCTTTTATTGCGTAGGTTCTGGTAGAAACAAAAAATTACATAAATATCCTACTTTTTTATCATCACCGCTACCATACTATTCGTAGCCGAAGTTTTATAAGAGCGATGACATTTTTATTTGTATTCAAATACACGTATAACTTGGTCCTTGATAAATTCAATGCATTAGTTACGGTTATAGATTAGTTTATTTTGGGTTTCCATGACAATGCAAGGGTTTTGTGTCGCAAGTTTGAAACGAGAATAAAGCATCTACTCATCACAAATGTCAAATACAAGTAAAAGATATGTCCATCACGTCAAAAAAATTCCCTCTTTCGATAATCAATAATGATCATCACTGGTGTGTAGCGACATTTTTCCAATAGGAAAAAGAAAACAAAATACCTGTGCAGGAGATTTCCTCTGATAGAGGCCTGTTACGAGTAGCGACGTATTGTCATCAGTTTTTATTTATTCATCATACATCATTTCAACGTGGTAAAAATTCACTAAAGGCAAAAAAAGTCTCGATATTTATATTAGGGTCTTTAACATAATTTTATCACACACCGTCATGATTCCTCAGGTTACATTACAAAATTAGAAAAGCAAACGGCAATGAAAATCCAATGAACTCACATGGTAAATGCCTTAAATGATCCCAATTATTATTTGTATCCTTCTATCCCAATTATTTCCCTCTCGGTTGAAATCCACTAGGGACTCTAAATTCGAAGTTTTATTTATTTATTAAAGTATTCTACCGATTAAGGTAGGTTTCCATCGAGTACTAAAGCCTCCCTTTTCTTCCAGCACTGACTTCTTCAATTCACTGTAAGGCCTACTCTCTTTCAATCTATCTAAAAATCTTATTCTTTTCCTTCCCCTCCCTCGTTTTCCTAACATTCTACCCTCTAGCACCATTTTAAACATCCCCTCCCTGCCAAGTACTCCACCCAACCATACCTTCTGTCTCCTCCGTATCTCATCTAAAAGCCGCCTTTCCTCTAAACCATATCCAACCATATCCAGCACTTCGTCGTTCCTTTTCCTCTCCGTCCATTTCACCTTCTCTATACCCACATCTCGAATGCCTGCAATCTTCTCTCGTCCTCCTTCCTCAGTGTCCACGTTTCCGCACCGCAGAGAGCTACACTCCAGAACAAACTTTTCACTAACCTTTTCTTCAAACTCTTACATAACGATCCTCTCAGAAGCTCCTTCCTGTTCATGAACGCCTCCTTTGCTAGTGCAATTCGCTTCCTGATGTCCTTGCTACTGTGTCCGTTTATGGCTGCAATAAATATTTGTATCCGGAACTAACATTACATTTTGAACCCATGGTCAGTGAGGATGAAGAGCGAATGTGAAAAGCTAGGAATCACTTAAAACCCGTTGACTATGACGCTTGTCTAATACAGGTGAAGTTGACAGTGATTCAAAGCAGTGTCTTAAAAGATAATTGTTAGTCTGAAGTTGCAGTGACAAATTCATTTATCTGAGTATTTGTGTTGTCGGGATCCTAGATGGCCGTCAGGTAAACGGGATACACTCCCCCGATTACGACTTTATGGTTTACTTGAGAGTACATTAGCCTTGGAACAATTTCCCAGAAATAACAAATACGGTCTGGAATAAATGAAAATGGAAGAGAAGCATTAGTAGGAGTAGCATATTTGTCCGCTTTTTGTCAAAACTGAAATTTAGAGTGTTCAGGCCCAAGTTTAGCCTCAAAACCCTCTTGTTGACAGTTTCGTACCTGCATACTATCTTCTGTACTTCGCTATGCGTAAAATCCATCACTAAAACACAAAAGAGCAGATGCTTGAGGAGTGCGCTAAACTACAGGAAACGGATTTTTCCGCTTTTTTATAATCCAACCGAACTATTCTGTTAAAAATACCTCGCGTTTGTTGAGTAAAAAAGCTGAAAAGCCAAGATACGTATACCTTTTCTAAAATAAAGCTTTAAAGATTGGAAAGGCGAAGATATTCACGATCAATGAATAAGATTAGAGAAGTGGAAGAAAAGACTCCAGGCGCCTCGAATACTGTCAAAAATCAAACCGGCAGAACAGAGTGGTTTCCCATTATTTTTTTATTTCCTAAATCGAAAGATTATTACTTTCGGAGTATGTATTTCACAATTTTAGATTTTTAAATGACGATATCTATTTTTCACGATTAAATGAAAAGTGAAAATTTCCAAGCGCGCGAAAACGCGACGGCGAAGTATGAATGCCGGGTAATCTCCGTATGACGTCGTTCTGGTTCCCGCTGCCGCAAGTGAGGTGACCTTGGGGCGCAGCTTTGAGCGCTGATACGACGCAGGATGCTAGCAGGTAGCCGAGTACCCTGCTAGCTGGTAGCGCTTGGCTTAAATAAGGATTATTAATACCTTATCAAACGAAGAAAACTTTCCGACCTTAGCCAGTTTTAATAGGTGATCATTAAGACATGTTTCCCTGAGCTCTGTGCCTCATGCATGCATTGGTAACCTCAGACGATGTAAAACTCCTATTTACTCGTATAGAAACTGTGACGTCACGTGGAGTGGCATCGCATGGGCGCCAATCTGACCTTTGTCAAATGCGGTTAAAATTGACCATTGCCATTCGCCTAAACTAGGATTTCTAAAACCAAATAATTTGTATATTATGAATACACCAATGGTGGGTAACGAATCGCAATCAATGCCTTTCGTTTTCTTTGATGAAGGAAACTACCCTACTACATGTAAATAAGGAAATAATGGTTGCTGAAAAATATACTGCGAGCATGGGTGCGAGCAACTTGCGAGAGTCTTTGGTCTCAAGAGCCCAAGGAGTCTCACTGACCGTAATGCGTGACATTCACACTCCGCGGGGTTCCACGCGTGCTGAGCTCAAGCAGCCCGTACAAGCGGTCGCATTCAGATACGAAATGGAGACTAAACATATCTCCCACGCCACCGACCCCACGCATCGCACAACGGAGTGTGCTTAACTCCTCAAAGCCCAGCCAGAGGCAGTGGTGTCGCTCTCAGCTCCCTAATCGCTCCTCAGCTAAAAGCAAGCCTCAAATCCTACAAGGGTTTCCTTATCGATATTTTTATGGGTGTTACAACGATAGGGAACCACAGTAAACTAACTGCTTTAAACGAAGGGTATACTATCTCATTATATCCGAATAACTTCTGTCGATTACACAATACTCATCAAAATTCATATTTTGAAATGTTTAGGCATTAGTATTTTGATTACAAGAGGAGAGGCCCAAAAACTCAAATACATAAACATTAAAATGTCAAAATAGCTATCATGGAGATTTGTAAGTCACTAGCCAGATATAATGTAGCGAGTAATTTTTGTTTTATTTAGATATTTCGCGATAAAATGACCAACATTGTTGGTCTAAGTATTCATCAAAATATTGAAGTAGAAGCATGGAATAAGAGAATTTACGAAGAAAATTTCTTTTATGTTCAAGAATTAATGATGTTCATACTGATTGAAATACTCAACCCTTCCCATTCTTATTAAATCTTTGCTTTAACAAATTAGTGAAATAGTAATAAATCACTCAAAAAATAAAGGAACATTAGCCATTATTATTTCTGTGAAAATTATGGGCATTTTAAAATTGCATAATATTCCCCACTGCATGCCAAAAGGGCCATTTTTCGATTTATTTTTAAATGGCATTCTATTCTATGCGTTGGGTAATTCAGCTATTTGCAGTCCAACATACGGAATTTTCAAACATTGTGGCACCAATTACTCACCATTTTCATTTAACAAGGTGACCATTTGGTCTATCCAGTTCCAAACGTTGGCCAACAGATAATTTTATCCTCTGCCAGCGTTTATGCGCAATACGTTATTTAAGTGCATTTACTATCTCATGCGTTACATTCAATGTCTCATTTGTATCCACTGATAATCTTGTCTTCGTTTCAAGATCATAAGTAGGATAAATAACCTTCAAATAATGCACACGATGACTCAAGTGGAGCCTTCAATAGCAAAGGGGAAGTTTATATTTTAAACTAACAATCTTTTTAAGAGTAATTTTAAGGCAAGTGGATACGAAATAAATATATTTGGCCGTATGTTACGTATTAATGAAAACATGCTGAATTTTCCACTTGTAACACGCCTAAACAGCTCAGGAAATAAATGATCCAAAATATGCCATAACCTCTACAACATTATCGCTCATTTTGTGATCCCGTTACAAAATAAAAAAATGAGAAAGAAGAGAACTTACAAATTAAAATTGCCAAAACGATAGCTGAAATTACTAAATAAAGAACGTTTGAATGAGCATATGGGTTTGATATTAAATTCTACAGGCCTTTATAACCTCGTGTCATAAGAGGACATTTTAGAATAATATTAGATAACCCAATTAAAATTTTACAGTCTCAGCCAATTCAAACACACGTATATTACTGTGACGCGACTTACGCCAAATACGTGACTTATTCCAAACAGAAATATACGCATTTGGAGTGAGTAATGAGATAAAAATTGATTAAAAAATGAAACTCTTATCGATAAAACCAATCAAGGGTTGATTCATTTAAAAAACATTAAAGTAGAGATATCATTTGATGCACCAAGCAGTTCACGGCTAAACACTCACTCTCGGCTAAACATTCACGACTAAATAATCTCTCTCGTTTCCGGTTGATGCTTCCCTTCGCTGAAGTGTTGACAAAAACAACGTACGGGCATTGCTAGAACGCAATGTGCTGAAGAAACTCTAGTGAAATTCCTCACTTACGTGATAAGTAAGTTCGTAGGTAGATCCGACGCTCTCTTCGACTCCCACCGACTAAAATGCCTATCAAGGCAGTACGCTAAAAGATGATGGAACTCAGAAAACAAGCGGGTTTTTCATATACTTTAATATCGTTTTCCCAGTATTCTTAACCTTCGTGGATTAAAGGATTTCGATAATTTATTATATCTAGCTTACGTTTACTAAATCTAGATGAAAATAGAAATAGTAGCAATAGTAGTAAGTTTAGGAGAGTCAATACCAGGGTTACTGCTTATATTTTGGCCCTAATTTTTATTATTATTATTTTAATATTCATGATCGAAATTTTAATGGGTTTAATATTCTTAAATTTATTCTCCGTGACTATTAGTAGAATATTTTATGCATATGAAGAATTTTGCGAAGCGCTTTTTCCATTCTGATCGAGGTAACCGTATAAAACTGCTCTTTGAATGCCGATACCCTTTCTTCTGGTGTCAGGAATCGTTGACCACGCTATTTATTTTTGATTTCCGGGAATAATTATAAAATATTGGGTGTGGCTGCTAGGTAATACCACCTTTCCAGTATTTTGGCCAGTCAAAAATCCTTTATTTGTGCTGAAGTGTGAGAGCTCGCATAGTTATGATAAATTAAAGAATCGCCTCATCTTTACTTTTCCTGAGGCTTCTGTCAAAAAAATGATCGTGTAATATTTAGAATTGACATTCCCGTTGCTGTTAAGCCACTGTCAACCGTTTAATAGGCAATCATCCGCTTATTCTGCGAACAACTTCTGTCGGATTTTGCTCATTTCGGGAGACCCTTAAAGCCGATAACTATTATGCTTTAGGATCAAATACCATTATTCGTCGCCTGTGTATATTCTTAGCAAATCCACTATGCGTCTTGAAACCACATAATCTCCTCCTCGATGATTTTTGCCCATCTAACAGAAAAACCGCGTTATGAAACTCTAATTTCTACTTTAATTAGTTTCGGGACATACGTCTAAATTGAAAAAAATGGGTAGGAGTGAATGAATAATGTTTTTTCGATTTTTGTATAATCGAAGTCTAAACTGATTTACTTGCTCTAATTTAACTAAACCAGTAATTTCAATCAGCATGTACACAAGAATATATAGTATTTTATGGGTAACGTTAAGTAGATGCTGAAAAGTTGAGGAATTTAGTATTGCGCTGATACATTCGGTTTTACGTTTCCTCAAACTATAAATACTAAGCCGTTCAGATGTGAGATCGCAAGCGCCATTGACGCAAGCTCTGCGTCACTAATTTATCACCACGCAGATTCCTAGCTGAGCTTATAAAAATGAAATGTTTTTTCAGTCGATACTATGGTGGAAAATGCATGTTTTTTTTGCGATGTTAACTGAACAGATACCATAACTGAACAGCTATCCGAATCTTGGTTTAATATTGTGGCCTATGTGCTGCTAGCATTATTAGAGACAGCAACATTGTGTGTTTACAACCGGGATGTCTCAAATTCAAACATTCATCGCGGTGCTATATTGTCAATATTATATTATATCCATTGATAAACGGTGATGGTCCAGGGAAAGTAACTGGTACCCGAATCCTGAATTATGTTCCTCCCCCGTGATTTAGTTCGAATTTGTACTCGCACGTGTCCATCAAATCATCGTGTTTATAGTTCTCATTTTACTATGCATACGAACTCGACGGCAGAAGACCAAACCCCAGAGAAAAAAAACTAGCTCTCCCACATCCCCACACAGAACTTTTTATCCACGTATTGCAAGGCTATAATTTTCATCGGATGTACTATTCACCCATTTTACTGATGTTTTTAGTGAATTATCATTTAAAATTTTATTTTTTAACCTGAAAATATAGTTTCAAGAGGCCCGAAATCAACTCCTCTGCGGAAGAATAGCAAAGTTTGGCCCTCAGAGAATTAATCAATTATTATAATTTGTATTAGTTCTTAATATTCATGTGTAACTAAACCATCATTCCCATTTATCGATCAAATTTCTCTCGGGCAACACATAGATAACGATTCAAGGCAATAACACCGCTTCCAAACAGTTACGCCATTTATGATATGCGTAATTCCTAAATGCTATTTTTCACATCTGTCCTTTTCCCTATTTTAATTCTGATAATACTTTTAAAAATCCATTCCGATTCTGCTCCTAAACTCCCCTTCACGGAGGGCATCATACAAACAGAATCATCCTTGATTATGAGATCGGCATGACCTGTTGACCGACGGATGATAACTTAGTCATCAGAGATGCGTCTTGCCTACTTCTTGTCTCACTTTATGGAGGCACGCGTTCAGAATGAAAGCATTGCGGAGGGTATCACACTCCCATCAGCGATATCATTTCGAAAGTAGTTGCGAAACGGAAGTATATTTTGAAATGACATATGAGCCATCATATAACGTCCTCTATATGATCTTAGGTTTTTCCGAATGAAAAAGATCGGCGGAAGATCCCCTGAGGATGATCAGCAAGTCGCTGCTCGAAAAGTCGGGAGACATGGACGACATAAACCGGTGGAAAACCCGAGAAAATTTTCTGCATATGACGTCCTAGTTGATTTTTTGGGTTTATAGATGCCAGAATAAATGTAATATTGTTTTTTTTTTCATGTTCTGTGTATTCATATTGTATATACATACACCCAGTGGCGGATCCAGGTTAGGGACAAGGGGGGGGGGTGGGATAAGTGGGGTCAGATAAAAAATTAACCATTCTATCTAGTGTAAATTGGATACCCAATGGGGGGATATCCCATTTAGCCCCCCAATAGATCCACCACTGCATACACCTCAAAGTTTATGAGCGAAGATAGTATTCGCTGTTATTGCCTCCGTGAATGTTTCATTGAAATTATAATCCTCCATTGATTTCGGGACACATTAGTATGACCGGGTGACCTACGCAAGTAAATGATGCTCATGACACGTAATCACTTGCACATTTTACTATCAAATGGCTTGAGTTTTAATTATACTGACAGTAAAATAATTACAACCTTGTCTTATACCTGTTATATTACTTAATGTGGTTCCTTGGATATCCATTATTTTTTTTTGTTATTTCATTTCCTTTACGAAATTTTAAAAATAATTTTGGAAGACACGGAGTTATCATCGCATCCCTATTACATTCTGCTCGAATATGGCGATGGCAGCATCAGAGAAGCACTTGGCTAGAACGTTTCTTTGGAGGGGAGACAAACATCTCCAAGGTGGACTAAATTGGAGTCGAATCTAATTCTAAATTTACTTGAATCTGGATTCTAAAGTCCAAAATATTTTTTAAAATACTTTTAAAGTGTTAATTCTTACTATCCACACGAAGTCGTTAAGCTCTCTGCCTCCCTTTTTATGAGGCCGTGGATTTGCCCAGCCTCCGTACTGTACTTCAGAGCATGCATACAAATCACATTGATAGTGGTGTGGATGGCAGCAAAATAGATAAATGAATGATACAATAATCTCCTCCTTAAAATAATAAATGATAAAATAATCTCCCTCCGACTGTCGTTTCTAGTCGCAGTAAGTTTTTTTTTATACGAGGGTTTTTATTTATATTCCAAGTATCGGCAACAGCAAGGGTTATCAGGTGAAATGCAACGTTTTTATTGTTTTTACCCTTTTATTTTAATTCATTGTTTACATTACCTTGGAAATTTTACCCCGGGCAACAAACAGAATTAGAATGTGGATATTTTTCGTAACTTTAGACGTGAGACAAGAGTGTAATAGAGATCGATGAATAGAGAGAGAGAGGGAGAGAGAGAGAGCGAAGCACCATCATGCAGCCTTGTAAAAATGAAACGGGCAAAACGAATTCAATAGTGGCCTAATTTAGATTTAGGACAAATTCTGTAAATAACGTCCAAAATCGAATGTTCTGCTAGAAAACATCGATGCTGGGCGTTAACTCATAGCAAGATCGTCATGTGAAACACTGTTACATTAATTTATCTTTGGGAATTAGTTTAACAAGAATAAGTAAAATTTTCCATTATCACTTGCCGGTAAAAAAATGTTATCGTTTTACCCCGCATAATATCACAAAATGCTAAAAAGAAGGCTCGTGTGGATTGATGCAACGTAATTTTTACAAAATAAAACCGGTATCGGAAACTTTCATTCCCATGTTTATTGTTCTAAGACTTTAATTTTAGGACAAAGACTCGAAAATTTCATTTCAGCCGCCCAATTTTGTTTCACTTCAATTCTTGAATTAAAAAAAATGGATTATGAGCTGAAATCCTGGGGAAAAATTTCTTTTTGCGTTCTCTTTCGTACATTAAAAACTAAAATTGTGGATGCTACCTCCCAATTAAAAAGACAGTGGTAGAGCGGAGATAGGTTCAACAGTCACTGTGCTAGCTGTCAATTGAAAGGAAAGAAAATCTCTTTTGCGCCCACGGTAGTCCGACGGAAGCAACGAGTGACGTCAAACCTCGGAAGCAAACTTTATGAGAACTAGAAGAAAATTTCGATGTCTCACCGCCGACAGCTTAGAAAGTAGGCGACAGAGAAGATAATGAAAACATTTCAATTTTCACACCATCGGATTCGAAAATAAATAAAGTTAATCAATCGCTTCAATTTTTGGACCAATTTGGATGATTCGAATTATATTTCAAACCAAATACCTAAAAGATTGGCTCTTATAGCTACTGCAGGTATTATCGCAAGCTCCCAGAACAATAGGAGGAAAATATACCCACGTTTTAAAAATAAATACCGTAGTAGGCTATGTTTACCAATAATAGCGACCAATTCTTTATATAAATTCCTTTGTCGTCAAGCTTGAAATTCTGATACCCAGTAAATAAGAGGAAAATTTGAACAGAATTGAATGACTTAGGGATTATTACCAGCGTATGTGGATGTACCCTAATCCAGATATCAAATTCTACTAAATGATATGTTAAGGTTCTCGCCAGATGATAAAATAGATTTATTATGAAAACACATTCATAGTACATGCCATATTCCAGCTATCACATTAACGCATTATGGCTAGATTATCAGCTTTCTATCCTTCCCATTTTTGGAAGTAGATCATGAGCAAGCCAGGGCTATTATATATTCAGTAACGAAAGTTGAATAGAGCCTTCAAATTAAAGTATGGGACATGGGAGCTGTGCTTAGCAATTCTTTTAGCTCGGTCATCCTTTAAAGCACTGAAAGGTTTACGAGGAAAATCTGAAATTTATTCCAGGACGGTCAAGGACGCATAGGTCATGACCTCATACTCACCTCTTGGAATACATTGCCCCGGAACAAATGAGACCAGTATCCTATTTTGCATTGTGATATATATGTCATAGAAAAACGCAGCCCTTTACTAGGTGCATAGCCGGATTTTAAAGCAAGGTTCGTAGGGGTGGCTGATTGATTGCATTAGATTCACCTCGATAAAAGACGCGTCGTATTATATTTCATCTCTTTCACTTTTAAACGTATGATTACCATTTGGCTCGCGAAGGACTCCGGAAACGTATATATCACTCAGTCAACTGAATATTCCGATAGTGCAAAGATACCCTACTCCTCCATTTGAAGGTTCATTGACTCGACCACTGCATACATACAGAAATAAGATACCACTCAGGTATAAGTGTTGTAACGGGTCATACCTCTGTAATCCCGGGCATATACTCTGACAACGTTTCACACTCTTCTCGTTTTGATCGATAGCAATGCTAATACGGATTTTGGGACGTACGAAACGGTAAATGCGTCCGGAAAATTTGGGAATACTGATGAAAAACAGATAATAATTCCAAAACATGAGCATATTAAAAACGTATAATCAAAATAACATGAACGGTTACATGATGGCTTTACTTTATAAAGATTTGAATAAATCCAGGAGTTTAATCGAATTAATATTAATGTCATCCAATTTCACGAGAAGTCTTGATAAAAACTGTTACCAAATTCTCCTTTAAATATGTTAGACTTTTCGGAGATAATTGGGATAAATGATTTAGCTACGGAATAACTTCTTAATAAATAAATGTTCATAAACGTACATCTTGTATCAACGCAAATCTTGTATCTAACGTGCATGTGTTTATATTTTTCACCGTCAAAATATGGAGAACGTATCATGGGAAATAGGGCTCAACTTACCCGAAGGCTGAAATCGATTTTATTACGATAATACGTGCGTGAAAATGATCATCATCATCATCATCATTGGTCAGAAAACCTAGGATTGGTTTGACGCAGCTCTCCACTCTAGTCTCTTATCAGATAATCTTTTCACATCTACGTATTTCTTCTCTTTCACATCTTTCTTTACTTGTTCCATATATTTTGTTCGAGGTCTTCCTTTTCCGTTCTTGCCTTCCACTTGTCCTTCGACGATTGTCTTCATCAGGCCAGTGAAAATGATAATGATTTTAATTTCGATACTTTTTCTCTTGTACTTGGGTGGGAAATATATACATTTCTTCCCATTTTTATTTCAAACACTCTACTATTATTTTTTCAATAATTAGTAATTAACACGTGGTAATTTTCAAGAATTAATTTGACCCCAATACAGGGAACAAGAAAATCACGTGCGACACGGTTATGCTTTGTGCTCCAGACTTAAGAGCGCCAAGAGAGGAGGAAGCCCCTATAAATCTGCGTGAGGTCCTAATGAACCACCCCAATAAATGCTCCGGCTCCGACTAGAATATAAGGTGCCTATCAAGATGTGCATACCTCATATGGTATGGACTAACGACAAGGAGAAGGCAAATGCTCTGAACAAATGGTACGCAAGTGTTTTCACACATGCAGCAAAGCAAGTAGACACTTTGGGCTTGGAACTCAGCTTCCAAGACTTTCAGAGAGAAACAAACGTGGTATGTAACGCAAATGTAAAATGCATTAAAACTTCGAATTCTGAGATCTGTAAAAAAATTAGTAAAATGAGGAAGAATAAATCAGTTGGGCCAGATGGCATATCAATAGATTTACTCAAAATGGGAGGCAGTGAAATTTCAAAATATGTGAAACATTTATTCAATGCTACGATAAATAACAAAGTTCTACCCAAGGATTGGAAAAAAGCATACGTAACACCCATCTTTAAAGGAGGAGATAAGGGATTGGTTGAAAACTACAGACCGGTTAGTTTGACGTCAACAGTGTGCAAATTAATAGAAAAGATAATTGCTGATTATCTTTGGGAACTATGGGAGAGCACCGACTGGTTGTTCAATTTTCAACATGGGTATAGAAAGGGGCACTCCTGCGAAACGCAACTACTGGGTTTTTGCCAAGAAATTGCAGACTCTATGGATGAAGGGATAGAAGTGGATGCAATAATTGTCGACCTGTCAAAAGCATTCGACAAAGTAGAGCACAATCGGCTTTTAGAAAAAATGAGAAAATTACCACCTCAAACAGACAGTAGACTGTATTTTTGGGTCGAAAATTTCCTGAAGGGTCGAACGCAAAAGGTTAAAGTGGGTGAAATGTGCTCCGAAGAAGCACAAGTAACGTCGGGTGTCCCACAAGGTAGCGTCCTTGGACCGCTTTTATTCTTAATTTATATAAATGACCTCCCAAATAGCATTAACTCCCATATTAGGCTTTTCGCAGAAGACTGCATCATTTACAGGAGAATAGAAAGGGAAAGCGATCGAGAAGTGCTTCAAAATGACATAAATAAAATGACAGTTTGGGTGTCAAAAAATGGAATGGACATAAACGTAAAAAAGTGTAAATTTATAACTTTTAGTAGGAAACTAAATGGACCTAGGAGAGAATATTTATATTCAGGGACGGTTATTCCAAAAAGTGACCGATGTAAATACTTAGGGGTGTATTTAATGAAAGATTTAGGGTGGGAGGCAAATGTCGAACAATTAACAAAAAAGGCGTTCAAAACGTTACATTGGTTGATGAGGAATCTTAAGGAAAGTGATCGAACTACAAAGGAGAAGGCGTATAAGACATTAATCCGGCCGATTTTAGAGTACGCGTCACTAGTGTGGGACCCGTATGAAAAGGGACAAACAGAATCCATCGAGAAGGTGCAAAGAAAGGCAGCAAGGTACGTTATGGGGAAACACAAAAAGACCGAAAGTGTCGGTAAAATGCTGAAAGAACTGGGATGGGACACACTAGAACGGAGAAGAAAAATAAATAGGCTTTGCGCACTCTTCCGCACACTGAAAGGGGAAAAGGCATGGGGGGAACTTCGGAGGAAGATTGAATACCCCAGCTATATTGGTAGGCATGATCACCAATTCAAGATGAAATGCCGGCCGCAAAGGACTAATGTAAAGAAATTCTCGTACCTTAACAGGACGATTACGGAATGGAATAGACTCCCTGCAGAACTGTTTAAGCCCTACCCTAACAACGTAAGGATTTTCAAAAAGAGGTGTAGAGGATTAATATTGGACAATTAATATCACTGAATTTTAATACTTTCCAGTTTTATTTTGGTAATGTATTTCTCATTTGCTATATTTTTGTTTTTCTTTTTATTTTGTATAACCTGTTACCACCTGGCAAATAGCCAACTTGTAACTTGTACTATATAATAATAATAATATGGGAGGATTCACTTCAAAAGCTATACATGGATGACGAATGTATTCCATCCCTTTCAAATAAGGAAAATCTAACTCCACAACCCGAAATGACACAAGCAACATCATCGGAAGTAATCGAGCTTAAATTAATATGCATGCGTTCATAATAATAATAATATTCTATCTTACGCTGCCATCAGAGTAAAAGTGGGTCTAGTAAAATCTCAACCCTGTCCGAAGGTTTCATCCTTATGCAGAAATAACTTCTGCATTGAAACTTTCACCTCCGGAAACTTTGACCAAGAATATCTGGTAAAAGTGACACCAAAACATATCCACTTCCTTTGGCGGTCAAGGCCCATTGGACTTCTTGTGAAAATTCCGAAAACGTGACTGTGTCGGCGTACAACTTCGCTCGTGTGGCGCGCACGTTGTTTTCTATTCAGAACTAATAAATCCAATAAATACGCTTAAATATTTTTTCTTTCGCATCCTTCCTTATCTGTTCCATACATTTTGTCTGCGGTCTTCCTTTTCCATTATTCCATCTATTCGTTCCTCGAAGATTGACTTCATCAGGACATTAATGTTTTCAGATATTGCTGATAGGGTTGTTTCGTTTTATTACTGAGGGAATTTCCTTCTTTACTTGTTGCTTTTGTTCGATACCTTTATTTTAGATTCTTTCCATTTACCTGTCCCTCGACGATTGTCTTCATCGGGTCATTATGTCTCTAGTTATGGCCTATGTGGTTGTTCCGTCTTCTTATCGAGGTTTTCATAAGGATTTCTCTTCTATCCAACTATTCTTAGGACTTCCTTATTACTTAATCGGTCAGTCCATTTTACACCCATCAGCCTTCTATAGCACCACATTTCGAAAGCTTTTACCCTTGTTTCTTTCCGCTGCTGACATTGTCCATGTCTCACTCCCGTAGATAAGGATACTTACTCCGAATTTAAGTTCTGATAATCTTTCGTTTGGTGGAATTTTCTCTTCACCAGAGCTATTCTACTTGTAATTTCTTTCTTGCTTCTCCCATCTCTAGTTATCCAGTTTCCTGCATGACACAAGTCACCCGCCTTTTCCATTTTATCTTTCTCCTTTTTAATGTTAGTCTTGACTTCTTCTCTTCTATTGCACATCGATATCTTGGTTTTCTTTGGGTTTATTTTCAGCTTGCATCTACCCATTACCCTACTCATATTTACCAGAATCTTCCTCAAATCCTTCTCTGTCTCTGCTACGATGTCTATGTCATTTTGACATCGTAATATGATAATATTTTCTCCTTAGATATTCCCTCCGTTTAATTCGAACTCTTGTCTGTTCACTTCATACATTATTTATTTGATCCCATTCACTCTCGAAATTAATCTTTTACTTTTTGGAGTTCCAGTTACCATAGCATAAAAATAAGTACATGACTTCAAGAGTCATAATAGCCGTCTTTGATGGGCATAACAAAATAACACAGACACTAATGTTGGGAAAATACTTGAACAAATGTAGAATAGTTTTGACAACATATAAAGATAGTAGTCTACCATTCCCTCAAAACTGCAAATTAAGCACCTCAATTGAATATGAACCCTATAAACAGAATTAGTTCTCTGCTACGTGAATAAGCAGCCCTTTTTTGGCAGCTGGTTTTCTCATGAAACATTCAAGAAAGTAACTTATGAAATACTGTCAAATTCCCAGCTATTTACGTCGAAGCAGTTGCACGTATTACAATATATTTTCACTATCCAAGTTTTATTAAAAAAATAGCCAATTTTTTTTCATGATAATTTTAGCGAACTTGCAATTATGACCAAGTGCCTGTCGCGAAAATTAAGCAATTTAGGACAGAAATTCAGAAAATTTTATTGTTTCACAAAAATTAAACTACATTAATACCATAAATAACATAAATTTTATGCATGATATTAATTCACCACTTGACTACTGATTTTAATCGAGGTTTTAAACTTGTTGTACGAGAATTTCCTCATAAATTCGCTCGGATACATGTTCACGATAAATATTCCGTCTGGGAGAGATGAGTTGGAAAAGATTCTAATTTCCTAATTGATTCAACTAACATTAAAGTAAAAATCCTCATCGCTATGAAAGAAAAATTTAATATTAAAATCTACTTTTGGAATTTTTTGAAAACTAAGAAATTATTGAAGTGACTGCATAATATTTTCGAAAAAAAAACATTGCGAATTTAAACACTGGGTCACTTATCCTAAAATATTCATCTACTGCATTCCTTTATCCATTACTTTTAACATTCCCGTCCATCAATACTGATAAGTGATTAGTTTGGTGCAGCTGTTCTCTTAATTTATATTTCAACCACTGTTTTCACAAATATATCCATCATCATTCCATCATGTCTCTTGGAGTAAATGATAAGTTTTTCCGCTTTCCTCCCAAAGTTTTCATGAGACTTTTCCTCTCCTACTCTTCCCAGAAATTCCTCATTACTGGCACGGTCGGCAAAATAGACTTTCATCATTCATCAAGACGACTATATTTGGAATTTGCTTCATCGCTGACTTCCCTACTGTTGTGACCGCCATTACTTCACTGACAATGAGAAAAATGAGCACACTCCTTATGTAAGTTCTAATTTTACTAGCTGCCTTCCTTATACGAACGGTTGTTCCAATAGATATTTATCTCGTATTTAATATTACTACGCTGCCTCCTTAATTCTGAGTTTGCGATGAACGCTGCATATGTATCCTTATCGTAGGGTACCCGCTTCGCATGGGCTGATATTCCGAACATTTTTCACTTCGTCCTTCGTTGGTCGCATAGTTTCTCATTTTGAGATAAAAGTATTTTTTTTCAGTCTCTAAGTTTGCGCTTCTCTATTTATACGATAGCCTTTCCCTCTTCTTTTCAGTTTAGTCGATTCAAATAAAAATATACGATAAATAAATAACTACCAGTTTGTTGTTACGCAGGCGCATTTAGGCACACCTTGAATTTTATCTCCATGATTGAGAGTATTTATTCCTTAATTAGGAAAAACGTACTGGCCCATTTTTACTATCAAAATCGACTTTCCATGAGAGCAAGCGTGACAGTTCACGAAACGATGGATAAGGAGAATATTTTACAGATATACAGAAGAGACAGAGAGTATCGATACATGGTGTGCTTACAATGATTATTTGAAAACCTTTAATGGACATTTATTATTATTATTATGTAATAAAATTTTGGAAAATTATGGCAATTATCAGCAATTATTTCAACATATCGGCAAGTTAAACCTTAAAACTTCGGTTTTCAGAAGAATGGGTAAAAAAAAAGTTTCAGAACAGTGAGTAATGAAAATTATACGATTCCTATTTCTAACTAAGTTGTCTTTCCTGTTTCTAACGTAATTGGTTGCAGGAAAATTGGCCGAAGGAAAATATCGGTTAGAGGATATTTGGAAGGGAAGAACGGCAAAGGGATACACACGATGAGATACACGGAACAGGTGATGAAGGATACTAATTGAATAATTATGGGTTATATTTACGCTATAACTTACAATGCATAAAATTTCACACAACTTGCTTCTTCATTCTGTCGCATGATGGGGCGAACCATGATCACGAGTCGTTGGAGGGGGCAAAATCCCTAAAGAGGATGTTGGAAAGTACTATACATAAACTTTTGGGTAGATTTCGAAAAATGCCTAGGAATGCAGGTGCACATAATTTCACAAGTCAGACAGGTTCCACAACAACATGAAATATATCCTCTAATTTCCGAGGTACCACTAATCATACTTCGGGGAGGGGGAGGATTTACCGTCTTCCACATCTCGATTGTTGCGCATTTATCAACATATTACATACATCGAAATATCGATTACGGAATTCCGTGACTCGAATTAAATCGGGTTTCCAGATTTGAATTGTTAGTTACAACTTCCCCATTATATTAAGAGCCCTTATATTCAGTGAGCCGTTACATCCTCGCTTGTAAGCACACCATATGTCGATACTCTCTGTCTACTCTGTATCTATCTAAAATATTCTCCTTATCCATCGTTTCGTGAACTGTCACGCTTGCTCTCCTTTCCGTTTAATACAACTTATCAGTACCACATTCGATAACCAACTCTCAAATCCATGTATCTTATTCTGAAATTTCTTCCGATGTGCTTTCCTTCTCACCGTGTAACTTCACGCTGCCGTATTTAAACAAACAATTTAAGAAAATTTTCCAGTGACCTTCGAGGATCACATGAGCAATGACTGTGCAGAATGTTTCTAAACAGCACCATGTAATGAATACAAATAAAAGAAATGCTTTAGGATCCAAAGAAATACCTCGAACACTAACGAAAGAGTTTTGTCGAGTCATGATACCTTGAAGTTCATCTCTAAATAGAAGAAATTCCACAACAACTAGTTTCGTTCGCTGTTACCAGAGGCTAGATATTATCTCACCTTTTCACTAAAGAGCAAAAGCAGCGAGTCATAGAAGCTTTAAAAATAATTATACAGGAATTGCCACCGCTAGGATCCATGGTACGGAAAAATTACGAAATCTAAAGCTGTTGCTTCCCTGCCATAGGGGAATTGACACCGAAATTGAAAATAATATAGGAAACATACAAAGAATATTAAATTAGTATTCATCGACGGTCCTTAACAATAAAAAAGTCATTAATATTAAATTTTAGAAAAAGTTACTACTCAAAATTATGCACAATGATATCAAATACATAACATATACAAAAGGCCATAAAAATATCAAGTGATAACTGATGCAAATGCCAAATGGCATTTGATGCGAAGTATGGAACAGCCGATTCAAATTTGCTAAGAACGTATTTGATGGTGCTAAAGGAATGAATACACCAATATGCTACGTTAAACAATTCAAAAAACAGGCAAAACACCCATTGAGAGAAGAAATACACTTACCAAAGGCGCGGAGATTTGAAGAACTATCTTCCTACATGTGAATAAGGAAAACCAACTTTCGCTCATCAGACGAATAAATTTGGCACTACAGATATGTGGGTAAACATAACATAGCTTTTTAAGTGGATTACTACCATTTTTTTTAAGTATAAAGAAAAAATAAAGAAAAAACTCTTTTTTTTTATCACGTTTTATAAAGATTATTGACTTTAGTAGCACAACAATTTGATGACGAAATATTGGCCGATATACATAGACCAGCATTATTTATTCATTTAGCTACACAGAATTAAACTATTGATTTTTAGACAGCATTAGCACACAGGCATTGAATGACTCCATTCATAAACTTAAGATTAGCGTATCGAAATTACCCAAAAAAACATAGTCTGCTTTCACTCAACTCAAATAAGAATTTAATTTGTTTTTAATTTATTTAAAAATCCCAGGTACAACAAAAATTCCAATATGTGGTGGCCCATTAACAGGCATGATAACGGTTATGTTTTAAGAAACAAATACAATGTGAGCATCTTTGGCACACGGTTACAGAGTAAGAATCAGCGATAATTTAGTGATTTCACAAAATCAGACTCAAAAAGATTTTTCACGAATAAAAGAAAATGATTTGAGGCTTGAAAAAGGCAGAGGAATTTAAATCGCACTTATCTGCGACACCTTCTAACATTTAAAGTTCTATTTTTATGAATTTGTAATTAATTAGATGATAAATGTCAGATTTTCAATGTCAACAATGAAAGGGCTGAACACTAATCAATGGAGTCGTCTGTGGTTTAGAATTAAATACGCTAAGATTATGAAATCAAGAATAATTTACCACCCTGATACCTTATGTTGTCGCAGTAAGTCGATTAAAAAATCATGAATTTATTTTGATGAAAGCCACAATTTAAGGAGAATCGTATTGGCATTGAGAGTAGCATCAATTTACTTTCTACCACAACTCTTAAAAACAACATGAAATCACGCAGAAATTACCGAGACATATGCTTAATTACTGCTGAAGATACGAAAAAGATAAGAACAAGTTTTAAGCACCAGGCCTTAAGACCAAGTTACACTCTACACTCTCAGGCAAGTGATTTTTTTCTACACGGAGTTAGGAAGAGAATTAATAGAAAAAACATGGTGGCACTACTAAACAAGTGCACTACTAAATATCTAGTTGATCTCGTTTATTTTGTCGATCAAATGTCTGTACGTAACTATGATTAGAAAAGATAATCACTTGTACCTCTTGACCTCTCATCCCCTCATATATTTTACATCTTTTCGGCTCTTTTACCGAACAGGTATTACATCTCTAATCTGTATTTTTACAAAAATACTTACATGTGTACTCTTCGCAAAGGGAAATGACACAAGTTAGGATAACGTTACTGAAGGGAGAGCATGTTGCCTATAAAATATGACCTTGTAGAATAGAAGATGCGAGTATTCCTTATCTTCAAAGGAAAACTGTCCTTGACCGCCATCATGTATATTCTTCATAGTTTTCAGGCTTCAGAAATAAACAAGGAGTTTAGCTTTAAAATTATTCCGCACAGCTATAAACTAATAGTTCCCACTTTTTTCTCTTTTGATTGTTATCATCCTCCTCACCATTTTTATAAGCATCAACACTTACCAACCTCAGAGTATTATGGAAAGAAATTTTTGCTTTGTTGACATACTTTCCTTTATCTTTTTAAATAATTACTCCTGAAAATTGGGAGGAATTGGATTTCAAAAGTGTTATCAGCTTTATATCAAATTGGAATTTTCCTAATCATACGACTCCGAAGAGCCATATTTTATCCTACGGTATATTATTTAATTGAAAATATAACATTTAAAAACTATTTGAGATCTCACTAAGGGATGACTGCCATCTGCTGTTTATTAGACGGATCCGTTCAAGCAAACTTATTAAATGATATGTTGGGAAACGCGAAATGTCTTGTTTCCTTTCCACTCTGTTTACGTTTCGCTTGTCGGTTCAAAGCCCCATGTAGCTGTCTCTGACAAATCCGCTTCCCTCAATTCACAACATTCACCTGTTGCGTCTGGCCGAAAGAATTTTCAGAGAGATGAGCGGTTGAAGAGAGGAGAATATTCCAACCAAATATGATTTACGTCCCGGGAGCAATGATTTCGCTTACGGGTGGCAGTGAGGCTGACAGGTTAGGCGTATAGCTCTGCCTCTAGCCAGTCCCCCAAAAAAACAGGGAATCTCAGTGTAGATGGGGTTCTGAATTTGTCGTGTGCAACCTTTAAGTTAACTAATACTTCGTGAGATCAAAGATCCAATCTGTATAGTAAGTGGTGTATCGAAACAAATCCGCTGTCTCTCCCCTCTCCACAATCGGCATGTGATGTTGTGATGGGAAAAAATAAAAAAATGTAACATTCCACAAGATTTTATTTACTCCACCGTCACGGTGTAGTACTTCCTGCGCCATCATCACGGGTAAACTTGTATAAGTTATTCAAAAGATTTCATTATTGCCATCACGGCGAAATGGAAAACTAGGGTCGCAATGTTGAATTTGTAATTTACCTTTAAAAATGAAACTATTACATTATAAGCTAAGAATTTTTTCCAATTATTGAAGGCTCTATTGTTAATACTCGCTTTGCTCGCTGGAGGGGCTCTGCCCCCCCCCCCCTAGGCCCTCCCGAAAAAGGCCTGCGGCCTGTTACGCTCACTGTGGGAGGTCTTACACTTTTTGTTTGCTACTTGTTACTTAAGGATCGTTTACTTTTAAGCTGGCTAGCTTAGGTATAAGCAATATTTCCACTTTCACGAAAAACGAGTGCATGGTACGTAGGCTACAATATGAATGTAAATATTTATAAAGAGAAACGTTTTTCTGAGGGGCTAAAAAAGTAAAATAAATTTCTACGAGTTTCTCTAACTTATTCAATTCAAATACAAAAAACGTTGAGACCACGTTCCACTGTAACACCCAATGCATACGTAATATCATAACATAACGACTTTACGTATTACAATGAAAAACACGTTTATTAATTATTTTCCACAAAACTCAACCAAATTCTTGATATACGAATAATATGTAACAGCTGTTCCCCTTCGTAAGCGCATTACGTTGGGACTGAATATCAATATCTAGAAACAAATGCGCCTTAGCATGAATTGGGGGAAGTATGGCGAATTTTATCGTAATATAATTTATCCTGATCGCGAATGATTTCACTTCAGAAATACCTCTATTTAAAGTTTTAATGAATAGGGATACACAAATATCTCAGCTTTAATATCCAACGCAATGCGCAATAAATCTGGTGAGTAACGGATCACAGCCTTCGGTGTACGAGACATTGTGAATGTCAAGATTTCGATAATTTTCACAGTTGAATAACTTAGTCACTCAAGGAAACGTGATTTTCGCAAGACAAATAATTGAATAAGAAATACCTTAATTTGCACTTATCTTCCATATTGTATTATTAACTGCCTATTCACTCCTGCAGCTCACGGATAACATTGTACATTAAAAAAGACATTAACGGAAAAAAAACGTAAAAAAAAATAAAAAGTTATCACCATCACAAAAAATGAAAATATAATCATTTTTTCCTACCTATATTATGTAAGACTTGTTTAAAAGTCTTTCTACTACAATCGTGTATCGCCAACAAGATACGAACTATAGTCAACAGCACGAATCATATTTCTAAAATGGCATTTAGGGCACTTGTTAACTTTGAAATTAATAACCACCACACTTTCGATGTAGTGTACCAAACACAACAACGAATTTCCTACCTTATATTTCTCCGCTTTTCATTTGAATTCGCTTTGATTTAAACAGATGTTTGTTCTAGCCGAAAGAAGACGCAAAGAAATAGATACTTCAAATATTATTTTCCTTATTTCCTTCCTTATATTTATCAGTTTTTCGTTTCAATTCCTTTATCTTCTTTCCCAATTTAGCTCCTCTTGTTTGCATAAACAAATATGTTGCTATGATTGTTCGTTTGTATGACTGCCGCGCCGCCATTGGAATTTGGTGGCCATTTTTTTAACTAATCCCCATACTCAATTTTATATGAATAGACAGATAAATAATGGTAAATTTAGTGTTTTCATAATTTTTCCTGGGGTTTCAGACAATTTTAGAGGGGGTCTTCATAAGACTTTTTGCCGTATCTCGTCTCCTTTACCCCAAACATTTGTATGAGTGAGTGAATGAATGAATGAATGAATGAATGAGTGGTCGTTAGGGGATTTTATGATATATAGATAAGTTTTGATTTTGAGAAAAACCCCGCGAGTACGATACATTTTTTTCTATTATTGGTTATTTCAAAGCAATGGCGACGAGTAAGGAACATTAAGGGGAGCATTATAACAACTCCGTAATTTCGGGCGAAGATCCCTTTCCTCCCTCTTACTACTCGTAGATTTTTAAGCCTACCGCTTTAATTTTTATGAGTAGTTCATGCACGACCCTCCCTAAGAGTTATCTCAGAGGGTCCCTCAGATAGGAAATAAATCAATTCCTTGTGGGGGAACCTTTTATCTTGTCCGCGGGAAAACACAAAAGGCCGTATTACACGGTACACGGAATTGCGCAATCTGACGTACGTGCGAAGGCGGAATCAAAATTGTGTCGTGTAAAACGGTGAATTGTTAGAACACATGCGAGAATGCGTGGATGTGAGACGACAAAATAGCCCCTGTTTTAATTTCGTTCATGCGTTCGCGCAATTCCACGCCATTTTAGAAATAAATGCTGCTCTAACCTGCGCAATTCCGTGCCCCGTTTGACACGAAGTACGTCATTACGCAATCTGACGAATCAATCCACTAAGGCGCAATCAAAAATGCGCACTGTAAAGCGTTTAATTGCTAGACCACATGTGAGAATGAGTAGATGCGAGACGACAAATACCCCCTGCTCTAATGCCGAGATCGCAATCTAGCAATTTCAACATGTTTTCAGCGCTAACCTGCGCAATGACGTGCCCCGCGTAAGACGGCCTAAAGAGACCGTCAATACTACCTGAACGACATCTTGTCATTTCGACGGCTTGATTGATTGATTGAACGGATTGAAGGATTTTTCAACCTCGCCCGGGCTCATTCCTGACAGCTTCCTCAAGCGTTGTATAACGCCTCCAATACGCTTCTTCCCGGGTATGAGTGGCCAAAGGGAGCAGGGCGAGAATCCATAAGTACTTTGAACAAGACTGTATTTTTATCGCCGGACTCAGGAATTACTTGAGCGGAATTTCACGACAGACTTCCCGAAAAGTTGCGAGTGATAAACGGAAAGGATATTTAAGCGAATTAAGGCCGCTGAGTCGAGGCCGTTTCGGATGGAGGTCACAGGCAAAATTGCGGCAGGACGAAATTTTATCGTCCACGTGAACTCTGACTCCAACTGTCTTTATTGATATACAGCGAGATTTCCGTGGAGCAACGGACCTTTGGGTTCACTGCCCCATAACTTACCGTCAAGAAAGCTACTTGAAATAACGCGATGAAAAATTAGTTCGGATTCCTATAAATAAGATCAGAAGTTTTTTTTGGTAACACACTCTCCACATGCAGAACTAGAGTTCGTGTTCAAACGTGGGTAATTATTTTTACAAATGATAATAAATTCTTAAGCTGAAATATCCTGTTATTACCCATTATTTGTTGCTGACAGTCCCTATAAATTCAAACTTCTTTTCCGTTAAAGCTGAAAACGCGAAAATAACAACTTGGCAATGTAGTAGCATCGAGCAGCGCCCAAAATAACACTCTTTATGTTAGGTGATTATAAAAAATACGTTTTGGAAACTTAAAATTTGTATGAAAGACCGCATAACTGGCTTTGACAAATGAGAGTTTGTTTAACTTTTTCGCGTTCATTCTTATTTTGTAAACGTTATAAAAATTTCCCACTATATATACATTTCCTCGCATTTTTGTGCCGATAAAATATTTCTAGCTTCTTAAAACATAATCAAGGTTAAAATTTCATAGTGTACACTTTATTTAAAATACCCATGTACCAACAAGCGGTGAAATTTGTCTGTTAATAATTAGGGGAATCATTCTTTTCTGGTATCAAAAATTTTATTCCTCATCAATATTTCCTTAGTACCGTCCTGTTAGGCCCTTGCTCCTGAAATGATTAATACTCGAGCACCGGTAAATAGTTTCCGGGTGAATTTCACCAATCAAACCAGGCCAATAGTTTTATTTATCGAGTGAATATTCTTGCATAATCATGGAGTAGGGTAGGTAGAATGAAATCAACAGCGTCCAAAGGGATATGGTAAAATTTGAGATTAAAAGTAGTCCTTACGTTTTAAAAATTTTAATAAAATTCATTCAAAATCAGTTCTCCTTGTTGTGCATTTCTCAAAATATCAGCCGATTTTCTATTAAATACTGCTTTGTTAATATCATGTTACGTATTAGTTTCTGTTCCCAAATAATTCAATAAAATAGTATTTTCATCATATTAAATATCAATCACGTAAGCGAAAAAACGAAAGGGTCAACTTCCCCTCCGAGACTTCATCAAGAAGAAGTGCCTAGAAGTGCCGCCTACTTTTATAGAATTTCTAATCGTGGATGTTTACTTGGCGACTGCTTGAGCCAAGTTGTTCATGGAAGTTTACTATTAAATAATAGGTTCATGATTTCTATTTTGTCCTTAATTAGCAGGCAATATTACCTAATCTGTTGAAAATCATTTATTTCGCATGAAAAGCGACGTAAAGAAGGAATTTTATGTATGTTTTAACGCTCTCCCGGCGAATAGAATAAGTAAACTTTTCTCGGGTTTCCGTAGCCTTGAGAATGTGTGACGAAAAGGCACCCGAAACGTCAGCACTCTTCGAATTTCTTACCCGCGCGGAAACCTGAGGAAAGTTTACTTAGGAATTTTATGTTATAACGATTTGTTTATTTCGCACGACAAAGTATTAATATAATATGCATTTTCAGGGACATTATCATATAACATATGAACTCACTACTTATTAACACAAGAATATTATTGACCAGCATTATTTTACAATATTGTATAGAATAATATTTAATATCTCCTCTATAATAGGGCGATATTTACGCCAACCAATCTGGCCACACTGAGGTAGGAAATTACTTCCGTTGCCAATATTTTCGTATTTTCACTCGTTGCTATTGACTTCATATACAGACTGTCCAAAGTGTCGTGTGTCATTTTTGACCTGTAATTTTAGTAACTTTCCGTAGAGCTATGTTCATGAAAATTGGCACACTTATGGGAAAAGGTCCTAAGTTTTGTTGAGTGTAAGCAAAATTTTAAAATTTCACCATTTGACCTCACAATTTGGGTCCAAACCAAAAATTTGAATTTGCCTTATGGGGTTTCAATGTTAAAAAAATCGAGATAGAAAAATGTCTCAATTTCATTGACCAAGGTGTCAATTCTTATGGTTTCGGACCCGAGAAACCCGAAAATAACAATTTTATTTACGAAAATTCAACCGTTGACCCAGTAAGGTCACCGTCAAGGTCATAAGGGTGGCAAAAAGAATAGCTTACCGACAAAGGTGTCGATCTATGGGTTTTATAGGGTGCCCAAGTCATTGGTATTGTCCAAATACCCGTATTATTCACTAATTGACCTACGAGGGTCACAATGGGGGTCAAAGGTCATAGCGTTAAACGTCGGGCCATCGTGGCAACTAACGTGTCAAACCATAGGTTTTGAAGGGTGCCAAAGTCGGTTAGGCAGTTCATAGATCCGTATTGTTGGTTTTTTTGACCTCCGAGGGTCACAATGGGGGTCAAAGGTCATAGAGTTAAACGTCGGGCCATCATGACAGCCAACGTGTCAAACCATAGGTTTTGAAGGGTGCCAAAGTCGGTTAGGCAGTTCATAGATCCGTGTTGTTGGTTTTTTGACCTCCGGGGGTCACAATGGGGGCCAAAAGTCATACGGCCGTATTCATAGATTTCCGCTAAAACACGCTAGTAGGGCGACTAACTTAGTCGGCTACTAAGACCTTTTAGTCGCCTACTAAGATATGGTATTCATGGATTCTATTGCGTGAGCTACTACGAGCTACTAACTTAGTATGCTACTAACCAGCTCGGCAGCCGATACTCGGTAGCGATTTGGGTTCAACCCGCTAGCCTACGCTTGACAACACTGCATCTGACTCCTCCGCGGCGCGGAAAATTCGTAAAACTTTCAAACAAAAGCAATTGATTCAGCAAAATGCATTGAAATTTTTAATTCATAGCGGATAATTCGATGTGATATCGCATTGCAGACATATTTTTTGATTGCTGTACACAAAAATTATGCAATACCATTAGGAAAGGGTAGATTTATGAGTAATACAGAAGCATTTGTATGTTTGAGATGCAGTTATTGTTGTACAAACGGCCGTGTATTCATTGATCATATACATTAGATATTGTTTGCACTTCCGATATTTGTTTCCATTAGTGTATGCGTGATTAGTATGGAAAAACATAACTAGCAACGTAAGTATCATACATATCTGTATTCGGAAAGCAGAAATACACTTCAATGTCGGAGTAGAAACGAAAACTTTTGCAATGGAGAAATGAAACGTTAAGAAAATAACGTTGAGATAAATGTGAGAATGATACACATTTATTATGTTACAAACACCTACGTGCGAGCAATTAGTAACATCTGTTTGCAACTCCTAAAATGTTAGTCAAGGAAACAACAATCTGCTTCGCTACATTTAAATATTTCAAATATTGACAGCGTGCGGAAATATACGGCATATACTTTACTAGAGGAGGTTAATGTAAAAAACAAAGCATAATTAACGTAACTTGTTTTACTTATTTATTGCTGATCATATCACAAATAGCACTACAACGCACACAACATTTCACTTCACATTTCACGAGCTGTCTTTATGACACTTATAATCCGTACATTCTGAATCAACTGGTTCAATGAAAAGCTTGACTCACACTTAATTTAAAACACTATAACGTAACTCTAGTAAACAATGATAATCAGTTTTCCAATCACTCTGCACACACCAAAAGAATTTGCACTCGTTGACGTTCGAAAGAATTCTTCATATCTCACTTCCCACTCATCACTAATGATTTAGAATCAGTTGATGTTATTTCACATTACCATTACGTAGACAATGAAATAAATAGGCTGAAACAAATTTTTAAACCAGAAATTCTAACATCAACAAACTTCCAATCTCACTCTCCACTATCACTCGTACCGTAACCAAAACAAAAACAACAGCGCAACGAAATACGCGAAATGTAAACACTGCCGAAAACTCACGATAAAGTGACTAGATTAAGTAATATAATCAAACACAAATTATAAGCGTACAAACGAATGAAAATTTATAAGCGTTTGCTGTATCCCTAAAGAACAACTGCTTCAAATATGAAACATATCCCCTTCGCAACAGCTAGTAGATACCTTTGATCGAAATGGTTAAACCAGTATGAAAGAAATAAATAATTTTGTCGAAGATCATACACTCACAAATCACTTCACTTGTCGCTTCACTCTTTACTTCATCGTCTATATGCAATCAATTCACTTAGGGGCGCACTGAATGTACAAATTGTATTCACTTACACTAGAGGCACAAGTTCACTGCAAGTCGTAGCTTCCTCGCAGCTACGAAAAACTTTCAATTCCTGTCAACAATTGCACTACATACGTTGCCTGCCTTACTTGAAGAATGGATTCTCGTATTCCATTTTGGCACAAATGCATAAAAACTCTATAACAGTATACAAATAAAACCGGAGTTCGATCATCCACAACGGTCCGCCATATTTAGTAGCTCCCTTAGACAAGGCCGGAGGGCGACTAAGAACCGGCTACTAAGATAGTAGCATACTAAGCTTAGTAGCCCTTACTAACGATCTATGAATACCATTTTGCTAGTATGCTACTACTTAGAACGCTACTTGGGCGTTAGTAGCTTACTAAGGAAACTATGAATACGGCCGATAGAGTTAAACTTTGGGCCATCATGACAGCCAAAGCGTGGAACCATAGGTGTTAAAGGGTGCCCAAGTCAGTGTGGCAGTTCGTAGCAGTTTGCATATTGTCGATTTTTTTACCATCGAGGGTCATAAGGGGGGTCAAAGGTCATAGATGTATGTTTTGAAATAATAGGAAAACTAATTTCCCCAACTAAAGGTTTTGAAGGGTGACCAAGTGAGTGGTGTAGTACACATATCCACTGCCTTTTCCGACAAGCCTCCCTTACCCTCTTAGTTTCACGCCGTTCTTGATTATTTATTTCCCTAGATATCCTTTTTCCCGACTCTGTGTCCACATTCTTCCACTACATCTCTCTTCAAAGAAGGTCCTATGGAGGTCTAACGCCACATAGGACTTTCTTTATAACTACGCTGAAATCCCATTGGTTTTAAAGATCAACAAGCAAATAGCAAAACCCATTCATGCCGCTTTTCATTTAAGTATTAGACCTCCATTGGTATCGCTCAAGTTAAGGGTTGCGAGTTTTTCCCATGAAAGTCCTAAAGATATGCTAAATAAGTAGTTAAGAAAAAGTCCCAGTTTGACTGTAAAGACCGCAACCTTCTGACTGACCCTCCTCCTGCAAACATTACTGGCTGCAAATTTATCAGGACCTCACTTCACATTCAAACCCTCAAATCGGTTGGGTATAACACCCAACAGTCTCATTGCTATGTCTTGGCCTTTCCATTAAGATGCTTTTGCCGCTGAGCACTATTGTCCGCGCAGCGTGTACTGGACAATTCCAGGTGTGCGATATAACAAAATTTAAATATTCTAAACTTGAAGCCCTAGAAAGTGTAATGTTGCAGCTTCGAGAAGAAGAGCATGGCAATCAAAACCATTTCTGCAATTGGATGGTTGACTAGCCCAATGTAAACTACATGTTCACATTTCAGTTTATAATCCTATTAATTTTGTCGTTTAATGATATTTCTCTTTAATGGTTGTATATTTATCACAACGCATGATACAATCAAAATAAAAGCTGGATTTATCCATTTCTTTTACGTTTTACCTTATGGTTTCGGACATAGCCAATATCTTTTTAAACGAAGTTTTGTCTTCCCCTTTGAGCTGCAAATCAAAATGATGTTTAGAGAAATAAATGATCAACTTCGGCATGAAGCTAAGATGGCATGGGAAGCCTGCCGGAAAGCACTGCGAGGAAATGGAAAATTTTTGGAAGGAAGGGGGGTAAGCGCATTGCATATTTTCTTTATGACCTTTGATCCCCATTATGAATTTCGGAGATCAAAAAATCTGTTATGCGGAACTATGAACTGCAAAACTGACTTGGGCACCCTTTAAAACCCATGGTTCCACTTTTTGGCTGTCATGATGGCCCAAAGTTTAACTCTATGACCTTTGATCCCCATTGTGACCCTCGGAGGCCAAAAAACCAACAACACGGATCTATGAACTGTCTAACCGACTTTGGCACCCTTCAAAACCTATGGTTTGACACGTTGGCTGTCATGATGGCCCGAAGTTCAACTCTATGACCTTTGACCCCCATTGTGACCCTCGGAGGTCAAAAAACCAACAAAACGGATCTATGAACTGCCTAACCGACTTTGGCACCCTTCAAAACCTATGGTTTGACACGTTGGCTGTCATGATGGCCCGAAGTTCAACTCTATGACCTTTGACTCCCATTGTGACCCTCGGAGGTCAAAAAACCAACAATACGGATCTATGAACTGCCTAACCGACTTTGGCACCCTTCAAAACCTATGGTTTGACACGTTGGTTGTCATGAAGGCCCGACGTTTAACTCTATGACCTTTGACCCCCATTGTGACCCTCGGAGGTCAAAAAACTAACAATACTGATCTATGAACTGCCTAACCGACTTTGGGACCCTTCAAAACCTATGGTTTGACACGTTAGTTGCCACGATGGCCCGACGTTTAACGCTATGACCTTTGACCCCCATTGTGACCCTCGTAGGTCAATTAGTGAATAATACGGGTATTTGGACAATACCAATGACTTGGGCACCCTATAAAACCCATAGATCGACACCTTTGTCGGTAAGCTATTCTTTTTGCCACCCTTATGACCTTGACGGTGACCTTACTGGGTCAACGGTTGAATTTTCGTAAATAAAATTGGTTTTTTCGGGTTTCTCGGGTCCGAAACCATAAGAATTGACACCTTGGTCAATGAAATTGAGACATTTTTCTATCTCGATTTTTTTAACATTGAAACCCCATAAGGCAAATTCAAATTTTTGGTTTGGACCCAAATTGTGAGGTCAAATGGTGAAATTTTAAAATTTTGCTTACACTCAACAAAACTTAGGACCTTTTCCCACAAGTATGCCAATTTTCATGAACATAGCTCTACGGAAAGTTACTAAAATTACAGGTCAAAAATGACACACGACACTTGTACATGGTTAAGTTCTAACAAAATGTGTGGAAGGTTACACGGGATTTCCACTAGGTCAGGTTCTCCAACTCCATCTCGGCCGACGTTTCAATGGGCGAGTTGTCCATCGTCTTCAGGGCATGAAGACGATGGACAACTCGCCCATCGAAACGTCGGCGGAGATGGGGTTGGAGAACCTGACCCGGTGGAAATCCCGTGTAACCTTCCACAATTCTATACGCCGGGAAAGCCTACGATCATTCTTCTAACAAAAAGTGTCTAAAAATTTGGCATGTTTTATACAGGTATCTTAAACAAAGTGTAATAATATAAAAAGAAACTTTTTGTTGGCAAGTATAGCTTCTTTTCCTTTCCCTTGGGCTACAACCTTGTCGCGGTGGAAAGGTTTGCGCGTTCCTATGACCCCTAGAGCTGCACTGGCGGGATTAATTCTAAATTATTCCCGGTAGGGCCACCCATGCCAGATAGGTCGAAGGGTAGGAGCCAGACGAAAGGTAGTCCACGTGATGGTGTCACGTGAAAAACACTGTTGGAATGGAAGTGGGAAACCCTACCAACTATCTCTTCCCTGTAAACATGGAGTACAACCAAATGAGCCTCGGAATCTCATCGCCTGGGACCCGTCCGCAAAGGGCAGGTGTCGGGCACGGCAGCGAGGTCGGCAAGGTCCTCGGGGTCGCCAACATGCGAAATCCTTGCAGAGACTTATCATCATCATCATCAGCTGCAGCAGCAATGAAGAAGGAAGAAAAGAAGACCAAGAAGATGGAAAAGAAGAAGTCGGCTATTAATGTAGGGACGTGGAATGTGAGGACTATGATGAGGGCGGGGAAATTAGAAAATATCAAAAGGGAAATGGATAAAGGGAGGATAGATATCTTAGGATTATGTGAGGTGAGGTGGAGGGATGGGGGGGACTATTGGAGTGATGGGTATAGGGTTATATATAGTGGAGGGGAAGAGAGTCAGCGAGGGGTAGCTTTAGTATTAAACGGGAAGATGGGTAAGCGTGTGGTAGGTATAGACCAGGTAAGCGATAGGATTCTGGTGGTAGAAATTGAGGCGCGGCCCACCAACCTTGTGGTGGTCCAAGTTTACATGCCCACTAGCAATCATATGGGAAGAAGAAGTAGATGAGGTGTATGGACAGCTCGAGGAAATAATTAGAGACACACCGGGTAAGAAAAATCTGGTAGTGATGGGGGACTGGAATGCCTCAGTGGGGGAAGGGAGGGATGGGCACGAAATAGGAGATTTTGGTCTAGGAATACGAAACGACAGGGGAGAGAAAGCAGCAGAATTTTGTAGGAGAAACAAATTATTCATCACAAACACGTGGTTCAATCATCATAAAGGGCGAAGGTACACGTGGAAAAGTCCAGGGGATGTGGGGAGATATCAAATAGACTACATTATGGTAAGACAGAGGTTTAGGAATAGTGTGAAAAACTCTCGCAGCTTCCCCGCGGCGGATGCTGATTCGGACCACAATCTAGTGCTCATGAAATGCAACGTAAGATTCAAAAGACTTATGAAAGTTAGGAAGGCGAAGAAATGGAACGTAGAAGCCCTGAAGGGGAGTATGAGGAGAGAATATCAGGAACTAGTGGACATTAGTATACGGGAGATTGAAAGTACTAAGACTGTTGAGGAAAGATGGGATAATATTAAAACGGGAATAGTCAAAGCGGCGGAGAAGTCAATTGGTTACGTTGACTGTAGAAGGATAAAGAAGCCGTGGATAACGGAGAACATGATAAGGGAAATGGAGGAGAGGAGGAAGTGGAAGAACGTAGACACAGAACAGGGAAAAAGAATGTATAGGGAACTGAATAATCGATTACGACGTAAAACTAAGAGGGCAAGGGAGGCTTGGTGGAAAAGACAGTGTGAGGAAATGGAAAAGTTCCAGAAGGATGGAGAAATAGGCGCGTTGTACGCCAAAGTTAAGTCGCTATCGGGCGGCAAAAGAGGACAAGCCATGTCTAAAATTAAGGCGAAAGATGGGAGGATGCTAACCGAGCGAGAAGAGGTACAGAGTAGATGGAAGGAATACGTGGAGGACCTGTATGACGGAATGAACAGACCAGAGAGATTGACTCTAGAGGAGGAAAGTGCAGTGGAGGAGGATAATCTTGGGCCGGGGATATTAGATTCGGAAATAGAGAGAGCACTTCGTGATATGAAGGCTAGGAAAGCAGTAGACGTAGACAATATCCCGTGTGAGCTTCTGAAGAATCTAGGGAAGGAAGGTAAGAAAAGGTTTTTCGAACTAGTGCGCAGGATCTATGAGGAGGGATGCTGGCCGGAAGATTTCGTGAAGACGGTTTTAATTCCGCTTCCGAAAAAGAAGAAAGCTGTGGAATGCGGAGATTATAGGACTATCAGCTTAATATCGCACGCGGCGAAAGTGGTGCTGACGATATTGAACAGACGAATGGAGGCGAGGGCAAACGAGTATTTGGGCGAAGATCAATTTGGTTTCAGAAAGGGGAAATCAACTCGTGATGCAATAGCAATAATGAGGTCCCTCGTGGAGAGGAACCTAGAATACGACCAGGACGTATATGCGTGTTTCGTGGATTTTGAAAAAGCGTTTGATAGGGTGAACTGGGTAAAGTTAATGGATATTCTCAAGAGAATAGGTGTAGATTGGAGGGATAGACGACTGATTCGTAATCTGTATATGGCCCAGACTGCGCAAGTGAGGGTAGCGGACGGAGAATCCGGGTGGGCAAGCATTGGCCGAGGTGTGAGGCAAGGATGTCCTCTATCGCCGCTGCTCATTAACGTGTACGCTGAAGAGATGGTAAGGGAAGCATGGGATGAGTTAGAAGCTGGAATAAAAGTGGGAGGAATGATGTTCAAATCAGTGAGATTCGCGGATGATCAGGCGCTGATTAGCCAGTCAGCAAGGGGGCTTCAGGCTCTAGTAGATGCGTTATACGAGCGTTGCGAGGAATATGGGATGAGGATTAATCACAAGAAAACTAAGGTAATGCGGTTTTGTAAAGCATCACGAGCGAGGAATGTGAGACTTAAGATAAAGGTAGGTGGTGAAAAACTTGAGCAGGTTGAGCAATTCAACTATTTAGGCAGTACGTTAGAGGAAAATGGATACAGTAGTAAGGACATCAGGAAGAGAATTGCATTAGCGAAGGAGGCGTTCATGAACAGGAAGGAGCTTCTAAGAGGATCGTTATGTAAGAGTTTAAAGAAAAGGTTAGTGAAGAGTTTGATCTGGAGTGTAGCTCTCTACGGTGCGGAAACGTGGACACTGAGGAAAGAAGACGAGAGAAGATTGGAGGCATTCGAGATATGGGTATGGAGAAGAATGGAGAGGGTGAAATGGACGGAGAGGAAAAGGAACGACGAAGTGCTGGATATGGTTGGCGAGGAGAGGCAGCTTTTAGATGAGATACGGAGGAGACAGAAGGTATGGATGGAGTTAGTGCTTAGTGGTGAGGGGATGTTGAAAATGGTGCTAGAGGGTAGAATGTTAGGGAAACGAGGGAGGGGAAGGAGAAGAATAGGATTTTTGGATAGATTGAAAGAGAGTAGGCCTTACTGTGAGTTGAAGAGGTCAGTGCTGGAAGGAAAGGGAGGCTCCCAGATCACTTCTTGCGTACTCCATGGAAACCTACCTTAATCGGTAGAATACTATAATAATAATAATAATAGCTTCTTTTTTAGTTTTATGAATTTTTGGTTTTTAATTTTAGCGTACAATAAGAAAAAATTAATCGTGTTTTTGCTCTCCTGAAAAGTTGCAATTTTTTAGATACGTGTTGTTAGAACTTAGTCATCGATATGGTGAGCTATGCTAACGGAGTGTTCGGTTCGGAGTGTTGTGAAAGATACAGCCGATCGCTATTTATTCATATCAAATAAATACAACAGTCATCCCCCGAAATTTGAAAAAGTGTGGTTTGCCAAATCTAAAACCGACCGCGGCGCCACTAAAAGCCGTGCGCAATACGTTTCTTGCCTTCCTAGCGGCGGGAAGACGGTTCAAGGGGGTATCACAAAAGTTCGTCTAGCGGATGTTGAAAGTCATCGAGCGCAAGGGCAACTATATCGAAAAATAGCTGGATGTTCAAGGCTTATAACCATGTCATACATAAGCAACAAAGATCAATAACTATGAAAAAAATGGGAGACCTTGCTTTTCATCTGACCCTCATAGTAAAGGTAAGTGTATTATTTGTACACTTTACCTCAATAGGGTGGTTTCCTTTTGTTTTTTATTGCGAAAGATTATTATTGCTGGAGTACGCATTTCAAACTTTTAGATTTTTAAATGACGGTAAATATTTTTCGCGATTAAATGAAAAGAGAAAAATTTCAAGCGCGCAAAAACGCGACGGCTAAGTATGAATGTCGGGAAAAGCCCGTGTGACGTCATTCTAGTTCCCGCTGCCGCAAATTGAGGTGACCTTGGGGCGAGGACATGAGCGCCGCTAGGCGCAGGCTGCTAGCAGGTAGCAGAGTGCCCTGCTAGTGATAGCGCTTGGCTTAATTATGGATTATTAATACCTTATCAAACGAAGGAAACTTTCCGACCATAGCCAGTTTTAATAGTAGATTAAGACATTTTTCCCCGAGCTCTGTGCCTCATGCATGCATTGGTAATCTCAGACGATGTAAAATTCCTATCTACTCGTATAAAAACTAGGTCCCTGTGACGTCTCGTGGAGTGGCATCGCATGAGCGCCAATCTGGCCTTTTTCAAATGCGGTTAAAATTGACCATTGCCTTTCGCCTAAACTGGGATTTATAAAACCAAATAATTTGTATATTATGAATACACTAATGGTGGGTAACGAATCGCAATCAATGCATTTCGTTTTCTTTGATGAAGGAAACTACCCTATTACTCAGGCTCAAGTGATGACGGACTTAGTTGATGTTAGCTTCTAAAATACGAAATCCAACTGAAAGTCATCTTGAGTTTGAGAGAGTGCACAGTGAGGACTCAAGATTGAGTCAGGTTTTGGAATAAGGAATTAGAATTGCAATTCTATGAATCAATTAATTGGTCAAGAGAAAATGGAGGGCAACGGGAGATCAATCCTTGGGTCGCAATACAATTGAATGAAATCTTCCCTTCTACTACAATTCTAACCTTCGACCATCGAACCAACCTTCTGATTTGAACACAAGCGTGAGCGAAAGGAGTGCACTCCCTTTTGTGGAGAGAGAGAGAGAGCACCACTCAAGAGAGAGAGAGAGATAGGAGGTGGGGGAGGAAGGGTTGAGTAGGGGAAGGTCCAGAAGAGGAAGAACGCTTAGCACGCGAACCCCCCCCCCCCTCCCTCCCGCGTCGCGCCCTCCACGGAAAAATCTCACCCAAAGCGACAGTCCGTCAAAAGAATCAGTCGACACACGAGTAAGTACCGTTTACGACAGCGTGGTGGACAACTCGAGCACTTGAAACCGTAGTGCGCGATACCGAGGGCCGATCCATCAAGACCGGGCTGGCATTCGGCGGCTTAGCGTGCGGACCCCTTGCTACCGCGACACTCGGCAGCAGAAATCGGTGAGTTCTGTGATTACTCTCCTCCCACTCCTCAACTTCCATACACGGAAATGCGATACGGCTGGTTGCCAAGGCGATATTAGGTATACACTGTCAACAAGTTTGTGAATCGTAAAAAAAAATGGCATAAGACGCTGATGCACACGTTATTCGGGATGGGTTCGCGTAAGTTTAGATAACGCACAACACTTTCGCCCGGTGTCCTCAGTTGTAGGATAGAAGCACGATTGGCGAAATTATTGTGCAGTACATACTTAAGCTAACGCGGACGCATGGCGAATTATACACGCATGAGCATCGATACAAAGCTGCGAAAGAACAATGACGTAAGACGCAGATTCCCTGCATTATTGCATTTAAGGCATGCCTTTAAGAATGGAAAATTTGTCTTGATATGGAAAAATTAGCATTGAATGGTTTTATGAGCTCAAACAAGTTAACTAACTTCGACTGAACGGAAATCCAAAATGTTCCTTAATTACCAATGGAATTTGAATGACACTCTGTGAAGAGGAAGAACGTAAGAACGCTTTGTAAGATTTATTGATAATATCTCTGTGTGGGTGATGGTCATTTGCCTTCAGTGTGGAAATAGAGATGAAAAGCATGAGCGAGGAAGAGGACATTTTTAGGCTGTAGAATAGTGCTCGCTTACATCTCGCTCTCTACCATAGAATTGAAAATTAATGGATTTTAATCTTCCCTCGGGTATCGATATTATGCAGAGGAGGATGTATAATTTTCCTAAAACGTGTAAAAATAGAGTGCGATGTTCATTTTTAAGCAATGGAGTTCTGCACCGTGATGAAAAGGCTTTATTTAGCTTATGAACGTTTTTTCACATGACCAAAAATTATGCATAATATTCCAGTATTAAGGTTTTTGAATGCATTCATGGACAAACTTTCGAAATTTAAAATGCTCTATAACTATCATAAAAAACGTGTAAAATTTTCTAATATTACATGATAGTTAAATATGCAAATATAACAAAATTAAGATATAAGGTCGATTTTTACGGTACATTGAGTTCTGTGGACACCTTTTCATGGATCTGCAAAGATTAGCTTAGCTATGATATGCTTTTGAGGAAGTAGTCACTACTTTAGCGTTATTTGTGGCCACTTTTATAAGAATAACAACATCGAAAAAAGGCAACATTTTAAAACCAACTTCTCACATAATCGGAAGGTTCGAAATAATGTTTTACTAACAATAACGGAATTGGTTGAAAATTCTTGTAAAATAAAAATATGACTGGATTGATGGCTTGGCCAATCTGCCTTGCCTTTCAGGCACGTAGCATGTACTATGCGGATGCCTTGTTGCAACCGAACTGAAAAGTCAGCACTATACCCACACAGCATCTGCCCACAAGCCATTCAACAAAATCTTCGCGATAAAACCTTATCTCTGACGTTAAGTCCCTCTTAAGTTCTGACGACCTTGGATCGGAGTAGGCAAAACATATCTGAATGTTTTTGTTCACTATCAGCGCAATCGTGCTTGCATCGATTAATTTGTTTGTTGGATTTATTTTTATCCTAATGATGATCCAGCTGGTTACTACGCCGATTTTTCAGAACTAACGATTATATGCATGATAAATTACGACATGAGATGGAGATCCCTTGCTTCTTTATACTATGAGTTAAGATTGGAAATAAATAGTCATGTACACACTGGCATTGGGAGGCTTTACGAACTCAAACGTACTTACACACTTAATATTTACGGAAATACAAATTAATAGCCGCGTGATCATCAGTAATTAATGACATTTCAGATAATAAACGATTTGAGAACAAATAAAAAAAACAACGTTGGACTCTTTCCGCTATCAAATATGCCTCGCATTAAAATCAGCCATTGCGAACGGCAAAAATTTTCACTAGTTTTTACTAAGTATATATTAGCATAGAGTAAGTATTTACTTACTCCATGATATTAGTGACAAAAATATCAATACTAAGGTCGCTTAAGGAGGAAAAATTAGATGAAAGAGATAACAACAATGAAAGGAGTGAAGGAGAACTGCTTGAAGTCGCTCATCATGGTAGTTGGCTATTTAATGCTGGTAGTAGTACGGGGGCAATGCCTACTTGCTTCGTATGTGTACTGCTCCCCAAAGGCTCTTAGAAAAATTAGGCTCTGAAAGAGGAACTGGCTTACGACGAAAAATTGCACGTTAAATGTTGTGAGTAAATTTTCGTTGAGGTTTAACGCAATTTTAAGCATTAAAAAAATTACATCCGACAAGGACATCTGTAGGTAAATGTTTCTCATTTAAAATAACAGACAAATGCTGAAAAGAGTCTCTCTTATAAACCCTGAATTTGATAGATTATAGATAAAGCTTTAAATGTATAATGTCACGAAAAAAGACCGAGAGGGATGTATGCTTAAAGGAACGTATACTTATCACAGCAATATCCAAATTGTCTTCATAAAGAGTATTTATTCTTGAGATTGTCAGTCGAAATTCAGGTACCTTCATACTAATATATTATATGAAATCAAACAAGAGAATTTTGGCAACACGTATTCGTTACCAACCACCTTTCGTCGAAAAAAGGCGAACCATAATAATATTCTCTGAAATAATTATCGAGGAATCGTCTTGTAATTTAAATTAATAAATTACCATCTTTTGAATGAATATTTTTACAAAAACTTTTAATGGGATGGCATTTTGGTCAAATAAGCTAATAGAAATAATCTATAAACCAATTACATGCATAAATTAGTAAATCTTCAGTCGAAATAACTAATTTTCCCATGATATGATTTATTTTCCAAAAGATGCCAATTTATTTTCCAATACAGCGCTACTCATTAAAACATTGATACTAGGAAAATAAATAAAACTGACATATATACATCATTTTCCGGAGAATATCGGTTAAATGAGAGCAAGGGCAAATAATTTGTATGCGATTGATTGGATGATATTTGAGTAATTGTCATGTAGCAGCAGATATTTGCTCTGAATAACATACTCCGACCAAATATATCAACTATTTGGAAATTAGCTGTGGAATTACCTATTATAAATTAACCGAAAAAAATGACAGGTGTTATTTCATTTAAAATAATTTAGAATGCTATCAATGCGGACTGGTTCCCACGGATTTTACCTATGTCACATCTGTGATATAACCGTATATGCGCTTAATCATTTGAAAGGTTAAAAGTTATATAATTCAATCAGGAAGTTTTAAAACTCAGCCAATTATTCCTCCCTGTATAGAGTCAAAAATTCAAATCAGCCATGCATAACGATTTCACCTCAATTTAAGTAATTTCAGTAAGAGACAATGGAGCTAACTTAATTAGTAACCGTTTTTTTACTATGTGATCATGGACTGAGCACAAAGATTATACTGTATCATGAGCTAAAACTAATAATTAATTATACCAACTGAATCTGTGAATGCAGGGTTGATTAAATAACCCCATGATAAAATTCTTACGGCATTGAGAGGCATTCAGAACTGTCCGGAGTCAATCGTTGCGTCATGACGTTCTAAAGGTGTTCTCACCTCCTCGAGAGGTGAATCGTCATCAACATAACGTTTACATGCCATTTAAATATCATTAATTAGCATATATATGAGAGTCTCAATTCTCATTAAAAGATAATAATAAAAACCTCGGATTACTCGTCTTGGAGGTGATACAAAATTTTTAGAAAGAATGGAATCGATATTTTCACTGATTTTTCGTTATCTATATCTGCATCTGATTAGGCACTTGCATGGAGAGTGACTCCTTTTCCCGGGCAATTTCTTTGTTCCATGAAGAGGTGCGCGCATAACTTCAGGGTTTGCCGTAAAAATTGGCCATTTCTCATTTATTTCATTCTAGGAAAATACTTTTCCCACAAAAGTTGAGGTTGCTCGAAAATTGAGCAAGTTCACATGACAGCTGAAAAAGCAAAATTCTACAATGTGAATCAATTTTTAGTTAAGCACCCACCAAATATTCATGCACACTACATTCAAAGTCATTGTATTCTAAACTTGAAGTAATCAGTAAACCTATTTAATGAATCAATATAAGAAATTGAGTCTTCCGGTGACATGAAAAGGATTTGAGCGAGTTTCATCCCATAATTAAAAATACAATAGAAGGAGCTCTAATGGTCATCAGTTCCTTTGATCTTATAAGCATGAATGCAGTCTGAAGGATATTCAGATCGAATTATTAAAATATAAATGAAGCGGTGTCAAAATATGTCTCATAAATTATTAGAAATATTATGCAATGATCCCAGTTGTTTGTAGTGGGGCATTTTTAAACTACAGTCAAACAAAGCTAGAGCCGCGAAAAGAACAAAGCAAACAATGACTTCTCCCATGTTTGCCGAGGGTCGAGAGAATGGAGAACGCTAACTCGTATTTTAAACGGGGGAAAAGACTCCCGACGATTATTTTGTTTGCCATCCTTTTAGAAGAAAATGCATCTCGGGAATGGGAGACGGCGTCTACGAGTGTCCAAGAGGAAGACCGGGAAGAAAGGAAAATTTCCCCTTGGGCTCGGTCACGAGCGACCATCGTTAGCATTTGACTTTGACACCCACTTGGAGAGGAAAAGGGAGCGAGCGAGGTATTACGCAAATGACGTAACACTCTCCGACAATACCAGGCGAGGCTGGTGGTGAAATAGTTCTCCAGAACAGAATACAGGTAGAGTGCGAAGGTCCCACATCGAGAGTAATATTCGAGGGGACTAAATCGAGGAGATATTCCCGTTCTTCCAATAAAAGCTTGATTGATGCTACCAGTTAACGTTATTTTTACACCTATACATTACCATGCAAGCCACCCACACAGGTGTTTGGCCTGGGGTGAACCATTAACAATATGCACCTGAGGATTAAAGTTTACTTGCAAAAACATGCATGACGCGTCGTGTACGCAGCATAAATCAACTATATCCTACTTATGAAGGCAATATTGCCTATGATGCAAGAACATGCAAAACATGGCGTTAGAAATGCTGGGAAAATTCAGAAATATGCATAAAGGAATACATAAGTTGGTAAGATACACTACCGGTCAACGAACCTATTTATGAGTCCTAACACTGCCGCTATAGTCTCCTATCAATCGCGGAAAAAAACAATTTCAAAAATGTCTGTTCTTCAATCAATCTCTCTTATTTTATTTTTGAGATCTGATCTACCGTAGTGTTTTGGCGATTGTAAAATATGGTTAACTTCGTCCTAAAATAAACTGCTCTTGAATTTACATTATTGGATTAGTATAGTTTTCTATATATGGTCTGGCAGAGATACCCAACCGAGTTGTTCAACGAGGCAGTGGCGCAGAAAGGGGAGGGAGGTTTGGGGGATAACCCCCCCTGAGCTCAGAGAAATTCTAAAATTTAATCCATTTTACTTAATTGGATAAATATTACTAATATCATAGCGAAAGGATTAATAAAATATCCCTTAGAAAGCCGTACAACTCACCATAAAAAAAAATTCTGGGGGAGGGCATTCGCACCTCCCGTATTCCATACCCCCCAGTATAAGTTGCTCTTAAACCCCCCCCCCCCCCCCCACCCCCCTAGCTTTAATTCCTAGCTGCGCACCTGCAAAGAGGGGCTCAAAACGTTGGTGGCGATGAGCGTAGAGCAATCCCAAAATTTTCATAGAATATCTGCACTGGCGAGGTATAGCAGTAAAAGGTAGGAATTCGATGACCAATCTCATCACGGGGAAATAAGCTTTAGTAGACCTAACTATGGCTTATTTCCCCGAAAAACTTGGATCGCTCCACCGTCACACCTGCCATTGGAAACTGTAGTAAGTAAACCCATTCAAATGCTTGTTGGGTGATAGTACACTTAGCAGTCGAGTAGAGATTCCTACATCGTAACATTCGAGGTAAATATAAAAAGAGTAATTAAAAAGTTTATACGCAGAAACTTAAAGCTGAAGCCAGCGTTAAAAACTCACGACTTAAACAGTACTATGTGAAATGGACAAAAGCTATCAAAATTAATTAATAAAAACTACCTTGTCACGCGCATGGAAGCAAATTTATTTGCACCAAAAGCGAAATTGGCCATAATAAGGTAATTCGGCAAACGTGAAACCCTGTCAAAGCCAAACTATTTTTTGGATGCGTTTTTCACCATTGGTGTATGAGGTTATAAATAAATTACATTAAAACTCCGATCACTCTTCTTTGAAAGTTATGAATTTTTCATGTTGATTACGTGGCATCGCGCATGTGACGCAACACTCTCCGACAACACTGATGCGAGAATGGTGGTGAAATGGTTTTCCGGAACACGTCTACAGAGCTCAGGTGGAGTGCGAAGGTTCTCCCTCGAGAGTAAATATAACAAGAGCACTCATAGTGGACGCAACGCAACCAAATGCCGAGGCCATCATTGAAATCCCCAACTTCAATATTACTTTGGTAAGTGCAAAAATTCCACATGGAAAAGTCATTCAATTTGACCGGGATTTGGACCCGGATTTCCTGGATTCGCATCAGGACATCTTTTCCCGCGACGGGATTTTGTTGGTTTTAGGGAACACGGTAGTTTATGCTACCATAAATAAATGCTTCCATTAAATAAATACTACATAAATAACAGCTTGAATAGTAATGCTTGAATAATAATCATGGCAAACGGCAAAAAGTTAGCAAATGAAATAATAATAAATAACTTTGTACGAAACTAAGAGCAAGGAAACGCAGCGTCATAGCTAGTTACATACATCAAGCACAAGTTAGTTATATATGCAAAGCGCCAAGGTCGGAATTTGCCATGAAAAAAGTCATTTGCAAATCGTAAAAAGCCCTGCTGAACGAATTATTTTTTCATTGCATTTTTCACCATTGCTGTACATAAAAATAATTAGATTATACCGAAGTTCTGACACTTTTCCTTCTTCTTGAGTGTTGTATTTAATGGCAATTGAATTTATAATCGAAATAAACAACACGCAAGCAAACGCTAACGGTAGAATCAGTCAATCAGAAACCCATCAAGAATGGGGAACTTGCATGAATTTTTTTTATTTCACAGGCGGATAGAAAATTATTTTCTGAATACAACAAAGAAAACCGCATGTTTATCTGAGTTTTCCTTCGCGAGATATTTAATGATAAATATTACGAATTTTAAAGCGCGGGAAAAACTACCTCACCCCCCAAGCCACTGCCGACGAAGCCTCGATGACGTCAAAGGTGCCTAAACATCACGCGAAGCTATTGTTGTGATTGTTTATAATAGTTGCCAGCAGTTATGAGAGCTTCGTTTGTTAGACGTGTTGATTATTTTATATTTAAAGATAAATATCCGACGATAGAGACTTGGAAGCCCTCATATTTTGCATTATTTATAATATTAATATCTGAGTACGGGCATAAAATATAAAACTGGAGCAGTTAAACCAAAAATTATATAATACCTAAATAACATCGTGGTAGGAGTCTGAGCCACGGCCTTTGGAAGGGGGATACGTTAATTGTAAGTTGATGTTATCGACGGCATATCATTCATTTAAGTATGTAATTAGAAGGATTTTGATGTTTACTGATGTCCGCTTAGCTTTTATATACAATAACTTCATCCGTTTATTCGTAGGTACCGGAGAATTCGTCGTTTAGGACTATCTGTGCTTGTATTATGGGGTGAATTCCAGTCAATGCAACTTTTGCTCGCTGATTGGAGACATCTAGGAACATTTTTGTGCCAAAATAGTGTTATTTTCAACGTGACGTCTCCCGTTAAGCTACTGCTAATAATCACAGTGCCAGTGGTTGTAATGCACAAAGTTTGACAAGGTTGAAAAATATCGGCCAAGAGTTATCAGTGTTCCATCGTGATTGAATTGTAAAAAGTGCTATTACGCTATCGATAAATGTCTAACAGTAGTGTAAAAATTGTCAGTGGCGTGCTAATCTCCGTTGTTCACCGTAGATATGACATTTCACGATCACGCTATTGAAATAAAAACTGTGTGTGAAGTTTGTTATTCCATTATTTCAACGAATAGTAGTGAGAAATGTCACCTGTGTCACTTGTGTGGGCTAATTTAAGGGTTTAAATCAGTGAATAAATAGTTGTATTCATCATAACGAGTTCTGTTATTGTAAGTTGTACGTGATGAATATAAGAATGTGACAGTGACATCCAGTTTTTGATAAGAGTATTTGCCTATTTCCCGCTATATTTTTATGGTATATGCTAGTATATTGTTTATGGATTTACCTATATTATTGAAATAGATTGTAGCTTGTGTGTGTGTTGGCAGCGGAACCGATCGCGATCTCACATGTGGATTGTGTGCAGACTGTTTTGCTGTGAATTCGTACCGTAGGACGGATAGGACTACCTTCTCCGCTAATCCGGCGATGCCAAATTCAATAGCACATCTTACTCTAATGTCAACAGCACAGCTTACGATCGTTATCCTCCAGTATTACAAGTTTCTTTTACTACTCGATTTGCCGCCAACGTATAGCAATAATTTGTCTTAACAAATTCCATGAGGGTCATGGCATCAATTTTTGGTGTCCTAAAAAAAAGGCTGGTGTCCTAACATCCTATGCCACACGCCTTAAAGGCGGCTTGCGGGGTATTATGTAGACGTAGATGAATTTCAGGTGTACTATTCGATCGAGTGGCAACGTTATCATCCATTTTTCTGATAACTAAAACACACGAAGTGAAACGCTTGTACTTCATCATCCCGATGCCGCATTATTAATATCCCAAGTAATAATCTAGGCACAGTAGCAATAGGAAAACTTGCCCAAGAATAACAGAACAAAATAAAGTGACGATTAGCGGCTAAATACTCCCTCAAAACAAATTTTACTCCAAGCGCTCAGCGTATTTCCCTACTCCCCACGGTTGTTTAGGCACCTATGACGTCACGCCTGGCCTCGGCAACGCTCGGGTGTCTTCGCGCAGTGGTCGGCTCAGAGAAATTTTTCTCGATTTTAAATGCAATTTTTTTATTTCTTTTGATGTCGAATGGAGAAACTGAAGGTATTTTTGCGAGCTAATGTATCCATTTGACTTATTCAAAATAGTTTTTAGAGCAATCTACGACCCATGCAAGTTCCTCATTACGCGATCTAGATCTCGAATACAATCGCACAATATCTGGAATCGGCACAGAAGTTCTATGGATTTTTATGCGAATCGAGATAAATTAAAAATGAATTTGACACGCTAAAACTAATGTCGTCTGAAACCATTTAACTCATCCTAGGTCACTAGATGAGAAGCCAATTATTTACGCATGCACTGTGCTACTTTATTGAGCATGTGGAAAATATCAGTAAAAAAAGATGTAATCGAAGAAGGTACGACACGTTGCGACGTCTGCCTGATTTGGGCGAGTCAGGTAGAGCAGTGCTTCCGTAGGTAGGGGAACATTGTGACCCTGTTATTCCATGGGATAATATCCATAAGATAGAATGTATTACCGAATAGATAGTTTTAGTCAATTAAAGGCAAAGGTTATTTTGAATTAAAATAAAATTTATTTTAAGCGCAGACTCCGCTCATTTGGTAAAAAAACAACTCGAAGATTATAAAGAGTGAAAAAGCTATTTGAAGTTCGGATACATATAAATTCATGATTTTAACCTTTTTTAAATGGAAAATATTAAGAATATTTCTTCGTCCATGTTATGATTGCAAAAGTGCACAAAATCTGTACTGAAACCTTATAAAAATTAAAAGGTGAAAAAAGGATATGATCACCTTTTGCGGAAAACGATCAAATTCCTTTCGTTTGGAAATTCAGAGGTTTTTTCAGTGATTTCCAATAAAACCATTTAAATAGGAGGGGTGGGGATAGCAGAAACATTAACATTATGAATTTCAAATCATTAATCGGAGAGCCTTTGAAGTACCGTTGACTTTACCTTTCACAGATCAGTGGTAACAGTCACTGCTGAAGCTAATTAATATTTCTAATTTATCACCCATACGCCGTATAATTAAAAAGCCAAATCCCGTAGTTGATTAAAATTTGTTTGCTTTCATTAAGTAAACAATGGGACATCATGAATCACACAAATATCTCAGGTCAAGGCTACCATTTTACGAACCATTATTGGTAAATTTTTCGGGAGTAGCTAACTAAATTTCAACTGTCATATTTTTTAAAGTCACCGTGCGATAATGTTTATATTTTTGAATAACCAGTGTAGGATTTAATGACAAAAAAAAACTGCTCTCCACACCATTGAAGAGCACAGCACGGAGCCGCTGCGCTAGACTTTCCGCCATAAAATTCCCACGCCTTCAGTCTGCGTCGTCGTTAGCCTATACAATTTCCCGGAATTCAGCCGAGAACAGCCAGTCACCATGACGACCGGACCCCGGGAAAATCGAGCAGCCGCCTGTTAAAGCGTACCCACTCGCGGAGACTCGTGAGGTCTATTTGGAAACACGGACTAAAAAAATGATTGAAAATTCACTTTGAAAACAGGTACAGAAATAGCCAGGTTCCTCGTACAAATCCGAATAACGATTCGTCGAAAGGTTGCAATGTTGATTTAAATCACTAATCAAATGCCATAAGCTGATTAGTTTCTACCCGAAACTGCAATCGGAATGATACGATTATTTGGGTGGAATGGAAACAATACCTCTATATATTTTTGGCTTTACAATTTAGTAGTATTCACCGATTTTGAGAAAAAAATTCCCTCCTCCAATGTAATAGAAGACATGAATTTTTGTTTCGAGTAACGGCCAGCCGTTTTTACAGTATTAATTTTTAATACTCTTATATGTATTATTATACGATTGGTAATATAATTTTTCTTTACCGTCGTTAGTAAACTCTAATGAAACTTCAATTTAAAGCTTTATTTAATCTTTTTTTTCTTTGATCTACTACAAGTAATCAAATCAAAACTCTATTTGATAAAAGGACGGATATTATTTGAACTGAAGCGTCATACCTGATGGATAAAAAACATCAAGAGCAAGAAGAAATTTTTACTCATCCAACCAAAATTTTGCAAACGATCACGCAGCTTTAGTGAAGCTAGGCATATATGTTGGCCTTAATCCTCATCTCCGACCAATGGCACCAAAAGTCACACCCTCAATGCCAGAATAATGTATTTTGGTCAAAACGAACAACTTACTGGTACGATGCGGATTCATAGGAAAATCCACTAGGATTGGTAGAATATTAATTGCGTTTTGCTTGCTTTCACTGTTAGTAGGGCCCGCCCGCCTTTGTGACGGTGCGGGATTCCTCGTCCCTTCACTTCCTTCCCTATCCCCTCCCCGGAGGCGTCGTTGGGCCCTCATCGCGGCGCCTCCTTCCTTGCTCCTTCCCGTCCTTCCCCCTTCTGGGTGCAGAGGAGAAAAGCTAGCGCTTACAGTCCCTGCCCCAGGAGTGTATCCCCGCGAGCCCGCCCTAGGGTTTCGTTTCCATTGGTTCGATGCGGATGTTGCATCTGAGTACAATACTTTTGCCAAGAATGCTATTAACATGGCCATTAATTATGAGGATATTTCCATATTTAACTTACAAGATATTCTCTGTAGCTCCCGTGGTTAACTGCGGTGCCAAAAGTGTAATTAGCGTTGTATGCTGTTGACAAGGGAAACTCCTGAGGATGACGTTCTTATCTCACTGATCAACCGGGAGGCTTTCCCCATAAGATACAATAATATCTCAAATTTTCCCCGAGCTACCTATCTCCTTGCACTTTCCCGACCTGTATAAGAGGCTATTTTGAAGGAGAGAGGGCACCGTGCATTTCACCAAGTCCACTTTCGTTGAAGCCTGGGGGAACATATGTACACAGTTAAAAACACAGTTACCATTCAATCGATTCATGAGCCTTATTAAAAAAATGAAACTGGCTAATAGAAGTACTTCCGTAGGCAAAGTTTATGGGTCCCTAAAATACGGAAAAGCCTTACTTATTGTTAGTGCCATCCAGTTGAGATGGTTAAATACCGCTTATTGGTTATTTTTACTTCCCAAATGAAGGATTGAGTGTGAAGTAATTTAATTGCACGAAGCATTAAACATGTTATTACATTAGAGTCCAGTCTAAGTAATATCCGATAAAAAAATGTAGGTCCCATCAAAATATAGCGAAATTGATTCCATAAAAACAAAGTTCTGGATAAGAATTCACAGTATACGATTCATTCTTTATATAAGTGGTAGTGGAATAAATGGAGAATGAAATGCGTCCATGATTGTTTCAGTAGACGATGATGGATGGGTCTGTAACTGAGGAGTGGTGAACTGCACTGCTAAAAGTGCGCATCGCGGTGTTCACTATTGGCAAGGAAAACACCTGTGGATGACGTTCTTACCTCACCGGTCAACCGGGAGGCTTTCCCCATGGTATAAAATTATATCTCACATTTTCCCTGACCTACCTATCGCCGTGGACTTTCCCGACCCGCGTAAGGAGCTATTTTGAAGGCGAGAGAGCATCACTCATTTCACCACACCCAGTCCACTTTCGTCTAAGCCATGTAGGGAGGGACCTTCGGGTTCCCGAACGGTACATATATAACAGACCCGCGGAAAGTTTCCCGGGTCAGTTAGCCGCGCTCTTTATGCTCTCGCCGCCCAACCCTCTGTTCTACCGACTGAGTACGAACGGGAATGGTGGTCAACGAGCATGTCGGACGGTAGATTTCGTGCGCGGATGAGGAATATTGAGGGAGGACCCGGTGGGACTGGGCGATACGGAATATTCAGCATCGGAATAAGATAATTTGTGAATATCGATGGTTGGCGATTTCCATCACAAGTACCGTGATGATAATTTAGTCTTATCGGGTCCGATAAAAATATCAAGATATTATATTGTGGAAAATCTCTCGATAAAAATTCGCCTCTTGTTGAAATAAAAAGATGTAATTACAAACGTATAAAATCGTTTCAGGAATGATTTTGCGGAAGTTCGCTATATCCTTTGTGAAGAACAGATGGTAATTTCGACACTTTTTAATTAAACACTCAACAATCGACCATAGTTTCAACACATTGCGTCATTTTACCTGATTATGGTCGGTTGTTGAGTGCTGAATTAAAAAGTGTGGAAATTACCATTTGTGTTCTTCATCATGGATATAATTACACAATAAAATCACCTGTGGATGAAATTTCGCGATAAGTCGGATTATTTAAGAAATACCGAATACTTATCGTCACATTTCATCGGACGGCGATTTTTTTATCGAATGATGCATCACTATATTTCATCTCGATATTTTTATCGGGCGCGATATTTTGATTTTTGAAGTCAGGCGTTAAATCACTATTTCAATCGAGCACAGATGGCTCACCTCGAACGGTCAGGATTGCCGAGACTAAATATCGAATTCGCACCACATGTAAATATCGCGAAAGTATTCCGATATATCGTCCAGGCCTAGGGTACGATTTATGTGGAGGAAAAGGGCGGCCGAATCAATTTGTCCGGCCGCGATGGAGGAAACGCCGGGATGGGGGTTGGGGGTGTCGGCGTCAACAGGTGCTCGAAGAAACCGGAAAGGATTAGTCTAGGGGGCGAGGGTCGGAAATAAAACGCTTTCCAGAGGCTGCAACGCACGCCACGTGTCCGCCTCCCCCATTTCCTCCCCGGGTGCGAAGCCAAGTGCCGGGAAGGGGCAAATAGCATGTAGATCAATAAGTCATCAGGATTTCGGGTGGGGATGACTTGTGTACTGGGTATCTTCCCACGCAATGATCTTCTGCACTTGATTGCCCGGGGAGTGCAGCATAGTAGGCATGTCAAGGGCCAACGCGTTTTCCCGAAAACCGATAAAAAAAGGATGATGACCGTGACCATGACAACGGTGGCCAAGGGATACCATAGCAGATTGTTTTTAGTATAAGAGATAAATTTTCTAGCCGCTCCACTTGCGGGAAGTTTTGTGGGCTTTCTGCGACGCTAAACATTGGCTTCTCTCAATGCCGTGGTGAATATACCTGCCACCGTACTCAGGGGCGGATCCAGGATTTCTTTCTGGAGGGGGCACAAGCAAAACCGTATCCAGGATTTTGTTCTGGGGGGGGGGGCACAAGGATATTTCATAATACAAAAAGAACGCAATGATAATGGGACCGTATTAAAAATCTTGCATATTTTAAAGGTCTGGTCACACGGTACATTAACACGTACGGGTTAATGTCTGAATGTATGAATAGGAAAATGAACGCCAAAATGCACCGTGTAACCACCCAACTTGTGCGAATGCATGCACAGAAAATAAAATCTGTTCTTGTTTGGTTCATGCATTCGTACATGTTCCGTTCCGGTCCACCAAAATTTCACTCAAACATTCACGCAAACGTACATTAACTCGTACGTGTTAATGCATCGTGTAAACACGCCTTTAGGGTCTGGGGGGGGGCACGTGCCCCCGTGCCCCCCCCCCCTGGATCCGCCTATGACCGTACTAATGAGGGAGATTTAGAGATGATTTTCCTTTATCTGAGCGATGAAAATATTTCGAAGCGTATCTTGCGGGAGGTAGCAAGTTTTTGACTGATAAACTACCAATAAACCATAACGTAAGCCCTTGGAAAAAGATAGACACCTTCGCTCAAGAAGTTTCATTTTATTTTTTTAAACAGTTAGTTCACAAAGAACGATATTCCAGCGTGTAGTTAGCTTCAGGAATTTATGCTAGTGTATTATTTCTGTAGCTTTCGTTTTAGTTAGAAAAAAAGTCGGAAATTCAGCTATTCAACTGATTGTTTCACATTGTCTAACTCACTCATTAAACTCTGAGGCTTGATCGGATGTGAGGAGAGAGCTCACCTATGACTAAGCCACAGTTATTTGGACATAACATTTTCAAGGCAGGAGGGCCAGTGCCACCTAGTATCTTCGCTCGAGTCCTTCCGCAGACTTCTACTGGGGGTAGAACTCGGGACCTTTGGATCAATAGCCCAACGCTCTACCCATTGGGCCAATGCTCTCCCAACATATCACTTTAAATTCAGACTCTCTCAATGATAACAGTCCCGAGAGTATAAAGACCAAAGTAATAATCATCTCATGGAGATTTTTCTGCAATGATATTTTTCATTTTTAACTTTTCTAGTGATATTTACTGACTATCGAGCCATTTTTTTGGAATGCATGGTTTACCAGAACCTCTGTTAGCTCGAAGCCTATTAGGTCAAGTAGGCTAGATAATGGGATCATTATCGTCCTCACTTGAGTGTAGGGGAGCAATGGAGCAGGAGCGCGTGGCAACGGGATATCCTCTCTAGTTCTTCACAATGTAATAGGGAATGAATATATTTTGGCGTAGACATAGTTTATTATTGATTCAGAGAGCTCAAATTTCCAAGGGCTGTAGAAGGAAATCGCAGAGGTACAAAAATAACTAAACTCCACTTCCCATAGAGTATCTCTATTATTTATTGCTCCCACTCTGGAAAATTGAAGGCTAGGATTCTTATCGAGACGCATAAAATCGTTTCAGGCTTGATTTTGTGGAATATTGCTATATCCATGATAAAAATACAAATGGTAATTTCCACAATATTTCATTTAACACTCAACGACCGACCGTGGTTTCAACACTTTGTGTATTTTCAAGGTACCTAATCAAACCGATTTGGTTTTTTGACCAATATTTCAGACAAACACTTTGTGTCATTTTCAAGGTATCCAACTGATTTGGTTGGATTATCTTGATAATGACACAAAGTGTTGAAACCATGGTCGGTCGCTGAGTATTAAATTAAATAGTGGAGAAATTACCATTTGTGTTTTTATTGTGGATGTTCTCATCGAGGGCTGCTTCTAACTTTTTAACATACCGTACTCCACCTTCCTATGCTTATTTTTTCAAGGATATGGGATTTATGCATGATTCCTTTGTGGAATTTACTTTGAAGTGCGACAGCAGCTCGGATTTTATACCCAGCAACTTTAAAAGTTCATGATGTAAAAGGTGAACAGGTGACATTGTGACACCTTGTACCTCGATTTCAGACCAAAATTTTTAACATTTAAGTTTCGCGCCAAGGAATGCTCAACATTTTATTTTAGGGAGGAAACTCACTCAGTCAATTTGAGCGAACCTGCTTCGAGGAAAATTCATCCGATGTAATAATTTGCTGCTCTATAACTACGCCTACAGCAAGAAGAAATCCGCCGTAGGAGAACACGATTACAGTCAACGCATTGCTCACTTCTTTGCCATTGATTTTGACTTCAATAACACTTCAACGAGCTTCATCAAATTTATTCACAAACAAGGGGGAGAGGTATTTTCCATTAAAGACACTTCGACGGCTCCTTATTGAATCTTGCGCACTGAATCTAGGTCACGCCACTGAAAGCAAAGATCAGCACTGAAATAAATCACGAGAGTATTAAAACGTATGCTCGTCGTTAAGTCACTCCGTGCACTTGAAATTCGGAGTTTATAGGTCGTGGAAATGCATCATAAAAACTATAACCATATTTAGTTCAACCTATGATAAATTTAGCTGTCGACGGCTAGATCAAAACCACTAAAACCAGAATGAGTTGGTCCAAAAAACACGGGTATTTAACGAAGTTTCGACTTATTTACCATATCATTATGCAATTATTTGAAGAGGGAAATTCAAAGCGGGGCTGCTTATTATGAAATCATTAATGCATATAAAGATATGTTCATTACATTTCCAAATTTTTTTGATTTTCGTACAGAATGAGAAACTAATCATGGAATTTTTGTGATCACGTTAAAACTAGTTATTACTGGTCTATATGTGAATACCTTAATGCATCTGTGTATAATTATATCCCTATTAAGGATTTTGCTTATAAAGATAATTGTCCATATTTAATAATGATCAAAACGAATAGCTCGCATAGGCCATTTCCAATTTTGGACCTTACTCTCACACACTAGTTTTATCAAAGACGCGCTACTGGCAATGGCTTGGCAATGCCATATCCTCGGGTTCGAATCCCAATGACGGAAGCGAAACTCGTGTCATCAGTTTTGGACGCTTCACTACATGATTAACAAAAGGTCGGTACTTTGAGCAATGGTAGGCAATACAGGGCGGAGAAATATTGTGTCACAAAATTTTAACCCTAGATAGCTGATGTCAGTAGGAGCCAAATTACTTTTTATGTTTGGGTCGAAAACGCATTATATTTACGTATAAAATCGTTTCAGGCTCAATTTTGTGGAAGTATGCTATATCCATGATAAAAAAACAAAAGGCAATATTTAATTTAATCCACAATCCAATAATTAATCCACACTATTTAATTCAACACTCAACGATCGACCATGGTTTCAACACTTCCTTGAAAATGACACAAAGTGTTGAAACCATGGTCGGTCGTTGAGCGTTGAATTAAATAGTGTGGAAATTACCATTTGTGTTTTTATCATGACATTATTTTTAAATTAAAGAAACTTTGAGCCAAGCGCAGCGATTGGCCGAGTGTTTTCCCTGTTGCCGGATGCTCCGGACAACTCAAGACTTCGAATGATGCCGGACAACCTGAAGGATTTCGGTATGTATCCAAGTCATCCGGCAACAGGGCATACTCGCGGCCAATCGGGGCGCTTGACTAAAAGTTGATGTACTTCAAAAAATGGTGCATTTTCGGCCTAAAAATCATCAGTAATTTTGGTTCCTTCTGACATCAGTTATTCGGGGTCAAAAAGATTAGTGAGACAATTTTCCTCCGCACTGCTTGTACGATCCAAATTCCAATCCTGATGGTGGCGGAGATTGTTCAATGAAATTCCGATCCCTGCTAGCGTACCGTTTAGAGGGCGCTGTAAGTGTAGCATCGGGTTGGATTTTACTCTATGGCCATTTGTGCATTTCGTTTGGAGCAGATATACTAGCACCTCGTTTCTCTCCACCCTTCCCTTACAGAAATGGCGCGAAAGACCTAAGTGGCCTGTCGCTTCCTCGGAATAAGTAACTGTAATAATTTGAATCTCGAAAAGAACTTACTTTTGATAGAAATTGTCCACCGATACAATGAACCGGCATCAAACTCACTCAGTAATTAAACCTGTAGGTTGGCTTAGATCAGGGAGGCATGGGCGTACCCAGCGAGGGGTAGGAGAGGGCTGCGCCCCCCCTAGAAGCAAAAGTAAATTTAATTCAGAAGGAAAGTTTTGAACCAATATTCTTAAAATCTGAAAAAAACTAAGATTCGTATAGAACTTGTTATTAAAATAAAAACATTTTTCGAGATAATGATGTAAAAAACTAATAAAGCGCTACTTTAATTTTCTTAAAATTTTGGTTTCCATAACCTTTTCTGTGTTACAACTTGAACGACCTCGCCTTGCCCTCCTCTCGTTTTGATTCTGGATATGCTCTTGCAGAGAGGGTAGAGCTTACCCCAGACTAAGCCACTGAAATTCGAAATTCACGCATTCAGCGTACTTTCACACTCGTCCCTTACCGGAGGCCATTTCTCACTTCGAGGATTTTCGTTGGTAAGCGATGACTTCACCCGGGCTTCGAACTCGAGATCTTTTGGTCAGCAACTCAACGCTCCAGCCACTGAGTCACCCTGCTCTTAAGAACGCCATCAACTACTACTTTAAAAAATCCCGCATAACGGTGCGTCACACAAACAATTCTAAAAATTTGCGAGTCATTCGCGAGCTTAGCAAACGGTCACGTTCACCTTCTGCAAAATCAAATATTTACCGACCATGCTTCTAAACACTAACGCTGGATGAGCTCATGACCCAGAGAATTGGGAGGTTCTCATCAATGCGAGTGCGGGCACTTCCAACACTCACATGAAATTCTGCGAAGGGAGCACCAATAAAAAATGGATCGATAGGACATAAATTCGCTGCACCAGGAAAATTCTCTTGATTGGCGAGCTCTGAAGAGGGCTCGAGGTATAAATATTGAAAAATTGGATTACTTTCGCCATTCATCTCCATGAAAATTTTAAAAAGTTGAAAAACCAGCTAAATTGATTTGACCTCAGCAAAGACCACACTTACATTGTTCGTTACTTATTAAAAGAATGACACTATGCAATGATTCAATAATGGGAGTACGGAAAAATTGGAAGCAATAAAGGTGGAGTGTTTTATAAAATAAAAAAGAGAAAATTGAACTTATAAACTTACGATACCAGAAATGATTGAGAAAATTCAACACTTGGTACTTTCTCTCTGGAGTACGCAATAGCGATGACGTTTTTCCATTCGCAGAGAGACAAATTTGTTCGTTGGAAATAAACACAACAACCCGTATCGCACGATAATGACGTCTAACTCGTTTGAAAAACATAAATACATGTAGTTTTTTCAGTTGGCTCGACATCTTCTGCGCTAATTACAAACAGACCTTATTTAATTATTAGTTTTTTTAAATTTAGTCTTAATTAGTTGGAGTAATTCAAACATTAAATATGTAGGGATTAATCCAATTAGACACGAAATTAATTCAACCAAAACTTGATGACATTTTCTCTTTTCTGCGAGGGCAGCTTCATGGACAAAAATGGTACATTCTCAAGTTTTCAAAGGTCCAAATTACTTTACGTAAAATATTACAGGATTTAAATGATTCCCCAAACCATTTTTTGATCGCTCTCTCGATGGCTTCTACAGGAAGTCATATCATTAGTTTAACGGGAAAACATCAAATCATCGTGGAGTGTCAGAGGATAGACGCAACAGGGTTAGTTGTCTCCCCAGAAAATGTATCGCGGGTAGTAGCCACATGGGAAAAATTTCGGGAAGGACTGGAGCTCTGAGTAATGCTAATATCAAATTGAAATTCATTTGATTCCTCACCAGTAAATCTTTCGTGACGGAAAGTTCATCAGGTTAAAGTTGGGGTCCATAACAGAGATTAGCTGTTGCTAACATGTGGAAATACGCCTTGAATTACCTTTATGTCATGTTGCCCCGTCGTAATTCTCCCTGTGCCATTCGAAACCACGTGTATGGAAACTGAAAGATTCGTTGGGATACAATGGGATTTCAAATAAATAGGGCTACACTATTTCCAAAATATATAACGCGACAAACCTATGTGTGATGTTCACTTCACCACCAAGGATGGTGAACTTTCAATTGACGGGAAACCACGAAGTCACGGAACCTAACCACACCCTGACATCTCCGCGACAAGGAAGACCACTTCATCGTTGATTCCATCCCTTTTTTGATTTTATACGGCGAGTTTTTCTCATTAACTCCCGCTAACATTAAGACTCGCATGGAATAAGAAACATCAGACCTGCTTTTGAAACTAATTTTAAGAATATTAATGACGTTTTGTCAGTTTCCATGAGAACTCCGGCATTGTTAAGAAATCACATCGATGTCGGCCTCGGCACTCAGTTGCCGCATACCCATGACGAGCACTCGTCATTTGTTTACACAAGTCACACGTCCATTTGAATGGGCCGCTTTTGTTGAAAGCGCCACAGCGTAACGATAGATTGTCGTGTGGAAGGCTTATAATATTTGGAAAATGCAGGGCCGTCTTCTCCTGAGGTATTTCCCTATTAGTAGAAATGCATTTTAGGAGTGCGTCGACTACAGGGTCATTTGAAACGCTCATTGCTCCTGACGTACAGGAAGCTTTTTTTTCGTTTCGAGTATTCAGTATAGAAAGATATCCTGACGATTGTTATTTCCAGAGTTTGATTTTGATTTTCATGATGTGGAGGATCTCGTGTAAATTCTGATGCAAATGAATAGAGGTAGCGAAAATAATGTCTATATAAGTTTTATACGCCCATTTTCTGACAATATGGCCAATTTGGCTTCAATCCTCTGATCAACGAAAATGCAGGACAGTGGTAACAAAACATTGGATCATGGGCTTGACCAAAATAAGGAAACAGGGCTGGGTTGAGCTTCCCCTTCAAAATAAGTCCAACTATACTCTCTTTGCTTAAAAGAGTCAATAATTAATAGGTTATTTGCTGCTTTTGATCATTCCCACTGTTTATATTTTAGAAACAGTATTACTCTCCACGTATTCGTGTCTGTGGACCGCATGCTCAGCAAAAAAAAAACTTTTATACGAGATACTTTTGTGCACAAATAATCGGGTCACCAAATAAAGGCGGCTCCTACACTATTTCACCGGCATTTTCATTGCACTAACTGTAACAGTAGCCGATACAGAAAAAAACTCGAGGGGGGCGCAAAAGATATCTTGATTTACCTATTACTTTTATCCAAGTAAAAAATAATCAAGTCACATGCGGAGTTTAAGAATATTTTAATTAAATTTATTAAACACATATACAAGACAATGCCATCTTATGATATAGACAAGTTATAATTGTGGTTCTGCAATGTTTGGCAATACGGGCTGGCCCGCAAGGGGGGGTGGGGCGCGCGCCCCTTGCGCCCCCATCTGTATCCGCCACTGAACTGTCAAAATAATAAATAAATACCAATCTTCTAGTTTTGTAGGCGATATAATTTTTTGTCGTGGGCTGAATGTGTAGGACGTAATCCATGTTGCCTCTTCCTAGTAAAAAACGAAAATATAGTCGAGAATGCGGTTAAACCATAATGGAGGAACCTTTATTCTCTGATCAGTCTCCATGCTTTGTGAGTTTTGACTCGTTCGCGGGGCTCAAGAAAAGGCAACTCAGGTTCAGTGAAATCTTGTGCTAAAAACAATATAAATTCATCACAGACCCTCTCTATTGCAGAATTAGCATCATCCTGAGCTGGGAATCTGGGTTGCCTTTGATCCATTATCATCCTACCGAACCGTCCGAAATTCATTTCGCTAGAAAAGGCTCGTATACGAGGAAAATGATACACCATCTGGATTCACGGAAATGACTCGCACGCCCAGCAGTCGATCCTTATATCCCACAGTTGATCAGTTTTCCTCGCGGGTTTCTAGGAAGTTCCATGGACAATAGAAGCAATAAATTACAATCCCGCAACTTCATCAAACGTCTTTCAAACAATACACTATCCACAATCGTGCAACAAATTGAGGTTCAATTTGTACTGGAAAATTTCATTAAAAATATCCGTTAATTTCTTGGGATTATACGGCAATAATGGGAAATACGCCCTCCCCCCCACCGCCACTAATACTCTACATTTAATATAAACATCGACGTGACTAAGCGAAAACTTCATATAAAATGTTATACGCTTTGTCACGACGAAAGCAAAAATTGGCGACAAAACCGTTACTCTGCTAGAGTTATACTAACACAGTAATTAAAGTAAGAAAACGTTACTTTCACCCTAGTGAGTATACAAGGATTTTCTTACACACAAGAAAAATTCGGTGGGTTGCCCAGCTACGTACTTATTGATCGTGTCTCTGCCATTGAAAAAGTAGAGGCACGTTCAGTAATGCGAAGAAATAATTTCATCAGCTTTTAAATTTGTCATTAAAGTTTAACGAACTATGAACTAACGAACAAACTACTCGTTAAGTAATTAATAAATAATGATATATTTAAGGTAAAATTCATCCATGATGCAACGTCACAGTGATTTGAGGTTTATAAGTAAAGCAAAGATGAGCTAAGAGATATTTGAGTGAGGCTGAGACGGTAACTTTTAAAATTTTCATTTTCCGTGTGCAACAATCGGTTTGGCTTTTTCATACTGATAAAATGATAAATCGTGTATATCAATGAGCTCAAGATAAAATATTGCTTGGAACATTATCTTTTCAATTCCTGGCGATTGTGGTACTCGGGCTCAGGGGCGCAGCTAGGAATTAAGGCTAGGGGGGGGTTTTAGGCGCAACTAATACTGGGGGATTGAGGGGCATGGCACACCCGCCAAGGTAAGCGAGAGGTGCGGGGGCCCTTCCCCCGAAAAAATTTTTTTAAGATAAATAGTCCAAAATGGTGAGTTTTACAGTTTTCTGGGGGATATTTTATTAATCCTTTCACTAGTCTAAAGGTAATATTAATCCAATTTATTAAAATAAATCCTACTTAAAAATTTCTCTGAGTTCTGTCCCCTAAAACCCCCCCTCGCTGCGCTGCTGCTCGGGCTATACACACAAGGGTCAATGAAGATGACTTTAATTTCCCCACCAATAACGAGAACAAAAATATGAATTAAAAATAATTTCACTGAATAAATTCCACGATTTACGCCGTAATTTTATGTTGATTTCATTTTCAATACCCTTAGGATTGAACCAATGAGTAAATTAACCGCAAAAGTTCAGTTCTTCAAAGCGTTTTTTTATTCTCGAGAAAATGCCATTTACTTCGTATCCAGGTGGAACGCCCTGGAAACATATTTTTGACGCTCTCTCTGAGACGTTGTCGACTCATCAATATTTATCTCTTTCGCAGGCTGAGGCGTTGCTTCGGACGAAAAGCTGTGAGTCTAAGACGAAAAAGAAGATAAGGAGTAGTGTGTCCAGTGCTTCCGGGCTCCGGACAGCGTTCTGATGGGGAAAACGGAAAGTAACGGAGACCGGGAGGTGGTACTCGTCACAGGTTAGTTTTGAGGGCATATGACCCGTCTACAACGACCGTAAGTCGTATGTTGGTAAACCTAAATCTTAGAAACGCAAACGAGTCAATTTGATGTTGGGTGAAATACCAATACCCGAACGGCTGAGTAAACATAAATATAATTTAAATCCATCAAGCAACACGAAGTACCTAATGACTGGAAAATCGCTAATGTAACGCCAATATTTAAAAGTGGAGACAAGGAACAGCCATCTAATTACAGGCCGATATCTTTAACGTCCATCTCTTGCAAAGTCCTTGAACACATCGTAGTCAGCTCGGTAATGAAACACCTAGACGCGCAAAACTTATTAATGGGAACTCAACATGGATTCAGGAAAAGCAGATCGTGCGAAACTCAGTTAGCGCTTTCCGCCCACGATATTTTAGACTCCGGGGAAGACAGGATTCCAGTAGACGCGATTTTTCTTGATTTCAAAAAGGCATTTGATAAAGTACCCCACGGAAAGTTAATAATAAAACTGAAATCTAATGGTCTAGACGAAGATGTTATTTCCTGGATTAGAGAATTTTTGAGCGACCGCGTCCAAAGAGTAGTATTAGACGGTGCAGTCTCCAATGAGGTTAGAGTCACTTCTGGCGTTCCTCAGGGTAGTGTCATTGGCCCACTCCTATTCCTTCTCTATATAAACGAAATTGGCGAAGTAGTGCAGAGTAAGTTACAATTATTTGCAGACGACGCTGTAGTTTACAGAGAAATCCGTTCCAGCAAAGATATAGATGAACTAACGAATGACCTTGCTGCTATCCAAGCTTGGTGCGATACTTGGCAGTTAGAATTAAATTTGGAAAAATGCGTCGTAATGAATTTCTGGAAGAAGAATAACTCCCTACAGCGTAACTATATCATTCGGGGCACCCAGTTAAAGGCAGTTGAATCCGTGAAATATCTAGGGGTTAGACTCAATAATGATCTATCGTGGAATAAACATATTCGAGAAATAAGTGGTCAAGCTAATCGTAAAATGGGTTTTGTTAAAAGAATATTAGGAAAGTGCGACGACAAAGTGAGAGAAATTAGGTACTTTTCCCTCGTTAGACCACATTTGGAATACGCTGCCAGTGTTTTGGGACCCTCATGAAAAAGGCTTAATAACAGAGTTAGAACGCGTGCATAGAAGAGCTGCCAGGTATGTGAAAGGTCGTTACGATAGTCTTGTTAGTGTAACTGACCTCTTAGATAAACTCGGATGGGAATCTCTATCGGACCGTAGATTGAAAAATAGACTAAACCTTTTAGATAAATTCAAGAGCAGTGTCTTTTCTGACGAAGTTAACCATATCTTGCGGACGCCAACTTACTACGGAAGATCAGATCATATAAATAAAATAAGAGAGATAGATTTGCAGAACAGACAGATTCCGAATGTCATTTTTTCCACGATCAATAAGAGATTATGACGGCAGCAATAGAACTCGTAAATAGATTGCATGACTTGTAGTGTAGCCTACTAACCTATGTAAAACTTAATGCATGTTTCTGAATTTCTATTCTATATTCTATTTCTAACAGCATATAGTAGTATAGTTTGTTATTATACGGGACGTTTTTTGGACGGTGTGGTGTGCATGTGGGAGTCCAAATGCATGCTGGTGATTGATCACCCCCTGCCAAACACCCTAGAGGTGGCTCGCAGGGTATTATGTAGATGTAGATATTTGTAATCCTGCCGCGTGAACGGCGGTGAAATATACAGGAATTGCCATGAAAAAAAAATCCCCTGGACCGAGAATCGAACCACGGGCCTATGGCTTTCCAGGCCACTGCGCAGACCACTACGCTATCCAGGTTCTTTAATTCCCATGACAATTATACCGAGGCTCAGGTGTTAGGCCCTCGCGGTCCATTAAAGATGGCAATTTCTCCCTCGCGTTGCCATCCTTAATGGACCGCGAGGGCCTAACGCCTGAGCCTCGGTATAATTGCCATGGAAATTAAAGAACCTGGATAGTGTAGTAGTCTGCGCAGTGGTCGGAAAGCCAAAGGTCATTCGTTCTATTCCCGGTCCAGGGGAATTTTTTCTCATGACAATTCTTGCATATAAATATATTTGTCATGTTGGTCAAGCTGTTAAATTTTATATCCACGATCGTGTAACGGCCTATGCATGTGTAAAAAGTCTTCGGTCATAGAAAAGAATATATGAGAAGATGTGCTGTAAGGGAAAAATATTGTTTCCAACTTCAAAAATATTCCATGAAGAGCCTGTTCTGTACTACTATTTTCATAAGCGGCACGAGTCAGGCAGTGCGTGAGCAACACCGATCAACTTACAATACAGACTAGGGTTAGCGAAGAAGACGTTAATTCGCCCTTCAGAAAAAGGAAAAATTTATTAATTAAAAATACATTCACTGAATAAATTGCATGATTTACGCCATAATCTTATTTTGATTTAATTTTTAACAGTCTTAGGGTGGAACCAATAAGTGAGTGACCAAACATGTCATGAACTGGTTCCTCAGAGAAAAATATGAGCGATAAGACACCAATGGTGAAGTGTATTAGGTGGAATATCTGTGTCCGTATATGGCCAAAGTAAACGTTTAAACCTCAGCCTTCTTTTGCATTCTTTCACAAATACGTACATTTTTACGAAAATATTCACTAAAATGTGACTGTGATTGGTCATCACCCTCAGGATTACCACAGAAAATAGATCTAATGAAGAAAGCAGTTACCCCATAAATCTACATCTACATAATACCCTGCGGGCCACCTCTAGGGTGTTTGGCAGGGGGTGAATTGGCAGGGGAATGGATCTTGAGCTACTTAAAGTCCTTGCTCGGAAGAAAGACCCTCACTACGCAGCAGCTTTGGCCAAGTTTTGTCACCATCTATGGTATCTTTCCGAAAACTTGATTTGTATGGCCCTCTTCGATGAAATGTTTTCTGACGATGAGAAAAGAGACATTGCGGAAGCAATCAGGGGTCTGATGATGACGCACCTCGGGCTACTCTTCCGCCTAATCGACCTATTGGTGAGCTGACTCTCGCTGACTTCGCTTCGAAAAATTCTGTGAAGTTTTTCAAAATTATTGGTATTTCGCCGACATTTTTGTCGCGAGATCCGTGCACATGGAAAAGTGACGTAGACTATCAGAAGGGCCTATCTATGGTTCAACACCTTAAGGCTGTTAATGATACTGCAGAGAGAGGAGTTCAATTAATAAAAGATTTTCTATTCAAGAAAAAATTGACAAATGATGAGGCTCATAGGCAACATCTGTTACTAGTTGTTAAGCGGCATAGGGAAATGTATGAAAAAAGTGGCAAAAAACTCTAGTTTTTCATATTGCTTGTTGTTCCCAGTGCTTTTGTATCCGCATTGTGACAGTATAATAATAAGAGAGCATTTTCTCTCAGAGGTTTCTAATTTTAAATCCCCCAAGACCCTTAGAGATAGGCAACATTGCATGAAATTTGGAAAACTCAAAAATTCAAACTTTGAATGCGTTTCGGCTGGGTCAAATATTGTCCGATTGAGCTGAAATTTTTAGGGGATGTTTTTTCATGCATTCACATAGGAAAATGGAAATGCCCCCTCAACTTTCAAACTTTCGGTTTTTTTGGGACACCCTAATGCAGCATGCAATTGGACTCCCACATGCACACCACACAGTACAAATAACGTTACGCATACTAACAAATAATACCACCATATGCTGTTAGAATGGCCTGGTGTATGCGTTTACAATAAAATAATGGAGTAATTTGTTTAGCTCATTTGAAAAAATAGCAATCATATATACAAGTAGATACATCCAATAAAATCATTAAAACAGTTTCCTGTGGTTTATTAGATACATTTCAAAAAGAAATACTGAATATAAATTAGATATCTTAACTAAACTCTAATTATTTTGAAGTGGCTCAGAAAAATCTGGATAATCGAATTCACTCTTTTATAACTCAGAACGATATGGCATTACAATCGATAGTCGTTATGGGCAAAGTAACACTATAAAGTATTTTGAGTATTCTTACAAATAACTAACGCAATAAAACACCACTTAAGGATGAGGTGCTAGAACAACTGAGCCAATTTCAGGAATAGAATGTCTACAGCAAAATTTAATGAGAACTTTTGTACACTTTCAAAAGCTTCTTGCGTACGTAGTTACGGAGGACGAAAATGCAACTGAACCTTGTGCGCTAGCATAAATGGTCCATTGGTCCTATCTCCGTATTCCTGAGCTTCATCCATTAAGATAATTATTTAAACAACCAGTAACCAATTCTTTTAAATTAATAAATCTCAAAGCTTCCATCGATTCATCCTGCCAAGTTTTGAGCAATAATTTACTCAGGTGGGGTCCCGAGCCTACTTTCCTGTACCTCCGGAAGTTCCTACTCCCACGAGAGGTTGAACAAGCATTACGAAAGGCTCTGCCCTTATCCAATCCACTTTCCTCAGGAAAACAAACTGAGAGTACATAAAACCACTCCCTCTTTTCAATATTTCATAACTTTTGATAAGTTCAAAAAAAAATATTACATAAAATTTTTGGGGGACGTTCCACGTATTTCCCACATCTCACGAATAGTCTCCACCAAAAATCATTGCGTATGTCGGCGAACGCTCGAAAAATTCAAAGTTCGTATATCCAACGGACATCGTAAACTGAGATTGTCTTCTTCCTTCATTGGTTCCGCTCAAACCACTCATTTTGTATCCCCTAGAATTGAATTACGCTGGTAGGTATCTTATCAACAACGATTACTTTAGGCTATTTTGATTAAGAACAGCTATACACAATAAATGAGGGCGAATGAACCCAGCAGCAGGATTATGGCTCCTTAGTTCGACTCCCTTCAATGGAAATAGATACTAAATCGAACACATCACGGCGATCGTGGTGATGGTGTAGATTAAAGGGATAAGCGACTGATCCGTAATCTGTAAATGGCACAGACTGCGCAAGTGAGGGTAGCGGATGGAGAATGTTGGTGGGCAAAGATTGGCCGAGGAGTGAGGCAAGTCTGTCCTCTATCGCCGCCCGTTTTTAACGTGTACGCTGAGAGGACGGTATGAGAGGCGTGAGATGAGTTGGAAGCTGGAGTAAAAGTGGGAGGATTGAGGTTGAAATCAGTGAGGTTCGCGGATGATAAGATGTTGCTTAGCCAGTCAGCGAGGGAACTTCAGGCTCTAGGGGATATGGCCGTCTTTAGCCGGCGATCGCTACTAATCGGAATCACCCTTTGCAAATGCAAGTTGAGCGGATTTGTAAACGTACAAACCCGATAATTTAATAGGGGATTACCTGTCTCACGATTTATGGATCGTTAACTAATGGTATACGACCACAATAGATGAAAAAGGTAAAACTACAAAATATGAATTATATTTGCCTTTCTTAACATTCTAAAAACAAAACTGATGACATGAGTGCAAGAATCAGATGATGAGCAATTAAAAAAAATCCACAATCATATAAAAATCCTCCTCCCCTTTACCAGCAGATATAGCCATTTTCAACAATAAGTTCCAATCATATCAGCCGACATTGTTGAATACTTATTTTCCACACTCTTGAGTTCAACAACCATTATTTGTTCTCATTTTTCTCGAAACTTCACCGCGGGTTATTATCTGGTTAACGTATTCTTCTTGCAGCCTTCAGTCTATGATTTACGTAGTGTTCCAGTACGACTGATATAATCATTAGAAACCTAAGTTGCTGTGAGAGACGGTAGAAAATTTTGTAACCTTTGCCGTAGTTTTCTATAAACATAGCGTCGAGGGCACAATATTCCCCCTCATAATTTTTTCCAGACACACACCAATTTTTCTCCCAGCACTTTTGCAATCAATTAATAATTATTTACGTTCTAGTTAATGTCCTTTGCTTACAAAAATAGGACATACATAAAATTCTGATAGATTGTGTTCGTCAAGTACATATTGTTTTGGTAAGTAAAGATTTCCAGCAAAAAAGACGCCAGAAAACGAGCGAGTTTCGATAGGCAAGGCAGTTGATTGAAGCTACAATTTTTGTTGAACGTTGGAGCGAGAAACAAGTATACCCAGTATATTTTCGTAAAAATTGGTCATTACAATCTCCTAATTGAATTTCACTAACTGACGGTGACAAAATAGGCTGTTCGAGTTACAATTTCTGGGAACTCCATATCTAAACTTGCATTTTTTCACTGCCAACGCGTGTTCAGGTCGAGAATAAACGTTGTAGAGACTATACATACCATTTTCACAAAAAAGGCAATATTCTATATATAATTTTCGTTATGCCATTGAGTTATAGGCAAATGAAGTTATAATTGAAGTGAAATTCTGATGGTTACATGAAAATGGCACAAAGGTCGTCTAAAATAGCTGTGAAAGTATTAAATGAAAAAACGTACGGAATGTATTATCAACATTCTGTGTGTGCTAATTTTGATTTTTAAACTCAACGGATATAACGTCTGTGATGACAAAACCTTTTTTTTTCATAATAACATACGAGGAAAGAGTTAGCTCTGGATCGCGCGGTAGCGGCTGGTTAGTTTTACATGAGCGAATCTATCGATGCACGCAAGACCTCATCGACAAAAACCCATCGTTCGCCAGGCGCATACCGTTATAACTCATTGAGGGAATTGAGGATGGAGGTCGGGGGAGTACCTGAGGAGGACGGCAGACAAAGGGTGCATTGTCCTGTGGAAGAACGTAACCATGGAGTTAGTTGGAAGCGGAGCTGCGGGTAAACCGGACGACCTTCGATGCTGACCGCGGTAGGCATGCTCGGGATTCCCCCCAGGTTCACATTTAACCGCCGCACGCATTCCTCCACCCCCGACCAAAATTTGTGCCTGCGTGTACCTTGAGATTCCTCAAATCTGTGATCCCTCCCGTTTAAACAGAAAAAGAACATTGCAATCATAAAAATTTTTACGAAATACTACTGACTTAATGTGATTAAAAATGCTACAAAATAATTCTTAATCCAATATTGTGAGAAACAACTATTATTTACGACGAATTTTCCTATGAATATTCGAACGTGATGAAAATGGAATGACGCCCTCCTCCATCATTTTACTCATATTCGTAAGAATCCCAGTGCACGTATCTGTGAGCGGAGCGTACTAACCCATAGTCCCCAATAAAAATTAGGATAAATAGTGAGCTTTACGGCTTTATGAGGGATATTTTATGAATGCTTTCAAAATTATATAAGTAATATTAATGCAATTAAGTAAAATGGATTTAACTTTAAAAAATGTCTGAGCTCTGGTAGGGGTTTATCCCCTAACCCCCCTCGCTGCGCCACTGGAAAGAATCACGAGTAGAATGTGACAGTTCGAGATGGAGTATTTAAATGAGCAAACTAATGAATAAAAAAGCAACAATGGGAGAAATCAATAACGTATACGACAAGAAAAACAGAATTTAAATAAAAAACAAACTTAAGACTCCGAGAAAATGAGTGAAATAACGCTTATACGGTAAAACGATGACTTAGGATGATGATGATTTAAAAGTAAGATGGACTGATTTGAAGATTTCATGATAAGTTAAGGATTTGGATAAAGATAAGGTTCAAGTAAAATGTTTTGAGTGTTCAATTCTAATTTTTGTAATTCGCGCTCTTAAAAAATGGCCAAAAAAGTCAATAAGTGAACCGAGAAATAGAGGGGCCTTCAAAGGTGCTATAAAATATTTATAAAAGTGCCACACCAAGGTGGAAGTTAAGCCATTAACTTTGGTGCGCTTGAGATATGGTTTACAAGAAGCATCCAAGCTAACTAGTCAAGGTCAAAAATGGCATAATAGACACATAAGCATACATTCCTATTAATTAAATTACATGAATACCCTGACCCAACGACCTCTTGACGTAAGCTTCCAACATGATGACTCTATTTGTATCACGCACGTGTTCCATATTTCTTAATCCCTCCTCACACGAGGTCAAACTGTTCAAATGAAAATTTATAGAAAACGCTGATAGGACAAATGAGCAAATTAAAAATACGGAATCGAGGTCAGGTACTTATTCAACTTACAAGTGACGCTGTTATGAGATGAAAGTCACTGATTGACATCACCGTTTCCATCTGATGGGATATTGAGCTGCGGTCTTAGCAGTAGCATTCCAGCCTTAGGCCGCAAAAAAAAAGCTTATGCCGGCTATGGGCCTCCTTATTCCCTCCCACCATATTCCTCACCTAGGTATACTTTTCGAGGGCCTCTAGGCGCGCATCATAAACCTAAAACATATTCCTATCCGCAGCGCTATTCCTACTATTACTACTTAATTCATAGTAGTGGGTTAAATTTGAAATAGACTAATGATGGTTAATATTAACGTATAATTATGGCAGTAGAAGAGTGTTTTGGGAATAATTTATTTATTTATTTATGTCACACCAAAAACAGCACTAAGGCCTTTACATTGGGCTTATAAACAAAATAAAAGAAATATTCAAGGTTATAGCCTTGAAAATTTTAGCAAAGATAAAAAAGTTCAATTTAAGCTGAAGGTAACTGTATTTATAATCGGTAAAGCAGGTAAGTAATTAAATTTAGATTTTTTTAAAGAAGTTAGAGTTTCCATTTGCCCCTTCGTTAAATATGTTCATTTCAGCAACGGAATTTTTATTCATGAGCGATTCCAACTTCAATATTCATGTCACTGGATGTAAATTTGGTTTGTAGTAAAGCGGCGAAAATAGATCCGCTTCTCTTAAATATTTACGAAGTGCCTACCAGATAAGAAAACTAAAATGATGACCACGTATCTTTTGAGCGGTTAAAGTGATCACCCGACGTACGTTACTACACCATATAAAATGTTATGACAGCTTAAGAATTTCTCATTTCGCGTAATTTGGTTATTTCTCACTTCCTCACTCACGATGAAATACGAAATGTTCGAGGAAATTAAAATAAAATCTAAGTTTTGAGATGATTAGCCAAAATATTAATTGCAAATGACGGCATGCACCCTCGCTACAGTGGCGCTATCTGGAGAGGCATTATTCTTTTTGATTCTTATGCATGCAATATCTTCCAAAGAAACGCCATTACACAATCAACAATAAATTGGCTGAAGAAAAGCGCAAGACCAGGAGATATTAGGGACTAAAAAAAGGATTGGAAGAAGGATTAGGAAAGAATTGTGGCATAAAATATGAAATGGAAAAGTTAACTCCAGAAAAGACATCGAAGCAACTAAGAAACAATTCAATTTCAATGTAATATGTGCTGCTGTTTGCTCTTGAGTTCTTCAGAGGAACGAGGAATGGCGTCCATTGCGCCCTATTTTTTTTCATTAAACTCTCCGGAGCATTTGAGCTAATTTTTTTTATTTACCGCGGCCGTTGCCAGGTGCTACGGGGTAGTCCGTGTCTCGTGCCAAGAGAGCAGTGATTGCTTCTCCAGATTGCCATTCCCCCTCCGCGGTGCGGCCCCAACAACACGACGGACTCACACCTGGTAACACCCTCACAACGAGTGATTTCTGGTAAAAATCGATTAGTTTTCAGGAAATATACCGAGAACGAGAAGCCATAGGGTGTAGGCCTGGCCCATGGTGATAGAAACTATGGATCACCTTGGGTCTGGCCAAGCAAAAAAAAAAAAATTTAGCGGAAACGCCTTGATTTTGTTCAAGGAAAAATAAACTTTCGGCAAGAAGATATAAAATACTGTATTTTACAAGAGGCCCAAAACATTCAGTGAGAGTGTAACAGAACTATCATCACTCCGTGCACACTGTCCTTATTTTCAAAAGTACTGTCTCATTGAGGGTACCAGGGCGAATGCCAATGGAATTTTATCCAGGGCCGCCTAGAAATATTTGAAGAAATTGGGCCGCGGAGGAATTCTGTTCTTTCCCAACTCTAACACACCTTAATAATTCGAGACCGTTCTGGGCGATCAAAATTTTATCGGAAAGCTTTTAATTTATAATAACTGCGAAGAGTTTGACACCAGACATAACACAACGCTACAAAGGAAGCACAAGACAAACAGTGTATAGTTATTATTTTTTTCAAATATTTATAGAGAAATGGAATGAACTGCCAATAATGCTGCCCCCATCATTTTGTTATAATTGACTGAATAAAAGGCTATTATCATAAAATCTGTCAGATGAGAGATAACATTGAACGAATTTAAGAGCGTGAATAGGAAAGAAGCTAAAAATGTATTTATCTTTAAATTAAAATTTAAGGAAACGTAAAATAGCAATAATTTCTTTTTAACGATTTTCTCGCGGTAAAAAACATCAATTCTGGGCGCAGCAGCTCATAAAGAATTGGAATGTAAAAATTACATCAATGGATGATCAGTTGCAAAATGCAGAAATCGATGGCGACGGGAGATGAAGATGATGGATACACCGCGACCCAGTATACTGGAAAGTGAGGGAAGGAAACGAATAAAGATGGCATGGCACCCAATGCGCGATTATATGAAGCGGTCATCGAAATCATCAAGGCAGGAAATGACGAGGATTTCATTAGATAACTACTAGTCAAGAGGATGAATCGTGACTGTGGCCCATCAGAGTATTAACGAAGGCATACATCTACATCTACGTAATACCCTGCGAGCCACCTCTAGGGTGTTTGGCAGGGGGTGATCAATCACCAGCATGCAGCATGCAGTTGGACTCCCACATGCACACCACACCGTCCAAAAAACGTCCCGTATAATAACAAACTCTACTACTATATGCTGTTATAAATAGAATATAGAATAGAAATTCAGAAACATGCATTAAGTTTTACATAGGTTAGTAGCCTACACTACAAGTCATGCAATTTATTTACGAGTTCTATTGCTGCCGTTATAATCTCTTATTGCTCGTGGAAAAAATGACATTTGGAATCTGTCTGTTCTGCAATCTATCTCTCTTATTTTATTTATATGATCTGCTCTTCCGTAGTACGTTGGCGTCCGCAAGATATTGTTAACTTCGTCAGAAAAGACACTGCTCTTGAATTTATCTAAAAGGTTTAGTCTATTTTTCAATCTACGGTCCGACAGAGATTCCCATCCGAGTTTATCTAAGAGGTCAGTTACACTAACAAGACTATCGTATCGACCTTTCACATGCCTGGCAGCTCTTCTTTGCACGCGTTCTAACTCTGTTATTAAGCCTTTTTCATGAGGGTCCCAAACACTGGCAGCGTATTCCAAATGTGGCCTAACGAGGGAAAAGTAGCTAATTTCTCTCACTTTGTCGTCGCACTTTCCTAATATTCTTTTAACAAAACCCATTTTACGATTAGCTTGACCACTTATTTCTCGAATATGTTTATTCCACGATAGATCATTATTGAGTCTAACCCCTAGATATTTCACGGATTCAACTGCCTTTAACTGGGTGCCCCGAATGATATAGTTACGCTGTAGGGAGCTATTCTTCTTCCAGAAATTCATTACGACGCATTTTTCCAAATTTAATTATAACTGCCAAGCATCGCACCAAGCTTGGATAGCAGCAAGGTCATTCGTTAGTTCATCTATATCTTTGCTGGAACGGATTTCTCTGTAAACTACAGCGTCGTCTGCAAATAATCGTAACTTACTCTGCACTACTTCGCCAATGTCGTTTATATAAAGAAGGAATAGGAGTGGGCCTATGACACTACCCTGAGGAACGCCAGAAGTGACTCTAACCTCACTGGAGACTGCACCGTCTAGTACTACTCTTTGGACGCGGTCGCTCAAAAATTCTCTTATCCAGGAAATGACATCTTCGTCTAGACCATAAGATTTCAGTTTTATTATTAACTTTCCGTGGGGTACTTTATCAAATGCCTTTTTGAAATCAAGAAAAATCGCGTCTACTGGAATGTTGTCTTCCCCGGAGACTAAAATATCGTGGGCGAAAAGCGCTAACTGAGTTTCGCACGATCTGCTTTTCCTGAATCCATGTTGAGTTCCCATTAATAAGTTTTGCGCGTCTAGGTGTTTCATTACCGAGCTGACTACGATGTGTTCAAGGACTTTGCAAGAGATGGACGTTAAAGATATCGGCCTGTAATTAGATGGCTGTTCCTTGTCTCCACTTTTAAATATTGGCGTTACATTAGCGATTTTCCAGTCATTAGGTACTTCGTGTTGCTTGATGGATTTACTGAATATTAACTGCAAGTAAGGGGCAATTTCTGAGGCTAGTTCTTTATATACGCGAGCAGGGATTTCGTCTGGACCAGGTGATTTATTTGGACTAAGCGATTTCAATATATTTTCTATTCCGAGCGTACTAATGTCAATAGCTGGCATCTTATGTATACAGAGAAAAGAGACACAATACAGCTACCGATTCTTATCAGACCACGTACTCGAGAACTGCGACGAAAAGCTGATCACAGATTTCTTTTATTATTCACGGAAATAAAATTCATTAACAATGTAAATTACTTTATCTATCTCTCTACTTCATCTACATCATACCCTGGGAGCCAATTCTAGGGCGTTTGGCAGGGGGGTGATCAATCACCAGCATGCAGTATGCAATCGGATTCCCACATGCACACCGCACGGTCCAAAAAATGTACGCATACTTAAAAATTATACTACCATTGACACTTTACACGAGTTTGTCAAAATTATACTTCAGAACACAAGAAAATTCGTATAATTTAAACTATATTATGTTGCACTTACATCATCTCAAGGGTCAGAAACGGACAATAGGTGACAGATGTGAGGACGGGGGAAATCACAGGAATATGTTACGGAATGATGTTCGCATCACTACCGCTCGACGTGTTGTATTTTTCCTATCGGCTTAATAATTCGAAGTTTACGCAATGATTTTTAAAATGTCTTGATTACACCCTATTCAGAATTTACCCGCATCTCAAATATTAAAATTTCATCACGGTGAAAATAAAGAGAAGAAATTACTGCATTTTTGATCCAGGTATAAGTTCACAGAGGTCCAAAATAAATACCCAGAAAATTTCAAAACGATAAGTTGAGTTTTGAGCCAGAATTATGTCGTGAAAAACGAGCGATCGAGTCGGGGTGATGCGTCCACTTAAGAATTTGATGAGTTTAAGGGCATGATTACGGCTTGCTAATGCGCCGAAGTCAACTTCATTTTATTTAATTTGTACCCATTGATATGTTCTGCCCTCATGGGCGTTGCCAGGATTGGTAGTAGATCCTTCTGCGCGGGGTTTCCACGGAACTTGTGTTTGGCCTTGTCCAGCAGGCTGTAAATGACATATTTGAACAACTTCATTTTGGAGGGGATACAGCTGTCCTCCCTTCCTTCTCTTGGCTATATTCTTGAAAGACTTAATGAATTTGGCTTTATTTCCTCAGAATTTTTGCCTATAGAAATTCATTGCTAACAAGGGCGTGGCCAGGGTTCGCAAAAGGTTCTTCCCGGGTGGCTTCAAGGGAACTTGTGTTTGGGCGTTGCCAAGGGCCAGGCGAATAACACAATGGTAGGAATGTAGTTCCCTTGGCTACGCCCAAGTCTGCCATTATTATATCTTAACAGCTTAACTTCCAAAAGTCCCTTCATTCAGTAAGTCCTTCTACCCGTCGGGAAAAATTTATCCCCAAGAGCTGCCGCAACAAATGTCCATTCCTTATAATATTAAGTAAAAACATTCGCCCAAGGCGGCTAAATAATACCGTACGAACCACCTCTTGAGCATTTATCAGGAATGAGAATTCTATCCAACATGTACTTAGCTACAAGTCACTTAATATAAGACGCTACCACAATGACGCACGTACAAATGTGAGGCATGGGTTAGCCATAAATACGCCAGAGTGAGACAAAAACGTGTGGGAGTACGAAAAACGAGCATTCCCGCTATAGTTACAGAGGTTGGTAATTAAAGTTATTAAAGAGCTGATACAATGTGTATAAAACTCACCAGGACTGGAAACCAGAACACTTCCAATATCACCGTATCTCTTCTCGCTGACTGATGTATCACACACGAAATCCACATAAGCACTTCTCTCGCATACAGTACCATGAACACTAGCCTCACAGAGCCATCTATGCCTTTGACGTTGGTGGGTAACGACGTGCCTAATGACCGAAGAAGTTTCGAGGAGGTAGGACTGGCCATCGAGCCCCACGCTGTGCAGTGGTGGAAGGGGTTGAGCAATAACGAGATTTTGTCCGAGCGTCTTATCTTCCTTCTGCAGTTTGAGCTCTCACTGAGCGAGCTACCGTGGTCAACGCACAATGCCCCTATTCCAGGAAAAAGGTTTAAGGGTTATCCGCCCGCAATTCACGGAATGGGTTTCAGACCCTTATGACCGAGAAAGGAATTCGCTGATGGGCACACGAGCAAGCTCGGTCAAAGCGGACGCGACAGTTCCGAAGGTTACCGCAGAAAATTCAGCAGAGCAGTGCATAGTGCATTTTTCGCGGCCGAATTTGTGCAAATTTTGGGTTGTGCAAAAAAGAGGGAAATATAGTTTAGGAAACTATATAGCCTGTTGAAGTTCTTTTCGGACCAATATATGAACTACATTCAACGGCTTAGCAGTGTATAGAGTATGTGAGAGTTATTCCAAACTTATGCTGTGAATGGAGGTAAATGCATATTAATTGTCTAGGAATGTATTTTCCCCGAGCGAAAATGGAACTGAACAGCTGCGTAGACTACTACCACTCATTACACAGTCCGCGAAAGGTTCGCGGTTTGCCTCCCGATCTAGAGAAATTTTTTGCCATAGCAATTAATCTAAATTTCACCACCGTTCAAATGCCAGGTTTTACATAGTTCACATGCATCAATACATCCTTTAGGAAAAGAACTCCTTTAAGAAAAAGAACTCCGTAGAGCTAAAAATCTCGTGAAATGTTAACCTAGGGGAGCCTATAACGAAAGCTACCGCAAGAGTCCCCCCTACCATACACATCTGTCGGTGGATCGTAGGTTTGCATGTACATGAGGGGTAACGAGTTCATTTCGTGTACTTGCTCATTTATGAATGCCCAATAAAATGAGTATACACTCGGCCCACCTCACCAAAAACACACTACTAATCCATCCTCTAGGACTTGAAATGGAAAAAGTCAGCACGGATTTATCCGCTAATGAACGCGAGCTAATAATAAAAAAATATAGGATGACTAAAGCCGCCACGAAGGAAGCGTTTAGGAAAGCATTCACGAATTTTAAAAGAAAAACACTAGTAGAGCAATTACAGGATAATCCAAAAGCATTTTGGTCATATGTTAGGGAAGTTCAAGGTAAACGAACTACCGTATTTTCACTGAGAAACGACAATGGAGATGTGTTGACAATCAGTTACAATAAAGCCAATTTATTAAATTCCTACTTCAAGAGCGTGTTCACCGAGCCTTCCGAGAACTCACCCGAGACCGATGACAATCCCTGTATACATAAGATGCCAGCTATTGACATTAGTACGCTCGGAATAGAAAATATATTGAAATCGCTCAGTCCAAATAAATCACCAGGTCCAGACGAAATCCCTTCTCGCGTATATAGAGAACTAGCCTCAGAAATTTCCCCCTACTTGCAGTTAATATTCAGTAAATCCATCAAGCAACGCGAAGTATCTAATGACTGGAAAATTGATAATGTAACACCAATATTTAAAAGTGGAGACAAGGAACAGCCATCTAATTACAGGCCGATATCTTTAACGTCCATCTCATGCAAGGTCCTTGAACACATCGTAGTCAGCTCGGTAATGAAACACCTAGACGCGCAAAACTTATTAATGGGAACTCAACATGGATTCAGGAAAAGCAGATCGTGCGAAACTCAGTTAGCGCTTTTCGCCCACGATATTTTAGTCTCCGGGGAAGACAACATTCCAGTAGACGCGATTTTTCTTGATTTCAAAAAGGCATTTGATAAAGTACCCCACGGAAAGTTAATAATAAAACTGAAATCTTATGGTCTAGACGAAGATGTCATTTCCTGGATAAGAGAATTTTTGAGCGACCGCGTCCAAAGAGTAGTACTAGACGGTGCAGTCTCCAGTGAGGTTAGAGTCACTTCTGGCGTTCCTCAGGGTAGTGTCATAGGCCCACTCCTATTCCTTCTTTATATAAACGACATTGGCGAAGTAGTGCAGAGTAAGTTACGATTATTTGCAGACGACGCTGTAGTTTACAGAGAAATCCGTTCCAGCAAAGATATAGATGAACTAACGAATGACCTTGCTGCTATCCAAGCTTGGTGCGATGCTTGGCAGTTATAATTAAATTTGGAAAAATGCGTCGTAATGAATTTCTGGAAGAAGAATAGCTCCCTACAGCGTAACTATATCATTCGGGGCACCCAGTTAAAGGCAGTTGAATCCGTGAAATATCTAGGGGTTAGACTCAATAATGATCTATCGTGGAATAAACATATTCGAGAAATAAGTGGTCAAGCTAATCGTAAAATGGGTTTTGTTAAAAGAATATTAGGAAAGTGCGACGACAAAGTGAGAGAAATTAGCTACTTTTCCCTCGTTAGGCCACATTTGGAATACGCTGCCAGTGTTTGGGACCCTCATGAAAAAGGCTTAATAACAGAGTTAGAACGCGTGCAAAGAAGAGCTGCCAGGTATGTGAAAGGTCGATACGACAGTCTTGTTAGTGTAACTGACCTCTTAGATAAACTCGGATGGGAATCTCTGTCGGACCGTAGATTGAAAAATAGACTAAACCTTTTAGATAAATTCAAGAGCTGTGTCTTTTCAGCCGAAGTTAACCATATCTTGCGGACGCCAACATACTACGGAAGATCAGATCATATAAATAAAATAAGAGAGATAGATTGTAGAACTGACAGATTCCGAATGTAATTTTTTCCACGATCAATAAGAGATTAGAACGGCAGCAATAGAACTCGTAAATAAATTGCATGACTTGTAGTGTAGCTTACTAACCTATGTAAAACTTAATGCATGTTTCTGAATTTCTATTCTATATTCTATTTATAACAGCATATAGTAGTAGAGTTTGTTATTATACGGGACGTTTTTTGGACGGTGTGGTGTGTATGTGGGAGTCCAAATGCATGCTGGTGATTGATCACCCCCTGCCAAACACCCTAGAGGTGGCTCGCAGGGTATTATGTAGATGTAGATGAGACTTTCGTAATACTCTCAGTTCACCTTACCATCTGCATCCCCATTCGTGCCTACAGTTATTCGGTACAATGAGTCACTCCATGCTAGATTTTTGACCATTTACATTCTTCCTATCATGTTTACAACCATTTCATTTTGATGAACGCTCCCTTTGTCAAAGCAGTTCCTTTAAGATATTCATGCTGTTCTGGACGATTTACTCCACAACTAATTATTACATTTATGCATCTGAAAATCCATTTCCCACTTCATTAAATCATTCCGCCTGATATTGTGATAAACTGTGACCATATATCTATGTAGGTGAAGCCGGAATTTCTTTGCTGAGAGCTAAGCAAAGCCTCATAAATATAGTTCTCTTGTTCACCTTTTTTTCCCTGGATGAAGGTTTCTGCAGAAAAGTGAACGAGACGTAGCTTGTTACTCGGGGTATCTTCTGCGTTGGTATATACGTAGAAAGACAGTTCTAGACAGTTTTGCCGAAGTTCCAGTTAACATTTTGAGGTTCCTATCCTGAAAACACCCATTAAAACGCCAATGAAACTGCCGTGGAATTTAATTGAAATATAAATCCAAGAAGATTAAATTCCAAAAATAAAGTTGTGTCTTATACTTCTGATTATTCGACACGTCAGTGCACCTTGATAATTCACTATTATACTTATTCATTTTCATGAAGTACTTTATATTTCATTGCTTCATTTTAATTATTGTACTAATTCGTCATGGGAACCTCTAAAGATTTCGGGATGGATTCCTTCAATTATCTCCCCACCCATCTCAAAACGGGATCACTAGCGAAATAACCCAAGAATCGTTTACTAGTTTCTTTGTTAATCTTGTAAGAGAAAACTTTCCCGAGTCGCAATGAATTGGCGGAAATTCCAGTCCAACGTAAATGATTTTTACGCATATGCAGTCTTAATTTGAGATTTTTCCTCTCTTAAAGCTTACGATGTACCTAGTGATGATTGATTAATTCTTTCAGAGCCACTTTTTCCAATTAAAAAAATATGATTTTGCAAAGCTGCGTTCTCAGAATGATAAATGTGCAGTGTCGAGGGCAATTCCTTTTTCAAGAAGTACGGAAATTCTCTAGACACCAATCTCCACTTATTATTACTCCCACGTAAATTGACTTTAAACGTTAGAAATATCAATATATTTGAAGAAATTAGGATAAATATCAGTAGACCATGAAACGGAATGAACTTCATTTTCGAAGGAAAAATACACAATACGAAGACGGTGTGAGAAGGTATTGTACGGAGTGAGAAATTTGCGATAAAAGTGAAAAAAACCTCAAGTGGAAACGTTGAAGCTCGTCCATTATGTGAATAGCAGTGGCGCCGACTCCATGGGGCTTGAGGGGGCCCGAGCCCCCTCAATAATTCGTTATGGGTGTGAGGAAAAAAGTGTCAGGCTTGTCGATTTTCCCCGGAGTGTCCAGATATCGAGATTAGAGTTCTTATTGTTCTAATTTTGATCATATGACTCTTCGAAAATGATTAAAAAACTTAAAACTCACTACTTATAAAATTTCCCGGTGAAAGATCCCCGGTTTGGGCCCCCCCCAATATTTTTTGTAAGTCGGCGTCCCTGGTGAATAGAATAGGTAATACAACCACCCAGGGGCGCAGCTAGGAATTAAGGCTAGGGGGGGTTTTAGGCGCAACTAATACTTACGGGTGTGGGGGTATTGCATACTCACCAGGGTAAGCAGGAGTTGCGGGGGCCCTCCTCCAGAAAAAATTGAAGAATAATGGTTCAAAATGGCGAGTTTTACGGCTTTCTGAGGGATATTTGATAAATCCTAATACTATTCTACAAGTAATACTGATCCAAATAAGTAAAATGGATTGAACTTAAAAATTTCTCTGAAATCTGGGGGGTTTTATCCCCCAAAACCCCCCCCCCCCTCGCTGCGCCACTGTAACCACCTATCTCTAATTTGACTTTTTACCCCAGAGGCTTCCGACCGGTTCATCCAACTATGTAACTCTAAGCGAGGACTTCTGCCCATTTAATCAAGACTGATCAACCCAGCGACGTAACTAGGAATATGCTTTTGGACGACAATAAAGGGGCCCTGAGGGCGCGCGCGAGGGGGGTCAGGGAAAATTTTTGAAATAAGGCATACCTGGAAGTACATTTTACCTCACTTTGGCACTTAAAATTTAACTTTAAGCGGATAAAGTTATAATCATTGGTTATATCAAAACTGAACAATAGTTTTAAATATTTGTTTTACCTCTCTGAGGCTTAGGGTATCTATCCCCCTCATAGTTACGCCTCTGGATCAACCCTTCTATAGAAATTGGTGGTCCTTTTTTCCTCTAATTCGCACCATAAACTGAAGGACTTGCGTTCTGATTCTCAACTTATTTCGGGAGGAAGGTCTTTACCGCGGCCATTATTTCCTCTGATAAACATTTAGGCCTTCTGAATAATGGGGCCCAGAAACGGCCGAATATCACCCCCAAGCGCGACAACCTAAGCTGTTGCAGCAGACTGAAGTGCATCTCACAGCCATAAGGTTGCAGAAGAAGAGCGGTAAAATGCGATTTTGAATCGAATCACTCATGCCACTAACGCTATGAAGCGCTTGGAATGAGAATTGGTTCAAACGCATCCACGCGCAGTTTTTATTAAGAAAGAGAAATCAAGAAACGACTGTAGGAATCGTGCTTGCCGTATACTCATTAATGGTAACACAACTTAGCTCCGTTCCTCGATTAGATGAGCCCCTTTCATACCTTGAGCTGCGTTACTATCGCTATCATTTATCTGCTTTCACGCATTAGGAGGTTACACAGAGGTTGAGTTACAAGCCAAATAAGTATTTCAAACTTTTCATGCTTTCAAAACACCGCTTTCATGCGTCCAATGACATCAAAAAGTAAATTGCGCTTCATGAAAACAGACATTAGCCAACGAATGTTTTTTTTCGATCGCTACTTCATCCATTAATTTGTGCAGACCGCAGCGAAATGTAAACTCTCCTAAAATCTATCGGTTTCATGCACGGCATTAATTTTTCAATACCTATCAAATAAGCACAGAGAAAAATGGAAGATTGTGAGTTGATGGAGCGACCGCCCTCTCGTAATGATAATGGGAAAATATAAAAATGGTGATCATTCAAATAAGGTTTTCCAACTCAAGTTTTAACATCGCCAGTTCTATATACAACGCCAATGCGTTTCGTGAGTTGGTTTGATGTGTTTCGATTGGTATTTCGAAAGAGATTCTTCAAAACGTCTGTTTTGCACAGAGGGATTGAAAACCATCCGACCACCCAGAATAGAAATGAACCGAGCTTACAAAACATGGTTCCAGTCGCCGATATTTTATTTATATCATGATGTTCAGTTAACAAGATATTTGAGGAAACATTGGCATTTACTGGAATCACCAAAAGAGCCAATAAAAATTTGAACATTTTGAATAAAGTATTGAAAATTATAAAGCGGTAATACCTTTTTGGGCGCGAAAACCTGTAGAGCGCAACCAGACCATATAGACATTAGAAAATACGATAGATTCGGACATCGACCTTTTTAAATGTCTCCCCAGAATTTTTAGGGTGCTCTCGGGTATACCAAAATGGGATGTCAATGAACACAATAGAGGGTAATAATAATCACAAAATTTATTCAAAATGGTGGCGTGCCTTCTCACAAGATCACGCGGATGCTCGCGCTATTTTTCTTCACAGAAAATTTCAATTTGCAGCCACGGTGACTGTGCTATAGCATAGCTTCATAAAAAAATCAATAAACCAGTTTCGTTGTCCTTAGCAACCGCCTTGGTGGGCGGGTCATTCTAGAGGGATCGCTGTGAATGAATTGAGGCATGATCCTATTCGTGCGTGTCCTGCGGCATTATTCACGCATTTCTCTTTACAGTTACCACATGCAAGTTGGGGATTTTTTTGTGAGTTTTTTCCATTGGTTAGTCTGCGACTCATGATAAGCAGATCATTAACTCGCTTCGGGGATTCCCATGATAATTTTAATATTTTTAAAACTATTTTAGTACGTTATGTGACAAAGATTTCGAGGTAAAAACGTCAATTTTACCGTTGCTTTTTTATCAATTGTATACATCTAAAATTAATTGTAAAGAGGTGGAAAATCTATCGTTATGCTTAATCGCATGCGTTCCCAAAGAAAGAAAAAATAAAAATAATACGCATAAGTTTTGACCAACATTCCATCATTCTTAAAATATAAAAGAAGAAATTTCATCACATTTACGGGCGAGAAAAGAAGACACTTTGAAAACATTTAAAATGGATGAGAAAAAAGGAATAGCAATGGCCCATTCAACTTCTCAGGAAGAGAGCGTCTGATTCGATATGGATTCCAATTCGCGATCGCATGCATTGCTACAAATTACATTTCATCGATAAATACGGAAGCAGTAACTGTAAAAATCGAGTAAATTACTTCAGCGCATTTCAGTGGCGAATACAGAAAAAACTCAAGGGGGTGGGGTGCAAAAGATATCTTGAGCTACCTTTCCTTTTATTGTAATAAAAAAATAATCAAGTCACATTCTTGGTTTTAGAAAGTTGTATTTTAGCTGATTATGCATATATTTAATGCCATCTTATGATATAATAAAGTTACTATTGTGGTTCTGCAATATTCGGCAATGCGAGTGCCCCACATATTTATCCGCCGCTGGCGCATTTAAATACTTCGTCAAATAATTTTAAATCACGAAGGCCACAGTTTAAAGGTAAAGGGAGAGGTGATGTATAAAGTAGCAATGTCTTATCTCGCATGTATTCAACGTGAAGGCTACGCATTGTGGTCGATGTTAATTAGATATGATTGAAGCGAACTTTGATAACATTTAATTCTTCTGTTTATTCATTGAATAATTTAGAAGACTTCAGTGCCAGGGTAACGCATATATTCCCAAGCAACCTAAGCAGTGGCAGATGAAAAAAAACTCGAGGAGGGTGGGGGGGCACAAAAAATATCTTGAGCTACCTTTATACTTTTATCGTCATAAAAAAATTATCAAGTGACATGCAAAGTTTAAGAACGTTTTATTAAAACTGATTCTGCACATACACCAGACAATGCCATCTTATGATGTATAAAAGTTACAATTGTGGTTCTGCAATGCGGGTGGGAGAAGAGGGGGTGGGCGACCCTCACATGTTTCTGCCATTGAACCTAAGACTCTTTGGCCATCGTAATCGATGGGCGAATGATAGATATTTAAATTCACCCATAAACGGAGGGGGTTTTGAAGGCTAAACACCTCCTCACAATAATATGAAGAAACACGTAAAAATCCTTAAAACCTATGATTCCATACATAACAGGAAATTAAAAAACTCAGAACACCTTCAAAACGTAATTTTCAAGTGTTTATTTTCAAAATTACCAAAACTCACGTTTTACATGCAGGGTATTTCATCCCACGATACTCCAGAGTGTCTCGCTCCCCTTCTTACACTTCTAGATATGCTAAATGAATTTATTGAATTATTTAATAGTACTATGCCTTGCTAAGGTAACCTTTCCACAGATATGAATACTCCTCTGAATTATTTAATTTTCATAACTGCAAGGGTTCCATGGCAACTATGAAACTCCAAGCTGAAGGTCCATGGCACAATGAACAGCTCTTGATGGTACGTTTTGGTGTTCTGTAATAGTAACTTGAGTGATGGATTACTATTCCAAATGCCCCACTTCAAAGCCTGTCAGTGGCGAAGATTATTCAGAAGAATCCTGATCCCTGCACCTTGGATACTTCATGTTAAAAACTCTGACCATAGGATGGGATGTAATCTGTTGACACCTTTTGAAAAAAAAAATCTTCTGGATAGCATCACAGCTGTGGTTCACGAATGTGAATTGTGGGAAGTAACTTAATTGGAACGCTGCCACAGGCTCCAAATGTATTCTGACAGTGGGATATCAGCAGCCGATCGACCTTGGAAAAAAAGTGTTGACAGAGCAAGACTGTTATGAAAAATGATATCGACATATTTCATATGGAATTCTAATCCTTCATAATGGGCGCATTCATGGGGAGTGAGCGCTGGGAGCTTTCGCTCAGCCAGCAGCAGATTCAGCATCAAATTTGGGTGGGGGGAAGATTCCATGACCGGGGTCCATGGAATGCGGAGTATGGAACAGCCCCCAGGAAAGAAGAACATTCATTTTTGCAGCAGGGAGTGCAACGCTCTGCAATAAATGCAACTCAAACTTCACTCAAGTTTGGGACTTGTGTCCATGCATATGCACTCCCTTTATTCCTTAACAAGGATGCAAAAATTATTAAATTAATGAATACATACTAAAATATTTTGAACAAATTTGGGGGGGTGGGGGATCACGACTCATGTGACCCCCTCCTAAATCCGCCTTTGCACTCAGGATGGGAGCAGACTGCCAAATAGAATATTCTCAGCATCCCTGAATGGAAAAAGTTGAGCAGACACAACATTGGGGCTTTTTGAACAATATAGCAACACAAAATTGGCCTAGTAGAAATTAATACTTGAGCTCATGAAAATCAGCGATGAGTGAGTGCTCAGATAGGAAGCAGCCAAAAAGACCGCTCCAAGAAATGACTTAGCACTCACACTCACCAGCCACGAAGCAGTCACATTCAGGTGGAAACTTCTCTGCTATTGTGGCAGCACAAAGAGCACTCACTCCCCTTGAGTGCACCCAATCCATAGAAAAAAGTGTGCTAACCTGAGCGCCCTTAAGAAGTCCTCCCGGAGCGGATTGCCGCCTCCTCAGCTAAGGCACTGGGTATAGTTACTTTCCATAGACTTCTAGAGTCCTAGCAACAGCTCAAGTCCTCTAAATGCCCATAATAGAGGGGGTGAACTGTGTGGGCAGGTTAGGTGAACAAATGGTGGGCAGAGTGGCCAATATGGCAAATGAGACTGAAATTCCGAGCCCTACTGGACAGATCGACTCAATGTGGAGTATTTAGCCAGTAGCAGACCTTTTCCCACCAGCTTTGAGAAAGAATGTACCTCGTCCTCTCCATAATTCACAGTAGGAAACAGCTGGTAGCGTTCACATTCGTAGCAATGTGGCATAAGAATGAGCGTAGCCAGGGAATTTTGCTGAGGAGGGAGGGGGTGGAAATAGAACCATCCAACATTCAGGGTGTATGTGGGGTTACCCCACTTCTAGATGAAGTGTTTCTCCTCCAAACAGTTTTTTTTAAACTTCTCACATTTGAAACTAAATTTCTGATGTGTACTGAATACTGAAATAGTTCATAGTCAAATTTTTCTGGGGGCCATTAACCTTCTGGGGGAGGGGTCACCTCCATCTCCCCAGGACTAATTTAAGTACCTTTTAAATTCAACTTTACAGGCAGATTGTTCATAATAATAACCAACGACAAATTAATTGTTGACCGTACTGTTGATTAACTTATATTTGATTGGCTGCCATTGAGAAATGCATAGGTATGATTATGAATTTCTCTCTCATTTCCTGGGCACTAAATTTCGAAATAAATTCCTTTGGAAAGAGACAAACTTTTGAGTAAAATGCTGCGATTGCATGATTTAATTATTAATTTTTTGCTTACTTTCAGGAGGAAGTGGCTTCCTTGGTCAGCACATAATTAGAGAACTGCAAGAGCATGATGACAGTGTGACTGAAATTCGAGTTATTGATCGGCAACCTTATAAGAATAAACTTGGTAAGAATGGCAGAATGTGTTGAAATATGTACTGTATTTGTCTGAATATAGTCCCCCCTTTTTTTTCTAAAATTGCCCATGGTAAAAGTCAAGGGGGGACTATATTCAAACCCATTTTTATTTTTTTTCCTGAAACTCAAGCCTCAAAATTAGGGGGGGGGGGACTATATTTGGAGAAATACGGCATTGATAGCCTTGAATATTGAATTAAAGTAAGAGATAATTATGGATTAAGAATAGATAGGTATTTTTGAACTTACTTCATTATGCCATGGATAAATTTCTCCTTTCTTAAAATGAAACTGGTTCTCACATAATTATTTTCCTTGGGACACATAATTAATGATTACTAGGGAGAGGGAAAGGATGGGGACAGAGGAAGGAAGCTTGAGCGAAGAATGTGGATAAAAGAGAGGAAAGACTAGTGGAATTCTGTGGTGAGAAGACAATCCATTCAACACCATCAGAGAAGAAACACATGGAAGATAAAGACATCATGATAAAGAGAAAGACTGACTAAATTCTAGCAAGATGAAGGTATAAGAATCAAAGAAGCAATGCAAGACCTAACCTTGGATTGATATCAACATTAATTACAATCTAGCAGTAATGAGTGTCAACTGAAAGGAACAGGATGAACAGAAATACGTCTACAATGAGAAAAAAGGTGGAACATGTTACAGGGAGAGGATGAAGGCAAAGGAAAAATTCACTGCTACCACTGATAGCAAGCCAGAAATAGGAAAGAATGCCATCCAAAGCATATCAGAGAGTTGAAACAACCTCAAGAAGTGACTGATTATCACTCATACAATGAAGTAGCACAAAAAAAAAACTGGAAAGCAAACAGGTTGAGGTCAAAACTATGGATAATAGAGCACACTATAGTCCTCATAGATGAAAGGAGAAAGAACAGCATTTTCTCATGTACCATGTGCAACTATTATTCATTAATCAGCAGCATCAAAAACAGGGAGCCATCATACACAAGGATGCATCAGAATATTTCAATTTTAATGGTATCCAAAGGAAGGAAATATTATGCCAGAGAAATGAGAAAGCTATGGCTTTGCAATACATATATATTTCATAGCCAGTAGTGGTGCATTAAGGTGGGCCCACCCGTCACAGTTGCAGGTGCCTCCGTTTATCTCGAGTGCAAGGTGTGTTAGAGAGTTGGTATGGCTCTTGGCTACTGTTGTAATTCTGTTGTTGAGAATCATTAGAATGCTGTTCCATTATAATAATGTAATTCAGTCATTCTTCCATTTTATAATACACATTATCTTGCACTGATTAAATCAAAATTATTATTTTCCCAAATTCATTGACTGAAAAACTTGATGTGCATCTTATACAATGGCACATGGTACATGGTAATATACAGTACTAAGAATGCAAAAAATGAAACTGAAGAAGGCTCTACAAAATGCTAGGGAATCAAGTCATCAAAGAAAAAAGGATAAAGAGAAATTGATGAAAATCTACTGCAAAAGCATTGATGACAGCATGATTGGCAAATTGGAAATGAGACATTTCATAAAACATAAGGAAGTCTACATGCAAAAAAATTCAAGAAAAACATAGTACAATGCTAGAGGCAGTAGATGTAAAATATGTAGTAAATTGAAGAGCTAAACTAGGGACAGATACCCCTCAGAAAACCATACCTGATGACCTAAACCAAGTTGAGGAAGACAACCACAGCCCAGGAATGCAAGACGTACATTCGAGAAAGCAATAATGGACTTGAAGAATGGCAAGGAATCTAGAGAAGATAAAATCAGTGGAGAAACAATAAGAGCACTGGGTGAGAAAGTGCAAGACAGTAAGGAATAATTGAAGATAAAGAAATCAAGAAATGAAACTGAAGGCACATGGTGATAACATCAGATTGGAATAAGGAATAACATAGCGAGAAGAAAAGAAAGAAACTGAAGAAGCCTCTAGGAAAAGGTAAGGAATCAAGTTATCAGAGAATTGAAAAAGGATAAAGAGAAATGGATAAAAAGCTACGGCAAAAACATTGATGACAACATGATGAAGGGAAAATCGGCACACTCAAGGCAAATTGGAGACATAGCACGTGCTATGTCTCCAATCTAGCTGCCATAGTGCAATCTAGTACAGAAAAGTGTACTGTGACTGTGCTAAACACAGAGTTTAGTCCAGTTACAGTGCAGATTTAGTGCAGTCACAGCACAGATTTTTTTGTATGGGACAGCAGACATCAGGAAGAAATTGTATGAAATGGTATCCATACAATTTTTTCTTTCCTTCCTTCCTTTGATGGCAAACCATTTTGCATTTAAGTCGATGACATCAAGAGCTCAACCCGAGTGGTAATTATTTTTTTTGTAGGATATATTGAGGAAGATAGATAGAAATTTTACTTACCTTTCACTTAGGCTATAGCGAGCAGGGAGGTTGTTCATGGGGTTCAAATCGTCCCAAAATGTTAGAGACATACAAACAATTTAAGATGTACTCCCTCCAACTTAACTCTTAGAAATGTATATTCGCCTCTTAGAGAACTCCCTCAAAATATTTTCTGGCCACAGCTTAGCATCTCACTAAATTAAATAGAAAATCATGTATGCCTCCAAAAACAGTTTGAAGTAGACCTGAGGTATTAAAAATTTTTCAGCCATACACATAGTAGTTGCATGCAAAGAATTTTTAGCTATGAGATAGTGAATAGTTTTCAGACAAATCCTACAAACCATGATGGATTTTGTTTTTCCAGACGATTTCATTTGTGGCTGTCCTTATTACAAAATTTTCAAGCATAATCAATGACTTATTTTGGTGCTTCCAGGGCACAAGGAGCCAAAAAGGATCATAACATACATTGGAGATCTCAGAGACAAATCATCAGAGTCTGTCAGAAAAGCATTTTCAGACGTTGACTGTGTCATCCATGCAGCAGGTCTAGTTAGCTATCATTTTCCAGTGGACATTCAAGGCTTGCATGATCATAATGTCCTGGGTAAGTGAGTGATTGCTAAAAAAAAATATACCTCTAAGACAAACGTTTCACTACATCATACCTGACATCTTAATCTTTATAATCCATATGAATTCTGAAATAATAAATTTGCGTAATAAAAGTGGCATACTGATGGGGGATAATCCCCCCCAAAGCCTCCGAGAAATAAAAATATTTTTTTAAACTACATATTGACTTGTTTTAAAATATGATTACTTCACCTGCTTAAAGATAAATATATTTTATTAATATCATGGCAGTGAGTCATTTGAGTCATTGAGATGAGTCATTTTTCAAAAATTTTCCCGGACTCCATTGCCTGGGTTGCCCTCCAGTCCGCTCCATCCCCCCAAACCATATTTCTAGTTATGCCACTCTACTGAAGCACAGTTAAAAATTTATGCTTCCCCCTAATACATAACTGAAACTGCCTGTGCTATTGTTATGCATATAAAAACATGCTCTAAATTCTTCAATCTGACGATTTTAACTCTAGAATATTTCCAATCAGGCTAAGCAATGCCCACTAATGTATGTAAATTTAACCATCTACTAATTATGTTTGTTTTAATCTATGATAGGTTATGATGAGATAAGACTAGAAATATTGTCATCGATGCAATTGTTTGAGCAACTACCAGTTATTTTCATGATGCTTTATTTATTTGTTGTCGTGTGTTCTTATGTATTCTTTCCTCTTTTGTTTCAGTCACTCGCAATGTCGTGTCACTCTGCATTGAAGAAGGCATTGACAAGCTTGTATTCTGTAGCACAGCTGAGGTTACCCTAGTACCATATTTTGGAAGCAATATTTCTGTTGTTGTGTTTAAAACAGAGGCTAAGGCTCTACCTCCAAAATTATCTGGAGAAATAGCAAAATCAACACCTTCCTCAATATCCAAAGACAAAGGATTAATAACTCCAGGGTATCCATATTCCAAATTGAGAGCTGAAACTATAGTATTGGAAGCCAATGGATCTCCATTAAGAAATGGTAAAATTTTCTACATTTTTTAAATCTAATATTTCAGTCCTATTAAAGCCAAAGCCAGTGAGAGCAATATGTGATGGCACGAAGTCATCTTCATGATGACTTCATTCATTCACCGATAAACAAAATGATAATTATTTTTTTCCTATTTATGTAATTAAAGTTGTACCAATCTTAGTATAGGAGCACAGCAATGTACACAACAATTGAAAATGGCAAAGTGGGAGTCTAAACTAAAATACAGATAATATAAAAACTATTTCCTAACTGCGGCAAAAGTTCAATTTGTTGCAATACTTTTGGATTCAATTGTACATATGTAGTTCATCACTATCTTGAGCAGGTGGATCGGGTTAACTTTTGGGCAGCACATTAGAGGGAAATGGAAACAGTAGTACAGACATCAGGAAGAGAATTAAAAAAAGCAAAGGAGGTGCTTGTGAATAGGAAAGAGCTGATGAGAGCAGGGGCAGTCTGGCCAGGTTGGCTGGTCTGCGATCTCGAAGGGCCCTGAGCTTAGGGGAGCCCCCACAATGCTTGTGTCTATCGTCAAATGTGTATGAAAGGTGATATAAAGGTCATTTTACATGGAGCACAGAATTTCGCAGGTTAGAATTGCATTAATTTCTAAAATGGCATGGAATTGTGCCATTGCATGAACAAAATTAGAACGGGCTATTTTGTCATCTCACGTCCACGCATTCTCGCATGTGTTCTGGCAATTCACCGCTTCACACAATGCAATTTTGAATGCGCCTTTGTACATGGGTCAGATTGTGCAACTAAGTACCCCATGTAACAGGGCCTTAGAAGAAGCCTCAGATTACTTGAACCAAAGTCTTTTGGTAATGATAAAATTCTACGGTTTCATTAGTTGCTTAATTTACAACATACTCTGTGTAAAAAAATTTAATATAAATGACAGAAGATAAAAGAGAATATGATGCTTTTCTGAGAGGGTTATCCGAAAAGGAAATTTTAGAGGTTACTTAAGATTTCAGTGCAGTTTCAAGGGAAAAATTCACTAAATAGATACCTAATAGAACCATAACAGGTAATTAAATTTTATAAGCTATGAAATTCTAACTTTTCACAGCATTTTTTCTTAGAGCATTGCTATTTTTTATTAGCGTTTATCTAGTTTTTAAGAGCCAGAATATCGTCAAAATCCATTTCCGGGTATGCAATTTCCTAAAATTTTCTGGGGGAGGACCCCTGAATTGCCTGGTAAGGAGGGCCACAACATGAGCCCCAGCCGAGGGTCCCTATCACCCCACACCATAGGCACAGCGAGGGGGGGATTTTGGGGGATGAAACCCCTCCAGAGCTCAGAGATATTTTAAGTTTAATCCATTTTACTTAATTGGGTTGATATTACTGACAGAATAGCGAAAGGATTAATAAAATATCCCTCAGAAAGCCGTAAAACTCACCATTTTGAACCATTTGTCTTAAAATTCCACAATTTATTAATCTCGCACCTACCACTTATCCTGGTGGGTATTCCATACCAAAACACACCCTGGTATTTGTTGCACCTAAACCCCCCCCCCCCCCCCCCCCCCAGCCTTAATTCCTAGCTGTGCCCCTGCACCTGATCGCCCCTGGATGAGAGGATTACTATCTAAGAATTTGAATAAAAGGTTTGTGAAAAGTCTGATCTTGAGAGTAGCACTTTAAAGTGTGAAAATGCTGATTTTGAGGAAGGAAGATGAGAACAGACTGGAGGCATTTGAAATATGGATGAAGAGGAGAGTTGGGAGGGTAAAGTTGACAGAGAGGAAGAGGGATGATGAAGTGCTAGACAAGGTGGGTGTTGAGAGAAAGCTTTCAGTAAATGAGATACCGAGGAGACAAGAGGGTTTGGCAGGAGCAACTAGTGAAAAAAGAGGAGATTTTAAAAACTAAGCTAGAAGGAAGAATGCTTAGTGCAGGCATGGGAAGGGGCAGAAAAGAGTAGGATTTTTTGATGAAATGGAAGGGGAGAGGTCTTATCAAGGATTGAAGAGGGAACTCTATAGTGGGAGAAGATTTGGCTGGAATGACTTGCAAGGAGTCCATTCAAACCAACGTTAGTTGGTAGAATACTTAAACAATCTTATTACATGAATAATGATCATTAGCCCCTTGTTTCCATCCACATTCTGAAAGCCATGAACTTGGACCACTAGCAATGCTAGCTATATTTCAAGTCCGTAGTATAGATTTCAATCTATGCATTTCAATGATGGAAAAAAAGATGTATCATTCAGTTTAATGCATATACATAAATGGCAGATCTTTGAAGTGCATAAAATGTTTTACCATATTCTGGGGGTATACCTAGGAAAAGATAGCATAGAATTCAAGAAGGCAGATCAATCGTTGACGTAAAAAACATGGGAAAAGATTTTGACATTGGACCACTAAACATGTAAAGGATCTTAAGCTTCCAGCAGAATATTGAATTTTATGCAGAATTTTGACAGAAAAAATATAAAAATTCTTGCCTGGAAGCAATATATTTAGAGGTTGCAAAAAAGATACATGGCATCATGTTCAAGAAAATGATTGGTCGCAAATAGAGTACAGTGAGTTCAGAGAATAAAAGTACGTATCACACCATGGTAAGATATAGATTTAGAAGCAGTGAATACATTTGAAGACAGCCTTATACGGAAGGATGCAATTTCTGAACATGACCTAGTTCAAAAGGCTGAAAAAAGTAGGAAGAGGAATGTAGAGACTCTGAAAGTGACCGAGAGAAAGGAATGCTAGAAAAATTTCAGGGAAAAAGGTAAAAAGACTACAGGAATGGTGGGAGAGAATAGGGTAGTTTCCTTCATCAAAGAAAACGAAAGGCATTGATTGCGATTCGTTACCCACCATTAGTGTATTCATAATACACAAATTATTTGGTTTTTGAAATACCGGTTTAGACGAATGGCAAGGGTCAAATTTTATCCTCATTTGAAAAAGGCCAGATTGGCGCCCATGCGATTCCACTCCAGGTGACGTCACAGGGACCTAGTTTCTACACGAGAGGATAGGAGTTATGCATCGTCTGAGGTTACCAATGCATGTATGAGGCACAGAGCTCAGGGAAACATGTCTTAATAATCACCTATTAAAACTGGCTAAGGTCGGAAAGTTTTCTTCGTTTGATAAGGTATTAATAAACCTTTTTTAAGCCAAGCGCTACCAGCTAGCAGGGTACTCGGCTACCTGCTAGCATCCTGCATCCTATCAGCGCTCAGAGCCTCGATCAAGGTCACTTCACAAGGCGGGAGGGGGAACCAGAAATGCGTCGCACGGACTTTTTCCCATCATTCCTACTTACGCATCACGTTTTCGCGCGCTTGAAAATTTTCACTTTTCATTTAATCGCGAAAAATAGATATCGTCATTTAAAAATCTAAAAGCGTGAAATACGTACTCCAGGAGTAATAATCTTTCGATTTAGGCAATAAAAAATAATAGGAAACCACCCTATTATAACAGGATTATAAAAATTGCTAGAGTAGTTGATTGAATAAGTGGAGGGCAGGAAGAAGGAACCACAGATCACAGAGGAAATAGAAGAGAGAGAAGGAAGTGGAAAATTATAGGTACCCACAGACAAAGGCAATATGATGAAAATGAAAATAAACCAATGATTATGACAGAAAACCAAGAAGGCAAAAGAAACTAGGTGGAAAGTGCATTATTGAGAAGATATTGAAGTTTCAGAGGGATGGAAAGATAGGAGCCCTGTATGCTATGGTAAAGGTGTTATGAGTCAAGAGGAACTATTTATGCATAAAGCTTTCAACCTCCCCTGAGATGTGGATACAGAGAAAGGAGGATAAAAACAGAGAAGAAGCATTTGAAATGTGGATAAGGAGGAGAAATTAAAGTTAAATAATATAGTTCTATGACTTGTTGTTCATAAATGGTTATGATGTAATCCTCTTCGTTTCTCTGAATTGGAAAGTTTTTACCTAATGAATCCAAAAGAAATATATATGTATGTAAATTCTTTTCTATAATTCAATATAAGCTTAGATATACATTAATGTATTCCTCCGATCACCCTACATCTCATCCCTAGTTTTTACACAATTAGTATAATGCAGAATGAGTTTTCACATTGCTTTCATAAATAGATGTAGAGAATTAAAGAATTACTTCCAAATTAATTAAGTAAATACGTTAAAGTTTCTTAGACACCCTTATTTGGCCCAGGTGAGTGTACCCTAAATTCTCGAGGTAACGTGTGTAATCCATTGTTTTTTTCTTTTTTTAACTTTCAAATTTACTTGATGGATGCTACACATAAGATGAGCAAGCTGAAAGAGAAATATCTTCAAGCACTCCCTTGTATAACTTCTTTAGATTTTCTCCTACCTCATTGAAAAAAAGCGAAATTCCATGGTTCTGAGAATATGAATTTCAGCAGTCACAATATTGCCACTGTCCTGTGCGTAATATATGAGTATGTGCTATATGTACTTGAAATTTTGGACACATGTGGGTGCAGCCAGAGATTAACCTTTGCACTATACTTGTGAATTTAGGGTGTTTTGATACCTTCCAGATGAAAAACAGAGTGGGACGTGAAAATGACCATTCTTTTCACTGCCTTGCCCATGAGGCTTAGAGTGTAGGGGGAATTTTGCCTTCTTCTCCAACCAACCACACTTCCTCCAGTCACTAAGCCCTCCTCTCACTGTTGCTGTGAACATTAAGGCACCAAGAATTTTTAACTTGGCAATGGATGGATACTATAATTGACTACTACATAATTAATCTGCAATCTTCTTTCAGGAAATGGTGTTCTTAAAACTGTAGCCCTAAGACCAACCCTACTCTATGGTGAAGAGGACTACAAATTTGTGCCTGAAATATGCAAGCTTGCTGATGCCTGTGATGGTCGACTCATTCAAATCTCTGGAATTGGAGGAAAACAACAAGTTACATACGCAGGTGAATAAAATTATATTAAAAATTTTTGTTCACTCATGGATATCTATATTCTTTCCAATTTTTCATCCTAGGAAATGCTGCCTGGGCCCATTTGTGTGCCAAGAATGCTCTGAAGAAACATCCTGAGTCCATTGCTGGTTTACCTATTTTTGTCACAGATGACACACATCTTGATAACACACTGAGGTTTGTGGAGAGAGTAACTGGAGGACGAGGACCAAATCCCAGGATACCTAACAATAATTCATTAAATGATGCAAATGCAAAAACTGAAAGATCACCATATCATGTGACGGAGTGGTCAATACCTATGGTATTAAGCTATTTGGTGGCTATCCTATTTGAGCTTATAATGTCATGGTTAGTGTGCCCTTTGTTTCAAGTGACACTTACAGTTTCTCCAAGTGCCTTCATCTCATATCTGGGGAGTGTTGTTTTTTTCAGCCGATTAAGAGCATCAATTTATATGGACTATGAACCATTGTATTCTATGGAGGAGGCTATAATGTCTTCCTCTGAGTTTTATGCTAGAGTTAGGCAAATGAATACGGGGAAACTGGGTAAACCACAAAAAAGAAATCTATTACGATTGAATGTAGGCGATGGGGGACACATACCTAATCCTACTTAAAATACTTCTGATCTTGTCATGATTGTTGAAACCAACTGTTACGTTAAAAGTTTTGTAGATATTATGTAAATCAACTTTTTCATAAGAAATAAATTTAATGTTACCAAAATAATTTCCTTTTCCATCTTACATGATTCTGATGTCCTGTATCTACCTGGGGCCTTAATAGGCATAGCACGTCATTAGGTTTTCCAGCGACCAAGCCAAAACAACTTCACATGTATCAATACCTGAAGCTGTGAAAAACCCACAAAGGTGGAACTCAAACCCGCAGCCTCAGGATTAGCAGAAGGGAGCTTCATCCCATGGACACTGGGGCTTGCTTAAAATTACATACGTATAATGGAATACTTAAAATGAAATACTATAATGAATTACTTTAGCTTTGCTACGATGAAAAACCTCACATATTCCACCATCCCCTAGAGGAGGATTCGAAGGGGTAATTTTCAACAACTGCCAATGTAAGGGTAGGATAAATCAAATCAAAGATAAACTAGGACTTCTGACTATAATCTCCTCAGAGGTATTACGAGAAAAACTCTCTTTTGCAATGGATGTAAGGAAATCCTACCTACAGTTTAACTCCTGAAAACATAGAACCAGATTATGTAAGCCTTGGAAACTCATCAAACAGGATGAGTTTCCTGGCCCTTGAGGGTGGTTATAGTTACAGACAAGTCATCTTGTGTTCCCCATTACAGAAAAAGAGAAAGTCAAAAGGTCAGAGAATCCCGGAAACTAAGGATGAGTCGGTTGTTAAATTTTTTTGGTTCTCGGTACCGGTCCAGTTCTCCCCATCGGTTCTCGATACTAAGGATGAACTCTTATTATCTGAAATAATGGCAAATTTAAATGAACAACCGCAAGAAGTGAATGAAAGTAATTTCACTAAAGATGTAAATCAGCAGAAAAGCTCTGTAAAAAAAAACTTAGGATCGTCACCATAATTTTATTTGCCAGGCATAAAAGTTTAAATAACATGTTGTTAAAGAATGCTTGATCGACCAATATATCACATTACATCAGGCAGCCACTGGTTCTTTCTCCAGGTTTTGATTTTAAAAATTCAACATTTTTAACCTATTTGGGTCTAATCTATTCTTTTTTTTGGCAAAAATATTGCCATGAACAGGCGTTCACTGAAAACAGTAGTAATCGATGCTGATTTTGAAGGGCCACGCAGACTATGCTTGGAGCACAGTTTACATACTACATATCATCAGAATCGATAGCGAAACTCCCTCAGCATGCCAGTACAGCGACACCACGGATAAACTGGCCGGCCGTGAGTTAAGGCAAAATGGTAGTGCAGTGTTGCATTTTGCAAGATAAAAACACCTTTCGATGCCTTGCATAGGTTTCTCAACTTACGAACAAGCTCTTGGAACATATCTTGCTTGTATGTCGAAGAATAACTGTATATGTACATGCTGTATATGATTCAATTGTAAGACCACTTTCAGACGAAATGATTTTCTGCCGGCCGCCGTTCATGGCACGGCACACGGCATTGCAGAGAGCCATCTCCGGTAGTCTCGTTTGAAAGCCGCCTGAATTTCACATGAATGACTGCCAAGGAAATGCTACATTGAGTCCGCTTTCGTCTGAAAGAATAGAACGGTAATAATATGCCATGCCAACAATTACTGGTACCGTGTCGTTAAGGAGGCAGTGGAAATCAGACTTGAGAAGAGAAACATGAACAGAGATGCCGGCTTCCATCTGAGCAATTTGTGGAAACCTGCCCTGAAAAATACAAGTATTTGGGTGAAGATCAATTTGGTTTTGTAAAGGGAAGTCAACTTGTGATGCAATAACAATAATGAGGTCCTTGGTGGAGAGGAACCTAGAATATGACCAGGACGTGTATGCCTGCTTTGTGGATTTTGAAAAAGCATTTGATAGAGCATACTGGGTAAAGTTAATGGATATTCTAAAGAAAATAGGTGTAGATAGGAGGGAAAGGTGACTGATTCGTAATCTATATACGGCCCAGACTGCGCAAGTGAGGATAGCAGACAGAGAATCTGGGTGGGCAAGCATGGGCCGAGAATTGAGGCAAGGCTGTCCTCTATTTCCGCAGCTCTTTAATGTGTATCCTGAGGAGATCCTAAGGGAAGCGTGGGATGAGTTAGAAGCTGGAGTTAAATTGAGAGGAATGATGTTCAAATCAGTGAGATTCCCGGGTGTTCATGATGATAAAGGTGGGTGGTGAAAAACTTGAGCAGGTTGAGCAGTTTAAATACATATTTAGGCAGTATGTTAGAGGAAGACAGATACAGTAGTAAGGAAATCAGGAAGAGAATAGTATTAGCAAAGGAGGCATTCATGAACAGAAAGGAGCTCATGCGAGGTTCGCTATGTAAGAATTTAAAGAAAAGGTAGGTGAAGAGTCTGATCTGGAGAGTAGCGCTTTACGGCGCAGAAACTTGGACACTTAGGAAGGAGAATGAGAGAAGACTCAAGGCATTCAAGATGTGGGTGTGGCGAAGAATGGAGAAAGTGAAATGGATGGAGAGGAGGAGGAATGACGAAGTGCTGGACATGGTGGGTGAGGAGAGGCAGCTTTTAGATGAGATACAGAGAAGACATGGTATGGATGGAGCAAGTACTTAGTAGGGAATACTTCTTAAGATATTCTGCAACGATTGGAGTCCTTTCTTCCACAGCTTCCAGTGTAAACTGCAGGCATCACCAGCAATTATGAAGGGAGATAATGCTTTTGTGCTTTAAATTAGTATAACCAACCTTCCGAACACTTGAAGTTCTCAATTCTCAATCTATCACTGAAATACTCCACTTTAGCCTTAAGGGTGTTCTATACCTCCGCGAAAAACCGCTCTGCAGACTTCAGGTTGCTCGCCATTTGCTCGCTTATTATACACTCTGGAGAGAACTTGTTTTGGATATGGTTTAAGCTAAGATTATTGTTATTGGCAAGTGAAAAAAAATTATTTGAAAAGCATTTGTTAATTAGTTATTTGCGCTGAAAAACACAATAAAACGCCTGTTTTCTCGATGTAATTCTACCACGTAGAAAACGCGATTTGAATTTTTTTTTCGGGAAATGAGAACATTCATCCTTCTTCTTGGAAATAAGATACGTTTCATCAATGTAATATTTGTAATAACCACACTATAGCTAAATTTCCCGAGCGTGTTTTCTCAACGTCAAGCGCTTACGATCTTTTCTTCCATGGCGCTGCTGTATGATCCCCCACTCTCGGTGAAAGAGCTTCTCACCCCACAGCAGTCTCTCTCACTACCTCCCCTCCATCGTCTCTTGTGTCCCCTACATCTGTTTTTTTTCCTCTATGCTTTCCTCGACCTAAGCTTGCCCGTCTGACCCGTGGTCGGGCCCCAGCAGGCCAACAGTTTTTTTCGTTATTATCCGAAGCCCTGTGTTCTTGTGTTGCGAGCGGCATGTTTGAAACGGGGCTAGCGCGAGTTTTCAAGTTTTTTGTTCTTATGCATGGAAAGTGAAAGGAAATCAAAGAGGAAGCATATCTTTTGTGGGAAGGTGGAAAAGAAGTACTAGGAATAATGGTGAATGTATAAATCCTTTTTAAGTGTGCTACATTATTAACAGTTAGTATATCTTTAGACACGTATTTTCATCCACATAAAATCTGTAAAAACGTGATGCAGCTAAGAAATAGACTATCAAATTATTTTAACCATTTTAGTCATTACAAACCTGCAATAATAGATGTTATTTACACTACAGAAGGAGAAACTGCTTTAAAGTAAGTACCTATCTCTCGATAATTTATTGGCTGTGACTATAATATATTAATTTTTTGTAACCAAGCATTGAAAATAAGATGAATACAGAGAATATACTGCACATTATCAATTAGATTCTAGGTTGCACCATTGCCTTTTAAGTTCTTGCTGACGCTAACCAAGAATAAATATTTCACCGAGTAGGTAATATAACGTGCATATCTTCATTTCGTGTCTAAATATTTTCAAAAGTAACCGTTATGTCATCAAAACACGATATGAATAGTATCACGTTGGTTTATTTGTCTCGTATTTCCGACATATATGTTTCTCGATAACTTGCAACCGAGGGAGAAAACTTCGAAAAGTTATTTTCTTATAAAAATATTCTTATTTATTAAAATTACTATTATTAATCATTACATGAGTCACCCAAAAGAAAGAATTTGAACTTGAACCACCGTATCACTAAGCAGGGGTTGATGTTTGGTCGATGTAATACAGCGACGACGTCTAGATGACCGAATTTAATCTTTAACTATCTATCTAACTATTTGCGTAAATATGCTTGTTGTATGCAAAAATTAGATACACGAGATCCAATGAACATGCAAACCAGTCTTACAAGTATAAGACAAGAATTTTACTTGTGTAGCAGGAGTGACGAGAAAACAAACAATACACACGGATAAAACTCGAATGTGGGATATTTATTTCGCTCGAGTGAAGTTATGCAAACTAACTTCGCGTTATATCTCTCACCAACAACCTGTTTCACGTGCTGCTTACACTCTTCTGAGCGATTGATTCTCTCAATGAATTGTTCTCACTACAGGTCGTAATGAACCGAAACTCTGATGATGAATGCAACTTTTCTCAGAAGTGGGCGGCAATTTCCGCGATTTTTCAATGCTAATTTTTGTGAGAATGACTGAACGAGGTAGTTAGTTATTTTTACCCATCCATCGACCGAGTTATTAACTAAAATTAAGATTTCGTGCCAGAGTAAACGACCACATTGCGATATAAATATGCGAGACTTCATGTAAAATACTAGTGCGCAGGATCAGGTAGACTCATTATATTTAACTGTTGAAATTATTCGGCATAATAAGACGTCTAGAAATTTATGACAACTAAATGTAATATCATTAAAAGTTCTTCAGTTTAGAATGATTCTAACATCACCGCAGAGCGGTTGTAGTCATTGGGAAGAAACTAAAATTTCTCAGGAGCATTACCCGATCAATTTTTCTCTACCCCTCGAGTACACTGTATGACCCTTCCGGGATGGAACCCTGCATTGAAGTTAGGTCTTGTACTTAATATGTCTCCCATTTTTTTAATTTCGAAGGGAATTTTAGATCTTATACTCCACTATTATTTAATATGAATGAGAATACATATATACCAAGACTGTTATTTGCCACGAAAAAAACATTTCGCTTATGAAGAAAGATCTGAGGTTTTCCCGGCGTATGCTGTTGTTGAAGTTTATTCGGGATTGCCACCGGATAAGGTTCTCCATCTCTGCCGACGTTTCGATGGCCGAGTCGTCCATCGTCATCAGGGCTTGATGACGATGCCCTGATGACGATGGACGACTCGGCCATCGAAACGTCGGCAGAGATGGAGAACCTTAACCGGTGGCAATCCCGAATAAACTTCAACAACATTTCGCTTATGTTAGCCGCGATTCAAACCCAGATCCTCCCGATTGCCGGTCCGTTACATTACCAAGTAAATTTTTCTAGGCGAATCTTAGACACAAGTAAAAAGAGTCATTGAAGAGTCAGTGAATTTCATATTCAAGGAAAAAGGTTGCTTCGTGGTATAAGTGGTAGCATATTTAACCGGCCATCGGGGATATCCGGGTTCGAATCCCAGGTTAGTCAAATGATTTTTTCATGTCGATTATCATACTTATTTAACTATGCACTAGTGTATTTAACTATGCACTCGTGCGCGTGACTGCGTACAAATTTGCTTGTTCAATGTAGTACTTTGTATGAGTGAGAGCACAAAACCTTTTGCATGTGACGCTGGAATATCCTCTTTTACGAATAACTCTAACCACTACACGGTAGATAATTTTTAGTTGCCGTTCCATGCTTAACAACTTTATTTGGTAGAATGATTAATGATTTTCAAAACGCTCTACATCAAAACATATACTTAATTCAACTTACAAATAAAATCCGAAGATTCAAACGTGATGGAGCGGAATTTTTCCATATTGAAAGAAACTCTTGCAATTTTCCACGATTATAAGAAAAGTTAATGTGACCTAGATTTCAATGTTATAACAACATCTTCAACGTACAAATTGTGTGTAATTCATTCAATGTATCTTCTTGGGACTAATCTATGTCTGATTACGAACTAATGGATTCGACTTTGCCAACATTTGGCCCGCTTTAATTTCGTAGGGGATAAATTATTTCTAATGCCTTTACTAATTTACTTTGAAAAACTGCGAGAAATATTCCTCCTTCCGTTAATTATGTAAAAGATAAGGATCATACGATCGATATTCATGGAAAAAGGTTCCGCGCTAAATAAAAGGATAATTATGGTAAAGCTTGAGACTAAGCCGGTAGATACCGTAGTGGTACATGTTAACATACCTACGACGGACTACTTGGATGAAGAAGTTAAAGACGTCTATGAAGATATCACAGCAGTAATCAAACAGGTAAGAGGTGAAGAAAACCTTATAATTTTAGGTGATTGTAAGTAGAAGGCTTTGGGTGTCAATATTAACGGAGAGAAAATAGTATGCTACGATTCGCTGACGACATAGCAGTCATAGCCGAGACAGAGAAGAATTTTTAAAGACTTTGACAAATATATAAAGGAATATGGCCAGATATCAGTTGAAAATCAACAAAATGAAGACTAAGATATTAGTATGGAACAAAAGAGAGGAGGCTAGGACAAACATTAAGCTAAGAAATCAAAAGTTAGAAGAGGTGAAAGCGTTTTCTTACCAGGGAAGCCGAATTACCAACGATGGACGAAGCAAGAAAGAAATAGTAGAATAGCGCTGGCGAAGAGGGCTTACTACAAAAAGATGAATCTTCTTACATCTGAGAATACAAGCATAGAAGTAAGGAAACAATTCATCATATGCTACATATGGAGTATGATTCTCTAAGGAAGTGAGGCTTAGACGTTGATAGCAGCAGGGAAGTCAAAGAGTGGAAGCATTCGAAATGTGTTGCTACCGAAGAATGATGAATATAAAATTGATCGAACGTGTAAATAATGAATGAGTGCAAAAAAAGTGGGATAAAAAATAAGACTTCTAAAAACCTTAAGCAGAAGACGGGACAACTTACTTGTCCACATTATGAGACCTGATGGCCTGATGAAAACATTCATAGAAGGACAGGTGGAAGGGAAGAATGGCAAGGGACGCTTCCGAATGAGTTACATTGGACAGGTTATAAAGGATGCAAAAGGGAAGACATATGTCGCTATAAAGAGGCTAGCGGGTAGGATAGACGAATGGAGAGCTGCGTCAAATCAATCTTAGGATTGTTGACTAATAATTATGATCTCATACATATAATCCCTTGGTACCTAGAAGAGCAGAAATATTGAGAAGCACACTAGTCCAACAACTTTTACTATTGCCCAAATGTAGCAGTATGCATTTTGTCAACACATTGGCATTCATATCTCCCAGCCAGCACAGAACAGGACGTTGCCCCTTAAATTACGGCAACTTTCCATCAACGATAAAGAAACGGCCGAATACGTTGCTATAAACATGACGGCAACGAGGCAGCAACGAAGGGGCAAAAATGCCGTTAAATGTCGCCAACGATAAAGCAACAGTTTCTTTTCGGTGACGTCACAGACACAAGGGACACCTACCGGCACTTTCGAGAACTAAATGGGCAGCATCGCGACTGTGGCGCCATCTAGCGGGATTTTTTGATACCACGTTGATACTGCTACCATGGCGGGGTATTCCAATAATAATTGATAGGTCTGGGTTTAATAGAGAAATCAATCATTGACAGAATTTTGAAAATAAACTTTTATTTTCGCTGCAAACATTAAAATCCATTAGATATTCAAGCAAACGGTATTAAGAGGTCACAACAGCAATGATATCAAAAGCACCTAACACACCACAGAGCAACTGATTTTGTAATCAGAGCAGCCCCACCTGGGGAAATGACAGTTGGAAAAAACAATGAGCTACAGGGTAGTTCATAACCGAAAATGGAAAGAAATAGGTCTCCATCAATACAAAACAAAATATAATGCTAACCAAAAGATAGCATGATCATTTTCAAGTGGAAATTATAGAATTACAGCAATATTTATGTTAAAGCCTCAAGCACAATAGATCCCCGACGAGGAACAGTACGAAAAATATCAATCTCACACATGACTCCAATATCAAAATAGGAGAATAAACAAATTATAGTTTTACATCATTAATTACATAGTAAGGGTTGAGGTCTTAACAGAAACTTGCATTCAATTTTTTGGAGTCTAGATTTAATTTACTTTCCAATTTTCTGTTGCAGCAGATCCTAACAGGCAGGGGAATGTTTTGTAAAGTTATATTTGACATAACATATTGAAGTCTTATTCCGAACACGGAGGCATGAAATGCAATAGCAACACCAGTGTGCACTATTTAATGTGGCCTCTCATTTTAGTGGTCAACTACTTAATTACCATGGAACACAGCCATTTCATACAAGGACATACACATTCAAGGTTGTGGTGACAGGGAAACATTAGCATGTGGTAATTAGGAAATGTTATTTTTAAAGAAGTTTTCTTCATAGAATGTACACATTCAGTTGTTCACTGCCATAGCAAGCACGATGCCCTATTATGAATGCCTTATTATGAAATTGCTGTGTTCTATGACAATAAGGAAGCTGATCACCACAAGCTAACACACCCTAGCGTTCCTGCAGCATTTTATGCCTCCATATATGGAATAAGACGTAAGCTTCACCACTCCATGGAGCTGTTTAAGGGTAGGGCATTCTATAGCATTTGAGCTAGGTTCACAGGAAAGAAATGAAGTAAAATTAATTTATTTCAGCTATACGAAAGGCTATTCAACCAAACTTGGACCTATTCCTAGCAGCATTTGGCATTTTGAAAAATCATAAAAAATAGGGCATTTAAGAAGGTGAAGAAACATTCCTTCTCCCTTGTCAGGCAAAAATCAAGGAGCATTAATGACATAGCTGTGTCTGTCGTAACAGTGATCAGTCGCTGACCTCACCTTATCCCACAATCATGTTATGAGACTACAAACAAAACTGCCTTTCCACACTGACAGGTTCTGAGATAGGCAAATTGGAAGAATCATGTTTCTTCGAGATCCCCTTTCAGTTGCCTTTCAGAACACTTTCTCGTTTCTTATTCCCTTTCTCTGCTCTGTATTTTGAGGCCTGGGATCATTCCCTGATGCTTCTTTTCACACTGATAGTATCAAATCAGGCTTATTTTGGCTTTTACACTCCCTGCAAGGTAATCATAATTGGATTAGATATTATGCTGAATATGAAATATGAACATATGCTGAAAAGCTCTTTTCATTCAACTGTATTCCAAGATAAGGGAAGAGTAAATCGAAAGCACCAATGATTAAAAAATACTTACCAAATGAGACATTTATAATGGAGCTAAAATGCACTTCTTGTTTTCTGAGTGTCCCTTCAAACAGAAAGACACAGCTAACTCATTCAATGTTAGGGTAGAACACTTGTTTTTGACTTTTGTTAAGCCCAGTCCTCATTTTATTGTTCTGACTGCTCTTAAACATGATGTTCGAAGATCTTTCCTTCATGAAATAAAATCTGAAAAATGAGATGACCAGATAATTAATTATCTATGGTAATTGCTGAGAACCATTGAACATAGTGGCACAGCATTTTTAATTTCTAAGTACATCCCAGAGTTATCATAAAATTAAATATCAACAAGGAGGTGATGATGGTACCATAACTTAAGTTTAAGACTCAAAGTGATAATCTATACAAAGTACCATGAGCATATTAACACTAAGGAGGCTATGAAGTCAAACAGTTGACAATGTAAATGAAATACCAACCAAATACTCCTCTTTCAGGTTCTTTCCCAGCAAACAATAGCAGTGAAGATTTCTCATGATTTGCACTGGATAAGGTCCTCCAGATCTCATTCAAACGTTTCGACAAGCAACTTACCCATCGTCTTCAGGGATTCAAGAACCAAACGATTTAGGAATCCAACCTTGGATTCCAGAATCCCTGGAGACGATTGGTGAGTTGCTTGCGGAAACATTGGAAGGAGAAATGGAGGACCTTACCTGGTGCAAATCCTGAGAAATCTTCCCCGATACCTCTGACCTCATTGGGTGTACCAAGTGCTAACAATTGGACTTCACTGATTCTTCAGAAATAACACTCCAATTCTATAGAAAAGTTTAAGGCTCCTTCACTCCAACATTGTTTGAGGAATCTTTAAGTGCAACCTTTCCTTCTTAGGAGGCACTCATGCAACTGAAAACAGAATAGATAAGCTTTACACTTACATTTGCACATGATAAAGCACTCAAAAATGCAAATTCTTATATGCAAACATTTACCAGGTGATGGTGGTTTCAGTATTCTGTCATCATCAGTCTCCATAGATGAAGAATTACTTACATCAGGATACTTTCAATTCTTTTTTGTCCTTTTCCTTTCCCAGTATTTTTTGATTTCAGTGACTAAAATGCCTCCATGTCTGTTCTCCGTCTTCACAAGTAGCCATCTCTGTTCAATAGCGACAGCTGCCACTACAGTCTCTGGAAGATGATTATTATAAAATGCCACCATTAGCCACACATTTCAAAGCATGAAGTCAATGTCAAAATTAACTAAAATAAAAATATTTAATACTTGGCTTAGAGAACTAGTTTAACATGTACAACCAAGTCAGTTCTCTCACACACACACACCATGAAACAACCCCTTTGAATACATTTAAAAGGCACCCTGCCCTTGCAAGTCAAAGATGTTAACCCTCCCTTTAATCAAAACAAATGCTCACAAATATTGTTGCAAACTCACCAAATGGAGGCATGCAGAACTTCACGCCCAAGATACCCCATTCCTCACTGAGTCGAGAGCCATTTTATGACCTGTGACACTGAAGACCAGTTATAGCCTAGGGTAATATTCAATAATCTTATCTCCATCCAATTTTACCCATGACTATGCAAAAGCCTGCACTGTGAGGCCAGTAAATTTTTTTATGTGGAAGAAATATTAACACTTGCCAAGGCATCCTGAAAAAAAGAGGAAAAAAAATCATGACTATGAGGCGATCACTCTTCAGTTACTTAAAAACATGAGATCATAAAATTCCATTGAAAGTAAAGTTAATTATTGTATATGAAGACTAGTTAATAGTGATGCATTAAATGATTGCACACTCCAGTAATTGTGGAAATATCTCTGCGATTATGCTAAATTTTACTGCTCAACTCAATATTTCAAGAGTGTTTGGTAGGGGGTGAGTTCTCACCAACGTGCAGTACTGAACGTTGCACTCCATTGAATGAAAAACTTAAGCGTTCCATCGTGCACCCACAAACTCGCAGTTATGAGCACCCACCAGACATACATCGATCCATACTATAGAAACACAACAGAACTAACTCAATGGTAATGAAAACTTAAGTGTACTGTTAATGAATTTCATAATGAACGACGGTAAACAGAGTCTAGACTTACCTTTCACGAATCCTGGCGGAATACGGTGGTTGAACCCTCGAAGAGGCTTCTAACTTGCACTGCCCTAGCCAAAGCCAAAAAAACTTGTAACCACTGAAAACTTTTTCTCACTAAGAACACGATTTAACAAGAGTTAAAATCACTCGCGAAAACTTAAGTTAGTGAAAATTACAAACGAAAATTCACGTCAGTGAAAATTAGGAATACAATAAGGTCAGAGTACGACGGGTGGACATGATAATCGGATATGAAGGTGAAATGAAATGAAAAGTGAAAATGGAGAAGCTGAAACCACGTTAAGTTTGACGGATGAAGTAAATGAACAATTTAAGTAAAATTAAAGTTCTTGAAAAAATCTATTTACTAAAGGTTTGGTGAACGAAAACCGTCCCTCGACCATTCAAAAAGGAGAAAAGCATCACGACGAACACAAAGCATGAATTCACATATCAACAAAGTTATGTAGGTACCAAAGTTACTATGGCTACCGGCAACGGCGGATAACGGGTTCTTGTTCTTCCCAAAGTGCATTTCGCACTGCGCGCACGATGGTTTCGCATGGCCTCGCTGTCGTGAGCAGACGATATGATCGAGCGTAAAATTTCATGCGAAGGAGGAAATCGTAATGGTACAGCCTTAAATTATCAATGGTATTTTATTAATTTCACTTCGCCGATAATAAATATCCAGAGAATCGTCAACCTTGAGAGACGCTTATTATATTATCTCAATCTTTTTCCATCGCCACCGAGTGACTTGGAGACATATTAATTAATAAATCCACAAAATCGTCGAATAAATACCACTTATCCCATAAAACACATTATGCAAAGTTAATTGCGTAAGTCGTGAAACCTTTTATTTCTAGCAGATCGTTAATTAGAGCGAATGCATTCACATAAAATGAGACATGAAGTAGCCATCCAAACTGAGCAACTTCACGGCAACGCGTTGCCGTCATGTTGATATCATCCACGGCGCAACGTCAAAGGATAAACTGTTGCCGCTTCGTTGTCTTGGACGTTTACATAAACGTCGGCGAGTGTGCTGGCTGGGCTACTATTGGAATAAGAGAGAGATTCTTCTGTAGGACAATATTGGATGTAATTTTTTTATTTTAAACCACATTTTGATAGCATTAAAATTAAAATTCTCTCTCATTTCACAGGCCCGTATTGTCGGCTTTCGAACTCAGAAGGTCTTGTTTATTGAAGTGAGGAACAGATACTGCTGTATTTGTGCGAGAAGTAGCGATACAAAATCGGAGGTGAAAGAGCAATGCTACAAAAATTGGAGCAAATCCTCGACAGCAATGGAAGCTGACATATTAGTCGAAGGGTTCGAAACAGGTATAAAGATGCGCGAATTAAAATATCATTGGATAATTGGTACGATAATATAAGGCACGGAATAATTCATTGTTATTGGTCTGGAAGATACTATAATACTGTCATTTCATTCGTAGGTGATGGCGACAGCAGCGTTACGAAGAAATTGATTGAAGTACCACCCTGAAGTAATAGAGTGCATAAATCATTTATTGTGCAACTACTGCAACAGGTGGAGGGAAATCGCAAAGAAATTAAACATAATACGGGAAGGGTATCAGTCGCTTTGCGTCGGAAAAGGGAGACAATATCCCATGGAAAGGGACACATTTTCGTTCTTCGGCCGATACTGTAACACTGGACGGAAAAAATAATTTTTCTCGAGCCCTGGTACCATTCCTGCTGATTCTTATATAAAATGACCACCTGAATCCGAATATGACATCCGTTTTCCTCCATCACCCACCATTTTTTGGGGGAAGGCCCCCTATAATTTTCATCAATTTTGCAATAATTTGGAGGAATGAAAAGGATTATTTTAGAATTTATATTTCTTATTTGGCTTTTGAGAGTATAAAAGTCGTTTGTCTCATTAGTGTTCTCCCTGAATAAACATGTTTCGGAAAGTAACTGTATTGAATACACGTTTTCAAATGGACGTGGGTGATTACTATTTCATTCATACTGAGGAATAACGTAAAAATGTAAAGTTGTACTTTAAAAAAAAGTTTCACGAAGTACGCACATTTCGGTTAGCGTAATTGACTTTTACGATTTTTTGAATAGCACTTAACCATTTTGTGATATGAACGTTGACCAGCTCTCCCCTTCGAGGAGAGTCGAATAAGGAGAGAACAATGCAAGTAATCGCCTTTCTTCATAGAAGCCGGCCGCACTTCCCAGCCTCGTCGAGAACGTGCGTATTTGGATTCTTCCAAGAAACGGCAACCGAGTGGCTGAGGTGGGACTAATGCCGCCAGAGAGCAAAAATCAACCTCCGAATCCTGGCCACTCTCAATATCGCCCCTCCGCAGTGAAACTTGATACAGCGTCGGGTGTTTTTTTCGGTCGGAGCGAAGCTCGACCCCTCCTCCTTTCCTTTTTTTTCCTTCGATCAGCGACTCCTCCCCTCCACCCAAGGAGGCTTCCCATTCCACTGGCCGTAGCGGCCGACTTCGCAACTAAAATCCTGCGACGGTTGAATTTGGATTTTTGAATTAGGATAGAACACCCTTAAGCATAGCCACTTTCTCTGTATAGTTCCCGCAGACTGAAGTTGGCAAAACCACCCCGACAAAGGTAAGCTACGCTTTTAACTCTTCATGTTTGGCATTCCTCGGGTGCTTTTGCTGTAATGGTTTGCTCTCCCGCACCATGGCAGACCTAATCTTCCTTTTGTTTTCTTTTTGAATTGTGAAGAGCGAATAGGTAGGTAAAAAAATTACTCCCCTCTCTTATTGCTATGTTATTTTCATTTTCTCAACATGTTTTGCTTTTTATGGCCAAGGTGCCTACTTTCAAATGCTTTTTATTCACTCAACTCAAGCATGTGCGGATATGCTGTAGACTGCTTTCCGCTGCCCGAGGAACAAAAGAGGATTGCGCCTTCCCAAATGTTAATGCCAAATTATTTTCACTAAAATGAAGTACTTACTTATCAAACGACAGTTTACCACATGAATTTGAGAATAAGCACTTCTTGTCAACTTCATTTCCAACAGATCGCCAGCAATTACTGAGATTAGGGACTCTTGGTGAAGGTTTTGGGATGATGGAAACCTACGCTTTAGCAAGTGCCAACACCAAAAGAGCCTCGTAAAAAAGAAATTTTTTTACATGCTAATCATAGGGTCAATTGACTGTGCTTTGGCTATCTATCATAATGGAGGGGCTCTCACAATAGCCCGTAATTGCTTTAACGTGGTTCCACTGTATATCACAAAGCCTCGCCTGGGTTTGCTTTGAAGGTAACGATGCCACAAAATCTGACTTGCTCGTCCTTTACTCCCTCATTGGTAGCCTCGTAGCTTGAAAGACAGAGGGAGTACACTCCTTACCCTCCACCTATCCTTTATGTGCTTCTATAGCTCACTCCTTCCTCTCGATGAGCAGTCGTCTCGTTCTATCCCACAACTCGTTGTATGTGACCTTAATGTTGTTCTAAACATTGTTTATTGTGTTGCAGAATAAGCAGTTGCACTTTAATTTAATGATATGCTGATAACAATGTCTTTCATAGTGTGGAAACATTTTAATTCGATAAAGAGAACTCAATGTATGCCATATATGTGTGTGCACTAGGGGCGGTCATCAAACAACTTTTTTTCGAAATTTAAAGTACGACATATGTCAAAATGAAGCCCGAGGTACCAAATGAACAGGGAAAAAATTTTATTGCAGTAGGTTGACATCCTACAGTGGCGCCAGGGCCATTTATGTTTAGCGTAGGCAACCCGCAACACACACCTCTTATTACGCTATTTCGGCGGTAAATGTTGTGATTAAAATGGTTTTTTCAGCCGATTCTGCACCAGTCATGCCTGAAATTGTCGAGGTAAGCAACATAGATCGAATAATCACGTTTTTCATACAATCACCAGTATTAAAATGCAAAGAAACGTAAAAAACTTTGAAAATTTCTTAATTAATGGCATATATTTTGATTTGGTGTACTTGTACGGGCATGATCGCACTAATATGACCCTATAGTTAATATAGAACAACACTTTTCCCCTCTTCCATCCTAAAGTAAGGATCTCCCTATGGCCCTTCTACGAACTAATGTCAACGCACTGCTCAGGCAACATCGTCTACGGAAATGGCTCCGCGTTCCAAATTTTGCAGTTCTTCGCCCACCATGAGAACAGATGCCACTATGGCTCTCAGGGAGACCCAGAACTCACCATGTGGAGGTGGCTCCAACTCAAGCTCCTCCCATACCCACCCACCCTTCAAGCCTTATAACATACCAGTTAAGATGCAATCTTTTTTGGATCCAAAATTTGTGGAGAGAAATGGCATGTAAACAGATTGGAAGGAGGTGAGCTCCTGAAGGCCATGTAAATACAAATTAAAAGAAAGTAACAATTGCCGGTATCCTCTCCTCTTTCTCCATTTCCCCTCTATTCTCCCTTGCTATATATATGTATTCCCTGTACACTATTGATGAATTGTCTTGTACATGCGGATGGCCTTTCGCAAGGTTTGGTGAGGCAAGGATTGCATGCCGAAGTGATCTTTTTAAATGGAAAAGCAAATAAAAAACAATGAATGTATTGACAGGCTCTTCAGTTGAGAGTCATCTCTTTGGCACTCCTCGACAGTTGTCTGGGAGATATCTTCCCACATATGAAGATATTATGAAATGTAACAAGTGGGTGGAGATGAAAAAGGTGCAAGAGAGAAGAGAATTTGATCCATCGGTCCAGGAGATTGCCCATGTAGTCGCCGATAGAGGGGACCAAGTGTGGAACAACGTGTCTGGACTTGTAATGTCGAACCGCGGCACCCTCATGGCAGTTTAGAGATACCACACGAAATGTAAAAAAATATTAAGAGCACTAAGAAGAAAAATTCATCTATTGTCCATTGAGACTTGAAAAAATTTAAGAATGATATTAAAAGTCTGTTTGATGTTGCTCAATGCAAGTGTCTTCCAAAATCGGCCAAGTGCATTCGTAAGCCGAAGATGTAAATTAAAAATGAAGAAATATCATTTCTTTTAGAGCAAAGATCAACCGGAGAACTAGTGATTGGGGCCATTGATTGGGAAAACCACAGAAAAACATAGGAAGAAGGCTGCCAAAGAAAAATATTGATAAAAATGGAGGAATCATTTAAAAAGAGGGCATCAACATTCTTTGCCCAGAAATTTGGTTTGAAACTCAAGTCTTTGTGCTCTTAAGTTCCAGATGACTCACCTCCTGGGCTCAAAGATGAATGGCAGCCATCCTCCCACCCATCCTCAAATAGCTCGCTGCACAACATCCTGAAGCCACCTGTGACCTGCCAACTGGTGGAAAGGCACAACGCAGCAAGCTTTTTGCAGTAGCCCTCGTGACTGTAGCGTTTGAAGACGTCGGCCAGGTCACACCTGAAAATGCATCGATGATTGTCGACTGGAAGAAAATTGCGTGCCAAAGGAAGAAAGACATAGAGCTTACGAATGCAGAGGATATGGAATAGTTTAGAGACCAACTGAGGATAGCATTGTTCTTCAAGGGAAGAAAAGACGAGACGAAAAGGAATTGTGCAGCAACAACAAAGTGCGCATCACGAATCAACCAAAGAGCATGTTTTTATTATTGCAGAACCCAGTGGGGTTTATTTGGGACACACATCAACTGAAACAGGAGATGCAGAATGCCTCGGAAACTCTACCCTCAACTTTGTCAAAGCCGCTCGAATTGACACGTCTTCCGTACGGTGCATTGGTTGTGATGGAGCACCTTCGAACACCGCGACCAGCTTGAAGGGAGGCACGGTATGTTTTATCCAAGTGCGTCTCCGGCGTGCCTTATAGATTTGTGTGGGCCTTCTGCATTCAAATGAAATCCCTCTTCAACATATAATGGAGAAATTTGATGGGCCAACGACAGGACCAAATAGCTACAGTGGGTCAATTGGTCGCCAACTGAAGACCTGTGTGCAGCTACCTCTAGTGAAATTTCAGACAACTGATCTTGGTCTACCTGATCCTGAACTAGATTAATCACTCATCAGCGCACACCAAAAAATTTGCTAGAGATGGCTGGTGGTATTGCCAGGGGATACATCCCACAAGCCCTGGCTGATTGCGATAATGGGGAAATGAATAACAGCAGATGGGGAACGACGGCCAACAGAGTGATCCACGTTTACAGAGGAACAAGACGACCAACAGTGGTTTTGAAAACAATAACCAAGATTATCATGAAACTCTATATTCCTATGTGGTTCACAATAAAGAAAAATTGGAAGATTACAGAAGGAGCAAAACATGTCTGGGAAATGCTTCAGAGAATAAGACAATTCCCTAAAAAGTATAGTTTTTGAGAAATTCATCCAGAGCAAAGCGCTCTTCGCTCATCCAGAGAACATCCTCATTGCAATGGTGAATGATGAAAGGGCTGAAGCACGAAGTATTCTTCCGGAGGTTAGTGTAGGCAAGAAAGACGAATTCATCCAGAGGAAGGCATCAGGGCTTTTCACATCCCTGAGCAGTGCGTTGACATTAGTTCATAGGCGGGCCATAGGGATATGAGGAGATCCTTACTTTGGGATGGGAGAGGGGAAAAGTGTTGTTCTATATAAACGGTAGGGTCATATTAGTGCAATCATGCCCGTACAAGTACACCAAATTAAAATATATGCCACTAATTAAGAAATTTTCAAAGTTTTTTACGTTTATTTGCTTTTAATACTGGTGATTGTATGAAAAATGTGATTATTCAATCTATGTTGCTTACCTTGACAATTTCAGGCATGACTGGTGCAGAATCGGCTGAAAAAACCATTGAAATCACAACATTTACCGCCGAAATAGCGTAAAAAGAGGGTGTGTGTTGCGGGTTTCCTATGCTAACCATAAATGGCCCTGGCGCCACTGAAGGATGTCAACCTACACGAACAAAATTTTTTCCCTGTTCATTTGGTACCTCGGGCTACATGTTGACATATGTCAAACTTTGAATTTCGAAAAAAGCTGTTTGATGATCGCCCCTAGTGTGCACTGTGGGCACTATTGCGAGGAAGTGGAAAAGCCATCTTTCCACTATTGACGCATCTGCGAGTGAAACACAAGTCAGTATGCAATGAGAGAGTAACAATATTCGGGGGAAACCGGTGTGAGAAAAATTTGAATTCAGTCATTAATTTATTCAAAGATTGAAACTTATTTTCGAATGATGTCGAACGACTGGTGAATTTGGCATGCTCTAGTCAGGGGAGTGAACTAGTGCACACAAGAATTGACTCCCTCACTTAAACCTAGTGAAGACTTTGTCGGACGTGCAATTAAACAACAAACAAGATACTAGCATTTTTACGATTGCAAGTAATTGGAGATTTAGAAGAGGAAGAGTAGCAGATGTGTCAACTGCTGAAGTACTGGAGGTTTGAAAATGCAATGCCATGCATATTGCTTTTCATTAGAAACATTTGTTAAAAGAATTTATTAATGATGGATATGATATAGTGCCTACCAAGAATTGAGGAAAAAGACATGAATACTTTCATGTCTTGGTAGTGAATTTGTTTTTTTATTAGGAGGTGCAACTAAATAACTGAGCCAGAAGCCAGTTTCACTGGAATAGGTGCATTATCCACAAATTAATTGATTATTCTGTTTCCATCAAATAAATACATATTTATTAACTTTAAAAAACTTTGCTGTTGCTTAAACTTATATCCTCTGTAAACCAATTGTCTATTACTAAGGACACATCTGCATCCTGAAAAATATGCTCAATTTCAGCACACATGTTTGCAACATGGTTTCAATTAACTACAACAAAGTTTAGGTCATATTATGTTGATTGATATTTGGTTGGTCCTTTTCCACACTTATGTGTATTAGATGGGCGAATTCCACGGGGAGTGCTAATTACATCTGATATAATTTCCTTGATTCACCGTAGCACACGTTTTGGAATTTTTGTTTTCTCTGGCATTACCTATCCTAAGTTTACTTAGATGTGAAAATTTTTGCAATGCTGACTACCTTGGAGGCTACGTTTACCCTATTGTAAATATTCAATTGAACAGAATTGAATATTTCCAATAGGGTAGTTTAATAATGTTAGTTGTTTAAAAAACTTCAGTATTGAATTTTTCTTGATTCATCTGCACAGATATGTTGATAGTAAGAATGTCTCTTTTAAAAAATAAAAAGGTATGATATTACTTCCGACTTGAGGACTTCCAGATCTTTATAACAACTTATACTGCACACTGGATAGACCTATTATGCCTGAACAGCTACTTTTACAAGTGTAAGTGCGATACAAACAGTGAGACCAAATATGAATCTAAGGATAGGAAAACCTTCACCATGCAGCACAAAAAAAGCACTCCTAAGGCCAAACGTGTGCGTGGACGTGAGTTTCCTCAGTTCATTCCATTCCCTAATATTTATTCCCATTGTGCTTATGCTCCTGGAGTTTGACTCCAGCTGTTGTTGATAGGTCGTGCCTGTGACATTCCTTGTCAGCTTTAAGTGCCATGAGAGCAAAGGATGCAGCTCGCTTAATGTGTCAACCTAACCATAGAACATTCCAAATACCACACCATTGTGGCGAACCTCAATATTTATAGAATTTTGGTGTTTATTAGGACAATTTCGATTCAATACAATGTGAACTTGGGTTACATGAGTTTTTTTGGCACTTTCTGCAATTAAGATAATGGACATAAAAAGTCGATTCACCAACTAAAATAAATGAACTGATACAAGTTTTAGCAGATGAGCAGTTTGATACTGATGTTTAGCTACACAATAATAAGGTAAAGAAGCGATAAAAAATGAGCGATTTCTATGTTTACAGCGACAAGCAGTGCAGAATAAAGTAGAGCAAATAGATAGTAATAGGAAATAGTTGTGTAATAAAGAAAACCATAAATTGTGCATAGGAGACATGATTTGGAAGGTGTAGTTGTTGCAATAAATGCCACATGAGATGATTTGCAATGGTATGGCCTGGATAAATGTTAGTACATGCTTTAATAATCAAGCAGTACAAAATGGCCCTTTCTGTTCTCATGGTTCCTCCTCATCTGGGCATGACATGAGAGTATGTCCTTATAAACTGATCATGGGCAGTACCTGGATAACAGGTGGCTGTCACAGATCTGAAGACAAGTACATAGTATTTGAAAAATAATCATAATCATAACAGGAAATTCAGCATCCTTTTCAGAGAAATCAATGATAACTTGTCCTTCAAACTTATTATAATCATGTTGAAGTATTGGATCTCATTATCTCAACTACCCATTCATTTAACCACATATTATTATTTCATTAACAGGCATGTTATTTCAAAATATGATAACCCTCTTACAACAAATGATGGATCATCTATTGGAATTAATATTTTATATTATTATTGCGTGTCATATAAATTTGCCAACTTTTTGCCATTCTTTTGTTTTGTCCCAGAATTCTTCTTCAGTTAGTTGAGCAGTTGAGTGTACAACGAGTGATGTGCAATGGTGTGTAATATAACATGTGCTATTTTGAATAAAGCGCTTTTGACATGAAATGCGAGGAGTTGTTTTCTGATATCATCATCATCATTAGCCAGCAATCCTAAGATTGGTTTGACACAGTTCTCTATTCCTCTCTCATGTCCGCTAGCCTTTTCACCTCAATGCATTTCTTCTCTTTTACATCCTTTACAACCTATCCTATGTAAATCATTCCGGGCCGTCCCTTGCCCTTCTTCCCTTCCACTTGTTCTTCTACAATTTTTTCATCGGGCCATTATGTCTCATAATGTGGCCAACTAAGTTGTGCCGTTTTCTGCTTAAGGTTTTAAGAAGACTTTTCTTTTCTCCCGCTGATGAAGGATGAACCAATGAAATGAACTTACATGATGCCCTGGATTGAGGTACACTGCTGTGCTTCCTTCAAAAAAGGGGGAGGGGGTCCCTTGTAATAGACTGCACATGACAATTCAGCGACCACATGCTACTGGCAGCATAGCTTCTTCTCCTAGACGTCTTTCCCTGAATGTTCACTACTTTAATCCGTGAACCTGAGTAGGTCTTAACGGGCATAATATGCACCTGCAAACCAGTTTCTTCAATCAATCCACTTGTTGGCATTGGCGCCTCCTGTCTTAACACTGTTAACACTTTCAGTGCGGATGACATATATATGTATATGCCATGAAGGCTTTTCCACTCAGGCGGATGACAAAAATGTATGTCTTCTTGAGTTCGTTTTTCCACTGGTCACTAGGGTGCTCCGAGCGCGCCTAGCGTTACTTTTTCACCCTCCCGCAGTTCAGGAGTGACCTTACACCATTGCGGAAGTGTCCGTTTCTAGCTCTAAGTGTTCCTTCATTTTTAGTGTTTTTTTGTTTATTTTAGTGCTATTTTTGGAACAATTTGGCATGCTGAGATTTTTCTTTTATTTTCCTTCACCTTTTTTTCATTATTCTTATCGTAAATATCATCATGTCTTACATATGGATTATTTTTTTAAATTTGTTTTTTTACCTTCATTTTTAATTTATTCATATTTTAAGTGCTGTCACAAAAATTATGATTAGACTAACTTTTTTATTAAATATATTTATCCCCGTTTCATACTCACTACATTATAAAAAAATGATCTTAGTGCGGTGCTTCAGTTAATAATTTGTATTTGAATTTCTTTTTTTTGGAACTTTTTTTATTATTGCAAATTACGTTTATCCTGGGTGATTTTTTTGGGTCTTTTTCCTTCTTTTAAGGCATATTTTCTCATTCGTTTCTCTAGGTAAATTACCAATCCTGTATTCATTTCAATTTTATTTCATTTTCTGAGTTATTCATACGTGTTGGGGTTAGTTGCAGATTTTCTTCCTTTTCATAAAAAATAACATATTAATCGCGTATGCAACACTGCATTACATTATGTACAGTATTGGTCTGTATGTTTTTACTTGTTTATTTGTTTCCTTAGCTTTGTAAATGAAATTGTGGAAATGAATAGATAAACTAAGAGGTATTTTAAGCATTACGGCATTTAACCATTATTTATTCCCTTTAAATAGTATTTTATCTTATTTTTTAATTTATTCATATCTTATGTGCAACCACAAAAATTATGATCAGACTTAGTTTTTGTTAATAAAGTGTATTCCCGTCGCAAAACTCACTATTTTATTCCAAAATGTTTCCATGCGGTCCATAAGGTCATATATTTTATACTTTATTAATAATTTTTAAAATCATTATTGCAAATTACATTTTTTTTTTACATATTTTGTTTTTTTTTCCTAATTTTACGGCATATTTTCTCAGTCATTGCTCCACATCAATTACTTGTCCTCTGCTCATTATGGTGTTTTCATTTTGTAGGTCAATAATACATTCTAGTGATAGGTACAGATACAGCCTTAATTTTCATAAAAACTAACATATTAATCACATATGCAACACTACATTACACAAATAGTACTATTTTGCTGGATAATTTTTAAGGCTCAAGGTTGGGGTCCCTCCCTACCAGTGGCACTCCCAGGGATTATTTCTACTTGCAAATGATATTTTCTTTGGAATAATCCTCTCATAGACGGAGAAAAATGAAGAAAGCATTTTCCTCCGAAATCCTTCACCGAGGGCCTTCACTAAGGGCATAATGGATTGGAAGCCGTTGGTCAGGGAGAACTGGAAACTTGGCTGGGCCTTCTTCTCCACAGGGGCGCAATAAGGGTAACACGATTTCTAATGATTGGAGGTCAGAATTAGTGCAAGTACCGATATTCGGGAGAAAATGTGCCGTGATAGGTTTTTAGGAATGATGCAGGCTCTTCATTTCTCCGCTAACCGTGAAGGCATCCGTAGGACAGTGACTACGATTTGCCCAGAATGTGAAGGTCAACCAGGGCTCTGTCTAAGGCCTTGCTTTCAAATATATCATAAAAATTTGTAAGAATTTTTATTGAAATGTTTCAATTTTGCAATAACTCTGAGGTAACATAGATTTGCTTTGATTAAAAAAATGTTCATTCCATAAATTTATATTTTTCTTGCCGTTAATTGTGTTCTACTTCTGTGACTTGTAAAAATTAAATCTACGGCCGTTGAAACAAAAAAATACACGTAAAGACTAATTCCACGATATTTTCGTCATTAACCTTAGGAATCAAGAGTAGAAGAAGTATAATAAACGGAAATATGAAAAGTTCCCTCGTTCATACAAGGAAAATTGCATGTGTGTAATGCAGGTTGCGTGAATTGTCAATTACTGGTGACGGGTGGCATACATGTATGTCATTAACGTTTTTTACAAATTGCGAGAAATAGAAACAAAAAAAATTGCAAATTCTGTTGTATTACTTCCAAGACCACCATTATGAAGGAAAATCACCCATCCGTCACTGGAAGTTTCGGCAAAAATATCATCCTCATTGAATCTGTTAATACCCCTTTACTGACAGGGTGGGGTTCTCAATGTGAGCGGAAACATTATGGGGGATGGGTTAGGTCAAAAATCCAAGATCTCAAACTTCACTTCTTACAGTTGTTCCACACTTACTCCATTAACCTTGACGCATCACTCACTCTCACATTCTGTCTCACCCTCTTCCATGGGCCGAGTTTAGAGAAAGTGGGGTAAAGCTATGGTCAAGAACAGAAAGTGGGAGAAACATCTAGCAATGGAGTACACGGTGTGATGGGGCCAACCATTACAGTAGGAGTTGTATTTGCCAAGTTAGCAGGTGAAAATATGCAATTATTTTAACAATAAAAACTAATTGTGTATTGCCTCTATCACTATTGAACTAATACTGTGTGCTTATCTTTTATCATTCATATTTCCACAGCTTAAGTCACAAATTCACTTTCAATGGATGATTCAATGGACAAAATCTCATCTTTACTGCTTATAAAACAGCAGGCTACTTAAATTTTGTCACTATGATACCCCATCCAGTCAAATCAATTACATACTTTTACAGTGACTCGCTTCAAGGAAGTAATATTTATGCTGCAAATGTCCGATATTTGCTCAGCCACAGGTGCAATTGACTCAGCATGTGGCAGAGCTTATATCAGGAAAACTTGCAGACCCCTCAAAGGTGCGGCTCCAAGAACACCAAAGAGCCATGAGAAACCAACAACTGCACCTCTCGGCCATAGCAGAGCACATATGGATTGGGCCAAATCACAATCCCAACTATGACAATGCAAAAGTCATTGCCAATGAAAAGAGATACTTCCGCCAGATCATTAGGGAAGCTATAGCGATTATGAAGACACCGAACAACCTCAATAGGGAGGACGGATACCAGCTCCCTAACATATGGAGAAGAGTCCTCAAGAGTAAACCCGGAGAGACAAGACAGAGCCACCCGGACCAATGAGAAGCCACCCGGGCCTCCTGAACCAGCCAATGAGAAGACACCGGCCTCCGACGGGGTGAATAAGAGATCATGGATCTCTTCATTGACCTGAAGAAGCCTGCTGCAATGCCAGCAAAACTGTCGTCTGCAGAGATGAATCTAAACGGTAGTAACCCCGAAAACCAGTCTGCTGAAACATTATGAGAGAACACAGTTTTCTTTTTTCCACTTCACATTTGTTTAATTAATTCATTTTGTGACTTTACAAATTTTTGGGTGGTATTTATAAAAACAAACATTTAAAACACAGTACATTTCTGCACTAAGCACATTTTATGAAGCCTAAATCGGAATAAATACTTTTTTTACACAAAAATCAAACATTTTGAAAAACTGTTCTGTCATCAACTAATTTTGATGCATACCATGCATATCTCAACGTGTCACCAAATTCAGGTGATGACAATTGGTGGTGCAACAAAGAATGTATTTTAATACAATCCTCTCGTGATCCAATCTCTCTTTTTGTTTTTATCGAGTAACTACTATTTTTCAGCTGTGCAATGAATTGCCTCACTTGTCTGTAGAAGTATATATCGCAAGGCTGGCATAATGGTGTGCACCAGGGTGGAATTATTTTTATCTAAACAGCATTGATTGAAAAACTTCAGTTTCACCCAAACTTCAAATGGTTGTGAAAAAAAATGAGATGACCAAGAAATATTTTACAGTTTCATTTCTACATGGCAGGATGAAAATTGCCACGTATCATCAAAATCCGAGTCGCTGGGTGTCATGCCTGGATTAACTGACTTGGTATGACCCTTTTGCAATTTGTATCACCTTTGGAATTTGTGAAGAATTTGTTGTAGATTGCATCACTAGTTTGCCCTCCCCAGGAATCCACCAGGGGTAAAATGTTTTTGTCGTCTACGCAAGGTTTTAGAAGTTAGATGCAGTTGCGTTGTGAGTTTCCCGGATTTAGAGCACACCACAGCAACATTTTCATACTCTTGCTCCAGTGTTCTCACAGTGCCCTTCACACGAGGATGGAATTCACTTGTAGGCTCTTGCATAAACAAATACACTTTTGGGAGTGTTTCCCCAGACACAGTTATTGCTTACTGCACTGTGCAGGAGTGGGTGAGTTTGTGCAGACTTCCAACTGCCACATGTACAGATTTTTGCCTTTTTGAGGCTAACGTTCTCTTTATGTCTACTCTACATGAGCACCCACTTTGATCAGTGTTAATGATAAAGTCCCTATCATATTTTGTCATTAAATTTTTCGTCTGCATTTGTAAAATCTCTGTAGATTTTAATACATCCTCCAGCGTGTATTGACCTTATTTTGATTCCCATTTCATAATTATTCACTGCAAAATTCGTCTTTTTTGCACTTTTTAAAAGAGATCACCCACATAGCACTCACTGTGATTGAAAAAGTCGGGGAAATATGCTGACTGGCTGCCGATAGAGCTCACTCCTGCAAAGTCCTCATCTTCAATGATTCACACCTCTGCCTCGCTTCAATGAACCAATCGCTCACCCATTCATCAATCATTCACAGTTTGCCGAGGCGGGTGCCTCCACTTTCTATGTCTTTCTTCCATTTTTGAAGCATCCCTTTGTGCTTCAAAAACACCAAACCTTGATTTTGTAGGGTGGCAAGGCTCTAGTTGGGATGCTCCCTAGCCAAGTTCACTACTTTGATTTTCACCCACAGAGGCCTCTCCTTGTGCTTCGCTTTCTTTGGAATGGGCACATATTCGCTCCCCTCTGATTGCGGTGCTTTAGAGCTGATGGCCATGGTCCCATCCGAAACTCCTGACATTTGTTTATTGGGAGAACGAATATCTTCTGCTTTGCCTTCATCTTCTCCATTCATGAAAAGCTCATAAGTTTCAATGAACTCAAATTCATCTAGCATTTCAAGGAACCTCTAAGCAGCCTCTTCTCCAATTAATTGAGATAGTTGAGAAATGATAGAGCTGGATAGATTCCTGATAAGTTGTATAGTCTTTAAGGTGTCTGCAATTGACAAGAAAGTGCATTAAGTATTGGTGCAGGTTTGATGAGAATACAAAATTATCACAAAATGGGAGAAATTCACTAAAAATCACTTCACTTACCTTCAAAGCAACCCACAGCACCAGAAATGTCTTCTTTCCTTTGGGATGATGACAACACCGATAGTAGGGCGTCATTATCACCGTCTGACAATGAGGAGCTGCTGCTGGATGATGGACAGAATTCTCTAGTACCCTCCATTTGGCTTCCAAAAACTAATGACACGATGCCTTAATTAGGCAAAACTAAATACATAATGCAAAACACTTGCTGCAGGATACTTGAGCTATGCTTCACTTTACCTTCACTGATCAAGAGCTGGATTGGAACTGGCAAAAATGACGGTCTATCACAGCTGCCGTGCATTGCTGTGTGAGCAGAACAACCCATCTCAGCACTGAAATAAATAAAGGCTCAAACTGGGATTTTTCGGCTTCAACATTCCATTATTCATAATACCATTTCCACCGTGTTTTCTCTGCATTATATTTTCTCCACAACCCACCCACTATCTTCCAAACATACCTTATCATTTCTTACTACAGAATACCCTTCCATCCACCCTGTCTCCTTTATGACATGCCTTCTTGCACCCTTCAAAGAGTTCCACCCCAACAACCTGCCCTCCACAGCTAACTCTAGCTAATCCCTCAATGAGGCATTGAGGCCAAACTGTATGAAGACGTGTGCGAAAGAGAGACAAAGAAGACAAGTCATTGTGCGCCAAATGCAAATTTCTCTCGAACCTCGGCCTATGTGGAAGAAAGCCTTGACACTTTTTCTGCCTTACCTGTATATGTAGTTTCAGAAAATAACATCAACATTTACTGTATTTGTCTGAATATAGTCCCCCCTTTTTTTCTAAAATGCCCATGGTAAAAGTAAAGGGAGGACTATATTCAAACCCATTTTTTTTTATTTTTCCCGAAACTCAGCATCAAAATTAGGGGGGGGGGGGAGGACTATATCCTGAGAAATACAGTAGATCCTGAACATCACTTTTGCGATGTCTACTTGTAAATGTGATTACAAAGTCTTGCCATAAACCCTTCCGATATGATCCCTCTGCAAGAAATTGTAGGGTGACCAAAACCTACTATGTATCGGCATCAAAATGATGTGCCGCTTTACTTTGCAAATTTATATCTGGACTTCAGTGCATGACATAATAATGAATAATACGTCATTTTAAAGGAAATTTTATTCTTAGTTCTAATCTATTTTTTTGTTGCATGAAAAATTCAAAAATGTAGACACGCCAGTGCAATAAATGACTCCGCGCACCGTAAAATTAGCAGTTTTGTCAACTTCATGAACTTTGTAACTCAACCTAGAGAAAATTACTACGTCTACAACATTCATCTTCCACAATAAGTTGCAAATATTTATCTATATTAATAAAATGACTTCTGCTTATTTTTATAACGTATATTTTGTTGTAAAATAACAAAAATCTTTAAGCATTATCTAATCCTACTGTTTACCCCAAAAGAAAAAATAAAATTGAAAGAAACACTTCTTAACTTATTTTTTATTTTTCTATGATCCATAATCTATAAAAATATTGATATTTGTGAATGTTAATAACTTATATTAATGCCATGTTGCCAAACGGGGCAGCGCCGGGCCAGTGCTGGTCAAGGTGATAGAAAGTAAGTTGGAAGAAATATAGGTACATTCATCAAGTCAAACCAATCGTTCATTAAGTCTATGAACCGACCAGTCTCCCTTGCAACCTCCTCATTTGGGCCAGGCAGATAGTGCAACAAAGCAGTGGCAGTAGTATGGGATAGCAGCTGTGTTGCCAACCTTACATTCTGCCGCTGACTTCCTTTGCATGTGAGATGCGTCTCCTGCAACTTGTGGCACACACTCATTTCTGTTGAGGTAAAATTCAACAAGAAATCCAAAGGCTGTCAGGTTACTGACCTGCCACCTTGGAGCACTAAGCCTGTATCAAGCAGCCAGTTCCTCAAGAGCTTAAATAAGTGGGGGACATCAGGAAAGCAATATATTGGTTCCCGAGTCACTGGATGGTCAAAAGATGAAGCAAAATGTGAAATCCCCAACTCTTTCCATAAGCCAACATTACCTCCACCCATGTCACTCACACAGCTCACCACTTTAAACCATGAATGGTGAAGGTCTGTAATAATTCTATGAAAAATGCACTTCGTCATTTTTTTATCGTCCACATATACTGGCTGCTTCCATTTGCCACAGAGCCCTCTTGCCATGACCACCATCATTGATGAGTTAGGGCCAACAATCTCATCATGCTTACTGCCGTATTCTACAGTGCATGCAACCTTCATCTCATCAAATAGGAGTACAGTCAATCGCTGAAGATTGTCCATGCCTTCACTGGTCACTTTGAGGGCACGCATAACATATGGTAAAATACCATGGCACATTTCAATCCTAGATGCCCACCTTTGCAGACTTTATAACCCTGAAAGTAACGATAATGCATAATGTTATTTTATAAAGACATTTAAAATCATAACGCTAAAATTCATTATCATTAATATTGATTAACTCCAAGGCACTGAATTTTATATAAGTTACCCCAGCGATATGAACCATGTACCAACCTGGCAATGGGAAGTTGAGCTCTGATTTTAAATATATATATGCTCTTTTTCCCAAATACCGTAGGGTAAATGCTTGAGAAATTTCATCTCCTGTCCAATGCACTAGCTTCTTCTTCTTCTTCAACAGAAGTGCTACTTGATTTTTGAGAACACCTGCAAACAATAGTAATACTTAATAATTATTATAAGCAGAGATAAGTAAACAAATGATATGGACAAAGATTCAGAGTTGCTGGAAAAAATCTACCAGCTATCACTATTGTTTAATTTCCTTTGATGGGCATCTTCCTAGAGCCATGCACAGTAGTATTGTATTTAAACTATATTCAATAAATAATGACACTGATGATTGAAAAGATTCATGTAATTGTAAAGCTCTACAAGTTGCGCTACCAGGACTGATAGAAAATCATATCCTGGCTTCATTTTTAAATTAGCTGGAGGTCCAAATACTTGGGACAATGAAAAAATGCACTATTGCATTGAGTATAGCAAACAAAAACATATGAATAGTAGAGATGGGTCGAATAGCAGATTTCTCGAATTCGAATATCGAATTCGAATATTAAATCATTGCTCGAATATTCGAATACCTCGAATTTCGAATACCTCGAATACTAAATGATGAATGCTGGAATGTTTGACTCGGTTGCCTATGCAGCAGGCAACACAAGATTTTGGGGAGTAATTTTGATTTCCTTTAAATGATTCGAACAGGAATTTAGCTGATTAATGAATATTTTAATTATATGGAAACAATTGGGCATATCATTAATTCAACTAACATCGCTTTACCCCCACTTCTGCTGCCAAGTGCTAGCTGACAATCTGAGGCATTTTGCAAAATACAAGCTCTATTCCACCGGATTTTCTTCAATTATTTTCAGTCCATCTTTGGGAGTTCTCACGAGATAAGAAGATGAATTGGAATTGCTATCAGGGAGAAACCAAATATTCTGAGAAAATATCCCTTTGTCTGGGACTGTAACAATAAAGATTTATAGCACCACTCATTAATAGGGTGGTTTCCTATTATTTTGTTATTGCCTAAATCGAAAGAGTATTACTCCTGGAGTACGTATTTCACGTTTTAGATTTTTAAGTGACGATACCTATTTTTCGCGATGAAATGAAAAGTGAAAATTTTAAGCGCGCGAAAACGCGACGCGTAAGTAGGAATGATGGGAAAAAGTCAGTGCGACGCATTTCTGGTTCCCCCTCCCACCTTGTGAGGTGACCTTGAACGAGGCTCTGAGCGCTGATAGGACGCAGGATGCTAGCGGGTAGCTGAGTACCTTGCTGGCTGGTAGCGCTTGGATTAAAAAAGGTTTATTAATACCTTATCAAACGAAGAAAACTTTCCGACCTTAGCCAGTTTTAATAGGTGATTATAAAGACATGTTTCCCTGAGCTCTGTGCCTCATGCATGCATTGGTAACGTCAGACGATGTATAACTCCTATCCTCTCGTGTAAAAACTAGGTCCCTGTGACGTCACGTGGAGTGGAATCGCATGGGCGCCAATCTGGCCTTTTTCAAATGAGGATAAAATTTGACCCTTGCCATTCGTCTAAACCGGTATTTCAAAAACCAAATAATTTGTGTATTATGAATACACTAATGGTGGGTAATGAATCGCAATCAATGCCTTTCGTTTTCTTTGATGAAGGAAACTACCCTATTGTAACTTGATATATGCTTTCGGAAAAAAATACCGCATCAACTTCCGAGAAGCTCTGCTGCTCATATCGAGTTTCGCCAGAATGCTAAGTCTCCGTCGTATTTTGACATTTATTTCTTTGCGTAAAATGCTTAAATAAACTCAGAAATACGTCGTGTTTGGTCTTATTCTTTTTGAAATTACGCGCACATTACTAATGTTTCAATTCAATAAAGGTGTCACATCAATTGACGAAAGTCATTCTTAGACACCTTTTGTGCTAATAGATGACTCATGCAGCGGTTGACCTCCAAAGAAATGGGGAACTTCGAAGCTGGTAGGAATAAAAGGTCTGTGGGGGAGAAAAGGGATGGCCCGAAACACGTTTCTATTGTTCTCGTGTAACTTGGTATTTTTTCGAAGCTAAGGTCTTCGTAATATGATCCCTGCGCGAGCTGTGACCTTTTTTTTTATTTCGAAGAAGAGGAAAGCCTCAGAGGGGGGGGGCTAGTGCTGAATGGAGAGGGATACCGGATCTTGGGAAATGCGCTAATGTAAGTATCCCACGGTACTCACACAGCAGTCGACCTCCAGAAATGGGGAACTTCGAAGCAGGTAGCCAGAAAAAGGTCAGTGGGTGAGAAAAGGGGGGAGGGCGTGAAACAAGTTTTTATTGTTCTCGTAACTCGATATTTTTTTCGAAGCAGGGGTATTCCTTATGCGATCCCTGCGCGAGGTGGGACCTTTTGTTTGATTTCGGAGAAGAGGAAAGCGTCAGAGTGGGTGAGGCGAGTGCTGAATGGAGGGGGATAGCGGATCGTGGGAAATGCCCTAAGGTTGCTATCCCACGGCACTGAGGTTCTCCTGGTGGGGGGAATCGGGGATATTCGTATTTTTTCACCCGACCATTTTCGGTTCCCTTCGTCGAACTCTTTTCACCGCTAAAATCCACGAATTTGATGTAATTCGTCAACTTGCGTAAAACGGCGCGGCGAGCATTAAATGACTACAGTTCTCTACATTTTTCCGAGTCAACTACCAACGACGTGCGTGCGACAGTGTATGACGCGAAATTCAAAGTACTCGAGGTATTCGAGGCGGTACTTTTCGCATAACTATTCGAAACCTCGAATATCGAATACTTTCTAATATTCGAGGTATTCGAGTATTCGCGGATACTATTCGCACATCTCTAATGAATAGTGCCCAAGGACTTTGATTGTATAGCAAAAACCTTGATTAAGGGGAGGTTTTAGAAGCAATCTCATTATGGTTTCGTTTCATTTGATGCGCATCTATCTCGTGCCATGTATTAGAACCAATTAGAAGCAATGTATTGTATTAGAACTAACTTCAGCCAGTAAATCATCTTATCTTTCCTGGTAGAATTGAAACTTTTTTCTTTCACGCAGTGAGAGTTGATAATGGATATAAAATTACAACATTCCTATTTATATATACACACAAACATTTACAGAATTATGAATTTAGCACCATGAAAGAAGTTTAAAATGACACTAGTACGTAGACCAATAGCACCACTTCATAATAACGGATATGCTCTACATGAATCACTTCATAATTCAGAAAGACAGCTAATTGAATCTCTAGTAAGGCTAATGGGAAACCCACTTTCAATTCAACATAATTAGATATGCATGCTTACTATAAAAGTGAGACTGAGTGATGAGTGAACATGTACAGCAAAATTTATTTATAATGGCCAGCCACACAAGAAGAGCAACATCTGGGGCATAAATAGCAATAATATTTGCAAGCAGTGAATATCAATAGGTACCTATTTAAATATTATGGATGAGAAAATATTAAAAAATAAAATACTCTTAATGACCAAAGTTTTGAGAAAGAAGCTGAGTGATTCAACTAGTGTCCGCATGCATGCCAAGAAAATGTATCCACACCCCAGTAGGTCAAGGGTGGCCATGTTCAAGCAAGCTTAAGTGATGGCCTTCATAAAAAATTGGATACATAACTATAGTACCTACTTAAAATGTAGCATGCAAGTTAAACACAGAAGTCTAAATCATATAGAGAACTTCAGCTCCATCAAGAGTGACATTTTAGAAATTCTATCTAAAAGAACTATGTAAAATATTGAGTAACTGTAGTATTTCATATTCACATTTATAATTGTTCATACCATATATTGTTTACTACATACACTGCATTGCTATAAGCTTATACTTTTCTGTAATTTCTGCACCTCCAGACTCATCATATGCAAGATTAAAAAAGAATTGTGCATAAGACCAAAACTTAAGTATCACAATCAATTGATGGAAATACTTCAGCAAAAACCAAAATCACTACAATGAAAACTAACCTTTTGTAAAGCATTTTCCACTTCAGTTTGCATGCTTTTGGCACTTTTATTTTTCAACATTGCAACTTCCCTCTCCAGCTCGACAATTTTCTTATTTAAATTAACCACTTTTTGCTCCAGATCCATGCGGCACGCTCCTTCTCAAACATATCTTGGTAGTTAGTAGGCAAAGGACTTTCCAAGACAATGTTCTCATCAGTGTTTACATGCTCTTGCAGTATATTTTCTATTGTGCCATCATGGACCTTAAAAATAATATTAATGCCAATATTCTAATTAATAAGGAAATTAAAATATTGCTGAATAACACACAAGTTTAATAATACGTGGCATGAAGAGCAAACTACAGATAAGTCGAAGAAAAACTTTGTGTTAAATAAGCAATCACAAAGGTACAAGTAGGACTTCTCACTTTTCTTTTCTTTCTCCAAGAATATCTATGTAATCAGTCTTGGTTACTAGGTTTTTTCTTTCTATTTCAGGCAATTCGATCCTTTATACGAGATTAAATCGAAGCCTTTATCAACTTTCTGTATGCTTACGAACAAAATTCACCGTCCAATGAACTAGTTTTGTAAGCATATTCATAAAAAACATAAAGAACTTACTTCCTTCAGCTAAAGAACTTTCTTAGCCTCATTTTTTGCCTTCTGTTTGGCAGCAGCTGGGTGAAGACCTTTTACATTTGCAGGCAAATTTAAACTTGGAATTGCAAATGGATGTAATCTCCGAATTGGTCGATATCCCTCTTGCATTCAATGATCCACTCCTTCCTTATTCTAGAATCCTTCGGAAAACTATTCAAGATAAACAGATTAATAATAGGAATAATGCCTCAAATAATATAATCACAACAACGCAATGATTTACATACTTATGGAAGGATATTTGAAGTCTGCTCTTCTTAGCTTTGTGAGAGCTATTACCACAAGTAGCCACTGTACAACGCATTCTTTATGATGCTTTTATCACGCAAAAAGAGTAGTAAAGGGGCAATATTAGTTATGGAGCGCAATATTCGTTGCAGAAGAAACTGAATTCCCATGCGGTGCATCCATCGAATATGGCTGGTGTCGGCCGCGACGTCACAGGACTTTGGCGAGGGAACTGAGACCACCTCTCCTTTACCACCTTATTTATTTTATTTTTTATTTATTTCCCATTTCCCCGTAAACAGCACTTTGCGGCCTTTATAACGGGTTTTTCAACATCAACAACTTACAACACAAACATCCATGCCCTGATTAGGGATCACCTACCCAGGCGGGATTCGAACCCGCGACCTACGGACTGGCAGGCGAGGACTTAACCCCACCGCCACCGAGGCCGGCGAATTTTGATCCTGGGTGCGCCCATGCGCCGCAGGGGGCTTATATGCCATAATAATCCCCCCTCTCTTTCACTAATATGTCATGTGAGTACATATCACAGGTATCAGCTCCGCATTCGTCTGCACCGATAACTTTTACAGCTGCCTCTACATGATACCCTAACAGCCGCCTCTATGGGGAGTGTGGCAGGGGTTTCCTTTATCGATGCTCTGCGTAGAAAGCGTCTTTCCTCCGTTCTGGCCATTGGCATAACTACGTATATGCTTAGGGGGGACGGCGAACCTGGAGGGGCGATCCAAGAAGTTTTTGAAGAAATTTTTCGAAAAATAACATGCCTTGAAATACAATTTGCATCATTTTGACACTTAAAATTTGGGTTGCACTAGTAATTCCACAGGAAATCATCACAACAAGGAAACAATCAGTATTCGTTAAAATTTCCTTCTCATTCTCTGATGGTTAGAGGGGGGATCACCCCAGTTTCTTTGAGTGCTGGTTACCAGGAAGCAAAGTTTCACGCACAAGACGCAGCATTTGTTCGCTCGGGCATATTTTTTTAATGCCCATATATATCTGTACCACGCATGAATAATGTATTTTTGGAATATATAAAAATTGAAAATAAATTAAGAAGTGTTTCTATCGATTTTCTTTTTTTCTTTAGGGGTAAACTGTGGGACGAGATAATTTTGAAACATTTTCGTTATTTTACAACGAAATATGCATTTTGAAAGTAAGCAAAAGGCATTCTATTAATCTACATTAATACCGTATATGTCTGAATGTAGTCCCCCTTTTTTTCAAAAATGCCTGTGGTAAAAGTGAAGGGGGGGACTACATTGAAATACATTTTTTTTTACTTTTCCCGAAACTGAAGCCTCAAAATTAGGGGGGGGGGACTATATTCAGAGGGGGACTATATTCAGAGAAATATGGTATTTGCAACTTATTGTGGGAAATGAATCTTGTAAATGTAGTAGTTTTCCCTAGGCTGAGTTACAAAGTTCATGAAGTTGACAAAACGGCTAATTTTACGGTGCGCGGAGTTATTTATTGCCCCGGCGTGTCTACATTTTTGAATTTTTCATGCAACAAAAAAATAGATTAGAACTAAAAATAAAATTTCCTTTAAAATGACGCATGATTCATTATTATGTCATGCACCGAAGTCCAGATATAAATTTGCAAAGTACAACGGCACATCATTTTGACGCCGGCAGTAGGTTATGTCAATGGATATGTTATTCAAAAGGTAATTTTGTTTCACAAAGAGTCATTTTATAGCAAAATTAAGGTTGGATTTATGGTTGTAGTTGCCCTTCTAGTAGGTAAATGTAAAGGCATAAGAAACAGATCGATTTATAAGATATTTACATTCCAAGGGCTGTATGAACTAATTGCCACAATCATTATCTCACATGAACATAAAATTCAATGAATGAAATGAATGAAAAAAAATAATGAATGGAAATTGTATAAGGCACACAAAAGATAAATAAATACCCAATTCACCTGGGAGCGAACACTTAATCCGCTTTTCCTTCTTCTTATCAGTACAGACATTAGCGTGCTACAAAGTTTAATGCAATCTCCCAACATACCCAAAAGAAAGATTCGAATGATTCCTCAGGTAATTCTAAGGTATTTTACGAATCTCTCAATCTGCTTTGCTCTGCATTGAGCTCTTCCATTGCATAAAGTTCCATCTTACTCTTACACAGCAACATCATCAAATTAAACATAGGCACCATTTTTAAGGATCTGAACAAAACACAACCGTTATACACTACCAGCTACTTTGGAGAATGATGGGTGGACATCTGTGGGCACACTTGGTGACGCTACTGTGGTAGGTTTATAGTGAAGTAGGGGTAATTTGAGTAGTGGCAGTCGTGGAGTTGTGGATGATGGATGCAGAGGCAGTGGGAGGGTCATGTATGATGGGTAAATTGCATCTCCTACTTCTTTCCTCTGTAAAAGGAAATAAATTTGTAACTGATATGACATATGAAAGAAATTCCTAGAACACAATTCAACAAGATATTTAATAGCATAGCATGATAGCAGTCTCAGAATCTCTTACCATCCCTCTACTCTCAGAGGTACCTTGGTGCTCATTGATAGCATTCTGCCTAATGAGTGCATACACTCTTTTGTGACAGTCATCAACATCTTTTTCTTCCATGGGGCCACCTCTAGCCCTCCAGCCCTCAAGAGCAAGAGCTGATGCCTTGCCTTTTGTGGCCGACTGTAAATCATGCCAACACTGAAAAGTAAGATTTGTTAATTATAAAAATGCAGTCAGTATGAAATGAATCTTCTCTGAATGGTACAATGGCTGTAATTCATTTCCATAAAAAATTCAATATTATTTGACCCTTGGAAGTGTATAAAGAACAATATAACATGTTAACATTGGTTCCACTATCACACTGAAGCCTTGCGGAGTGCTAATTGAGATGATCTGTATTGCTCTGCCACAAAGCTCTTTAAAAAGAAGGCAATGCACTTGGTAACTGAGTAGACTTAACACATGTTGCATTATTAATGCACCACTTCACTATCATTCCCCCAACTAGCCTCTAAACTCCTAATAAAAATAATAATTTATCTGTCCAAGGATCTAAAAGAAGATATAAGACATGTCAAAAAGAAAGGGGGAAGGAGTTTCATACAATTTAATAGATTAGAAACATATAGTTGAAATGTTGAAAAGGAAGGAAATTGAGAAGAAAAAAAAAATGGAAGGTGATTGAATTTTTATTCAGAGTATAATCATTAAAATCATCAAAAGATTAACATCACACTCATTATCATGTATGTAAGACAGGGTATCCTTATTTTTGAAGTTTCGGAATTTCTTTTGGGACGCCCCCTAGATTTGTTCCATTTGGTTAGAAAATAAATTGTGAGAAATATTTTTGCAATTGGATAATGGGAATATGTGCTGCATCACACTTAAAGATTTGAAATTTTGATATTTTTGGGCCTTTTTCAGACATAACTGACAACAATTTAATACGGGTACGATAGATCGGGGTTCCACTGAATAACTTTTCTTTTGAAAGCGGGAGTGTAATAACTTTTTTCTGCCATCGTAATACTCTGAAAGGCACGGAATCACAACTGAATCATCTCTCTAATCAGAGGCAAATCATGTTGCCTTCTTACCGTTGCTCTGAGAAAAATGCAACGACTTTGTAGCAGTTTATTCCACGACGGCATTGAGGCTGTAACGTTACAATTTAGGTAAATTGTAACCAATAACACGAACATTTTGTGAGTTGATCGAGCTTTAACTTGAATGGAGCCGAACCCAGGGTAAAGTAGGCAATCTCGCGGACACGGCAGAATTGCACCTGGCGGCTGATCGGCACGCACCGAATCTTTGCCTGCTGCCCAAAAATGGAAAATGTTTTTTTTACTGGAACGCAAAATTAAATATGCTAAATTACTGTTAAGCTATTTTTGACGTTTATTTTTCGTTGTAAAGCTATCAGGTGGCAAACTCAAGTGTCCATAAGTTTTCCGACGTAAATTATGCAACCCGATTGACGTAGAGAATTTTGCATCCGATTGTAAGACGAACCCTCTTTTCTGCAGGAGTTAGGAGGGAAAAAAACCTCGTCTTAGATTCGTGCAAATACGGTATTTGCGGCAAAGAGACGGAAAAGCACTCGCATGTGATGGACCCTACGGCCAAAAAAACTTACGAGTGTGAATTTATTAATTTAACATTTTCAATAATTACTGAGAAACATGAAAAGGAATGCAGAATTTTTTTAATTAAATAAACTAAAAGCGCAGCATCAGCTCTTCACATATGCCATCTGCGGCGGCACCGAATGCATACGACATGGTGCAAAAACCAGAGTCAGTTGTTCTGTGAGTTCTTCCAGCGGCCACCTGGGTGACGGAAAAGAGCACCAGTACGACTGAGACCACTGGCGCGAATAGTTTACCCTTGTGAATAGCACATTGTGATCGTGACTATTACTTGTAACCGCAACAGAGAATAAATACGTCCATCCGGACAATTCACGCGGAGTATCAATGTATCGTACATCCTACACCATCGCTACGGCACACTACCTATCTCTAGAAACATCATTGCAAGAAATACCTTGTACTGCAAGGGTTTTGCCGGGGAGTAGGTTGTAAAAAGAGTTCCATTTCATCTATGTTATATCACGCGGGGAATACTTCTTAAGATACTTAGGATCGGAGTCCTTTCTTCCACAACTTCGGGTTTACGCCGTAGGCATCAACAGCAATTATGACGGGAGATAACGCTTTGGTGCTTTGAATTAGTATAACCAACCTTCCATACTCTTGAAGTTCTTGATTCGCAATCTATCCCTTAAATACTCCACTTTAGGCTTAAGCATAAGGCTTTCTCAGAATTTCCAGCTGATTGAAATGAGCAAAATCACATGAACAAATTTCCTTCCAACTTTTCATGGTCTGCATTCCTTGGGCGCTTTTTTTTAATTGCGAAGAGCGAATAGGAAGATAAATTTGATACGCCACTCTCGTATTACTCTATTATTTTCTTGCTTCGACGTGTTTGGTATTTTTCGGCCATGGTGTCAGCCATCAAAGGCTTTCTACTCACGCAAATCACGGACGCATGGATATGTTGACGTCTGCTCTCTGCCGCCCAAGGAACAAAAGAAGATCAAGTTTCGTTGGTTAACATTCTCCAATGTTAATGCCACAATATTATCACTAAAATGAACTGCTTATTTATCGAACGACCATTTACAACATGAATTTGAGATTGAGCACTCCATGATAACTTAATTTCTATCAGATCGCAAGAAATTACAGAGATTAGGGACTCTTCGTGAAGGTTTTCCAGCGATGGAAACTCTTGCTATGGCGAGTGCCAACACCAAAAGGGCCTCGTAAAAATGAATTTTTTTACATGCTTATTATAGGGTCCATTGACGATGTCTCGGCTATCTCTCGTAATGGTGGGGGTCTCGCAATAGCCAGTACTCGCTTTAACGAGGTTCCACTGTATTTGTTTATGAGATTATTTCCTTGAAAAAATAGTTTTATTTTAGTTAATTATCTTATACTAATACATATCATTTTTCGTTGGTTTGAAGACAATTTGTTGAATACTTTGGTTTCAATTCAGTACTGATTTTGCTTAAAGACTTTTGCGATTTTTGCTTCTAGGGGGGCAGCTGCTCCCCCTGCCCCTCGCTGGGTACGGCCATGTTTGCATATGACATTCTTAACCAATGTACATATTTAATACGATCGCTTCTCGCTTTATCTTGATTTATTTAGCTTTTTGCGCACAGTCAAGGCTATAAGATGCCTTAGTTCATCGTAAAAATATATTTTTTCAGTCTATAATCATTTTGCATGCACTATATCTTCACTTTTCAGCGACTTTGCAGCGTGTGAGCGTTAAAATATCTCAAGCGCGTACACGGAATATCGTCTGCATTCCCAACCGTGACGTCACGCTCCCTCATCCCCCTCACTTCCCCACCGTGCGATGTAGGCCACAGCGTTCCGCCCGAATGGCAGGTCTACTTACTTATATGGTCTAAGAATTTATTAAATACAAATTAGGAATATTGCAGTCTGATTACAATGCTTCATATCTTCTATCCCTTTTAAATCTGAAACCCTTATCTGACAGGCGTTCTTCCATCGATGCCCTATTCCTCTACAAAATTATTAATTCTTATATCGATTGTTCCCCTCTTCTTTCTTTAGTAAATTTTAATGCACCCTGCCATAGTTCTAGGAATCCACACCCATTTGTTGTTAATTACCACAGGACTAATAATGCCTTTAACTCCCCACTATCCAGAATGATGAGAAATTTTAACGATCTCGGGCAAAGTTTTGATTTCTCCATGTCTGTCAGAGCATTCATTAATAAAAAAGGTTTCCACATCTCCAGGAACTAACAAAATGCAGGGATGCCTGGTGTTTTGGGGTATGTTGATGGCACCCATATAGCCATAAAAGCTCCAAGGGATGAAGAGCACTTATATGTGAACAGAAAGCTATTCCATTCAATTAATGAGCAAATAGTAAGTTACATCATTTTGCAATAGACAAATGAGCATGTTATCGTGCATGGTTGGCTGACTTATTTCATACGTGGAACATCCTCCACTTTCAAGTTAGCAACTCAGATCTCAAAATTTATAATATTTTGGTGAGACACCCGGGTAGCAGCAGCATGACTCTTTTGTGTGGGCTAATTCCACCATTCGCCAGAAGCTGGCAGAATTTAGGGCTAAGGGTGAGAGATGCTGGTTGTTAGGTTAGTATGTATTTCTTAAATTAAGTTTGTCATGAAAATTTCTTCAAAAATTCAAAATTGAATCTCTAATTTCTGTGTAAAATAATTCCATAGGTGATTCTGGTTATCCACATCAGCTATGGCTCCATACCCCAATTTTGGAAGCAGCATAGGGCACACCGGAAGCATGTTTCACTCGCCTTCATGCAAAGGCACATTCAGCAGTGGAACGATGCATTGGATTGTTGAAGGGAAGGTTTAGATGCCTTCTACAAGCCAGGAAAATGGAGTCTGACCCTAGCAAAGTATGCCAATTTGTCAATGCCTACAGCGTCCTGCACAACTTGTGTATGCTGGGTGGAGTTCCATATGGAGAAGATGAATTCCATATGGAGAATGAAATTGATAGACCACTGCCAGTGGAACAAAGGGTTGGGGCCCTGATTCTAAAAGCAAGAGCGATGAGGGGAGACATTATCAGACACCTTCAACATTAAGTCAGTTTTGTTTCTATGAAAGGTTGTTTAGCAGTCTAACTGCACTACTTACATCTCCTTCATCTCCTTAACAGAAGAGGTGAGGCTCTCCAAGGATTTCCTCGTCTCCTCTGAATGCCTCGCCACAACCTCTACAGCTGATGCTATTCTCTTCATAGCATCTGCCATTGCCTCGCTTGCAGCCAAGGCCCTCTCTTCCTTTTCATTGAGATCAGCATCTAAAGAGAAGGAAAATAAAATTCTCACATGAGCAACCTTATCACTGAAGCTGCTGTCAGGTAATTTGCCCAAATATTGACTCTAATCAATGGGTATCAAATAAATGGTAAATGACATAATTTTTAGAAGTCTTTATCCTGATGGTTGAACCACCACTCACCACAAATCCTCCTCTTTTTTACAGGAGGAGACATTCCTGAGGTGGAAGGGGTGGTAGCATCTCTTAGGGTGGAAGCGTCTCCCTCCTCGATTACGAAGGGCAGGCTACCAGCAGGCAGAACTGTCACAATCTGAAATGTGATAAAGTATGCAAACTTACACCATAAAATATCAATTGGATATTACCTTCACTGCTACGATATATGACAGGGTGCTTCACCTCAAGGGGGTCCACGATCCCCGGAATGCCACTAACTGCCGTTTCCCCGATAAAAGCAATTAGCTTCTCTTCTAGGGCAGTCAGTGGCATGACAGAGGGTGGCCCTCCTCCTGTTTGCTGGGCTGACCTCCTGATCTTGATGGCCTTCTACTTCACATCGGACCGCCAGTCCATCCATAGCTATGATAAAACAGGAAATACCATTTAAATACCTTTACGTGGTGATAGAACCACAATTAGATCATACACAGTGTTGAAGTTTACCCATGATCACTTCTCAGGGGTTTTGCTCCCACCAGTTGGGCAGGAATTAAGGAGATCTGCCAACTCCCTCCACAGCTCTGTCTTCCTCAATCCTGCCTGTGGCCCACTAATTCGGCCACGAGCCAGGTCAACACTCTCTATCATGAAATCCAGCATCACCTCCCTTTGCTGACTGGAGATCTTCTTAGCACCTGAAAAACACATCAAGTGGAAGAAATTAAATGGGTAGAAACTTAGAAATAAGGAGTTTGTGCTAACCTTAAAGGAATCACCAATCATCACAAAGCCCCTGTGTACAATATAATTCCTAATCTTGGTTCTACGAATAGGATATGTATGAAAGTTGAGTAGGCTGGAGTAGAATGGCTATGAAGGGAATTATCCTTTTGCCCTTCTGTCCTCTACGTTCATTTGTATTACTAGAATTTGTATTAAAACTACAGACTTCACAGAAGACTGACTGCCTATACGATTCATGGTCAAATTGAAAGGCTTGGAGCTCTATTCAGATCTTACAAAAGGATATATTTTGGCATGACTTTTAAACTTGAATTCTTCTTTCCTCCTGTCAAGAAGTGGCTGATGATGCAGACTTGGTTTCCTAAATTCAGGTTTCATCTTGTACCATGGGTTGCAACGCTTGTTCCGTGTTAACATTTTTGCTAATTTCAAACTCAAACAATTGTTTGTACAGTAGATTCCGTTTAATAGGTCCACCGGTTACTTGGGGCAGCTGCTTAATTGGGGCAGATCTTGAAGAACAGAACCTAATAGAGGAATATCCCAGAGTATTCTCCGCTTAATTGGGACAGCATGCCGCTTTATTGGGCCATGAGTCGACGACATAGACTCTATACTCGAGACGAAATTAAAATATTTTGTTTTCAGAATACTATTTTTTTATATTTTCCTCATTTGATTTACTCTTAAATTTCACAAATGTTCCTATTCTTGCCCTATTTTGAAAGCTCTTGTTGTTTTACTATCCGCAAGAGGATAGGACTTTTCTTTAATAGGACTTCGTAAAAGGCATTCATTCAGCGTCGCCCCAGACTGTGAAAAATATTATTAACAAAAATGTAGTAAATTTTAAAAATGATAATAAATTAACTAAACTCGCTGATTTATTAATTGAATTAATAGTTTAATAAACTTATGTTGCATTATAAACATTCTTTAGCCTTCTTTCTACCATTTCAAAGTTTTTTATGCCCATACACAAGAGAGTTCGCCTAATTGGGGCAGTCGCTTAAGTGGGGCATAGTGCACAAGTCCCAATGTGTCCCAATTAACCGGAATCTACTGTACTTGATATATCTTTGTGCTATTTTCTCATCTCCTGTTTGCTGGCCCTTTACGCTTGTAAGCAATTTTCATGTCCACACTTGTTCTTTGTGTGAATTATTTTATTTTTTCTCTTTGAATAAATGTTTTGCCATGTGTATGTCCTGGTTTCCTTATATTAACTTCCTTTTTTCAGCGCTTTTGAACAGAATAAAATTCTTCGACCTGAAGACGCTGGCAGGATAGCCAGCGAAACTGTTGTCCACAAACAAGCTGACATGGAAGAAAACCCTGAAGAAATGCAGAGATCAAACCATCACCATGGAAACCTACGTTCTAACAGAATAAAATACCTTTTAAATTTAAAAAATAACTATTGTAACTTTTAAATTTTGCATAGGTGCACTTATTATGAATAGCATATTAAGTGGATGTGGGCCAGAAAATCAATATGTTTAATTCACGTACGAGGGCCTGTAGATACAAATGTATATTTCATGCACGGGTATTCAGATTTCTAATTTGTGATATGCACGTTTACATACATACTGAGGGAATTTTGAAGCACTTTTACATGAAATATAGAGACGCAATACGATCGAATTCCATCTAATACATATGTTTTTGGTCATGTATTTTTCGTGTATTACTGATGTAATACAAAATGTTGTGCTATCTTGGACGGAGCCTCAATTAAATATTTAACTCCACACAAATAACTTTCAAATTAAAATAAAGAGAATAATTTTCGCAGTAATTGTTGCATGTTGTTTTTAATCTCCAATATGAGGCGACCGTTTGTCTGTCAGAACCTTGTGCCCCTCCAGAAAAAATTCTGAATTCATTCTTGCATCCATTGATATAATTCAGACAGAACTTTCTTTATGACAACTACATTTCATAGGTATTATGATATAGCTATATTTATCAATACCAATCAACAAATATCGGTACAAATATTTATACATGAAAATGCGACATCAAGGATAACTGAATTAATTCATTCCAACAACAACAATCTCCATCATATCCAAACTATATTCAATGTTGTAATATTGTTTCCTTCGCTTTTGTAGGCTGAGCACTACTACCACACATTATACAAGATATTTTAACAAGTTATACAATATCAATTATCTTAATCTAAATAACAACTTCCACAAGTAAAAAGATTAATACAATGACAACATAGTATGTGCCAATTCCTTCCATCTTTTGTAGTTTTAGCGGGCATTCAACATTTTCAGTCTTCACTTGTTTCCACACTTACCTTTCATTGATGGAGACACGTCAAATAACTTCTAACTTCGGATGTATTTGGCTATTCCCTGTTTGGGAAGAGGGGGAACCGTACCGACTGGTTTAATACCGACGACCATACTGAATCACTGAACGTGCCGTCGTCGGTATGGAAACTGTCGTCGGTACGGAATGATGTCCAGTCTGTGGGCTGGGAAGGGAAACCGATCGGTGCGGTACCGACAAAATACAGAATACGGCCCCTGGACAGATCTCTGTCAACTGATCAAACAGTTTCTAAAGCCAAGTCACTAATTGAGATGTACCCATCAGATCAGGAAGAGGTATTCTGATGAATTTCTTTTGTTCTCATGGATGTTTGCTGACAAGAAAACTGTGGCTGAAATGCTTACAGCACAAACACATAATATGTATGGTTGGAAGGAAATTACTTTGCTTTTCTACAAAACAAAGTAGTTGTTTTGTAGAAAAGCAAAGTAATTTCCTTCCAACCATATAATGGAATTCTACAAAGTAAAGGCCTCAACAATTCAGTGCACAGAATATGTAGGTTGGTGACAATTTTTCCAAATGTAAATATTGCTTTCCAGATCTATATTTCAATTTTTGTAACAAGTGCTGAAGGGGAACGTTCCTTTTCTAAACTCAAATTGATAAAAACGTATCTTCGGTCACCGATGGGACAAACACGACTATCCTCCCTGGCATTACTTTCAATTGAAAAGGATTTGATGAGGGAAAAAACATTTGAGGACGTCATATGTGACTTTGCTAAGACAAAAGCCGAAAAGTTAATATACTTTAATTTACAGATCTACAGCACTGCAGCTTGACTTTCTAAGGTGCTCATCTCACACGGTCATACATATATAGTTACTTTAATGCAAACATTATTAAATTTTACTGGCATTCTGAACTTGTTTTCACTTTATGTTCTGACTTTCGTAGGCCCTGGGCAAAGTGCCTACTGTGCCTAGTTGATAAAGCGGCCCTGCATACATATATGCAAATGTTATGCCATTTCATTCAGTGCATATATTCCGCATATTATGCGCACATACAGGCAGTCCCCGACTTTCGCACACAATGTATTCCTGAAAACTTGTACAATAGTCGAATGTACGATAGTCGAACCATTTAGTTCCATACTAATTAAGGGTTATGTTCCAAAAGAGCGAATTATACATCCTAAAACCATATTTTTTACACAGATTTTATTTTTACTAACTAATACTTAATATTTATTAATGAATTAATAAAATTCCTCAGTTTATGTAATTTCTTTTAAAAACACGCAGAAAATGTAAATAAAAGTAGTTGTGTGGTACTGAATGGAACTTCCTCTCTGTGTTTAAGTTGACATTCCACTTATAATGTCCACTATAGGTAAAAAGACACATCAAGAAGCATAAGAATATGCACTTGTTGAACCCTCAATCTTGATACCTTTAAATTTTTGAATGAAAATTGGTCGGCGGGTGACATCTAGTCACAGTGTATCTTGTGATTGTGTATCTTTTGCACGTTATTCAAAGACAAAAGACATGAGGAATTTCGATGATATTTCGTGCAATATCACTGCTAAAGGTGTAAATGTCATACACAGATTACACAGCACTCAAATGGAATAACACAAATAAAAAGAAGCACCCTTATTTCTTTATTTCATTGAAAGCTGCTTTATGGTGTCCAGTCAACTTTTTTGAAATATCTCTCCAATGAAGGCTGGACTACAGCTTTATTTTTCTCTTGATAAAGGAGCCTAAAGCAGGCAGTATCTCTCTCAAAACAATCACCTGGGTTAAAGTGAACACTGCCCTTGATGGTACATGTTCGTATTGTCCGCTTATACTGCCCTATGAAACAGTTGAATGTTGGGATGCACAGTGAACATCGCAGGGATTTCAAAAAATTACTTACAGACAAATATTCGAAAGTCCGAATTTAGCGTACCAAAGTCAAGTGAAAGGTGTCAATTAGGAATGCACAAAAGTGTGAATTGAACAAAAGCCAGGGACCGCCAGTATTGAAATTTATGAGGACATTATACCATTTATATGCACGTTTTATGTACATATTATGCACATTTTATACCACTGTGGTGGCATAATATTCACATAACATTTGAATATTAAATGCATATTATTCACTATGTGCTGTGTGGGTATAATCATGAAGGCATGTTAATCAAGGCTATCAATAACTGAGTGCCCATAAATTTCAGTACTAACCACTTGACATTCTTCTCCTTTTCCATTGGGTTGTGTAGGGAATTCAGTTCAATGGCCAACACTTCCCAACTCCCCAAGAGCTTCTCCCTCCCAATCATCCCCACAAACTTCACAGTAGCCACATGGGGATGGGCGATGAAATATTCCACCAATGCTTCCACTTGCCGATCGCTCCTTCGCCCTTGTCTAGACTTCTTTGCTGGGGGACTGTAGACGAGACACTGGTGTCTCGTCATTTAGGTCAAGCTGTCTCCCGATATCAGTCATTAAAGTCCAGCTACTTTCGCACTCGTCTACAATTTTAATTTTGCTATTAAGACCAAAATATTTACGTTTCCCACACATAATGCACTCGTGCAAACAACCTGAAAAAACTATGCCTCTAAGACTAAAAATATACACTCCACCCCTCCAAGCGAGTAAGATCCACCCCTTACCCACACCCCAACTCTCCGTTGTCGTGTAATTGGGCACATCCAGTCCACGGGATGGTAGAAGTTTTTCAATCCCTCTCTTCAGCTGAATGCTGAGGCCCCATCAGCCCTCTGCCTTGGATCGTGCTCATAGGATCGGGTGCATTGAGTTCACCCCTCTATATAGTCCGGCTGCCGAGAATTGCCTGAGGACAGCCACAAGGGCCTACCCATACAAAAAAATCTTTGCTGCGACTCTACTAAAGCTGCACTGTAACTGTGCTAAAGGGACTGTACTATGACTCTACTTAGACTGCACTTAAATTGAAACATCACAGTACAGTTATAGCACAGTCACAGAGCAGTTGCCTTAGCACAGTCACACTGCAGTTACCATAGCACAGTTTTTACTCTAATACTCTTTCCATGAATCAATAATTGACAGTCTAGATGTGGCTAATGCATTCCCTGTAGATCTTATTGAAAACAAGAAGCAGAATTAAATCAAGATAGGCCAATTAGCAAAGATATATAGTTCCTTTTTTAGGTGTTTGTGAAGATTGGTTGACTGATCCAACCAGAAAACGGCAGAGACATCACAGTAGCAAAAACGACTACACTCATTTGAATGTTGACTAGTCCAAGGAAAGATAGACCATATTCCAAACAGACACTTACTGGATTTGTTACGTTCCATTTCCTTAATATAAACAAAGTTGATGGTACTAAAAACATTGATATCGAAGCGCTTAGGTTCTATGAGAAAAATTGGCAAGTCCTATTCTGCATATCGACGGGCACTTAACATAAAACCACCAACATTTACAGTGAAACCTCGATATAACGACACCCCACGGTGCACTAATAAACACTCGCTATAGCGAATTGTCGCTTTACCGGAGGTGAAGCAAATAATAGCCAATATACCTGTTGCGAACAGATATACAGGAACAGGAGTGGTGCGGCGACAGATAAACATCTATCCGATAAACGTAAGCATAAATCCAGACGAAAGGCGATGTTTTTTTGCATCACTAAATTTCCTTACTCAAATAACGACCAACTATTCGAACAATTTATAAGCGCCGCACTGAATAAAAATCATGCAAAGCATTGTTTTGTCATCATTATATTTATCGAACGACAGTTTACTACATAAATTTGAGACTGAGCACTCCATTAACTTCATTTCTAACAGATCGCTAGCAATTACAGAGGTTAAGGAGTCTTCATGAAAGTCTTCCGGCGGTGAAACCCTCGCTATGGCGAGAGCCAACACCGAAAGGGACTCGTAAAAACGAATTTTTTAACACGCTTGTTATAGGGTCAATTGACGGTGCATCGGCTATCTCTCGTAATAGCGGGGGTGTCGTTATAGCCCGTACTCGCTTTAACGAGGTTCCACTGTACTTCAGTGCTATTTGTCTAGTTGCCACACATATGCCCACCTCAATAGTTTTTGTTGATGAAGTTTAAGTTCTAATGCCGTGGAGTTATCTATCTAAAATAATCCTAGGGCAAGAAAAAGTTTTGTTAAATTGTTTATAATGCTCGTGTGAGTTTATTTCAAACGCGTGAATAAATTTTTTTTTGGACCTGGATCCGATGCTTGATTTTCGGAGCTGGATCTTCAGATATTTTTGGATCCAAATGCTTTCTCTAATTCCTGCTAGGAAACAAAGTAGCTTTCAAATTATTTTTTTTAATGATAAAATCTTTACACGCTCAGGATCTAGACTGCTACACTTGCGTTTGGAAATAAAAAAAGGTTTCAATCTTCATAAAAACCATTGCCTGAATTTTAATATTCCTCACATAAGTTTCCCCTGAACTTTGCCACTTTCGCATTGCATACTGACTTGTGTTTCTCCGGCAAATGCTTCAGTTGCGGTCAACGATTTTGCACTTCATCGGGATAATATCACGTCACAGTGCACGCACATGGTTCTCTTTATGCCACTAAAATGTTTCTACAGAAGGAAAGACATTTTTAACGGTATATCACTAAATTAAATTGGAACTGCGCAATTTGCAACACAATTCACAATGTTTAGAACAACAGTAGCATTACGTGCAATGAGCTGCAAAAACAGAACGAGATGACCGCTCGGCAAGAGGAAGAGGTGGGCAGCAGAAGTACGTGAAGGATAGGTGGAAGGGAAGGAGTGCGCTCCCCCATCTTTCAAGCAATGAGGCAACAAATGAGGGAGTCAAGGATGAACATGTCAGATCTTGCTATTTTGTGATGCTGTTGGCTTCAAAGTGAAGCCGGTCCATCTATGTGATATACATATACAGTTGGCGTTTCCAGGCTGTATATTCTTGTTTGACTAATGCCACTAATATAATACTAATGCCACGCCTGTTTCTTTGAAAATTTTGCTTATTGGACAATGTTGAATATTGGTATAGTCTTATTATAACTAAAAATAACTTCGTTTCAATAAATTTGACCTTAAAAAACCTAAATATGTTAGAAATGTGATGCATTCGGCCTCATTCTTTTTTAAATCCTGTGCACGTCATCCAATTGCTGAAAACTATCGAGACATCTTCAGGTCCAAAAAGTCACTCACCTCGTATTTGTTCTCCAGAAATGGAGAATTGAAGCAGGTAACAAAATATTGATCAGGTATAAATAAATCAAATCCTGTCATATTGCTGTCCAGGAGTACATAGTTATAGGCAGTAGAGTAGCCAGGATTTTGAAATGGGGGGTTATCTGGAGATTTCTGGGCCCTTTGGGGTGTATGGAAAATATCCCAGGGTAAAGGGTCCCGGAGTCCTCTCTTTGCCGCTTTTAAAGGCCCAAGGGGGAATTGTACCTGGAAAACCCCCGTGGCTACGTCGCTAGTTGTCGGAGACCCATCAGAGTTGAAAGCGATGATACATAGGACGCACTTTCAGAAAAACCTTGCAATTGTACTGCAGTACATTTTTCCAGTGATCTAGGCGGTAGGACCTCCTGAAGTATTGCTGATTCCTCCTAAAACACCCTTATATATACCCTATTGTTTATACCCTGGCCAGGTATACCAATCCATACCTTCATTAACATCAATCATACCAGCAAGAAGACTTCATTAGGTAGGTTGTCTGCTTTTGTTACCAGTTAATCGCATGCTCTTACTCTGACTTTTGTAGTTCCAATGTTGCTTGGAGTCAGCACTTGGAAGCCTGTGACCACACCTGCTCGCCACAGCTGTAACAAACCATTCTGCTGTTGGATCTCATCTTGAAGCTGCCCTCCTCTTTGCCACGATTGCTGATGCTGTGCCTTCTGCTGGTAAGGTGAGAAATTTCCAGAGTTCACTCCCCATCCATTTTTGGAGTTCTTGTTCTATTGAGTGAAACTGCTACCCCATTATCTGATGTCCACTTCTGCTCCCTAACAAGCTAATGCCGATTTTAAAAATACATTTCATACACGGTTAATTCACAACAAAGAATATATGTATCAGATTAGTAAGCAAATTTTCTTGAATTTTATGTTAAGAGTGTTTAAACTCTACCCTTGTATTTTATTTTGAAGTTAGCATCATAGTAGTGGCAATTAATGAAAATAATTTCCTAGGGAAGAGGACTTTGCCGGTTTTTGTTTCAGCATATTCATTATTTTGATATTTTTTTTAGTTAACTGAGAAGTTGTAATTGCTCAAAGCATTCACAGGCAATGGGAATGCAAATATTCTGTGCATATGAAAATATATGCTGCCACAAACACGAGCAAAAGAGTCTTCCTAAGGCGGTTCTGGTACGACAATGCTACTCGTAAAATTAAATTTCTAAAAGGCTATGATACATCAAAAGTATGGAGAAACTTCGATGTAATAACACAGTATTATACTGCTTGCCTCCTGTATTCGAACAGGTTTTTCTCTCCATGTCATCAAGGTAAATAATGATCTTAACAAGATTCACTAGTGCCTGCAACAGAACACCAGCATCCACAGATCAAGTCTGATACAAAACTGAAATTTCAGCTTATTATATGGATTATGTGGATACACATACCACAACAATAAATCAACACCAGACACCTGTCTGCTCTATGCATTCAATCCCATGAATACATTGGCGCATACATACGACATATGAGAAAACATATCACATCTATTTTACTAATAAATAATCAAAATTTGAGAAAAATGAGGATTCACGAACCTTTGTGCTTCGGTATGACGATTGATGCCATGGTTCGGAGAGTACATGAGAGGTCCTATGATCCAATATTTTCATTATATAAAATTTTAATCTCGCGGCTGAGCTTAAAGCCACCAAGTGCATCCACCGGGTTGCGGATGGTGAGTCGACCTTTAGATATAGAGGTTAGCTGCGAGATAAGCGAGTTCTCTCGTCGAATAAGCAGTCGTGGACAAAAAGCGGCGGTATTCTGAGGGGGTATTGGGCTACCCTTGGGTAAGGTAGGCCATTTAAAAGATACCAAAACCTGTGAAGATACCTTGACTTGGCGACTGGGGGCCGCCAATAATTATGCCTCTCATCACCCGGGGGAGAGGGCAGCAGCTCTTCTACACATGTGCGAAGGTGGAGACCATACTGGTCGGTACAGCGACACACATTCCACTAAGGGCGTGGTAACATTTACTTTAATGGCTGTAGTACTGCGATGTGGAAGGCAAGGGGAAACCACCACATTATCATCCCGAGGAGTCACAGCTACTCCACTCAATTTATATAATGACATGATGGAATTCTCTCGGGTAAAATATTCCGGAGGTAAACTAGTCCCCCATTCGGATCTCCGGGCGGGGACTACTCGAGAGGGTACATCGGTCAAACGAGATAGAATGTTACGGATAGGAACATGGAACGTCAGATCACTTCGTACCTGCGGTAAGCTAGAGAACTTGAAGGTGGAGATGCGATGAATGAACCTCGATGTATTAGGCATCAGCGAAATGAAGTGGCCCCAGGAAGGAGACTTTTGGAGTGGAAGCTACAGAATGATACACACGGGATCGCTAAATGGTAATGCTGGAGTAGGCATAATGCTTAGAAAGAGCGCCGGGATGCGTGTTAAAAGCTACCTGCAGTTTAATGAAAGGATAGTAATGGTGAAAATAGATACTAAACCCGTAGCTACTGTAGTGGTACAGGTTTACATGCCTACGTCAGATTATGAAGACGAAGAAGTAGAAGATGTCTACCAAGATATAGCGGAAGTTATCAAGCAGGTAAGAGGGGAAGAAAATCTTATTATTTTAGGGGACTGGAACGCTGTCGTCGGCGAAGGTCAAGACGGAATAATAACTGGGAAATATGGGTTGGGTAACTGAAATGAAAGAGGAGAAAGGCTAATTGAATTCTGCACCGAGCACAGGCTAGTGGTTGCCAACACTTTATTCAAAAATCCCGTGCGAAGAAGATACACGTGGAAGATGCCACGAGACCGTAGAAGATTCCAAATCGACTACATTCTAGTGAAACAAAGATTCAGGAACCAGGTGAAAGACTGCAAAAGCTATCCAGGGGCAGATATCGATAGTGACCATAACCTAGTTATGATGAAATGCCACCTTAAATTTAAAAAGTTGAAGAAAGCCGTGAAAAACATATGGCAGGTTGAAAAATTGAGGGAGGTTCAGCAATAACTGGCTTTTAAAGAGGCTGTAGAAAATAAAATAGGGGAGGATCCGACCAACAAACCAATGGAAGAGAGTTGGAAAACCATTAGAAGTGGTCTGCAGGCGGCAGCTGAGGAAGTTATTGGTAAAAGAAGAGTCGTTATGAAAAAACCATGGATCACGCAGGAAGTATTAGATCTCATTGAAGAAAGAAGAAAATACAAGGCTGCGAAAACAGAGGAAGAACAGAATCGTTACAAGAGGATAAGGAACGAAATATGTCGTAAAGCGCGGAAGGCTAGAGAAACGTGGATGAAAAGCATTTGCGAAGACGTGCAAAACAATCTTAAACATGGAAAAGTAAAGGCCGCTTATAGGATAGTGAGGAACCACTTTAAGGAAAGGGGCGTAAGATGTAATACCCTTAGGGACAAAAACGGAGAACTATTGATTGAAACCGAAGAATAAGGGAAGAGATGGAAGGAATATCTGGAAGATTTGTACAAAGGAAGTCGCCTCAGAACGAATGCTATCGAAAACGAGAGGGAAGTGGATGCCGATGACATGGGAGCCCCAATTTTAAGATCGGAATTTGATGCGGCTGTAAGAGACCTCAGGATAAATAAAGCGTCTGGCATTGATGACATTCCTGCAGAACTAATCAAAAATTCAGGAGAGAAGACGTTGAACCAGCTATACAAAATCATTAGTGAAATGTATACGACAGGTGAGATACCAAAGGATTTCGAGAGGAACATTATAATCCCTATTCCTAAGAAGAAACGAGCGGAGAAGTGCGAAGATTTTAGGACCATAAGCCTTACTACACATGCATCAAAGATACTGACAAGGATCATCTATAGAAGAATAGAACGAAAAGCAGAAGAGTAGTACTTGGATGAGGACCAATTTGGATTCAGAAAAAACAAAGACACAAGGGAAGCAATATTGGCCCTAAGACTGCTCATAGAAAAGAGAATGGAAAAGAACAAGCCAACATTCGTTGCGTTCGTGGACTTAGAGAAAGCATTTGATAACGTGGATTGGAGCACAATGCTTGGAATCCTAAAGGAAATTGGGGTTCTTTATAATGACAGAAGAATCATCCACAGTTTATACAAAAACCAAGTAGCCGTGATAAAATCAGGGCCCAGCTGTGAAGAAGCAAGAATTAGGAAAGGAGTGCGACAAGGCTGTACACTGTTACCCATAATTTTCAACGTTTACATTGAAAAAGCCATTAATGAAATCAAAGAAAAGGAATTGGGAGTGAATATCCATGGAGAAAAAATTAGCATGCTAGGATTTGCCGATGACATAGCCGTTATAGCAGAAACAGAGAAGGATTTGAAAAATATTCTGGTTAATATGCGTAGGGTAATGAGTAGATATCAACTGAAAATAAGCACGAAGAAAACCAAGATCTTAGTATGCAGCAGAAGAGAAGAAGTCAAGACCAACATTAAAATAGGGAGGCAAAAACTGATGGAGGTGGATGAATTCTGTTATTTGGGAAGCAAGATAACTAGTGACGGGAGAAGCAAGAAAGAAATTATCAGCAGCATAGCCCAGGCGAAGAGAGCATTCCACCAAAAGAGAGACATGCTTACAGCGGGAAACTTAAATATGGAAGTAAAGAAACAATTTATAAGAACCTACATCTGGAGTATGCTCCTATATGGAAGTGAGGCATGGACAATGACCGCAGCGGAGAAAGCAAGGATAGAGGCCTTTGAAATGTGGTGCTACAGAAGAATGATGAAAATCAAATGGATCGACCGAGTTAGTAACGAAGAAGTCCTAAGAAGGGTAGGAGAGAAGAGAAGCCTCATGAAAACCTTAATAAGAAGACGGAACAACCTTATAGGCCACATCTTGAGACATGATGGCCTGATGAAGACAATCGTCGAAGGACAGGTGGAAGGCAAGAATGGAAAAGGAAGACCTCGAACAAAATATATGGAACAAGTAAAGAGAGATGTGAAAGAGAAGAAATACGTAGGAGTGAAAAGATTAGCTGATAGGAGAACTGAGTGGAGAGCTGCGTCAAACCAATCCTAGGATTGTTGACCAGTGATGATGATGATGAAAATTTTAATCTGCCAAAAGAGTTCGTCCCCCTAGAGTGGTTGCACAGAAGTTATATTTAAAGCGGAGAATGATCACAGAAAACTAATCGAAGTTATCGATATGAGTTAAGACTGATCTTACCGGGAAGGTCCGAGTCTTTCAACAAGAAGTATTGCTCCCGTCTTGGGAAAGTTTGCGGCGATCCTATTGACGGCATAATTAGTTAGCCAAAATTTCACGATATCCATATCAATGATGCACCTAAAATCACAAATTGCCAATCGTATTGGAAGAATGTCTGTTAAAAATATCAAACTTTGAAAACAAATGTTATTACAAAGAAATCAGATCATTACATGCCATTACTCACAAACAACATCATGAATGGAATTTGGCTTTCAGTAATGAAGATATTCAGCGGATTTTTTACGACTGGAAAGTAAACTCATATTCGGATGCACGAGGAATATTAAATTTCGATGGAAGAAGTAAATGAACTACGCAGTAACTGAACATCGCGCCTGGTGGTCAATGCGTTTATGTCCCGGTAGGTGTCATTAATGTTGGCCGCTGGTTTTCAAATACGAATCGGTCAGCGACATTTGGCCAGTCAACCGCATGACTGTCTCAAGCATTTTATACAGCTTACAGAAGCAGTTAAAATATTTTCTTAAATTTACAAAACTGGTTTTTATTAATAAAACTTGTTTTTGATACCTTCCGTGGTCGAAGTACGAACGAAGTAAGGAAATTATTACATCAAGCGCAAATTCATGTCTCCACCTTTTCTGTTGGAGCATGTAAAAACCTTATTATGATAATCCACTAGTCCGTACAGTTATTTTTGCGGAAAAACGTTAATTTTTCTGTATCATATGTCGTCCCGGTATGAACGAACTAGTCATGCTTTGTAAGAGAAGGAAAGTATCACTTTGTGAATGTGTGTTAACACTCGCGTGTTATTTTTTTCCTTTGAGCAAATATTTTAAGCAGTACAGCTGTAAAATTATTTAAATTAAAAGCGAGGTGTATGGTCTAGATTTTATGAAAATGGTTTCGAATTTCACTTGGTGAATATGTGACTATAGTGTGTATACCTTAAGTCAGGATTACGTTTCATCTGAACAAAATATTGTAAAAAACCAACCACATTAAGCTGGGTAGTAAAATAAAAGTCATCCAGAACGTATTGGTTTTTTATTGAATACTTACTTTTTCAATCTTTAAATTTGTGTAAAAAAAAACAGATTTATTTTCTTCGCTGAACCAAAATATCATAGTGCAGAAAAATTAAATTAGCGCTAGGTTACAAATGAATGTAAAAGTAAGATGAAATTTAACGAGAATAAAGAACTAGATTAAAATTTCACTCGCTGATTGTGAGACCTGACTTTAGCATATTTTTCGCACGAATAACAGGTGCGAATAGCAAAAAATAGGCGGAAAATTACTTGTTAATCAACTTATAAGTTGTTTACTTGTGAATTTCCCTTGGTAAATGTGTACCAACTCTTAATCGTTGATTTTTCTACTCGATAAGATTACACGAAGACGAAAAAATACCGTTGGTTCAATATTTCAAACATGAGTCAAAGGTCCAGGTTATTCATGAATGCTTATAAATTTCACTTGGTGAATATTTTTTTACTAATAGAATTCTCATTTTAAATGCGAAAAATACTAAAATTTGGAATTTTTAAAGTAAGCTAAAAATCAGTGGCTTGGCGAGGGTCCGGACCTCCCGAAATATTAAGCATATAAAAAATAAATTTAGGGTGGAGCAAGGGAAAGTCTACAAATAATAAATTATCATACAGTTTTTTAAAAAAGTTTTTCCTTTTGTTTAAATAATAAATTATCAAATGATAGGTTCAGGTTCGCCCGCTTGGGGAGTGTAATGGAGATTTTGTATAGCTGGCCGAGTTTAGACTGTGAGCTTTTCAGTGAGTTCTGAGTGTGTGCAGTGTACACTGCCTTGAAAGAAAACGAGTATTGAAAAACCATGAATTTACATAAGATTAATTTGAAAAATGAATTTTTTTCGATTCTGAAAAGTATATAAATTAGTTTAAAATCCTCTATTTGGCACCCTATTTTTCAAAAAATGTTCTTTGTTTTTTTTTAATCCCTCCCGAACGAAATCTCTGCCTACACTAAAGCTAAAAATCCTAGATTTTGAAATCTTGCTAAGAAATTTCACACGAAAAGTGTCGTCACTTTTCAGCATTACATTATTTCACATGCACAAAATATGAGAACAGCACATAATAAAATACAAGGAAATTTATTTATAACAATCTGGAAGTTCAAAGTTCACCTACTAGAGCTTTAAAATTTCACGGAATGAATGTAATGACCAACATTTATTTAGTTAAATTTTTCGCCTGAACAAAATATTAGAATACTGCAAAAAATATAGCCGGTATATTAATTTAAATTTGAGCTAAATGTTCCAAATTTATTAAGGAGTGATTTCTAATATCAATTAGTAAACATACGGCAAATCTTCACCAGTAATATTTACACGTGAAAAGTGTATCACAAAACCAAAAATAATGGATTGGATAATTGTTTTTAAATGTGAGTGAAATTTCCAAGTTATCCAAAGAATGCTTGCATATTTCACTTGGTGGATGCGTGTTAACAGACGAGAATAAATATTTGCAACGTAAACATAGGTACTAATAAATATTTTTTAAGCTATCTGATCGTTCCACGCATATATAAAACTGATTGTGAATATTATGCGGAGAAGGAGTGGACACATTTCAAACTTATTTTTTTGCATGAATATCGTATCGTTACGTCTGAAAAAATACAGCTACATTACTGAAAGAATAAAAAGTGTTAGTTTTCAATGAATGATTGAGAATTTTACTTTTGAATGTGTGTAAACATATGCCAGATGTAATTCAAATTAAAAAGTAACGCTGGAAAATAATTTAGAAAGTGAACAGAATCAAACAGAATGTTAAAATTTCACTTGATGAATGTGTACCTTACTCCACCATTATTTTTTGCATGAACAAAAACCCTTAACATATATAAATAATACATCCTGGAAATTATTTTTCGAGTGAGAAGAATGTTTTAGACTGCTCAAAGATTGTTTGTTAATCCACTAGTGGAATGTTTGGCAACAATTTCGCAATAAATTCTTCAAGCGAATAAAATATCACTACGTAAATAAAAATTTCAGCTAGAATAAGTCAATTATCATGTATTTAAATTACATCAATTTTTAATTTTGAAGATATCTAGTAAAATGAAGTGGCGGTAAAGGCCATATTATCTTGTTGTCAATATAATGACTCGTAGCAACTAATGGATACATTTCAAATTCGCTGTGATAAATAAGGGTTGGATTGTTTATAGTCCTGAATGATTGACAGATTTCTAAGTTTAACCATTAATTTTTATGCAATCATTTATTCTTCGTGGGAACGACGGCTATAGCGGAGTTAAAAGGCTAACTGCATTTTTTTGCACTCGTATCCGTCTTGAATGATGATTGGACGACAGTACCGCCGCGTCGCTACTATCCTGTCAGTGTCTTCAGGCTGAAGATTGTTTATATCCACATACAAAGAGCTTCTGAATAAGGGCACTACTCACAAAAATATTTCTTTCGCCACATGAACAAAGATTTGGAGATTACAGTTTAATCCATTCACGAGGCATTGAAGCTTATATTATAATAGGCAAAATGAGTTTTCATGAATAAACTGAGCTTACTAAGAGCAGTTTTCGAGATCATTTTCTTTTCCGATATCTTTTCTGATAAAAAGCTCTCTTCTGAAACTCTTTTCTGATCAAAAGCTACAATCGAGCAATACAACGCGACTTCTTACAACGCGAAATTCTATACCTATGTTCAGGAGTATAAATTGCTTTATCTATTACCGCGAGAATATTGAATAATAATAATGGAAGTGACGAACACCTTTTTCACCCAGCTATGACGGTAAAAAACGTTTTGCGTTCATCCCTAAAATATGTTTCACTGGCTCGAACGGAGGCCCTTGTAAATTTGGAGCGCGACCGAAGACCACTGGCATGATCGATCGCTCTACACGCTTCGACTCCACGATAGGAAACAAGAAAGGCAATCTCGCGGGATTAAAACTGATCCGTTTGTCCCCTGTACTCCACCCCCTCCCCCTTCACTCGCTTCCACTCAGTTCTATCTACTCCACTCGCGTTAATTTTTATCTCACTTTTTCTTCGGATCAATCTTTTTTTTTACTTATAATAAAATAAACGTCCGTTTCAAAAAATAATATTTCTAGGGATTCAATGTAGCTCCGAATGGTGACGTGTGTTCCACAAGATGAGGTGCGATATTGAGGCGAGGCGCGACGTTCGCCCGCTGTTCTTCTTTTGCCTCTTTTCCTCTCTAGTTTTTACTTCTCTCTCTCTCTCTCCCGCGCGGGAGAAATTGCAGTGGGCGCGCACTGGTCGGGCGGGAGGGGATTCGCTGATAGATTTGAAGGGCTGAGAGGGGAGTGTAGTGGATTGATTGAAAAGGGGAGAGACGGGAAAGGAGCAGAAATGCATCGGAGATGGAAATTTTTGTCGTTTTATTTTTGTGACTTTTTTTTTCGAACCGGTTCGGTTTTTCGGGACTCGCGGCTCGGGCGGAGTGGAGAGTATTTTACGCCGGGTTTGAGTGTGGAAGAGATAGAGATAGATAGTAGGGAGAGTATTTGGAGGGATAGTTTGTTGAGTTGCACATCGGCGGGTAAGAGAGAGAGAGGGATAGACAGATAGAGCCACCCACGGTGGAACGGGAGAACGGTCACGATTACAATGGAAGTCCGAACAGAGCCATCTAGGGCGTCGAAGAGGAAACGAGGCCGATTCAAGCGACGAGTCAATCATCCATGATGTCAATGGGTTGTGCACGCCACTGGCTGGCGAAGGACAGAGGGCAGCAGCGGTGGGCGGTTTTTTTTTCAGAGGCGGCGTGGAGTGGGGAGATGATAGGAGGAAAAATGAGGAGTGGGTTGGGAGATGGGCGATGGGGGAGGGAGAGAAAACAATCGACAAACTGTCCATTCCCTGCCGAATGCTGTGTATGTCCTTTTATTGGTCGTGCGAAGCCGAAGAAGGGCGGGGGGAGAGGAAATTAGGCGGGTGAAGGCAGGAGGGTGAGTTAGCCGTAGGAGGAGGAGGATGTTTTCAGCTCGCTGGACGATTTCAGGAGATAGATGTTGAGTATTGGAAGGAGCTGACCGATGGCTGAGGCCATTGTGAAGGAAATGGAAGGAAAGAAAGAGAGGAGAGAAACCTGGTGCCAGCTTTATACTACCGTAACGATGAGCACCGAGAGCACAGTTTCCTCGCCATCGGACGCAGTGGCGCAGCGAGGGTGTTTTGGGGGATAAAACTCCCCCCCATAGCTCAGAGAAATTTTTAAGTTTAATCCATTTTACTTAATCGGATTGATTTTACTAATAGTATAGTGTAAGGATTAATAAAATGTCCCTCAGAAAGCCTTAAAACTCACCATTTTGAACCGTTTATTTTAAAATTCTGCAATTTATTAATCTCGCACATACCGCTTATCCTGGTGGGTATTCCATACCACCACACATCGGTATTAGCTGCACCTAAATCCCTCCCAGCCTTAATTCCTAGCTGCACCCCTGATCGGACGGAGTGCAGTACTCCACATGCACCAATCAAAACACAAAAAAATGAAATAAGGAATCATCAGAGATGCTGAACGATTTAAAGTTTTCCTCGTGAATAACATCCTAGTAATCCTCTCGGGTTCTACACGACGTTATTTCTCGTAATAGCCGGCTTTTTGGAAAACGACTTGTTTTCCATTATTAAAGCGTGTTAGTGTCTCAATGTAGGATTTCACACTCAGATCAGATTACTTTTTAGCTTATTTTTGAATTCCACTAATTTTTCCCTGGTTGCTGCCTGGAAATTGGGACGAAATTGGCAAGAAAAAAATTAATGTAATGGGTAGATAAACATTGAATTAAATGTTTTCCACTTGAGATGGTAGTAGACCACAAATTGGATCGTTTTTTTTTCAAAAAAAATGGAGTAAGTATTGGTTCGATTAGAGTGCGGGTCTTGACAATAGGAAGCAAATGGCACCTTGTAACCCCCAGCATTGCTTCAGATTGTAACCATTCAGCATACAAAGTGCAGATGAGCTACAATTTGAAGCAATGCTGTTCCTTTATTTACTTATTAAGTAAATGCTCTAGTTCGGTCAGCGAAGTAGGATAAACACGCGCGGACTGAAGCTACGTTATTTTTTGGCCAATTTAATTTAATTTCGAATAGTAGTAAATTCGAAAAAAATATGCTATTCGATTAAATCATTAATTATTATCTGTTGCTAAAAGTAAGACGGCTATTGTTTAAAATAAAAAAAAACGGACATGCATTAATGAAATTGGTGATTACAATGACGAGTTTGAATCATTTTTCTAATTTTATTAGGTATGCGTCGATGACAAATTTATATTTAAGCAATTTTTCATTAAAAATTAAGAAGATGTGAGTGGGAAGCTAAAAGCTTTCTTTTCAACATAAGTGGGAAACATGTACAGTGCAGTCATTAACAAAATGATGAATTGTTCGAAAAGCAGTGGTTACTTTTTGTAGCAGATCAATGTAAACTTTGGTATTCAAATTAATTCCCGAGTGGGGTGGAGAAAATGTCACACTTGATACGTACAATCAAACATATTTTCCTATTGTTACTAACGGATTCCGGGTGCAGCTGCGTGTTGCGCTTCGTCGTGCAAGCTTTCGCGACCGTTACAGGGTGCATCATCAGGCGATGAATGGCGCCCTGTAACGGTCGCGAAAGCTTGCACGACGAAGCGCAACACGCAGCTGCACCCGAAAGCCGTTAGCAACGATGCCTCTCGCTGCGAAAACCTACGTTCAAGTATTTTCCTATTGTTCCTCTAGTAATCGAAATTCGAAAATAATAGATGAAAATGTTCTACTTAGAGGATAAAAAACGTGAAATCGTTTGCAGTGACAAATAAACAAACCAAAAACATCTGAAAAAGCCAATTATAATGATTTAGTATATGTATTACCCTTCACCAATCTTTTTTCTAGATTCAAAAAGAATCCAATTATTGGGGCCAAAATACCTCCTAGAATTGTTCATGTTGAAAAATAATTTCCATTTTCTCTTCCTTTGAATACCCAACCGAAACTTGCGTCAATAAAATGTTTTAAAGAGCCGGTATTTTCTTGATACAAATTGAGCGATTCAAGAGCAATTATTGTAAATAACGAAACCATAACCATTCAGGATTATTTTATATTAATCTTGTGACATACTGCCAAAACATTTGGTGGTATCAAATACCAATTTGTAAGATGGATTGGGGATATTCCGTGGTCAGAAATCGGGCTATATAGCTCCATTTTGATTCACGAAGAGGATGCAGTCCTCGGAGCAGAAAATACGAGAGGAATTCATAAAAAGAGAAAATTTATTGGATAAAAATTTAATCGAACAGTAATGATAGGTTTTTATTGTGATTTTTGTGGATTATGACAAATACCGAGGATCTATAAAGGAAATTTGAATCAGGGGGAAAATGGCTTGGAATAGAAGAAATTGACTTGAGTTATAAAAAAATGGTACTTTTGATAACATAATGGCCAGTATGAGCTGTATTAGGTGGTTTGGAAATAAAAAAGAAAAGATATTGGCCAATATACTCCCAAATATTGATTTATTTCTATTGAGTTAGACCACAGTGTTTACCACCATATACTGAATTTATCAATGAAAGAATTCAAAAAGATAGACGACTTCCATTCAATGAGGAAACGACAAAAGAGGAGACCGACTATAAAAATTCGACACTGAGCTATCCTTACGATGAACGAAACCCCTTTAATAACGAACGTAGGTAGCTCACTGTGGGTGGGGTGGAAGAGGATCGGGAGCAAGGAATAGGCGGGTGGAAAGGAGAAGTGGGCGATGGGGGGAAGGAGAAATAATGAAACCCGAAGGAAGAGATTGAGGCAAGAAAAGAGCTCGGGAAACGGGTGCGTATGCCGGAGTGGAGAGATTCCGGGAGGAGATTGAGAGGGGGAGGGGAAAGTGGTGATGGTGGGGGGAGTAGGGAGGGAGGGGGTTGGGGAAATTTAGGGCGGAGTCGGGTTTTCGGGGAGGTTTTGGGATAGGGAAGTTTTGGGAATAGGATGGCGACCTGGCACAGTGGACCACGGTCGATAACTCGATTATCGGAATTGCCATCCTCCACCTTCCGCGGGCGGCCTTATCTTTAAATACTGTTTGCACCCCCTTCATTTTTTTTTATCCCTTGCGTTGGCCGTCTCCCTCGGATGGTTATACTGATTGGGTCATACAGGCACCTCGCGCAAACCTCCCCATTCAAGCCTCGCCCCACCCCCACACACCCAGCTCACCCTTTTAGGCAACCGATTGATTTTTCGTCGAATATTGCTGCCGCGCGTCCCGTGCGGAGTTAAAATGCGTGGGCTAGCGGAGTCAACCGCAAGGATTGCGCTCGGAGCGAGGGGTGGGGAGGAACATTTTGGTGGGGATAGGACCTTTTACCAATTTAATCGGGCGGAGGTTTTTATGCGAATGTACCCGTTATTTTTTTTCTACAACCTCAAATTTATGCAAAATACCGCTCGGAAAGCGGCTGATCCTGAAAGTAAATGAAGCGAAACGACTCTACATGGTCCCTTAATTGAATGCTGCTTTTAACTAGTGAGGGGAAATGAAGATTATCTCTTCATTTTCCGTTTATTTCGATGCGACGTATAATTTTGCTTGTGTGTGTTTTTTTTAAATGATAAAACTCTTAATAAGCTCGGTGGGAAAACATTAACGGTTATTTCTACGTTTTGTAGAGTACAAGAATCAACAGTTTTAATTCGGAATTATTTATGAGTAACTTTAGCGGAATTTAGCGGGAATAAACATGGTACAGCTGCTCCCATATTAAATTTCTATTAGAAATGTGAGGGTTTCAGTGAACAGTATAGCCTGTTTTTCGATAAAACGACTATGTGTAGGGAGAAAGCAACTTTAGCAGAAAGTGACAAGGATAAACATGATGCAGCTGGTTCCAAATTAAATGTCTGTTAGAAATCTGCAGATTTCAGTGATCAGTATAGCCTGTTTTCGAAAAATGACCGCATGTGGTAAAAAACCAATTTTAAGAATTAGGTCGAGATTGAAATTAAGATGAGCGTTTTTTCAGAAAGTCTTTTAACGGTAACTTCCCTGTTGGCTTCCCTTCCCTTCCCGGTTGAGACATTTGGCTGAACTGAATCCAATCAGCCAATCCAACCTCGTGGCTATATACAGTCATCTATTTATACGGGATTTGAGGATGACCAATGTCCAGGAAGTGTCAACCGATATGGGTAGCGAACTTCACGTCGAGAGGATTCATGTAGGAATTTTGTTATCGCGTTTGCAAAGTTCTACTCTCAGAAAAAGAGTAAAATACCTATAAGGGAATGCAAATTTCGTATGTTATTTTATTTACCATTTATGGAAAATATAAATGAAAGTGATCGATAGCGTTGGAAGTAAATCTATTATTCTCTTTTAGTGTTCTTCCGTTTTTTCAGCGTTAAGAAAACCTACACTCAAACTGATACGTGAGAAAATTGACTAAAAATCACATCCAAACAATCAGCTCATAGAAATCACAAAAATTACAACAGAGACCAGCATTTTCAAGTCACTCCACCTGTAATTGTTGAATATAACAATTTACTAGTACCGTACTCTTCAGCGGGCAAGGAAATGGAATGGCTACATAAAAGGATTAGGTAGGATTATGCAAATAAGTCAGAGGGCCTTGGGTAAATCTTTTATTCAACGAAAAAACGGCTGTAAAACGCTCATTAATTGATATTTATAACTTTTTAAGCTAAGAAAGTTTATTGTTTTTATTGAAAGCAGGTAATTATCGTTCCAGGACTTGTAAATGTGCGTGTAAATGATGGTTATTTCACCACATCACGCATTACATTCGTATGATTATGAGAAAATTGATGCAATTAAAACAAAAAAAACCAACCTTGTCGTTTTCATGCCACGTGTTTCTCATGAACTCCGTTACCATTAAAGCGTCAATAGCTGGTAGATTGTCTGATTGCCCTTTAGGAAATGCTGGAATCATTTCTAGGTAGTAGAATAAACACCTCGGATAATCTGTATTTATTAGTAATCGCTAAATAATCAACGCAACCGGCCACAGCGAGCTCGTATATTATCAGGATAGCGGAGATCGAGTGTTACGGGCGTCTTTCACGATATTTACTAATGGTTCTACGCCATACGGGCTATCAGCCAATCATATACCTTAATTGTAAGATTTCACTTTTTCCCGGCGTATGATGGCGGTGAATTCTTCTCGGGTTTCCATCCGGATGAGCTCCATCGCCATCATCGGCCCTGATGACGATAGAAAAGGATTCTATCGAAACGTCGCGACGTTTCGATAGAATCTGCCGACGCGTCGGCAGCGATGGAGATGGAGCTCACCCGGATGGAAACCCGAGAAGAATTCACAGATACCTTAATTCTTTTTTTTATACATTTAAGCTTAATATTAAGCGTAAATATTCATTGTTCGACTTTAATGTTAACATTTTCGTGTTATACAGGAAAAAAAGGGATAAGATCTGATGCATAACAAAGTTTATGGAAATGGCCCATTATAGCAATTTGGAGTAAGGTTATCTTTCGATATAATGAAAAAAGCCTGCATATTTTTTTCAGAATAAAATACAACGAAAGGAAAATACTAGCGACATATAGACTTTCGTGGTTGCATGTTAATATCGGAATTACATTTCCGTATGGAGTTACATTGTTTACCTGTGTGTCATATGGCAGTGGATAGTGAAGAACATATTCACCCTGGAAAGTAACGAAATATAATTCGGTTTCAAATCCTAAATTCAATTGAAATTGACTGGAAATTCAAAGAAGTAAATATTAATGGAGCATGAAATATTAAAACGAGCTTAAGCAAATACTTATATTTGAATCGGAACGAAAAAAAAACAAGTTGTGAGACATCAGGTTAAATAAGGCAGGTTGGGCCGAAATCAAGTGAGAAAATGAATTAAGCCCACTTTTTCTTGGCAGAACTGAATGAAAACGTTCTTTTGTTCTATGAACCCCATTTAAGACAAACGTAATAAATTTAAATTAACTCATATATTTTTCTCTCCTTCTGTGAATTGCAGTAACTCCCATCTTATTGATTCAGTGAGTCTATCTTAATATGGAATATAGCATTGTAAAATTATGGTAACTTTAGTATAACTGTGATATGCTTTTTTATTTTTTACCTGCAAGCCTCTAAATTTCATGTATACATTCACTAAGGTCAACAGCCATAAGCTGCAAAATCAGCGAATAGAAATAATTTTCGATACACGGCTTCCTAAACTTTATTTAGCAGATCAAATAAATAAAATTGATACGTTTCACCATGACTATACTGAATTTGGTGAATGAAGCTACTGATCTAAATATATTCAATAGAATATTTAAAAAAATAGGAATAATTCGTAAGTCTATAGTAATAAAATCTCTGTAACAGATTCGTCGATTGCATTGGACAGCCTACAAAACTTTTGTATTTGAGATTTCAATCCCACTTAAGAGAACCAACAATTTTTTAGATTTCATTCCCACTTAAGTTTAAGACTCGTCCTTTCTTTATAAATATACTAAAATACGTATGTTAAATAAACCATAAATAAATATATTGCATTGAACAGGTATTGGTAAATTTTCTGCTATCTAGATAAAAATTCATCGTTTTCAGTCGCGGATGAGTCCAGAATTTGGACACCTATCTGAGAAATTGGAAAACACAGAAACTTATGATTTGGCTCAGTATTTGGATGAATATTTTCGTTTAAACATTTTGGAATTCTTGTAGGTACAAAACAAACCCTGAATCCATAGAAATTTAGATAACAAGGAACAAGGCTTCAAGGTCGGTTTAATGATGGTTGTCTGCGTGGCAACTTACTTATGGTTTTCACGCAGAAAATTACCTTAAAGTAAGCAGTAAAAAGTGATGGCGAGAAAAAATAACTGTGATTTTAAACATTGGGTAATCCGATCAACTTTCATGATGTTTTTAATTTAATTTACCGAGCTCAACAACATCGAGCCGAGACCAAAATTGAGAAAATGTGCACATATTTTGTCAACCAATAGGTTTCGTTGCCACCAGATGAAGATAATATGATTTTACTAAAACATTTCTGTGAACTACACAAATTTACCGCTAAACCCCTGAAGTACATTAACTGGGCAAAGGTATTTGTCGACAATAGCTTGTATTATTCATTGACTTGGCTGCTTATATTCTCTTTCCGTGAAGTCATGGAGTCTTAAATACGTCATGTCAAAACATAAGGGTCATATAAAATATCCTCTACCCTATTTTTATGCGCTATCATAATTAGTGGGTAGAATTGGTTGAATTTATCACCATTATCAATTGTAAAATAAATAAAAAAGTTCGTGGCTTATAAAAATTAAATTTATGCAATTTGGGAAGGGATTGTGAGCGTATGAAGACCTGGAATGTAAAAGTAATTGTAAGCCACTTTTTACAAATAAAATTTCCCTCCCCAAGACGAGAAATTTATTTCTTCTCAGCCGCCAGCATTGCTTAGTTAGTGGAATTCTAGAATTAAACCCAAGGATAGGGCATGATTTTTGTAAACCCCAATAGAAACTATCTTTTTGGTAACCCAACCCTGTTATAACACAATATTTAGTTTCCATAACTATATTCACTTTTCGCCCAGTGTTTTTTCTGCAGGCCTGATTAATTTAGAGTTAACGGCGTCCACATTCCTCGCATCGTACATTCCTCGACAATGTTTATCTCTCGCTGCGAGTTGGTCGCCTCCATATCCCAACGATTCATATGCGCACGGACAAAAAAAGAAGCTGGAAATTGCGCCACCGTGTAATGGCGGGAGTGAATTCCTTCACACCAATGCGTTATCCGTCATGTTGTTGCCCTTGTCAACGCTTTTGAAGCAACCCTCTTCACCGCGTCCGCTCGAGGAATCGCCGGCGACGACGCGACAACAAGCGGCGGGCGCGCGAAACATTTCAGCAAAACAAGTGAGAGTCGTTATTACGGCGAGTGGAAAGAGGTGGCGGGGGGGCAGCCGCCATTGTCCCCTTCCCGACACTTCCTTTCTCTATCTCTTTCGGGCTTTTGGACTCTCTTTACGCCTACTCCCCTTCGTCCTCATCCCCATCTGCGACCCCCATGCAAGCCGATGAAAACTGAGCCGGTGAAAAGGCTTTCGAGCGATCGCCAATGAATTCGCTCTATCGTCCCCTGCCAGTTCATTGGCCTCTGTCGATCGTTCTCAATTCATAATTCTCAATTCCCTCCGGTTTGGTGACCATTTAGAATGTTTAGCGCGCAGTTTATACTTAAAGAACCAGTTTCTATTTCACGCTGCTTTGAATAGTGATCGCATGGACAAACACTTGCCTTAAATATTTTATATCAATGTTACATCCAGAAAAATTTTTCATCTCAAAACACTGCATCATCCTCAGTAGGAAAGTTGGACCTCAAGGACCTTGAATGATCTCATGATGAAGTGGTTAGCATTGACGATCAATTACTTAAACAACAAAGTTACATTAGTTATACAAAAGTGGAGGATAAAATAAAGCTAATCTCAAAGGAGAATTCTACTTCACCGTTTTACCCTTCATTTCCGACGATCCAATAGTTGTCAAGCTTCAAAATTTTTTAGTTATATTCTCAAAGGATCAAGAAAAAATCTCAAATTTTTATGAATGCCTGACGATCTCCATACGCTCAGTAAACCCCAAATATGCATGGTATCTGTTCATTTCTCCAAAAGTAGAAACTAATGCGAGGACTCGACTTAGTGAAGGAGTAGTGTTGAGAATGGCCATCCAGAGGACTCTGATTCAACGACACAATCACCGGGGAACTGGCTACGGTTAGCAGCACTAATATTCACTCACCCAAAACTTTGTCGAGGATTAGTTCTGCCCAGTGCTCAATTTATAAAATTCTTGGTACCGGAACGAATACCCACACATTTAATGACTCATGATTTTCAAATAAAACCTCACCCCCTAAAACTTCAGTTTTTTTAAACTTGTAGTGAAAATTACAACAGGGAATTAAGCACTGATTCTACCTTCGTCTCTCTCAAGCAGATGGGTGTAAGCACTAATGAAGGTGCAAATGTAATTTCCAAAGAGAAACTATTCAAGTTGTGCTAAAGGATAGAAGTTCGGAGATCACCGCAATCCATCGTACTGCAAATTTGACGGCTCTAATAATTCAATTATCGTTCTCACGTATCTACTGTCGCACACGACAAGGGCCATACTCTGTTTCCCTCCTGTCCACAAAGTAAGCTACCTATCCCCCCATCGTTCACCTCACCCCTTTCCTCATCATCAAAACTCGCATCCCCAATCCCAGGGGATTTTTTTATGTGGGACTATATGTGAATTTCACCGCCGCCATTCACGCGGTAGGATTTAGGTTATAATTACATTAAAAGAGAGGAGGCCAGTTTCAGTTCCTCACCTGTCCACTGCTTCCGCTTCAACATCTTCCCTCCTTCACCTTTCTCTCAACTCCCTTGTCCTCATTCCCGACTTCAATCCCTTTGCCTTCTTCGAACCTGGATTTGTTTCTCCGAATATCAAAGCGAGAAGTAAATTTATATCTAACAATAAGTATATTAGGCCTCTGGAAACAACTACAATAGTCTGCGCGAAATACACCGAAAAAATCGTTAAGATATCGCAACTAGCCCAGAGATAGGAACTGGCCATTCGTCACCTAAATGTTTGATACTCACAAACCGATTTCTTTGTCTAATATGAGCTCTACCCTCAAGTCAAGTTTATGTATGGGGACTGCAGGCATGTAAATGTTGACATACCCCGTTTTTGATCCAACTGGCTGGGTGTGGTGTGTCGTAGGTGTTTTTTATATATTGTAAGTCATCAGCTTCATGGTATAACGGATGAAGGGGATCTTCGATCTATTTGCCGTTTAAAACACCTCAAACCTACTGGTTCATGCTAAAGCTCCAAGCTAATGAAAAATCACCAATACAGAATCTTAAAAGATTTATTCAATGACGAGAAGTACGGAGACTGTCAGACCCTAATCCACAAGATTGTGAAGTTGATGACTTCAACATTACCGTTTGTGTCCTTCGGGCCACATTCCCCTGGATTTACCGTCGGACGCGATTGAAGCCAGTTTCAGTCTCCCTCCTGCCTTCAAACCTAGCTACCGCTTCTCCCCTCATCAACCCCCACATCCAACACACCACCCCCGCCACGCATTTCCACTCCCGGGGGCGCGGCTGAGTGAGCGCAAGAGCCCCACACATCAGGCAAGACCAGTCGATTAGCAGCTAATGGCCACTGATAGTGACAGCGCGGGGAGGAGAGGAGGTGCTCTCGGAAGTGTTGAGAGGGGGTGGGGGGGGGGGAAGGAGGTGCTCGGGGCATTCATGGAGCTGGGCGCGGAAAAGGGGAGGGTGTGCCGGTGTTGGGAGTGGGGTGGAGGGAGACGTAGGGTGGGAAAGGGAAAAGGGTTAGGATTCGGGAGATAGAGTGAGGGATATAATCTTTTAGGGTTCACTGCAAGGGTTCATCCTCACCTACGCCACACCAAACAACCACACCCAGGCAGCTGAATCTAAGAAAGCGGATGGAAACATTTTTATCCCTGCAGTCCACATGTATATACAAATTGCAATGGCAAGGTGGAAGGTGTGTTCCAGTACTAACTCGATATATAAAAATAAATAAATTATTGACGCCTCAAACTTAGGAATTGAACTCTACGCGTAAGCTATTTCATCACCCGGAACGTTAAATCAGTGAATAGGAAATGATTTTTTGGGCGGAATGAAATTGTTTACAGTGCCCAGGGTGTAAGGCAGAGCGTGCGTTTAATCCTATGTTTCTAATCGTCGCATTAATATTACGCAGAAAAAGAGGTAAAATTAGAATAGGGGAAGGATAGAGGGCTCACTTACAGGCAAGTAAAAAGTCCAAATTTCATCCCGAGAGCCTTCGCTTGGATGTCTAGAGCGAGGGCGGTGGAGTTAAATGAAATTAACGGAAAGTGCAATGGTAGCCAGGGTATTTGGGAAATAAACGATGAATATTACACGAGTTTTGGTCACTTTATGTGCTCATAGGGTTAATCAAATATACTTTACGCCTAAATACCCACACGAAGAGAGATATCTTTTGAGATTGGGTGATATATGCACGGTAAAAGTTGATCTTCATCCAAATAAGGAAATTATAGCTACGAGTAAATCTGGGGTGTTTGGAATGAAATAGGTATATGCATGAACTCTCTACTACCTGCTACATTGATGCAGATAGCTCTGCACTATCATCTGTTTTGAGTAGCCAGGGTAAGACCTGGTTAAACATACATTTTGATGATATCTGGCAGACAATCACAGAAGCAATAATGCAGCCGTATTTTGCTATTGCAGGACGGTTGAACTTATTGATGCCGTACGGTTAGTAAGGACATATAAAATCGAAATTAATAGGTTATAAATTAACCAAATAGCCAAATGGACCTATAGAATGCCAGGTTTTAAATACATATTAGAGGTGCTATCACTGTTCCTCATTATTTTTCACGAGAAAATAATCCTTCCTGTCCACTCTGCGTCCTATATTCTTAAATTTGATGATCATTTCGTCATCCATATTATGCTGTCTCTAAAATACATTACGCTAGATTATTCCCGCCTTACTTTCAGAGAGGCTCACTTAATTGTACCACATGCCTTAATCCACACACTTAAATCATTATCTTTGTTTCTCTATTAATAAGTACTGTTTAAAATGATGAAATCGGTATTTGCAAGTTCGTATTAGGATCCAAAAAATATATTTCATGCAGATGGTATTATCGTGGATGTTTTCCATGCATGAAAAAGTCAAAGTTAAGTAATAATGAGGTAAAAGAGGCATTCGCTCCATGAGATTGTCTGGAGGTTAAGACTCAGAATGAACACAGCAGTGAGCGGCGATAGTGAGCTGAAGGCTTTAATAGACACGGCTGATCGTTAAAGTATAAAGCCAACTGTCAGGTTATCTGTCGGAACTAGCAACTTCTATCAGTGAAGGTAAATTTTTTTTAAGAACACCAATAGCTAAACCTATAATCACATCGAAAATTTCCGTAAAGTCTGAAGGAGTTTCGAGTTAAAAATATTGATATAATTTTTACAGGTGACGATACCTGAGTTTTATTCAAATATTCAGTCTTGAAAATCATTTGATCTCAAAGCAATGTTTGAAGTTGTTGGAAAAACAAGGTGAAGGTAACGGCGATAAAAAATCTCGCATTCGTTTCTTGATTCACGTGTTTTTTGCTGAGGAGTGTTATAACATCAATCCTTAAGCTGTAAATGGCGGTCAGACTAAGTAAGAGATAAGTGGGGTGAGTCCATGCTATAGGTTGTGGGTGGTGAAGGGCGTAGCCAGCGAGTTGCACCGATGATTTGTGGGTTTCACGATGCGGAAGGGTGGGAGGATGGGGAAGGAGGGTGGGGGGAGAAGGGTACGCGGCCGGAAGGGATCGGGATAGTGACGTAGTGTGGGGTGGGGGAAAGGGAGTGGGATGGGCATGGTTGGCACCCCATGCCTTACGCCCTCGACCCCCCTATAACCCCTCGGGCCGTGGCAACCCCATAAAGAGATAGATAGGGGTGGCCGCGGGGCTGGCTGACGGGAGGCGCGTCAGGGTGGGGTGGTGTTAACAGTGTCACGCGTGCGTTTCTGCGAGATGAGGCGGAACGCGGTCCATTGCCGCGTGGGCGGCTGAGGGTGGGATTATCTGCCCGAGAGCGAGGCTGGGTGGGGCCGATGTTTTGGGTCTCCACAGGCAGTGGACGGCGACATAACACGGAGCGGGAACTCTCGCTGCGAGATGTGGAACTCTGGGCTGAGATTTCGGCAGAAAAACTGGGCAGGGGACCATCCTCGAATCATGTCATCATGGCACCTCTTTTTGTAGGTAAAAATATTCTGAATGGCCAAAGTCAACTGGCTGACAGATCGAATGGTTGTTTGCATTTTCGTAACTCTTGATTTTTTTTGCTGCTACATGAAAAAGAAGACAATGCAGATTGGATTCACAATTTTGATTGAAAGCTTTCATTTATCACATTCGCACTTCTAGCTCCGTAACTGGTAATTCGAAATAATGCTCAAAATCTAAGTGATTAGGCTATGGTGCCAATTGAAAACCTAGATTTCACGCAGAAACCTTGAAGGCAATTTCAAGGGGCACATAAGTCGTCTAGCATAACTTTACTTCAACTTAAGATATTAAATAGCAAAACTCAAATCATGAAATGAAAACGAATCGAATGATACGTATTTATTTTGTCAATGCTTGCTTAGATAGAGAACTTTTGCGATGAAAATATACAAGGCCGTCCAGATATATTTATTTTTGGGCACGGAACAATGGTGTCTCTACCCCTTTTTTCACTTTCTGGAACGCCACAAAAATTTACCCTGGGTCCCTTTGGTCCCGAGGCCTTGAAAAACAAAGAAATGGTGAATAAAAAGGGTTCAGTTACGTCAAAAAACCATGATTAGCAGTGGAAAGTAGAAAGGTTTTCTTAGGGATCAGGAAGTGCACAGGAAACAAGAGGAGAGGTGCTCCAACTCACTAGATTTGCTAAGTCTACAGTAATACAATAATAAATTTACCCCTTAGAACTTTCCATATAAGATGCTAAGTGATAGATGATTAAAAATAGAGTGCTCTTACTTGAGCTACGCAATCAATTCTGATCTGCATATTCATGTGATTTACGTTCGCTTGCTTGCTTCAACGAAGCCGCCACCAATTTTTTTTACTTTCGAAAATGTAATCATGACCTTTGCACCCTTGGGAAGCATTTGGTGAACACTATTTTTACAGACTAACAATAAAATAGAGAAACAAAAACAGGAAGAGATGAATGTATTCTCGTATTTGGGAAGCAGAAACTTTAAACCATTCATTGGATTGTCGCCAAGTAATGATGATGATGAGGGGTCTTCTGACGCAATCAAAGCAGTTTTTGATTATTTGCCACAAGAACTTCATGAAGATTTAGGTATTTTTTTCATTTAAATGCGTGCCTTGCTAACCTCTGACCTGTGAGTGGGTTTTCAAGCTTTCCCTAAACCTTGCGTGATTACGGATGTTTGAATCGTTTGCTCGAAAATTTTCAAAAATTTAGATCGCAATTGAAAGACATATTTTCGTCACTTATTTGCGGAAAAAATTAAATAATCAACATGATCGGTCGCAGAAATGGTAAACATTAACGCAGAGGAGACCTCGAAATTACTTATCACATCTGGAAAAGGCACAATAGTATATAAAAAAAACTATTCAACAGGCTACCGACTCGTCCACGTTATTTAGGATAGATAGGACTCCTAAGACTAGGAATTTGACGATCCAATTCAATAGATGTGAAATTGAGTGACAAAAGGAGAAAGCTAAGGAAAGCGAATCAATGGATGCATGAAGGAGGATGCGCAGGAGGAGGGGGAAGAGGTCCGGGATGACGTCATGAAGCTGAACCCATAAAATCCGGCGTGGTTTGCGAAAAATAAATCTCGGGCAGTGCGCGATTCATCGTTCAGATTTATAGTCGATGGGCGAGGTGGAGGGTGGGGGGGTTGAGGAATGGATGGCTTGAAGGTGACACCCGCTGCCACCCACCGTCCGCTACGTGAGGCGTTTTGATCGCTTCCATTTTATTCCCTCCTACCTCCATTTCCCATTTCACTAGGATAAGGGACGAGGAGAAGAAGCGAAAATAATTATTTTCGCCCATGAAATTATTAGGGTCCAGTTACGATTTTAATATCACACAAAAAAATATTCGCTCTACTGAAGAGCCGAGTAAGATTGATTTTCAATTAATTCCGCGTTATTTTTTGTGGATATGATGAGATGACTAGCAGGAATGCGTGATTTCTAATACATCAAAGTAAATGTATTTTTTTCTACGGCGTGATGCTGGTTTTTTTAAGCCAATTATTTTCGTTGGGTCAGACGAAAGGAGTAGCAGGAATACGTGATTACTAATGCATCAAAGTAAATATATTTTTTCTACGGCGTGATTTTGATTTTTTTAAAGCTATATATTTTTCCGTTTCGGCATTTTTGGTGATTAAACAGGGCGAAAAAATATCCTTAAATTGAAAAACACTGCAAAGCGATATTTTCTTATTTTAACCTTGACTCTAGCTGGCTGTATAAATATAATCGGAGTACAACGTTTCTTAGCTTCAGTATGACATATTGCGATTACTCAAAATACATAGTACAAAATTTCATTTTACTTGTACAGCTTATACAAAAGTAACTAGCAAGATAAAAAAGACACTGTGAATTTGGATTTAACTCACGTTTATTGACATCACATAACCATTTTTTCAAGAAAATTTATATTAGGTTTTGATTTTTAACACATAAAACACGAATCAAAATTATAAATATGGAATATGATTTTCACATGACTCTCGTTCACTGGCAAGGGCATTCAAGATCTAAACGCAAGATAGATTTTTAGTGGACAACCTTACACCATGCATAATTTTTATGGGAAAAACATCATGGCCATTTTATTACAGTGTAGTGGAAGGGCCTTGTTTTAGTGAGCTATATTTGGATCATTCCATCAAATGTGAACAATTGATCGCTTTTAGGTTCACTACTTTATATCAAATTAGGCAAATCTTATTCATTTGATTACAAAACGAGAACCCCAAAGTATCAAAGAAATTTATGCAACGATTAATTGATATTTCAATGCTGTGAGAATAAAATTTTACTTTAGTGTCTCCGCACAAAATGTCATAATTTCTGTAGTTAGAAAGATATTGAAGAATGCCATGGCTCATTTGAAAGACCTCAAAGGAATTCGATTGACTAAGAAAACAAAGTTTCCGTTGTGTGGCACGTACGGATGGCACTACGAAATTACTGTTGATTTTTTTTACAAGCATTTGATTTGATCAATTAATGTATGAGGATGCTCTTGGGCGCAATATATGTAAACATTTTTCTTGGAACATAATGAAGGCATATGAGGAAAATAGAATATTTGAATAAAATGAGTAAAATCAAATGGGTTGCTTCATCACCAAAAAAAGATGTCAAAATTTGAATTAGTAAAAAACGATGGTAATTTTTTTTAATTTTGCAAAATAACGATTAAAATTTTTCAATTAAAGACCTTTAATATGACCGTCGGCATGCATTTCTACCTTCCTTATCTGTTGACATGTGGCGTCCATTGCGAAGAGCCTGATGCCACTACGGCGGTAGGCCAGCTTTACGCCTACACTCAATTTTTTTCTTTAATAAATAATACACCTACCAAATTTTTTAAACTTGTAGAGGAAGGTTGTATCACAATATGTAGTGAAATGAGAAAAACCGAAGAGGTAACTGCATTGTCAAAAATCGATTTGAACTTTTGAATTTGTAATTGACTTTATAAAATTGTTTGAATGCCCTAAAAGTCCTTTATTAATCTTCCTTAATTCAAGATTTTTTAAATGAGCGATTGCGTGCTTCTATATCTCTCTAATTTTCGGGAATATGGCGTCTAATACGAACGCACTTTCGTACAATTTAAGTTTTACAAGATTGCAAAATCATGTAAACCGTTGTTTGGGTTGCAAAAAGGTTGCATTGAGGTTTTCATTTCGTAATATAAGGAAAACTTTTCGCCAAATTTAGTCGAAACCGGTCACCCCAAGGGTCAATTTTGCCAATTTACGGGCCGAATTTGTATGGAATGGTCCAATTATATTTGCCTATATTAATGATTATTAATAATGGTAAACAATGGCATATGTGTTTCAATCATACACATATCGCGGGTTTCAACCAAGACTGCTTTTTCTAGAATTATCTGTTGAGAACAAGTGCATTTTTTAGGGAACTGAGGAAGAATTAGTTATTCCCAATTTTAATTCAGCCAAATTAATTGAGTCATTCATCCTCAAATTCCATTTCTAAGGAAATGTTATTTAAGTCTCTCGCTATTTTGGACCAAATTAAAAAACATTAGCCATATTCTTTTGCGGGAATTCAATCAAATTGATTGGAAGCTTCAGATTATGAATAGGGCAATAAGGTGCATCTCCAGGTATCTGATACAGTTTTATTACCAATAATAAAACTAAAGCAGAAAATTACACTTTTGTCTCGACCAGACAGACAAAATACGCGGTTCAAAAGTATAAGACAGATGAGAATGCGATCAAATTGTCATGCGAGGGCGACACGAAGCTATATTCAATGATGGCTCAACATTTCAATGCGATACCTCTCGAGCGACACGAGTGGCAATCCCGTGCAGTCCTCACCCGTTTCAGTTGGAGGTGAGGGAGGAGGAGGGCGGTGCGGCGGTGGCGAAAGGGCCCCTGGGCGATCCCCAGGCCGCTTCCCGACGGCCACCGCCGAGGGGCGGGACACTCACTCCGACCACATAATTCACAAGGTCTTCCCCTCTCCGGGGAGGCACCAAACGCAGACCAGACCAGAGAACGCATGTATGCGCGAAAGTAGATTTGCATACTTGTGCTGTACGACGGTGTATGCGAGACGGAGGTGGAGGTGGTGGGCAAAGGAAAAGGAAGCCCAAACGAACGAAAAAGATTTTACTAAGTTTTATTAAGTGCACAGATACATAGCTATTTAGTTGAATTTTTCCAAGGAAGGCCGTTAGCTAAGTATTTTGGGTTGAGAAAAACGGATGCAAGAAAGAAGAACCTCAGGGATCAAGAGAACTTGCATTTGTTTGGGAGAAGTTAAAGGGTAATGGTATTCATACGTGTGCACTTCACTTACGCATTTATTTCAGTACATTTCTTGCCGAACTTCATCAAAGCATACAGAAGTAATCCTGCTTGTGGTTAATAAAATCACAGGAGTACTCAAACAGACAGTTTACACCACATCTTCCGTTTCATTTTCCGAGGTTCACTATCACACACACACACTCAATTGATAAAGCTGCCAATAAATTTTCTTTGCTGATTGACATTGTCACTCCACGGCACGACGCATAGACTGAGCAGCACGAAATCTGGTAGACGCGTTTTTGTTGTGGAATGGAATCGTTCATTAATTTCCTTTTCTTGTTGACGGTGGAAAGATTTTAAATAATGAAAAGACCAGTTATTATCTGTATTTAGATCTGATGCCAACTTTTCGAGATAATCTCTGCGAGAAACCCTTTCGCAGATGAGTTGATGGCGTCACGAACTCATACCGAGCGTGTCTGCGCTTCATCGCTACTCCTCGGCCTTGTAAATGTGCCTCCGGTCGTTCGCCGCTGCCTAAACTCTGTTAGCGATCACAACCGTCAGTGAAAAGTTCCTCCCTAACGAGTGAATGAATCCCAACTTTAATGACGTCACCAACTCATGAAAGGTTGGTAGAAAATTTTGAGTTTTCAAATTTTACACGTACGAAGGAATGGTTGATTGGAGAAGATTTTTTTCGTCCTAGAAAAATTATCTTTCCTTCTCATCTACCGAATTCCTTTGAGATATTGAAACTTCGAGTCTGAGTTAACCACCCCAATTTTCTATATTCGAGCGATGATTTTTATCACCTCTTAAATGTAAAACGGACACAACCTTAAGGACGACGGGAAGATAATTGAGTTATCGAAGAAGGTGTTCGAGAACGGAAAATAACTGATGAGAGGATCTTTGTGTAATTGTTTAAAGAAAATACTTGTTGAGAGTCTTGTCTGAAGCTAATTACGGCGCGGAGACGTCGACATAGAGGATGGACAACTAGAAAACCGCCAAGGCGTGGGAGATGTTGATGTGGAGGAGTAAAGAGAGGGTGAAGTGGACAAAGAGGAACGACGAAGTCCTAGATAAGGTGAGCGAGGAGAGGAAACGTCTAGATGGGGTACGGAGGCGACATAGGGTTCGGATGTAACCAGTGCAGAGCGGAAAGGGGATGTTAAAAACGTGTTAAAAGGGAGAATGTTATGCTGTTGGGGAAGGGAATATGGAAAAAGGATTTATAAACAGAATAAAGCAAAGTTGACCTAATGTGAATTGAAGTACAAATTTGGAGGAGACACAGAATTGGGTAATTCACAAAATTCTCTATGAAAAACCTTTCTTAACCTGTAGGATGCTCCAATAATAACAGAGTAGACCTTCGCCAACAATCACCATTACCTCAACTATAAAAACATACACTAGGAATACCAAGGAAAATATTCGAACTCAAGACACAGATAAATATAGAGGGGATTTACTTTTAATTTCCCGATGATTTCAAGACGATAGTAAAAGGTTTAAAGAAATAATATATCAAGAAAAAGCTCATCGAGCGGATGCGATGCGCAGCTTAAACCATTGCATAGTACCATCGTTACCTTCATCAATCACTAATTCACTCATTCTGACAGACATGGAGGTGTCGTCCGTAGCTGTTACTAAGCAAAGGTTTAAAGCACTGGTAATCTCGGAAGAACTTCACGAAAATAATTCGCCGGGAAAGAATTACATCATATATTATAATACTATATGAGTTGAACGGTGCTAACTTAGACAGTGATGGTAATCCCAGATGTAGTAATGTATTCGGAGAGGGTTGCATGCGTGCATGGAAGCGAGGGGAGGGCAAATGGTGCGGCAAGAGGGAGATGATGATTCCAGAGGAAAGGAGCGAGCGAGGAAGATTCGGTCCTCTCTGCGTGTAGGAGGATGGGGTGCCCGGGAGATTGGAGGGAGGGGGGGGGGGGGGCGAGGGGTTGGGCTCGGATTTGGGATGAAGCGCTTTTCCGCTTTTTTTTCGCTCCGTTCCCTTTCCCCTGCGGTCCTCAAGTGTGGGCGGGAGGGAATTTAGCGACAGGGCGGTTAGGATTCCAGGGCATGTGTGGGGGAGTGGGAGGGTGAGTTTGGTATAGCGTCGTTTACAGCAGGGAAGAGGTTTTGGTCGGGACGGTACTCCACGGAGCGGATTGTGCCCGGAGGGAAAGGGGAGGGCAATGAGGGGAGAGATTGGGAGAGAGAGAGAAGGGGTAAAAAAAACAACTGCCGGCAGCTCACGCGCAGTCGGGCGCACTCGTGGGGGCCCGGCTGCAGCTAATGTGTCGCCGTGTTTTCCATCCTCTCGCCGAAAACGCCGGCACGCGCACCATTGGAAAACCCCACCCATCCCCGCCATTTCGTGCTACACTCACAAAGCTTGGCCCATAGAAATCTCTCCTCATCACCATACTCCCTTGCGTCTCCTCCATTATCCCTTTCTCTTTACTCTCCAAAAAACATACATGATTTATAATACCCTTCATCTATTCTCGTTTTTCTTCTTTCACCGACTTCTTTCTTTAAACCTTTCCCTTTTTTCTGTCATCTGGACTTGAGCGTAGGCCACTGGGATTAGAAGCCGACGCACCTACGTCATTCACCTTCCTACGCCTCCAAGCGGAGCGAATGTCAACAATGCGGCTTGATTCAAAATTGAAAAGAGAACACCAGACGGAAAACGCAAAATTGCATTATTTACAATCCTATGTCGACATACACAGATAATAGCACTGATCTGCCCAAACCTAGGTCGGTTCAATACTGAATGAAATGTGGAGTTAACTAGTGTCGGTATGAAGATTGGAAACTTCCACAAGTCGCCTGAGGCGATTTCACAGATTATTTTGCTTTTGAACAAAGCACTGCGGGAGAATCAAGAATATCCTGATTTGTGGTCATAACATTTTGCCTGATTGAACTCACGCAACTCTCTTTCAATGGTAAATAAGTTTAAATCCCTCGTCTAAATTGTTTATCGACACCATTTCCCTCGTTTGTTTGTTTCGCAACTTAACGTTCCTGCTTACTTTACCTGTTGCCATTATTCCTCCTCGAACTTTCGGTCATAATCTGTTCACTTTCACAAAAAAAGTCGCAATTAGTTCTTCCTCATTCGAAAATTACGTCGTCCACAAATTTATCATATGATTGGTGCATATGGACTCCCTATTTGTGTGCAGTAAAACGGGTTCTCTCTCCCTACATCCAAACTCTTCCCTTACATATTAATCCTCACCATCCACTCTAGCCTCCTATTTTTCCTCTGTTTTATCCATCTTAATTTCAGCGACCTCTCTGAGTTTACATGCATATTCTCCGCTCTTTTCCTTCTTTTGTTCCCTCAGGGACCCAGATTTCCTCTTATGACCTCCTCCCTCTCTCCCTTCCTCTCTCAGTCCTCTTATTATTCGTCACATTTCGTACTCCCTTTTTGCTTTGTGAATTTCCGCACTCTTCCTTTGTACTTTCATTGGATTATTTCTTTCTACTTCATTGTACATGCATGAAAAGCCAGGTGGAGAGAGAGAGAGGGGGGGGGGACAAAGCTTGCTTGCTCATCAGACTCCCTTAATATAATGTTAATGTATTAATATTAATGTCCCTTATAATCCTTCCTTTCTTCCTTTTTCCGCCACATCCTCCGGCCCACTCACCATCCCCTTTAACCTTTTGCCTCCCTTTGTCACGCAACTTCTCTCCCGAGTCCTCATTATCACCGAAACGGGAGCCACTTAGGGCTGCCTGTTTACACGCAGGGCCAAATTTGACGGAAAATTACAAATAGAGATGGTTCCGTCGGAGTTATCCGCTACCAACTCGGTGATTGCGGGCGAGACTATACAGGGATAAGTTGCGAAAGCTAGATAGGGGAGCAAATTGATACAAGGACGCATTTTCCAGCTCTCTATTCGCCATCATTACGATAGGTACAAAAAAAACGCGTGGCTACACTCGTGGTTTCAACGAGCCCGGTCGCGGCTACAGTCAAAATTTCAATCACGCCTCGTCGAATTATTGCTCGGTTAATTCACCGCCCAAGGTGTCTGATGCCATGATTGCAAAAAATCTAAACGACTACTCATCCCTAAAATGAAAATATACTTTCAATAAACGAACAAAAATGTTTTACATCAACATAGATGCAAATAATAAGTAAATTTGGGCACTATTTCCTCCTTTTTTTTAAACTCAACCAGTAAAAATTTTTAAGCGATTGTAGCAAGATCATTTGGAAGAATATTCGGTCAAGAAAAGGAAGAACTTTGTGGCGTGGTCATATTTATTTTGAAATAAACTAATGCTCTAATAACAGCCATAACAAGCTAAGAAGTATAACTAATAGGAGCAGGCGTAACATAGTGGAAATCCTTTATACTCGGGGTCGAAGGAGTAAAAACTTGACCTTTTCTACATGGTGGTTCATTGTGACCTACCATTGTTTCGTTACAGCGTGACATTATCAAGGGGACTAATAATGCTACACTGTAACGAAACCATGGTCGGTCACAATAAATCACCACGCGGAAAAAGCAAGTTTCTATTTCTTCAACTCCTAAGCTAAGAAGTAATTTCTCCTTCCAATATGCCGTATACTTCAAGGCACTGCTACCAGGTTATTGTAGTTGTTGTAATCTCAATTTATGAATATCTCTTATAGTCGAAAGAAAATAAATTTCCCAAGGTCGTACTCTGTGGAAATTTGTTCCTCTGAGAAAATCCGCGTGGTGCGAGTGTCAGCGTGATTTTCCTAGATTTATTTTTTTGTCTTTCTTTGGTGCGAGTGGGTTACTGTCGTAAGCGAAAGCTTCGCAAACTTGAGTGTGTGTTTGATCGAGACCTACGCGGAAATTTGTTCCTTAGAGCAAACCTGCGAGGTGAGTAAGTGAGCTTGCGGGTTTGTTTGTTTGAGATATGAAGTGAAACACTGCACTTTCCACATAAAAATTTATGAAACTATTTTTACGTGGAAAGTGCAAAGTGTTTCACTTCATATCTCATAATGGATATCCACAAAGTATCTGCCTCATCCATCCAATTCATTTGTTTGTTTCATTGTGTTTCAGCTTTATTTTTGTGCATCACCCCACTGTCATCCTTCCAAACTCCCACTGCCACCTTTGATCAGAAAAGAGTACGGCCTTGGGAAATTTATTTTCTTTCAACTGTTAAACGGCCGTAGATCGTTCAATTACCTATGTATCTCTTATATTAATTCTCATGTCATCAATATTTTTATATCCTCCCTCTCTTTTCCGGCCTGCCATTTTCTCGTTCTTTCCTCTCTTCTTCCTTTGTCCTCAGCATCCAACAGATCTTCTCTCTTCCCATAGCCGTTTCGACTTCCCAAGCTAGTTTAGAATTTTACGTCGGTTTGAGTTTCTAGGAACTGCGACGGAAAGCGAGGCCCTCGAATGCGGAACGCTGCTGCTCTCTATTGGTGCGTTTACGAGTGATGTCCGACTCTCCTTGCCTGAAGTTTGGACCGCGCTTACCCTTTGCTTAATCCTCTGAATTCCACTTCAAGACGAGGGTGCTTGATAAGGGGTTTAAACTATCCAAAGTTCGGTAATTTTGGACCGCTTGTCCAGGACTGCTGTTGATTACTGGGGGAAAGAGAATCTGAGGTAGCTTGAAACTGATACAGAAGATTTTTATTAGCGAACTGTTGCGGGAGATTTAAAGATACATATCTTAGGCTGTAATATTACTTCAATTTAAATAATGTAATTATGCATTTCTACAATTTATTTTGCATTGAAAAGATTTCATTTGCCAAGATATTTTCTCCCTGCATGAAAATACTTCCTGTAGGTCCTTGTGTACTAACTGTTACGATTACGAATGTATGGTATATCCTGTTTTAAGCATCTCACGACCTTGTTTTTTACTTTCCTTGTATCTGCAAAAGACCAGCAGTACCCATTTATTAATTTTCTTGCTAACTTAGAAATTCTCGAATAGATATGGTGAACTAAGAGATTTGAAGGATATGGCGAGAATATGAATCCATTATTACCGTACTAACATAGGCAGAAAATACTGCAAAAAGTGGCCAGCCATTTGGGAGATGTTTCAGTATTGCCACATGTTTATTAATTTATTATCCTGATTCTTATTACCGCTCTTGATACTCCATTTAATTTAGTTTTCTGTAGATTTATTTTTTCCTTCTGTCATCGCCCATATTCTATTTTTCACCAGATTAAGAATCTCCCTCACATGCATTCCTTTAGCTTTTCTTCCAGCAGTGGTGGATCCAGGATAGGAACAAGGGGGGAGGCTAAGAGGGGGTTAAAATTCTAGCAGTTGTGGGGGTTGGAAAAAATTACCATTCTATCGAGTGTAAAAAGCTTTCCAGGATTGTTATCATTACTTTCTCCCCATTGAAAATATGAACAATACGATGTTGATATTATCATAAAGTTAAATGAATATTTTTCTTCGGCATCGCGGTCACATTTAAAATGATATATTGAATACTGAAGCATGTTGTCCGGCGGATTATTTATAGGTATATTTTAATTTTATAGTTGCGTTGGCACTGTAGCTGAACAATGTGAGGTATAAATGACAGAACACTAGTTACATGTTTCATAAAGACCATTCACAATCATTCTAGCCCTTCCTGACTTCCATAGACTCTAGACTGCAGCCATTAACTCATGCTTAACCCCTTAATTTATAATAATTCTGTTCCGCTTTGGAATTCGACCTACCTTAGGGAATCAAGTCAGCTAATTCGAATGCACTGCTAGAAAAGTCAACGCACTTCTATAATCTCAGTCCTATGACGAATTAAGCAATTGTTTGCCGGAACAAGGGCCCAAAATCGACTTCCAGCAACGTTGCAAATTTTTTTATTGAAAGAGTAATGACGCCAATTCGGCTGACGAAGAAAGGAGTTAGTAATTTGTGTTGCTTCCTATTACTCGCGCGAAACATTGTTTAACAGATGAAATGTTCCCTAAAAATAGGCCAATGATAAAACTGCATTTTTCTCTACTTCTAGATCGACCATTTGCTATTTCGTTGCTCCCCCCGCCTATTCTCAATGGGTACGTTCACTTAGACGTAAGATATAAATTCTTTCAAAGAATTTGGTAAATGTAAGTTAATGCGAAAAAAATATCCTCCTTTCAGCCATTCCCTTATAAGATACAAGTAAGAAAACGCGTAAGTTGCCACCCAATTTTCACGAGTTGCTGACGTCATTAGAGTTTTGGTTCATTTACCCGATCAGGGAGAGCCACTCATTCAGGGAGGGAGTTGCGCACAAGAATGTAAACATCAAAGAGCCCTGTGATGCCGATGCACACTGCCGAAAAGTAGCGGAGAAGCGCACTCACTCTTGACATGAGGTCGTGACGTCATCGACATATCTGCGAGAGGGAATTTAAACTTTATATTTTTCATATGGAATTTATCCCTCTTCGACCATGATTTCGACGTCCGGGTGACCTACAAATAACGCTCGGGCCTCGAAAACAAGTAAATTTTACGCCGTTCATATAAAGCCTAAAGTTACTCAAGATGAAGAAAGCAAGAGTTGGACGCGACAGGATAGAAATATTGTGTTCAGTGAGTACGAGCTGTGTATTACAGAGGGAGTATACTTTTGGGAGAAAGTATTTGAGAATTTCCAAGCAAGAGAAGTTGGAAACGAGGGAATACCTTAATTATGATCTCGAGCTTGCTTTTGATAGAAGAAAAAATCCATTAATAAACATATTGCGGATTAAGAGGCTCGTAATATGCCTATTTGCTATCGCTAATTTCTAATTGGGTAGTTAATTATATTTATAAGCATTTTCATAGTTTTTCCTTTTAGCGTTATGTGAATATGGGACCAATGTGATACCTTCTTAAGCACGCGGAATGCATAAACATGGTCATCAAATTGTGGTTGATCATCCATCCAAGGACAAGTGTTTCCTGAGAAGCTCGACCTCAGCGAAAATCTTCAACGTTAAATTCCGGTTTCGGAGTGGGCGTAAATGTGTGGGAAAATTGGAGGACGGGACGTAACCGGAACCGAAGCGTAGAAAGAAAACAAAATAGTCGCACTCGAGAGGAATTGATATATTATGCATATAGAGAGCATAGGATCTATAGTAAGCTGGGCTAATTTCTTGGAGAAGATATTATGGAATATAGAATTGGAATAGAGAATATGGAAACAAGATAATACCTAAAATATGATCACCAGCTCCCTGATTTACAAAGAGATAACCCATTCAGCAGCTAAATAAACATGAATGGTCTTTTGAATGCTGTTACCTTTGATTTGGGTTACCCATCACCTTAAAAGGTACCTATTTTTAGTGCAAAAATTATGTGAACATATCAAAAATATTATCATCATGAAAATTTCACCGCCATCATTTCTAAATCTCACTATGCATACATCACCAAGTAAATTGCACCGTACTTCACGAGGCAGGATTTTTATGTTACACGTGCGAATATTATAATAGATATCTTATGAAGCATGGGGGTTACATTAACACTGGTAACCAATTGGGGTTGACAATGCATCGTTTTTTTCCGGGGGACCTCGATCGCAGCGGAGATCTTCAACACGAATTTCCGACTCAGGAGCGGACACTAATGTCTACGAGGAAGAAGAGGGAGGAGATATGACCCGAACCGAGGTGAGGAAAGAAAACGAAAGAGTTGCACGCGACAGGGATTGAAATATCATATATATAAATAGGGAGAGAGAGAGCACGAGCTCTTTAGTACACTGGTTGGAAGAGCAGGAGGGGGACAAGGGCATAAAATATTTTGGGGAGACCTCTTAGAGTACATACGTGACCGTGGTGGTGGGAACGACGGATCGCTTATGTGTGTGAGGGGGAAGGGGGTCTGTGGGAGCAGGGGAACGTTTTAAGGGTTGTGTAGCCAGGGATCACGTGCCGCGACGATAAAAGGAACTGAAGCAGTGGTTTTGGCGTGGAGAGGGTGAGGGATTCAGGGGATCAGGGTTGGGGGTATAGCTCGCAACGCTTCGAAAGCGAGTGGTGTAGCATCGCCGGCGGAGCAAAGCTCGGTGAAACGTAGCTCAGAAAGCTCGCATGGCTCGTAACCAGTGCGATTTTGATAGCGGGAAAAAATCCATTAAGAATCGCGGTCTCTATCATTCCCGTCTATTTTGTCACATTAATCCATCATTTAGCAAAAACTAGCACTGCATAAGAATTATTATTGGAAGAATACGACAAAAATCACCGGCAACTATAGAATCAATTGTTCATATTATATTTTTCTCAAATTTTTAGTACATTATGTATCCATTAAGAGGAATCATCACTCCAGTTCGACTTATATTTACTAATGACGAATCACTTGTTTCAAATTTGAGCAATAATCATGAAATTTTTCTTGAAATTAGAGCGGATCATTTTCAACATTTGTCTTAAACTAAAATTTTGAAAAAAATACCTCACTAGTTTCTCAGGTGCATAATTGTTCCATTTTTCAAGTACAAGCAAATTTAATAAAGGGTCTACGTCCAATCACTCTGTGTTTTTTTCCTCCTGCTCTCGTACATCTACCTCGCATAAAACGGACTTTGCGGGAATTTCGGAAGAAACGGCGAAAATAATCCCATCGCTTAGCATCGCATTCGAACGGGCGGAATTGGATACCGGTTCAGTACAGGGGGAGAGGGGTGGGGTCATTCCAGGGCTCTGTGCAGGCAGGCCAGGGTGTCGACACGGGGGACGGTGGTTGGATGCTGCAAGGGGGTGGACCCCTTGGGGGTGAAAGTGTGCGTGAGGACTTTTGCGGCCGCCTTTTCCAAATGAATCTCTCCGGGCCATCATCGCCAGATGGGCCATTAAGAGGGACAGTGAAAAAAAGCCTTAACAGATAAATAGGGGAGAGAGAGGTGTGGGATAGAATGCCGCGATATGGGAGATACGTTCGGGACATGTTAGGGTTCGGGTGATATTTTTTTGTCCCAGGCACGTGTTCGGAAGCGGAAAAGGGAAAGAATTATTATAGTTGCCTCTACCAAACGGCCGATCGGGATCGGTATTAATGCGTTCGGTTCCCCCCGCCCCGTGATCTATTTGAACTTTTGAATTAAGAGGCATCCGGGCGCTCACGCATTTTGTGACGGGTCATTCAAAGCTGGCAAGCGCTGGCTTTCATCGCCGATCAAGTCATCGGACACTTCAGATAAGGTTTAACGTACAGGTTTACTGATGGTGAGAGATTTTTGCGCAGACAAGCCTTGTTGCAAAGTGCCGTCGCATTCTTTCCGATACATTTGGTATACCCCCGACGGTCATTACCACCGAGGTGTTTCTAGTACCGTTATATAAAAATTCAGCTTCGTGAGGGTCATTTGACTCTCCTTATGGCGTGGTTAGCCCTTTTTAAATTAATCAGATCCGTAGATACTGAGATTGTACCAAAGTCATCATAAGGAAGAATAAAAATTGAATATTAAACAATTTTTTTGAATGCTCCTGAGTACTACGCGTATGATATCAATGAATTAAATTTAAAAAACTCAATTTGGAATTTTTGGAGAATTAATAAAAAAATCTTGATGAACTTTTATATTCAACGCTGAAATTAAGTTGCACTACTTGAAAAAATCAGTAAAATAACACCAATAAATACAATATGGAGCTTTAGGTTATTTAGGACAAAATCTAATGTTACTGTGATATCTTATCAGAGAGCTTCCTCTGCGTTTAGTGACTAGGGTTTTATTGCTTTGGAAAATTAATAATGTAATACTGGTAAGAAATCCAACGGAAGAGGGGATTAGAGAACTAGCTAAGTGATGTAAATCCATTCTTTAATTCTCTGTTTTTCTATTTTATTGATCTATTTTTATCTAGAGAATCGGCTGTTATCCCGGATTTGCTAGCTGTGAAGCATTTAAAGCTCACTGAAACTGTTAAATTTGTTGATATTTTTATACTTACTCTTCGAAAAAACCCGGAATCACCAATTCATGCCACAAAAGAGCACCATGAATAAAAGAATGGATGTGAAGGCTATGAAGGAAAGCAAGATGGCAATAATATTTCATCTATATTTATCTAGCTTAATAAATTGTCTACCATAAACGCAAAAAGGAAAACTGAATTTCAAGATGAAATGAAAGAATGCTAGTGTTTAAGTGACGTTGCAATGAAACAGGCATGAAATTCCATCTCAAAGAAAACCTTTGAAAACTCTAGGCTAAAATTTTAATTCGAGGGACAACTTTCATACCACGAAGCAATTGTAAATAAAACAGAGTGAAAGGTGGACTCGGGAGGTACAGCCGAAAATGGAGTGTTTCCCATGCGACTCGCGGCGGGATTAAAATTATCATTGGATAATTTGCGATATTATCGTCATACAGAAACAATAGGGGATTTGGAATATCACAAGGATGGCAAAGAGATAATGTAGGGATTAAAATTATGGATAAATATTGTCCAATAAATCATTCAGACATACAAACGTGGTGTCATTATAAGACACCAACTCAGGGAAGGAGTCAGGTGTGCACCATAAAAAGAACCGTCCACAAGAAATGAAAGGATAACACGACGAGGACTTGGCGGTAGCTACGCAGATTTTGAGAGAAAAATCGAGGCAGTCGAGGTGGAAGAAAAATGGAAGATTTGACGGGAAAGGAGGAGATGAGAAAATGCACCAGGAGAAGGCGATGGAGCCCGTAGACGCGTGGAGAAAGACATGTATGCAGAGAAGAGGCGAAATGGAAGATCCCCCTCTCCCATTGAGCTTCCAACCCAAGTAGTGGGAAGGAGAGGAAGAAAGATTGAAGAGTTTTGGGGTATCTGTTTCCTTAAGGGATTACTCGTTGAATACTAAACACGCTATCTTGAAAATTTCTAATTATTGACAACATTTACCTGTATCTAAAATTTAAAACTTCACATGGATGGAATAATTTGGCTAAATTTTCAAATATTAGTCACAAGAGAGGAGCCCACTCCGTATGTTCTGAAATTTTCATAATGATATCATCATTTTTAAGCAAGACCGATCGGGTGGGAGTGATGAGTCTTTTTATTTCAAACCAACGTGGTTATTACAATAGGCCTGTTTACGTTTCTTGTTCGTCAATATGGCGTTGACAACAGCACAGGATATAGCATGTGTGCGCGCGCGGCACGTTTTTTACGTTCTGAGACCCCATCAAAATAATTAATCCAAAAACTGAGAAAATAATATTGAATGGAAAGCTTATTTTGCAGGGACGATGTTGCATGTTAGAGGGAGGGATTGAGAAGAATGCGACAGCTGCTGAAGGAGGGTTGAGGTAGTAAATTGATGGAATGAAGAACGTAAATTTTTTTAAATAAATCACCAAAAATGATTACGAAATTTATGCCCAAGATCTACGGCGAGGGAAAGAATTACGCAGGTTCTAGAGGAAAAATTGAAAGAATCAATATCGAAGACAAGTATAAGATATGATCGAAAGAGTGGGCGACGAAAAGATGTAAAAAGTGTGGAAGAGGAGGGGCCAGAATCCGTCGGAGAAGGAGAACAACATACGCGTATCTAATAAGATAAATCTCAACCCCTCACTATTTTTTTTATTTAGTAGTGTGGGGCTGGGATTTATCTCCAGCGTTATTAAAAAACGTAAATACGATGGGTTTAACACTGGCTAGCAGCATAAAGTTTCAATTTTCTGCGAATTTTAAAGGTTTAGAAGTCCTTCGAAACGGCATTTTCAGGTGCATACCTTTCAAAATTCCAGGAAATCCCCATTCCACTATGAAGAAGAATGTAGGAGAAGAAGCGAGACGGAAGATTCTCCCCCACGCATTTAGTTTTCAACCCGAGTGAAGAGCAAGAGAATAAGGAAGAAGAAAGGAGGGCGCCTTTGCGGGGATGGAAGTGATTTATCTCAATCTGGAGGGAGGCTCCTCCTTTATCCTGTCGCAGAAGTCGCACCCTCTGCCACCCTCCTCACCCTCTGAATCGCGCCCCCTATGCCCCAAACCCCCGGGCTCTGCTGCATAGCCGGCCTCCCCTTCGCATGGCGAGTGTCTCCTGTCCGCCAACCCGCTCTTCTTCCCACCTCGGCCCTCATCGGCGTCGTCCACCACCAAACTGGCACCGATTCAGTAGGCGTCCCCTAATAAGCCCCGAATTCCAAGAACCCAGGGTCCTTGGCTGCAAGATGCGCGACCACGTATTGCGGATTCAGAAATCTGGATGGAACTTTTTATTTCCCTGGAATGTGTCGAATCACTTAGTTAACGTATTAAATGCCTTCAATTAGCCAGTTACCGCCATAGTAACGGTATATCTCCCTCTCAATAGCTAAAAATTGAATTTTTACCCTTAGAATATCTTGGAAATAATTTTCCACTATTTCGACGGATTATAGTTCTCTTCACGTACTTGCTACGCAAAGCATCATTTTCTGCTATTAACTCTTTAAAGACTGAACCATCTTAAAAACTTATTTTTATTGTCTTCTTGCATATCCTGCTCATTTTACAACAAATTAAGCGATATTGTAAAAGAAAACCCGAAAAACATTTTAATGCGTTTTCAAGCATGTTCCGAAATGGGAACACGCCACAAAATTTTGCTATTGCTTGAAAAATAAATATAGAATCGGCCAAAGAACTAAATTTAACAATGCAATACACATTGATCTATAATCAAAACGAACAAACTTTGTATTAATCCACCAATTTATTTTCGTGTTACGACTAGTTTAGACGCCGCGGCGTCATCCTCAGGTACCAGGAAAATAACTTGGTGGATTAATATAAAGTTTTGTTCGTTTTAATTATAGAAATGAACTTCCACAAAGTTGAGCCTGTGACAATGGAGATTACACATTGATCTTTTGAATAAATGAGCATTTGTTTCTGGAAAGGGGGTGTAGGGAAAAATATCGAATAACCGCATACTCACTACAGAAGTGTTGAAAATAACCAATTTTAAAAAGGTATAATTAACGAAAAATGTACGCACACGTCACTTTAAAAATACATCCACACTTTATTTACATAAAAAAAGCAATAAAAGTAATCACAATTACGAAATATAGTTTTCATGAACTTTTATAAACCTGTTCCCAAATGGTGACATTGGACTGACTGTAAACGGTTAATAGTATCAACAGTATCTTCCACAACATCTTGATTTTGATAGTTCATCGGATGACTTTATTTCATGCATTTTATCCAAAAATGTAAATACTACTAAAAATATAAAGGGGGCTTGTGGAGATTTATCTGTGTCACAATCTCGTGGCGACAGAAGCTTCTTAAAAACACTTCTGACAGGCAGAAAGATTACAGTGATACTGAAAATTTTTAATTCTGCGTTAGAGTAATTATTGAAATGATTATAAGAGAAAGTATGTTTTTGCCAAATGAGTCTCCGAATGCTCTCTTTTTACCGCAGAACCATGGAATTGAGTCAGTTGCCTAGTTTACCACCTAATAGCAATCTTAGAATGTTTCTGAAATTTCGAAATAAATGGCAAGGACGTGTACTTTGCATTTGGAATTCAGCGCCACTAAGTTTTGGATATTGGCAGTGAAAAATGTTTTCCCTGCCATTATGGGAGATTAAAAACAAAGGAGGCGGTAGTTTTTAGAAAAGCATTGAAATACTTTTTGCATAAAAAAACCGCATTACAGACCAGAACATTCATTTTACGAAATACGCTATTGTTGGCTGAGAAGAAATGATTAAATGCACGGAACGTTTCCTTGGCTGGAGACATATTGGGCCTCATTACGACAGTAAATGAGAACGCTAGACGTGGTGTATTTCCTTACTGGTACTATGGCGCCCAAATCGGTGTATTTCCACGGAAAGCTACGACATCATTCCTCAGTTGAATGTAATGAATGCGAAACGCACTGCGCTGTTACAATGCAATTTGTTTCCCGTGAAACGACAACAACAGGGAATTGTTTCATTTATTCCCCCCCCGCACCTAAGGAAAAACTTAAAAACAAATTACGAACGTTGCGCCGCAATGCGTGCCCGATTCCCCAAACCTCCCTGCGAACATATCTGCGAGCAGGTGTCACTTGAACACGGCCGCGCCGTCCAAACCTTCGTTGATCCCCTTTCCCTTCTACCTCGATCACCAATCGTTCGTCATCGCTTATTAATTGTTATTAATGATTAGTCGACCATATCGCCGTATCTTGGGCTCAGCGTGGCTCACACACGGTCGGCGGTCATCAACTTGACAATTTCATCTCGGATTACCGTCCATTTTAGGCGACGGGCACAGGAAGATCAGTCAAATCAGGAAATGATCGGAGGGCGGTCAAAAGCATTGATTGTTGACGGGGCGGAAGTCAAGGCTGAGCCCCGGCCGTTGCGTCGTTTGCTTTCTGACCTTCCGCGGAGAGGGGAGGCGTAGGTAACGTGTGCCCCCCCCATATTGCCCTAAGCGTGGTCCATCTGGGGGAGCCCTTCCTGGAGCGACTGCTGTCCCCTCTTCTCTCCAGCAGGACAAAGCTGGACGAGCTAATGTCCCTCTCTTGCCACTGATGTGAGTACGCCCAGCGTTCCATGGCAGCAAACCCCACCACCATACTCCACGAGCTGGTGTAACCTCTTTCTCTCTCTCGCGCACTATTTCTCTCTCTTTCCTCCCTGTTCTCTTTTCACTCACCATGCATCCATTTCCTCTTTGATCTCTTTTGTTCGTTCCAGGAAAAAAAGCTACTTCGTTTAAAAATGCGGCTGGTTCATTCCCGAAGTCCTGCTTCTTCTAAGATTTCGAGTAACTTTATTAAAACAATTTTACACCATTTTTTAAACGAATTTTTAAAAGAAAATTGACATTAATTATAGACCCAAATATTTTGAAACTATTTTTGCTTTTAAAATATATGAAAATTATGGGCTATTCTAAATCTCTAATTGTGCTTTACTCCAACATCGTTTCAAAAACATTTAATAGAATTTTTTTTTAACTTTGCATATTTTTTAAGATTGCGCATAAAATCGCTTTTGGGTGCGAGATAACTGCGATGTAAAAAGATGTAATGAAACCTAGTGAAATTGCGGGCCACCAGATGAATTGAAAGTTGTGTAACCGGAAAAGAGATAGGTAATTATACGAAAGCCAACATAATTTCTCTCCTTCCTAGCTACCGCTTATGCAATCTAGTCTGAGGTTTCAGGCGAGATGGAGTGGAAACGTGACATAATGAAAATGATTTCACCACGAGAATGAAAGAACACAAGAAGTGCAAAGAAAACGGTGATGAGACATCCATGGTAGCAAAACACCTGTTAAGTTCGGGCCATGATTGTGAATTTGATCCTGTGATTCTCCACGTAGCCGACAAAGGAAGGAAACTTGATGCCCTGGAACAAATAGAAATTAACATAAGGAAAAAGAGTAATAAGCCCCTCCTCAACGAACTTCTGTATTACACCAGCTCACCCCTCCCATCCAATGACTTCCATTAGCCATTCCCCCTCCCCCCCTTCCCCCAGGACGCGGTTGCCCGCCCCCCCCTCATCCTCCTCGACGGCCGACACCATGAGGCATCCAGGGGTAGCTGACCGGACCGAGCGACTGGAGCGTTGGAACCCAGCGGAGAGGGTACCAGGGGCCTTCCCACCTTCCCCTTGGAGGAAGACATTAAGGACAATTAGTGTATTTGTCATACTCCTCTCTAACCCCATCCTCAGTTTTCCCAAGCCCCGTGACTGTACACCCTCCCTCCATCCCCTTCCCCCGCCTTACCGCCCACCACCCCCTCCTACCTTCCTATTTAAGCACAGCGCACTTGATATGTTTGTACCTGATGATGCTGAAAAGCGAAACCGGTCGTATTAATAAATGTAAAATTGTGGAAATTGCTCCTGCTTTTTCATTTTCATTGCTTATGCAATCCACTGCAAATGGTGGCGTGTATGGCAAAATACGTGAACATGCAGGCGGATATATTGGAAAGTGGCGGTAAAAATCAAAGGGTAAGAAGTATTTTTGCTCAGCTTGGCTCACTTACGGTCGGTGGTAATCAACTCACGATTTTTCACGTACTACCGTCCATTTTCGGTGACCGCGACAGCAGAATATGCCAAATCAGGAAATCATATCTGTCATAAAAAATTTATCAAGTAAAGGTCATTAGTTTAGAAAAATCAATAGAATGCTATAGAAGTTGAACTTCGATGGTTAACACTGGCCATCAGTTATCTAAATTTACATTTGCCGGATACCCTTAAAACGGCTGGGAGCGGATAGGTACTTCAAAAAACGTGCAAACACCGGCAGAGAGAGTAAAAAGTGACGATAGAAATCAAGGAGTGCAATCGAAGGTTGGTAATTCAGGAGGAAATTTTGGTTTTTCTGTATATATCATTCGATCGTCAATAATATCCGAAAGTAACGATAGAATAACTTAAATAAATATGAGTGGCCTATTGACTATTAATTCATTGTTGACACCCGCCAGGCTGTCTGCACTTCTACCGGTAATTAATAAGATTACAGCCAATGGAAATCTTACAATAGCGGACCGGTCGCAATAATTGTATGAGAATATGTTCACGACGATATATTATCACCACGATATGACTATATGGACAGTTTAAATAACACAGTAGTAAGTCCGAAAATTGTCAAACCAAGATGGCGGAATTCCGCTAAACCACGCTTAAAACTCGAATACAGCGCCTCCACATATTTACAACCTCCTTGGTTTCAATCAATCGAATCATCGAACGAACTTGATTATTGCACCCGACTTAGGGCCCCCGCGCGCTGGCATCTTTTTCAAAGCAACTATTTAGTTGCTAAAAACCCAGGTGGTCTATTCCTGCCGACAACAGTTTACGCACCCTCGGAATAGGTCCGGACGCAATTATTCAGTTGCGGCAACTAATAAGTCGCCCGTGCGCGAGACAACCAATGCCGTGTGTTTCATTGGGACTTCCTCAATGCAACTATTTAGTTGCTTTATAAAAGTGCCAGTGCGCGGAAGCTCTTGTACGAGAGGCTATCAAAATAGCCAAAACATCTACTTTCAACAGAGAGCACAGCTATTAGCTCTCCAAGAAATGGCTCTTATAGAAGAGACTTCGACAAACAGACCAATCCGGACGCAGCAGGCCAAAACCAAGGCCTATGTAAAATAGGAAATAACTTGCATCCGACGCGACACTTCAATCCTGAAGACTTCTGCTGCAACGCTGGCGAGACTGTCGTCACGATTATTAATCGACGCGGAAGACAACCCAGAAACCTAGCTGCGCCTACTGCTCCGCTTTGCTGCACCCACCACACAACCGGCAGAAGGCCCCATCAACATATAATAATTATTGTATATCGCATACAAAGAATCTGCCGATATAGCGACACTATGCTGTCGGCCGTATCTCTCCCTTCAGCGGCCGCTGTAAAATCTTGTTCCCGAGCCTCCCTTCTCTGCCCTTCAACTCATCTCCGTCACCACCACGAGGGTTAATCAAGCCACGTCACAGTCAGAGAGATGTGCAGCGGGACTGTTAAAAGCGCTTCGGAGGAAGGTTGCTAAGGGGGAGGGCCGGTCGAGGACGGAGGAGGAGGGGGAGATTAATAAAAGAGAAAGAGAGGTGGAGGGGGGGGGATCGTTCGCAGGAGGCCACCACGACTGCATGATGATGCGGCGGTGGGTATTAAATGATCCAAATCACTACTACGCAGACGGAGTATTCTGGAGTAATTAACGGAGGGGCCTGCGGCAGGTGGCTCCGGATGCACCACATTTGTTTTCGTGGAAATGAGCTGTCACGGCGATCAACGGAAGAGCCCAAGGATTGCGAGTGTGCCAAGAGTGTACGTGTTCCTGAGATGAGAGGGCGGGGATGGTCGCGGAATTCAACAGTTTTTCGTTTATTGCGCTCGACTTATTCATCGCCATGGCTTCCGGAAATTTATTTCCCCCGAGAATCATCCAACGAGCGATGATAAAAATCTGATCAAAGTTGAACTAATGGAGTATGCCTGGAACGTTATCACAGCTTGAGTGTAAAAATCGAACTGGTATCCACCTAAATTAATAAGTTAGTTAATTTACGTAAGTGCGATTTTTAAAACTAATTATTGGTGATTCAATAATTACGACTATGTACTGTGCGAATAGATTTTCAATGAATTTGGGTGAAATTCCCGAAAATCCGTTGTCACTTTAAGCAAAGAAAACTGATAATCTGGAAATTAAAAATTACTTCCTCAATCTCGATTTCAATTTCCGACAGTAATTTTATGACTGTTTCTCCCATATACAGGTAACACTATCTGAAAGTAGAAAAGTCTTTTAACGCTCCCATAATTACGTGCAGTTTTGCTCATCGTCATTAAATCCGATATACATATTTCTTTATGATTTATTTCAGGTAAGAGCTCATAAGTGAAAGCAAATATTTATACTGGATTCAAATCAAATTTCAAATGATACAAAGAAGTGAATGGCCGCCGCAAGGAAAAATGTCTTCCGTATGCTAAACCATGTAATTAAAGTAAAGTATAGCTACTGAATCTTCATAGAACAACGTAATACCACCAATAAAATAACTGAAATGGTCCAGAAACACCCCCTAAGTGTTTTTGGAATACATTCCATATGATTTCCATAAAAAATAATCAACAATGGAATGTACCTCCAAACTAGCATTCATATCACTACTGTGGAATACTATCGAAAATAAAACGAAACAACTCTATTATTTGTAGTTTAAAAATTGCATAACATTCTTCGATACTAATTAAATGGCAAATTGTATATTTCGTGCTTCAGAAATCCCCAGCTGAATACATGACCAATTGATTTTCACTTGATAATGCATAGGGAAAATATAGATGTGAATAATGTTTCAAGAAATTTCGGGTAGGCAATAGATTTTTATTTCTTGAAATTGTGAAAGAAATGGAAACCAATTACTCATTGAGTCAGCAGCATAATTTAATTCGCCGCTTCCTCTAATGTTTTCTATGCAAGCTGGTCATTGAAATCCGGCAGGCTATGAGACAGATAGAAACCTGCATATCAGGCATTTTTACGAAGTTACCATTAATCTGATGATGGATTTCATCAGTTATAAAAAACTGCGCTTTTAGGTAAAAGTCAATCCTCGGGACAATCTAACTATTCTGACGACCGGGTTTTCCGAGTAAATAATTCTCATAAACTCAATTTAAAGTTTTTATATTAATTTAACACTTTCCAAAATTGGTATGTATCTAGAATGCAGGAAAATAAACCGAAGTAAATATTCTGATAATATTTCATAGTTAGAGGTACACGCAAATGTTGACATGGGTCTATTCCATGTACCGTTAAAATTTCAGGATGCTGGGTTGTTTTAAACAAGCGATACGCGACCAGAAAGGTGCAATTGAGCGGTAGTAAAGGGTACTTTTAAGTAAATATCCTTCATCTGCACCTGTTCTCGTCTTCTCCCCTTCTCCGGCGAAACCTACCGCATAAAACAGCTTTCCAATTCCGCCCCCCATTCACCGATGTTTTTTCGGGTGCAGATTGGAAGATCGTAAGGAACAGAAGCGGAGGACGTTAAGTCATGAGATGGCTCGGATGGAAAAGGATGAGTAGTACAAAAACACGGAATGAGGGGAGGATATAACAGCCGGATGGACGAAGCCTTGAACGACAGGGTGTTGGGTGAGCCGAGGGAAAAGAGCGAACCCAACTAGCGAAGGGTATCAAAGGAAGAAAAGGAAGCACCGAAAGTAGTGGCGTACCTTGGCATTTCCCATTGATAATGCCTGCTAACGACCGAGACACTTCGTCGTAATGGATGGTCGCATTCTACCGCAAGGCGTCTCCAATTTGACTCTCAATCTTCAGCTAATTTAGTACACTTCCTTTCAGACTTAAACTGTCTTAAATAATGCACCTACCATCGCTTTCCTTCAATAAAAACTCTGGTCTTCCTTATCTCAAGTGGTATGTTCCTTTCTTCTTTCTTCTAAGCCCCTTTTTGGCAGGGGTTGGAATTAAGGCTTGCTGCATAAGGACTTCCAAACTTTCGATGCCAAAAATAATTTATTGACCACAATACTGACATTGAGAGTCGAAATAGGGTCAGATATTGCCACTTTTGAACAATGGATATCGATATGATTTTAAAGTATGGTCTAAGTTGGTCAATTTCAAGCAGTTACTATTAAAACTCGTTAGGTGATGATGATTATTGAATGTTCATAATACTTAGAAATTATGCTGTCAATCGTAGTTGATTTTTATTTGGCATCTGGTTAAGCATTCAATATCAGTGGTCTGCTATTTTCGACTTAATGCATTTGATGAGACCACGTAAGAGCGTCTATCATCGTTCGTGTGGCAGGGTCACTTGACTTAACATGGCAAACAGATCGTAAATAAAACTGAACAACTGACTATTCTGACTGGATTACGTATTCTTTTTCAAGGTATATAACTATCAAATTAAACTATAAAGTTGTACTATCTGAATATGATTTAATAGTCAGTTTTCCATGAATTGCTGTAATATATAACATAATTATCTAGTGGTTGAATAGTCATAATTTCCATACATTTATCTAGCATATCCATTAACGAACAGTTTTCTATCTTCATCTCCTTAATTAACTCAATCCCACTCCTAACTTCGCTGACTAGGCTTTCCTTTTTCTCATCCTCTAATACCTCACAACAACCTCTTTTCCTCACACCACATACCCCTCCCCCCACTAGCCTTTATCCCCCTCCAGACGATCCACTTATTTCCACACCCCATCCACTCTTTCTCAACCCCATCCTTCCGTATTCCAACCAAACCCTATCTCCAACCCTTTGGAGAGGTTATGAGTTAAAAAGGGTAAGGCTTATGGGGAGGAGGATAAAAAGTTTGCTTGTTTAATTAAGCAGATATTAATTAGCTCTGGAGTGGGCTAAAAATGGGTACGCTGAATGGGGGTGGTCTTAGCGGAAGCGGTGAAAAAAGAGGTCTAGCGGCTAGGTGGTTCCCCGTCGAGTGCGTGATAGCGACCACTAGTACGGGTGGTGAGAGGCCGTGATAGATAAAATCCCGGACGTGCGCGGAGGTGCTCATGTGATGTTAGTGTACTCTAGGCTGTTCACTCTATATAGATGTGACGTTTTTTTCCGTTTTGCATAGTCTATAATTACAGTAGTGTATTTATACTATTGTCGTTCTAATATTATTGTTAATTCTTGTCGTTAATTTTTATATCATATTGAAAAAAATGAATAATATTTATTTTGTTTGTATGTTACTGGGAAAATTGACAAAAAGACGTATTTCATACTATTGGTTGTACATTAGGATAAAGGGGGATCGGGTTGATGTGGTGGCAAGAGTGTTGGCTTCCCACCCCGTGGGCTCGGGTTCATATCCCGACAGTGGCAGAGAATTTTCAGAGACTGCCCGATCCCTGCTTGAGTGCTATGAGGAGGATATTTCAAGCGCAACACTCCATCCGTCGGATGGGACGTTAAGCCGTGGTCCCCTTGGTGCCTTTCGTTAAGAGCAGGCTAATGCCGACGCCGGGTTTCTCTCTTCCTTCCATACCCTTCCCAAATGACCTAAGCTGTCGGTCGCCTCCTCCAAATACCATACCATACGGATGGTGGCCTAGTTCAATAAATAATTAATTTATTCATCTATCTACTTATCTACATACTGTATAAATGGGGGGACCTTGGAGGGCTCTGAAACTTCAACACATGTATACTATTATTCGTATTTTATTCATTTAAAAATATCAGGAAGTGCTATTTTTTACATGAGATAAGCTATCAATTCTTTGATACATATCCTACTAATATCATGATGCCAAATTATAGATGATTGGTGAATCCTCAGTAACTAATCAAACCCTTCGATTGTTACCATTGCCACACACAGACAAGAGGGTAAAACTAAATGTGAAAAAGCCCGTCCCAACGGTAAATGTAGAACATGAACCTCAAATAATTCCTCCAAAGGAATGTAACTTTTGCTGAGGATAAGATGACGTGTACTGTGTTGCTTTCACAAATTTATAGCCAACGCAGTCGATACCTTCTTCGTAGTTTTTATATAATGATCATCTTTGTGATCCCTGGGTGTTAAAAGCATCTTGCAGTCGGATATCTTAATTGAAAATAATTTTTCATTTAAAGTAAGAAGCTATGCGCTACAGTTAATTTTAAAAGGCTTTGCAGTTTATACCTATTTATCACTATCAATATCCACGTTTTTTCCGCTTAACCTATTTTTTTCAGAATACTCAGCTATAGGATATCTTCTCTCAGATAAATATAAGTATATATCTTTGCCTTAAAATAGCATTCTCCCAACAATGAAAGTAGTTACATAAAGCTATATTTTTTGTTGATTCAAAGGTAATATGCTCACAGGCAAATCCTCATTTTCAGCGCTCTGAGATCTTATATTTAAGCGAAGGCTAATATTTCCTCGTTTCGATCTGAATGTTAAATTCTTCGACTGATATGCTCCCATGTGTTCTAAGAGCCTTCTAATTAGAGTTAATAAGAAATTGACTACTAAAAAGACATTGGATTTCCATGAATATTTATTGCTAGCATGCCTAAAATATTTTGCTTTATTGTATGAATTGAATGAATGTATTCGTATTGAAATGACAGCGAAATTGTCAAAAATAACAAAAAAACCAAATTAATGATATTTGAAAAAAAACAAAAATCGTATGATACTATACGTATACACTTATTAGGGTACTATTTTCCTAAAAACATATAGAAAAGATAATCTAAAGCGGAAAGTTGTTGATGTTGTTGCCATCTTTTTTCAAATACGCCAGTACTTAGGTGCAAATGTAAAGTTAAAAATTATTCAACTCTAATAAATTCAAAAAGAGATATTTTTAGCAAAAAGGAATTTAAATGTAGACAAATGTAAAAAATACACACTTTGTGGGAATGTATCAATTAGATAGGTACTTACTTCAGTTTCATGCACCGCGTTCATATACGTAATTGAATTCCGAGAAATATTATTTGCATTGATGCCTAGGCAAAAATATAATACAGTACCCTGAAGTAAATATCGTTAAGCGAGATTAAAATAAAAATAACTCCGCTGTTATCGCATGAACATTTGATAAATTCATTTGAATCTGAATGTTAACAGTTTCTGGAAATTCTACAATATTCATAACACTCATTAGAGAGAAAACCAATTACAATTCGGCGGGTATGATGCCGAATTGAAACTAGTCCTTTCCAAACCATAGAAAGAAAGAAATTCGATTATAGAAGTCCTTTTTTTGCTTAATAAATTTCATATATGAAGGTAATGGGCATAGGTAAAGTCAAGGGTAGGTGCGCAATAAGATAGGTTCATGAACAAATTATTTTCATATCCTCTTTATCGACTTTACGATTGTATAGACTAAAAATAGCTAATCTTTGGAAGCGGTGCTAAACTATTTGACAAATCTAAAAATTCCGACATTTAGTCAAAGGAGTTTAATAATTGATGCACCGATGATTTATGAAAACTTAAAAAAAGAAAATTCTACTCTTCGCACATCTCGCGAATAATATGTACAAAGAATTGTTGAGGGCAAAATATTTTAATCGATTAGAACCTCACATGGATAAATCTATAAACAACACATTTGAGCTAGAAAAGCACTGCACTGACCAATTGAGAATATACCGATCAGATTCGATAGGAAAAAAAGATCAAAGAGCTATAAAAACGTCATTTTAAAGTACAAGAATAACATAAGAAAGAATGATTTTTACTTCATGTTAATAGGTAATGATGTTATCTTCATTTAAATACGTTTGCATTATTGACTTATCATCTGCCATCTTAATTCTTTCCTTTTTTACTTTCGCAGCAAAATTTAATATCTTTGAAAATAAATAATTTCCCTCAAAATAATTCCCCCGGAGTCTGCAAATATTTTTCCAAAGCGAAACCCAACGCCAAACGCCTAGGCGTCATATTCGTCAAACGCCTAGGCGTACATTTTCATTATTTTATAATTTTTTTCCATCATCAATGAGCTATCTACTGATTTTAATCTACACAGTATGCATTTATCCTATCTACTGCTAAACTTATCCTCTGAACGATTCAATCATGAAAATGAGGCTGTCAAACATAGAAGTGACTACGTAACAATAGAGACAAAAGAGTTATAAAAGGGGAATAAAGATATATATTTTGAACATTTTAATGAGAATGTATCATAAAATTAACGTTATAGCTGATTCGAGAGGGTGGCAAAAATGAAAATCGGAGAATGGTAAAGTGTTTCAAAGTGCCCAACGATAAATGGCTCGTATAATTAAAGGAATACAAACCGATTTTAATCTAAACAATATACATTTATCTTTTACATGGCTCAAATTATGCTCTGAAAGATTCAATCATGAAAATGAAGCATTCAAACAAAAATTCACAAGAATGGAATCAAAAGATGCAGGTATATATTAAAAAAATTTAAATGAAAGTATACAATATAGATAATGTAATCGTCGATGCGAGAGTGTGGCAAAAATCAAAATCGGCAAAGCGGCCAAGTGTTTCAAACGGCCGAACCATCAAGGGCACAGCTCAAATGAGATGCAATCGACATCTCCCGACGCTAGAGATAAAATTCTGCCATTCAAGGTGCGTTTACACGTAACGGTCAATCGTTACGAGAGTCAATTCCTAGAGATATATCGCTAATGCGAATGACCGTGAGTGTTTCAGGGGGACGCGCTTACTTGGTTAAAGCCGTTTGAAGCGGATTCGACCGAATCGTGTCGACGCGATGGCGAAAACTGACGCAAACAGAATTGCGCTCGCGCCCGGCAATTGTTGCGATATCAATGGATATCACCACTTCGCAGAGGAGGGCTTTCACTTTGTTAATAGCTCGAATCAGGGTCGATTGCGTTTGAACGGCCACAAATCGACGAGATCTCGGATTGCGGCACGTGTTCACACGTACCAGCCGATCCTCTCGCAATCCACACCGCAGTCTTCATCACGGACGCAGAGGTCACGTACCGCGACCCTTTTTACTTAAGCCCACGATAGTGGCGTTAATGACTGCGGCATAAGTGATAACTTTGGTCTCCTGGAGCAATATGGAGTACACGCGATATTTACCAACAAAAAAATAATTTTCTTTATCCCCGAAAATGCAATTATCGATTATAGTTTTCGATTGAAAGCTTAAAACTACATTCCGATTAATTTCATCATGAAGACAAGTTGGTCGATTTTTTTTAATTCTTAAATACAAAAGTCTGTCCAAAAGGAGGATTCAATCTTTACAATCAGGTCATAGGTCATGTTCCCATACCCCAGGAGCTTAGAATTACCGGTATTATGGCTTAAAGACATCAGAAATTAAGCATTTGTTTGGTAGGAAAAACTGTAAATCAACTAATCATTGTCCTTTATGAATGAAAACTTCGTAAAACCACGAAAAGTCGTAGAAAAGTAGATAAGAATAATTAATAAGGAATTATCTTATCCACCCTCTTGCTGATTGCGAGGCCATCTTCAGTCAAGCACTAACGCTAACGAGACGCAATAGGAGCCACAATGTGTTTCGTCACCCACTGCGCATTTAAATGGGTTTACAGAAGTCGCCACCCGCGTCGCTAACAAGTCGAGCGATTTCACATAGTAATAAGCCAATTTTAGGCTGTAACAAAGGTGAATATATTCAATGATGAGATCTATCAAATTGAGAACAATGGTATCCCTAGCGATTGCAAGTACTTACTATATAAATTGCAAATAATGAGAACTAATAGATATCTCTGCATCCATCACGACACTGCGGAAAATTTTGAAAACCGATTAAATACATTCAAAGTGGCAACATAACAAGTTCCTACGAGACGGAGTGAGACCTATTCTACGTACAGTCTCCTTACCTAACACGTTCGGTAGAACGGGGATGCCTCGCGACCGTGCGCGGTCGCATTTTTCTCTCCGCCAAAGAGATTTGCACCCGCATCTCGCACGTACCGTTGCAGTTTTCGCCGGGGCCATTCGATCAAATCGCTGATTTCGCCTCGAAACATGAGCGCGGGGCAGGCGGATAGATTTTCCCCAGTCACGTGATGACATTGTTATTTCGGAGGCGAATTTACTGCCGTCGGGAGTTGCTGAAGCAGGGCTAGGGAACGGCAGGAGCTAACCAGGCCCGTCACCCTCACCCGTCTTTGTACACCCGTCACTTGAATTTCACGCAATAAGCAATATAACTCTTGGCGTGGCGCAATAGAGCCAGCCACTCACGATTCGCGATCCAGACGCTCATACTATTCCTCATCTCTCTATCCCTCTCAGACCTCGACGATTTCGCCTCGACGACTCGCATTTCACCGCCTAGAATGGATACCGAGCCGTTTGAATCGCGAGGATTACCCCTGCTTAACGTCAATTGTCACGTCTGATGCAGTATTTAAGCTGGATTTCACTTACTCATGCTCCCAGGCTTCTATCATCACGTTCGAACGACTAAAGTCTCCCAAAACACTTGCCTACGTACTTGCTTCAAAATATGATTAGATAGTTTTATTCCTTGGCTGGTGAGTGCCTTAAATTCCTTTGGAAACCATATTATACGGCTGTTTAATCTTTTATTTTTCTTCCTCTTTTCTGCTTTTAAAATGATGGCACTCAGAATATAAAGTTATCATTCTCATTCCGTAGATTCTGTTGTTTTTATAATTTAACAATAAATAGGTAATATATTATTATGCTGAATATTTTATTTAGGACTCGACCGCTTTAATCATTTGAAGACTATTATTTATTGGAATTTATAGCTCCTATCATTTTTAAAATAAAAATGCGCGAATAATCAACGTTTTGAAACTAGATTATTCGATTAGCAAGCGCAAGCGTTGGCTTCGTATGATTTTTTATTAAAAACAATTGAGCACCTTAACTCCAAGAATATAAATTATTTTATTGTATGATTTTTCGAGGTTATTAAATAATCAATCCATAAATGATACGAAAACTTGTCAAATATCTAGCCATCGCTATACGAGATGTGGTTTTTATGGAGAAAATAGACTACGCACTTTATCAAATATTCTACTAATTTTATGTAATTTGAAATGGAAATTATATGATCAATATTTCTAATATTTATCTGTACAGAAAATGATGACTATGTTTCGTCAAGCTAACTCTGTATACGTATCGATACTTGCTTGAACTCTGCCATTTCAAAAGCTAATGAATAAATATTATTTATATAATTATTTCATTGCAAGTGAATCAAATATTGTGCTTACTGATGATTAATTTAGTATAGCCATTAATTCGCTCATTAAATAGACAGTATATTTATCCTCTGCGGCAAATATCTAATGCAGCTGTCCTTATAACTTTAATTATTTCCTGATAAGTTTCACCTACCTCGCTTGAGGTAGTAGCATTTTGGGTATTTGAATTTAGCAATAAAGAACATTCGCTGGGAAAATTGGACTGGGATAGTAAAAACCTTTAATCAAATTTTATTAATACATGTGGGTGAAATGTATCAGAGATATACTTTAAATTCTTTTGAATCCTTCAACGAAAGTATAACTAATATTTTAAGATGGATGCAGATCATAAGACGATGAGTGTCCAAGTTTCTCGCTGGAGCGAAATGAGAGAATCCATTTCATTTTTAACATATAAAAGTGCCGGCGAGAAAACATTTTGTTTGGTAATGTTATAATTTAAAAATAAAAATAAGATATGGGACTTTCTGACAACATTATCTTTTGGAAATTCCACGGTGTTCGTTTAAATAATGCGAACAGGAAATTTCGAACCGCGTCATTTATTTCGAACTATTTCAATTTAGAATACTGTTTGGTTTTCTCTCTCCGGACGTCAAAGATGGCCAAAGTGTCCCCGATTACTTTCGTTGTCCCTTTGTACTGGATCGAACGGGCGGTCCGCGGCCTCGTGCACTTCGACTATTGTTCCCGTAGCCATCAACCATCGCTTCCCTTCCGAATATCTGTCCCTATTGGAAGCACAATGCTCTCCTGGAATCTCGGAATGTTAATACATCTCGGGAAGGTATTAGGAGGAGGGGCGGTTATGCTCTGCATAGAATGGAAGTGGATTCGTCGACAGATTTTCGCATCCAACGCACTGAGGGCTTGAAAGCGGGGAATTATTGTACGGGGCAACTATTATTCCACGCTGGTCATGCGGCGCTCGGAAGTTACCAGGCTGAGGATTTGACATTCGTTGCGATGGCAGGAATGCTTTTAATCACGCCTGACTATTCGTTATTTTTCCTGGTCTTCCCACGCGAGTATATGGGGAAATTCTATCAGCAGTTATTTTGAAATACTGAATAAAAAAGCATTGGAAAAAGAATTCAGCTCCCTTCTCTATATTTTATTTGATGCGGTATGGTTTAAATTTTGCGCCCATGTTATTTTCAGTTCGAAAGCGCAGATTTGAAATTCTAATTCACGAGAGTTAAAGCCTTTATTTCGGCTGGGAAATCATCAATGAACGATTTGTATGCACCTTGTTAAATCTCTTAATACTGATATATCCATATCATACTTATTGCTATTACAATTATAACTTGAGCCAATGTTTTATCATTTATAACGCTCGTGAGGTCTTGCAACCTTTCATTTCTTTACCGATATTCCTCTCACGAATAATTGAATTATGCTCCTTACTCCAATATGCATAGATCATTCTTGGCGTTTAAGTATTTAATCCATCTGTAGTTCACCATGTACGGCGAGAGTGACATTCAAGAGAATAATTATGATCTATTCATACAAATTATGCTTTTTACAAATATTTCTCATTCATGATTTTAAATTACGTTATCTAGTAGGATATTATACAAAATACCATGAGATTAAAATATGGATTTCAGATCTAGTTTAATTTTGAGTGCAAGATAAAGATTGAAGAGCATATCACGGGAGATTTTCCTCCTCCTCTGAAAGGAATTTAACATGTCATATAAAAGGATTTTTATCAACATAAATTTCAAGATAATGATCACAAGATAAATAAAATGGTTTCATCAAAAGATTGCTCAATATCGCATATATTTAAAACTTGCAGGTTATTATTACATTTTAGACACTACATTGATATACTGCAGAAAATTCTTTATTTCGTGGGAGGAATCCGCAGAAATATCCCTTTTGTCATGGGGTTTAAGTAGTTAAAGCCTAAGAATCACATTCTGTGTCCATTAATCATTTTTTATGAATGCAAAAGTGCTTGAAAAATAAAAGTTAACGTATATGCATCTTATGCAGTAGGAGTTTAATTGCATATCTGACGCTGAGCTTGCATTAGGCTGTGTATTGCTATCTGAGGCCATGAAGATCTATCTATCTGGAACTGCTTATATTTTGTGTTTGACTAATGGGATTTTGAGCATGAAACTTCAGTGTTTCTGTGTACTATGTGACATTTAAACTTAGCTTCAATTTGTCCTTGCTATTCATCTATGGCTGAATTATCGCATTTCATTAAAAAATCAAATTGTATTGAAACACCACAAAAAGGCTTGTGATGATCCTATTCATAAACTAAGATTACTTTGCAATAGCAACCATGTGACTTGGCCCTACATATATTTCCATAAATTTTGGTGGCTGAGATGGCCTTAGCAAGTTGATTAATGCATTTCGGATACGCATGATATAATTTTTTCGTAGAGCACAATGTTAACTAAATTAAAACTGAAAATTACATGGAAGAAAGAGTCGATCTTTTCGATTTCAAGTATGAAGACAGTACCAAAGAAGAAGTATTATGAAAATTTGATTAACGATTTGTGATAACCTATAATTCCTCGCCATGGAAAAAGATCCATATCGATGGCTAAGTTCTAACAACTCGTATCTCAAAATTTGGCCAGTCTGAGTTAATACTGTTAATAAAAAATTAAATTCAAGAAAAAAACAACTATTTGTTTGCAAATGTATGATTATTTTTCAGTTTTATATATTTTTGGTTTTTAATTTCATTTGAAATTATATACAATTAATAAAATAAATCGTTTTTTTGCTCTTCTGATAAGTTGCTATTTTTGAGATACGTGTTGTTAGGACTTAGCCATCGAATAATACTTCAGACTGAGAATTTATATGCACACTAACTACTCCCCTACTGGTTGTGAGATGCACCTGATTTTTTATTCTTCCACGTAATATATTAAAATATCCATGTCATCCTTAGAAATCCAGATTTAGAAATTATCTGTACCCGCATCTATCCTCTACTGGTTATAGGATGGATGCATACACCCAATTTTTAAGTCTGCCATTCGAAGGAGTACTTACAAAAATGAAACCCTTTCAACCAATGAAATATTATTTGGCATTACGATCTCTTTTCATGTTTGGGCGGGAAAAAGCACACCACTCAGACAGCCCGGGACTCGAAATGATTGAATTCGAAAATCTTAAGCATTCATCTCCTCTGCGATGCAGAATAAACAACGAAACATCTCAGCGCGCGGGGAACATTCCCCGAAAACGCAATCGTCCGATTGCTTCCAAGCGGGCCTTCAAAAAGCTTTTCCCACCGCAAATAAACGGGGCGTGTAGCGTTAAGTGAACGGCGGCGGCATTAAAATAAGCGAACATTACTTCCCTCCCGCCTTTGATGATTGCGGGACCGGGCTCGCCGAGGACCGCGAGGCCGACGACTAGGTAGGAGGTGGATATGGGGAGAGAGGTGCAAGAGGCAAAAGATGCATCCATAACAAGCCAATAGTAGTGGTTGGAAATGGCTAAAGTAGGGCTATGAAGCACACGAAAACCTGAAATGGTTCTTGGCTGAAATAACAACCGTTTGTGAGGTGGACCGGAGAAATTGATGGAACTCGCATTTGCCATTGAGGGGACCGGACGTTCTAGTATTATGTAAGCATCCCTTAGGGAGATTAGGTTTACGAGTTTGCTATCTTTTGATCATAAGTGGGGGTGAGGAAGGGTCAAAACATTAGCTACCTAAGGCTAGAGGGTTTGATTTTCTAGTTTAGAAAGGATGAACGGTGAAGCAGAATATATTTTACAACTTGAAGACCGTCCAGATATTAAATGGAATTTCACGTGCTAAGTATAATTTATCGACAAGAAATACTATAGTAAGTCCATAGTACGGTTTGTAAGGTATTGTTGTGGATTTTTAGCGAAAGACTTCAATTATAGCAAAAATATTTAATTTTCTTAAATTAAGAAAATGTAAAAAACTGCATATAAAAAAACTCTCTCATAAGATAGTGAAAGAAGGAGATTGGAAAATGCATATTTTTGCGGACATGGAGTCGTAAAAAATGGCTGAATAGAACCAATTAAATATGCCGTCTGCTCTCGTAACCTCTGACAAACGATGAGAGGGAAAACATTTTCTCAGTGCAATCTACTAGAGAGTTGAAAATTTTGAATGTCACAATTGGACTTCGACACAATTCACTCTATATTCCTTCCGTTTCTTACAGCATCTGAATTATTTGTACACTAGATTTAACCGAAATTGGAATTTTAAAATAAATTTTGACAATCAGCTTAAGGATCAGTGTTTGCAAAGATCTATTTTCTAAATCTAAGCTTCCACTCTATCGAACTTAAATTTGGAATCCTTATTTTGAGCCAGATGTACCTTCGACGATAGATGTCAACGATTTTCATGGAGGAGAAAAGATTAATCAAGCCGGGTAAAAACATTCAAATGTTTTTTGGATGCTTTATTTTATGTAATTCAAAATATCTGATAATACCATTCCCTCAAATTCTCAGAAATGAAAAAAAAACAGGAAAAAACCCACGAGTGACCGGGGGTGATTAAATGCACGAGAGTAGTCCTACCATCCCGCAGACTTCAAATCCTGGAGTAACTTCCAGTCGGGAGAGGAAAGGTATTGGCGAATGGATCCCCTTTGCAAACCGCCACTGGAGGGAAATGACGAAAGGGTTAGTCCGAGGGACTACAGACTAGCCGGGATGGATGGGGGTTGGGGAGAGGAAAGGTTTTTGGGGAGGGGAGGAGGAGGGGTAAGTTTTGAGGATCCCTGGCTGTCGCCAGTCGGGCGTGAAGAAGATAAATTGGCTGTGCACGGGGACGGTGGGGTGGGGGGAGATAGAGGGTAGAAGGGGGGGGAGGTTGCGTGGACAGATAAGCCGTCATAAAGGGGAAGAAGGTAGAGGGGAAGGGAGGGGTGGCGGGAGAAGGGGGGTACGTGGGAGGAAAAGGTGAATTTTAGGGGTGGGCTAGGCGTGTATATGTGTAGGATGGGATGGGGAGGGGGTAAAGAAGGTGGTGCAGACTCGTGTGACGGAACAGGAAGAGGGGAGCTATGAAAGGGAGGCGGGGAAGAAAAGGATAGGGGAAACAGTTGACGATTTTCGCTTCATAATTTCGTTTTATTCAACTCTCGAAAGCGTGATATAAATTTCGAAACGGTGGTGAAAACAAAAGCTCCTACCGTTCATCGCTTCACCAAAAAGCTATTTACATAAGCTCTAGAAACGTACGGGCTGGTCTGGTCACCTTTGCAAGAGGAAAAGACCAGTCTATGCTCGTTCATTGCCAGTATATATCAAAGCATATTGCTAAGCTTTCTTGGGAGAGTTAGCAATTTATCATAAGAGAGAATACAACATGTGGATGCCATGAATTAATTGCCCCATGAAAGTTTTTAAAAGAATGTGAAGGACCTCCGGTCATAAATGTTTTTAATAACTGAATGAAATTAGAATATGATGAAATGATGAGTTCGTTTCATAGCCTTCCTAAATAGGCACTAGCTCCAATCCTTAGAAACTGACAAAATAAATTTGAAAACATCGATTAGGATAAATAGGAAGAGTAAATTAGGTATTCTTCGCTCTGTAGCAAATTACTGTGGTTATAAAAGCATAATAATAGTGAATGGGATAGTAAAATAAAAACAATAATCGCAGAAGAGGGTCAGATTTCTAGCATGAATACGGAATTCTAGTATACTGAAAAGGGGAGGGATTTGGGAGGGCACAAGTCGGGAGGCAAGAGCGGAGAATGGATGAGAATTTTCGCTTCATAATTTCCTTATTTTTCATAATCTAACTATTTTAAGCTCGAGATATACGATTGAGGAGATCAATATTTTCAGAGGAGAAAACACTCTCTTGATGCATTCATTTCCAGCGGACACAAACCGTTGTTCCATAATTTTCACGAATGAATGAACGATTTAAACGTGATAGAACGTGTAATATATTAAGATGGAAAGCCCTATTTAAATGGAGGAATATCTGCTAACGGATGAGGAAGCTTTGATATTTTAATGTAGCAACTATTCGCGTTTAATAATGATGCACATCTCTCTGAAATAAATTTGCAATGGAATAGAGAGCCGTCCTACTTGTTATTGGAACTCCTTTAAACAGAGAAAAGTATAAAAACGAATAAATTCAGTCAAATATATATTAATGTTATGTTCTGCACAAAAATATTACACGCAGCATTAGCATGCTCTAATTCACTAGAGAGATAATATCCAAACGGCCTTAGGTTGATTCGATGACCGTATTGAACATGAAAATCAGCATTTGTAAAATAGAAGACACGTAGTGGTAAAAAAATGAAAAAAACTTAAGTATATGTTTGATTACGTGAGGGAAAGGACTTTAAGCACATATGATAGGCGTGCAGGTAATAGTTGATAAATCGAGGACTAGGGGATTTAACCTCTTTAAAAATATAAGAAAAATCGAAAGGAAATTTTCAATGATTGTAATTGTACTTTGTCAGCAGGAAATAACTTGATTGTATGTTTAGATACATGTCACTCAACAAAATAGAATTCGTTAAGAGTTTTCGCTCTGCCGCGAAGGCACTCTCGAAGCTTAGAATTTGGCAAAGAATTGAACTTAGTATTCAAATACCAGAAATCCAAAATAGGAAAAAACTGAGACATTTATACTATCTCAATGGTCAAGAATTCCTCATGAAGCTTTTGAAATTCATACCTTCTTTCTGCTCACTCAAATAAATAAGTTCTATTCGATATTTTTACAAGGATGACATTTTCTCCATGCACCACATTTCAGAAATATTCCAACGGAGGTCAAAAACGACTCCACCAAGACGGAGTTTTAATTAGTTCTTGAAGGAATTTTCATCGTTCAAAAATTTAATTAATCAATCAGAAAATTCCATCACGTTTCTCTCCAAGTTTTTGAAGAATAGGAAAAATACTTCGAGAAAGCGGCTAACATGAGAAGTGTGCTTTAAATTAACTCCCGAGTAAAAAAGAAGTTTCGTCCAAAGATTCTTTAATTGGTGGCGAACACTCGTCCGAAGTTTTTGAAACTCAATTAAAAAGAAATGAAACATTTTGAGCGACAATCAAACTTTAATTACTTAATGTGTTGTGAAGAAACATGTTCAATCTTAATTTCATTTCTCGTAATTCTATCGTTCGAAGTTTCACGTCCGAGTAAAGATGAGAGTACTTTGAAGGTTGCTAATTTAACCCATAAATCGGCTAAAAACTGGGTATTCCGTTCATGACGAAACTCTCAAATAATATAGTTTCCCCAGGGAAAAAAACTAGAAAGAGATAGAAAGAATAAAGTTTCTAAAGTCACTCAATGCATCCACGAATATTCAATATGAGAAGTAATTCTAAAGAATTAAAACGTCTTCCATTGCGAAAGTATACCGGGACTAGCCACGGTGATAACTTTTTACGGAGTCACCCGCAATGCACAAATAGTGCGAAAAATCCACAGAGGAAAAATCATTCGAAACCAGGCGAATGATTTTTCCTCTGTGGATTTTTCGCAGTCTTCCATTGCTGTCTATAGATTGTTTACGCAGAATTATGTGCGCTAAATCAGTGGCATGGATCATTATTAGGCTGTCCCTTGCATAGATTATTGTTAAAAAGTCCCTCAATTCCGTTTGATATTAAGAAAAAAATTCTGCGACTTAAAAAAAAAAATACAATCCAATGATTTAGGCAAGAATAAAAAAAACCCTCTCATAATGCACTTCTCTTGAGCTGAAGTGTTGGGAATGATTCTCCGTTACTCTTGTTAGGATCAACCTCCTTAGGTTGAATGAATGGGAAATGAATGGTTGTATGCGTGACGATGGGCCCTCGTCACTTGAGAAAAAACTGTTTGATACGAGAAATTAGGGCAAACGTATATCTCATGAGTACATGAAGAAGAATCAAATGTGATTTCATGGCGATTGAAAACAATAAAAAAATGTGAACAATTTCTACAGCTTTCCTTGTATCTGTAACAATGGTTTTCTTCAAATAAACTCGTTGACAATAAACTTGATAGATTCCATTTTATTGATTAAATGAAACCTAGGAGATGGCACCGAGTTATCGAAATCCGGGTATGTATTTGTGTACAATAAGTGTGGAATATTTCGATGGGTTTTGGGTTATGGAGTTTTGAGATGGGTAATGGGTTTTATGGAGGCGTGCAGTGTACGATAGGAATGCATTATTAAAGACGAATGAAGGGTGAAGAGGGCACCCGGCGGGGTCAGCCGGAGTGGAACGGAAGCGCCTTTTGCAGCGGAAGGGCAGAGCTTGGCCGAAGAGGAGGAGGATTTTGGGCTCGCATTATTACTGGTTACGCCTAAAATGTTAATTCGAAGATGCAAGGGGGTGCATGGTAGGTGAGGCCGGGAGAGTCCGCGGGCGGAAGTCACAAGTTTGAATTTTCGCCAGCTTTTTTTTTCTATTTCAGGCCGCTGTACGGCGGTAAAAGGAAGTGCATTTGTGTGTACGGCATTACGTGAGGCATGCATGCGATATGTGAGCATTGCTTTCACAACGTGCCTTTCAAATGTTTGCCCATTAATTTTACAATTCGTTTTTATATCGTGCTTTTGCGTAATTTGATTTCAGGGCAATATTTACCAAACCTTAATCTCATAATTGTCCCTTATAGATATGAAATTGCGCCATGATACTTATTTTTAAATGTATAAAACTGGTAACTTACGGAGTTACTTTGTGGAAATATTGTATATTCATGGTGGAAGTTCTAGCTCTATGTTTTCCACTGAATTTTTTTACAATCCAACGTAGCACGTATCTATACACTATGAATCCCCATGCTGGGCGATGAATTTTTCGGTATTGTTCCCTCGCAGCGGCCAAAAATCTTCTTTTCTCCTTTTGCGCGCACCTATTTTGCAATGTTCGGCCCCCACTCGAAGGCGCCCGAATCCGGCCATGGCTCCAGTCTACCACCCTGGTCTAGTTCAAGGCTCAGAATACCTCTTCTCTCTAGGGCCACCTCTCGAAGTATGTGGAGACACGCTGCTTGCCAAATCCTTCAAGAACAATGGCGTTCTCTACACAGAGTCCAAATCGCAAATCATTTTTAGCATTCGATAGATAAGTGGGAAGGATAAGTTGCGAAAAAAAATGTTTCCCATGCGGCCATACTCTCGTTTAAAATAAGAAAATACGAAAGTTGCCACCTGCTTTTCATGTGAGGTCTTCGACATTGGAGTTTTGGTTCATTTTATCGTTCAAATAAAACCATCCATTGAGGGAAAGAATCGCTCACAAGAGTGTACATTGTAAAGAACCGCACGAGGCTCTCGCAAAAGCTAGCGTTGTCGTGCAGTCGATCACGATGCCGAGAAATAGCGTAGAAGCGGCAAACTGTTCGGCATGAGTAATCAACTTATCTGCGAACGTATTACAGCCGTCGTATGTTACGTCGCGAATAGCTCGAAAAGTAGTCGGAAGGATCAAAAAATTGGGGGCTCTCACATTCAAGCTCTTATCCACTCTATGCGAACTCTATGAAAGTAAAATTGATGAACGAGCCCATCCCAAAAATATTTTTTCTTGTGGCATCTCAAAAGAAAATAGCGATTCTCAATAAATACCCGCAGACAACTTTTTTTGGGATATAAACGCAAATACTGTATTAGCTTCAAGATTTTTTGGGGCGAAGAAGAGTTACAAATGGGTATAAGTACATATCGTAAACATTGGGGCTCATTGCAGAGCTTTCATCCATTGGGATAAACGGCTTTCTTAGCCGACTCTTCTTCTGACAACTCATTATTTCTTGCGGTTTTTCGACGATAGGAGGCCACTTCTTAAAAATTTGTATTGTATGTCTATTGGAGGACAACGAGTCTTAAAAAATGTTGTGTGTTCCATACGTACCCCAAATAAAATTGAACATTTTTGACCAGAAAGATTGGAAGTAAGTGTTATTTTGATAAAAATATGTAACAGTTGGGGTAGTCTAAAAGATGGGGTAAAGTCTTCTATATCAGCAAAGTATCAAATTTTGGAGTGGTTTGCTGAACTAGCATTGAATATTTTCTCAAAAATACTCCTCGAAGAAACCCACGATAGACTTATGGTTTGACAACTTTTGGCGTCCAATTTTAAACAATTTGTACCATAATTCCTGAAAAAGATAACAAAAATGAGAAGCTTTTGAAGGCTATATGCTGATAATAAAATATAATAGAAGTCGATATCACAAGATACTGTGGGTATATATTTATATTAAGTGGGAAGTAATGGAGGAATGCGTTAAAAATCAAATGCGATCTAGGCTCTCGTAACGCGAAAGCTCTTAAATAAGAAATATTTTTTCAGTTGATTTTTTGTCTTATGATAACGATACTGTTCAGAAAATTTTAAATAAAACTTTTGTGACAAGTAGTTTAATTTTTTTATTATTGACAGGGGAAAAAGATCTATCCATTTAATTTTTAAGCGATTTTTACATGAAAAAATAATATTTTTTGACAAATAGTTTAATTTTTTTATTGGAGACTGGGGAAAAAGATCTATCCATTTAATTTTTAAGCGATTTTTACACGAAAAAGATAAAACTTGACACTGAATATTTTCTTAAAAGGAATAATAGTATGTGAAACACAATTTAATCTACGAATTTAAATCGTGACTCAAATAATATTATTTCAATCACAGTTTCGATTATTTCATGAGCCAAGCCAAAAGGTACGTCGAGCAATACAGACATTCAAATTACACCACTGAACAAGCCACCACGGGTCGGCCACTAACGACGCATCCTCCTAAAAGGCAGGCGCATCACCGCACTACTCTCTTTCTCTCTCCACCTTCCCGCAATCCCTTCCACTCAAACCACTCACGCACACGCAATGGAGGACGAAAAAAAATCAGGGAGGGCTCCGTTCACTTACCCCTCACATCAACCGCTTTGTCTTCTCCCGTTTGGTGAGGGAGCAGCAGCTACCTAGGCCCTTTTATTTTGAAGCACGGGACATAGAGAGGAGGAGAGCTAAAAACCGCCAATCAATTACGAAGCAAAGAGAGTGGGCAAAGGTGGGAGCCGGGGGAAAGGAGGCTTCATTCGGTCGCATTGGGTAGATAGGTGCGGCAGACTTAAGAGGGAGGTGTGTCCCGTGGAAGTGGTGGGGAGACAAGATAGGTGCGTGGCAGCGAAAGGTCAGTGGAGATTCAATTAAGGTTTTTTTTTCGCTTCTCTTTCTCTCTCTGTCTATCTTTGCGCCCTCCCTTTCCCCCGACCATCCCCTTACACTACCAGCACTGTACCCACTGCTCCGATCCATCTATTCCTTTATCTGTCGCGTGTGTACCACTCTTATTTTTTTCTTTTCCTCTCCCCCTATCTCTTTCTCTTAATACCGCTGGCTCCTTCTCCTGTTCCGCCTTTAAGGCAGATATCCACCGAATGAGTTGCTAGGCGAAAGATATATTATTCTCGCTACGCATCTTGAAGTCTCGGGCGTCTAAAGAACTGGTGATGGATTAAGGTTTTGGAAACCCATAGGACTCTTCAATACTGATAATAGTATTTACTTTGAGTATTATGGTTGCATAGAAAGTTTAAGTACCCAGCCTATTCAACGGATCCATTGTTATTTCTGGGCGGTCAAAAAAATGAAAAAGCGTTTATGAAACATTCGCATTACCTTTGATTAGGGTCAGAATTATACTGATACCACAGATGGGAAAGTAAATGATATAGCTGCTTTCAAATTATTGAATTGGATATAATATTGTCCTTCTACCACAGGTGTTACGTATCTTTCATGCGTCATCAGGACATAATAGCAATGAACATTGCACTTGAAAAATACTTATCGCACGCATACCAAGATTTCATTTCATGATGGCATTGGCCTCGTTACCACATATTTTCATGCTATTGGCTCACTCCCTCCTCCTGGTTGTAAACATGTGTTAACTCTCGTGTTCGAGTAGAAACGTTAACATTCCATTACCTTCATAAAGAGTGCAATATGAGTATTACAGAACAAACTACCTGAAGGGATAACTTGACGAAATTTCTCCCTACTGGTAAAAATGGATGAATTAATTCAATCGATTCAGATGTTACTTTGTGTAATTCAATCAGATATGAATAACTAAATGCAAGTAAGGGTATTTAAATCAACAGTATTCAATGGTAGGCACTGCTTGTTGTTCATAATTATCCAAGGCGTTAGAGCGTTAGAGGTTTAAGTGGCTGGGGAGTCCCTAACAAGAGACCTAATGGAATGGAATGCTGTTATCTGACTGCCATAAATTCGTGCTAAACGGAATGCGTCGTGAGAAAATGAACAACCTCATAATTCATAGGAAAAGAATTTACAAATCTCGCCCGTAATCATTGTCCGGGTTTCAGAATATAATTAAATCTAGGCCTATAAATGGCATTCATTTGTGACATTCATGGTTAGTGAATAATGTTAGGAATAACCGTAGTTCGTGTTCCGTATGCATGTGAGTAACTGACACACAAATTTTGGCATCAATCGCATAGCATCGCATCTGGTTAACAACGTGCTTTATAACAATATTTATTCATTCATTTGCGTCACATCTTTCTCAGACGCCTGTTACGCATTGACTGGAGCTCTTTCAAAGCATTCGTTTTCTATCGTAAAGCATTGTAGTCAATGTGCGGCGAGCTTTATAGCGACCTATCTTTTCTCCTTGCTTCACATCTTCCTCGTATCCCACGTGACGCACCTTTGAAAGTCCCCCTCCCCTTTTACCACCACCACCACCACCTCAACCACCTCTCTTTCTTCCCTTTTCACCGCATCGCTCTTCTTAAATGACTCAATTTTAGCTGCTGATCATTCTCTTTCTCCCCGCCGCTCACCTCTCCTTCAACCGCCTCTCCTGTCTCCTTCTCCCGTCGAGTTCTCTCTCCAGAATCACCTCTCCTATACACGCACCCTGCTACACACACCCCTCTTCCTATCTGTCCCATGCTTCTTTTTCCAGGGTTCCCTTTCGCCTATTTCTTATCCCTTTCTCAGCAGCGGCGGTCCCCTCTCCTCCGCCCCATTTACCACAGGGGGGGGGGGGGGAGGGCGACCCTTAATCCCTATCTCGAGTCGTGTTGTTGCCGATCCCACCCCCTTCACCTCCCCCTCTTGTTTTCCACTGCTCCGAAAGAGTCCCTTTCCCCACTCTTCCCAGGCTTCTTGGTCTCCAGTCACTCCCTCTCTCCCGAGGATTCTTCCTGCGAGGGTACTAACATAGGGGATTTTACACCCGGGGATCCTAATGCCTAGGATCCCTCTCCCGAGGATAATGATCCTTGGCTATCTCGTGGTCCCTAGGAGACTTCTCTCAAGGATCCTTCTCTCTAGGCTACGACTCAAGGAGTTCCTCTACCGTTTCCGATTTAATTCTGGTTTCGTGATACTATTTACCAGACGCCCACTAGATTTATATTGTAAAATCATGGAGTAGTCCATGTGCGATTCAAAAAATGGGTGGGAAGGAATGATTGATGATGCATGAATCCTCTCCTCTATGTCTCCTGTATGCAATGAAGTCCTCTCTCTCTAGATCTTTTCTTTCACGTCTCCCATCAATGTAGAGCTGCGGTTGTCGTCCGTTTCCATTTTTATTGTCAATTACTCACTTAATACTCTGGTTTCATTTATGCAATCCCTTAAAAACTATAAATTATTCTCTGCAATTGTAATGATAATATATTGAATTATGGTAGCATTAATTAAAACTAAATGAAATAAACAATATGATTGACAGTTGTGATTATATTATTACTGTAGAAAAAGATATCATATTTACTTCGCAAAGCTTAACGGACATAAGAAATTTTATTTTGCAAGAAGAGCACATTTTTCAAAGTAGACGTAAAGGGTAAAATATACCTGCTGTTCATATTTTTTACAAGCAGAAAATAAGTGGCCGTAGAATGTTGTAGTGTAATTTGATTAATCTAGCTTGAGAGTAGGTTCATATCTTTAAAAATGTAATTTATTATTTCAATTGGTCATGCCTTTCTAACCGTCCTGTTGTGATTGTCCTACTAGATTAATAATCAGGAGAGATTTTTGTTGGCTGAGAAGAAGTTCTCATGAAAATATATCCAATAAGGTAAGTAAGCTCTTCACAGTTATTTTAGTACAATATGAATCCGAGAGGACTTCAAAATGTTCAGGAATACTTTTGGATTGAGCGTTTGTCATCAAATTAATTTTTTGTCTTACTTTCACGGAACCCATGGCTTGGTATATCCTCCAAATGGCTTTACGCTGCCAAATGTTTCCCATGAAATATATGCTATCGTGAGGGTTTTTCAAAGGCAAATAAGACATTCCACCGGTAAAAATACGTATGGATTGGCTAATGTATTACAGAACAGAGAATTTCTCAATTATTTCAGCTCACAATTGTCAATTTTTAATACTTAGACTGCTTCGATGCTAAAATTTTAATTATATAAAGGAATAAGTAAAAAGAAAATACGGAAGATTTAAGGAAATAAAAATGTTTTGCCTTCAGAGATCGATGGCTTTATAATCTTTTCAACAATATTTAATTAAGGGGTAACATGCATTTTAAATACTTAAAGCAATAACGAGAAATAAATAACGCGTAATAATAATGTAAAAGTGACGCTTTTTGCGTCAATACACACACTAAATCAATATGAAGGCCAAACTTGAAATTAAATATTTCATTCACAAGTTTCAGGTACGCGAAACCCAATCCACAAATAAATTGTACTGACTCTAATCTATTGTCGTTTCTGACGCATTATTCTGAGACTTAAAACTATTAATTGGCATAGTAGAGTAAAAGTTTCACCTTTTAATAATATTAGGGCACATCCAAATATTTATGCATATTTTAAATTGTTTATTTTTCTTGAGAAATAGTGGATATCAGATTGAAAATTCATAATGCTCGATTATTTACATCAACTATCCTTATTTAATGACCAGTGCTATGGTACTTCTATGTTTGAAAGGATCTTTATAATATAATATACTTAGGATTTGCATTATTTTGGGTATATTATCGATGGTGCCAAATATATATGGATTACTTGTCAAGCTTAAAATCCAATGTAATGTATTTTATAGGAATTACCCCTTCAGCTTTTATGGCTGAAAACAGGCTCCGCCATTTTGTTTTATATTTATGGTTAATGGTGAAAAAAATCTTTTAAAACCTTTCAAATGAAAGAAAAAAAAAGCGTAAATTAAGATGGTTTAACAGTTTTGTCAATAAAACTATTCATGAAACCACTGCACAAGGATAAAGTTGGGTATTTTTACAGAAATAAATCGAGGGCGGTCGTTTTTCGCTAAATTTGTTCAAATTTGACCTCAAATATATTGTTAACGTGAAGACACAGGAAATAAATAATCTGGAAAATTATGCACAGTTTATTTCAGAATATTTATGCTAAGTTTCAAATTCCTCGCTAAAAAAAATCGTTTTTGAGGTTTTGGCAAGCTTTTTTCGATTCGGTGCGTCGTGAGACATAAACCCATATACCCGGTGGAAAACCCGAGAATCTTTTCTGCCCCTCTTATCTATTCAAATTAGTTGTTGATATAAATTATTTAGGATTTATAACAGATTTCTTCAAGTAGTACATCCAAAGGCTCGCTTTTACCAGTTATTATTACCCGGTGTAGTATCGTATTCCATCAGATCCATTCCCCATTTCCCCACCCCCCGGTCAAAGCAAAGTCCTAGTTACGCTGCTTTTATTTTTAACCCTCAAATTTTCCTTTAATTTTCTCATTTAATCCTCCTCCCTACATTCTTGGTCTCCTCTCCTTCACATTGTCTCTTTCGGTCCCTCCTTCATTTTATTTTTTGTTACGCGAGGGGAGCCTATGCGCACTATCTCAGACACGTTTATTTGAATTAAATGTTTGCCCTCGGTGAGATTTCCCAGCATCTGTTTATATATATTGCGGCTCCGCCGATTAAATAGAAATCTTCTGGCCAGGACCCGCTCTCTCGGTACACACGGCCTTGGGGTTGGGATGTGATCTTTGGTGGAGAGATGGTTTCGCTGGATTTGCGATATTAAAAGAGGAGCAGACCACTTAAGCGCCAGCATGATCGGGGAAATTTTAATTACTTGGGATGAGTAGCGGACACCAAAATTTTGCGGCATAGGCTAATGAATATAATTGATTACCGATGGGCGGTTGACAAAAAAAGGAAATTTGTTTTCAAATAACGCAGTGGGAGGAGGTAATTACACGGCTTGTTTGCTATCATTTATTGAATTTCATAAACATGTACGTATATTTTATTCGTCTCGCCACTCACCATATGCGTAATAACCAAATAGTTATTGATAAAAACCCCTATGTGATATTTTTTCAGAAAAGAATATTTAATAAACATTTCTAAATTGATAAATGTCTGCATTTTTAAGAAATATATACATCAAAACATTTTTTTGCTTCTAATTTGAAAAATACATTACGAAGAAAATATTCAAACAAGCAGTTGCTAAACTATGTATGCATCATAGAGAGGCCATAAAGTTTTTAAAAGTTTTGCGGGATGGAAGTCAGAAGAGCCACTTATTGTTAGTTGTTTTTTTTACATTTTTAACTTTAATTCTGAAGTTTTTAAAATTGTGTTTGGTTGTGCGAAACATTAGTGGGACCAAATGAGTTGTAATAGCGAAGAATTTGGTTTCTTTTTTATGAAGGCATTTGTCTGCGCATGTGTACGTGCATTTTCTTGTGGACGTCTTCATTGCTGATGGTATTTAGCTTCACTCAACTTAGAGATGAACAAGTAAATTAACTACTTATCATGGTATTATTATAAACTAAATTTATTTTTAACACATGTAATGTCAATTGAGAAGGCTTTTACCGCTCTTGAATTCTATATATATTTGATGTCATATATTTTGGCAGTTAAATTGGCATTGCGAACAAATATTAATAAAACTTATTACTACTAAATCAAAAAGATCTTCCGTTTAAATCCGTGCGAATTTATCAGATTATTCTGAAATGAAATTCGCACGATGACTAAATCAACTCAACATGACTCCCACGATGTGGCCATGAAAGAGAAATGATCTTCCAACGGTCACTATTCGTGGGGTCACTATATTTACACTTTATAAGAAAAACTTGGAACCGCCTTCGACCAATTATTACGCCTTGCACCATCTGTGGAAGAGGGTGACGACTTTGTGGCGACATAGGACAAATTCAAGGCGTTAATGGAAGTAAATGAAGTCATTTGTACCACAAATTTGGGGGAGAACAATATAATATGTAACAAAAGATGTCGTATGAAATAATAATATCTTCGCTTCATTAACGCATTGAATAGCGCCAAAGGGCGTGGAATTTTCAGTATGATTTTTTATTTATGCTCCGAATTTTTAATGCTCCGAAAATAAAATATTAAAATTTTGGAGTTGAATTTCCACAATGACTCCAGATGAATCTCCATAATTTATTTAAACTGTGCTGAATGAAAGCTGTCCTTACCAGGTCACACGATGAAGCATTGAAAAGAAAATCTCTTATACTCATTCTTCTCATCCGTCGATTCAAAGATTTGTTACCACATCAAAGAAATTGCTATCAGCCGACGGACGGGACCCATCTCAGCCAAGATATTATTGTCACTCTCATTCTATAAAAGGCAGGGCCTTAGCGAGGTGCCAATTCAAGGCACATGAGTAAGGGAATCTTTCTTGAAGCTTGGTACACAGGAAAAAACGCAATTGAAGTCAACGTCAGTAGACGTGAGAGAAGCCTTCTGACCTTGTTATAATGAGTTTAACCCATTCGCATCTTAATTTTTCATGGAAATTTCTAAACTAAATGCCTTTTATATTTTTCCATTTACCTATTATTTTATAGATTTATATTTAGTATCAAGATGCATAGGATTTTTATGGGATAATTTTAGTAGTTTTTTCGCAAATGATATTTAGTTTTAAGATAATATTCATTCAATAAACAATTTTCAAATGCAACAACAACAATGACGCTACCGGCAGTTCGCCTTAAGGAAAATCGTATCAAACTGGCGAATCGCCGTCTATTTACTCGAAGTAAAAGGTTAAAGTAAAAGCGTTTGATAGTGAGAAGTAATTTGTCAAAAAATTTGATTATAATAGCTGAATTTCCACAATATTCCTCTGGAGAGCTTTAATATTACTCTCTAAAAGCTTTTCCTTCTCGAGATGCATGATGAAATATAGAAAGGAAATGTACTTCCCATCGCTCGCGTAATCTTATTCTTCAATTCTGCGATGAAATAATCCACCAGAGAGTTACAAATGACAGATGAGCCTCACTCGGCCGAAACTCGACCGTCTTCCTCTCAAAGCGAAGGACAGCGCCTACTCAGCAGGCGACATTGGACAAGTTCAAGGCGTTAGAGGAAGAGAACTCACCACGGAACGGGGGACGCATGGGGGAAATGATGAGAGATGGGCAGTTGAGGATAAGGGATAGAGAGATGGAAGCGCAGTTGAGATTGGGAGGGATAGGCAGGGCAAAACCGCTGGGTCCTCTCCTTTTTTTTTAAAGATCGCACTATCCACCTCCAATTTTCTTCCGCAGAAGCTTCTCCCTCCGCTCTCCATCCTCTCCCTTAAGAGACCGATATCCTTAATCCTCCCTCCCCGCCACCCCTCGGCTGGATCCTAGCAGAACTCCTGTGGCCATTACTCAGCCTATTTCCCCTGATTTCCTCCCATGGGCAGACTCAATCTCGCCGTCCCTTCTCGCGTCCACCCTGGCCTCATCCTTCCTGTGTGTGCACTCGCTCCACCCACGCCTGCCCCCCCTCATCTTCCTCCGCCCTCAGGCTTCAGGGTTAATGGCGTGGGAGAGAGAGGAAGAGGGAGGAGAAGAGAAAGATCCAAGGAAGGAGAGAGGTGGATGAAGAAGTAAAGGGGGATGAACGACACAAGGAAACGAAGAAAGTCAATGTGATGAGGTTAATGGCGTAAGTATTGAGGAAAAATGGCAGTGAGAATATAGAAGAGTGAAGAAATGAGTTGTAAAAGGTGTTTTCGCGGGCTAAGGTAACGTGGAAAATACTCAACCGGTAGCTTACTGTCTCATTGAGTTGGTAAGGAAATGGCCCGCTCTCCCCCTGCCCCCACCCCGATATGAGGCAAATGGTTGGTATCCAAGCTATCTACCATATGCTACCTCGAGATATTGCAGTAGTCACTATCCATCTGCTATTACTATCGTGGTTACTTTATTTTTTATTTCACATTAATTAATTGATTTATTTCAATTATATCCCTGATAACAGCACAATGAGGCATTTACATCGTGGGGTTTCAACAACAGACAAAGACACATTAACACCCATACCCTGGATAGGGGCAACCTACCCATGCGGGACTCGAACCCGCAACCTACGGTTTGGCAGGCGAGGACTAAACCCCGCCGCCACCGAGGCCGGCAACATTTACACCACGTATAATTTAGATAAATCATATTATCTGTCCTTATCCCGTATTGCTAAGGCTCACCGTACCTCGATTTAATTTTCAAGCCCCAATAATTAATACAAATGGGAAATTAAATAGAATGAATTTTGAAACGGTTTTTCAAGGCTAATTTGAAAACGAATTCCCTTTCAGCGTCAGGGGATTTGAAAAATGAAAGGGTACAGTAGGAAAACCATTAAGTGACAGGGGTGCTGTAGGATGGATGAGTTTACCATCATATTTTGGAGAAAGCAATTTTTGAGCGAGCCACCGTATTTTGGAAGAGGGCGAAGAAAAAGAGGACGAAAGAAAAAAATGACACTGGGCATTTAGGAGGTAATGCGATTCAGATGGGCAGTGGATGGGATTTGGGCGAGCAAAGCCCGAGGATCTACATCGAAAGATAACGCTCTTACTAAAGGCTATTTCGTATGATGCAGTCTCTTGTGGTTTCTCTTCAACTTTATCGCTCCCTATATTTCCCTGAAACACTAAGACAACTCTCAAACTAGTCCTACAGTTTTATATTCGCCTTGATATATTGCGTCGTATGCCAAATTGAAAGAAGTTCAATGCAGGAAGGAGGATAGGCAGGGAGGATCCATTCACTGCCACCGTAAGGGGTAATTACGTTACATGAAGCAGGCAGGAGAGGGCAATTATAACGTAAAAATATCATAGATACCTTCTATCGATATTAATGTCAAGAGTGACTTCCATTAACGGCTGAGTTAGAATCCCCGGTAAGTAAAATATCAGCTTTCACTTCTAGAACAGTTATTAACAGAGAAACGCACTAAATTTCCATGTACGACAGAAACGATAAAGTAAGAAAGATATTTTTCCAAACGAATAGATGGGACAATTCGTTTTTACTTCGAACCAGAAAGGACTTAAATAAATGATAGGTTTAACTCAAGCAGTCAAATCTCTCACAATGCGCACCTTAACATTTTCGATGTCCGCTAACAGTTGGGTGCCTTAACACCTCCTTGTAAAATATAGTTGGCTTGGGGACAGTGGTATATGTGGAAGAAGATCGACAAAGATTCAATGAACACTTATTTCCAAAACGCCGTATATATACACATGCTGCAAATTGATATAAAATATTCTGAACCTTCTCTCTAGTGCCTTCTTTTCCTGTAATCACCATATTATTCTATGTCCCCTCCTTTTTCCTGCAATTCCTCCTTTATTTTTTCTTTCTCTCAATACTATTCTAATACTTTCTCCATATATAGATTTCCTTAATTTTTTCTCTATAGTAAACTATTCAATTTGGTTCTTAATTCGTCAAAATTCATCATATACTCTCTTCCAACTCTCATTGAATTAACTCCCTCGACAAATGACTAAAAACGTGAGTACAGCAAGCAAGTCCAAATGCACACAAGCCCTGCGTGCATAAGTCTTCACCATGCGTATTCCGTGCGTGCCTCACCTCCTCCTTGCGTAAACACACGGCATCTGTAATGACACGCGCATACTTTGCATAGTGCATCTATCCAGCAACGGCCCATCTACTCCCTTATTCACTTCTTCTCGTATCCGCTCCGATATTGAGTTCATATTTAAGTCGTGGCGTCGAAAAGCGTCGATCTCTTCTTCCCTCTCCGTCGACTCCATACTATTCACCTAACCTGCGGGGCTGAGTGTTACAATCCTAAGATTGGTGCATGTGCAGTCCTCAACTGCTCACGTTACATAATGAAGGAAAAACGTTTGCATGATACACAAATATTTATTTACCGACTAAGGTTTTGACATGAAAGCTTGGTAAAAACCAAACTGAAAGGTGATTTAGAGGGGAACAACCATAAGGAATGACTTTTTGGCTTAGAATTGGACAGTTGGAGAATGATCTTGGATGCCAATCTTATGGAGAAGGGCAAAGATTGGCCAAAGGCCGAATAGAGTGGAAGACTCTTCTAGACCAATCCTGGGATTGCAACGAGAGAAGGTATGGGCATCTACTCTTTCATTCTACTCTTTAATTGAAAAGCTTGTAAGGATTTTCTATACCCTGATGTTCTTATTCATTGTATCCCACTGTACGGCTGAATAATTTATCTCTTGGTCTATCTAAGGGATCTTTCCTTCATTTTTTGCCTTCTGTAATTCTAGGCACTCGCAAAAAAAACGATTCCATAACATTTCAGGGAGGGTTTCCATAGGCATAGAACACCCACAGAGAAACATAAAATAGCTATTTGTTTCAGCATAAATCGATTTTACATCATATAAATGCATAAAAGCATAAATCCATTTTGCGCGAAAAATTTATTTTGCTTATTATTTTAAAATATTCCGAATGATATTATTGCGTTTTATAATATGTAAAAGGATAAAAATATGCAATCACTGTTAATATTATTTTGGAGTTTAAGTCGAAAATAAAGATTAAAAATAATTGTAAATAAAGAAGTGATTCATAAGAAATTAATGTGTCATAAATTGACTTTTTTATGCAGCTAATTTTCCTAGTTTAAAGCATCAGAGGAGGAGGACAACTTTCCTATGCACCAGGTTGCATCTTGTTCTACATATCTATTTTCACATTTAAGGCTCTCAACTGTGGAGCAGATGGGACCTACAAGGCCAGATAACTTTCAAAGAGTATCGATAAGCCCAAGAGAAATCGCATATCAAATTGAAATTTCAGTATCAATTAATGGTAACATAGTTCTCGGAATATAGGTCAATGTATGTGATGCAAAAAGTTTTAGCCAATGTTTCAGTTTATTTTAAACTATCATCAGGGCCTATCAGGGCAGGGCATAAGGCGATATACTGAAGATTTTCCGGCAATATTGTGATTTATAGGGCAAAATCCCTTATTATGGAAATAACGAAATCCCGTGTACAATAGAATAGAAAGATCCTGAAATTCGTTATAAGCGAGTTTTACTACATTTTGCAACGAGAAAAATAAATTTTGCTGCAGCCCCACAGCTAAATATCTCGTTTCGTACCAACTCCCTCGTCCTTCACCTCATCATACCCCATGCGTCCCTTAAATGCTCTCCCACAGTCCAAGGTGAGGCTAAGGGGGCTAGGTGGAAAAGGGAGTTGTAGACAGGAGAATTTGGGCACGCAGGAGAATAGGGATGTGGTGTGCATTTTTAATGGAAGGGAACGCGGTCTGTAGCGTGAGGGAGGATAATTTTATAAGTCCACGGCTCGTTTCATTAACCGCAGTCATGCGCGTTAATTAATTCTCAGGAGGGCATTGGTTCCCAAATTGCAAACTCGCTTTCTTTCTTCTAAATTATTCGACCGGGAAACCCTCAATTCAGGTGTCTGACGAGGGAAAAAGGGTTGCGGGCCGAGCAAGCGTCAGCACACATGGTGGGATGCTCTTGTTGAAAGGCATACATAAGTAACTTGCAACGTGTAATTAGCTCTGTGGTTAATTCTGGATGAGAAAATGCTCTTCTCCGTCAAATAACTCAAATTTTCTACTTTTTTGGTACACTCAAGGAGAAATTTATTCATTTGTATTCCGTAGGAGCTGCGAAGTAAAATATCTCTCAGTCGCGTGTTATTTTAACCTGGGACATCCAATGTTCAATATTGAGAGGAATAAAAGTAACAGAAGAGGGCGAAATATAGTGGAATGACATCCTGTAAGAATTTAAAAAAAGAGGTACTCTCAATAAACCTGTGGAAAAGTGCCATCTCTCTATTCTTATAATACTTATTGAGAGGAATGGTTGCTTTCCTGTCTTGGAATACAAACAAAAAGAGTGATCAAAACAATATTTGTGCTGCAAATCTCATAGCGTGATTAGTAAGTAGATGCTTTGAGTATACCCAGTAAAATGTATTTCTTGTACCCAAAAATCCGGAAGGCAAGAGAGCCATGTGCTAGTCAAACATTTAAATTGGTGTCATGAAGGAGGTGGGTACAGTGTCCGCCTCATCAAAGAGCCGTTTGGGCTTATTTTAAGAAATAAAAACTGTTTTCACTGATTCTGTTCACTATTTGGTGTGATGACAGTATCCGTGATAAAGTGACGTCTTTATACAAAGTCTGATAAATTTGAACAAGTTCGATGACCACTTCAAATAGAAGCACAAGTGCAATTCAATGTGTCACCTACCGTGAAATCTTGAATCCGCTTAGTTACTTTATCATAGATATTGTCATCACCTAATATCGCCATAGTGAACAACATCAATGAAAACGGTTTCTATTTCATAAAATAATCCTGGAAGGCTCATTAATAATTCAGTAGATATGGATAAAACTATCACACGTCCAAATCCAGAAAGCAGATGGTTGTACAGCCATAGAAAAATAATAGGAGATGAATTACATGGAAAACTCTATCATAGGTCTTACTGTGCGTGACTAAATCGCATTCAGATTACATAGATAAAACAATACATGGTCGCTTGTAAAACTCAAGAAAATGCTCTAATAAGTAGAGAGCCAAACTGAAAAAAATTGTTCAAAATACAATGCCGACGTTTCATACCGATGTTATACAGTATTGGAAATTGATATGATCGAATTGTTTTTATCAAAATCATTTGAATATCCGTTTTTCAGCTAACGAAAAACACAAATGGAATTATTTTCCACGCTGGCTCTTATCTACTATTACGTGAGATAGGGAAGATATCAGTGTCAGATTTCGAAACTCAACGCAAAGCCGTCCCTGAAAAGGCAAAAGCTCAAAAGAATATGCATTGACTACCGCTGATGAGCGGTATTTAGAGTTAAAACTTTATTCCTACTTGGTTGAAAAGCATACCAAGGCATGAGACTACTGTTTTGATCAGTATATTAGACTTGCCACCATTACGAACGTGCTGACTTTGTTGTTTGTGCTGACTTTTCTATCAGTTCCCTTGATTAAAAAAGTCTACCCATACTTTTCTAACTACTGTACCTATACTGACCAAGGCGCGGAATGACCTTAGGTGTCGGTCCTTATGAGAAATAAAGATACGATCGTCTACACTCGAGCGTACCATTAACTTTTCTTTTCATTGATTACAGTCTTGTCCGCTGAGTGATCAGATCATATTGCGAGATCAGATCGCTCATTCTATACGTCGGGGGCAGGGATTTTTACGAGAAGCATATCCCTGGGGGGGGGGGGGGGGGGGGTGCAATCACACACATATCCAGGCATTGCTGTAAATTGCGGTTAGGATTTTCTATGATTAGAGCTGTTACCACCAGAGAAGGGGGCAAGGACGTGAAAAATGGGGGCGGGGTCAAGGAGCCATTGGGATAAGGTTAAATGGGGCAATTTGGTGGGTAGGAGAATTGATCGAATTGGCTCGTGGAAAGAAAAGGAGATGAAATGGAAGGGGAGGGAAGAGGAGGAGGGGAAGTGCGGGCGTGGATAGGAGAAAGGGAAGAGATGGAGGTAGGTGGAAAAGGGGGGGTTTCCATACGACAAATGAGTCACGAAACGAGAAAGTGGAAATCGAAGGTGGAGACAGTGGGATTTATGGGTGATAGAGGTCCTGGGTGCGTGGGAGGGGGAGGGCCGAAGAAGACATGAGCCGGAGGAAAGGGAACGGTGGAGATTAAGTGGCTTTAGGCAGAGAAGGGGCGCAGGACATTTCCGATAGAGAGAAAGAAAATAAGGCGGGGTGGGCGCAGGAAATTAAAAACGTCCGAAGGAAACATAGGCAGGTACCTGCCGTTGTCGTATTATCGACTGACAGCTTCAGTGGAATAATGGGCAGGCTTACTAATCTCTCAATTTTTTCGATTTTGATAGTATTTAATATGTGATAGAACTCGTTCTTATTATCCATTGCTCACTTATAGAGCTATCCGCGCCGAACAATCAGCGACCATTACCTTTTCGCAGACAAATTGATGACGTCACGTACTCCTGTCTAGCGGGTCACCACTTCTCAGCTACTTCTCTCCGTCTCGCTGTGATTTAAACAATTGCGGGCAATAACTCTCCTAAGCGAGAGGTTGTTCATGACCAAAGTAATGAACCGGAACACTGATGACGTTAGCGACACATGTAAAATGGGCGGCTACTTTAGCTGTTTTTGTTTCAAAGTCATGAGAGAATGGTTAAATAAGGAAGATATTAAGTTTTTGTTACCTATATTTCCCTTCCGCATCTCCCGATATTTTTTAATTGGTCTCGCTGGGCTTAATAAATAATTTGGGATTGAACAACATACGAATCGGTGATAATACTTGTGCCGTGTAAAATTATGAAGATATAACCGAGGTTAACAGTAATAATAATGATCATGATTCGTTAATACAATAAAAATTCTATAATCAATGAGCCATATACTACATCCATAATTTTACTTTCATCCTCATTCCCACTGAAGAATTATTGATGGCATTAAAATGGTGAATAGACTACAGTGTTCAATTCAAGTTTAATGACTCAAACTTTGAAGAGAAATAAAACTTTACACCAAGAAATTGATACCTTTTGGACGAAATTTCTAGTAAATTTCCTATTTAAAAACCAACTTAGCACAGAATCAGCTATGACTTAAGGGTAAAATCATGCAAAGTTGTATATAATATAACCAGATTAGACATCAGTTCCGTGATTTATATCATTATCTGTATAGTTTGATTTAAAAATTTATACGATGCTAACGCTACAGGGGATATGAAGCATAACTTCGTTTACGACAAGAATTTATTTTGATGCATAACATCATTAAATGTCTTGTTGATGCTATTGCATGATGAAACTATGGCCGAGGAAAATAAAATGCTTCTATCTTTTCTTAGTGTTCTTACAATTCAACGCCCTCTATTGGCTGCGCTAGTTATTTTTCTAAATCTTTCGTTCTATTATATTATTTCTTTCATTTTTCACATTTTACCAATCTTAGTGATGGTTTACATCGGTGATGACAATGGGCGAGTTTAACTTCCCTGACTTAGCTCTGTGGCAGTAGCTTATGTTGTACTCAGTCCCGCTGAAGGTAGCCCGTCATCAAGGAATTAGCTCACAACTCACCTGGCCAGCCGGGGAATCTGTGTCTGGGTATGGATGGGCGTGGTCGAGGGTTGCGGGCGAGAAGCCAAGGGTTGAAGCGATGGATGTGGATCGAGGTAAGGGGAGAAGGCATCTGGAGAGGGCTCGTGCTGCAGTAGTACGAGCTCTGTCTAACAGTGGTGGGAGTAAGTTTATGACAAAAGTCACTGCTGGTCAATATTATGAATCGCTTATCAAAGATGACACCAATTTGATGAAGCTTCCATTAGTCTACATAACTATTAAATTAAAAGAACCACTTATATTGAATTGTGAGTGAAACGTAGTAAAGCGATGTGGAGCGCAAAGGTAGGATTGGTTAAGAACGAGGAAAATAAGCTCTCTTAATTCATCAAATGAAGGAGACGAAACAATCAATATTTACATCTTATCTTACTGCTGTTTCCCGCATATTCAACGCCAGATTTGAGAATTTAAGTGTGCTTGACATAGGAGGAAACATGGATTCGACATATCGTAATCAACTAAGGCTTCATGACCTAAATAGTTATACGATTTGACATAATGAATGACTGACATATCAAGTTCCACTATAAAGCATTACCTATTCTTATTTTAAAATGCATTCCTCAATCAACCTGGCCTTCATTGTCTTCTTCTTTTCCTTTTTGGTCGCTGTCAAACCTCTTTATAACTACCTATATCTTTCCCGCGGTAACCTTTTCAGGTATGTTGTTTCTGGTATGCGGGTAATCCACTGTTAGAATGTTAGCTTTCCTGAATATTGACTAGATATATCGAATCCATTGAAAATTATGTCAGTAAAAAAGATTGCAATAAAGAAATAATGAAATTTTAAACGTTAAAACATGAATGAAACCCTAGAGTGGAATAGTTTAATTAGGCATTTAACATGAAAACTCACAAGCAATTGAAGAAGAATTTCCTAAAATCTTTTTGGGTGCGATACATTTGAAGTACTCGTGATAAGTCTCATATATAGACGATACGCTGGTTTAGTTGAGAAGAAGACTTAATCGGAAATAATTGAACGATATTTTATGCTAATTTAATTTTTTTTATTCAAAACGGAATTCAGTGTGACAGCATTATCTTTGAAGTAATTATAACATTGAAACCCGGACCTGATAAAAAAATATTTCGTGGGAAATTGACCTCATTATTTTGGTATGGACAAATTCCACTCCATTCGCTAGACATTTTAAATTTTACACGCTAGCTGACTTATTGATTGGCTGATTGCTGAATTCATAGTACAATCAGAGGTGACTTCATAAAGTCACCACTATGCCTGCTGGTCTGTGATTGATTTTTTTTAATTCATCACAGAGGGAACATTCCCGCATTCCAATTCTGTCATCGTAACTGCGGCACCGTGGGTAGAAACGGCATTTTGGATTAATCTATCCAGGGACATTTCTCCATTTTGGAATTTAAAGCGACCATAGGACCTTATATTTAGTTAATTCCTACCTTAGGAATGCGTGCTATGTATTCATGGAAGGACTAGTATTATCATATGAACGTATTTGAATCAGCTTTCTGACTCACTGAAGTTTTGGGATACGCTACACGAAAATTTTAACCAATCCAAAACAAGAAAGTGGTCACAAATACAAACCGGTACATGACCATTAATCGTCCATTATCCGTGGGATCCTGATTCGAGTTCAGGACAAATTAAATATTAATTCTTTGTGGAGTCTTCATTTCAATCACAGTGTGGAAAAAACCAGACCTTTCATGGCAGTATTTTTGTCTAAATACGTCACTGGATTTCAGCCGAAAAATGAGACCGAATAGTGATATTTGTAAAGTAGATAAAGTCATAATTATCGACAAAATGAATGAAAACGAAATATCTGGTATTAACCTTCTGACTCAATCGAAATGCGGCCAATAAATCTCAAACAGGTCGATTCGTATTCCAAGAATTGTAAAATTACATCTCATATACGCGTAATTTTAGCCAATCAGCGACATTTTAAACGAATTTATTTCGATTTTGGAAATATATTTGACGCATTATTTTTGTATCGCGGAATTATATATGATATATTTGTAAGGATTTAATTATAATATCAAAATCAATCATGAAATTAAATATTAAGAGCCATAACTTTTCGGTGGGTATATTTAAAATTCATGAAAATTAATTGAATACATTCGAAATTTATAATTTATATTGCTGTGATTGGACGAGCATTAGTAAAAAATGTCAGCATCCAATTCAATGATTAATTTTGATTTTCGATATTTATTAAACGCATTATTTTTGTATCGCTGAATTCTAAATTATATCCAAGCAAGGATTTAATTCTATAAATATTGGGGAAGCGCAGATCAGTACATTACTGATCGTGTAGAGAAGTATTTATCGTGGGTAATTCAGTAGGAACTACGTGTGGAGGTAATGAGATGAGAATGAGTAAGAAAAAACAGGATGAATACACTGCTGGCGGCACTCTGTTGATGGATAAAACGAAAATTCTATCTTAATTTTAATGAACAGAAGCTTAAAAACTGACGAATTTCCCTCTATTATGTATTGACCTTATAATGATGAGCTTAATGAAGTGTTCGAGACATTGTTTTGGATTTGATTTCACCGATAAATTCATTTGCAGATGTTATATACCAAAATATACAGCACAAAAATATGTAGATATAAAACATACCGAATACTTACCGACACATAGGTGGTTACAAGATCTCGGAATGTTGGGCAGCAAGCACAGGCCCGAAACCAGTGGTCATTCCTACAATTGAATTGATACAAATGATTAGTAAAGCTATTCCATTCCGGTGTGAAGAGAGAATAAACATTTTAATGTACCTGAATTACATCATTATCAATTATTTTGTTTGCGAAAAATCCAAATCGACAAAGGATAATGCTAATGTTTTTGCAATTGTCAAAATGTTCGTACATTTGCCGGTAGAGTCACTCGATAACATCTGCCCAAAGGGTATTAGATTACAGTTTGATGTTGAATCATGTATAAGGAGTTATATAGATAAAATATTCCATGGCTAAACTTTTTGGTTGAGGATAAATACGCATATATACGAAATCTAATAACTGAGATACGCTCATTCAACACCTATCTATGTAAAATCGTTGGATAGATTCACATCGAGTTTTAATTTTTCAATCAATATACTAGGATTAGATTAGAAGGGCGTAAGAGTGACGTGCTATGGTCTCGTGTGTACGTGCGTCTAATTGCGTATCATTTTGCGAGTGGACAATCATTAGGGGAGGTGCTGATTCTGTCATATGCAGCACACTTTATGTCAGTTTCCCTCCATTATCAAAGGTGTTTGCGCGGTAGACCAATTGCAAATAGTAATAATTATCAACTTATTAAGCTGTGGACGCATAGAGGCGAAATGTGCTCTTTCTTTCCCAGAATTTATGATGGTGATGGAAATAAAATCAAAGCTAACGTAAAAAATAGATTTATGAAAATTGTAAGCTGTCTCAATGCATAGGTATTACTTTAAGTTTTAAAAATTAATTTTGATTTTATTTTTTAGTGTAGTGATTATTTATCCATGCAAGACTGGTATTTTATGAGCTTGATAATTCGAACCTGCTTGCTAGAAGAAGTACTGAAGTTGTGGGATAAAATACGCAAATATTAGAACGAACAATGATGAACCCCAAAAACATCTCAATAGAGATAATTTTCAAGGAAATAAAAGAAATACCATGAATTGTATTTGTAAAAACTAATTTTTAGCATGAGTTTCAAGAGAACATTTTTTTCCGCATTAAGACTCGCCTCATCAATTATACGCATTCTTGTGAAACTCCAAATTAATTAAGATAAAATTAAAATTCCATGGTAATATTAACCTTTATGCCATGCTTGTACATTTTAAAACGCATTTGAAAGGCCATGCCAATGAGAAAATTTGTAGGAATAACTAATTATCTTATATTACATTTCCCCTATGTATACAGAATGTACCTGAGTGGTATAAAATTAGTCTTCAAGATCAACGTACGATGACTTAAAATCTTGACTTCTAAACATTCATGCTGAATCCTCAAGTCACATAGAAGTTTATTTTTTATTATTCATTATTTATTTTTTATTCATTCCTATGAATGTGTGGTTTCCAAAAAGATAAATTGAATAAACGCGTATGCGTGGGTTTATTTCGAAACTATCATTTTAACAGCTCATATCAATCTTAAGTGGAATTATACAGGCATTGCCACATGGATTTATTAGTCTACTTGTAATTAATTACATTTTCGGCTGAACTACAGATTTAATTCTCAAAAGTGACTGATATCGCATTTCCGTATTCCTTGTAAGACTGATATAGAAGTACATGCCAATTAAAGAAACACATGCCACAACAATGCTAAACGATTTAAGGAAACACCGGATATTTACTTTAAAGCCTGCATTGTACAGAGGATAAATTATATAGGTAAGAATAAGAAACAGGAAACAAATAATAAATAATGCAAACGTAATGCAGTGATGAACAATAGCCACAAATTGAACAGCAACAAAATAGCTGAAAAACTTTAAAGGTGAATTTAAAACATTCATTACTTCTTCCACTAATATAAACATTATTTAGAAAATTAAGCTTTTTCATCGATCGCTAATATAGAATAACTTTAGAAAGTTGAAATCCATATGTTTATAGTTCACTAAATGTATAGAATCCTCCAATTTATTTCGCTGTAAGCTGATGGGAAAGTAGTTCTTAGCAGTATAAACAAATAAAAAAGGCTTTCGTGAAATTAAATCGTATTGTTTACAGAAAAAACGACAAACATATGTAAAAATATTATAATTAACTTTGCAGTTTAAATACAATAATACAGCAGAAATTTCTGAAGAATGTTGAAATAAGCCCCGCTCTTCTTAAAATACTGCTAAAATCATATTTGAATTACTATAGAAAGATTAATGAGATTGTACAACAGCATAACGATGCATATATTCAAGCTAAATTGTACGTCCACCAAAGATATTCAATGTCAAGTCATTCCGCGTAGGTAACTGGGAAATATTTCGCTATTGTAACTTAGAAGCCCTATTCAAAGCTAACTCCTATCGTCATTCATCATTCTGCAAACGAGATTTCGGCCAAGACACCACCAGAGCTAAATGACGGAACGGCAAAGCGACTGGCTCTAGAGGCATGGACATGGAGAGGTGGAGGACACGACATATGAAAATGCTTTATGAGATTGCCCTCCGTTGGAAACCAACATAATGAAATGCTTTTTAGACTTCAGCTATTTTCCATAGCGCCGGGAAGGAAAACTGACGTCCTTGCTCGGAAAAGTACTTTTAATCGCTCGCAAAGCGCTATTTTCATCAGGAGCAGGAGGAAGGGATTCAGAATTCAGTGAATAGAACGATGCCGAAGGCTTAGAGTACAAGGCTCAGCAAGAATGCCTCGGGTACGGAGGAAGATTAGATGACATGACTCGGAGTGATTTACGGTCGAGGAAATTATTCAGCCACATGAGTCGCTTTCGGTGAATGTTACGCTATCCATACACGAAAGTAATCACTGCTAAACGAGCAACTGGAAAATTAATATCTTCTTCAATGTTACATGAACGTTTCACTATTCTTTGAATCAAGTGGCCAATTACGCCAAAGAAAATGCCAATTTAGAATTGAGGGGGTACTATTTTTGAGTTTCCGCTGAAAAGGTAAGGCACCTCAATTTTGGTTTTTCAATTATGTGTGCCGACGCCACATCACAAAAGTCAATACAAGGCTAGATCCCTCCCGTACGTATGCATAAAAAAATGCCAGCAATTTAATTGGTTTCATAAAAGAATTTCCAGCGCGTAAGGTGAAAAAAAAAGTGTTTCCGGTACAGATATCCCGAATAATAACCCATACAATTCCGCTCGGGTGAATGAAAATTAAACATTTAGGGATCCACTAATGGAAAACAATATTGAATCCAAAACCCCAATTATTTTAAATGGGCCCAGGCAAGTATAAAACGCGAGAGAACACGACTCCAAGGTGGCCAATTAATGCGGAGGGCGGTTGAAAAGACGTCGGGAGAGAGTTGGAGCGGAACAGGTTATATTCGGGAAGTAGGGAAGTCAGGAGTGGAAGGGACTTCGGAAGGCATGGGAAGACGGAAGAAGGCTGGAGACAAGGAGGAGGACGGGAGAAAGAGAGGGGAGATGAAAGTCTTGAAACACATCGAGGCACCTTGGACACAACAAGACGCGACGACAACTGCAACGGAGCGAAAGGAATTGAGGGGATGGCCATATAAATGGCGGAAATGAAGAAAAAGAGGAGATTCAGGAGGGAAGAGAAGGAAAATGTGACACGGGAGGGTCGAGATTCCCGTAAAAGGGGTTGGGACCCATCTTCCTCTCATTCCCCATCTTTCAATACGCTCGCCTTACGCTGTTTAGCGCTGGCCAACGCTTTCATTTATTGTACTGTTGACAACTGCCAGCGTTAAACTAAGTCTGATTTCCAACTCGGTTTGGCTGACGCGGGTTTTCTGGTAGTCCGCGTAGAAAATCGCTAATTATACATCTTCAGCAACTCATATGATCTCTTATGAATTCTTCCAATGGTTCATGTCTATTAGGCCAACATTTCAGTTAACTTCCAGCAATTTTTCCGTTTAAGTCAATGTGGTTATGCGGGTTTATTTGGCCACACTTTAAAGTCAATCGGGTCACCCACGATCTTCTAAACTTTACAGTGCATGCTTAAAGTGTCAACGAGGCATTTTTGGGGAACGAGAAGGCAGCTTAAATTGTTCGACTAATATTTAAAATGAAATAAAAAATTCTTTATTCCTTTCACTGGCATAATTAATTAAGAAAAGTTAGCTTTGCTCATTTATCGTATAGAGGTAGTTGAACTCAATGTTTACAGTTCACTACAGCTCTACAATTCTCCAATATATTCGGTGGTGAGACACGGAAATGGGCCTCCGCATCAGTTACAATAAGCATCAGCACGTAAAAGTTTGAAAGAGATCGGATTTTCCCGGTAAGCAAGTTGAATGAAGCACCCTCGCGCTTCCAACAAGTGCATATTAGGCTCCATAACGACTTTATGGCAGCTCCCTCCTTCCCTGAGAACGATAGCGGAGTAAGCTGTCGAAGCGTCGGCAAAGATCCTAATCTGAAACTGTTGGGAGCGCGAGAATATTTCATCCAATGTGCAAGTTTATTTGCCAAATCATGATCGCGAAATATTCACCATGTCACAATGCAAATAGTACAAATGATGTTAAATAGAACCTACTCGGTTCATGCATTCTTACAAGTTCCACCCCGTCAAAACCGTTCAAGCAAGTGAATATGAGCTAGTCTGAGTTGACGCATCGTGTAACCAGGCCTTAAAGAGCTGCGTCTGGAAGAATTAGTGAAGGACCTCTGCGTATAGAATACATATTACAGCAACAGGTTTGGTATACTGTAAACTTCCTAATACCATATCCTACGTCGCGACGTATCCTACGACGCGACGTGGGACAGTTATAGTACCGACGCGTCGGTACTATAACTGTCCCATGTTTCTTTTCTCTGAATCATTATCGACCGACCCATGTATGTTCTCATATTCTGGTCTTCGTCCAGATCCTTCCAATATTCCATTATTTATTTTTTAAACGGGGTTCTTTTTTCCCAGTTTTTGGAAGAAACAAACAGAAAAACTATAGATACTATAATAGAAAGACCTAACACTCCTTCACACTCACCAAATGTAATAAAATGGATTGGAAATATAGATTTGAGAAATCGAAACTCATCACAAAAGAGGAGATTAGATTTTTAAGCTAGTAAAACAAATATTGTGCATTTGATATCTATGTGACCAGAATGGTTGATATCTTCTTGTTGGGATCGGCGCGGCGTTCCCCTAAACGCATGTGGTACATCTACTCACCAGAATAAGCATGCCTACCTTTTTTTTCATTTCCTTTTCTTTGCATTTCTTCTGTGTCCGGACCGTGATTCGATTCTCGTTCGAGGCAAATTTTTTCCAATCGCTTTCGGTCATCCTTCCATCTCCAAAACATCATTTCAATATATAAATATGTATACAAATTATTTCTTATTATTTTCTTATTTTTAAAACACTTGATGTGGGCGTCAAAATTGCAGCCAGAGTTTCGAAAGAGACGCGACGAAAACTGCAGCCGAGCAGGGAGAATTGAGAATATGCCCGGCTAAATGGCGGAAATGAGGAGAAAGAGAAGGTTCCGGAAGGGGAGGAAATGACGCAGGCAAGTCGGGGGTGGATGATGGGGGAGGAGGGGGTGGTGGGTGTGCGGGTACCTCTACGGGTAGGGAGGGAAAAGGATTGGGATGTTAGAGGAGACACTGCCTTCGCTGCTGGGGACGCACTGAAAGGAAAGGGCCTCTCTGTGTCGAGGTAGTTCGGGAGCCATGATTAACGGGCTGCAAGGGGGGATCGTAGGGAGGGACTGAGGGTAGGTATATCTCTAGGAAGGGCGATTTCGCCAGGGGTAGGGCGGGGGGGGAGGGGAGGACATGGCATAGGGGGGACTCTTGGAAGGGAAGCGGTAAGGATGAGGGTAGCGGGAAGATGTCACATCGTTACCATGACAATGGGAGATGAGATTCCTCGAGAAACCCACTTCAAACCCCACCCGCTTCCCTCGGTGGCATCCAAGACCTCAAGCAACTATCCCTTCCTTCCCCCTCGATCCAACCTCACGCGTACCGTCTAAATCCTCGCCTTACGTACCTATTCATAGCATGAAAAATACTCATTGGTGACTCACAACTAATGCACATTACTTTTGAAGTTGTTACAGGATGAAATTTAAATAAAATTTTACCCCAAGGTAATTGGGCAGGTAATTATTACCTGCTCACCCATGAAAGAGCAAGCATTTTAAAATATAATAAAGACAGTAACCGTGTAAAGTGCTAAATAATTAATAATTTCAGTAATAATAACATATTTTGACTTTATAACCTGAAAATTAGTAAAAATAACAATTCCCGCTACTTTTCGCTTCAAAATTACTTCTAATTCATCTAATGTTTCCATGTGACAATAGGTCATTTATCAGAGAGCGTGGCGCAAAAAATGTACTCAAATGACTATGAATCCACAATTATTATTTCCATGAATGCGTAACTTAGAACAAAGGAAAATCATGAAATCTCTACCGTTATTGAAAAGCCTGGAAAAATGACCATATAGTTAGAACATTCACCGCGTATACAAAGAGAAAATCTTAAATTACAATGTCCATTAATATTCCTATTTGAAATAATTTCAGCGTAGTTATATAAAATCGCAGCATAACCGCTGCAAAGTAGTGGTGACGAAATTGCTTTAAAGAAGGAAAAGTACATAATGATTTCACGAAAAGCAGAATCGTTAGATTAACCAAGAGAGGCGACGCAAAAGGTTGTATGAACTTCAGAACAATAACACTGCAGTCATATGATTCATATATATTATAGCACATGCATGTATTATAGGTCATAGTAAAAGATACACTGAAGAAAGAAAGTTGAAGAAAGAAAGTTGACATTAAATAGTGTTCAGTTCGGGTTTAGACGAGGAAAGTACGTACATCAAAGACAATGGACTAGAAATTATTTGGATTCGGATTGGATATGCATTTGGAACGTTTTGACAAGCCAAGTAGCTTAATGACTTACGGGTGAAGACTGAGAGCCAGTTTCCATGGAGAACACCATATTTTTTCCAGCCTTTATATCAACTCACCAACCTGTCTGTTTGTTTGTCTGTTTGTCTGGTACAAATCTTGTAACTCAAATTTGACTCACTTCCTGTGAAGCAAAAACGCTGAAATTTTGCACACTTCTTCATTTCCGATGACAATACATGAAAATATAACTTTTTCTCTCCAACCACCCCCCAGTCAACCTATAGCCCCCCAAAACGTGTTTTTGATCTAAGAAGTTCCAAATGGTCGATTTTCGTGTTTTGCGACCACAGTAAAAGTTATCCACCATAAAATTTCCCATCTTTTTGAGTTTTTTTGCTTTGTGTCATATATAAACGTTGCTCATCCCCTGTAATCTAAATATAAAGGCTGGTTTAAAAAAAAAAAATTTTTATAAGAGCTTATTTCCAAACAACTTCGAGTAACAGTAGTTTCTCACATAAGGAATTTTAGAACGGTGAATTTCTGATTTTTACGGAACTTTACAGCCATCACATCATAACGAAATCGCTATTGAGTGTGCGCAATTCACCCAATATTAATTCTGAGTCTGATTTTTACTTTCCACGTATACAATTTTTTTTACGGGCGGAGCAGACGACTTTGGCAAACGTAAATACTTCCAGGGTCTAATGATTACTCATATTGGCCCAAAGTGACTTTTAAAATGATAATAGGGGTTACCTGTATTATTATTGTGCCTTTGAACAAAATATGGAACACTTATTGTTAGCACTTTAATTACATGGTACGAAGTGTGCGCACTAGTGTACCCAAGAGGAATTTGTAGTCCATTACACCAAATTCTGAAAATAGGGTCTCCGCAATCACTAAAATTGCAAGAATTATGGTCTGAATAATAAATTATGTGTAAAAATATCGAGTAAATTCACTTTCATCCTATTTTTGCCCAAAAAAAGGAACATGGCGCAAGCAAGGTGTTTTGACAGCCTTGCAGTTCGCCCGTTTCTCATATGTAGCTCGGCAAGAAGCGCTTAATTTATCTTCTTTATTTATCTTAAGATGAAAATCCACAGGATGGATACTGCAAGCACGAAGATCTATGATTAGGTTTATGCTGTGATTGTAGAACTTTTGATAACACTCTAATTAGACGAAAATACAGCTACAAGGTAATGTCACTTTTGGGAAATACGACCGCCCAGCGGAAGTTTCATTATTCGAATACCAAATTTCGGGTTCAATTTTACCTGATGGTGAGATGTGAGCAGAGAAATAATTAATTTCCTGCGTATTTATACCATTTCAATAAAATTTTATGCTACGAACTCCACTGGCGAGACAGGAAAAAATCCTAAAATTTCACTCAATTCTTTAAGATAGGCCGAAAAAGTAAGATAGGTTGGCCGTTTGTTTAGAAAATTAACCAAATGACTAGCGGTCTGTGACGTTGCGAAATTACCTGTCCTATAATGGCATGATATGTAATGAAAAAACGTAGAATGAGGTAAATGTCAGAAAAATCTTATATTGTGCCCGGATAACCCCGAAAAGTTAGAGAATTCATTGTATTAATTATGACATACTTGCACTCCGATGAAATAAAATTATATAGATATTCTATCTCCACCTCCCACTCAGTCTAACAGATCCTTGTTCCTTGAACAAAACGGCAAGAATGCCTCCCCTGATCCGAATCCAGCCGTTCCCACCAACCAACCCAATCCTTCAAAGTTCCCTTCCTTCAACCCTCCCCCACACCCCCGGGTCGCAACCCCTAATGGCTCTCCGCTGACCGATGTACTAATTGTTCCGTTCATCTCAACCCGCCTCTCGTCTCTCCACCCGAAGCACCGCCGTGTCCTGCCATCCTTGCTCGCCCATTCATCCAACGGCGCAACCCGATCCCTCACCGCTTGCGCCAACCCCACCTAGTGTGCCGATGCAGAAACCCTCCTCTTGCCACCAACACCAGTACTCGTCTTCGAGATTGCACCCTCTATCATTCACCGCTTTCCACGACCTGGATTTTATTACCTCACCCTAATTTTACCCACTCGATTACTCCTGTGAATCCATATTCCTCCGACATCTTCAAGACTTAAATCACTTTGAAATGCTGTACCAAAAATTTTGAATGCGCAAAATTAAGGGAAAAATTAAATTTGCACGGATTTTTTGTAATTTTTAACGCAACGAACTATAGTAATGCTGACCTAGTAACTGCTCTTATATTTTACCCTCATTTGCTTTCATTTTTCCTTATAAACTCGAGAAAAAATGAACGTCACCACTGACTTAGCATGTCAACGTGATTTTCCACCGAGAGAAGTATTGATAACGAAAAAAAGTTCGGGGCTGTAAAGTTCAAAATGTAACAAACATTCCGATGTAATATTAATGTGTAGACATAGTATCTCCATTTCTCTCTAAATATCACCGATCCTAGTCTCATCATCTGACCGATATCAAACCCTCCTCTCGCTCTGTTCCTTCCATTCCCTCTCTCTCTTGTTAGTTTCTCTTTAAAGGAATTAACTTCCGAATAAAAAATGACCTTGATAAAAAATCATAATGAAAACCTATTCTCGGCAAAAATTAAGGGCAAAAAGTACGCCGCAAAGTCTCATTTCCTTTCGTTTTTTCTCAACCTCCTCCCTCGGAATGATTTATGTTGCTTGTATTGCGGAAAATAGTTAGATGATACGATTTTACTGCACCTGTTTTCCATCGGTGGAATTGGTACCTACCATAATCACTCTTCAACAATCCTAAATATTGATTTAACGCAGTTTTTTACCCATTGCCACTTATATCTTGAAAACTTATCACTTACACATCTACGTGGCTCCTCTCGTTCATATCCTTTATCCTAAAAAGTTAAAATAGGTAGGTTAAGGTAATCTTTTTATAAAAATGATAAATTGACTTTTCTTGGTAGGTACCTAGGCAAAAACTGATGAGAAAGTCACGCCTACGTACACCAAATTTCTTCAAAAATGAAAAGATAGCGAGAAAAACTAAATATTTATTAAGATTGTAGATGAGATTTCATGTAACCCCTCATTATTCTCTGATGAGTTATCTGCCGTTAAATGCAGCACGAAAGGGATTTCCAAGTAAGTCCTTATGTTGACGCTAAGAATAGGTTTACCGGCATTGGAAAGTAGCCCAAGAAATATTAATGAGTTCTAAAGCTACAGATGTTAACTAAAGCGTTTCACTTAATGATACACCCTATTATATATTCCGCCTCAGGCGAGGCTCTCTAAATATATATTTTTTAGGATTTTAAAGGACATTGCTCTTGATTACTCATTTGATTATAAATTAAGTAAAGAGGATGCTTGTTGAGAGGATGAATGGTGTAAATTTTAGCGTCAATAATTAAAAGAAAACTATTTCGCAAAAATACGAATGATATCAACGATCACAGGCATTAATATAAAATTTTCATTCATTTCTTAGTGCAGGTATTGAAATTTTGGTGTTTCATTTCCTTGATCAGTATTAATTTAATTCATTGCTAATAGATATTCGATATTCAGTTATATAACCATATAATAACGATATTCAGTTAACCATTTCCTTAATTTAACGAAACTTTATTTATTTATATCCAAATTCTCAGAAAACATCACTTCACGACCAATGAATCAAGGGTACAAACAACAATCACTAAATTCTATGCCCAAGATAGGAGTAGCTAATCTATGCGGATCTCGAACCCGCGACCTTCTGTTTGGCAGATGACTTTCCCCGCTGCCAACGACGCCGGAGATTCGAGTAGATGCCCTCGGTAATTATAATAATAAACCAATCATAATTGCTCTTGCTTTTTGATCTCCCCTTATTCCACACCACATTATTTTCTTCCCGGCATAACCCTTTGTTCCCGCGCCAGGAGCGAACCAATTTACCCCCGCGTGAATTCGTTTGTTGGCCAAATTGTGGCTTGGCTCATCTTTCCCTCGTAACGCTAGGCCGGCCCTTGCCACCGCCACCTCGTTATACACGCAGCTACCTTTTATACGCATATCCTCTCATACTGCCTTCTTTGCCTTTTTAAATTCTCCTTGCTCTTTCACTCTCTTGCTCGGACAATAATTCTCATTTCATAGCAGTGAATCCTATTAAAATGCCTTTGTTTTAGTATTGTATTTGCTTGGGCCGTCTTTCGCCATAACCGTTGAGTACTTCGAAGAAATATAGATTAATTCAGTTATAAATGCCATTTTATTCATGATTCTCCTAACTCTATAAAAGTTGTGATCTCCTCATGAGTTAAATTCATTTGTAAGGTTTATTAATTTGTAAACTTGAAAAAGGTCCTTCTGGTATTTTTCAGAAGAACTTCATTGCATTTATAATTTTTAATTTTGATGATATGCAATTATATCCTTTCTGTAATTCAAAGTTAGAGAGTGAAATAAGATCATTTTAATAGGCTAGCTCTACATCCCAGAACCAATGCAGTACCCCAACTGTGATCGCCTTCCTCTTTGCTTATAGTATTACCATACAGAGAAGTAAGAAGCTTTGATTTTGAATATATTAAATTTTAACCTAAAAAAAGAGAGAGGGAGAAAATTGGGAAATGGAGATAGAGAAGCATTAAGTTTTTAATTGTTTCATGCCACACAGAAAAAAAGGCTGAAGTGAAAAGTGCACCAATAAAAAATGAATTTTAGTACACATCCATTGATACCGCATGATCGATTGCGTAATAAATATCACCGTTAGTTGGTGCTATACTAATGTATTGCCATTAGTAAATCACTTGCTCGTGGTACCGAAAAATCTGCTTCAAATAAGTCACACATTCTTTCGACGGCGATCCGGCTGAAAGAAAAACCATTTGTATGCCCTGCACTTTTCAAAGAGTTGGAGGATAGAATTAAATGGTAGAATCATTGATGAATATACTTTTAGATTGCCTCTTACATCAGGAAACAGATTAAAGTGGTTTGGATATGTGTATGTATCTCACCCATGATGGGGTCCTTCAAGGACCAACAGCAGATAAGAATATCTGTTTCTCTTTTCACTGGAGGTACTATTTATTATGACTGGTGATTAATGGACAGTAGTTGAAAAAGACATATGCTAGTATTTCTGTCACATTTCTTGCACATCGGAAAGCATGAGTGCAATAATACAGGTCAAAAATAGATGGAAGTTTGTTCGCCCATTTATCCAGTGGAACGAAAATTGTTCGTTTTCATACCGCACGGAACCCATGTGAATGGAGGAGAATGTCAGTTTACTTGCATACTCTTTATTATCGTGCATTTATTTCTATTTCTTCCATCTCATTCCCCCACACCTTTCATTCTGTGAATCCTCCAAAGAATCCATTTTTACGGGTTCAGACCACAATTATATAGCGGGGAAGAAGCGTTAAGACAAAAAATATCAAATAAACTGATATAACCGATAATCACGGAAAAAGAGCATGAAATATGGCAAAAGAAAACAAACCAGGAGTAAATGAGAAGGCAAAAGGAAAATATAGGATAAAATTCGTATGGACTGTGACAAATTACGGTATTGACGCATGGAAAGGTTGGTGAGCAAACATATGCAACCTGATCATAAAATTATGGGAGACTTCAAGATCTAAATGTGGGGAAGAGTACCGGGTACCAAATGAACGAGTAAAGTCAAATACGAGGGGATATGGTTACAGGAAAAAGTGGAACATTTTGTGAAAAAATGACGCAATGGGTTGCTTAGTTGACATATTATGCGGATCAACCTCTGCGTGGAAAGCATATTGGTGGGGAATGTCAAATGGAATATACCCCAGAGGAATATCATGGGGCAAGTTAACAAGGGGTTGAAGGAAAATGACCGCGGAGAAGTTAACCTGTTTCTACCCACTGTAACCATTAGGCTACATCCAACAGCTCTGAGCTCATGAGGCCCTGAAGAAAACCCGCCGAGGAGTTGTCACAAATATGTTTTGAAGCTTTCAGTGACTTGATCTACTAATTATTTTCTTTTTGAAGCCGGTCGAAATAAGTCCAAGGAAGAGGCTGGTGCGAAACAGAAATTCAATATGGACGCTTACTGAATGTAAATTATGTGCAAGTATCATAAAAGACAAGCGTGATATAACTTTTTATATGTTATTTCAGCTTTTCATCGCCCAAAAATATGCTTTCCCTGAAGATTAATCCATTCTATTACGGCCACTCGTAGAAATTCAAAATTAGATTTTGTCCAGCTTACTACCCAGTGCACCTATATACTACGGGTAATTTTTGAGAAACAAGATGGAGTATCACCAAAATATATCACTACATTTGTAAAGACTACCATAATAGAAATGTACCCAAATACCTTCACAATCGCAAGCAAAAAGTTTTCTGGGCGAAAATGGGTTAAGAATCTAGCACGAGATAGGGGAAAACCGAGGGCTATAGTGAACCAATCCTTTGATTGTACAGTAGTAGTGACAATGAGATCAGGACCCAAGGTGGGTCCTCTGAGGGTTACAACGCACCGGGGCCGGGAACCAAGTCAGAGACTTATACGCCCGCGCTCCCGGGGAGGGGTTTGGCTGGGAAGGAAAAAGGAAAGAGGCGCCGCCGCGATAGGAGCCCGTCGACGCCTCTGGGATAGGGATACGGTTGGAAGGGAGGGGCGGGGTAAACACCTCGCCGCTATAGAAACGACCAGGGCCCACAAAATAGCGAAACCCGGTACCAGCCATCAATGTACCAACAATTTTGGTGGATTTTCCTGTTAAAAAGGAAAAAAAAAACCCATCGAACAAATCGTTAGTGACAGTAATTCAATACTTCCCCTTTCACCTTTCCACCAAAGATTAGGTAACTTGTTGAATTAATTTCTCACATTTAGATTACGCGCCAATTTCTAACCACACACGTGACCTCACTCACCCCAACCCCTGAGCTCGTGGCCATGAATGGAAGGTCTTGGAGTTCACGTGGGGAAGGACGATAACTTATTCCTCGTGACCCGAGAGATAGGTTTGGATGACACATTAGTGATTCATGGCAGCATATAGAGGAGGAAGAGGAAGTTATACCACAGAGTGGCGGGCGGGCGTTGAAATTTGAAAAAAAAATAGCCTAGAGACCTTTAGTGATTATGATTATGGGTGAATCGGACGTGAGAAAGGGAAGAGAATCTGAATGAAGTTTGTAACATGGTATAAAAAAACAATGCCTATTATACGGTGATATGGAATCTAATAAGAAAATGTACAATTAAAGATATCTTACCATGACTTATAATGCGAAACCAAAACTTAATTCTAAGTTTGAAAATGTTAACAAAAATACATCTTATACTCACAAAATCCATCTAAAAAATAATAGACGCATAAAAATATTTATTCAAAATGAATATTCGAATACTTAGTGAGTAAGTATTTTTAAAAGGACGCTTTTAACAAGTTTTTCATCCAAAAAGTTTTTTCCGTCTTATTTTGTAAAATTTATTATCTAAAACTTAGTTTATACATTTTTATTCAACACGCCAATGTAAATTTCGAGGACGAACCACTAGAAATTTCGAGATTTTGAATTCCCACTTCCAAAATTTAAAACTTCATTACAATTATGTGATATTAAATGCATATGTATTTGCATACAATCTCTGATACTTTGAATAAACTTGGATTCATGATTAATTTGAAGGACACAATCATCGATTTTCAACTCCAATCTATTTAATTATTATTTAAGCGCCTTTTACGATATCACATAATCATCGAGAGGTTGCATAAAAATAATTTCCCAAGAAAGTTTGAAAAACCACTCAGTTTTTCATAAACCATCCTTACACCTGTAATTATGTATTTATATCGAAGGAAGAGAACGCGTTTGGAAGGTAGGGTTTGGATGTGAGTGGAGGCACGGCGTAATTTTTTTTTTAAATTTCTCAGCCACTCGACAGGCTAACGTATTCATGGTAATGGTATAGCGCGACGATGGCGGCATAGGATTTTCCGATAGCCTGGTGTTTCCCACATGAGATACCATTTGGTTTGGACACATTAAGTGGCTATATGTGTTGCCCAATGAGTGGTTCGAACAGCATGGAAAGGATGGACGCCTGCGTCACCCGCGGTCGCGATTATCGCCAGACGAATTCGAGCGCGCTGTAGCCTTCGTTGCACTTTCTATTCTGATCATTGATAAATCAAATTATGAATCAATGAAAGTGAATGAGATTAATGGTAAGTGGATTCGAAATTTTGAAATTTCATGATAGAAATGGTGAATTTCCTTACTCTTAAAACATAAAATTTGCTAAAGATAGCTTAATAAAACCTTACCAATACCATTTAAAAATTATTTTGCATATTAATACAGAATTCGAAAATCGACCTTGAAATTGAGTCACTTGAAAATAACTCAGCTGCGAAAACTAGAAACAACCTTATTTTAAAAAGGGTAGAAAATTTACTTTTATTGTAATTTATGACCTCCAGCATCATCACAGACAAATTATTCTTATGCTGGTTTGATCTTATTCAGTCTATTTAAAATTTTTACTTATTACTATTCACAATCTCCAAGTCGCTATATCTCATCATCATAGGCTTTCCTTTACCGATTGCAATTTTTAACATTTCTCTTTATTATTGGTTGAAGATTTTTAAGTCGCCATGATAAAATCAATAATTATAAAATAGTATCAACAAGTTACGGTCAACAGGGGTAGCAAATGCCTCCGTAGAAGTAAATACACTTTTTCATACATAGCTTAATTTGCCACTCCGAATTTATTGAGCGAAAAAAAGTAACGAAAACTTTATCAACCTACTCGAAGGAGGCACATAGCGGGGCTGGGGCTTTGTGGTCTCCACCTCCTCCTCCTGCGAAAGTTTTTCCCTTGTGGCGACTGCCCGTGACACATCCGCTGAGGAGGCCACAATCGAAGGGGCACTGTGACACTCCATTTTTCGATACAGCTATTTTCATAATGTCTGCCAATAATCAAAGATGAATCAACCTTTTGCATTACGCAAACGAAATGTAAAAATGATTTACTGAAATAAGTGGTTTCAAATGCGTGAAATTTTGCAAAAAAAGTAAGAAAAAGGTACGTATACCACAGTGACAGCTTTACGGAGTCACCCGAAGTGCAAAAGTTATGCGAAAATTTCACAGAGAAAAAAAATCATCCGCCATAACCAGGATTCAAACCCGGATTCTAATCGAGTGTTTTAGACAGTTAAGCAGTTACCGAGGCATCATTTCCCTGTCTGGAATGTATAAAAGGCAAACAATGTTACCCTCGTCGTTCCTTAGCTTGTCGCCGCGGTAGCTTGACTGGCTAAAGCACTCGCCCCGTAAATCGGGAGATCCGGGTTCTAATCCCGGTAAAGGCGACTGATTTTTTTTCTCTGTGGATTCTCCGCACGTAAATAAAGGCAACTTGCGTGCCACCCAAGAAAATTTGCGGCTTCGTGTATGACCCGAAGAGTACCTTTTTTTCGTAAAAAAGTGGACCAAGGCTAACGCTGGATGCTTCGTTGTTATGGAAGACGGTCCATGATGGCTCATCAATTGCGGAGACGTCGATTAATTACGCGAGGCAACCGGAGCTCCACGATTGGCGGCGCGATCGTTAGCGGAAAGGTCAGTGGTTACATAGCATGCGTTTCCAGTTTGACCTGAATAGTTTAAATTATCATCATTGATTAGCGACCGACGACTGGATGGCATCGCTCGAACCCCTGCCCCAATGATCAGGAATTGCATGAAGCGCATAAAAGGAAGAAAGTCTGGACTCTAAAAGCAACCGGAGAGGATAGAGACCCAATAAAGTAATTAATTGAGTGTTCGTAATTTGTTTTGTACTCATCTGTCGTTGAGTTTATTACATACTTCTTATATTCGATCATTGAATCTTTCCGCAGAATTTGAATCATGCTCAGCATAGAGTCAAGTAATTTATCGTATTTTTGTTAAAATTATTGTGTTTCATAACGTGAAACGCAATGCGATTGAAACGATTCATACAGTACGCATATCAGTCGACGTTGGTTTGCTAACGAAGGCAGAATAGGCAGACTGCAGTGTCATTATTACTATACGTACATGAGCGCGTTTTTGGCACGGTTTTTGTATTTAGTCACTTAAAAATAATAACTTTTATAATTTTGGTTCACAAAATTTTCAAAATTCTACCAAATGCATTGACAAGTTTCATAGAGTCATCCATCAATTTACACTGCTCTATCAGCAAATTTTGCAATTAAAGACATAATGTTTTGCCAATTTAAAAAAATATATTTTTGTGTTTTGATCTACTGAAATTCTAATACAGCTTACGCAAAAATGAGGCGGACTGCTAAGGCTTCATTTAGATATTCTACTGGTGACCACGTGGCTATAATTAGACTGTGACGAAAATCAAATATCATTGGATCTAGGAAGGAGCACTTATCGAGAGTTTTATGAAAATAGATAGAAAAATATAGAGGGACATCAGTGGATATCTAAGTCCATAAGGAAGCTAGAAACTAGCCACTTAATAATCCAGAAGTGAAAAACCTGGGTCGATAAATTTTCGTCTCTTGAGCGAAGTCATTATATACTCCAGATTAATGCCACGCATAACATCAAATACAAATGATTAAAATTAACCGAACACAATCCAATAGTAAATGTGAAGCCTTAAGATGAAGGGGCCTTGGATTCTCCGGATAACATCGAAGAACGTCAACTGCGCCAGACTAAAAGTACGAAAAATGCATATCCTCCAGGATATTAATTTAACGCTGCGAACGGGAGAACTTGAATTTTGGAGAACGGAAGCGTGATCTGGTGTTCCACATCATGTCGTGGAATGAAATGAAGGTGGGAAAAGCTTCGCCGGAAAAGTGGCTGAGCAAGCACGGAGTGAATAAAAAATGGTATTGCGATGAAACAGTTCGGCCGGTTCACTTTGCTACAGGTGAGGTGCTGGTAGGTCATAGCGGGAAGTACACCGGGGAAGAACGAATGGAGGAGGCATAGGGTGAGGGGCAAGGAGCGTCCTAGAGTTACTTAGATAACCAGGGTGGAGCTCAGGGTCGGAACGGAAGAGACCGATAAAACAGCGAAGGCTGTTGTCAGACAAATATTTCTCGGTATCGTAGTTTGATATTGCTTGCTTCCCAAAGCAAGAAGTCCATTGAATGATCCATTAAGCTGGTCTTTATCCACGCCTGCAAGGGTCAGAAACATAGTTTTGCTATTTTAAGTCCACATTTAACATTTTTTCACGGGCTTCGGGTAATGTTGCAGAAAACAAAATTATGATACGGATGAATATTAATTTAGAGGCTTCTTATTAAAAACAACTTTGAAATAGGAATTCTAATTTTACCTGCGATGGATTTCAAAAATATTTTTTTTTATTACGGTAAAATATTTAGAATTTTCAAATAGGTACTCAAAAATAATAAACCTTCGCCGACTCCGATAAAAATTGCTCATTGGAAAGCGAACGTGAATGTTTTGTGAATGCCAGAATGCCAGAGTTGCTGTAGGTTATGATGCAATGGTTGAAAAATCTCGGAGGAAAAAGTGCATTGTTTTGTGGCGAAATATTGGAGAAAAAACGCTTGATAGCTGAAGGAAGACTAAAAGCTGGGTAAGCGGGGGAGATGGCTGAGATGGGGTATACCACCTTTGGCGGGCATTTTAGTTGGGCAGGGGCAAGAGGGCAATCGATAATGAGTGAGGAGGTGCGAGGATAGCGTGCTAAATTAAGTCTTTTGCGGGCAAGCCCCAAGTTTAACAATTTCGGCCCTAGCCACCCACAGCTCCTCCTATACGTGCATGCACTTCTCCATCGCCTTCACAATCTGAGCCATTACCTATCTCTTCCTCATCCTCTTCTAACAGTATTTCTCCTCCATTTACTCCGTTGCCTTTGTCCTTTACCCATTTCTTTTTTCTCAGTTTTTCATGGCATTCAGGATCTTTTCCCTGCTCCTTCAACGTTCCCATACCTCCTCCAAATGTTGAGTGGCCCAAAATTCCCTTATAAAATAAGGCATGTAAGAATATTCTCCGAAAATAATGAAATATTATGTTTCGATAGCCCTTCCACGGTGGGTCTACTGCTTTTTAATTCGAAAGATAGTTTTGATATTACTGACAGAAGTGGTGCTTATATGCTACAATTTAGGGTGAAGTACTGTAAATGTTTTCATATTGAACCAACCGGTAAGAGATTTAATGAACGGATTATGAAAAGAAATTCATTGACTCATTTTACTCTATGTCTTAAAAACACTTAATTGGGTAATAATCATGTTTCTTATCATAATCGTGTCAAATTTAGGGGCCAAATTTGATAATTTAAATGTATTGGAAAATTTTAAAATAGGGGCATATCAGCTGAAGTTGTGATTTCACTTATCTTTTCTGCAACAGAAGAGAGTTCACAACTTCAGGTTTCCCAGCCTCCTCCTTCTACCGATTTATTTTTTCAAGACTTAAATTGCTTCCTTCCAGTGACCCTACAAATATTCACTTTACTTCCCCCCTAAACCTCTTCCTTAATCCTTTCCATCCTTTGATTTAAGGTATACATAGTGGTTTCTATGTGTCGTTGTCCTTAAAGTCTTGAAAATGATGCTACGATGAAACCGATAGAGGACAATAAAACTTTATCGAAAGGTACAAATTAATTTTTTGTAAAACATGAAAAATTCCACAAAATTATCCCGTCGATAATAGCTATCCCCTCCTACGTGCTTTATAATATTGCATTCCCATAAACATTTATTTTCAAAAGCACAAGTTTAATCTTTTATGCTTCGCATGCAATGAGAAAAATAATTTGACGAACAAAATAAAAATCTGCCATTACTTTTGAAGAGGCTTGATTTTTTCTGCAGCACATGATATTCGATGAAAACATTTTATACATTATCAAAAACGAGTCTCAGTCTTACCATTGTGGCGCAAAGCTGAAATGAACCCCAAGAAATGCAATTGGTATAAATGAAATAGGTAGAGAAACACGAAATTAAGTTATTTCATAAAAGAGGTTTATCGTTAAGATTAATTACTCAGTGATGACTAAAGCCAAGTAATTTTCCACTAATCTTTCCTTTATTTTCACTGTATTATTTATGATACCGATGTATTTAAACCATCTATTTTGCATTTCGTGTGATTTGAATGTCCTAACTATCTAATGGAAATGATTTCTGCGACTTAAAATACCTCTCTGCTCACAAGCAATACTTAATAATGAATTAAAATTATCATTATTTAAATTTTTAAGCTATTTCCTTTTTTTTGGATGCATATGATTATAATGTTGTCGGAATCACATTGTCTCTCAAAGATTTGGCTTATCTTACAAGTTATGTGAGACGCCATTGGTACGTCACACACAACTTGTATACCAACGTGTATTTATGACGTTAAGTTATGGTGACGTTAAAAATGGTGTGGGCTAGTTCTATAACTCTTCATATGCATGGCACAAATTTATATCTTGCACGGTAAAACCAAAGCAATAAAAATTATAAATAATATAAATATGGAGCAGAAATAACTCTGCTAAATTCTAATTTATACGCTGCGTCGCGTTGCAACTCTCAACCTGAAAACTGACTTGTTCCAATGAAGATTAAATTAATTCATAAATGAAAGCCGTTAACAATCTGGTGAAATTTTTCCCAATCACAGTTAATATCGATAAGGACTGCATACTTGAAAGTGCACACTGTGAATTAAATTTTACTCGTTAAAAAGTCTTCTTCTATGATCCTTCGGGTAAGTTAATCAAAAAGATGATTCAAACAACTCGATGCGAAAGACCCATTTCACACGGAATAAAAGAGAAAGATGGCAAAGTGAATAAGGTAAAAACTAAAAAAAAAAAAAAAAAAAAAAATGACATATAATGAATGAGATACTCAAAGAATTGCAGGGTAGTTGCTGTATCGCCTTCAAGAAATGGGAAATATTTGTAAGAATGATTATTACCTTTATGTCTACGGTAAATGATAGTGAGCAAATAGATAAGTAGTAAAAATAAGATAAAGGAATGAGTGACTTTTGAAATTAGGCATTATGCAAATAGACATTCTCTTCTGTACACATTAAAATGGAATTTAATATTTAATTTAATGTTGAAAAACACGTGTATCTATATTTCTGAGTTTTCCGCTGACCGTTTTAGCCGTAAAATCCGATTTCTGAAATGGCAAGAAAAATTATTAAAAATAAAGACTACATTTCTTCGGTAATGGGTTCTTCATTATAAAGTACATTCCAGCCTGATATGGTATCATATTAAGGATATGTGAATTTTGCGTCCACACCGGGGAGCGTAAGAATGATAGAAATATTACATGATTTATTTGGTATAGTAGTCAGATGGATTTTGGGCATGTTTAAGAATATTAAATTCATTACATTCATGGTTTCGATGGTTAGCATTACTTCTACGGTTCACTGCCACCAATTTAAATTTATTCATGAAAAACGGAAAAATCCAACTCGAGTAGACTACGCTATTTCAATATCCAGTTTTTATTGTTTCTTACATAAATTATCTCAGAATGTCTTTTTACTGATTAAATGAAATAAAAACACTTTGTACTTCACACTCAATTTTAATATTTAGCGACCGGTTTCGATGCATTCCACGTCATTTTTCAAGCTAGTCTGCCATCCCCAAATCACTGCAGTATAAAATGAACTTTGGCTTGTTTGGAGTGGGCAGTATAGATGGAAAATGACGTAGAACACGTTGAAACCGGTCGCTAAATATTAAAATTGTGTGGAAAGTACAAAGTGATTTAATTTTATCATGTATGAATTCCACAAAGTCAACTCACCTACAATCAACTTCATGTCCTTTTACTGCTTACAACCCGCGAAGAATTTTATCCCATTCAGGGAGGGAATAATTTACACCAAAATACGCATAAATAAAATAAAAAAAATAAAACGGCTCCGGTGAATTCGATAATTTCATATGCGCATTAAATATATGAGAACTTGCACGAATAAGTGAAACTAACGTCCAGTGGTCCGAGAATTATAAGAAGTGCGACGTTAAAAATTTCATCACCCATTATCGTATCACTCAATAATAATTTATCAGACTCGCGAGAAACTTCCGGAACATGAAAGATCATCTAGTGACAATCAGCAAGGATGTCGCAGTATTATTCAAACATGCAGTTATTTTTGCAAATTAACCCGCGATGACATCGCAAATCGCGCTTTTTTTTTATAGGGGGCGAAACCTTTTTATTTATGGCATCGCGGAACGGAAGAAAGGTGAAAAAGCGCTTGATGGATAAGCTCTTACGCGACTTTAATTAGGGCGTTATCGTCGGTACACGTGCGAGGAGAAGCTTAATCTGAAAACCCTGAGAAGGTGAGGGAGGGGAGGGAAACTAAATTTTATTACGCAATCACGGCTGTCATTCCTTCCTCTCACGGTGCTCATAAAAAAGAGCTCATAACCGCTCTTAAAACCATCTCATTTATCAGCCACGAATCTTGTCTGCTCGGCGAACGAAACACAAGCGTGGCAGCACGCAAGTGCATTTGTATATCGCCCCATTCCACCCTCTTTTTACCCTCACTCGCGGGAGATAGGTGTGGGGAAGGGAGGATTTTTTAAAAATTCAATTAGCCCCTTACACGGCAACCGTAATGTCTTTTTCATGCATGAACAAACCGGAGACGAGGGTAGCGAAAAAATGGAACGAGATTGTCCGTACAAGAGGAAACCGGCGCGCGGCTTAATGAAAGGATAACGGTGTAATGGCAGAGCGAGTAGACTGTTCCTTATAAGAGGAGGTCATTTCTTCCGGAAGATATGATGAAATCCGTGTATGACTGCTGGAAAAGAAATGAAAACGCGAGAAGCACGCAAAAACATATATAAACCTACTGCTGGTCATTGAGTGCGTGTATCGCGACCATCCCTACAGATTTCACCCGTAATGTCCCGAAAGATGAGGTAAATGTGAGGGGGGGGGGGACCGCATGGAATAACGTATAAACTTTATCATCGGAACATTTTCCGCGAATGGAAATGCATGCATTAAAGTGCACCAACACGTGGAATAATGTGCGTCGACAAGGTACCGGGGCCAAATTCATTTTTCCGTATGAATATGTAATTTGCTCGGACGCATGTCCGTGATCATGTTAGTTTACGTGTCTGCCGCGATTGTGTGCATCATCGTTCTACTCTTTAATTGCTCTGTCAGCGCTAACGCAGCTGCCCCAAAAATTGGTAAAATAAAAAGAGAAATATTTTAAGTCAACAGTGACAAATTAATCGAGTATTGAGCCCTCTCCCAATTGATCAAGGCCCCAACGACAGCGTGAATGTCGGTACCATGCCAGACAATGCATTATTACAGGGCTTTGCTTTCACCACCGTACCATTCTATTCATCGCAACATGTGCTTACTTTTTTCATCTATTAAAATTCAGGCAGCGTCATATATCATCGCGTAGCATGCAAATTATTGAAAACTCCAATGGAACTACACTGGAAATCGTGATATTTAAATACCATTAATTGATAGTTAGTGGCATATTACATTTATTTAAAAATTACTGACACCCGGCGTCTCAATTTTTATTTCGTAAATTTACGCATACAGTTTTTACGGAGCTCTCTCTTCGTTAAAAATATGGGATTCAAATGAACCTTTTAAAACTTAGTTTTAGTAGGAAATGTTTTTTTTAAATTTCTAATTTCCGATGCTGAAACAAGGTCTTTATTTATCTATTACCGTACCACCGAAAAGAGCTCTTTACGGCCTCTTGCATAGGAGACATTAACACCTTAACAGTTTTAACGTACACAAACGATGATACCCTGGATATGGTTAACATACCCAGGCGGGACTCGTACCCGCGACCTCCCGTTCAGTAAGCGAGGACTTTACCCCACCGCTACCGAGGCCGGTAATTTCAATTGGTGATAAAATACTCAGTACTAAAGTAAACATTACTAATAATATTGAACATTATTTTTTGAGAAAATTAAGAAATACTCAACACAAGAAAGTGTATCACTCCAATTATTGGTATAAACACCTAATTTATTACCGAAAATATTAGATCAATGAAGGGAGAGCTATTTATTACTCCCTAGGTTCATTTAAGAGGCGCAAAGGTTGCCGATCGTATCGCCTCCGATAACGACTTAGATAATGACGCTGAACAAAGGCATATTTCCCCACCTAGAGACAGCAGCTGCGCCATCAAAGAAATCCTTTCCCTTCTCCCTCGCTTTTGCGAGGCCAGCCGCTGCCCTTGTCACGAGAAACAAGTGAAAGCGACATTTAAAGAGCGACATCAAATGAGGTCGTAAAACGGGAGGGACAGTGGGAACGCGGCGTCGTAGCACTCGAAAAAATAAAGAGGCGCACTTAAACGCGCGTTTACGCATTCCTGAATTTATCTCGCAATTAGAGAGCCGTGATAGCAGATTAAATTCCATTTTTAATTATCCACCCCTCCCTTCCCCGCACCCTCTGAAAAGACCAAAACCTTACTGCTGCCACTTTTTTTATGCGCGGGAAAAGTTTGCGTCCCAGCCTCCCTCTTATCCTATAGAAAGCCCTCTTATGGTACTACCAAACCCACTCTTACGTATCCCTCTCCAACATTCCTCTCCATGGAACCCACCCCATGTTACACCACCCGCCGTTGAGCTGCTGGTGGGCTTTCTCCCCGACCATGATGTACGACGTCATAAACTTGGGGAGTATTGTTGTCGCGGGGCGCAAGCGGATAGTGGCCGCAGAGGAGGAGGAATAAGAGGGGAGAGGAGTGTTGGGGATACCCTGTCTGAGGAAGGAGGCGAATACGGAGGAGGTGGCGGCGGTGGGAGTACAAGGGAATCCCACAGAAGCAGGGGACAGGGTATGGAGAAATGGCGAGGGTTTCGAAGGAGCTTTTGGGCCCTCAAAGGAAGGGACGGCGAGGGTTCGAGGGAGGAATTCTTGAGGACGGCGGAGATGATGAATGGACGGGGAAACTGATTCGGAGATAAATGATTTCATGAGGAGGTGGGAGTACATCTACATCCAAGTTATGCAATGAAAGGGACCACAAGGGTATGTGGACGAGGGTGTAATGGGCATTTTCCATTGAGAGGGGATCGTATTGGATACTAGAAGAATTTGGGAATGGATATAGATATAGAACCACCCTGTGTGCCTATGATGAGTGAAGAACATCTACTCGTTTGGCCTCTAAAAAACGTCGAAGCTCATTGGCTTCGTCTCGTGTAAATGATACGCTCAAGTGTTTGTCACGGGTTCGCTCATTATGGTTAAATTGTCTTCAATTCTGATTTGGGCGGCGTAGCGTCTAAAATAGCGGATCCTGTACAAATGACAACCTTTCCTTCCCAGTAGATAAGGCCTTCTGCAGGGTGGGTCCTGTCATCACAGATGAGACTAAGGCGACCAAGTATTTCCCGGTGTAAGGAGACCCTCCATGCAGATTTAGGGCACTCTATTGCTCTTGAAGCAGAATAACTGCTCCTAGATCCGAATAAACCCACGGAAATCAACGATATGGAGTGGAGAAGACAAAAAAACACCCTTTTAAAGATCTTTAAAGAAGATCTTGTTGTCTCCCTCCGGATATCAGAGCGGAAGACTATTTTACCTCCGGAACATTTAACTAACTGTTGAATTAATGACCCTCGAGACGCTAAAGGCAAGAAAGATATTAAAATACGTAAATGGAAAGCAAAAACAATTTTGAAGACTGCCGTATAAGAAAATTATGAAATTGGGAAGGGAAGGAATTCGGACACATAAATACATACAATTGGACCCGTCGGAAATAGCAGAAATGAGGTGGCCTGAACCGGGAGATTTTATACCGAATACCTGGAGTTGACAGTAGAAGTTATCTTTGCACTGAATTTGGTATTGACAACAATCTAGTGATGATACGATGCATTTTAAGATACTAAAAATAAAAAAAATAGCATATCTTTTGGGACCCGAAAAAATGAAAAGACGATGACGTTTACGGCAAGTATATGGAAGTAACAAATAACATTAGCGATATTTTTAAGTATGTAACATTTTTAAGCAATCATGCAGTTATTGACTGGGTCTGGATCAAATTCAAAACTAAAAGAATGGAGACTACTGAGGTTAGGTTGGAAAGACATGAATCAAAGCTAAGGAATGGCCTCATGGTACATTGAATTTAATCTGGCCATTCCTGTGACTACGTAGATTTCCGCGGTGTTAAGGTTCCAATTTCTCCATGTTTCCGGTGCAACCGACGCGGTTGAACCGGAAACATGGAGAAATTGGCCATTCCTGTTTTACAAATATTAAATTTAGGCGATTATTTCTCGATGTTACATATTGTTATTTTTATATATTCTATTGGTAATTTTAGCCGTTATCATGTGTCAAAATCGCCAGGGCTTGCAATTTTTCTATTAAATTGAAAACATTTCAAACCCCTTGTCTATAAATCGAATACTTCAGCACACTTTCTTCTACTTTGATTCCAGTTTCATCTTGAGATGAAGTGGGTTTATCTCAATCGATTTCTAAGACAGTTGTGTGTAATTCTCAGTAGGAGTTTAATATAACCCTTTCAATACCTTTGTATTAGTAATTGTTTGCCCATGATGATATCCGCTGTGAAATGTGAGATATTACTTTGCATTTTCTTCAATTCTCGCATCACGGCCTTCCAAACTAGATGAGTGGGAGAAGTTTTCCGCATTTCCAAGATGTGGTCTTACTAGAGCGAGACGTCATCCCTCTCTTAATTTAACGTCTGGAACACCTTCCCACCATCCGTTTGATGAACTCGCACTCACTTTGATGCTACAACGAAACTGTTTTGCACACATTTTCTTCACGGCGAGTCTAAAGTTACGGTGATTCCAAGGTATGTCCTTTCTTCTGGCACTCGTCTGTTTTTAACAAAGCTTGGAGCTATCTACCTACCTTTTGGAGTGGGAACGGTGCGGGACGACGAGGCTCGTTAAGTAGACATTTCGAGAGGTTTGTGAGGGCACGGGCGGGTGGTGGGGATACTGCATGGGTGGGAGGAGTTCAGACGGAGCCGACTGAGAGCATGAGCATTTTTTTTATTTCTCTGCGAGGGAACGGGAAGGCTATGAGAGAGTAGTGGGGCGAAATGCCGGGAGAAAAGGAGGTAATGGGATTATATTCCCCGGAGAAAGATCAGTGGAGCCGAAGGAAGCAGTTAATTGGCTGCCTTGCAGATTGGAGAGGAGAGCAAAGGGAGGAAAATGCATTTCTTGCCGGGCGAGGAAGAAGGAAAATGGGCAATACCGACTTGCATGCCGGTTCCTTCGGAGGAGCTCTCGCGAATTTACAGAAAGAGAGAGAAAGATGGGAAAAGGGGAGAAGAATGAAAGAGATAGGGAATCGAGGAAATTATGAGGAGAAGAAGGATGAGTTCACCGAGTACGGACGGGAGGGTGTGCTGGAAAGCTGCGGCCAGAGGGGGGGTCGGTCGCGAGGTTGGGGGAGGAAGGTAATTAACTACAGAGGGCCGAAAATACGAAAAATAAAACGATAAAGCTCGCCCTGGATTAGCTAGGATATAGTGCAAATTTTGTCGAAATATAGTCATGTAGAGGGAATGGATGGTTTCGATGGATCCTCGAAGATGCTTAAAATGAATTTACACTCCGATTCAGCAACTTGAATGAGATGGAAATTTTGAAGGGAGATATTTTTTTTCGAGTGTTCTGTCGAATCAATTAAGTTGAACCCATCAAATGGGAAGATAAGGTGCACGGAGATAGTGATGGATAATAATGTAATTGGCTACAAAAGTGTAGAATTAGGTGAAGGTTCATTTTCTCCATTATATCCAATAAACTGAAAAAGGAACCTTTATTAAGTTCGATAGTCTACTCTCGACTCCACTGTCATCTCGGCAGTCTACACTTCTAAGTAAGTCCTTGTTTTGCATGACTTGCTATATTGCGTCATCAGTATTACATCGGAAAGCTGGAAAAATACGTTAGAGGCTTGGGAAATATTTTTGACGGTATGTTATCGCTAATTTTTTACTCGAGCACTAAAAGTGGTTGAAAAATCACATTCATGTGTTCACAATCTTGAACAATACATTACAAACTACAATTGAAAATGAATTTATAGCAAAGGAAGGGCTATTTCGGAGATAACTAATGAATGATTGCTAGAACTGAAAAAAAGAAGGCTAAACGTCCTTTATCTCAGGACATGCTGGAGTACAGTAGCTAATCAGCTGAATCAACAGAAATGTTTTGCGGTTAAAAGATTTTACAAATAACCCTTATTTTTCATATTGAGCTTACCGTAATTATCGGAAATAGTGTAGACTAGCCGGTAGTGACACCTTAGTGAGTCTTAATATTTTGGTGCAAAATGCATAAAGAGCTGCACGTTCAGATATGTACAGGGTGTGCTGTAAGTGAATGATTGATAAAAAAACCAGCATTTTTGCTTAATATATCTACAGGAGAAGGCATGAATTACCTTATTGAGTCACCAATACTATTGAGTATCGACATTATCGTAAAGTAGGGTATATCACTAAAGTAAGAGATGAGATTCAGGGAAATTTTTACACGCCAAAATGCCTCTACCGGTTTGTCAGAGATGTGCGCAAAGAAGTGTCACTAAAATTCGCTAGCTTCATCGGATCTTCTATCAACATTTGCATATCATATGCTCTTCATATTATAAGGAGTTAAACGATTTTAATGTAATAAGTCGTATAAAAAATTTTAGAATGAAAAATAAATTGAGAAATACCCGATTTTAGCTGGCACTTTACGGTGAATAATTCATCTCACCAGCACAATAATTTAATTTATGTAATTTATGGCCGCCAGGGAACAAAAATAAAAACGTTTACCGGGACAAACATTATCGAAAGCTGTCAGAAAGCCTTAATATAGGGTCAAAGGTTATGAAGAGCCTTCTTTGTTCATTCCACAATCTGAACAATAGGTACAATGAATGGAAATATTATGACAGTTGACTCTTTCACGAGTGATGCATGAGCGTCGAAATAGCGTGTCTCTCGGAACAAATTACATTTTTGGACCCTCATTCATTAAAAGGTAAACAAGAGTCGTTCTTTTCATTTCCAACCGGGAAAAATATTTGCTTATGCAAAATATGTTTAGCTTTAAAGGGGAAACCAATGTAGAGGCCAAAGTGCCCATTGAAAAGATGTCACTTTTCTGGATCGAGTGAAACATAAATCAAACACTGTTTAACATACGTGTCAACATTACGCGACAGTTTGCTGAGAAAAGAGTTATTGTATACTGTTTAGTGACATCAATATCGGCATCGAATTTCATCGTATCGTACTCATTCTGAATAAATATACTCTACTCGCCCAGGGATATTTTTGTGACACTTGCCTCGCCTAAAATGAGTAAAAAAAATAAAGTTAGTCTTTAAGAAAAAAATAAAACTTTTTCGATTGGTAAATGATTTGATTACTAATTATGGTAACGCATATGGTGACAACTACAAGGGGTCACTCATGTATACCAATTGTGCCATGATATAGTGATAAATTGCTAATGTTAGGTCCGCATGAAATGAAAGATTTTAGAATTTTATTTATTTCAAAACAAAATAAGTCTACAAGCATTCTACTAGAATGACTTCCCTACAAGCAAATGCCGGATGAAATGAATAAATGTTTTTTTAACCACAAAAAAGAGTCAAACTATCAAGTGGAACCAATATTTGATAAGCATTGGGGAATATGGAAAAATCATTATCACGTAGAAAATGAATTTGCCGAAAAAAAACAGTTAGATACAAATGTTGCCAATAAATATAGTACAAAGCTTCACGGGTATTTAATTATGAACTAAACATTGAAATTTATTTAGTCAAATAGCTTATCACCCAGGCAGGTAGTTGTAAATGGTAAAACGAAGAAAATAAACATCCAAGTGTTTTAATGTACAGATGACTCATTGTGCATACTATGTCCCTACGGCTACATCCATTAATGTTAGTGTCTAAATTTTTTTTTTTTTAGCCTTTTAAGGCAAAGAAAAACAATCGTATGAATGAACATGTGAACCATTACTATAGAAATACTAAGTAATTAAAGAGGTGCAGGTATATTTTAAATTGCCCATATTGTTTACAAATTAGCTTCATTAGCTGCTATATTATTTAATTCGTATGCTATATGATTATTTACTTACCTTATAAAAGTCCATTCATCATGTCATTGTGTAGACTTAATATTTCAGAAAATGTTTCTCATTGGGGCTTTCTACCTTACAGATAATTTTAGATGTACTTCCTGAACATTCACAAAAATGAAAATACACCACCAACTGATATGGAAGTAGGTATCATATTTTACATGAATATTTAAGGCTATATGTATAATTATAGTGAAATAGCTTAAATTTATTTTATGGTGGCGATTAAATCTATAAATTAATTTTTGCTAACACAATACATAAAAATTTACTATGATAGCGATAATGGGACCACTTTTCATGAATTGGTACAGTTTACAAATGATAATAATTCTATAATTGCCTATGAGTCAAGCAGCGAAGCAAAGAAGTGCTGTGGGCAAAATATATATTTTAAACAGAGCGATAAGACGATCATAGGAACTCACAAGGTTACCCGCGCCTTCGGCAATAGTATTTGAATAACGCCACTCCTTCCTGCAAAGAATGCGAAGAAAATTGTCCACTTCCGCATCGCGTGCGACAAAGAAAAGGGGGGAGGCATTTCCAAGCGACCGCCGGCCTGAAAATGTACGCATGAACTGAAAAAACTCAGTTGGAGACTCCATTCTAATTAACGACCCATAAATGACTGCTTTGCTCTTGTTTACAAATAACACTTCCTTTTCGTCACCTTTTCCCCCCCTACTTCTATGCCAGTTTCAGTTCTTACAATCCCTTCTTCGAGGCTTTTAATTGTCGCGATCACTTTGCGAGGCAGAAAAATTGAATGGGACGGGATTGTTGGTAATTGTTGGGAAAGGAAAACTTTTTCCTGGTGGAGGAAGTGGAAACTTGTGGTGGGGTTAGAGGCATAGAATCAGAAGAGGAGGAAAATTTGATATACTTGAGAAAATAGATCCAAGCACTGAAATATTTCGTAGACCTATCTCTCTCAGACTGTATCACAAAAGAAATGAAATCCGGTAGGTGTTATTGTCCATGTTCCACTTCGAAGGCTATGAAGGTAAGTGAAAACAAACTAATTAGCAATTGCGAGCTTTGAATTCATATCCTAAAATATTAACTGATTTATTTAAAGAAATACTGCCTTCCTATTTATTACTGCCTAATTATTTACCTACTCATATAGATCTTTGCGCGCTGTTGAGTACGAAGTCGTTTGTAAACACCTGAAAATTGTGAAATCGGCTTTATTTGACGGGTATGATTATGGAAGCAATTACTTCGCATGATTTAAACTGTAACGCCTTAAAAAATTAATCGAGATTACAATAGAGGAAAATGGAAAAATGATTATGAGAATATGTGAGAGAGAAAGGCGAGATAGAAAATTATACATTTAGGGAAGTGAAATATCGAAGGATTTTTTATACTCAGACAAATACATGACAAAAAAAAACGCTGGCGAAAAATGGATGATAAAACATTTCCCCACGGAATGAAGGGAATCGCATAAGTGGAATGAGCGGGAGAAGGGAAGAAGGGAGGAGGAAGAAAGGACTGGGGTGCGTGAGGTATTCGAGTGGTTTGCGTGGCGGGGAAAAGGGCCAAGGACAGGGGTTTTCGTCGGGGCATTCTGATGTCGTTCCAAACCAATCCCTCCCTCATTCTCCTCCTTGCATTCCATTTCACGTCCCACCACCTCCACACTGCGTGGCTCGGCCCTCCCTTGTTTCCACAAGCCTCTGCCATCTCTCTCACAATTCTCTTACCATTTCAATTCCCTCCCCTCCACCTCACTCCCCTTCCCTATTTTCCATCCCATCCCCCGCCCAAATGATCCACTCCCCGCAGTGACTTTTTCTTTGAAAGTTTTGAGCGGACTAATTCAATTGTTGATAAGCTTTCCAAATTACGCGGGAATAAAATGGGGAAAAAGACAGAGAGAGAGAGAAAGGAAAAGAGGAGAAGAGAGATAAGTAGAAACTGGGTAGGAGTAGGAATGAAAAAAGTCGAAAAGCTGAGATTAATTGAAAATAAATTAATTGTTCGAAAGAGGGAATGCCGCATGGGGGGTGGTTTTCCTTTGTTTTTTTTCTTTTGGATTAAAGGGTTTGGGGCAGTGAGGGATGGAAATGGGGTGAGTTAGGGTGAGCGAAGGGTTTTCGGGAGGAATTCTCCTCCACCAGGGTGCGGAGGAAGAAATGGGTTGGTAATGGTGGTGGCCCGAAGTGGAAATTGGCGGAGGGCACAAAAGAAAGGGTGCACGGAAAATTGTCGAAAGAAAAAAAAAGTGAAGGCAAAGATGCGGAAGTGTTTGGGCGGGGTGGGGAGAGTGGTGAGGTGATGCTATTGATGATTGGGTGTGGGGAGGAGGGTTTGAACGTTGGGATAGGGATTGAGGAAAGGGAAGGAGATAAGAAGGAACGTGGATTGGGTTAAAAAGGTACCGAGATTTCCCCCGCCTTTATTAATTCAGCACGCGTACGACGACGATTATTTTCCGAAAGGAAAAAGATATGTAATAAATATATTTTTCACCATCGTAATTTTTTTAATTCGATATTATTTTTTTCACACCGTTCGCAGTTTCTTTTTTTAAACTCTTTGAGAGAGCTTGAAATGGGATCGAAATTTAATCTGAGATAATACGCGATCACAAGAATACCGAAGTGGGTTCCCCGGAATTTTTTTTTCATTTCCAAAAGTTGTCGCAGGAATAATCGAAATGGCCATTGTTTGCTCTGCTCAGAAAACGGTTTCACCTTTGGTGCACCGGGGTGTTATTAAAAGTGCTTTGAAATCAACTCTTGCCTCCTGCTGGATGAAAGCAAGCTGGTAGTATTGCCTCGTTAGACTTTCAGAATTAAGTGCGAAGAAATTACTTAGCGTACAAAAATAATGACGAAGCAATTAAAAAAAACTAAAATATGTCTAATTTATTCAATGAAATATTCATTTTGTCTATTTTGTCGATAGTTTGATAGTCGATATATGCTTCGGCGAGAAAATTTAATTACTGTGTACTAAGCTCTGTCTCCTCCCGGGTTTGAATCCGTTTTTGCAATTAGGCTTAATCGCAGTATGACATTGTCTTCTGGAATATTTAGTCTCTATATATCACCTAATGATTTATAAGAGAGGAAAATTAGAGCTTGAATCAAACATACGTCAAGAATAAATCGCTAACCTTTAAATATTCAGAGGCATTTCGAATCATTGCAGAACAAGTAAAAGAAAAAAAAGCCATCGAGAAAACTTTCTTTTCAGCAATTATCTGATCGTATAGTTGTATGGCATAAGGTCGTATCAATCTGTATGCTATGCTTATTTCTTGAAATCGTACACAAGTAGGCTAAACTTTAGGGTGACTCCTCAACGGTTCACCTGTGACCAGTCCACTGTTATCAGGAGATATCGTACTATATCACCACTATGACATATATCACGGCTTTTTCTCGTATGAGCTGGTGGTTATCAAACGTACGAACAAATTCTCTTACATATCCGTTATTACTTGCTCCAATCACATATTTGTTACATATTAAAGGCCTTCTTTTAGCGTGCTTTTCATGCACTTGTCCCTCAGCGATTGCCTTTATCAGACACCCTCATGTCTAATTGGCTTATTTATCTATTCCGCCTTTTTCTTAGTGCGCTTATGACGCTTCTATTTTCTCATTCTCTTCTTAGCGCGTTGCTCTCTCGGTCGATACATTTGATTTTCATAGCTCTTCTGCTGCGCCACAATTTGTATTCTCCCACACTTTATTTCTCAGCTGCTGTCATTGTGTATGCATCGCTCGCTACTGTTTTTTAAACATGTAAAAGAGAGTAAGTTCATGTGAGTTGCTTCCTACTCTTTGCAGAGGGATATTTTTAGAAAAAAGACCTAATAAACCGATATGGACCCCGAAAAGCACCGTACAGCATAGGAAAAAAACTATGGGTAGCATTAATAAAGTTATGGGTTGCAAAAGTACTGAGGAGCCAATAAATATGCATGCATGGTAACTTATGAATGACGTTAAACTTGACCAAGATAATTTTTGGGGTCATCTTAATTCTTCTAAGAATTTATTTTGAATAAACTCTCATTTAATAAAGTTTCACCCATATTGAAAATTCTGGAGTGCTCGATTCTCTCGCATTACAGTCTGGCTTTTCACTAGTGAAGTTTGATCTCTCACATTCTGTATGTTATCCCACCAGTGGCGTGACTATGGGGGGATGAGGGGATAGTTTCTCCCAAAAGCCTCGGAGAAATAAAAAAAATAATTTAAAACTATTGTCTAGATTTGATAAGTAATAACTGCACCTGATAAAAGTTAAATGTTAAGTCCACATATGATGAAAATGTATTTCAAGGCATGTCATATTTAAAATTTTTTCCCTGGAGTGACCCTGCTGCCTGGGAGAGGGGGGTCGGCCCCCCAGGCCCCTCCATCCCCCAAAGCATATGCCTAGTTACGCCACTGTATCGCACTGATAAAATATGGCAGCATACCCCGGCTGTCTCCTTGTTAACGTCCCTATAATAGCTGCGATTTGATTCACTGATTGTGTGATTGATACAAATTAGTAGCCAAACTGGTGATATGTGTGGGTATATGGAATATTGGACGTAAAAGTAAAAAAAAATTCATCGGGAGGAAAAATCTGAAATCTTAAAAAAGTCGATTAGTTTTCGAGATATATCGACTTGAATTAACATGGGAGCCTTATGGGACTAAAACATTTTCACTTTTTTTATGTATTTTTAAATATGTGAGGAACATGAGATTCCCTTGACATAAACTAGATTTTTTGGTTGATTTTTTGGTGTGGTTGTCAATGCGATGAATTAATATTTAGTATTTTTTATGATTTTTTGAAAATGCCCCATGCTTTTCTTATGGCACTACGTAAAGATTTTTTTTGACCAACTTGCAATCATCACAGGACAAATTCCTTGAAACGCAAGATACTAGATTTTTTGGTTGATTTTTTGGCTATCTCGAAATTTTCATATGTCGAAACAATTCCGAGGAATAAACGATTTCGACTTTCCATTGTAGAGGTGGTCGAATTTTCAATCTTGGATTTCGGCGTTGAGACATGTGCCATATGAAAATTTGGAATCTTTAAGAAAAACCGTTAGAGGGTTCTCCGAACCCTCACGTTTGAGCTTACTTTCGCCGTAACCCTCTTGGTTAATTCATAATTAAATTCCGAAAAATGTCCTGCAAGCGAAAAATCATTGTCGCCATTTTTTTGTGGAGCATGCAATCTTGAATATCTTAGCAACCGTTTAAGCTAGAGGAATGAAATTTTCAGAGTAATAATATTATTAAAATGGTCAACTTTTGCAATGATGACCATTCCGCTCGATCGATTCATGTGCGAGTTATATCGATACGAATCTCCTTGGATACGCTTTAATCGCTAATAACTTTTTTATTAATCAAGTTTTGAACATGAATGTCATACAAAATACGACTGAAAATGTCATTCATCCGACAAAAGTTAAATCAGGCGAATCGATTGATTAGACTCGAAGTTATGATCGATACAAGGTTGTATTCGATTGAGCCATTTTTTGGGCTTATTTACATAGTTACGGAAATAAAAATTTTAACAATATGTAGGGAAAAAAATGAATTATGCGCACACATAAATTATTTAGATGAATTATGTTTCCTAATGAAGATTAATCGATTTGAATTTATATCTTTTTGTATTAGGCCCCCGTAAGAAATACACGCATCCCGTCCAATTACGTCACCAATATAAGAACATAGGCTAAATTTTGAAAGCGGGGATATTAGAGAAGGCAGGGATAAGGGAGTGACCATAGAAGGGATATCAATAGGATTGCGGATTTTACAGTACAGATGTCAGCAGTGTCTAAAGTACGATTCGATTAGTATAGCAAATACGCAAATTGGCATAACTTGATAAGTGTGTACGTTGGACCAATGAAACTTGGTAAACAGGTACATCTTGGTATTCCTCACGATACTCTATGGTAGTATGTTTTGTATTCAGTCTCACGTTCGATATATATCGAATATACTTTTTCTTAAAATATATCGAATTGCTATAACATGTAGGATTAAACATTCAAGGACATAGTTTACTAGGGATTAAATAGTAGATACCCATAGACTGGATTTAAAACCAATAGCATTGCGGATTTTACAGTACAGATGTCAGTATGATCGAAAAATCGATTCGATTATTATAGCAAATACGTAAATGGGCATAACTTCAATAGATTTACCGTTGGATCAATGAAATTTGGTGATTGGGTACATATTGGTATTTCTCACGATGTCCAATGAAAATTTGTTTTGTACGTAGTCTCACATTCGATATATATCGAATCTACTTTTTCTTCAAATGTATCGAATTGCTATAACATGTAGGATTTTACATCCAAGGACATAGTTTACTTTGGATTAAATAGTAGATACCCATTGACTGGATTTTAAACCAATAGCCTTGCGGATTTTACAGTACAGATGTCAGTATGATCGAAAAATCGATTCGATTATTATAGCAAATACGTAAATGGGCATTACTTCAATAGATTTACCGTTGGATCCATGAAATTTGGTGATTGGGTACATATTGGTATTCCTCACGATGCCAAATGAAAATTTGTTTTGTACGTAGTCTCACATTCGATATATATCGAATCTACTTTTTCTTAAAATGTATCGAATTGCTATAACATGTAGGATTTTACATCCAAGGACATAGTTTACTAGGGATTAAATAGTAGATACCCATTGACTGGATTTTAAACCAATAGCCTTGCGGATTTTACAGTACAGATGTCAGTATGTTCGAAAAATCGATTCGATTATTATAGCAAATACGTAAATGGGCATTACTTCAATAGATTTACCGTTGGATCCATGAAATTTGGTGATTGGGTACATATTGGTATTCCTCACGATGCCAAATGAAAATTTGTTTTGTACGTAGTCTCACATTCGATATATATCGAATCTACTTTTTCTTAAAATGTATCGAATTGCTATAACATGTAGGATTTTACATGCAAGGACATAGTTTACTAGGGATTAAATAGTAGATACCCATTGACTGGATTTTAAACCAATAGCTTTGCGATTTTACAGTACAGATGTCAGTATGATCGAAAAATCGATTCGATTATTATAGCAAATACGTAAATGGGCATAACTTCAATAGATTTACCGTTGGATCAATGAAATTTGGTGATTGGGTACATATTGGTATTCCTCACGATGCCCAATGAAAATTTGTTTTGTACGTAGTCTCACATTCGATATATATCGAATCTACTTTTTATTAAAATGTATCGAATTGCTATAACATATAGGATTTTACATCCAAGGACATAGTTTACTAGGGATTAAATAGTAGATACCCATTGACTGGATTTTAAACCAATAGCCTTGCGGATTTTACAGTACAGATGTCAGTATGATCGAAAAATCGATTCAATTATTATAGCAAATACACAAATTGGTATAACTTGAAAAGTATACCCGTTGGACCAATGAAATTTGGCAAATGTGCACATCTTGGTATTCTTCACAATGCCCAACATAAATATGTTTTGTATGTTGTCTAACGTGCGATATATATCGAATATGCTTTTTCCTCAAATATATCGAACTGCTATAACAAATAGGATATTACATCCAAGGGCATAGTTGACCAGGTTTTATATAGTAGATACCCATAGACAGAAAGTTAAACCAATAGCATTTCGAGTTTTACAATACAGATGTCAGTAGGATCGAAAAATCGATGCGATTATTATAGCAAATACGTAAATTGGCATAACTTCAATACTATATCCGCTGGACCAATGAAATTTCGTGAATGGGTAAATCCTGGTATTTCTCACAATGCCCAATGGAAATATGTTTTGTATGTAGTCTAACATTCGATATATATCGAATCTACTTTTTCTTAAAAGATATCGAATTGCTATAACCTATAGGATTTTACATGTAGGGACATAGTTGACCAGGAATTTTAAAGAAGTTACCCATACACTGGAAGTTAAACCAATAGTATTGCGGATTTTAAAGTACAGATGTCAGTATAATCGAAAGATCGATACGATAATTATAGCAAATACGCAAATTGGCATAACTTAATTGCTTTATAAATTGGACCAAAGAAATTTTGGGAATGGGTATATCATGATATTTCTCACAATGCCCAATAGAAATATGTTTTGTATATGGTCTCACATGCGATATATATCGAATCTTCATTATCCAAATTATATCGATTTGCGTTAAAATTTAGGAATTTACATCCACAGGCATTGTTGACCAGGAATTATAGAGTAGATGACTATTAACTGGAATTATAATATACAGCGTTGCGGATTTTACAGTGCAGATGGCATTTTAATCGAAAGATCGAATCGATTATTGTAGCAAATATGCAAATTGGCATAATTTAAATAGTATATGCGTTGGACCAATGAAATTTGGTGAATGGGTACACATTGGTATTCCTCACAATGCCCAATGGGAAGATTTTTTGTATGTAGTCTCTCATCGAATCGAATATACTTTTTCTTAAAATATATGGAATTGTTATAACACATCGGAATTTACATCAATGGGCAAAGTTGACCAGGAATAATATGGTGAATGGCCATTGACCGGAATTAAAATCAAACGCATTGCGAATTTTACATTACAGATGCAGTATAATCGAATGATCGAATCGATTATTATAGAAAATACGGAAAATGGCATAACTTGATTCGTATATTCTTTGGACCAATGAAATTTGGTGAATGTTTACATCCTGATATTCTTCACAAAGCCCAATCGAATATGTTTTCCATTTACTGTCTCATTAGATGTATATCGATTCAGCGTTTTCTTAAAATATATATTGAATTGCTATAACATGCAGGATTTTACATCCGCGGGCGTATTTGACCATGAAATATAGGGTAGATGACCTAATGGGAAGATAAATCAGTAGGATTGCGAATTTATATTTTCACATGTGAGTAAACTTGACAATTCGTTATGATTATGGTAGCAAATATGCTAATTTGCGTATCTTTTTTACTACTGATGTTAGACAAAAGAAATTTTATGAATATGTTTATTAAAGCATTGTTCATGCTGCACCAATGAAATATATTCGTTTGTTATGCTCCCATTCGACACCTATCGAATATACCTTTTGTAAAATATATCGAACTGCTATTACTTACCAAATATAACATCAACGGAGACAGTTGAACATTCTTCGGTTCTTTCTCCAATTTAAGTTTCATAACCGTATTTATATATTTATTGTAATCAATGCGTTTTGTTGTTATAAACCTTCCTTAGATCTAGAAAAATGACAGCATTGAGAGACATACATCGTCAGAGAAATCCGAACATTACTTCATTATTCGAGACATATTTATTCGAATAATCATTTCATTAGTCACTGTTCATTTATTTTCTAATAATGATGTATTTAATTTCATTAAGTCTGCTGTATTCAAACGCTAAAAATCAAAAATAAAGGTGATATAATCCTAGGTTAAGGGCTAAAATAAGAAAAATCGGCTACATTTCATAAGTTCATCTATCGTACACTATATATTTTTCTACATTGCGCAATTCATTCATATCAAAATGGTTTCCCGAAGCATTCATCACCGTGGTTACTAAGAAGGTCTTAAGTATTGTTGACAGTGAATGAGCGTATTGTCCGCATATTTCACTCATTCAAACGATATTTGGGGTGTTTCTTTCGCTTTTTGAACCACTTATGGGCATATGACTCGGAAACATGTAACACAACTATGTTCCCACCCCCCTAATTACCCGCTTGATGAATTCAAGCGCCCAATCGACTCGTTAACGTCCCTATAATAGCTGCAAACTAATTCACTGATTGGGTGATTGATACAAATTAGTAGCCCAAACTGTGATATGTGTAGGTATATGGAATATTGGACGTAAAAGTAAAAAAAAATTCATCGGGAGGAAAAATCTGAAAACTTAAAAAAGTCGATAACTTTTCGAGATATATCGACTTGAATTAACATGGGAGCCTTATGGGACTAAAACTTTTTCACTTTTTTTATGTATTTTTAAATATGTGAGGAACATGAGATTCCCTTGAAGAAAACTAGATTTTTCGGTTGATTTTTTGGTGTGGTTGTCATTGCGATGAATTGATATTTAGTATTTTTTATGATTTTTTGAAAGTGCCCCATGCTTTTCTTATGGCACTACGTAAAGAATTTTTTTGACCAACTTGCAATCATCACAGGACAAATTCCTTGAAACGCAAGATACAAGATTTTTTGGTTGATTTTTTGGCTATCTCGGAATTTTCATATGTCGAAACAATTCCGAGGAATAAACGATTTCGACTTTCCATTGTAGAGGTGGTCGAATTTTCAATCTTGGATTTCGGCGTTGAGACATGTGCCATATGAAAATTTGGAATCTCCAAGAAAAACCGTTAGAGGGTTCTCCGAACCCTCACGTTTGAGCTTACTTTCGCCGTATCCCTCTTGGTTAATTAATAATTAAATTCCGAAAAATGTCCTGCAAGCGAAAAATCATTGTCGCCATTTTTTTGTGGAGCATTCAATCTTGAATATCTTAGCAACCGTTTAAGCTAGAGGAATGAAATTTTCAGATAAATAATATTATTAAAATGGTCAACTTTTGCAATAATGACCATTCCGCTCGATCGATTCATGTGCGAGTTATATCGATACGAATCTCCTTGGATACGCTTTAATCGCTAATAACTTTTTTATTAATCAAGTTTTGAACATGAATGTCATATAAAATACGACTGAAAATGTCATTCATCCGACAAAAGTTAAATCAGGCGAATCGATTGATTAGACTCGAAGTTATGATCGATACAAGGTTGTATTCGATTGAGCCATTTTTTGGGCTTATTTACATAGTTACGGAAATAAAAATTTTAACAAAATGTAGGGAAAAAAATGAATTATGCGCACACATAAATTATTTAGATGAATTATGTTTCCTAATGAAGATACATCGATTTGAATTTATATCTTTTTGTATTAGGCCCCCGTAAGAAATACACGCATCCCGTCTGTCTACGTCACCAATATAAGAACATAGGCTAAATTTTGAAAGCGGGGATATTAGAGAAGGCAGGGATAAGGGAGTGACCATAGAAGGGATATCAATAGGATTGCGGATTTTACAGTACAGATGTCAGCAGTGTCTAAAGTACGATTCGATTAGTATAGCAAATACGCAAATTGGCATAACTTGATAAGTGTGTACGTTGGACCAATGAAACTTGGTAAACAGGTACATCTTGGTATTCGTCACGATACTCTATGGTAGTATGTTTTGTATTCAGTCTCACGTTCGATATATATCGAATCGACTTTTTCTTAAAATATATCGAATTGCTATAACATGTAGGATTTAACATTCAAGGACATAGTTTACTAGGGATTAAATAGTAGATACCCATAGACTGGATTTAAAACCAATAGCATTGCGGATTTTACAGTACAGATGTCAGTATGATCGAAAAATCGATTCGATTATTATAGCAAATACGTAAATGGGCATAACTTCCATAGATTTACCGTTGGATCAATGAAATTTGGTGATTGGGTACATATTGGTATTCCTCACGATGCCCAATGAAAATTTGTTTAGTACGTAGTCTCACATTCGATATATATCGAATCTACTTTTTCTTAAAATGTATCGAATTGCTATAACATGTAGGATTTTACATCCAAGGACATAGTTTACTAGGGATTAAATAGTAGATACCCATTGACTGGATTTTAAACCAATAGCCTTGCGGATTTTACAGTAAAGATGTCAGTATGATCGAAAAATCGATTCGATTATTATAGCAAATACGTAAATGGGCATAACTTCAATAGATTTACCGTTGGATCAATGAAATTTGGTGATTGAGTACATATTGGTATTCCTCACGACGTCCAATGAAAATTTATTTTGTAAGTAGTCTCACATTCGATATATATGGAATCTACTTTTTCTTAAAATATATCGAATTGCTATAACATGTAGGATTTTACATCCAAGGACATAGTTAACTAAGGATTAAATAGTAGATACCCATAGACTGGATTTTAAACCTATAGGATTGCGGACTTTACCGTACAGATGTAAGTATGATGGAAAAATCGATTCGATTATTATAGCAAATACGTAAATGGGCATAACTTCAATAGATTTACCGTTGGATCAATGAAATTTGGTGAATGGGTACATATTGGTATTCCTCACAATGCCCAATGAAAATTTGTTCTGTACGTAGTCTCACATTCGATATATATCGAATCTACTTTTTCTTAAAGTATATCGAATTGCTATAACATGTAGGATTTTACATCCACAGGTATAGTTGACCAGGTATTAAATAGTAGATACCCATAGACTGAAACTTAAACCAATGGGATTGCGGACTTTACCGTACAGATGTCAGTATGATCGAAAAATCGATTCGTTTATTATAGCATATACGCAAATTGGTATAACTTGAAAAGTATACCCGTTGGACCAATGAAATTTGGCGAATGTGCACATCTTGGTAATCCTCACACTGCCCAACAGAAATATGCTTTGTATGTTGTCTAACGTGCGATATATATCGAATATGCTTTTTCTTCAAATATATCGAACCGCTATAACATATCGGATTTTACATCCAAGGGCATAGTTGGCCAGGTATTGTATAGTAGACACACAGACTGAAAATTAAACCAATAGCATTGCGGATTTTACAGTACAGATGGCAGTGTAATGGCAAGATCGATTCGATTATTCTATCAAATACGCAAATTTGCGAAACTTGATTAGTTTATACGTTGGTCCAATGAAATTTGGCAAATGGGTACATGTTGGTATTCCTCACAATGCCCAAATGAAACATATTTTGTGTATAGTCTCACGTTCGGTATTAATCGAATATACTTTTTCTTAAAATATATCGTATTGCTATAACATATAGGATTTTACATCCAAGGACATAGTTGACCAATATAATTATGTGGAAGATAGCCATAGACTGTAAGTTAAATCAATAGCATTGCGGATTCAACAATACAAATGCCAGTATAATCGAAGAATGGATTCGATTATTATAACAAATACATAACATTGGCACAAGTTGAATAATGTATCCGTTGGACCAATTAAATTTGGTGCTTGGTACATCTTGGTATTCCTCACAATTCCCAAAGGTAATATGTTTTGCATGTAGTCTCACGATTGATGCATATCGAATATGCTTTTTCTTAAAATATATCGAATCGTTATAACATAGGATTTTGCATGCACGTACATAGTCAACCAGGAATTTTAGTGTTGATGATCAAAGATTGGAAGGTAAATCAATCGGATTGCGTATTTTCAATGCACGTGTCAGTATACTTGATAATTCGATACGATTCTGATAGCAAATATGCCAAATTTTTTTGCAAATTGGAATATCTTGAGAATAACTATTTTTTAAGACCAAAGAAATTAGAGGAATCGTTACAATTCAGTATTTTACAAACTGCATTATGGACATTCGTTTTGCAAGTGGAATATCTTTATATATTTATCTAAAGAATCTGCGTTGTATTTTCAAGAGTGGCTTATCACAATGCTTATTAACTTTAACAGTTGAAAAATAACCACATAATCAACACTTTCTTGAAATTTTTAAAACCTTATTCCGATTATGTGTCAATGGTTAACTTAATGGATCAAAGAATCAATTATCCGTCAAATAAAATCACATTGAAAATAACAAATATTTCTAACAGTGATGAATTTAGTTCCTTACCCTTTCAAAAAACGGCGGGGAAATTTTTGAATATTAAACCACTTATGGGCACATGACTCGAAAATATGTGACACAACTATGTTTCCACCCCCCCTAATTACCCGCTTGATGAATTCAAGCGCCCAATCAACTCGTTGCATATATAAAAGCTGCAAAACGATTGATGACTTATTGATTGACACAAATTCACAGCCCAAACTACCGGGTCGATCGAGTTGAAATTTTCGGTGGGAAAACTAAAAAAAAATTCATCGGGAGAATAAATCTGAAAATTCCAAAAAGTGCGATACTTTTCGATATATATCGACTTGAATTAACATGGCAGCTTTATGGGACTAAAACTATTTCCTTAATATCGTCGCAAATAAAAGGCCCAGAGACATCTTCTCCCATTGACGTAAACTAGATTTTTTTGTCAATTTTTTGATATCTTAGTTGTTCGTCGATCTCTTTCGATCACTGTCGAAATAATTTTTGAAAATCGACAATGCTTTTCTTATGGACCAACTTTGGAATTTTTTTTGACCCACTTGCAAAAGTAGTAGGACCGTCGCCGCCTAATACAATTTATTTAATTTTTTACCTGATTTTTTGGCCATCTCGGAATTTTCGTATGTCGAATAGATTCCGAGTTATTAGCATTATCGAAATAACATTGTCGAGATAGGACGATCGATAAATATCGATTTGAGAGCTGGCGCTTCAAAATTAAGCTATTCAGCTCAAAAAAGCATGCCTACAAACGTACCTCCGGTACGTCCAGGTTTTCATTTTTATTTAGATTTCGTAATATTTAACGAGTTATTTCATTCCGAACTTTTCCCAAATTATTTTCTTGAGCCCGCGGCAATCGCCGCCATTCCTCCCCGCCAAGCGGGCGGTGGTCGGTCTCCGGAAGAAATACACGCATTTCCCTATCCCATTCATGTATTTAGGTGGGTGAAATTTGCGGAGGGCTGACAGAACTATACCCAGTAAAGCCTCACGGCATAACTTTTTAAAGTATTGATTTTTTCATTATGAAACCAGTATCGCATTGGCGACACTCATTTGTTATGTATACGGATTTTGCATTGACATGGGCCCATGCTTTAGAAGGTGACTTTGCTGCTATGGTGAAACGGAAATGCGCATAACTTCCAAAGTATTTCACCTAAGCCTATGAAATTTGGCGAAACGGTACATCATTGTATTGTGCATTTGACCATATAAAATATAGTCCAGTACTGGTCATTACTTTCGATATATATCGAAACTACGTTTTCTTGGATTTTATCGAATGCTTATAACTTATTGGAATACTCAACTCCGGGGATAGTTGTGCCGGCATAACATGTGAACCGACCAACCAATGGAAAAAAAAACAAATGACATGCGTATTTCCGAGAAACTATGTCAGTATAATCGAATTATTCGATTCGATCATTTTAACTAAAATGAATATTGAGATAACTTGACAAGTTTTTGTGGTAGATGAATGAAATTTGGTAAATTGGTACATATTGGTATTCCTCATAATGGAATGTGGAATTATGTTTTGCATGTAGTCCCATATTCGATATATATCGAATCTGCGTTTTCTTAAAATATATCGAATTGCTATAACACATACGATTCGGCATCCACGGGCATATGTGCGATGGTAATAGATAGTGAATGACCATGGAATGATTTTCGAATCAATAGCTATGAGCATTTTGCCGTACAGATTTAGGTGTTATCGACCTTTCGATTCGATTATTATACGAAATAGGATTATTGACATAACTTGAGAAGTATTTCAGGTAGATGAATGAAATTTGGTAAATAGGTACATATTGGTATTTGGCATAATTCACAGGGGAAAAACGTTTTGTATGTCGTCTCAAATTCGATATATATCGAATCTGCGTTTTCTTCGAATGTATCGAATTGCTATACTACGTAAAATTAAGCATCCACGGGCTTAGTTGTGATGGTAATAGATAGCGGATGACCATAGAATGAAATTTGAATCAAAAGCTATGAGATTTTTACCATACAGATGTCAGTATAATCGAAGTTCAATTCGATTATTATATGAAATACGAATATTGACATAACTTGAGAATTATTTGAGATACATGAATGAAACTTGGTGAATGGGTACATATTGGTATTCCTCATAACGCAGAGGCGAAATACGTTTTGTATGTCGCGTCACATTCGATATATATCGAACCTGCGTTTTCTTCAAATGTATCGAATTGCTATACTACGTAAAAATTAAGCATACACGGGCATAGTTGTGATTGAAATAGATAGTGGATCACCATAGAATGAAATAAAAAGAAATAAATATGAGAATTTTACCATACAGATGTCATTATAATCGAAGTTCGATTCGATTATTATATGAAATACGAATATTGACATAACTTGAGAATTATTTGAGATACATGAATGAAATTTGGTGAATGGGTACATATTGGTATTCCTCATAACGCACAGGGGAAATACGTTTTGTATATCGTCTCACATTCGATATATATCGAATCCGCTTTTCATTAAAATATATCGAATTGCTATATCACATAGTATTTAGCATCCACGGGCATAGTTGTGATGGTAATAGATATTTGATGACCATAGAACGCAATATTAATCAATAGCAATGAGTATTTCATTGTACCGATGTCAGTATAATCGTAAGTTCGATTCGAATAATATCGCAAATACGAATATTGATATAACTTGATAAGTATTTCAGGTAGATCAAAGAAATTTGGTAAATGGGTACATATTGGTATTTCTCATTATGCCAAGGGGAAATACGTTTTGTATGTAGCCTAACATTCGATATATATCGAATCTTCGTTTCCTTAAAATGTATCGATTTGCTATCCCACGTTGGTTTTGGCATCCACGGGCATAGTTGAGAAGGTGAGAGATAGTGGATGACCATAGAATGAATATTAATCAATATCTCTGAGCATTTAACTTTTAGTATGTAAGTATTTACGAAATATCGATTCGATTATTATAACAAATACGAATATTGACATAACTTGAAAAGTATTTGAGGTAGATGAATGAAATTTGGTAAATGAGTAAATATTGGAATTCTTCAAAATGCACATAGGACATATGTTTTGTATTTAGTCTCTCATTCGATATATATCGAAAATGCGATTACTTAAGGTGTATCACATTGCTTTACAACATAATATTTTGTATCCACGGGCATATTCGAGAAGGTTTATAGATAATGGATGAATAGGTTGTATTTGTATGGATATTTTGATGAAAGTATGAATAGATTTGTGTATTTTTCAATACAGATGTCACTTTATTCATAAGTTCGATTCGATTATTGTAGCAAATATGCAAATTGACATATCTTAATAACTATTTCAGTTAGAGGTTCGAAATTTCGTGTGTGAGTACATATTAGTATTCCACTTGCTGTCAAATAGAAATTAATGAAGACTATGGGCTAAGTTCCCATTAATATCAAATATGAGTTTTCATAAAATTAATCGACTGCCTTTACCTTTGACATGGTGAATTTCTCATACTTTTCAACAACTTATGGACCGAGGACCAGGCCACCATTCACACCACCATATCTCCTTACCCACCACGACACGCTTGAAGAATTCAAGCGATAAAATACTCGTTATATATTTAAAGCTGGAAATTCATTAAAATTGCGTGATTGACCATAATTAGCAGCCCAAACTACCGGGCCGATCGAGCTGAGATTTTTTGTGGTAAAACTAAAAAAATATTCATCGGGAGAAAAAATCTGAAAATGCCAAAAACTGCGATACTTTTCGAGATATATCGATCTACTTTAACATGGGCTCTTATGGAAAAAAAATAAATTCGCGATATGACCTACTTTAAATCGCCGCACGCGGACGACATCCAAATGGGAAACATTAGTTTTTTGGCCGATTTTTTTGGCATGGGTTAGAAGCTTCCAAGTCGAGCCGATTTCGAGATATCGATTTACACGCGTTCTTATGTGATTTCGATTTGACAGCTGGCGAACGAAACTTAAGCTATGTAGCTCGCGAAGATGTTGGCACAAGCCTAACTATTCGTTAGACTTTGGGTTTTCTTTTTTAATTAGGTATCGTAATAGTTAATGAATTATTTCATTTTGAAATTTTCCCAAATTATTTTTTTGGCTTCCCGGCGATCGCCGCCATTCCTCCCCGCCAAACGGCAAGTGGTCGGACTCGGTAAGAAAAACTCGCATCGCCTTATAGGAGGGAGCATGGCAGTAGACGGGAGAAATACGATAAGTATGGGACGATACCCAATCAACCATCGCGGTCCATTCTTCGAAATGCATTGCTCTTTTGTTTTCAAATTATTATCTTAGGCCTCATGCACCATGGATGGGTATATGAGTTTGATATAAGGGCCGCCATTGCCTGTTCGGTGAACCTATGCTGCCATTGAAAAACGCGAATTTGCACTACTTGGTTGGTATTACAGGTAGACCAATGAAATTTGCAGGAATGGTACATCTTGGTATTCTTCACGGAGCAATGTTAAACATACTACTGCTGGTGGGCTCACCTTCGATATATATCGAATCTACGTTTTATTGTATTTTAACGAATGCTAATAAGTACTTGGAATATTCATAAATGGGGACAGATGTGCCGGCCTAACATTGAGAAAGACCAAGAAATGGAATACCAACCAATGAAATTGCGTATTTCAGAGTTCCGGGGTCAGCATAATCGAAAGTTCGATACGATTATTATACCAAATACGTAAAGTAGCATAACTTCTTAAATATTTTTGATAGACCGATAAAATTTGGTTATTTGGTACATCATAGTATTCCTCATAATTCAATGTAAAAATATAATTTGTATGTAGTCTCATATTCGATATATATCGATTCTGCGTTTTCTTAAAATGTATCGAATTGCTATACCACATAGTATGTAGCATCGAAGGGGTAAGTTGAGGTGGTATTAAATAGTTGATGATCGTAAAAAGAATTCTGAATCATTAAAGTTGCGCATTTCACCATACAGGTGTCAGTGTAATCGAAAGTTCGATTCGATTATTATACCAAAAAAGTAAATTGGCATAACTTGATAAGTATTTTCGTTACACCAACGAAATTTGGTAAATGAGTACATCTTGGTATTTCTCATGAAGTACACTGGGAATACGTACTGTATGTAGTCTCATATTCGATAAATATCGAATCTGCGTTTTCCAAAAATATATCGAATTGCTATAATACTTAGGATTTAACATCCACGGGCATAGTTGAGAAGGTAATAGATAGTGTACGACCATAGAATGAAATTCTAATCAATAGCTATGAGCATTTTACTGTACAGATGTCAGAATAATCGAATGTTCGATTCGATTATTATAACAAATACGAATGTTGACATAACTTGATAAGTATTTAAGGTAGATGAATGAAATTTGGTAAATGAGTACATATTGGTATTCCTCATAATGCACAGGGGAAATATGTTTACTATATAGTCTCACATTCGATATATATCGAATCTGCCTTTCCTTAAAATATATCGAATTGCTATAACACATAGAATTTAGCATCCACGGACATAGTTGCGAAGGAAGTAGATAGTGTACGACCATAGACTGAAATTCTAATCAATAGTAATGGGCATTTTACTGTGCAGATGTCAGTATAATCGAAAGTTCGATTCGATTATTTTACTAAATACTTAAATTGCCATAACTTAATAAGTATTACTGTTAGACCAATGAAATTTGGTGAATTGATACATCTTGGTATTACACATAATGTGTTGTGTAAATATGTTTACTATGTAGTCTCATATTCGATATATATCGAATCTGCGTTTTCTTAAAATGTATCGAATTGCTATAATACATGGGATTTAACATCCACGGGCATAGTTGAGAAGGAAAGAGATAGTGTACGACCATAGAATGAAATTCTAATCAATAGCTATGAGCATTTTACTGTACAGGTGTCAGTATAATCGAAAGTTCGATTCGATTATTACAATAAATACGAATATTGACATAACATGATAAGTATTTCAGGTAGTTGAATGATATTTGGTAAATGGGTGCATATTGGTATTCCTCATAATGCACAGGGGAAATACGTTTTGTATGTCGTCTCACATTCGATATATATCGAATCCGCTTTTCATTTAAATATATCGAATTGCTATATCACATAGTATTTAGCATCCACGGGCATAGTTGAGAAGGAAATAGATAGTGGATGACCATAGAATGAAGTTATAACCAAAAGCTATGAGCAATTTACTGTACAGATGTCAGTATATAATCGAAAGTTCGATTAAATCATTGTAAATTATACCAATATTGACATAACATGATAAGTATTTGAGGTAGATGAACGAAATTTGGTAAATGGGTACATATTGGTATTCCTCATTATGCACAGGGGAAATATGTTTTGTATGTTGCGTCAAATTCGATATATATCGAATCTGCGTTTCCTTAAAATATAACTAATTGCCATACCACATAGAATTTAGCATCCACTGGCATAGTTGAGAAATTAATTGATAGTCGATGAATAGAATGAATAGAAATGTATAACCTAATAAAAATATGAATAGATTTTCGTATTTTTCAAAACAGATGTTACTTTTTTTTAAGTTCGATTCGATTACTGTAGAAAATATTCAAAATGACATATCTTCATAACTATTTCAGTTAGACCAATGAAATTTGAAGTGTTTTTGCATATTAGTATTCCTCTTACTTCGCAATAAAAATAATGAAGAGAATGGACTACCTTCAGATTTATATCGAATATGCGTTTTCATAAAATATGTCGAATTGCTTTAACATTACGTGGTGAAATTTTCGAACTTTTTACCAACTTATGGACCCAGGACTAGGCTACAATTGACACCACCATATCTTCTACCCTTTACACACCCGCTTGAAGAATTCAAGCACCCAATCGACTCGTTTACATATATAAAAGCTGCAAAACGATTGATCACTTATTGATTGACACAAATTCACAGCCCAAACTACCGGGCCGATCGAGATGAAATTTTCGGTGGTAAAATTAAAAAAAAATTCATCGGGAGGAAAAATCTCAAAATTCCAAAAAGTGCGATACTTTTCGATATATATCGAGTTGAATTAACATGGCATCCTTATGGGACTAAAACTGTTTCCTTAATTACGACATAACTAGGCGTCTCAGGGTAATCGTCTCCCAATGACGTAAACTAGATTTTTTGGTCGATTTTTTGGTGTTTTAGTTTTTCCTCGATCTCTTTCGATCACTGTCGAAATAATTTTTGAAAATCGACAATGCTTTTCTTATGGACCAACTTTGGAATTTTTTTTGACCCACTTGCAAAAGTAGTTGGACCGTCGCCGCCAAATACAATTTATCTAATTTTTTACCTGATTTTTTGGCTATCTCGAAAGTTTCGTATGTCGAATCGATTCCGAGTTATTAGCATTATCGAAATAACATGGTCGAGATAGGACGATCGATAAATATCGATTTGAGAGCTGGCGCTTCAAAATTAGGCTATTCAGCTCAAAAAAGCATGCCTACAAACGTACCTCCGGTACGTCCAGGTTTTCATTTTTATTTAGATTTCGTAATATTTAACGAGTTATTTCATTCCGAATTTTTCCCAAATTATTTTCTTGAGCCCCCGGCAATCGCCGCCATTCCTCTCCGCCAAACGGGCGGTGGTCGGTGCCCGTAAGATATACACGCATTTCCCTATCTCATTCATACATGCAGGCGGGTGAAATTTGCGGAGGGCTAACATAGGACTATACCCAGTAAAGCCTCACGGCATAACTTTTTTAAGTATTGATTTTTTCATTACGTAAATGGTATCGCATATGCAACAGTCATTTGTTATGTATACGGATTTCCCATTGACATTGGCCATAGGCTTAGAAGGTGAATTTACTGCAATGGTGTAACGGAAAAGAGCATAACTTCCAAAGTATTTCACCTAGGCCAATGAAATTTGGCGAATAGGTACATCATTGTATTATTATTATGACCATATAAAATTTAGTCCAATAATGTCCATCACTTTCGATATATATCGAACCTACGTTTTCTTTAATTCTATCGAATGTTAATAACTATTTGAAATACATATCTTGGGAGATACTTATGCCAGCATATCATGAGGAACGACCTACTTATGGAAAATAAACGAATTGACTTCCGTATAACAGAGTACCATTGTCAGTGTAATCGAATGTTCGATTCGATTATATAAACGAATACGTAAATTGGCATATCTTGATAAGTATTTTTGTTGGAGCAATGAAAATTGGTGAATGGGTAGATATTGATATTTCCTATCATTCCATATGCAAATATGTTTTGCATGTAGTCCCATATTCGATATATATCGAATATGCGTTTTCTTAAAATATATCGAATTGCTAAAAAACGTACGATTCGACATCCACGGGCATATGTGCGACGGTAACAGATAGTGGATGACCATAGAATGAATTTTGAATCAATAGCTATGAGCATTTTGCCGTACAGATGTCAGTGTAATCGAACGTTCGATTCGATTAAAATAAGAAATAGGAATGTTGACATAACTTTAAAAGTATTTCAGGTAGATGGATGAAATTTGGTAAATGGGTACAGATTGGAATTCGGCATAATGCACAGGGGATATACGTTTTGTATGTCGACTCACATTCGATATATATCGAATCTGCGTTTTCTTCAAATGTATCGAATTTCTATAGTACGTAAAAATTAAGCATCCGAGGGCATAATTGTGATGGTAAAAGATAGTGGATGACCATAGAATGAAATTCGAATCAAAAGCTATGAATTTTTTACCACACAGATGTCAGTATGATCGAAGTTCAATTCGATTATTATGTGAAATACGAATATTGGCATAACTTGAGAAGTATTTCAGGTAGATGAATGAAATTTTGTAAATGGGTACAGATTGGTATTTGGCATAATGCACAGGGGATATACGTTTTGTATGTTGGCTCACATTCGATATATATCGAATCTGCGTTTTCTTCAAATGTATCGAATTGCTATACTACGTAAAAATTAAGCATCCACGGGCATAGTTGTGATGGAAATTGATAGTGGATGACAATAGAATGAAATTTGAATCAATACCTATGAGCATTTTTCCGTACAGATGTCAGAGTAATCGAACGTTCGATTCGATTATAATAAGAAATAGGAATGTTAACATAACTTTAGAAGTATTTCAAGTAGATGGATGAAATTTGGTACATGGGTACAGATTGGTATTTGGCATACTGCACAGGAGATATACGTTTTGTATGTTGGCTCACATTCGATATATATCGAATCTGCGTTTTCTTCAAATGTATCGAATTGCTATACTACGTAAAAATTAAGCATCCACGGGCATAGTTGTGATGGAAATAGATGGTGTATGACCATAGAATGAAATTCGAATCAATAGCTATGAGATCTTTACCATACAGATGTCAGTATAATCGAAGTTCAATTCGATTATTATATGAAATACGAATATTGACATAACTTGAGAATAATTTGAGGTAGATGAATGAAATTTGGTGAATGGGTACATATTGGTATTCCACTAACGCACAGGGGAAATACGTTTTGTGTGTCGTCTCACATTCGATATATATCGAATCCGCTTTTCATTAAAATATATCGAATTGCTATATCACATAGAATTTAGCATCCACGGGCATAGTTGTGATGGTAATAGATATTTGATGACCATAGAACGAATTTTAAATCAAAAGCAATGAGTATTTCACTGTATCGATGTCAGTATAATCGTAAGTTCGATTCGATTATTACGGCAAATACCTTAATTGATATAACTTGATAAGTATTTCAGGTAGATCAAAGAAATTTGGTAAATGGGTAAATATTGCTATTCTCCTTAATCCAAAGGTGAAAAATGTTTTGTATGTAGTCTTACAATCGATATATATCGAATCTGCGTTTCCTTTAAATGTATTGATTTGCTATACCACGTAGGTTTTAGCATCCACGGGCATAGTTGAGAGGTGAGAGATAGTGAATGACCGTAGAATGAATATATACAATATCTATGAGGATTTTACTTTATATATGTAAGTTTATTTGAAATTTCGATTCGATTATTATAACAAATACGAATATTGACATAACTTGAAAAGCATTTAAGGTCGATGAATGAAATTTGGTAAATGAGTAAATATTGGTATTCCTCATTACGCACATAGGAAACATGTTTTGTATTTAGTCTCTCATTCGAAATATATCGAATCTGCGATTACTTAAAATGTATCAAATTGCTTTAAAACATAATATTTAGTGTCCACGGGCATATTTGAGAAGGTTTACAGATAATGGATGAAAAGAATGAATCCGTATGGATTTAATGATGATAGTATGAATAGATTTGTGTATTTTTCAAAACTGATGTCACATCAACTATATGTTCGATTCGATTACTGTAGAAAATATGCAAATTGACATACCTTCATAACTATTTCAGTTATAGGTATGAAATTTCGTGTGTGAGTACATTTTAGTATTCCACTTGCTGTCAAATAGAATTTAATGAAGGCAATGGGCTTAGTTCAACTAATATCAAATATGAGTTTTCATAAAATTAATCGAATGGCTTTACCTTTTATATGGTGAATTTTTCGAACTTTTTACCAACTTATGGACCCAGGACCAGGCCACCATTCACACCACCATATCTCCTTACCCACCACGACACGCTTGATATATTCAAGCGCATATCGACTCGTTGGATATATTAAAGCTGCAAATCGATTGATCACTTATTCATTGATACAAATTCACAGCCCAAACTACCGGGCCGATCGAGATGAAATTTTCGAAGGTAAAATTAAAAAAAAATTCATCGGGAGGAAAAATCTCAAAATTCCGAAAAGTGCGATACTTTTCGATATATATCGACTTGAATTAACATGGCAGCCTTATGGGACTAAAACTTTTTCCTTAATTACGACATAACTAGGCGTCTCAGGGTAATCGTCTCCCACTGACGTAAACTAGATTTTTTGGTCGATTTTTTGGTACCGTCGTTATTCGTTGAACTCTTTCGATCACTGTCGAAATAATTTTTGAAAATCGACAATGCTTTTCTTATGGACCAACTTTGGAATTTTTTTTTACCCACTTGCAAAAGTAGTAGGACCGTCGCCGCCTAATACAATTTATCTAATTTTTTACCTGATTTTTTGGCTATCTCGGAATTTTCGTATGTCGATTACATTCCGAGTTATTAGCATTATCGAAATAACATTGTCGAGATAGGACGATCGATAAATATCGATTTGAGAGCTGGCGCTTCAAAATTAGGCTATTCAGCTCAAAAAAGCATGCCTACAAACGTACCTCCGGTACGTCCAGGTTTTCATTTTTATTTAGATTTCGTAATATTTAACGAGTTATTTCATTCCGAATTTTTCCCAAATTATTTTCTTGAGCCCCCGGTAATCGCCGCCATTCCTCCCCGCCAAACGGGCGGTGGTCGGTGCCCGTAGGATATACACGCATTTCCCTATCTCATACGTGCATGTATACGGATGAAATTTGGAGAGGGCTAACATGGTTATGATCCAAGTAAGCCTCAACCCCTAACTTTTTTGAGTATTGATTTTTTCATTACGTATTCGGTATCGCATATGCAACAGTCATTTGTTATATATAGGGATTTCCCATTGACATTGGCCATAGGCTTAGAAGGTGAATTTACTGCAATGGTGTAACGGAAAAGAGCATAACTTCCAAAGTATTTCACCTAGGCCAATGAAATTTGGCGAATAGGTACATCATTGTATTATTATTATGTCCATATAAAACTAAGTCCAATAAGGTCCATCACTTTCGATATATATCGAACCTACGTTTTCTTTAATTCTATCGAATGTTAATAACTATTTGAAATACATATTTTGAGAGTTACTTATGCCGGCATAACAAGTGAAACGACCAACCAATGGAAAAAAAACAAATGACATGCGTATTTCCGAGAACCTATGTCAGTACAATCGAATTTTCGATTCGATTATTATAACTAAAATGAATATTGAGATAACCTGATAAGTATTTGAGGTAGGTCAATGAAATTTGGTTAATTTGTACATATTCGTGTTCCTCATAATGCAATGGGAAAATATGTTTTGCATGTAGTCCCATATTCGATATATATCGAATCTGCGTTTTCTGAAAATATATCGAATAGCTATAACACATACGATTCGGCATCCACGGGCATATATGCGATGGTAATAGAAAGTGGATGACCTTAGAATGAATTTTGAATCAATAGCTATGAGCATTTTGCCGTAAAGATGTCAGTGTAATCGAACGGTCGATTCGATTATAATAAGAAATAGGAATGTTGACATAACTTTAAAAGTATTTCAGGTAGATGGATGAAATTTGGTACATAGGTACAGATTGGAATTCGGCATAATGCACAGTGGATATACGTTTTGTATGTCGACTCACATTCGATATATATCGAATCTTCGTTTTCTTCAAATGTATCGAATTGCTATATTACGTAAAAATTAAGAATCCGAGGGCATAATTGTGATGGTAATAGATAGCGGATGACCATAGAATGAAATTCGAATCAATAGCTATGATTTTTTTACCACACAGATGTCAGTAAAATCGAAGTTCAATTCGATTATTATGTGAAATACGAATATTGGCATAACTTGAGAAGTATTTCAGGTAGATGAATGAAATTTGGTAAATGGGTACATATTGGTATTCCACATAACGCACAGGGGAAATACGTTTTGTATTTTGTCTCACATTCGATATATATCGAATCTGCGTTTTCTTCAAATGTATCGAATTGCTATACTACGTAAAAATTAAGCATCTACGGGCATAGTTGTGATGGAAATAGATAGTGGATGACCATAGAATGAAATTCGAATCAATAGCTATGAGATTGTTACCACACAGATGTCAGTAAAATCGAAGTTCAATTCGATTATTATATGAAATACGAATATTGATATTACTTGAGAATTATTTGAGGTAGATGAATGAAATTTGGTGAATGGGTACATATTGGTATTCCACATAACGCACAGGGGAAATACGTTTTGTATTTTGTCTCACATTCGATATATATCGAATCCGCTTTTCATTAAAATATATCGAATTGCTATATCACATAGAATTTAGCATCCACGGGCACAGTTGTGATGGTAATAGATATTTGATGACAATAGAACGAATTTTTAATCAAAAGCAATGAGTATTTCACTGTACCGATGTCAGTAGAATCGTAAGTTCGATTCGATTATTACGGCAAATACCTTAATTGATATACCTTGATAAGTATTTCAGGTAGATCAAAGAAATTTGGTAAATAGGTAAATATTGCTATTCTTCTTAATCCAAAGGTGAAAAATGTTTTGTAAGTAGTCTTACATTCGATATATATCGAATCTGAGACTATTTCCTTTAAATGTATTGATTTGCTATACCACGTAGGTTTTAGCATCCACGGGCATAGTTGAGAAGGTGAGAGATAGTGAATGACCGTAGAATGAATATATACAATATATATGAGGATTTTACTTTATATATGTAAGTTTATTCGAAATTTCGATTCGATTATTATAACAAATACGAATATTGACATAACTTGAAAAGTATTTAAGGTCGATGAATGAAATTTGGTAAATGAGTAAATATTGGTATTCTTCATAATGCACGTAGGAAATATCTTTTGTATTTAGTCTCTCATTCGATATATATCGAATCTGCGATTACTTAAAATGTATCAAATTGCTTTACAACATAATATGTAGTGTCCACCGGCATATTTGAGAAGGTTTATAGACAATGTATGAAAAGAATGAATCCGTATGGATATAATGATGAAAGTATGAATAAGTTTGTGTATTTTTCAAAATAGATGCCACATTAACTATAAGCTCTATTCGATTATTGTAGAAAATATGAAAATTGATATATCTTCATAAGTATTTCAGTTACAGGTATGAAATTTCATGTGTGAGTACATTTTTGTATTCAACTTGCTGTCAAATAGAATTTAATGATGGCAATGGGCTAAGTTCAACTAATATCAAATATGAGTTTTCATAAAATTCATCGAATGGCTTTACCTTTCACATGGTGAATTTTTTGAACTTTTCAACATTTTATGGACCCCGGACTAGGCTTCTTGTGACACTACACTATCTCAACACCCTTCACTAACACGCTTGAAGAATTCAAGCATTATATACTCGTTATATATTTAAAGCTGGAAATTCATTAAAATTGCGTGATTGACCATAATTAGCAGCCCAAACTACCGGGCCGATCGAGCTGAGATTTTTTGTGGTAAAACTAAAAAAATATTCATCGGGAGAAAAAATCTGAAAATGCCAAAAAGTGCGATACTTTTCGAGATATATCGATCTACTTTAACATGGGCTCTTATGGAAAAAAAATAAATTCGCGATATGACCTACTTTAAATCGCCGCACGCGGACGACATCCAAATGGGAAACATTAGTTTTTTGGCCGATTTTTTTGGCATGGGTTAGAAGCTTCCAAGTCGAGTCGATTTCGAGATATCGATTTACACGCGTTCTTATGTGATTTCGATTTGACAGCTGGCGAACGAAACTTAAGCTATTTAGCTCGCGAAGATGTTGGCACAAGCCTAACTATTCGTTAGACTTTGGGTTTTCTTTTTTAATTAGGTATCGTAATAGTTAATGAATTATTTCATTTTGAAATTTTCCCAAATTATTTTTTTGGCTTCCCGGCGATCGCCGCCATTCCTCCCCGCCAAACGGCAAGTGGTCGGACTCGGTAAGAAAAACTCGCATCGCCTTATAGGAGGGAGCATGGCAGTAGACATTGGGAACTTGCATTGGGTATGTATACGGAGATTCTTAACCAAAGACCGCGGTCCATTTTTCGAAATGCGTTTTTCTATTGTTTCCAAATTAATATCTGCTATCTCATGAATATGGATATGCATATGAATACAGGATGGGTAGGACCATTGGCTCTTAGGGTCCCCTATGCCGCCATTGAAAAAAGCAAATGAACATAACTCTGTTGGTGTTTAGGATAGACCAATGAAATTTGGCAAACGGGTACATCTTGGTATTCTCCATACAGCAATGTTTAAATGACTACTGTTGGTGAGTTTACGTCCGATATATATCGAATCTACGTTTTCATGAAAATTATCGAGGGCTAATAACTTTTTGGAATATCCATCGCTTGAGATGGTTGTGCCAGCATAACATGAAGAATGACATACTAATGGAATATAACCCAATAGAAATGCGTGTTTCAGAGTACCGGTGTCAGTTTAATCGAATGTTCGATTCGATTATTTTACCAAATACGTAAATTGGCATAACTTGGTAAGTATATTTGTAAGGCCAACGAAATTTGGTAAACTGATGCATCTTGGTATTACTCACAACCTGTTGTGTAAATATGTTTGCTATGTAGTCACACAATCGATATATATCGAATCTGCGTTTTCTTAAAATATATCGAATTGCTATAATACATAGGATTTAACATCTACGGGCAAAGTTGAGAAGGAATATTATAGTGTAAGACCACAGAAGGTAATTTGAATAAGTACCTTTGCGCATTTTACTCAACAGGTGTCATTATAATCGAGAGTTCGATTCGATTATTATAGCAAATACGAATATTTGTATAACTTTATAAGTAATACTGTTAGACCAATGAAATTTAGTGAATTGATACATCTTGGTAATACACATAATTCATTGTGTAAATATGTTTACTATGTAGTCTTATATTCGATATATATCGAATCTGCGTTTTCTTAAAATATATCGAATTGCTATAATACATAGGATTTAACATCTACGGGCAAAGATGAGGAGGAATATTATAGCGTAAAACCACAGAAGGTTAATTAAATCAGTAGGATTGCGCATTTTACTGTACACGTGTCAGTAAAATCGAAAATTCGATTCGATTATTATAGCAAATACGAATATTGGTATAACTTAATAAGTATTACTGTTAGACCAATGAAATTTAGTGAATTGATACATATTGGTATTACACATAATGCATTGTGTAAATATGTTTACTTTGTTGTCTCATATTCGATATATATCGAATCTGCGTTTTCTTAAAATATATCGAATTGCTATAATACATAGAATTTAACATCTACTGGCAAAGTTGAGGAGGAATATTATAGTGTAAGACCACAGAAGGTATTTAAATCAGTAGCATTGCGCATTTTACTGTACAGGTGTCAGTATAATCGAAAATTCGATTCGATTATTATAGCAAATACGAATATTGGTATAACTTAATAAGTATTACAGTTATACCAATGAAATTTAGTGAATTGATACATATTGGTATTACACATAATGCATTGAGTAAATATGTTTACTATGATGTCTCATATTCGATATATATCAAATCTGCGTTTTCTTAAAATATATCGAATTGCTATAATACGAGGGATTTAACATCCACGGTCAAAGTTTAGGGAGAATATTATAGTGTAAGACCACAGAAGGTTATTTGAATCAGTAGCATTGCGCATTTTACTGTACAGGTGTCGGTATTATCGAAATTTCGATTCGATTATTATACCAAATAAGTAAATTGGCAATTCTTGACATGTATTTATCGTAAACCAACCAAATTTGGTAAATAAGTACATTTTTGTATAATCCTCATGATGAACTTTGAGAATAGGTACTGTATGTAGTCTAAAATTCGATATATATCGAATCTTCGTTTTCTTAAAATACATCGAATTGCTAAATCACATAGGATTTAACACTTACGGGGAGAGTTGAGTAGGAAATATGTAGTGGATGAGCAAAGAATTGAATTTTTAACACTAGCAATGCACATTTCACTTTACAGGTGTAAGTTTAATCGAAAGTTCGATTCGATTATTATACCAAATAGGTATATTGGCATAACTTGATAAGTATTTTTGTTACACCAACGAAATTTAGTAAATGAGTACATCTTGGTATTCCTCATGATGTACAGTGGGAATACGTAAGGTATGTAGTCTCACATTCGATATATATCGAATCTGCGTTTTCTAAATATATATCGAATTGATATACCACATAGGATTTAACATCCACGGGGAAAGTTGAGTAGGAAATATGAGGTGGATGACTAGAGAATCAAATTTGAATGAATAGCATTGCGCATTTCACTTTACAGGTGTCAATTTAATCGAAAGTTCGGTTCGATTATTATACCAAATAAGTAAATTGGCATAACTTGATAAGTTTTTTCGTTACACCAACGAAATTCGGTAAATGAGTACATCTTGGTAATCCTCTCGACGTACATTGAGAATAGTTACTGTATGTAGTTTCACATTCGATATATATCGAATCTGCGTTTTCTTAAAATATATCGAATTGCTATAACACATAGGATTTAATACCTACGGGCAAAGTTGAGGCTGAATTTTGTTGTGGATGACAATAGAATTAATTTTGAATGATTTCAATTGCGAATTTTATCTTACAAGCGTCCGCATAATCGAAATTCCGATTCGATTATTATAAGAAATACGAATATTGACATAACTTGATAAGCATTTGAGGTATATGAATTAAATTTGGTTAATGGGTATATGTTGGTAGTCCCCATAACGCACGGGGGAAATATGCTTCTTATGAAGTCTCACATTCGATATATATCGTTTATGCGTTTCCGTAAAATATATCGAATTGCAATACCACATAGCATTTAGCAACAACCGGCATAGTTGATACGGTAATAGATAGTGTACGACCATAAAATGAAATTCTAATCAATAGTTATAAGCATTTTACTGTACAGCTGTCAGAATAATCGAATGTTCGATTCGATTATTATAACAAATACGAATGTTGACATAACTTGATAAGTATTTGAGGTAGATGAATGAAATTTGGTAAATAAGTACATATTGTCATTTCTCATAATGCACAGGGAAAATATGTTTATATGTTGTTTCACATTCGATATATATCGAATCTGCGTTTCCTTAAAATATATCGAATTGCTATAGCACATAGAATTTAAAATCCATGGGCATACCTGATAAGGTAATAGGTAGTGGATGACCATAGAATGAAACTCTAATCAATAGCTATGAGCATTTTACTGTACAGATGTCAGTATAATCGAAAGTTCAATTCGATTATTATAACAAATACGAATATTGACATAACTTGATAAGTGTTTGAGGTAGGTGAATGAAATTTGGTAAATGGGTACATATTGGTATTCCTCATAATGCACACGGTAAATATGTTGTCTATGAAGTATCACATACGATAAATATCGAATCTGCGTTTCCTTAAAATATATCGAATTGCTATACCCGATCATCACCATCGAAGGGCATAGTTGAGGAAGTAATAGATATTGGATCAATAGAATGAACAGAAATGGATAACATTATAAAAACATGAATAGAATTGCGTATTTTTCAATACAGATGTCACTTTATGCATTTGATTCCATTATTGTAACCAATATTCAAATATATATATTTTCATAACTATATCAGTTAGACCAATAAAATTTGGTATGTGAGTACATATTAGTATTCCACGTACTTTTCAATAGAAATCAATTCAGAGGATGGACTATCTTTCGATAAATATCAAATCTGCGCTATCATAAAATATATCGAATTGCTTTGACATTACGTGGTGGAATTTTAGAACTTTTCAAAAACGTATGGACACGAGACTCGAAACCACGTGACACAATTATGTTTTCTCTACCCTCTCCAACCCGCTTGAAGAATTCAAGCACCCATCCACTCGTTTACATATTTAAAGTGGGAAAGTAATTCATTGATTGTGTGATTGACACAAATTAGTAGCCCAAACTGTGATATTTGTGGGTATATGGAATATTGGACGTAAAATTAAAAAAAAATTCATCGGGAGGAAAAATCTGAAAAGTTGAAAAAGTCGATTAGTTTTCGAGATATATCGACTTGAATTAACATGGGAGCCTTATGGGACTACGACTTTTTCGCTTTTATTTTGTACTTTTAAACTTCCGAGGAACATGATATTCTATGGACATGGACTAGATTTTTTGGTCGATTTTTTGGTGTGGTTGTCATAGCGACGAATTGATATTTAGTATTTTTTATTACTGTTTGAATACTCTCAATGCTTTTCTTATGGGAAAACTTCACGAATTTTTTTGACCAACTTGCAATAATCGTACGACAAATTCCTTTGCCAAAAAGTTAGATAATTCTTTGGTTAATTTTTTGGCTATCTTAAAATTTTCGTACGTCGAAACAATTCCGAGGAATAAACGATTTCGATTTAACATTGTCGTGATGGGCGAATTTTCAAACTCGGATTTCAGCCTTGAGACATGTGCCATATGAAAATTTGGAATCTCCAAGAAAAACCGTCAGAGGGTTCTCCGAACCCTCACGTTTGAGCTTACTTTCGCCGTATCCCTCTTGGGTTATTCATAATTAAATTCCGAAAAATGTCCTGCAAGCGAAAAATCATTGTCGCCATTTTTTTGTGGAGCATGCAATCTTGAATATCTTAGCAACCGTTTAAGCTAGAGAAATGAAATTTTCAGAGTAATACTTTTATCACAATGGTCAACTTTTGCAATGATGACCATTTCGCTCGATCGATTCATGTGCGAGTTATATCGATACCAATCTCCTTGGTTACGCTTAAATCGCTAATAACTTTTTTCTAAATCAAGGCATGAATGTGAAAGTCATATATAATACTACTGTTAATATCTTTTCTTCGACAAAAGTTAAATCAAGCGAATCGAGCGATTACAATCGAAGTTATGATCGATAAAAGGTTGCATTCGATTGAGCCATTTTTCAGACCTATTTACATAGTTACGGGGATAAAAATTATAAAAATATGTAAGGGAAGAAATGAATTATGCGTACACATAAATTATTTAGATGAGTATTGTTTCCTAACGAAGATATATCAATATGAATTTATATCTTTTTGTATTAGGTCCCCGTAAGAAATACACGCATCGCCCTATATACGTCACCAATATAAGAACATAGGCGAAATTTTGAAAGCGGGGATAGTAGAGAAGAGAGGGATAAGGGTATGGCCATCGCATGGAGGGGTTATCAATAGTATGCGAATTTTTCAATACAGGTGGCAGTATAGTCGAATGTACGATTCGATTTTTATAGCAAATACGGAAATTGGCATAAAATGATAAGTGTATACGTTGGACCAATGAAATGTAGTGAATTGGTACATCATGGTATTCCTCACAATGCGCAATGGAAACATGTTTCGAATATAGTCTCACGCTCGATATATATCGAATCTACTTTTTCTTAAAATATATCAAATTGCTATAGCATATAGGATTTTACATCTAAGGACATAGTAGACAAGGAAATACATAGTAGATACTCATATCCCCGAAATTAAACCAAAAACATTGCGAATTTCAAAGTACAGATGTCAGTATGATCGAAAAGTCGATTCGATTATTATAGCAAATACGTTAATTGGCATAACTTCAATTGTGTTTCCGTTGGGCCAATGAAATTTGGTGAATGGGTACATCTTTGTATTCCTCACCATGCCCAATGGAAATTTGTTTTGTATGTAGTCTCACGCTCGATATATATCGAATATAATTTTTATTAAAATATATCGAATTGCTATAACACATAGGATTTTACATCCAAGGACATATTTGACCAGGAATTATATAGTAGATACCCATAGACGTTACGTTAAACCAAAAGCAATGCGGATTTTAAAGTACAGATGTCAGTATGATCGAAGAATCGATTCGATTATTCTAGCAAATACGTTAATTGGCATAACTTCAATAGTGTTTCCGTTTGACCAATGAAATATGTTGAATGGGTACATATTTTTATTCCTCACAATGTCCAATGAAAATATGTTTTGCATGTAGTCTCACATTCGATATATATCGAATCTGCTTTTTCACAATTTATATCGAATAGCTATAACATATAGGATTTTACACCCATGGGCATTCTTGACCAGGAATTATATAGTAGATGACCATAGACTGGATATTAAAAAAATGTCATTGCGGATTTTACATTACAGATGTCAGTATAATCGAAAGATCGAATCGATTATTGTAGCAAATACGCAAATTGGCATAACTGGTTTAGTATATACGTTGGACCAATGAAAATTGGTGAATGGGTACATCATGGTATTCCTCACATTGCCCAATGGAAATATGTTTTGCATGTAGTCTCACATTCGATACATATCGAATCTGCTTTTTCACAAATTATATCGAATAGCTATAACATTTAGGATTTTACACCCACGGGCATTGTTGACCAGCAATTATATAGAAGATGACCATATCGTGGAAATAAAATCAATATCGTTGCGGTTTTTACAGTGCAGATGTCAGTATAATCGAAAGATCGATTAGATAGTTATAGCAAATGCTGAAATTAGCATATTTTGATTAGTATATACGTTGCACCAATGACATTTTGTGAATGGGTACATCTTGGGATTCCTCACAATGCCCAATTGAAATATTGTTTGCGTTTAGTCTCACGTTCGATATATATCGAATCTACTTTTTCTTAAAATATGTCGAATTGCTATAACATATAGGATTTTACATCCAAGGACATAGTTGACCAGGAAATATAGAGAAGATTTCTATTAACTGGAATTAAAATCTACGGCATTGCGGATATTACAGTGCAGATAGCAGTTTTATCGAAAGATCGATTCGATAATTGTAGCAAATACGCGAATTGGCATAACATGATTAGTATTTACGTTGGACCAATGACACTTGGTAAATGGGTACATCTTGGTATTCCTCACAATGCCCAATTGAAATATTTTTTGTTTATAGTCTCACGTTCGATATAAATCGAATTTACTTTTTCTTAAAATATATCGAATTGCTATTACATATAGGATTTTACATCCAAGGACATAGTTGACCAGGAATTTTAGGGTTGATGATCGAAGACTGGAACAGGATTGCAAATTTTCAATACACGTGTCAGTATACTTGATAATTCGATACGATAATGATAGCAAATATACCAAAGCTATTTTTTTCAAATTGGAATATCTTGAGAATAACTATTTTTTAGTACCTAAGAAATTTGGGGAATCGTTACAATTTAGTATTTTACACACTGCATTATGGACATATGTTTTGCGAGTGGTACATCTTTATATATTTATCTAAGGAATCTGCGTTTCATTTTCAAGTTTCGCTTATCACAACGCTTTTGGACTTTAAGAGTTGAAAAATATCCACAAAATCATCACTGTCTTGAAATTTTAAAAACCTTATTCCAATTATGTCTCAGTGCTAAACTTAGCCTATTCAAATAATGAAGTATCCGTCAAATGAAATCATATTGAAAATAACAAATAATTTTGAAAGTAAACAATTAAGTTCCTTACCCTTTCAAAAACCGGCAGGGAAATTTTTGAATATTTTTAACACTTATGGACACAATACTCGACAACACGTGACACAACAATGCTCCCACCCTCCTAATTACCCGCTTGAAGAATTCAAGCACCCAATCGACTCGTTGACGCCCCCCTATATAGCTAGAAACTGACTCATTGATTGGGTGATTGATACAAATTAGTAGCCCAAACTGTGATAGGTGTGGGTATATGGAATATTGGACGTGAAAGTAAAAAAAAATTCATCGGGAGGAAAAATCTGAAAAGTTGAAAAAGTCGATTAGTTTTCGAGATATATCGACTTGAATTAACATGGGAGCCTTATGGGACTACAACTTTTTCGCTTTTATTTTGTACTTTTAAACTTCCGAGGAACCTGATATTCAATGGACATGGACTAGATTTTTTGGTCGATTTTTTGGTGTGGTTGTCAGGGCGACGAATTGATATTTAGTATTTTTTATTACTGTTTGAATGCTCTCAATGCTTTTCTTATGGGAAAACTTTGGGAATTTTTTTGACCAACTTGCAATAATCGCACGACAAATTCCTTTGCCAAAAAGTTAGATAATTCTTTGGTTAATTTTTTGGCTATCTTAAAATTTTCGTACGTCGAAACAATTCCGAGGAATAAACGATTTCGATTTAACATTGTCGTGATGGGCGAATTTTCAAACTCGGATTTCAGCCTTGAGACAAGTGCCATATGAAAATTTGGAATCTCCAAGAAAAACCGTTAGAGGGTTCTCCGAACCCTCACGTTTGAGCTCACTTTCGCCGTAACCCTCTTGGTTAATTCATAATTAAATTCCGAAAAATGTCCTGCACGCGAAAAATCATTGTCGCCATTTTTTTGTGGAGCATGCAATCTTGAATATCTTAGCAACCGTTTAAGCTAGAGAAATGAAATTTTCAGAGTAATACTTTTATCACAATGGTCAACTTTTGCAATGATGACCATTTCGCTCGATCGATTCATGTGCGAGTTATATCGATACCAATCTCCTTGGTTACGCTTAAATCGCTAATAACTTTTTTCTAAATCCTGGCATGAATGTGAAAGTCTTATATAATACTACTGTTAATGTCTTTTCTTCGACAAAAGTTAAATCAAGCGAATCGAGCGATTACAGTCGAAGTTATGATCGATAAAATGTTGCATTCGATTGAGCCATTTTTCAGACCTATTTACATAGTTACGGGGATAAAAATTATAAAAATATGTAAGGGAAGAAATGAATTATGCGTACACATTAATTATTTAGATGAGTATTGTTTCCTAACGAAGATATATCAATATGAATTTATATCTTTTTGTATTAGGTCCCCGTAAGAAATACACGCATCGCCCTATATACGTCACCAATATAAGAACATAGGCGAAATTTTGAAAGCGGGGATAGTAGAGAAGAGAGGGATAAGGGTATGGCCATCGCATGGAGGGGTTATCAATAGGATGCGAATTTTTCAATACAGGTGGCAGTATAGTCGAATGTACGATTCGATTTTTATAGCAAATACGTTAATTGGCATAACTTCAATTGTGTTTCCGTTGGACCAATGAAATTTGGTGAATGGGTACATCTTTGTATTCCTCACAATGCCCAATGGAAATTTGTTTTGTATGTAGTCTCCCGCTCGATATATATCGAATATAATTTTTATTAAAATATATCGAATTGCTATAACACATAGGATTTTACATCCAAGGACATATTTGACCAGGAATTATATAGTAGATACCCATAGACTGTAAGTTAAACCTAAAGCAATGCGGATTTTAAAGTACAGATGTCAGTATGATCGAAGAATCGATTCGATTATTCTAGCAAATACGTTAATTGGCATAACTTCAATAGTGTTTCCGTTTGACCAATGAAATATGTTAAATGGGTAAATCTTTTTATTCCTCTTAATTTTCAATGAAAATATGTTTTGCATGTAGTCTCACATTCGATATATATCGAATCTGCTTTTTCACAATTTATGTCGAATAGCTATAACATATAGGATTTTACACCCATGGGCATTCTTGACCAGGAATTATATAGTAGATGACCATAGACTGGATATAAAAAAAATGTCATTGCGGATTTTACATTACAGATGTCAGTATAATCGAAAGATCGAATCGATTATTGTAGCAAATACGCAAATTGGCATAACTGGATTAGTATATACGTTGGACCAATGAAAATTGGTGAATGGGTACATCTTGGTATTCCTCACATTGCCCAATGGAAATATATTTTGCATGTAGTCTCACATTCGATACATATCGAATCTGCTTTTTCACAAATTATATCGAATAGCTATGACATTTAGGAATTTACACCCATGGGCATTCTTGACCAGGAATTATATAGTACATGACCATAGACTGGATATAAAAAAATGTCATTGCGGATTTTACATTACAGATGTCAGTATAATCGAAAGATCGAATCGATTATTGTAGCAAATACGCAAATTGGCATAACTGGATTAGTATATACGTTGGACCAATGAAAATTGGTGAATGGGTATATCTTGGAATTCCTCACATTGCCCAATGGAAATATGTTTTGCATGTAGTCTCACATTCGATACATATCGAATCTGCTTTTTCACAAATTATATCGAATAGCTATAACATTTAGGATTTTACACCCACGGGCATTGTTGACCAGCAATTATATAGAAGATGACCATAGCGTGGAAATAAAATCAATATCGTTGCGGATTTTACAGTGCAGATGTCAGTATAATCGAAAGATCGATTCGATAGTTATAGCAAATGCTGAAATTAGCATATTTTGATTAGTATATACGTTGCACCAATGAAATTTTGTGAATGGGTACATCTTGGGATTCCTCACAACGCCCAATTGAAATATTGTTTGCGTTTAGTCTCACGTTTGATATATATCGAATCTACTTTTTCTTAAAATATGTCGAATTGCTATAACATATAGGATTTTACATCCAAGGACATAGTTGACCAGGAAATATAGAGAAGATTTCTATTAACTGGAATTAAAATCTACGGCATTGCGGATATTACAGTGCAGATAGCAGTTTTATCGAAAGATCGATTCGATAATTGTAGCAAATACGCGAATTGGCATAACATGATTAGTATTTACGTTGGACCAATGAAATTTGGTGAATGGGTACATCTTGGTCTTCCTCACAATGCCCAATGGAAATATGCTTTGCGTGTAGTCTCACGATCTATATATATTGAATATGCTTTTTCTTAAAATATATCGAATCGTTATTACATACAGGATTTTCTATCCACGTACATAGTTGACCAGGAATTTTAGGGTTGATGATCGAAAACTGGAACAGGATTGCGAATTTTCAACACACGTGTCAGTATACTTGATAATTCGATACGATAATGATAGCAAATATGCCAAAGCTATTTTTTTCAAATTGGAATATCTTGAGAATAACTATCTTTTAGTACCAAAGAAATTTGGAGAATCGTTACAATTTAGTATTTTACACACTGCATTATGGACATATGTTTTGCGAGTGGTATATCTTTATATATTTATCTAAGGAATCTGCGTTTCATTTTCAAGTTTCGCTTATCAAAACGCTTTTGGACTTTAAGAGTTGAAAAATAACCACAAAATCATCACTGTCTTGAAATTTTAAAAACCTTATTCCAATTATGTCTCAGTTCTAAACTTAGCCTATTCAAATAATGAACTATCCGTCAAATGAAATCATATTGAAAATAACAAATAATTTTAAAAGTAAACAATTAAGTTCCTTACCCTTTCAAAAACCGGCAGGGAAATTTTTTGAATATTTTTAACACTTATGGACACAATGCTCGACAACACGTGACACAACAATGTTCCCACCCTCCTAATTACCCGCTTGAAGAATTCAAGCACCCAATCAACTCGTTGGATAATATAAAGCTGCATTGTCATTGATCACTTATTCATTGACACAAATTCACAGCCTTAACTACCGGGCCGATCGAGATGAAATTTTCGGTGGTAAAATTAAAAAAAAATTCATCGGGAGGAAAAATCTCAAAATTGGAAAAAGTGCGATACTTTTCGATATATATCGAGTTGAATTAACATGGCAGCCTTATAGGACTAAAACGTTTTCCTTAATATCATCATAGATAACAGTTTTAGAGAGATCACCTCCCACTGACGTAAACTAGATTTTTTGGTCGATTTTTTGAAACCTTAGTTTTTCGTCGATCTCTTTCGATCACTGTCGAAATAATTTTTGAAAATCGACAATGCTTTTCTTATGGACCAACTTTGGAATTTATTTTGACCCACTTACAAAAGTAGTAGGACCGTCGCCGCCTAATACAATTTGTCTAATTTTTTACCTGATTTTTTTGCTATCTCGGAATATTCGTATGTCGAATAGATTCCGAGTTATTAGCATTATCGAAATAACATTGTCGACATAGGACGATCGATAAATATCGATTTGAGAGCTGGCGCTTCAAAATTAGGCTATTCAGCTCAAAAAAGCATGCCTACAAACGTACTTCGGTACGTCCAGGTTTTCATTTTTAATTAGATTTCGTAATATTTAACGAGTTATTTCGTTCCGAATTTTTCCCAAATTATTTTCTTGAGCCCGCGGCAATCGCCGCCATTCCTCTCCGCCAAACGGGCGGTGGTCGGTGCCCGTAAGTAATACACGCATTTCCCTATCTCATACGTGCATGTATACGGATGAAATTTGGAGAGGGCTAACATGGTTATGATCCAAGTAAAGCCTCACCGCCTAACTTTTTTGAGTAATGATTTTTTCATTACGTATTCGGTATCGCATGTACACAGTCATTTGTTATATATACGGATTTCCCATTGACATTGGCCATAGGCTTAGAAGGTGAATTTACTGCAATGGTGTAATGGAAAAGAGCATAACTTCCAAAGTATTTCACCTAGACCTATGAAATTTTGCAGGTAGGTACATCATTGTACTGTTATTATGACCATATAAAATTAAGTCCAATAGTCGCCATCACTTTCGATATATATCGAACCTACGTTTTCTTTAATTCTAACGAATGTTTATAACTGATTGGAATACTCATCTCCGGGGGAAAGTTCTGCCGGCATTACATGTAAAAACGACCAACCAATTGTAAAAAAACAGATGACATGGATATTTCCGAGAACCTATGTCAGTATAATCGAATTTTCGATTCGATTATTATAACTAAAATGAATATTGAGATAACTTGATAAGTATTTGAGGTAGATGAATGAAATTTGGTAAATTGGTACATATTGGTATTGCTCATAATTCAATGGGGAAATTTGTTTTGTATGTAGTCCCATATTCGATATATATCGAATCTGCGTTTTCTTAAAATATATCGAATTGCTATAACACATACGATTCGGCATCCACGGGCATATGTGCGATGGTAATAGATAGTGGATGACCATAGAATGATTTCCGAATCAATAGCTTTGAGCATTTTGCCGTACAGATGTCAGTGTTATCGAACGTTCGATTCGACTATAATAAGAAATAGGAATATTGACATAACTTGGGAAGTATTTGAGTTAGATGAATGAAATTTGGTAAATGTGTAGATATTGGTATTTGGCATCATGCACTGGGGATACAAGTTTTGTATTTTGTCTCACATTCGATATAAATCGAATCTGCGTTTTCTTAAAATATATCGAATTGCTATAACACATACGATTTCGCATCCACGGGCATATGCGCGATGGTAATAGATAATGGATGACCATAGATTGAATTTCGAATCAATAGCTCAATTGTAAAAAAACAGATGACATGGATATTTCCGAGAACCTATGTCAGTATAATCGAATTTTCGATTCGATTATTATAACTAAAATGAATATTGAGATAACTTGATAAGTATTTGAGGTAGATGAATGAAATTTGGTAAATTGGTACATATTGGTATTGCTCATAACTCAATGGGGAAATTTGTTTTGTATGTAGTCCCATATTCGATATATATCGAATCTGCGTTTTCTTAAAATATATCGAATTGCTATAACACATACGATTCGGCATCCACGGGCATATGTGCGATGGTAATAGATAGTGGATGACCATAGAATGATTTCCGAATCAATAGCTTTGAGCATTTTGCCGTACAGATGTCAGTGTTATCGAACGTTCGATTCGACTATAATAAGAAATAGGAATATTGACATAACTTGGGAAGTATTTGAGGTAGATGAATGAAATTTGGTAAATGTGTAGATATTGGTATTTGGCATCATGCACTGGGGATACAAGTTTTGTATTTTGTCTCACATTCGATATAAATCGAATCTGCGTTTTCTTAAAATATATCGAATTGCTATAACACATACGATTTCGCATCCACGGGCATATGCGCGATGGTAATAGATAATGGATGACCATAGATTGAATTTCGAATCAATAGCTTTGAGCATTTTGCCGCACATATGTCAGTGTAATCGAACGTTCGATTCGATTATAATAAGAAATAGGAATATTGACATAACTTGAGAAGTGTTTGAGGTGGATGAATGAAATTTGGTAAAAGGGTACATATTGGTATTTGGCATAATGAAAAGGGGATTTATGTTTTGTATGTCATCTCAAATTCGATATATATCGATCCTGCGTTTTCTTCAAATGTATCGAATTGCTATACTACGTAAAAATTAAGCATCCACGGGCATAGTTGTAATTGAAATATTTAGTAGATCACCATAGAATGAAATTCGAAGAAATAAATATGATAATTTTACCATACAGATGTCATTATAATCCAAGTTCAATTCCATTATTACATGAAATACGAATATTGACATAACTAAAGAATTATTTGAGATACATGAATGAAATTTTGTGAATGGCTACATATTGGTATTTCTCATAACGCACAGGGGAAATACGTTTTGTATGTCGTCTCAGATTCGATATATATCGATTCCGCTTTTCAGTAAAATATATCGAATTGCTATGTCACATAGTAGTTAGCATCCACGGGCATAAATGTGATGGCAATAGATATTTGATGACCATAGAACGCAACTTTAATCAATAGCAATGAGTATTTCACTGTACCGATGTCAGTATAATCGTAAATTCGATTCGATCATTACGGCAAATACGTTAATTGATATAACTTGATAAGTATTTCAGGTGGATCAAAGAAATTTGGTAAATGGGTACATATTGGTATTCTTCTTAATCCAATAGTGAAAAATGTTTTGTATAATGTCTAATATTCGATATATATCGAATCTGCGTTTCCTTAAAATGTATCGATTTGCTATACCACGTAGGTTTTAGCATCCACGGGCATAGTTGAGAAGGTGAGAGATAGTGGATGACCATAGAATGAATATTAATCAATATCTCTGAGCATTTTACTTTATGTATGTAAGTATATTCGAAATATCGTGTCGATTATTATAACAAATACGAATATTGACATAACTTGAAAAGTATTTGAGGTAGATGAATGAAATTTGGTAAATGAGTAAATATTGGTATTCTTCAAAATGCACATAGGACATATGTTTTGTATTTAGTTTCTCATTCGATATATATCGAAAATGCGATTACTTAAGGTGTATCACATTGCTTTACAGCATAATATTTTGTATCCACGGGCATATTCGAGAAGGTTTATACATAATGAATGAATAGAATGAATTTGTATGGATATTTTGATGAAAGTATGAATAGATTTGTGTATTTTGCAATACAGATGTCAATTTATTCATAAGTTCGATTCGATTATTGTAGCAAATATGTAAATTGACATATCTTCATAACTTTTTCAGTGAGAGGTATGAAATTTCGTGTGTGAGTACATATTAGTATTCCACTTGCTGTCAAATAGAAATTAATGAAGTCTATGGGCTAAGTTCCAATTAATATCAAATATGAGTTTTCATAAAATTAATCGACTGGCTTTACCTTTGACATGGTGAATTTCTCCAACTTTTCAACAACTTATGGACCCAAGACACAACTACTTATGACACAACGATACACACTATACCCTTCACTAACACGCTTGAAGAATTCAAGCGATAAAATACTCGTTGGATATAATAAAGCTACAATGTCATTGATGACTTATTGATTGATACAAATTCACAGCCCAAACTACCGGGCCGATCGAGATGATATTTTCGGTGGTAAAATTAAAAAAAACTTCATCGGGAGGAAAAATCTCAAAATTCGAAAAAGTGCGATACTTTTCGATATATATCGAGTTGAATTAACATGGCAGCCTTATGGGACCAAAATTATATCCTTAATATCGTCATAACTAAGCGTCTCAGGGCAATCGCCTCCCCCTGACGTAAACTAGATTTTTTGGTCGATTTTTTGATACCTTGGTTTGTCGTCAATCTCTTTCGATCATTGTCGAATTAATTTTTAAAAATCGACAATGCTTTTCTTATGGACCAATTTTGGAATTTTTTTTGACCCACTTGCAAAAATAGTACGTCGTTCGCCGCCTAATACGTTGATTCTTATTTTTTACCTGATTTTTTGGCTTTATCGGAACTAACGTATGTCGAATAGATTCCGAGTTATTAGCATTATCGAAATAACATTGTCGAGATAGGACGATCGATAAATATCGATTTGAGAGCTGGCGCTTCAAAATTAGGCTATTCAGCTCAAAAAAGCATGCCTACAAACGTACCTTCGGTACGTCCAGGTTTTCATTTTTATTTAGATTTCGTAATATTTAACGAGTTATTTCATTCCGAATTTTTCCCAAATTATTTTCTTGAGCCCGCGGCCATCGCCGCCATTCCTCTCCGCCAAACGGGCGGTGGTCGGTGCCCGTAAGATATACACGCATTTCCCTATCTCATACGTGCATGTATACGGATGAAATTTGGAGACGGCTAACATAGGACTATTCCCAGTAAAGCCTCACCGCCCAACTTTTTAAGTATTGATTTTTTCATTACGTAATTGGTATCGCATATGCAACAGTCATTTGTTATGTATACGGATTTTGCATTGACATGGGCCCATGTATAGAACGTGACTTTACTGCTATGGTGAAACGGAAATGAGCATAACATCCAAAGTACTCCACCTAGGCCTATGAAATTCGGCCAGTAGGTACATCATAGTATTCCAAATATTACTATATAAAATAGAGACCGTAAATGGACATCACTTTCGATATATATCGAAACTACGTTATCTTGAATTTTATCGAATGCTACTAACTTTTTGGAATACTCATCTCCGGGTGTTGTTGTGCCGGCATAACATGTGATACGACCAACCAATGGAGAATAAAAACAAATGACATGCGTATTTCATAGAACCGGACTCAGTAAAATCGAATATTCGATTCGATTATTATAACTAAAATGAATATTGAGATAACTTATTAAGTATTTGTGGTAGAAGAATGAAATTTGGTAAATTGGTACATATTGGTATTCCTCATAACGCACAGGGGAAATACGTTTTGTATGTCGTCCCATATTCGATATATATCGAATCTGCGTTTTCTTAAAATATATCGAATTGCTATAACACATACGATTCGGCATCCTCGGGCATATGTGCGATGGTAATAGATAGTGGATGACCGTAGAATGAATTTCTAATCAATAGCTATGAGAATTTGGCCGTACAGATGTCAGTGTAATCTAACGTTCGATTCGATAATAATAAGAAATAGGAATATTGACATAACCTGAGAAGTATTTGAGGTAGAAGAATGAAATTTGGTAACTGATTACATATTGGTATTTGGCATAATGTACAGGGGATATACGTTTTGTATTTTGTCTCACATTCGATATATATCGAATCTGCGTTTTCTTTAAATATATCGAATTGCTAAAACACATACGATTCGGCATCCTCGGGCATATGCGCGATGGTAACAGATAATGGATGACCATAGATGGAATTTCGAATCAATAGCTTTGAGCATTTTGCCGCACATATGTCAGTATAATCGAACGTTCGATTCGATTATAACAAGAAATAGTAATATTGACATAACTTGAGAAGTGTTTGAGGTAGATGAATGAAATTTGGTAAATGAGTACATAATGGTATTTGGCATAATGAACAGGGGATATACGTTTTGTATTTTGTCTCACATTCGATATATATCGAATCTGCGTTTTCTGCAAATGTATCGAATTGCTATACTACGTAAAAATTAAGCATCCACGGGCATAGTTGTGATTGAAATAGATAGTGGATCACCATAGAATAAAATTCGAAGAAATAAATATGAGTATTTTACCATACAGATGTCATTATAATCGAAGTTCGATTCGATTATTTTATGAAATACGAATATTGACATAACTTGAGAATTTTTTGAGATACATGAATGAAATTTGGTGAATGGGTACATATTGGTATTTCTCATAACGCACAGGGGAAAAACGTTTTGTATGTCCTCTCACATTCGATATATATCGAATCCGCTTTTCATTAAAATATTTCGAATTGCTATATCACATAGTATTTAGCATCCACGGGCAAAGTTTTGATGGTAATAGATATTTGATGACCATAGAACGCAATTTTAATCAATAGCAATGAGTATTTCACTGTACCGATGTCAGTATAATCGTAAGTTCGATTCAATTAATATCGCAAATACAAATATTGATATAACTTGATAAGTATTTCAGGTAGATCAAAGAAATTTGGTAAATGGGTACATATTGGTATTTCTTATTATGCCAAGGGGAAATACGTTTTGTATGTAGCCTCACATTCGATATATATCGAATCTTCGTTTCCTTAAAATGTATCGATTTGCTATACCACGTAGGTTTTGGCATCCACGGGCATAGTTGAGAAGGTGAGAGATAGTGGATGACCATAGAATGAATATTAATCAATATCTCTGAGCATTTTACTTTTAGTATGCAAGTATATTCGAAATATCGATTCGATTATTATAACAAATACGAATATTGACATAACTTGAAAAGTATTTGAGGTAGATGAATGAAATATGGTAAATGAGTAAATATTGCTATTCTTCAAAATGCACATAGGACATATGTTTTGTATTTAGTCTCTCATTCGATATATATCGAAAATGCGATTACTTAAGGTGTATCACATTGCTTTACTACATAATATTTTGTATCCACGGGCATATTCGAGAAGGTTTGTAGATAATGGATGAATAGAATGAATTTGTATGGATATTTTGATGAAAGTATGAATAGATTTGTGTATTTTTCAATACAGATGTCACTTTATTCATAAGTTCGATTCGATTATTGTAGCAAATATGCAAATTGACATATCTTAATAACTATTTCGGTTAGAGGTATGAAATTTTGTGTGTGAGTACATATTAGTATTCCACTTGCTGTCAAATAGAAATTAATGAAGACTATGGGCTAAGTTCCAATTAATATCAAATATGAGTTTTCATAAAATTAATCGACTGGCTTTACCTTTGACATGGTGAATTTCTCATACTTTTCAACAACTTATGGACCCAGGACCAGGCCACTATTCACACCACCATATCTCCTTACCCACCACGACACGCTTGAAGAATTCAAGCATTATATACTCGTTGCATATAATAAAGCTGCAAATTCATTGATGACTTATTCATTGATACAAATTCGCAGCCCAAACTACCGGGCCGATCGAGATGAAATTTTCGGTGGTAAAACTAAAAAAAAATTCATCGGGAGGAAAAATCTCAAAACCTGAAAAAGTGCGATACTTTTCGATATATATCGACTTGAATTAACATGGCAGCCTTATGGGACTAAAACTTTTTCCTTAATATCGTCATAACTAAGCGTCTCAGGGCAATCGCCTCCCCCTGACGTAAATAAGATTTTTTGTTCGATTTTTTGGTACCTTCGCTTTTCGTCGAACTCTTTCGATCACTGTCGAAATAATTTTTGAAAATCGACAATGCTTTTCTTATGGACCAAATTTGGAATTTTTTTTGACCCACTTGCAAAAGTAGTAGGACCGTCGCCGCCTAATACAATTTGTCTAATTTTTTACCTGATTTTTTTGCTATCTCGGAATATTCGTATGTCGAATAGATTCCGAGTTATTAGCATTATCGAAATAACATTGTCGAGATAGGACGATCGATAAATATCGATTTGAGAGCTGGCGCTTCAAAATTAGGCTATTCAGCTCAAAAAAGCATGCCTACAAACGTACCTCCGGTACGTCCAGGTTTTCATTTTTATTTAGATTTCGTAATATTTAACGAGTTATTTCATTCCGAAATTTTCCCAAATTATTTTCTTGAGCCCGCGGCAATCGCCGCCATTCCTCTCCGCCAAACGGGCGGTGGTCGGTGCCCCTAAGATATACACGCATTTCCCTATCTCATACGTGCATGTATATGGATGAAATTTGGAGAGGGCTAACATGGTTATGATCCCAGTAAAGCCTCACCGCCTAACTTTTTTGAGTATTGATTTTTTCATTACGTATTCGGTATCGCATATGCAACAGTCATTTGTTATATATAGGGATTTCCCATTGACATTGGCCATAGGCTTAGAAGGTGAATTTACTGCAATGGTGTAACGGAAAAGAGCATAACTTCCAAAGTATTTCCCCTAGGCCAATGAAATTCGGCGAATAGGTACATCATTGTATTATTATTATGACCATATAAAATTTAGTCCAATAATGTCCATCACTTTCGATATATATCGAACCTACGTTTTCTTTAATTCTATCGAATGTTAATAACTATTTGAAATACATATCTTGAGAGTTACTTATGCCGGCATAACATTTGAAACGACCAACCAATGGAAAAAAAACAAATTACATGCGTATTTCCGAGAACCTATGTCAGTATAATCGAATTTTCGATTCGATTATTATAACGAAAATGAATATTGAGATAACTTGATAAGTATTTGAGGTAGATGAATGAAATTTGGTAAATTGGTACATATTGGTATTCCTCATAATACAATGGGGAAATATGTTTTGCATGTAGTCCCATATTCGATATATATCGAATTTGCGTTTTCTTAAAATATATCGAATTGCTCTAACACATACGATTCGGCATCCACGGTCATATGTGCGATGGTAATAGATAGTGGATGACCATAGAATGAATTTCCAATCAATAGCTATGAGTATTTTTCCGTACAGATGTCAGTGTAATCGAAATTTCGATTCGATTATTATACGAAATAGGATTATTGACATAACTTGAGAATTATTTCAGGTAGATGAATGAAATTTGGAAAATAGGTACATATTGGTATTTGGCATAATTCACAGGGGATAAACGTTTTGTATGTCGTCTCAAATTCGATATATATCGAATATGCGTTTTCTTCATATGTATCGAATTGCTATACTACGTAAAATTAAGCATCCACGGGCTTAGTTGTGATGGTAATAGATAGCGGATGACCATAGAACGAAATTTGAATCAAAAGCTATGAGATTTATACCATACAGATGTCAGTATAATCGAAGTTCAATTCGATTATTTTATGGAACACGAATATTGACATAACTTGAGAATTATTTGGGGTAGATAAATGAAATTTGGTAAATGGGTACATATTGGTATTCCACATAACGCAGAGGCGAAATACGTTTTGTATGTCGTCTAACATTCGATATATATCGAATCGGCGTTTTCTTATAAATGTATCGAAATGCTATAACACAGTATTTAGCATCCACGGGTTTAGTTGTGATGGTGATAGATAATTTATGACCAAAGAACGAAACTCTATTCAATAGCGATGAGTATTTTTTTGTTGAGATGTCAGTTTTTTCGTAAGTTCGATTTGATTATTACAGCAAATACGTATATTGATATAACATGGTAAGTGTTTTAGGTAGATCAAAGAAAGTTGGTTAATGGGTACATATTGGTATTTCTCATAACGCAAAGGGGAAATCAGTTTTGTATGTAGTCTCACATTCGATATATATCGAATCTGTGTTTGCATAAAATGTATCGATTTGCTATACCGCGTAGGTTTTAGCATTTACGGACATAGTTGTGAAGGTGAGAGATAGTGGATGACCATAGAATGAATATAAATCAATATCTATGAGCATTTTACTTTATATAAGTTAGTATATTTGAAATATCAATTCGATTATTATAACATATACGAATATTGACATAACTTGAAAAGTATTTGAGGTAAATGAATGAAATTTGGAAAATGAGTAAACATTGGTATTCTCATTATGCACCTAAGAAATATATTTTGTATTCAGTCTCTCATTCGATATATATCGAATCTGCGATTACGTAAATGTATCAAATTGCTTTACAACATAATATTTAGTATCCGCGGGCATAGTTTTAGAAGGTTCATAGATAATGGATGAATAGAATGAATCATTATGGATATAATGATGAAAGTATGAATAGATTTGCGTATTTTTCAATACAGATGTCACATTATTCATAAGTTCGATTCGATTATTGTAGAAAATATTCAAATTGACATATGTTCATAACTATTTCAGTTAGAGGTATGAAATTTCGTGTGTGAGTACATATTAGCTTTCCACTTGCTGTCAAATAGAAAATTATGAAGACAATGGGCTAAGTTCCAATTAATATAAAATATGAGCTTTCATAAAATTAATCGAATGACTTTACCTTTGATATGGTATATTTTTCCAACTTTTCCACAACTTATGGACCCAAGACACAACTACTTATGACACAACGATACACACTATACCCTTCACTAACACGCTTGAAGAATTCAAGCGATAAAATACTCGTTGCATATAATAAAGCTGCATTCGGATTGATGACTTATTCATTGATACAAATTCACAGCCCAAACTACCGGGTCGATCGAGTTGAAATTTTCGGTGGTAAAAGTAAAAAAAAATTCATCGGGAGGAAAAATCTCAAAATTCGAAAAAGTGCGATACTTTTCGATATATATCGAGTTGAATTAACATGGCAGCCTTATGGGACTAAAACTATTTCCTTAATAACGACTTGACCAGGAGTCTTAGGGTAATCGCCTCCAACTGACGTAAACTAGATTTTTTGGTCGATTTTTCGATACCTTAGATTTTCGTCGATCTCTTTCGATCATTGTCGAAATAATTTTAAAAAATCGACAATGCTTTTCTTATGGACCAACTTTGGAATTTTTTTTGACCAACTTGCAATAGTAGTTGGACGTTCGCCGCCTAATACATTGTTTCTAATTTTTAGCCTGATTTTTTGCCTATCTCGGAATTTTCGTTTGTCGAATAGATTCCGAGTTATTAGCATTATCGAAATAACATTGTCGAGATAGGACGATCGATAAATATCGATTTGAGAGCTGGCGCTTCAAAATTAGGCTATTCAGCTCAAAAAAGCATGCCTACAAACGTACCTCCGGTACGTCCAGGTTTTCATTTTTATTTAGATTTCGTAATATTTAACGAGTTATTTCATTCCGAATTTTTCCCAAATTATTTTCTTGAGCCCGCGGCATACGCCGCCATTCCTCGCCGCCAAACGGGCGGTGGTCGGTCTCCGGAAGAAATACACGCATTTCCCTATCCCATTAATGTATTTAGGCGGGTGAAATTTGCGGAGGGCTAACATAGGTCTATACCCAGTAAAGCCTCACGGCATAACTTTTTAAAGTATTGATTTTTTCATTACGTATTCGGTATCGCATATGCAACAGTCATTTGTTATATATAGGGATTTCCCATTGACATGGGCCATAGGCTTATAAGGTGAATTTACTGCAATGGTGTAACGGAAAAGAGCATAACTTCCAAAGTATTTCACCTAGGCCAATGAAATTTTGCGAATAGGTACATCATTGTATTATTATTATGACCATATAAAATTTAGTCCAATAATGTCCATCACTTTCGATATATATCGAAACTACGTTTTCTTTAATTCTATCGAATGTTAATAACTATTTGAAATACATATCTTGAGAGTTACTTATGCCGGCATAACATGTGAATCGACCAACCAATGGAAAAAAAACCAATGACATGCGTATTTCCGAGAACCTTTGTCAGTATAATCGAGTTATTCGATTCGATTATATTTAACTAAAATGAATATTGAGATTACTTCACAAGTTTTTGTGGTAGATGAATGAAATTAGGTAAATTGGTACATATTGGTATTCCTCATAATGGAATGTGGAAATATGCTTTGCATGTAGTCCCATATTCGATATATATCGTATCTGCGTTTTCTTAAAATATATCGAATTGCTATTACACATAGGATTCGGCATCCACGGGCATATGTGCGATGGTACCAGATAGTGGATGACCATAGAATGAGTTTCTAATCAATATCTATGAGCATTTTGCCGTACAGATGTCAGTGTAATCGAATGTTCGATTCGATTATAATAAGAAATAGGAATATGGACATAACTTGAGTAGTATTTCACGTTGATAAATGAAATTTGGTAAATGGGTACATATTGGTATTTGGCATCATGCACAGGGGATATACGTTTTGTATATCGTCTCACATTCGATATATATCGAATCTGCGTTTTCTTAAAATATATCGAATTGCTATACTACGTAAAAATTAAACATCCAAGGGCATAGTTGTGATGGTAATAGATTGTGGATGACCATAGAATGAAATTCGAAACAATAGCTATGAGCATTTTGCCGTACAGATGTCAGTGCTATCGAACGTTCGATTCGATTATAATAAGAAATAGACATAACTTGAGAAGTATTTGAGGTGGATGAATGAAAATTTGTATCTGGGTACATATTGGTATTTAGCATAATTCACAGGGGATAAACGTTTTGTATGTCGTCTCACATTCGATATATATCGAATCTGCGTTTTCTTCAAATGTATCGAATTGCTATAGTACGTAAAAATTAAGCATCCGAGGGCATAATTGTGATGGTAATAGATAGTGGATGACCATAGAATGAAATTCGAATCAAAAGCTAAGATATATTTACCATACAGATGTCAGTATAATCAAAGTTCAATTCGATTATTATATGAAATACGAATATTGACATAACTTGAGAAGTATTTCAAGTAGATGAATGAATTTTTGGTAAATGGGTATATATTGGTATTTGGTATAATGCAGAGGGGATATGCGTTTTGTTTGTCGTCTCACAATCGATATATATCGAATCTGCGTTTTCTTCAAATGTATCGAATTGCTATACTTCGTAAAATTAAGCATCCACGGGCATAGTTGTGATGATAATAGATAGTGGATGACCAAAGAATGAAATTCGAATCTGAAGCTATGAGATTTTTACCATACAAATGTCAGAATAATCGAAGTTCAATTCGATTATTATATGAAATACGAATATTGACATAACTTGAGCATTATTTGGGGTAGATGAATGAAATTTGGTGAATGGGTATATATTGGTATTCCACATAACGCACAGGCGGAAAACGTTTTGTATGTCGTCTCACATTCGATATATATCGAATCTGCGTTTCCTTAAAATATATCGAATGGCTATACCACGTAGGTTTTAGCACCCACGGGCATAGTTGAGAAAGTGAGAGATAGTAGATCACCATCGAATGAATATTAATCAATATCTATGAGCATTTTACTTTATGTATGTAAGTAGATTCGAAATATCGATTCGATTATTATAACAAATACGAATATTGACATAACTTGAAATGTATTTGAGGTAGATGAATGAAATTTGATAAATGAGTAAATATTGGTATTCTTCATAATGCACATAGGACATATGTTTTGTATTTAGTCTCTCATTCGATATATATCGAAAATGCGATTACTTAAGGTGTATCACATTGCTCTACAACATAATATTTTGTATCCACGGGCATATTCGAGAAGGTTTATAGATAATGGATGACTAGAATGAATTTGTATGGATATTTTGATGAAAAAATGAATAAATTTGTGTATTTTTCAATACAGATGTCACTTTATTCATAAGTTCGATTCGATTATTGTAGCAAATATGCAAATTGACATATCTTAATAACTATTTCAGTTAGAGGTATGAAATTTCGTGTGTGAGTACATATTAGTATTCCACTTGCTTACAAATAGAAATTAATGAAAACTATGGGCTAAGTTCAAATTAATATCAAATATGAGTTTTCATAAAATTAATCGACTGGCTTTACCTTTGACATGGTGAATTTCTCATACTTTTCAACAACTTATGGACCCAGGACCAGGCCACCATTCACACCACCATATCTCCTTACCCACCACGACACGCTTGAAGAATTCAAGCGATAAAATACTCGTTGCATATAATAAAGCTGCATTCGGATTGATGACTTATTCATTGATACAAATTCACAGCCCAAACTACCGGGTCGATCGAGTTGAAATTTTCGGTGGTAAAAGTAAAAAAAAATTCATCGGGAGGAAAAATCTCAAAATGTCGAAAAGTGCGATACATTTCGATATATATCGAGTTGAATTAACATGGCAGCCTTATGGGACTAAAACTATTTCCTTAATAACGACTTGACCAGGAGTCTTAGGGTAATCGCCTCCAACTGACGTAAACTAGATTTTTTGGTCGATTTTTCGATACCTTAGATTTTCGTCGATCTCTTTCGATCATTGTCGAAATAATTTTAAAAAATCGACAATGCTTTTCTTATGGACCAACTTTGGAATTTTTTTTGACCAACTTGCAATAGTAGTTGGACGTTCGCCGCCTAATACATTGTTTCTAATTTTTAGCCTGATTTTTTGCCTATCTCGGAATTTTCGTTTGTCGAATAGATTCCGAGTTATTAGCATTATCGAAATAACATTGTCGAGATAGGACGATCGATAAATATCGATTTGAGAGCTGGCGCTTCAAAATTAGGCTATTCAGCTCAAAAAAGCATGCCTACAAACGTACCTCCGGTACGTCCAGGTTTTCATTTTTATTTAGATTTCGTAATATTTAACGAGTTATTTCATTCCGAATTTTTCCCAAATTATTTTCTTGAGCCCGCGGCATACGCCGCCATTCCTCGCCGCCAAACGGGCGGTGGTCGGTCTCCGGAAGAAATACACGCATTTCCCTATCCCATTAATGTATTTAGGCGGGTGAAATTTGCGGAGGGCTAACATAGGTCTATACCCAGTAAAGCCTCACGGCATAACTTTTTAAAGTATTGATTTTTTCATTACGTATTCGGTATCGCATATGCAACAGTCATTTGTTATATATAGGGATTTCCCATTGACATGGGCCATAGGCTTATAAGGTGAATTTACTGCAATGGTGTAACGGAAAAGAGCATAACTTCCAAAGTATTTCACCTAGGCCAATGAAATTTTGCGAATAGGTACATCATTGTATTATTATTATGACCATATAAAATTTAGTCCAATAATGTCCATCACTTTCGATATATATCGAAACTACGTTTTCTTTAATTCTATCGAATGTTAATAACTATTTGAAATACATATCTTGAGAGTTACTTATGCCGGCATAACATGTGAATCGACCAACCAATGGAAAAAAAACCAATGACATGCGTATTTCCGAGAACCTTTGTCAGTATAATCGAGTTATTCGATTCGATTATATTTAACTAAAATGAATATTGAGATTACTTCACAAGTTTTTGTGGTAGATGAATGAAATTAGGTAAATTGGTACATATTGGTATTCCTCATAATGGAATGTGGAAATATGCTTTGCATGTAGTCCCATATTCGATATATATCGTATCTGCGTTTTCTTAAAATATATCGAATTGCTATTACACATAGGATTCGGCATCCACGGGCATATGTGCGATGGTACCAGATAGTGGATGACCATAGAATGAGTTTCTAATCAATATCTATGAGCATTTTGCCGTACAGATGTCAGTGTAATCGAATGTTCGATTCGATTATAATAAGAAATAGGAATATGGACATAACTTGAGTAGTATTTCACGTTGATAAATGAAATTTGGTAAATGGGTACATATTGGTATTTGGCATCATGCACAGGGGATATACGTTTTGTATATCGTCTCACATTCGATATATATCGAATCTGCGTTTTCTTAAAATATATCGAATTGCTATACTACGTAAAAATTAAACATCCAAGGGCATAGTTGTGATGGTAATAGATTGTGGATGACCATAGAATGAAATTCGAAACAATAGCTATGAGCATTTTGCCGTACAGATGTCAGTGCTATCGAACGTTCGATTCGATTATAATAAGAAATAGACATAACTTGAGAAGTATTTGAGGTGGATGAATGAAAATTTGTATCTGGGTACATATTGGTATTTAGCATAATTCACAGGGGATAAACGTTTTGTATGTCGTCTCACATTCGATATATATCGAATCTGCGTTTTCTTCAAATGTATCGAATTGCTATAGTACGTAAAAATTAAGCATCCGAGGGCATAATTGTGATGGTAATAGATAGTGGATGACCATAGAATGAAATTCGAATCAAAAGCTAAGATATATTTACCATACAGATGTCAGTATAATCAAAGTTCAATTCGATTATTATATGAAATACGAATATTGACATAACTTGAGAAGTATTTCAAGTAGATGAATGAATTTTTGGTAAATGGGTATATATTGGTATTTGGTATAATGCAGAGGGGATATGCGTTTTGTTTGTCGTCTCACAATCGATATATATCGAATCTGCGTTTTCTTCAAATGTATCGAATTGCTATACTTCGTAAAATTAAGCATCCACGGGCATAGTTGTGATGATAATAGATAGTGGATGACCAAAGAATGAAATTCGAATCTGAAGCTATGAGATTTTTACCATACAAATGTCAGAATAATCGAAGTTCAATTCGATTATTATATGAAATACGAATATTGACATAACTTGAGCATTATTTGGGGTAGATGAATGAAATTTGGTGAATGGGTATATATTGGTATTCCACATAACGCACAGGCGGAAAACGTTTTGTATGTCGTCTCACATTCGATATATATCGAATCTGCGTTTCCTTAAAATATATCGAATGGCTATACCACGTAGGTTTTAGCACCCACGGGCATAGTTGAGAAAGTGAGAGATAGTAGATCACCATCGAATGAATATTAATCAATATCTATGAGCATTTTACTTTATGTATGTAAGTAGATTCGAAATATCGATTCGATTATTATAACAAATACGAATATTGACATAACTTGAAATGTATTTGAGGTAGATGAATGAAATTTGATAAATGAGTAAATATTGGTATTCTTCATAATGCACATAGGACATATGTTTTGTATTTAGTCTCTCATTCGATATATATCGAAAATGCGATTACTTAAGGTGTATCACATTGCTCTACAACATAATATTTTGTATCCACGGGCATATTCGAGAAGGTTTATAGATAATGGATGACTAGAATGAATTTGTATGGATATTTTGATGAAAAAATGAATAAATTTGTGTATTTTTCAATACAGATGTCACTTTATTCATAAGTTCGATTCGATTATTGTAGCAAATATGCAAATTGACATATCTTAATAACTATTTCAGTTAGAGGTATGAAATTTCGTGTGTGAGTACATATTAGTATTCCACTTGCTTACAAATAGAAATTAATGAAAACTATGGGCTAAGTTCAAATTAATATCAAATATGAGTTTTCATAAAATTAATCGACTGGCTTTACCTTTGACATGGTGAATTTCTCATACTTTTCAACAACTTATGGACCCAGGACCAGGCCACCATTCACACCACCATATCTCCTTACCCACCACGACACGCTTGAAGAATTCAAGCGATAAAATACTCGTTGGATAATATAAAGCTGCAAAACGATTGATCACTTATTGATTGATACAAATTCACAGCCCAAACTACCGGGCCGATCGAGTTGAAATTTTCGGTGGTAAAAGTAAAAAAAAATTCATCGGGAGGAAAAATCTCAAATTTCCGAAAAGTGCGATACATTTCGATATATATCGACTTGAATTAACATGGCAGCCTTATGGGGCTAAAACTGTTTCCTTAATTACGACAGAACTAGGCGTCTCAGGGTAATCGTCTCCCATTGACGTAAACTAGATTTTTTGTTCGATTTTTTGATACCTTAATTTTTCGTCGATCTCTTTCGATCACTGTCGAAATAATTTTTAAAAATCGACAATGCTTTTCTTATGGACCAACTTTGGAATTTTTTTTCACCCACTTGCAAAAATAGTACGTCGTTGGCCGCCTAATACGCTGATTCTTATTTTTTACCTGATTTTTTGGCTTTATCGGAACTAACGTATGTCGAATAGATTCCGAGTTATAAGCATTATCGAAATAACATTGTCGAGATAGGACGATCGATAAATATCGATTTGAGAGCTGGCGCTTCAAAATTAGGCTATTCAGCTCAAAAAAGCATGCCTACAAACGTACCTTCGGTACGTCCAGGTTTTCATTTTTATTTAGATTTCGTAATATTTAACGAGTTATTTCATTCCGAATTTTTCCCAAATTATTTTCTTGAGCCCCCGGCAATCGCCGCCATTCCTCTCCGCCAAACGGGCGGTGGTCGGTGCCCGTAAGATAAACACGCATTTCCCTATCTCATACGAGCATGTATACGAATGAAATTTGGAGAGGGCTAACATGGTTATGATCCCAGTAAAGCCTCACCGCCTAACTTTTTTGAGTATTGATTTTTTCATTACGTATTCGGTATCGCATATGCAACAGTCATTTGTTATATATAGGGATTTCCCATTGACATTGGCCATAGGCTTAGAAGGTGAATTTACTGCAATGGTGTAACGGAAAAGAGCATAACTTCCAAAGTATTTCACCTAGGCCAATGAAATTTGGCGAATAGGTACATCATTGTATTATAATTATGACCATATAAAATTTAGTCCAATAATGTCCATCACTTTCGATATATATCGAACCTACGTTTTCTTTAATTCTATCGAATGTTAATAACTATTTGAAATACATATCTTGAGAGTTGCTTATGCCGGCATAACATGTGAACCGACCAACCAATGGAAAAAAAAAACAAATGACATGCGTATTACCGAGAACATATGTCAGTATAATCGAATTTTCGATTCGATTATTATGACGAAAATGAATATTGAGATAACTTGATAAGTATTTGAGGTAGATGAATGAAATTTGGTAAATTGGTACATATTGGTATTCCTCATAAGGCAATGGGGAAATATGTTTCGCATGTAGTCCCATATTCGATATATATCGAATCTGCGTTTTCTGAAAATATATCGAATTGCTATAACACATACGATTCGGCATCCACGGGCATATGTGCGATGGTAATAGATAGTGGATGACCATAGAATGATTTTCGAATCAATAGCTATGAGAATTTTGCCGTACTGATTTCAGTGTTATCGAACGTTCGATTCGATTATAATAAGAAATAGGAATATTGACATAACTTGGGAAGTATTTGAGGTAGATGAATGAAATTTGGTGAATGGGTAGATATTGGTATTTGGCATCATGCACAGGGGATATACGTTTTGTATTTTGTCTCACATTCGATATATATCGAATCTGCGTTTTCTTAAAATATATCGAATTGCTATAACACATACGATCCGGCATCCACGGGCATATGTGCGATGGTAAGAGATAGTGGATGACGATATAATAAATTTCAAAGCAATAGCTATAAGCATTTTGCCGTACAGATGTCAGTGTAATCGAACGTTCGATTCGATTATAATAAGAAATAGGAATATGGACATAACTTGAGAACTATGTCACTTAGATGAATGTAATTTGGTAAATGGGTACATATTAGCATTTGGTATAATGCACAGGGAATATAAGTTTTGTATGTCGTCTCACATTCGATATATATCGAATCTGCCTTTTCTTCAAATGTATCGAATTGCTATACCATGAAAAATTAAGCATCCACGGGCATAGTTGTTATGGTATTAGATAGTGAATGACCATAGAATGAATTTTGAATCCATAGCTACGAGAATTTTGCCGTATAGATGTCAGTGTAATCGAAGTTCGATTCGATTATTATATGAAATACGAATATTGACATAACTTGAGAAGCATTTGAAGTAGATGAATGAAATTTGGTAAATGGGTACATATTGGTAGTCAACAAAACGGGCAGGGGAAATACGTTTGTTATGTCGTCTAACATTCGATATATATCGAATCTACGTTTTCTTCAAAGGTATCGAATTGAATTACCACGTAAAAATTAAGCATCCACGGGCATAGTTTTTATGGTAATAGAGAGTGGATGACCATAGAATAAAATTCGATACAATAGCTATGAGATATTTACCATGCAGATGTCAGTATAATCGAAAGTTCGATTCGATTGTTATCTGAAATACGCATATTGACATAACTTGAGAAGTATTTGAAGTAGATGAATGAAATTTGATAAATGGGTACATATTGGTATTCCACATAACGCGAAGAAGAATTACGTTTTGTATGTCGTCTCAAATTCGATATATATCGAATCAGCGTTTCCTAAAAATGTATCGAATAGTATATCACATTAAATTTTGCATCCACGGGCATAGTTGTGATGGTAAAAGATATTATATGACCATAGAACGAAACTCTTATCAATAGCGATGAGTATTTCACTGTACAGATTTCAGTATAATCGTAAGTTCGATTCGAATATTACGGCAAATACGTATATTAATATAACTTGATAAGTATTTCAGGTAGATCAAAGAAATTTGGTAAATGGGTACATATTGGTAATTTACAAAACGCGCTGGGGAAATACGTTTTGTATGTCTACTGACTTTCGATATATATCGAATCCTCTTTTCCTTCAAATATATCGAATACCTATATCACATAGAATTTAGCATCCACGTCCAAAGTTGTGATGATAATAGATATAAAATGACCATAGAACGAAACTCTAATCAATAGTGATGAGTATTCCACTGTACAGATGTCAGTATAATCGTAAGTTCGATTCGATTTTACGGGTAATACGTATATTAATATAACTTGATAAGTATTTCAGGTAGATCAAAGAAATTTGGTAAATGGGTACATATTGGTGTTCCTCTTAATGCACATATGAAAAATGTTTTGTACGTAATCTCTCATTCGACATATATCGAATCTGCGCTTCCTTAAAATGTATCGAATTGCTATAACACGTAGAATTTAGCAGCCACGAGCATAGTTTAGAAGGTTATAGATAGCGGATGGATAGAATGAATAGAAATGAGTAACATACTGAAAATATGAAATCATTTGCCTATTTTTTATACACAGATGTAACTTTACTCATAAGTTCGATTGCATTACTGTAGCTAATAATCAAATTGACATATCTTCAAAACTATTTCAGTTAGAACAATGATATTTGTAGTGTGGGTACGTGTTGGTATACCACTTACTTCCCAATAGAAAACAATGAAGGTAATGGGCTAACTGTCGATATATATTGATTATGCGTTTTCATAATTTATGTCGAATTACTTCAACTTAACATGGTGGAATTATCGAACTTTTTAACAACTTATGGACCCCGGACTAAGCTTCTTGTGACACAACACTATCTCCACACCTTTTACTAACACGCTTGAAGAATTCAAGCGCCAATATACTCGTTACATATATAAAGTGGGAAAGTAATTGATTGATTGGGTGATTGACACAAATTAGTAGCCCAAACTGTGATATTTGTGGGTATATGGAATATTGGACGTGAAAGTAAAAAAATATTCATCGGGAGGAAAAATCTGAAAACTTGAAAAAGTCGATTAGTTTTCGAGATATATCGACTTGAATTAACATGGGAGCCTTATGGGACTACGACTTTTTCGCTTTAATTTTGTACTTTTAAACGCCCGAGGAACATGATATTCAATGGACATGGACTAGATTTTTCGGTCGATTTTTTGGTGTGGTTGCCATAGCGACGAATTGATATTTAGTATTTTTTATTACTGTTTGAATGCTCTCAATGCTTTTCTTATGGGAAAACTTTAGGAATTTTTTTGACCAACTTCCAATAATCGTACGACAAATTCCTTTGCCAAAAAGTTAGAGAATTCTTTGGTTAATTTTTTGGCTATCTTAAAATTTTCGTACGTCGAAACAATTCCGAGGAATAAACGATTTCGATTTAACATTGTCGTGATGGGCGAATTTTCAAACTCGGATTTCAGCCTTGAGACATGTGCCATATGAAAATTTGGAATCTCCAAGAAAAACCGTTAGAGGGTTCTCCGAACCCTCACGTTTGAGCTTACTTTCGCCGTAACCCTCTTGGTTAATTCATAATTAAATTCCGAAAAATGTCCTGCACGCGAAAAATCATTGTCGCCATTTTTTTGTGGAGCATGCAATCTTGAATATCTTAGCAACCGTTTAAGCTAGAGAAATGAAATTTTCAGAGTAATACTTTTATCACAATGGTCAACTTTTGCAATGATGAACATTTCGCTCGATCGATTCATGTGCGAGTTATATCGATACCAATCTCCTTGGTTACGCTTAAATCGCTAATAACTTTTTTCTTAATCCAGGCATGAATGTGAAAGTCATATATAATACTACTGTTAATGTGTTTTCTTCGACAAAAGTTAAATCAAGCGAATCGAGCGATTACAGTCGAAGTTATGATCGATAAAAGGTTGCATTCGATTGAGCCATTTTTCAGACCTATTTACATAGTTACGGGGATAAAAATTATAAAAATATATAAGGGAAGAAATGAATTATGCGTACACATTAATTATTTAGATGAGTATTGCTTCCTAACGAATATATATCAATATGAATTTATATCTTTTTGTATTAGGTCCCCATAAGAAATACACGCATCGCCCTATATACGTCACCAATATAAGAACATAGGCGAAATTTTGAAAGCGGGGATAGTAGAGAAGAGAGGGATAACGGTATGGCCATAGAATGGAGGGGTTATCAATAGGATGCGAATTTTTCAATACAGGTGGCAGTATAGTCGAATGTACGATTCGATTTTTATAGCAAATACGCAAATTGGCATAAAATGATAAGTGTATACGTTGGACCAATGAAATTTAGTGAATTGGTACATCATGGTATTCCTCACAATGCGCAATGGAAACATGTTTTGTATATAGTCTCACCCTCGATATATATCGAATCTACTTTTTCTTAAAATATATCGAATTGCTATAGCATATAGGATTTTACATCTAAGGACATAGTAGACAAGGAAATACATAGTAGATACCCATATCCCAGAAATTAAACCAAAAACATTGCGAATTTCAAAGTACAGATGTCAGTATGATTGAAAAATCGATTCGATTATTATAGCAAATACGTTAATTGGCATAACTTCAATTGTGTTTCCGTTGGACCAATGAAATTTGGTGAATGGGTACATCTTTGTATTCCTCACAATGCCCAATGGAAATTTGTTTTGTATGTAGTCTCACGCTCGATATATATCGAATATAATTTTTATTAAAATATATCGAATTGCTATAACACATAGGATTTTACATTCAAGGACATAGTTGACCAGGAATTATATAGTAGATACCCATAGACTGTAAGTTAAACCAAAAGCAATGCGGATTTTAAAGTACAGATGTCAGTATGATCGAAGAATCGATTCGATTATTCTAGCAAATACGTTAATTGGCATAACTTCAATAGTGTTTCCGTTTGACCAATGAAATATGGTGAATGGGTACATCTTTTTATTCCTCACAATATCCAATGAAAATATGTCTAGCATGTAGTCTCACATTCGATATATATCGAATCTGCTTTTTCACAATTTATATCGAATAGCTATAACATATAGTATTTTACACCCACGGGCATTGTTGACCAGGAATTATATAGTAGATGACCATAGACTGGATATAAAAAAATGTCATTGCGGATTTTACATTACAGATGTCAGTATAATCGAAAGATCGAATCGATTATTGTAGCAAATACGCAAATTGGCATAACTGGATTAGTATATACGTTGGACCAATGAAAATTGGTGAATGGGTACATCTTGGTATTCCTCACATTGCCCAATGGAAATATGTTTTGCATGTAGTCTCACATTCGATACATATCGAATCTGCTTTTTCACAAATTTTATCGAATAGCTATGACATTTAGGATTTTACACCCATGGGCATTCTTGACCAGGAATTATATAGTAGATGACCATAGACTGGATATTAAAGAAATGTCATTGCGGATTTTACATTACAGATGTCAGTATAATCGAAAGATCGAATCGATTATTGTTGCAAATACGCAAATTGGCATAACTGGATTAGTATATACGTTGGACCAATGTAAATTGGTGAATGGGTACATCTTGGTATTCCTCACATTTCCCAATGGAAATATGTTTTGCATGTAGTCTCACATTCGATACATATCGAATCTGCTTTTTCACAAATTATATCGAATAGCTATAACAATTAGGATTTTACACCCACGGGCATTGTTGACCAGCAATAATATAGAAGATGACCATAGCGTGGAAATAAAATCAATATCGTTGCGGATTTTACAGTGCAGATGTCAGTATAATCGAAGGATCGATTCGATAGTTATAGCAAATGCTGAAATTAGCATATTTTGATTAGTATATACGTTGCACCAATGAAATTTTGTGAATGGGTACATCTTGGGATTCCTCACAATGCCCAATTGAAATATTGTTTGCGTTTAGTCTCACGTTCGATATATATCGAATCTACTTTTTCTTAAAATATGTCGAATTGCTATAACATATACAATTTTACATCCAAGGACATAGTTGACCAGGAAATATAGAGAAGTTTTTTATTAACTTGAATTAAAATCTACGGCATTGATGATATTACAGTGCAGATAGCAGTTTTATCGAAAGATCGATTCGATAATTGTAGCAAATACGCGAATTGGCATAACATGATTAGTATTTACGTTGGACCAATGAAATTTGGTGAATGGGTACATCTTGGTCTTCCTCACAATGCCCAATGGAAATATGCTCATCGTGTAGTCTCACGATCTATATATATTGAATATGCTTTTTCTTAAAATATATCGAATCGTTATTACATACAGGATTTTCTATCCACGTACATAGTTGACCAGGAATTTTAGGGTTGATGATCGAAGACTGGAACAGGATTGCGAATTTTCAATACACGTGTCAGTATACTGGATAATTCGATACGATAATGATAGCAAATATACCAAAACTATTTTTTTCAAATTGGAATATCTTGAGATTAACTATTTTTTAGTACCAAAGAAATTTGGGGAATCGTTACAATTTAGTATTTTACACACTGCATTATGGACATATGTTTTGCGAGTGGTACATCTTTATATATTTATCTAAGGAATCTGCGTTTCATTTTCAAGTTTACTTATCACAACGCTTTTGGACTTTAAGTGTTGAAAAATAACCACAAAATCATCACTGTCTAGAAATTTTAAAAACCTTATTCCAATTATGTCTCGGTGCTAAACTTAGCCTATTCAAATAATGAACTATCCGTCAAATGAAATCATATTGAAAATAACAAATAATTTTAAAAGTAAACAATTAAGTTCCTTGCCCTTTCAAAAACCGGCAGGGAAATTTTTGAATATTTTAAACACTTATGGACACAATACTCGACAACACGTGACACAACAATGTTCCCACCCTCCTAATTACCCGCTTGAAGAATTCAAGCACCCAATCGACTCGTTACATATATAAAGTGGGAAACTAATTCACTGATTGTGTGATTGATACAAATTCGCAGCCCAAACTACCGGACCGATCGAGGTGAGATTTTTTGGGGCAAAACTAAAAAAATATTGATCGGGAGAATAAATCTGAAAATGACAAAAAGTTCGATACTTTTCGAGATATATCGATCTACTTTAACATGGGCTCTTATGGAAAAAAAATTAATTCGCGATATGACCCACTTAATATCGCCGCACGCGGACGAGATCCAAATGGGAAACATTAGTTTTTTGACCGATTTTTTTGACATTCGAAAAAAGCGCCTAGGTCGAACCGTTTTCGAGATATCGATTTACATGCGACCTTATGTGATTTCGATTTGCGAGCTGGCGAACGAAACTTAAGCTATGTAGCTCGCGAAGTTGTTGGCACAAGCCTAACTATTCGTTAGACTTTGGGTTTTCTTTTTTAATTAGGTATCGTAATAGTTAATGAATTATTTCATTTTGAAATTTTCCCAAATTATTTTTTTGGCTTCCCGGCGATCGCCGCCATTCCTCCCCGCCAAACGACAAGAGGTCGGACTCGGTAAGAAAAACTCGCATCGCCTTATAGGAAGGAGCATGGCAGTAGACATTGGTAACTTGCATTGGGTATGTATACGGAGATTCTTAACCAAAGACCACGGTCCATTTTTCGAAATGCGTTTTTCTATTGTTTCCAAATTAATATCTGCTATCTCATGAATATGGATATGCATATGAATACAGGATGGGTAGGACCATTGGCTCTTAGGGTCCCCTATGCCGCCATTGAAAAAAGCAAATGAACATAACTCTGTTGGTGTTTAGGATAGACAAATGAAAGTTGGCAAATGGGTACATCTTGGTATTCTCCATGCAGCAATGTTAAAAGGACTACTGTTTGAGGACTCACTTTCGATATATATCGAATCTACGTTTTCTTGAATATTATCTAATGCTAATAACTATTTGGAATATCCATCGCTGGAGATAGTTGTGTTAGCATAACCTGAAGAATGACAAACTAATGGAATATACACCAATAGAATTGCGTATTTCAGAGTACCGGTGTCAGTGTAATTGAAAGTTCGATTCGATTATTTTACCAAATACGAAAATTGGCATAACTTGGTAAGTATATTTGTTAGGCCAACGAAATTTGGTGAACTGATACATCATGGTATTACTCAAAATCTGGTGTGTAAATATGTTTGCTATGTAGTCACACAATCGATATATATCGAATATTCGTTTCCTTAAAATATATCGAATTGCTGTAATACATAGGATTTAACTTATACGGGCAAAGTTGAAGAGGAATATTATAGTGTAAGACCACAGAAGATAATTTGAATCAGTAGCATTGCGCATTTTACTGTACAAGTGTCAGTATAATCGAAAGGTCGATTCGATTATTATAGCAAATACGAATATTGGTATAACTTAAAAAGTATTAACGTTAGACCAATGAAATTTGGGGAATTGATACATCTTGGTATTACACATAATGCATTGTGTTAATATGTTTACTATGTAGTCCCATATTCGATATATATCGAATCTGCTTTTTCTAAAAATATATCTAATTGCTATAATACAAGGGATTTAACATCCACGGGCAAAGTTGAGGGGGAATATTATAAAGTAAGACCACAGAAGGTAATTTGAATCAGTATCATTGCGCATTTTACTGTAGAGGTGTCAGTATAATCGAAAGTTCGATTCGATTATTACAGCAAATACGAATATTGGGGTAACTTAATAAGTATTACTGTAAGATCAATGAAATTTAATGAATTGATACATCTTGGTATTACACATAATGTTATGTGTAAATATGTTTACTATGTAGTCTCATATTCGATATATATCGAATCTGCGTTTTCTTATAATATATCGAATTGCTATAATACAAGGGATTTAACATCCACGGGCAAAGTTGAGGAGGAATATTTTAGTGTAGGACCACAGAAGATAATTTGAATCAGTAGCATTGCCCATTTTACTGTACAGGTGTCAGTATAATCGAAATTTCGATTCGATTATTACAGCAAATACGAATATTGGTGTAACTTAATAAGTATTACTGTAAGATCAATGAAATTTAATGAATTGATACATCTTGGTATTACACATAATGTTATGTGTAAATATGTTTACTATGTAGTCTCACATTCGATATATATCGAATCTGCTTTTTCTAAAAATATATCGAATTGCTATAATACAAGGGATTTAACATCCACGGGCAAAGTTGAGGGGGAATATTATAAAGTAAGACCACAGAAGGTAATTTGAATCAGTATCGTTGCGCATTTTACTGTACAGGTGTCAGTATAATCGAAAGTTCGATTCGATTATTACAGCAAATACGAATATTGGTATAACTTAATAAGTATTACTGTAAGACCAATGAAATTTAATGAATTGATACATCTTGGTATTACACATAATGTTATGTGTAAATATGTTTACTATATAGTCTCATATTCGATATATATCGAATCTGCGTTTTCTTAAAATATATCGAATTGCTGTAATACAAGGGATTTAACATCCACGGGCAAAATTGAGGAGGAATATTATAAAGTAAGACCACAGAAGGTAATTTGAATCAGTATCATTGCGCATTTTACTGTACAGGTGTCAGTATAATCGAAAGTTCGATTCGATTATTACAGCAAATATGAATATTGGTATAACTTAATAAGTATTACTGTAAGACCAATGAAATTTAATGAATTGATACATCTTGGTATTACACATAATGTTATGTGTAAATATGTTTACTATGTAGTCTCATATTCGATATATATCGAATCTGCGTTATCTTAAAATATATCGAATTGCTATCATGCATGGGATTTTACATCCACGGGTAAAGTTGAGGAGGAATATTATAGTGTAAGACCAAAGAATGAAATTTAAATCAATAGCGTTGCGCATTTTACTGTAATTGCGTCAGTACAATCGATAGTTCGATTCGATTATTATAGCAAATACGAATCTTGACATAACTTGATGAATATGCAAGGTAGATGAATGAAATTTGGTAAATGGGTACATATTGGTATTCGACATAATGCACAGGAGTGTTATGTTTTGTTTGTAGTATCACATTCGATATATATCGAATCTGTGTTTCCTTAAAATATATCGAATTGCTATACCACATAGAATTTAGCATCCACGGGCAAAATTGATTTTCTTTTATAATTCGGTTTCGTAATAGTAAATGAATTTTTTCATTTTGAAATTTTCCTAAATTATTTTATTGGGTCCCCGGCATTCGTCACCATTCCTCCCCGCCAAATCGGCGGTGGTCGGTCCCCGGAAGAAATACACGCATTTCCCTATCTAATTCATGCATGACGGCGGGTGAAATTTGCGGAGGGCTAACATAGGACTATACCCAGTAAAGCCTCAGGGCATTACTTTTTAAGGTATTGTTTTTTTCATTACGAAATCCGTATCGCATAGGAGAAACTCATTTTTTATGTGTACGGATTTTGCATTGACATGGGCCCATGTCTTAGAACGTGACTTTACTGCTATGGTGAAACGGAAATGAGCATAACTTCCAAAGTATTTCACATAGGCCTATGAAATTTGGCCAGTAGGTACATCATTGTATTCTAAATATTAGTATATAAAATATAGTCCGAAGATGGCCATCAATTTCGATATATATCGAAACTACATTTTCCTGAATTTACACGAATGCTAATAACTTTTTGGAATACTTATCACGGGGGAAAGTTGTGCCAGCATAACATGTGAAACGACCAACATATGGAAAATAAACCAATTGACTTGCGTATTTAAGAGTACCAGTGTAAGTATAATCGAAAGTTCGCTTCGATTAATTTAACTAAGACAAATATTGACATAACTTGAGGAGTATTTGAGGTAGATGAATGAAAATTGGTAAATGGATATCTATTGGCATTCCTTATAATTCCCAATGCAAATATGTTTTGCGTGTAGTCCCACATTCGATATATATCGAATCTGCGTTTTCTTAAAATATATCGAATTGCTATAACACATAGGATTTAGCATCCACGGGAAAGGTTGCGATGGTAATAGATAGTGGATGACCATGGAATGAAATTCGAATCAATACCTATGAGATTGGTACCGTAAAGATGTCAGTATAATCGAAATGTCGATTCGATTATTATAAGAAATATGAATATTGACATAACTTGAGAATTATTTGAGGTATATGAATGAAATTTGGTAAATTGGTACATATTCGTATTCCACATAACGCACAGTGGAAATATATTTTGTATGTCGTGTCACATTCGATATATATCGAATTCACTTTTCCCTAAAATATATCGAATAGCTATATCACATAGAATTTAGCATCCACCGGCATAGTGGTGATGGTAATAGATAGTGGATGACCATAGAATGAAATTCGAATCAATAGCTATGAGATTGTTACCGTACAGATGTCAGTATAATCGAAATTTCGATTCGATTATTATACGAAATACGAATATTGACATAACTTGAGAATTATTTGAGGTATGTGAATGAAATTTTGTAAATGGGTATATATTGGTATTCCACATAACGCACAGGGGAAATGCGTTTTGTTTTTCGTCTCACATTCGATATATATCGAATCAGCATTTTCTTAAAAATGTATCGAAATGCTATAATACAGAGGATTTAGCGTCCACGGGTTTAGTTTTGATAATGATGGATAGTGGATGACCAGTGGAAGAAGCTCTAATACATTGCTATGAGCATTGTACTGTATAGATGTTAGTATAATTGAAAGTTCGATTCGATTATTATAACAAAAACGAATATTGGCATAACTTGATAAGTATTTGAGGCAGATGAATAAAATTTGGTAAATAGGTACATATTGGTATTCCTCATAATGCACATGGAAAATACGTTTTGTACGTAGACTCACATTCGATATATATCGAATCTGGGTTTCCTTAAAATGTATCGAATTGCTATACGCCGTAGAAATTTGCATCCACGGGCATGATTGACAAGGGTATAGATATAAGATGAAAACAATTATGAGAAATGGGTAACATAATTAAAATGCGAATAGATATTCGTATTTTTCAAAACAGATGTTACTTTATTTATAAGTTCTACTCGGTAATTGTAGGAAATATTCAAAATCACATATCTACATGACTTTTTCAGTTAAAGCAATGAAATTTGGAGTGTGTGTTCATATAAGTGGTCCACTTACTTTTAATCATAAATGATTAAGATAATGCGCGGACTCTCGATTCACACCGAAAATAAGTTTTCATAACATTTGCCCAATTGCTTTAACTTGACGCGGTGGAATTTTCTAACTTTTTACCAACTTATGGACCCAGGACTAGGCTACAATTGACACCACCATATCTTCTACCCTTTACACACCTGCTTGATATATTCAAGCATCATCGACTCGTTGGATAATATAAAGCTGCATTGTCATTGATCACTTATTCATTGACACAAATTCACAGCCTTAACTACCGGGCCGATCGAGATGAAATTTTCGGTGGTAAAATTAAAAAAAAATTCATCGGGAGGAAAAATCTCAAAATTGGAAAAAGTGCGATACTTTTCGATATATATCGAGTTGAATTAACATGGCAGCCTTATAGGACTAAAACGTTTTCCTTAATATCATCATAGATAACAGTTTTAGAGAGATCACCTCCCACTGACGTAAACTAGATTTTTTGGTCGATTTTTTGAAACCTTAGTTTTTCGTCGATCTCTTTCGATCACTGTCGAAATAATTTTTGAAAATCGACAATGCTTTTCTTATGGACCAACTTTGGAATTTATTTTGACCCACTTACAAAAGTAGTAGGACCGTCGCCGCCTAATACAATTTGTCTAATTTTTTACCTGATTTTTTTGCTATCTCGGAATATTCGTATGTCGAATAGATTCCGAGTTATTAGCATTATCGAAATAACATTGTCGACATAGGACGATCGATAAATATCGATTTGAGAGCTGGCGCTTCAAAATTAGGCTATTCAGCTCAAAAAAGCATGCCTACAAACGTACTTCGGTACGTCCAGGTTTTCATTTTTAATTAGATTTCGTAATATTTAACGAGTTATTTCGTTCCGAATTTTTCCCAAATTATTTTCTTGAGCCCGCGGCAATCGCCGCCATTCCTCTCCGCCAAACGGGCGGTGGTCGGTGCCCGTAAGTAATACACGCATTTCCCTATCTCATACGTGCATGTATACGGATGAAATTTGGAGAGGGCTAACATGGTTATGATCCAAGTAAAGCCTCACCGCCTAACTTTTTTGAGTAATGATTTTTTCATTACGTATTCGGTATCGCATGTACACAGTCATTTGTTATATATACGGATTTCCCATTGACATTGGCCATAGGCTTAGAAGGTGAATTTACTGCAATGGTGTAATGGAAAAGAGCATAACTTCCAAAGTATTTCACCTAGACCTATGAAATTTTGCAGGTAGGTACATCATTGTACTGTTATTATGACCATATAAAATTAAGTCCAATAGTCGCCATCACTTTCGATATATATCGAACCTACGTTTTCTTTAATTCTAACGAATGTTTATAACTGATTGGAATACTCATCTCCGGGGGAAAGTTCTGCCGGCATTACATGTAAAAACGACCAACCAATTGTAAAAAAACAGATGACATGGATATTTCCGAGAACCTATGTCAGTATAATCGAATTTTCGATTCGATTATTATAACTAAAATGAATATTGAGATAACTTGATAAGTATTTGAGGTAGATGAATGAAATTTGGTAAATTGGTACATATTGGTATTGCTCATAATTCAATGGGGAAATTTGTTTTGTATGTAGTCCCATATTCGATATATATCGAATCTGCGTTTTCTTAAAATATATCGAATTGCTATAACACATACGATTCGGCATCCACGGGCATATGTGCGATGGTAATAGATAGTGGATGACCATAGAATGATTTCCGAATCAATAGCTTTGAGCATTTTGCCGTACAGATGTCAGTGTTATCGAACGTTCGATTCGACTATAATAAGAAATAGGAATATTGACATAACTTGGGAAGTATTTGAGTTAGATGAATGAAATTTGGTAAATGTGTAGATATTGGTATTTGGCATCATGCACTGGGGATACAAGTTTTGTATTTTGTCTCACATTCGATATAAATCGAATCTGCGTTTTCTTAAAATATATCGAATTGCTATAACACATACGATTTCGCATCCACGGGCATATGCGCGATGGTAATAGATAATGGATGACCATAGATTGAATTTCGAATCAATAGCTCAATTGTAAAAAAACAGATGACATGGATATTTCCGAGAACCTATGTCAGTATAATCGAATTTTCGATTCGATTATTATAACTAAAATGAATATTGAGATAACTTGATAAGTATTTGAGGTAGATGAATGAAATTTGGTAAATTGGTACATATTGGTATTGCTCATAACTCAATGGGGAAATTTGTTTTGTATGTAGTCCCATATTCGATATATATCGAATCTGCGTTTTCTTAAAATATATCGAATTGCTCTAACACATACGATTCGGCATCCACGGTCATATGTGCGATGGTAATAGATAGTGGATGACCATAGAATGAATTTCCAATCAATAGCTATGAGTATTTTTCCGTACAGATGTCAGTGTAATCGAAATTTCGATTCGATTATTATACGAAATAGGATTATTGACATAACTTGAGAATTATTTCAGGTAGATGAATGAAATTTGGAAAATAGGTACATATTGGTATTTGGCATAATTCACAGGGGATAAACGTTTTGTATGTCGTCTCAAATTCGATATATATCGAATATGCGTTTTCTTCATATGTATCGAATTGCTATACTACGTAAAATTAAGCATCCACGGGCTTAGTTGTGATGGTAATAGATAGCGGATGACCATAGAACGAAATTTGAATCAAAAGCTATGAGATTTATACCATACAGATGTCAGTATAATCGAAGTTCAATTCGATTATTTTATGGAACACGAATATTGACATAACTTGAGAATTATTTGGGGTAGATAAATGAAATTTGGTAAATGGGTACATATTGGTATTCCACATAACGCAGAGGCGAAATACGTTTTGTATGTCGTCTAACATTCGATATATATCGAATCGGCGTTTTCTTATAAATGTATCGAAATGCTATAACACAGTATTTAGCATCCACGGGTTTAGTTGTGATGGTGATAGATAATTTATGACCAAAGAACGAAACTCTATTCAATAGCGATGAGTATTTTATTGTTGAGATGTCAGTTTTTTCGTAAGTTCGATTTGATTATTACAGCAAATACGTATATTGATATAACATGGTAAGTGTTTTAGGTAGATCAAAGAAAGTTGGTTAATGGGTACATATTGGTATTTCTCATAACGCAAAGGGGAAATCAGTTTTGTATGTAGTCTCACATTCGATATATATCGAATCTGTGTTTGCATAAAATGTATCGATTTGCTATACCGCGTAGGTTTTAGCATTTACGGACATAGTTGTGAAGGTGAGAGATAGTGGATGACCATAGAATGAATATAAATCAATATCTATGAGCATTTTACTTTATATAAGTTAGTATATTTGAAATATCAATTCGATTATTATAACATATACGAATATTGACATAACTTGAAAAGTATTTGAGGTAAATGAATGAAATTTGGAAAATGAGTAAACATTGGTATTCTCATTATGCACCTAAGAAATATATTTTGTATTCAGTCTCTCATTCGATATATATCGAATCTGCGATTACGTAAATGTATCAAATTGCTTTACAACATAATATTTAGTATCCGCGGGCATAGTTTTAGAAGGTTCATAGATAATGGATGAATAGAATGAATCATTATGGATATAATGATGAAAGTATGAATAGATTTGCGTATTTTTCAATACAGATGTCACATTATTCATAAGTTCGATTCGATTATTGTAGAAAATATTCAAATTGACATATGTTCATAACTATTTCAGTTAGAGGTATGAAATTTCGTGTGTGAGTACATATTAGCTTTCCACTTGCTGTCAAATAGAAAATTATGAAGACAATGGGCTAAGTTCCAATTAATATAAAATATGAGCTTTCATAAAATTAATCGAATGACTTTACCTTTGATATGGTATATTTTTCCAACTTTTCCACAACTTATGGACCCAAGACACAACTACTTATGACACCACCATATCTCCTTACCCACCACGACACGCTTGAAGAATTCAAGCATTATATACTCGTTCGCATATAATAAAGCTGCAAAACGATTGATGACTTATTCATTGATACAAATTCACAGCCCAAACTACCGGGTCGATCGAGTTGAAATTTTCGGTGGTGAAATTAAAAAAAAATTCATCGGGAGGAAAAATCTCAAAATTCCGAAAAGTGCGATACTTTTCGATATATATCGAGTTGAATTAACATGGCAGCCTTATGGGACTAAAACTTTTTCCTTAATATCGTCATAACTAAGCGTCTCAGGGCAATCGCCTCCCCTTGACGTAAACAAGATTTTTTTGTCAATTTTTTGATATCTTAGTTGTTCGTCGATCTCTTTCGATCACTGTCGAAATAATTTTTGAAAATCGACAATGCTTTTCTTATGGACCAACTTTGGAATTTTTTTTGACCCACTTGCAAAAGTAGTAGGACCGTCGCCGCCTAATACAATTTATTTAATTTTTTACCTGATTTTTTGGCCATCTCGGAATTTTCGTATGTCGAATAGATTCCGAGTTATTAGCATTATCGAAATAACATTGTCGAGATAGGACGATAAATAAATATCGATTTGAGAGCTGGCGCTTCAAAATTAGGCTATTCAGCTCAAAAAAGCATGCCTACAAACGTACCTCCGGTACGTCCAGGTTTTCATTTTTATTTAGATTTCGTAATATTTAACGAGTTATTTCATTCCGAATTTTTCCCAAATTATTTTCTTGAGCCCGCGGCAATCGCCGCCATTCCTCTCCGCCAAACGGGCGGTGGTCGGTCTCTGGAAGAAATACACGCATTTCCCTATCCCATTAATGTATTTAGGCAGGTGAAATTTGCGGAGGGCTAACTTAGGTCTATACCCAGTAAAGCCTCACGGCATAACTTTTTAAAGTATTGATTTTTTCATTACGTATTCGGTATCGCATATGCAACAGTCATTTGTTATATATACGGATTTCCCATTGACATTGGCCATAGGCTTAGAAGGTGAATTTACTGCTATGGTGTAATGGAAAAGAGCATAACTTCCAAAGTATTTCACCTAGGCCTATGACATTTGGCAGATAGGTACATCATTGTATTTTTATTATGACCATATAAAATTAAGCCCAATAGTCGCCATCACTTTCGATATATATCGAACCTACGTTTTCTTTAATTCTAACGAATGTTTATAACTGATTGGAATACTCATCTCCGGGGGAAAGTTGTGCCGGCATTACATGTAAAAACGACCAACCAATTGTAAAAAAACAGATGACATGGATATTTCCGAGAACCTATGTTAGTATAATCGAATTTTCGATTCGATTATTATAACTAAAATGAATATTGAGATAACTTGATAAGTATTTGAGGTAGATGAATGAAATTTGGTAAATTGGTACATATTGGTATTGCTCATAATTCAATGGGGAAATTTGTTTTGTATGTAGTCCCATATTCGATATATATCGAATCTGCGTTTTCTTAAAATATATCGAATTGCTATAACACATACGATTCGGCATCCACGGGCATATGTGCGATGGCAATAGATAGTGGATGACCATAGAATGATTTCCGAATCAATAGCTTTGAGCATTTTCCCGTACAGATGTCAGTGTTATCGAACGTTCGATTCGACTATAATAAGAAATAGGAATATTGACATAACTTGGGAAGTATTTGAGGTAGATGAATGAAATTTGGTAAATGGGTAGATATTGGTATTTGGCATCGTGCACTGGGGATACAAGTTTTGTATTTTGTCTAACATTCGATATAAATCGATTCTGCGTTTTCTTAAAATATATCGAATTGCTATAACACATACGATTTGGCATCCACGGGCATATGCGCGATGGTAATAGATAATGGATGACCATAGATTGAATTTCGAATCAATAGCTTTGAGCATTTTGCCGCACATATGTCAGTGTAATCGAACGTTCGATTCGATTATAATAGGAAATAGGAATATTGACATAACTTGAGAAGTGTTTGAGGTGGATGAATGAAATTTGGTAAAAGGGTACATATTGGTATTTGGCATAATGAAAAGGGGATTTACGTTTTGTATGTCGTCTTACGTTCGATATATATCGAACCTGCGTTTTCTTCAAATGTATCGAATTGCTATACTACGTAAAAATTAAGCATCCACGGGCATAGTTGTGATTGAAATATTTAGTGGATCACCATAGAATGAAATTCGAAGAAATAAATATGATAATTTTACCATACAGATGTCATTATAATCGAAGTTCAATTCGATTATTACATGAAATACGAATATTGACATAACTTAAGAATTATTTGAGATACATGAATGAAATTTTGTGAATGGCTACATATTGGTATTTCTCATAACGCACAGGGGAAATACGTTTTGTATGTCGTCTCAGATTCGATATATATTAAATCCGCTTTTCAGTAAAATATATCGAATTGCTATGTCACATAGTATTTAGCATCCACGGGCATAAATGTGATGGCAATAGATATTTGATGACCATAAAACGCAACTTTAATCAATAGCAATGAGTATTTCACTGTACCGATGTCAGTATAATCGTAAGTTCGATTCGATCATTACGGCAAATACGTTAATTGATATAACTTGATAAGTATTTCAGGTGGATCAAAGAAATTTGGTAAATGGGTACATATTGGTATTCTACTTAATCCAATAGTGAAAAATGTTTTGTATAATGTCTAATATTCGATATATATCGAATCTGCGTTTCCTTAAAATGTATCGATTTGCTATACCACGTAGGTTTTAGCATCCACGGGCATAGTTGAGAAGGTGAGAGATAGTGGATGACCATAGAATGAATATTAATCAATATCTCTGAGCATTTTACTTTATGTATGTTAGTATATTCGAAATATCGAGTCGATTATTATAACAAATACGAATATTGACATAACTTGAAAAGTATTTGAGGTAGATGAATGAAATTTGGTAAATGAGTAAATATTGGTATTCTTCAAAATGCACATAGGACATATGTTTTGTATTTAGTCTCTCATTCGATATATATCGAAAATGCGATTACTTAAGGTGTATCACATTGCTTTACAACATAATATTTTGTATCCACGGGCATATTCGAGAAGGTTTATACATAATGAATGAATAGAATGAATTTGTATGGATATTTTTATGAAAGTATGAATAGATTTGTGTATTTTGCAATACAGATGTCAATTTATTCATAAGTTCGATTCGATTATTGTAGCCAATATGTAAATTGACATATCTTCATAACTTTTTCAGTTAGAGGTATGAAATTTCGTGTGTGAGTACATATTAGTATTCCACTTGCTGTCAAATAGAAATTAATGAAGACTATGGGCTAAGTTCCAATTAATATCAAATATGAGTTTTCATAAAATTAATCGACTGGCTTTACCTTTGACATGGTGAATTTCTCCAACTTTTCAACAACTTATGGACCCAAGACACAACTACTTATGACACAACGATACACACTATACCCTTCACTAACACGCTTGAAGAATTCAAGCGATAAAATACTCGTTGGATAATATAAAGCTGCAAAACGATTGATCACTTATTGATTGATACAAATTCACAGCCCAAACTACCGGGCCGATCGAGTTGAAATTTTCGGTGGTAAAAGTAAAAAAAAATTCATCGGGAGGAAAAATCTCAAATTTCCGAAAAGTGCGATACATTTCGATATATATCGACTTGAATTAACATGGCAGCCTTATGGGGCTAAAACTGTTTCCTTAATTACGACAGAACTAGGCGTCTCAGGGTAATCGTCTCCCATTGACGTAAACTAGATTTTTTGTTCGATTTTTTGATACCTTAATTTTTCGTCGATCTCTTTCGATCACTGTCGAAATAATTTTTAAAAATCGACAATGCTTTTCTTATGGACCAACTTTGGAATTTTTTTTCACCCACTTGCAAAAATAGTACGTCGTTGGCCGCCTAATACGCTGATTCTTATTTTTTACCTGATTTTTTGGCTTTATCGGAACTAACGTATGTCGAATAGATTCCGAGTTATAAGCATTATCGAAATAACATTGTCGAGATAGGACGATCGATAAATATCGATTTGAGAGCTGGCGCTTCAAAATTAGGCTATTCAGCTCAAAAAAGCATGCCTACAAACGTACCTTCGGTACGTCCAGGTTTTCATTTTTATTTAGATTTCGTAATATTTAACGAGTTATTTCATTCCGAATTTTTCCCAAATTATTTTCTTGAGCCCCCGGCAATCGCCGCCATTCCTCTCCGCCAAACGGGCGGTGGTCGGTGCCCGTAAGATAAACACGCATTTCCCTATCTCATACGAGCATGTATACGGATGAAATTTGGAGAGGGCTAACATGGTTATGATCCCAGTAAAGCCTCACCGCCTAACTTTTTTGAGTATTGATTTTTTCATTACGTATTCGGTATCGCATATGCAACAGTCATTTGTTATATATAGGGATTTCCCAATGACATTGGCCATAGGCTTAGAAGGTGAATTTACTGCAATGGTGTAACGGAAAAGAGCATAACTTCCAAAGTATTTCACCTAGGCCAATGAAATTTGGCGAATAGGTACATCATTGTATTATAATTATGACCATATAAAATTTAGTCCAATAATGTCCATCACTTTCGATATATATCGAACCTACGTTTTCTTTAATTCTATCGAATGTTAATAACTATTTGAAATACATATCTTGAGAGTTGCTTATGCCGGCATAACATGTGAACCGACCAACCAATGGAAAAAAAAAACAAATGACATGCGTATTACCGAGAACATATGTCAGTATAATCGAATTTTCGATTCGATTATTATGACGAAAATGAATATTGAGATAACTTGATAAGTATTTGAGGTAGATGAATGAAATTTGGTAAATTGGTACATATTGGTATTCCTCATAAGGCAATGGGGAAATATGTTTCGCATGTAGTCCCATATTCGATATATATCGAATCTGCGTTTTCTGAAAATATATCGAATTGCTATAACACATACGATTCGGCATCCACGGGCATATGTGCGATGGTAATAGATAGTGGATGACCATAGAATGATTTTCGAATCAATAGCTATGAGAATTTTGCCGTACTGATTTCAGTGTTATCGAACGTTCGATTCGATTATAATAAGAAATAGGAATATTGACATAACTTGGGAAGTATTTGAGGTAGATGAATGAAATTTGGTGAATGGGTAGATATTGGTATTTGGCATCATGCACAGGGGATATACGTTTTGTATTTTGTCTCACATTCGATATATATCGAATCTGCGTTTTCTTAAAATATATCGAATTGCTATAACACATACGATCCGGCATCCACGGGCATATGTGCGATGGTAAGAGATAGTGGATGACGATATAATAAATTTCAAAGCAATAGCTATAAGCATTTTGCCGTACAGATGTCAGTGTAATCGAACGTTCGATTCGATTATAATAAGAAATAGGAATATGGACATAACTTGAGAACTATGTCACTTAGATGAATGTAATTTGGTAAATGGGTACATATTAGCATTTGGTATAATGCACAGGGAATATAAGTTTTGTATGTCGTCTCACATTCGATATATATCGAATCTGCCTTTTCTTCAAATGTATCGAATTGCTATACCATGAAAAATTAAGCATCCACGGGCATAGTTGTTATGGTATTAGATAGTGAATGACCATAGAATGAATTTTGAATCCATAGCTACGAGAATTTTGCCGTATAGATGTCAGTGTAATCGAAGTTCGATTCGATTATTATATGAAATACGAATATTGACATAACTTGAGAAGCATTTGAAGTAGATGAATGAAATTTGGTAAATGGGTACATATTGGTAGTCAACAAAACGGGCAGGGGAAATACGTTTGTTATGTCGTCTAACATTCGATATATATCGAATCTACGTTTTCTTCAAAGGTATCGAATTGAATTACCACGTAAAAATTAAGCATCCACGGGCATAGTTTTTATGGTAATAGAGAGTGGATGACCATAGAATAAAATTCGATACAATAGCTATGAGATATTTACCATGCAGATGTCAGTATAATCGAAAGTTCGATTCGATTGTTATCTGAAATACGCATATTGACATAACTTGAGAAGTATTTGAAGTAGATGAATGAAATTTGATAAATGGGTACATATTGGTATTCCACATAACGCGAAGAAGAATTACGTTTTGTATGTCGTCTCAAATTCGATATATATCGAATCAGCGTTTCCTAAAAATGTATCGAATAGTATATCACATTAAATTTTGCATCCACGGGCATAGTTGTGATGGTAAAAGATATTATATGACCATAGAACGAAACTCTTATCAATAGCGATGAGTATTTCACTGTACAGATTTCAGTATAATCGTAAGTTCGATTCGAATATTACGGCAAATACGTATATTAATATAACTTGATAAGTATTTCAGGTAGATCAAAGAAATTTGGTAAATGGGTACATATTGGTAATTTACAAAACGCGCTGGGGAAATACGTTTTGTATGTCTACTGACTTTCGATATATATCGAATCCTCTTTTCCTTCAAATATATCGAATACCTATATCACATAGAATTTAGCATCCACGTCCAAAGTTGTGATGATAATAGATATAAAATGACCATAGAACGAAACTCTAATCAATAGTGATGAGTATTCCACTGTACAGATGTCAGTATAATCGTAAGTTCGATTCGATTTTACGGGTAATACGTATATTAATATAACTTGATAAGTATTTCAGGTAGATCAAAGAAATTTGGTAAATGGGTACATATTGGTGTTCCTCTTAATGCACATATGAAAAATGTTTTGTACGTAATCTCTCATTCGACATATATCGAATCTGCGCTTCCTTAAAATGTATCGAATTGCTATAACACGTAGAATTTAGCAGCCACGAGCATAGTTTAGAAGGTTATAGATAGCGGATGGATAGAATGAATAGAAATGAGTAACATACTGAAAATATGAAATCATTTGCCTATTTTTTATACACAGATGTAACTTTACTCATAAGTTCGATTGCATTACTGTAGCTAATAATCAAATTGACATATCTTCAAAACTATTTCAGTTAGAACAATGATATTTGTAGTGTGGGTACGTGTTGGTATACCACTTACTTCCCAATAGAAAACAATGAAGGTAATGGGCTAACTGTCGATATATATTGATTATGCGTTTTCATAATTTATGTCGAATTACTTCAACTTAACATGGTGGAATTATCGAACTTTTTAACAACTTATGGACCCCGGACTAAGCTTCTTGTGACACAACACTATCTCCACACCTTTTACTAACACGCTTGAAGAATTCAAGCGCCAATATACTCGTTACATATATAAAAGCTGCAAATCGATTGATGACTTATTGATTGATACAAATTCACAGCCCAAACTACCGGGCCGATCGAGATGAAATTTTCGGTGGTAAAATTAAAAAAAAATTCATCGGAGGGAAAAATCTCAAAATTCGAAAAAGTTCGATACTTTTCGATATATATCGAGTTGAATTAACATGGCAGCCTTATGGGACTAAAACTCTTTCCTTAATTACGACTAAACTTGGCGTCTCAGGGTAATCTTCTCCCATTGACGTAAACTAGATTTTTTGGATGATTTTTTGGTACCTTCGTTTTTCGTCGAACTCTTTCGATCACTGTCGAAATAATGTTTGAAAATCGACAATGCTTTTCTTATGGACCAACTTTGGAATTTTTTTTGACCCACTTGCAAAAGTAGTAGGACCGTCGCCGGCTAATACAATTTATCTAATTTTTTACCTGATTTTTTTGCTATCTCGGAATTTTCGTATGTCGAATAGATTCCGAGTTATAAGCATTATCGAAATAACATTGTCGAGATAGGACGAAATATAAATATCGATTTGAGAGCTGGCGCTTCAAAATTAGGCTATTCAGCTCAAAAAAGCATGCCTACAAACGTACCTTCGGTACGTCCAGGTTTTCATTTTTATTTAGATTTCGTAATATTTAACGAGTTATTTCATTCCGAATTTTTCCCAAATTATTTTCTTGAGCCCGCGGCAATCGCCGCCATTCCTCTCCGCCAAACGGGCGGTGGTCGGTGCCCGTAAGATATACACGCATTTCCCTATCTCATACGTGCATGTATACGGATGACATTTGGAGAGGGCTAACATGGTTATGATCCCAGTAAAGCCTCACCGCCTAACTTTTTTAGTATTGATTTTTTCATTACGTATTCGGTATCGCATATGCAACAGTCATTTGTTATATATAGGGATTTCCCATTCACATTGGCAATAGGCTTAGAAGATGAATTTACTGCAATGGTGTTACGGAAAAGAGCATAACTTCCAAAGTATTTCACCTAGGCCAATGAAATTTGGCGAATAGGTACATCATTGTATTATTATTATGACCATATAAAATTTAGTCCAATAATGTCCATCACTTTCGATATATATCGAACCTACGTTTTCTTTAATTCTATCGAATGTTAATAACTATTTGAAATACATATCTTGAGAGTTACTTATGCCGGCATAACATGTGAAACGACCCACCAATGGAAAAAAAACAAATGACATGCGTATTTCCGAGAAACTATGTCAGTATAATCGAATTTTCGATTCGATTATTATAACTAAAATGAATATTGAGATAACTTGATAAGTATTTGAGGTAGATGAATGAAATTTGGTAAATTGGTACATATTGGTATTCCTCATAATGCAATGGGGAAATATGTTTTGCATGTAGTCCCATATTCGATATATATCGAATCTGCGTTTTCTGAAAATATATCGAATTGCTATAACACATACGATTCGGCATCCACGGGCATATGTGCGATGGTAATAGATAGTGGATGACCATAGAATGATTTTCGAATCAATAGCTATGAGCATTTTGCCGTTAAGATGTCAGTGTTATCGAACGTTCGATTCGATTATAATAAGAAATAGGAATATGGACATAACTTGATAAGTATTTCACGTAGATGAATGAAATTTGGTAAATGGGTAGATATTGGTATTTGGCATAATGCACAGGGGATATACGTTTTGTATGTCGTCTCACATTCGATATATATCGAATCTGCGTTTTCTTCAAATGTATCGAATTGCTATACTACGTTAAAATTAAGCAGCCAAGGGCATAGTTTTGATGGTAATAGATTGTGGATGACCATAGAATGAAAATCGAATCAATAGCTATGAGATTTTCACCATACAGTTGTCAGTATAATCGAAGTTCAATTCGATTATTATATGAAATACGAATATTGACATTACTTGAGAAGTATTTCAGGTAGATGAATGAAATTTGGTAAATGGGTACATATTGGTATTTGGCATAATGCACAAGGGATATACGGTTTGTATGTCGTCTCAAATTCGATATATATCGAATCTTCGTTTTCTTCAAATGTATCGAAAACTATACTACGTAGTATTACGCATCCACGGGCATAGTTGTGATGGTAGTAGTTAGTGGATGACCATAGAATGAAATTCGAATAAATAGCTATGAGCATTTTGCCGTACAGATGTCATTATAATCGAACGTTCGATTCGATTATAATAAGAAACAGGAATATTGACAAAACTTGAGAAGTATTTCAGGTAGAGGAATGAAATTTGGTAAATGGGTACATATTGGTATTTGGCATAATGCACAGGGGATATACGTTTTGTATGTCGTCTCAAATTCGATATATATCGAATCTTCGTTTTCTTCAAATGTATCGAAAACTATACTACGTAGTATTACGCATCCACGGGCATAGTTGTGATGGTAGTAGATAGTGGATGACCAAAGAATGAAATTCGAATAAATAGCTATGAGCATTTTGCCGTACAGATATCATTATAATCGAACGTTCGATTCGATTTATATAAAAAACAGGAATATTGATATAACTTGAGAAGTATTTCAGGTAGATTAATGAAATTTGGTAAATGGATACATATTGGTATTTGGCATAATGCACAGGGGATACACGTTTTTTATGTCATTTCACATTCGATATTTATCGAATATGCGTTTCCTTCAAATGTATCGAATTGCTATACTACGTTAATTTTAAGCATCCACGGGCATAGTTGTGATAGTAATAGATAGTGGATGACCATAGATTGAAATTCGAATCAATAGCTATGAGATTTTTACCATACAGTTGTCAGTATAATCTAAGTTCAATTCGATTATTATATGAAATACGAGTATGGACATAACTTGATAATTATTTGAGGTAGATGAATGAAATTTGGTAAATAGGTACATAATGGTATTTGGCATAATGCAAAGGGGATACACGTTTTTTATGTCGTCTCACATTCGATATATATCGAATCCCCTTTCCCTAAAAGTATATCGTATTGCTTTATCACATAGATATTACCATCCACGGGCATATTGGTAATGGTAATAGATATTTGATGACCATAGAACGAAACTCTAATCAATAGCGATGAGTATTTTACTGTACAGATGTCAGTATAGTAGTTAGTTCGATTTGATTAATACAGTAAATATGAATATTGATATAACTTGATAAGTATTTCAGGTAGATCAAAGAAATTTGGTAAATGGGTACATATTTGTGTTTCTCATTAGGTAAAGGGGAAATACGTTTTGTATGTAGTCTCACATTAGATATATATCGAATCTGCGTTTCCTTAGAATGTATCAAATTTCTATACCACATAATATTTAGTATCCACGGGCATAGTTGAGAAGGTTTATAGATAGTGGTTGAATAGAATGAATCACTATGGATATTTTGATGAAAGTTTTGACTAGATTTACGTATTTTTCAATACAGATTTCACTTTATTCATAAGTTTGTTTCGGTTATTTTAGCAAATATTCAAATTGACATATCTTCATAAGTATTTAAGGTAGACCAATTAAATTTGAAATGTGAGTACTTATTATTATTTCACTTACTGCTAAATAGAAAAATAATGCAGCTTATGGGGTAACTTTCGATTACCATCGAGTATCCGTTTTGATAAAATATATTAAATTGCTTTAACTTGACGTGGTGAATCTTTCGAACTTTTCAACAACTTATGGACCCAAGACCAAACTACTTAGGACACAACGATACACACTATACCCACCACGACACGCTTGAAGAATTCAAGCATTATATACTCGTTACATATATTAAAGCTGCAATGTCATTGATCACTTATTCATTGATACAAATTCGCAGCCCAAACTGCCGGGCCGATCGAGATGAAATTTCCGGTAGTAAAACTAAAAAAAAATTCATCGGGAGAAAAAATCTGAAAATTCCAAAAAGTGCGATACTTTTCGATATATATCGAGTTGAATTAACATGGCAGCCTTATGGGACTAAAACTCTTTCCTTAATATCGTCGCGAATAAAAGGCCCAGAGACATGTTCTCCCATTGACGCAAACTAGATTTTTTGGTCGATTTTTTGATACCTTGGTTTTCCATCGATCTCTCTCGATCACGGTCGAAATAATTTTTGAAAATCGACAATGCTTTTCTTATGGACCAACTTTGGAATTTTTTTTGACCCACTTGCAAAAGTAGTAGGACCGTCGCCGCCTAATACAATTTATCTTATTTTTTACCTGATTTTTTGGCTATCTCGGAATTTTCGTATGTCGAATAAATTCCGAGTTATTAGCATTATCGAAATAACATTGTCGAGATAGGACGATCGATAAATATCGATTTGAGAGCTGGCGCTTCAAAATTAGGCTATTCAGCTCAAAAAAGCATGCCTACAAACGTACCTCCGGTACGTCCAGGTTTTCATTTTTATTTAGATTTCGTAATATTTAACGAGTTATTTCATTCCGAATTTTTCCCAAATTATTTTCTTGAGCCCGCGGCCATCGCCGCCATTCCTCTCCGCCAAACGGGCGGTGGTCGGTGCCCGTAAGATATACACGCATTTCCCTATCTCATACGTGCATGTATACGGATGAAATTTGGAGACGGCTAACATAGGACTATTCCCAGTAAAGCCTCACCGCCCAACTTTTTAAGTATTGATTTTTTCATTACGTAATTGGTATCGCCTATGCAACAGTCATTTGTTATGTATACGGATTATGCATTGACATGGGCCCATATCTTAGAACGTGACTTTACTGCTATGGTGAAACGGAAATGAGCATAACATCCAAAGTACTCCACCTAGGCCTATGAAATTCGGCCAGTAGGTACATCATAGTATTCCAAATATTACTATATAAAATAGAGAACGTAAATGGACATCACTTTCGATATATATCGAAACTACGTTATCTTGAATTTTATCGAATGCTACTAACTTTTTGGAATACTCATCTCCGGGTGTTGTAGTGCCGGCATAACATGTGATACGACCAACCAATGGAGAATTTAAACAAATGACATGCGTATTTCAGATAACCGTTCTCAGTAAAATCGAATATTCGATTCGATTATTATAACTAAAATGAATATTGAGATAACTTATTAAGTATTTGTGGTAGAAGAATGAAATTTAGTAAATTGGTACATATTGGTATTCCTCATAATGCAATGGGGAAAAATGTTTTGCATGTAGTCCCATATTCGATATATATCGAATCTGCGTTTTCTTAAAATATATCGAATTGCTATAACACATACGATTCGGCATCCTTGGGCAAATGTGCGATGGTAATAGATAGTGGATGACCATAGAATGAATTCCGAATCAATAGCTATGAGAATTTTGCCGTACAGATGTCAGTTTAATCGAACGTTCGATTCGATAATAATAAGAAATAGGAATATTGACATAACCTGAGAAGTATTTGAGGTAGAAGAATGAAATTTGGTAACTGATTACATATTGGTATTTGGCATAATGTACAGGGGATACACGTTTTGTATGTCGTCTCACATTCGATATATATCGAATCTGCGTTTTCTTAAAATATATCGAATTGCTATACTACGTAAAAATTAAGCATCCACGGGCATAGTTGTGATGGTAATAGATAGTGGATGACCATAAAATGAAAATCGAATCCATATCTATGAGATTTTTACCATATAGATGACAGTATAATCGAAGTTCAATTCGATTATTATATGAAATACGAATATTTACATAACTTGAGAAGTATTTCAGGTAGATGAATGAAATTTGGTAACTGAGTACATATTGGTATTTGGCATAATGCACAGGGGATATACGTTTTGTATGTCGTCTCACATTCGATATATATCGAATCTGCGTTTTCTTAAAATATATCGAATTGCTATACTATGTAAAAATTGAGCATCCACGGGCAAAGTTGTGATGGTAAGAGATATCGGATGACCATAACATGAAATTGGAATCAATATCTATGAGATTTTTATCATACAGATGTCAGTATAATCGAAGTTCAATTCGATTATTATATGAAATTCGAATATTAATATAACTTAAGAATTATGAGGGGTAGATGAATGAAATTTGGTGAATGGGTTTATATTGGTATTCCACATAACGCACAGGGGAATTACGTTTTGTATGTCGTCTTACATTCGATATATATCGAATCCGCTTTCCATTAAAATATATCGAATTGCTATATCATATATAATTTAGCATCCATGGGCATAGTTGTGAATGGTAATAGATATTTGATGACCATAGAACGAAACTCTAATCGATATCGATGAGTATTTCACTGTACAGATGTCGGTATAGTCGTAAGTTCGATTCGATTATTACGGTAATACGTACATTGATATAACTTGATATGTAATTCAGGTAGATCAAAGAAATTTGGCAAATGGGTACCTATTGGTGTTTCTCTTAATGCAAAGGGGAAAAACGTTCTGTATATAGTCTCACATTCGATATATATCGAATCTGCGTTTTCTTTAAATGTATCGAATTGCTATACTACGTAGGTTTTAGCATACACGGGCATAGTTGAGTAGGTAAAAGATAGTGTATGACTATAGAATGAATCTCTAATCAATACCTTTGAGTATTTTACCGTACAGATGTCAGTATATTCGAAAGATCGATTCGAATATTATCTCAAATACGAATATTGACATAACTTCATAAGTATTTGAGGTAGTGGAATGAAATTTGGTAAATGAGTACTAATTGGTATTCCTCATTATGCACATGGGAAATATTTTTTATGTAGTCTCTCATTCGATATATATTGAATCCGCGTTTCCTTAAAATGAATCAAATTGCTATAGCACATAATATTTAGTATCCAGGGGCATAGTTGAGGTTTATAGATAGTGGATGAATAGAATGAATCGGAATGGATAATATGATGAATGTATGACTAGATTAACGTATTTAGCAAACAGATGTCACTTTATTCATAAGTTCGACTCGGTTATTGTAGCAAATATTCAAGTTGACATATCATCATGACTATTTAAATTAGATCAATGAAATTTGGAATATGATTTTTTATTAATATTCCTCTTACTGCCAAGTAGAAAAATAAGGAAGATAATTGGCTAACTTTTGATTAGCATCGAATATCAATTTTCATAAAATATATCAAATTGCTTTAACTTAACGTGATAGATTTTTCCAAGTTTTCAACAACTTATGGACCCAAGACCAAACTACTTATGACACAACGATACACACTATACCCTTCACTAACACGCTTGAAGAATTCAAGCGATAAAATACTCGTTGGATAATATAAAGCTGCAAAACGATTGATGACTTATTGATTGATACAAATTCACAGCCCAAACTACCGGGCCGATCGAGTTGAAATTTTCGGTGGTAAAAGTAAAAAAAAATTCATCGGGAGGAAAAATCTCAAAATTCCGAAAAGTGCGATACATTTCGATATATATCGACTTGAATTAACATGGCAGCCTTATGGGACTAAAACTGTTTCCTTAATTACGACAGAACTAGGCGTCTCAGGGTAATCGTCTCCCATTGACGTAAACTAGATTTTTTGTTCGATTTTTCGATACCTTAATTTTTCGTCGATCTCTTTCGATCACTGTCGAAATAATTTTTAAAAATCGACAATGCTTTTCTTATGGACCAACTTTGGAATTTTTTTTCACCCACTTGCAAAAATAGTACGTCGTTCGCCGCCTAATACGTTGATTCGTATTTTTTACCTGATTTTTTGGTTTTATCGGAACTAACGTATGTCGAATAGATTCCGAGTTATTAGCATTATCGAAATAACATTGTCGAGATAGGACGATCGATAAATATCGATTTGAGAGCTGGCGCTTCAAAATTAGGCTATTCAGCTCAAAAAAGCATGCCTACAAACGTACCTCCGGTACGTCCAGGTTTTCATTTTTATTTAGATTTCGTAATATTTAACGAGTTATTTCATTCCGAATTTTTCCCAAATTATTTTCTTGAGCCCGCGGCAATCGCCGCCATTCCTCTCCGCCAAACGGGCGGTGGTCGGTCTATGGAAGAAATACACGCATTTCCCTATCCCATTAATGTATTTAGGCGGGTGAAATTTGCGGAGGGCTAACATAGGTCTATACCCAGTAAAGCCTCACGGCATAACTTTTTAAAGTATTGATTTTTTCATTACGTATTCGGTATCGCATGTACAACAGTCATTTGTTATATATACGGATTTCCCATTGACATTGGCCATAGGCTTATAAGGTGAATTTACTGCAATGGTGTAATGGAAAAGAGCATAACTTCCAAAGTATTTCACGTAGGCCTATGAAATTTGGCAGATAGGTACATCATTGTATTGTTATTATTATGAATATATAAAATTTAGTCCATTAATGGCCATCACTTTCGATATATATCGAACCTACGTTTTCTTTAATTCTATCGAATGTTAATAACTTATTGGAATACTCATCTCCGGGGGAAAGTTGTGCCGGCATTACATGTAAAAACGACCAACCAATTGAAAAAAAAACAGATGACATGGATATTACAGAGAACCGGTTTCAGTATAATCGATTTTCGATTCGATTATTATAACTAAAATGAATATTGAGATAACTTTATAAGTATTTGCGGTAGATGAATGAAATTTGGTAAATTGGTACATATTGGTATTGCTCATAATTTAATGGGGAAATTTGTTTTGTATGTAGTCCCTTATTCGATATATATCGAATCTGCGTTTTCTTAAAATATATCGAATTGCTATAACACATACGATTCGGCATCCACGGGCATATGCGCGATGGTAATAGATAATGGATGACCATAGATGGAATTTCGAATCAATAGCTTTGAGCATATTGCCGCACATATGTCAGTGTAATCGAACGTTCGATTCGATTATACCAAGAAATAGGAATATTGACATAACTTGGGATGTATTTGAGGTAGATGAATGAAATTTGGTAAATGGGTAGATATTGGTATTTGGCATCATGCACAGGGGATATACGTTTTGTATTTTGTCTCACATTCGATATATATCGAATTGGCGTTTTCTTAAAATATATCGAATTGCTAAAACACATACGATTTGGCATCCACGGGCATATGCGCGATGGTAACAGATAATGGATGACCATAGATGGAATTTCGAATCAATAGCTTTGAGCATATTGCCGCACATATGTCAGTGTAATCGAACGTTCGATTCGATTATAACAAGAAATAGGAATATTGACATAACTTGGGATGTATTTGAGGTAGATGAATGAAATTTGGTAAATGGGTAGATATTGGTATTTGGCATCATGCACAGGGGATATACGTTTTGTATTTTGTCTCACATTCGATATATATCGAATCTGCGTTTTCTTAAAATATATCGAATTGCTATAACACATACGATTTGGCATCCACGGGCATATGCGCGATGGTAATAGATAATGGATGACCATAGATTGAATTTCGAATCAATAGCTTTGAGCATTTTGCCGCACATATGTCAGTGTAATCGAACGTTCGATTCGATTATAATAAGAAATAGGAATATTGACATAACTTGAGAAGTGTTTGAGGTAGATGAATGAAATTTGGTAAATGGGTACATATTGGTATTTGGCATAATGAACAGGGGATATACGTTTTGTATGTCGTCTCACAATCGATATATATCGAACCTGCGTTTTCTTCAAATGTATCGAATTGCTATACTACGTAAAAATTTAGCATCCACGGGCATAGTTGTGATTGATATAGATAGTGGATCACCATAGAATGAAATTTGAAGAAATAAATATGAGAATTTTACCATACAAATGTCATTATAATCGAAGTTCGATTCGATTATTATATGAAATACGAATGTTGACATAACTCGAGAATTATTTGAGATACATGAATGAAATTTGGTGAATGGGTACATATTGGTATTACTCATAACGCACAGGGGAAATACGTTTTGTATGCCGTCTCACATTCGATATATATCGAATCCGCTTTTTATTTAAATATATCGAATTACTATATCACATAGTATTTAGCATCCACGGGCATAGTTGTGATGGTAATAGATATTTGATGACCATAGAACGCAACTTTAATCAATAGCAATGAGTTTTTCTCTGTACCGATGTCAGTATAATCGTAAGTTTGATTCGATTAATATCGCAAATACGAATATTGATATAACTTGATAAGTATTTCAGGTAGATCAAAGAAATTTGGTAAATGGGTACATATTGGTATTTCTCATTATGTCAAAGGCAAATACGTTTTGTATGTAGCCTCACATTCGATATATATCGAAACTTCGTTTCCTTAAAATGTATCGATTTGCTATACCAGGTAGGTTTTGGCATCCACGGGCATAGTTGAGAAGGTGAGAGATAGTGGATGACCATAGAATGAATATTAATCAATATCTCTGAGCATTTTACTTTATGTATGTAAGTATATTCGAAATATCGATTCGATTATTATAACAAATACGAATATTGACATAACTTGAAAAGTTTGTGAGGTAGATGAATGAAATTTGGTAAATGAGTAAATATTAGTATTCTTCAAAATGCACATAGGACATATGTTTTGTATTTAGTCTCTCATTCGATATATATCGAAAATGCGATTACTTAAGGTGTATTACATTGCTTTACAACATAATATTTTGTATCCACGGGCATATTCGAGAAGGTTTATAGATAATGGATGAATAGAATGATTTTGTATGGATATTTTGATGAAAGTATGAATAGATTTGTGTATTTTTCAATACAGATGTCACTTTATTCATAAGTTCGATTCGATTATTGTAGCAAATATGCAAATTGACATATCTTAATAACTATTTCAGTTAGAGGTATGAAATTTCGTGTGTGAGTACATATTAGTATTCCACTTGCTGTCAAATAGAAATTAATGAAGACTATGGGCTAAGTTCCAATTAATATCAAATATGAGTTTTCATAAAATTAATCGACTGGCTTTACCTTTGACATGGTGAATTTCTCATACTTTTCAACAACTTATGGACCCAGGACCAGGCCACCATTCACACCACCATATCTCCTTACCCACCACGACACGCTTGATATATTCAAGCGCATATCGACTCGTTACATATATAAAGTGGGAAACTAATTCACTGATTGTGTGATTGATACAAATTCGCAGCCCAAACTACCGGACCGATCGAGGTGAGATTTTTTGGGGCAAAACTAAAAAAATATTGATCGGGAGAATAAATCTGAAAATGACAAAAAGTTCGATACTTTTCGAGATATATCGATCTACTTTAACATGGGCTCTTATGGAAAAAAAATTAATTCGCGATATGACCCACTTAATAACGCCGCACGCGGACGAGATCCAAATGGGAAACATTAGTTTTTTGACCGATTTTTTTGACATTCGAAAAAAGCGCCTAGGTCGAACCGTTTTCGAGATATCGATTTACATGCGACCTTATGTGATTTCGATTTGCGAGCTGGCGAACGAAACTTAAGCTATGTAGCTCGCGAAGTTGTTGGCACAAGCCTAACTATTCGTTAGACTTTGGGTTTTCTTTTTTAATTAGGTATCGTAATAGTTAATGAATTATTTCATTTTGAAATTTTCCCAAATTATTTTTTTGGCTTCCCGGCGATCGCCGCCATTCCTCCCCGCCAAACGACAAGAGGTCGGACTCGGTAAGAAAAACTCGCATCGCCTTATAGGAAGGAGCATGGCAGTAGACATTGGTAACTTGCATTGGGTATGTATACGGAGATTCTTAACCAAAGACCACGGTCCATTTTTCGAAATGCGTTTTTCTATTGTTTCCAAATTAATATCTGCTATCTCATGAATATGGATATGCATATGAATACAGGATGGGTAGGACCATTGGCTCTTAGGGTCCCCTATGCCGCCATTGAAAAAAGCAAATGAACATAACTCTGTTGGTGTTTAGGATAGACAAATGAAAGTTGGCAAATGGGTACATCTTGGTATTCTCCATGCAGCAATGTTAAAAGGACTACTGTTTGAGGACTCACTTTCGATATATATCGAATCTACGTTTTCTTGAATATTATCTAATGCTAATAACTATTTGGAATATCCATCGCTGGAGATAGTTGTGTTAGCATAACCTGAAGAATGACAAACTAATGGAATATACACCAATAGAATTGCGTATTTCAGAGTACCGGTGTCAGTGTAATTGAAAGTTCGATTCGATTATTTTACCAAATACGAAAATTGGCATAACTTGGTAAGTATATTTGTTAGGCCAACGAAATTTGGTGAACTGATACATCATGGTATTACTCAAAATCTGGTGTGTAAATATGTTTGCTATGTAGTCACACAATCGATATATATCGAATATTCGTTTCCTTAAAATATATCGAATTGCTGTAATACATAGGATTTAACTTATACGGGCAAAGTTGAAGAGGAATATTATAGTGTAAGACCACAGAAGATAATTTGAATCAGTAGCATTGCGCATTTTACTGTACAAGTGTCAGTATAATCGAAAGGTCGATTCGATTATTATAGCAAATACGAATATTGGTATAACTTAAAAAGTATTAACGTTAGACCAATGAAATTTGGGGAATTGATACATCTTGGTATTACACATAATGCATTGTGTTAATATGTTTACTATGTAGTCCCATATTCGATATATATCGAATCTGCTTTTTCTAAAAATATATCTAATTGCTATAATACAAGGGATTTAACATCCACGGGCAAAGTTGAGGGGGAATATTATAAAGTAAGACCACAGAAGGTAATTTGAATCAGTATCATTGCGCATTTTACTGTAGAGGTGTCAGTATAATCGAAAGTTCGATTCGATTATTACAGCAAATACGAATATTGGGGTAACTTAATAAGTATTACTGTAAGATCAATGAAATTTAATGAATTGATACATCTTGGTATTACACATAATGTTATGTGTAAATATGTTTACTATGTAGTCTCATATTCGATATATATCGAATCTGCGTTTTCTTATAATATATCGAATTGCTATAATACAAGGGATTTAACATCCACGGGCAAAGTTGAGGAGGAATATTATAGTGTAGGACCACAGAAGATAATTTGAATCAGTAGCATTGCCCATTTTACTGTACAGGTGTCAGTATAATCGATAGTTCGATTCGATTATTACAGCAAATACGAATATTGGTGTAACTTAATAAGTATTACTGTAAGATCAATGAAATTTAATGAATTGATACATCTTGGTATTACACATAATGTTATGTGTAAATATGTTTACTATGTAGTCTCACATTCGATATATATCGAATCTGCTTTTTCTAAAAATATATCGAATTGCTATAATACAAGGGATTTAACATCCACGGGCAAAGTTGAGGGGGAATATTATAAAGTAAGACCACAGAAGGTAATTTGAATCAGTATCGTTGCGCATTTTACTGTACAGGTGTCAGTATAATCGAAAGTTCGATTCGATTATTACAGCAAATACGAATATTGGTATAACTTAATAAGTATTACTGTAAGACCAATGAAATTTAATGAATTGATACATCTTGGTATTACACATAATGTTATGTGTAAATATGTTTACTATATAGTCTCATATTCGATATATATCGAATCTGCGTTTTCTTAAAATATATCGAATTGCTGTAATACAAGGGATTTAACATCCACGGGCAAAATTGAGGAGGAATATTATAAAGTAAGACCACAGAAGGTAATTTGAATCAGTATCATTGCGCATTTTACTGTACAGGTGTCAGTATAATCGAAAGTTCGATTCGATTATTACAGCAAATATGAATATTGGTATAACTTAATAAGTATTACTGTAAGACCAATGAAATTTAATGAATTGATACATCTTGGTATTACACATAATGTTATGTGTAAATATGTTTACTATGTAGTCTCATATTCGATATATATCGAATCTGCGTTATCTTAAAATATATCGAATTGCTATCATGCATGGGATTTTACATCCACGGGTAAAGTTGAGGAGGAATATTATAGTGTAAGACCAAAGAATGAAATTTAAATCAATAGCGTTGCGCATTTTACTGTAATTGCGTCAGTACAATCGATAGTTCGATTCGATTATTATAGCAAATACGAATCTTGACATAACTTGATGAATATGCAAGGTAGATGAATGAAATTTGGTAAATGGGTACATATTGGTATTCGACATAATGCACAGGGGTGTTATGTTTTGTTTGTAGTATCACATTCGATATATATCGAATCTGTGTTTCCTTAAAATATATCGAATTGCTATACCACATAGAATTTAGCATCCACGGGCAAAATTGATTTTCTTTTATAATTCGGTTTCGTAATAGTAAATGAATTTTTTCATTTTGAAATTTTCCTAAATTATTTTATTGGGTCCCCGGCATTCGTCACCATTCCTCCCCGCCAAATCGGCGGTGGTCGGTCCCCGGAAGAAATACACGCATTTCCCTATCTAATTCATGCATGACGGCGGGTGAAATTTGCGGAGGGCTAACATAGGACTATACCCAGTAAAGCCTCAGGGCATTACTTTTTAAGGTATTGTTTTTTTCATTACGAAATCCGTATCGCATAGGAGAAACTCATTTGTTATGTGTACGGATTTTGCATTGACATGGGCCCATGTCTTAGAACGTGACTTTACTGCTATGGTGAAACGGAAATGAGCATAACTTCCAAAGTATTTCACATAGGCCTATGAAATTTGGCCAGTAGGTACATCATTGTATTCTAAATATTAGTATATAAAATATAGTCCGAAGATGGCCATCAATTTCGATATATATCGAAACTACATTTTCCTGAATTTACACGAATGCTAATAACTTTTTGGAATACTTATCACGGGGGAAAGTTGTGCCAGCATAACATGTGAAACGACCAACATATGGAAAATAAACCAATTGACTTGCGTATTTAAGAGTACCAGTGTAAGTATAATCGAAAGTTCGCTTCGATTAATTTAACTAAGACAAATATTGACATAACTTGAGGAGTATTTGAGGTAGATGAATGAAAATTGGTAAATGGATATCTATTGGCATTCCTTATAATTCCCAATGCAAATATGTTTTGCGTGTAGTCCCACATTCGATATATATCGAATCTGCGTTTTCTTAAAATATATCGAATTGCTATAACACATAGGATTTAGCATCCACGGGAAAGGTTGCGATGGTAATAGATAGTGGATGACCATGGAATGAAATTCGAATCAATACCTATGAGATTGGTACCGTAAAGATGTCAGTATAATCGAAATGTCGATTCGATTATTATAAGAAATATGAATATTGACATAACTTGAGAATTATTTGAGGTATATGAATGAAATTTGGTAAATTGGTACATATTCGTATTCCACATAACGCACAGTGGAAATATATTTTGTATGTCGTGTCACATTCGATATATATCGAATTCACTTTTCCCTAAAATATATCGAATAGCTATATCACATAGAATTTAGCATCCACCGGCATAGTGGTGATGGTAATAGATAGTGGATGACCATAGAATGAAATTCGAATCAATAGCTATGAGATTGTTACCGTACAGATGTCAGTATAATCGAAATTTCGATTCGATTATTATACGAAATACGAATATTGACATAACTTGAGAATTATTTGAGGTATGTGAATGAAATTTTGTAAATGGGTATATATTGGTATTCCACATAACGCACAGGGGAAATGCGTTTTGTTTTTCGTCTCACATTCGATATATATCGAATCAGCATTTTCTTAAAAATGTATCGAAATGCTATAATACAGAGGATTTAGCGTCCACGGGTTTAGTTTTGATAATGATGGATAGTGGATGACCAGTGGAAGAAGCTCTAATACATTGCTATGAGCATTGTACTGTATAGATGTTAGTATAATTGAAAGTTCGATTCGATTATTATAACAAAAACGAATATTGGCATAACTTGATAAGTATTTGAGGCAGATGAATGAAATTTGGTAAATAGGTACATATTGGTATTCCTCATAATGCACATGGAAAATACGTTTTGTACGTAGACTCACATTCGATATATATCGAATCTGGGTTTCCTTAAAATGTATCGAATTGCTATACGCCGTAGAAATTTGCATCCACGGGCATGATTGACAAGGGTATAGATATAAGATGAAAACAATTATGAGAAATGGGTAACATAATTAAAATGCGAATAGATATTCGTATTTTTCAAAACAGATGTTACTTTATTTATAAGTTCTACTCGGTAATTGTAGGAAATATTCAAAATCACATATCTACATGACTTTTTCAGTTAAAGCAATGAAATTTGGAGTGTGTGTTCATATAAGTGGTCCACTTACTTTTAATCATAAATGATTAAGATAATGCGCGGACTCTCGATTCACACCGAAAATAAGTTTTCATAACATTTGCCCAATTGCTTTAACTTGACGCGGTGGAATTTTCTAACTTTTTACCAACTTATGGACCCAGGACTAGGCTACAATTGACACCACCATATCTTCTACCCTTTACACACCTGCTTGATATATTCAAGCATCATCGACTCGTTGGATAATATAAAGCTGCATTGTCATTGATCACTTATTCATTGACACAAATTCACAGCCTTAACTACCGGGCCGATCGAGATGAAATTTTCGGTGGTAAAATTAAAAAAAAATTCATCGGGAGGAAAAATCTCAAAATTGGAAAAAGTGCGATACTTTTCGATATATATCGAGTTGAATTAACATGGCAGCCTTATAGGACTAAAACGTTTTCCTTAATATCATCATAGATAACAGTTTTAGAGAGATCACCTCCCACTGACGTAAACTAGATTTTTTGGTCGATTTTTTGAAACCTTAGTTTTTCGTCGATCTCTTTCGATCACTGTCGAAATAATTTTTGAAAATCGACAATGCTTTTCTTATGGACCAACTTTGGAATTTATTTTGACCCACTTACAAAAGTAGTAGGACCGTCGCCGCCTAATACAATTTGTCTAATTTTTTACCTGATTTTTTTGCTATCTCGGAATATTCGTATGTCGAATAGATTCCGAGTTATTAGCATTATCGAAATAACATTGTCGACATAGGACGATCGATAAATATCGATTTGAGAGCTGGCGCTTCAAAATTAGGCTATTCAGCTCAAAAAAGCATGCCTACAAACGTACTTCGGTACGTCCAGGTTTTCATTTTTAATTAGATTTCGTAATATTTAACGAGTTATTTCGTTCCGAATTTTTCCCAAATTATTTTCTTGAGCCCGCGGCAATCGCCGCCATTCCTCTCCGCCAAACGGGCGGTGGTCGGTGCCCGTAAGTAATACACGCATTTCCCTATCTCATACGTGCATGTATACGGATGAAATTTGGAGAGGGCTAACATGGTTATGATCCAAGTAAAGCCTCACCGCCTAACTTTTTTGAGTAATGATTTTTTCATTACGTATTCGGTATCGCATGTACACAGTCATTTGTTATATATACGGATTTCCCATTGACATTGGCCATAGGCTTAGAAGGTGAATTTACTGCAATGGTGTAATGGAAAAGAGCATAACTTCCAAAGTATTTCACCTAGACCTATGAAATTTTGCAGGTAGGTACATCATTGTACTGTTATTATGACCATATAAAATTAAGTCCAATAGTCGCCATCACTTTCGATATATATCGAACCTACGTTTTCTTTAATTCTAACGAATGTTTATAACTGATTGGAATACTCATCTCCGGGGGAAAGTTCTGCCGGCATTACATGTAAAAACGACCAACCAATTGTAAAAAAACAGATGACATGGATATTTCCGAGAACCTATGTCAGTATAATCGAATTTTCGATTCGATTATTATAACTAAAATGAATATTGAGATAACTTGATAAGTATTTGAGGTAGATGAATGAAATTTGGTAAATTGGTACATATTGGTATTGCTCATAATTCAATGGGGAAATTTGTTTTGTATGTAGTCCCATATTCGATATATATCGAATCTGCGTTTTCTTAAAATATATCGAATTGCTATAACACATACGATTCGGCATCCACGGGCATATGTGCGATGGTAATAGATAGTGGATGACCATAGAATGATTTCCGAATCAATAGCTTTGAGCATTTTGCCGTACAGATGTCAGTGTTATCGAACGTTCGATTCGACTATAATAAGAAATAGGAATATTGACATAACTTGGGAAGTATTTGAGTTAGATGAATGAAATTTGGTAAATGTGTAGATATTGGTATTTGGCATCATGCACTGGGGATACAAGTTTTGTATTTTGTCTCACATTCGATATAAATCGAATCTGCGTTTTCTTAAAATATATCGAATTGCTATAACACATACGATTTCGCATCCACGGGCATATGCGCGATGGTAATAGATAATGGATGACCATAGATTGAATTTCGAATCAATAGCTCAATTGTAAAAAAACAGATGACATGGATATTTCCGAGAACCTATGTCAGTATAATCGAATTTTCGATTCGATTATTATAACTAAAATGAATATTGAGATAACTTGATAAGTATTTGAGGTAGATGAATGAAATTTGGTAAATTGGTACATATTGGTATTGCTCATAACTCAATGGGGAAATTTGTTTTGTATGTAGTCCCATATTCGATATATATCGAATCTGCGTTTTCTTAAAATATATCGAATTGCTATAACACATACGATTCGGCATCCACGGGCATATGTGCGATGGTAATAGATAGTGGATGACCATAGAATGATTTCCGAATCAATAGCTTTGAGCATTTTGCCGTACAGATGTCAGTGTTATCGAACGTTCGATTCGACTATAATAAGAAATAGGAATATTGACATAACTTGGGAAGTATTTGAGGTAGATGAATGAAATTTGGTAAATGTGTAGATATTGGTATTTGGCATCATGCACTGGGGATACAAGTTTTGTATTTTGTCTCACATTCGATATAAATCGAATCTGCGTTTTCTTAAAATATATCGAATTGCTATAACACATACGATTTCGCATCCACGGGCATATGCGCGATGGTAATAGATAATGGATGACCATAGATTGAATTTCGAATCAATAGCTTTGAGCATTTTGCCGCACATATGTCAGTGTAATCGAACGTTCGATTCGATTATAATAAGAAATAGGAATATTGACATAACTTGAGAAGTGTTTGAGGTGGATGAATGAAATTTGGTAAAAGGGTACATATTGGTATTTGGCATAATGAAAAGGGGATTTATGTTTTGTATGTCATCTCAAATTCGATATATATCGATCCTGCGTTTTCTTCAAATGTATCGAATTGCTATACTACGTAAAAATTAAGCATCCACGGGCATAGTTGTAATTGAAATATTTAGTAGATCACCATAGAATGAAATTCGAAGAAATAAATATGATAATTTTACCATACAGATGTCATTATAATCCAAGTTCAATTCCATTATTACATGAAATACGAATATTGACATAACTAAAGAATTATTTGAGATACATGAATGAAATTTTGTGAATGGCTACATATTGGTATTTCTCATAACGCACAGGGGAAATACGTTTTGTATGTCGTCTCAGATTCGATATATATCGATTCCGCTTTTCAGTAAAATATATCGAATTGCTATGTCACATAGTAGTTAGCATCCACGGGCATAAATGTGATGGCAATAGATATTTGATGACCATAGAACGCAACTTTAATCAATAGCAATGAGTATTTCACTGTACCGATGTCAGTATAATCGTAAATTCGATTCGATCATTACGGCAAATACGTTAATTGATATAACTTGATAAGTATTTCAGGTGGATCAAAGAAATTTGGTAAATGGGTACATATTGGTATTCTTCTTAATCCAATAGTGAAAAATGTTTTGTATAATGTCTAATATTCGATATATATCGAATCTGCGTTTCCTTAAAATGTATCGATTTGCTATACCACGTAGGTTTTAGCATCCACGGGCATAGTTGAGAAGGTGAGAGATAGTGGATGACCATAGAATGAATATTAATCAATATCTCTGAGCATTTTACTTTATGTATGTAAGTATATTCGAAATATCGTGTCGATTATTATAACAAATACGAATATTGACATAACTTGAAAAGTATTTGAGGTAGATGAATGAAATTTGGTAAATGAGTAAATATTGATATTCTTCAAAATGCACATAGGACATATGTTTTGTATTTAGTTTCTCATTCGATATATATCGAAAATGCGATTACTTAAGGTGTATCACATTGCTTTACAGCATAATATTTTGTATCCACGGGCATATTCGAGAAGGTTTATACATAATGAATGAATAGAATGAATTTGTATGGATATTTTGATGAAAGTATGAATAGATTTGTGTATTTTGCAATACAGATGTCAATTTATTCATAAGTTCGATTCGATTATTGTAGCAAATATGTAAATTGACATATCTTCATAACTTTTTCAGTGAGAGGTATGAAATTTCGTGTGTGAGTACATATTAGTATTCCACTTGCTGTCAAATAGAAATTAATGAAGTCTATGGGCTAAGTTCCAATTAATATCAAATATGAGTTTTCATAAAATTAATCGACTGGCTTTACCTTTGACATGGTGAATTTCTCCAACTTTTCAACAACTTATGGACCCAAGACACAACTACTTATGACACAACGATACACACTATACCCTTCACTAACACGCTTGAAGAATTCAAGCGATAAAATACTCGTTAGCATATATAAAGTGGGAAACTAATTAATTGATTGTGTGATTGACACAAATTCGCAGCCCAAACTACCGGGCCGATCGAGCTGAGATTTTTTGTGGTAAAACTAAAAAAATATTCATCGGGAGAATAAATCTGAAAATGCCAAAAAGTGCGATACTTTTCGAAATATATCGATCTACTTTAACATGGGCTCTTATGGAAAAAAAATAAATTCGCGATATCACCCACTTAATATCGCCGCACGCGGACGAGATCCAAATGGGAAACATAAGTTTTTTGGCCGATTTTTTTGACATGCGAAAAAAGCGCCTAGGTCGAACCGTTTTCGAGATATCGATTTACACGCGTTCTTATGTGATTTCGATTTGAGAGCTGGCGAACGAAATTTAAGCTATGTAGCTCGCGAAGTTGTTGGCACAAGCCTAACTATTCGTTAGACTTTGGGTTTTCTTTTTTAATTAGGTATCGTAATAGTTAATGAATTATTTCATTTTGAAATTTTCCCAAATTATTTTTTTGGCTTCCCGGCAATCGCCGCCATTCCTCCCCGCCAAACGGCAAGTGGTCGGACTCGGTAAGAAAAACTCGCATCCCCTTATAGGAGGGAGCATGGCAGTAGACATTGGGAACTTGCATTGGGTATGTATACGGAGATTCTTAACCAAAGACCACGGTCCATTTTTCGAAATGCGTTTTTCTATTGTTTCCAAATTAATATCTGCTATCTCATGAATATGGATATGCATATGAATACAGGATGGGTAGGACCATTGGCTCTTAGGGTCCCCTATGCCGCCATTGAAAAAAGCAAATGAACATAACTCTGTTGGTGTTTAGGATAGACCAATGAAATTTGGCAAACTGGTACATCTTGGTATTCTCCATACAGCAATCTTTAAATGACTACTGTTGGTGAGTTAACTTTCGATATATATCGAATCTACGTTTTCATGAATATTATCGAAGGCTAATAACATTTTGGAATATCCATCGCTTGAGATGGTTGTGCCAGCATAACATGAAGAATGACATACTAATGGAATATAACCCAATAGAAATGCGTATTTCAGAGAAACCGGTGTCAGTTTAATCGAATGTTCGATTCGATTATTTTACCAAATACGTAAATTGGCATAACTTGGTAAGTATATTTGTTAGGCCAACGAAATTTGGTAAACTGATGCATCTTGGTATTACTCACAACCTGTTGTGTAAATATGTTTGCTATGTAGTCACACAATCGATATATATCGAATCTGCGTTTTCTTAAAATATATCGAATTGCTATAATACATAGGATTTAACATCTACGGGCAAAGTTGAGAAGGAATATTATAGTGTAAGACCACAGAAGGTAATTTGAATAAGTACCATTGCGCATTTTACTCAACAGGTGTCAGTATAATCGAGAGTTCGATTCGATTATTATAGCAAATACGAATATTTGTATAACTTAATAAGTAATACTGTTAGACCAATGAAATTTAGTGAATTGATACATCTTAGTATTACACATAATGCATTGTGTAAATATGTTTACTATGTAGTCTTATATTCGATATATATCGAATCTGCGTTTTCTTAAAATATATCGAATTGCTATAATACATAGGATTTAACATCTACTGGCAAAGTTGAGGAGGAATATTATAGTGTAAGACCACAGAAGGTAAATAAATCAGTAGCATTGCGCATTTTACTGTACACGTGTCAGTATAATCGAAAATTCGATTCGATTATTATAGCAAATACGAATATTGGTATAACTTAATAAGTATTACAGTTAGGCCAATGAAATTTAGTGAATTGATACATATTGGTATTACACTTAATGATATGTGTAAATATGTTTACTATGTTGTCTCATATTCGATATATATCGAATCTGCGTTTTCTTAAAATATATCGAATTGCTATAATATAAGGGATTTAACATCCACGGGCAAAATTGAGGGGGAATATTATAAAGTAAGCCCACAGAAGGTAATTTGAATCAGTATCATTGCGCATTTTACTGTACAGGTGTCAGTATAATCGAAAGTTCGATTCGATTATTACAGCAAATACGAATATTGATATAACTTAATAAGTATTACTGTTAGACCAATGAAATTTGGTGAATTGATACATCATGGTATTACACATAATTTGTTGTGTAAATATGTTTACTATGTAGCCTCACATTCGATATATATCGAATCTGCGTTATCTTAAAATATATCGAATTGCTATCATGCATGGGATTTAACATCCACGGGCAAAGTTGAGGAGGAATATTATAGTGTAAGACCAAAGAATGAAATTTAAATCAATAGCGTTGCGCATTTTACTGTAATTGCGTCAGTACAATCGATAGTTCGATTCGATTATTATAGCAAATACGAATCTTGACATAACTTGATGAATATTCAAGGTAGATGAATGAAATTTGGTAAATGGGTACATATTGGTATTCGTCATAATGCACAGGGGTGTTATGTTTTGTTTGTAGTATCACATTCGATATATATCGAATCTGTGTTTCCTTAAAATATATCGAATTGCTATACCACATAGAATTTAGCATCCACGGGCAAAATTGATTTTCTTTTATAATTCGGTTTCGTAATAGTAAATGAATTTTTTCATTTTGAAATTTTCCTAAATTATTTTATTGGGTCCCCGGCATTCGTCACCATTCCTCCCCGCCAAATCGGCGGTGGTCGGTCCCCGGAAGAAATACACGCATTTCCCTATCTCATTCATGCATGACGGCGGGTGAAATTTGCGGAGGGCTAACATAGGACTATACCCAGTAAAGCCTCAGGGCATTACTTTTTAAAGTATTGATTTTTTCATTACGAAATCCGTATCGCATAGGAGACACTCATTTGTTATGTATACGGATTTTGCATTGACATGGGCCCATGTCTTAGAACGTGACTTTACTGCTATGGTGAAACGGAAATGAGCATAACTTCCAAAGTATTTCACCTAGGCCTATGAAATTTGGCCAGTAGGTACATCATTGTATTCATAATATTACTATATAAAATATAGTCCGAAGATGGCCATCAATTTCGATATATATCGAAACTACATTTTCCTGAATTTACACGAATGCTAATAACTTTTTGGAATACTTATCACGGGGGAAAGTTGTGCCAGCATAACATGTGAAACGACCAACATATGGAAAATAAACCAATTGACTTGCGTATTTAAGAGTACCAGTGTAAGTATAATCGAAAGTTCGCTTCGATTAATTTAACTAAGACAAATATTGACATAACTTGAGGAGTATTTGAGGTAGATGAATGAAAATTGGTAAATGGATATCTATTGGCATTCCTTATAATTCCCAATGCAAATATGTTTTGCGTGTAGTCCCACATTTGATAAATATCGAATCTGCGTTTTCTTAAAATATATCGAATTGCTATAACACATAGGATTTAGCATCCACGGGAAAGTTTGCGATGGTAATAGATAGTGGATGACCATGGAATGAAATTCGAATCAATACCTATGAGATTGGTACCGTACAGATGTCAGTATAATCGAAATGTCGATTCGATTATTATAAGAAATATGAATATTGCCATAACTTGAGAATTATTTGAGGTATATGAATGAAATTTGGTAAATGGGTACATATTCGTATTCCACATAACGCACAGTGGAAATATGTTTTGTATGTCGTGTCACATTCGATATATATCGAATTCACTTTTCCCTAAAATATATCGAATAGCTATATCACATAGAATTTAGCATCCACCGGCATAGTTGTGATGGTAATAGATAGTGGATGACCATAGAATGAAATTCCAATCAATAGCTATGAGATTTTTACCGTAAAGATGTCAGTATAATCGAAATTTCGATTCGATTATTATACGAAATACGAATATTGACATAACTTGAGAATTATTTGAGGTATGTGAATGAAATTTTGTAAATGGGTATATATTGGTATTCCACATAACGCACAGGGGAAATGCGTTTTATTTTTCGTCTCACATTCGATATATATCGAATCAGCATTTTCTTAAAAATGTATCGAAATGCTATAATACATAGGATTTAGCGTCCACGGGCTTAGTTATGATGGTGATGGATAGTGGATGACCAGTGGAAGAAGCTCTATTACATTGCTATGAGCATTGTACTGTACAGATGTCAGTATAATCGAAAGTTCGATTCGATTATTATAACAAAAACGAATATTGGCATAACTTGATAAGTTTTTGAGGCAGATGAATGAAATTTGGTAAATAGGTACATATTGGTATTCCTCATAATGCACATGGAAAATACGTTTTGTACGTAGACTCACATTCGATATATATCGAATCTGGGTTTCCTTAAAATGTATCGAATTGCTATACGCCGTAGAATTTTGCATCCACGGGCATGATTGAGAAGGGTATAGATATAAGATGAAAACAATTATGAGAAATGGGTAACATAATTAAAATGCGAATAGATATTCGTATTTTTCAAAACAGATGTTACTTTATTTATAAGTTCTACTCGGTTATTGTAGGAAATATTCAAAATCACATATCTACATGACTTTTTCAGTTAAAGCAATGAAATTTGGAGTGTGTGTTCATATTAGTGGTCCACTTACTTTTAATCATAAATGATTAAGATAATGCGCGGACTCTCGATTCACATCGAAAATAAGTTTTCATAAAAATTGCCCAATTGCTTTAACTTGACGCGGTGGAATTTTCTAACTTTTTACCAACTTATGGACCCAGGACTAGGCTACAATTGACACCACCATATCCTCTACCCTTTACACACCTGCTTGATATATTCAAGCATCATCGACTCGTTAACGTCCCTATTAAAGCTAGAAATTGATTCACTGATTGTGTGATTGATACAAATTAGTAGCCAAACTGGTGATAGGTGTGGATATTTGGCTTATTGGACGTAAAAGTAAAAAAAAATTCATCGGGAGGAAAAATCTGAAATCTTTAAAAAGTCGATTACTTTTCGAGATATATCGACTTGAATTAACATGGGAGCCTTATGGGACTAAAACTTTTTCACTTTTTTAATGTATTTCTAAATATGTGAGGAACATGACATTCCCTTGACATAAACTAGATTTTTTGGTTGATTTTTTGGTGTGGTTGTCATTGCGATGAATTGATATTTAGTATTTTTTATGATTTTTTGAAAGTGCCCCATGCTTTTCTTATGGCACTACGTTAGGATTTTTTTTGACCAACTTGCAATCATCGCAGGACAAATTCCTTGAAACGCAAGATACTAGAGTTTTTGGTTGATTTTTTGGCTATCTCGGAATTTTCATATGTCGAAACAATTCCGAGGAATTACCGATTTCGATTTCCCATTGTAGAGGTGGTCGAATTTTCAATCTTGGATTTCGGCGTTGAGACATGTGCCATGTGAAAATTTGGAATCTTCTAGAAAAACCGTTAAGGGTTCTTCGAACCCTACGTTTTAGCTTACTTTCTCCGTATCCCTCTTGGGTTATTCATAATTAAATTCCGAAAAATGTCCTGCACGCGAAAAATCATTGTCGCCATTTTTTTGTGGAGCATACAATCTTGAATATCTTAGCAACCATTTCAGCTAGAGGAATGAAATTTTCAGGGTAATAGCATCATTAAAATAGTCAACTTTTGCAATGATTGCCAATCCGCTCGATCGATTCACGTGCGAGTTATATCGATACCAATCTCCTTGGATACACTTCAATCGCTAATAACTTTTTTGTTAATCAAGTTTTGAACATGAAAGTCATAGACTGTACAACTACTAATGTCATTCATCCGACAAAAGTCAAATCAAGCGGATCGATTGATTAAAGTCGAAGTTATGATCGATACAAGGTTGTATTCGATTGAGCCATTTTTTGGGCTTATTTACATAGTTACGGAGATAAAAATTTTAACAATATGTAAGGAAAAGAATGATTTATGCGCACACAGAAATTATTTAGATGAATTATGTTTCCTAAAGAAAATACATCCATTTGAATTTATATCTTTTTGTATTAGGCCCCCGTAAGAAATACACGCATCCCGTCCAATTACGTCACCAATATAAGAACATAGGCTAAATTTTGAAAGCGGGGATAGTAGAGAAGGTAGGGATAACGCATTGACCAAAGAATGGAAGGGATATCAATAGGATTCCGGATTTTACAGTACAGATGTCACTATTGTCTAAAGTACGATTCGATTAGTATAGCAAATATGCAAATTGGCATAACTTGATTAGCGTATACGTTAGACCAATGAAACTTGGTGAACGGGTACATCTTGGTATTCCTCACAATACGCAATTGTAATATGTTTTGTATATGGTCTCACATGCGATATATATCGAATCTACTTTTTCTTAAAATATATCGAATTGCTATAACATGTAGGATTTAACATCCAAGGACATAGTTGACTAGGGATTAAATAGTAGATACCCATAGACTGGATTTCAAACCTATAGCATTGCGGATTTTACAGTACAGATGTCAGTATGATCGAAAAATCGATTCAATTATTATAGCAAATACACAAATTGGTATAACTTGAAAAGTATACCCGTTGGACCAATGAAATTTGGCGAATGAGCACATCTTGGTATTCCTCACAATGCCCAATAGATATATGTTTTGTATGTAGTCTAACGTACGATATATATCGAATCTACTTTTTCTTCAAATATATCGAACTGCTATAACATATAGGGTTTTACATCCAAGGGCATAGTTGACCAGGTATTACATAGTAGATACCCATAGACTGAAAGTTAAACCAAAAGCATTGCGGATTTTACAGTACAGATGTCAGTATGATCGAAAAGTCGATTCGATTATTATAGCAAATACGTAAATTGGCATAACTTCAATAGTTTTACCGTTGGACCAATGAAATTTGGTGAATGGGTACATATCGGTATTCCTCACAATGCCCAATGGAAATTTATTTTGTATGTAGTCTCACGTTTGATATATATCGAAACGACTTTCTCTTAAAATTTATCGAATTGCTATAACATATAGGATTTTACATCCAAGGACATAGTTGACCAGGAATCATATAGAAAATACCCGTAGACTGGAAGTTAAACCAATAGCATTGCGGATTTTACAGTACAGATGTCAGTATAATCGAAAGATCGATACGATCATTGTAGCAAATTCGCAAATTGGCATAACTTGATTGCTATATAAGTTGGACCAAAGAAATTTTGGGAATGGGTATATCATGATATTTCTCACAATGCCCAATGGAAATATGTTTTGTATATGGTCTCACATGCGATATATATCGAATCTTCATTTTCCAAATTATATCGATTTGCCTTTACATTTGGGATTTTACATCCACAGGCATTGTTGACCAGGAATTATAGAGTAGATGACTATTAACTGGAATTATAATATTCAGCATTGCGGATTTTACAGTGCAGATGCAGTTTAATCGAAAGATCGAATCGATTATTGTAGCAAATACGCAAATACGCATAACTTGAGTAGTATATGCGTTGGACCAAAGAAATTTGGTGAATGGGTTCAACTTGGTATTCCTCACAATGCCAAATGGAAACATTTTTTGTGTATAGTTTCTCATTCGATATATATCGAATCTGCTTTTTCTTAAAATATATGGAATTGTTATAACACATAGGAATTTACATCAACGGGCAAAGTTGACTAGGAATTATATGGTAAATGGCCATATACCGGAATTAAAATCAAAAGCATTGCGGATTTTATATTACAGATGCAGTATAGTCGAAATATCAATTCAATTATTATAGAAAATACGCAAATTGGCATAACTTGATTCGTATATCCGTTGGACCAATGAAATTTGGTGAATGTGCACATCCTGGTATTCTTCACAAACCCCAATGGAAATATGTTTTGCATGTTTTGTCTCATTAGATATATATCGATTCAGCGTTTTCTTAAAATATGTCGAATTGCTATAACATGCAGGATTTCACATCCGCGGGCGTATTTGACCATGAATTATAGGGTAGATGGCCAAACGGGAAGATAAATCAATATCATTACGACATTTTAACTTCACGTGTCAGTATACTTGATAATTCGATGATTACGGTAGCAAATATGCAATTTTTCGTATCTGTCTAACTATTGATGTTAAACCGAAGAAATTTTATGAATATGTTTATTATAGCATTGTTCATGCTCACCAATTAAATATATTTGCTTTCCAAGCTCCCATTCGACACATATCGAATCTACGTTTTTGTAAAATATATCGAACTGCTATTACTTACCGAATATAACATCAACGGGGACAGTTGAACATTCTTCGGTTCTTTCTCCAATTCAAGTTTTATAACCGTATTAATATATTTATTGTAATCAATGCGTTTTGTTGTTATAAACCTTCCTTAGATCCAAAAATTGACACCATTGAGAGACATACATCGTCAGAGAAATCCGAACATTACTTTATTATTCGAGACATAATTATTGGGATAATCATTTCATTAGTCTCTGTTCGTTTATTTTCAAAAAATGCTGTTTTTAATTTCATTAAGTTTGCTGTATGCAAACATTATAAATCAAAAATAGGTGAGTAAATCAAGAGGTGATACAATCCTTGGGTAATGGCTGAAATACGATAAATCGCTTAAGTTTATCTACCATACACTATATTTTTTTTTATATTGCGTAAATCATTCATAATAAAACGGTTCCCCGAAGCATTGATCACCGTGGTTACTAAGATGGTCTTAAGTATTGTTGACAGTGAATGAGCGTATTGCCCGCATATTTCACTCATTTAAACGATATTTGGGGTGTTTCTTTCGCTTTTTGAACCACTTATGGGCACATGACTCGAAAATATGTGACACAACTATGTTTCCACCCCCCCTAATTACCCGCTTGATGAATTCAAGCGCCCAATCGACTCGTTGGATATATTAAAGCTGCAATCGGATTGATCACTGACTGATTCATCATAATTCCCAGCCCAAACTGCCGAGTCGATCGAGATGAAATTTTCGGTGGTAAAAGTAAAAAAAAATTCATCGGGAGGAAAAATCTCAAAATTCCGAAAAGTGCGATACTTTTCGATATATATCGAGTTGAATTAACATGGCAGCCTTATGGGACTAAAACTATTTCCTTAATTACGCCATAACTAGGCGTCTAAGGGTAATCGTCTCCCACTGACGTAAACTAGATTTTTTAAGCAATTTTTTGATACCATAGTTTTTCTTCGATCTCTTTCGATCACTGTCGAGATAATTTTTAAAAATCGACAATGCTTTTCTTATGGACCAAGTTTGGAATTTTTTTTGGCCAGCTTGCAAAATTAGTTGGACCGTCACCGCCTAATACAATTTATCTAATTTTTAGCCTGATTTTTTGGCTGTCTCGAAATTGTCGTATGTCGAATAGATTTCGAGTTATTAGCATTATCGAAATAACATGGTCGAGATAGGACGATCGATAAATATCGATTTGAGAGTTGGCGCTTCAAAATTAGGCTATTCAGCTCAAAAAAGCATGCCTACAAACGTACCTTCGGTACGTCCAGGTTTTCATTTTTATTTAGATTTCGTAATATTTAACGAGTTATTTCATTCCGAATTTTTCCCAAATTATTTTCTTGAGCCCGCGGCAATCGCCGCCATTCCTCGCCGCCAAACGGGCGGTGGTCGGTGCCCGTATGATATACACGCATTTCCCTATCTCATACGTGCATGTATACGGATGAAATTTGGAGAGGGCTAACATGGTTATGATCCCAGTAAAGCCTCACCGCCTAACTTTTTTGAGTATTGATTTTTTCATTACGTATTCGGTATCGCATATGCAACAGTCATTTGTTATATATACGGATTTCCCATTGACATTGGCCATAGGCTTAGAAGGTGAATTTACTGCAATGGTGTAACGGAAAAGAGCATAACTTCCAAAGTATTTCACCTAGGCCAATGAAATTTGGCGAATAGGTACATCATTGTATTATTATTATGACCATATAAAATTTAGTCCAATAATGTCCATCATTTTCGATATATATCGAACCTACGTTTTCTTTAATTCTATCGAATGTTAATAACTATTTGAAATACATATCTTGAGAGTTACTTATGCCGGCATAACATGTGAACCGACAAACCAATGGAAAAAAAACAAATGACATGCGTATTTCCGAGAACCTTTGTCAGTATGATCGAATTATTCGATTCGATTATTTTAACTAAAATGAATATTGAGATAACTTCACAAGTTTTTGTGGTAGATGAATGAAATTAGGTAAATTGGTACATATTGGTATTCCTAATAATGCAATGGGGAAATATGTTTCGCATGTAGGCCCATATTCGATATATATCGAATCTGCGTTTTCTTAAAATATATCGAATTGCTATAACACATACGATTCGGCATCCACGGTCATATGTGCGATGGTAATAGATAGTGGATGACCATAGAATGAATTTCCAATCAATAGCTATGCGTATTTTTCCGTACAGATGTCAGTGTAATCGAACTTTCGATTCGATTATTATACGAAATAGGATTATTGACATAACTTGAGAAGTATTTCAGGTAGATGAATGAAATTTGGTAAATAGGTACATATTGGTATTTGGCATAATTCACAGGGGATAAAGGTTTTGTATGTCGTCTCAAATTCGATATATATCGAATCTGCGTTTTCTTCAAATGTATCGAATTGCTATACTACGTAAAATTAAGCATCCACGGGCTTAGTTGTGATGGTAATAGATAGCGGATGACCATAGAACGAAATTTGAATCAAAAGCTATGAGATTTTTACCATACAGATGTCAGTATAATCGAAGTTCAATTCGATTATTATATGGAATACGAATATTGACATAACTTGAGAATTATTTGGGGTAGATGAATGAAATTTGGTAAATGGGTACATGTTGGTATTCCTCATAATGCTCAGGGGGAATATATTTTGTAAGTTGAGTTACATTCGATATATATCGAATCTACGATTGCTTAAAATATATCGAATTGCTATACCAGGTAGAATTTAGCATCCACGGGCAAAGTTGAGAAAGTAATAGATAGTGGATGAAAGGAATGAATAGAAATGGAGAACATAATAAAAGTATGAATTCATTTGCGTATTTTTCAATATAGATGTCACTCTCATTACAAGTTCGTTTCGATATTTGTAGAAAATATTCAAATTGACATATCTTCATAACTATTTCAGTTACACCAATGAAATTTGGAGTGTGTGTACATATTAGTATTCGGCTTACTTCCCAATCGAATTTAATGAAAATAACAGGCTAACTAGCGATTTATATCGAATATAAATTTTCATAATATATGTCCAATTGGTATATAACCTGACGTAGTCGACTTTTCAAACATTTTACCAACTTATTGACCCAGGACTGGGCAACTTCTGACACTACTCGATCTCAATACCCTTCACTAACACGCTTGATATATTCAAGCGCATATCGACTCGTTACATATATTAAAGCTGCAATGTCATTGATCACTTATTCATTGATACAAATTCGCAGCCCAAACTGCCGGGCCGATCGAGATGAAATTTCCGGTAGTAAAACTAAAAAAAAATTCATCGGGAGAAAAAATCTGAAAATTCCAAAAAGTGCGATACTTTTCGATATATATCGAGTTGAATTAACATGGCAGCCTTATGGGACTAAAACTCTTTCCTTAATATCGTCGCGAATAAAAGGCCCAGAGACATGTTCTCCCATTGACGCAAACTAGATTTTTTGGTCGATTTTTTGATACCTTGGTTTTCCATCGATCTCTCTCGATCACGGTCGAAATAATTTTTGAAAATCGACAATGCTTTTCTTATGGACCAACTTTGGAATTTTTTTTGACCCACTTGCAAAAGTAGTAGGACCGTCGCCGCCTAATACAATTTATCTTATTTTTTACCTGATTTTTTGGCTATCTCGGAATTTTCGTATGTCGAATAAATTCCGAGTTATTAGCATTATCGAAATAACATTGTCGAGATAGGACGATCGATAAATATCGATTTGAGAGCTGGCGCTTCAAAATTAGGCTATTCAGCTCAAAAAAGCATGCCTACAAACGTACCTCCGGTACGTCCAGGTTTTCATTTTTATTTAGATTTCGTAATATTTAACGAGTTATTTCATTCCGAATTTTTCCCAAATTATTTTCTTGAGCCCGCGGCCATCGCCGCCATTCCTCTCCGCCAAACGGGCGGTGGTCGGTGCCCGTAAGATATACACGCATTTCCCTATCTCATACGTGCATGTATACGGATGAAATTTGGAGACGGCTAACATAGGACTATTCCCAGTAAAGCCTCACCGCCCAACTTTTTAAGTATTGATTTTTTCATTACGTAATTGGTATCGCCTATGCAACAGTCATTTGTTATGTATACGGATTATGCATTGACATGGGCCCATATCTTAGAACGTGACTTTACTGCTATGGTGAAACGGAAATGAGCATAACATCCAAAGTACTCCACCTAGGCCTATGAAATTCGGCCAGTAGGTACATCATAGTATTCCAAATATTACTATATAAAATAGAGAACGTAAATGGACATCACTTTCGATATATATCGAAACTACGTTATCTTGAATTTTATCGAATGCTACTAACTTTTTGGAATACTCATCTCCGGGTGTTGTAGTGCCGGCATAACATGTGATACGACCAACCAATGGAGAATTTAAACAAATGACATGCGTATTTCAGATAACCGTTCTCAGTAAAATCGAATATTCGATTCGATTATTATAACTAAAATGAATATTGAGATAACTTATTAAGTATTTGTGGTAGAAGAATGAAATTTAGTAAATTGGTACATATTGGTATTCCTCATAATGCAATGGGGAAAAATGTTTTGCATGTAGTCCCATATTCGATATATATCGAATCTGCGTTTTCTTAAAATATATCGAATTGCTATAACACATACGATTCGGCATCCTTGGGCAAATGTGCGATGGTAATAGATAGTGGATGACCATAGAATGAATTCCGAATCAATAGCTATGAGAATTTTGCCGTACAGATGTCAGTTTAATCGAACGTTCGATTCGATAATAATAAGAAATAGGAATATTGACATAACCTGAGAAGTATTTGAGGTAGAAGAATGAAATTTGGTAACTGATTACATATTGGTATTTGGCATAATGTACAGGGGATACACGTTTTGTATGTCGTCTCACATTCGATATATATCGAATCTGCGTTTTCTTAAAATATATCGAATTGCTATACTACGTAAAAATTAAGCATCCACGGGCATAGTTGTGATGGTAATAGATAGTGGATGACCATAAAATGAAAATCGAATCCATATCTATGAGATTTTTACCATATAGATGACAGTATAATCGAAGTTCAATTCGATTATTATATGAAATACGAATATTTACATAACTTGAGAAGTATTTCAGGTAGATGAATGAAATTTGGTAACTGAGTACATATTGGTATTTGGCATAATGCACAGGGGATATACGTTTTGTATGTCGTCTCACATTCGATATATATCGAATCTGCGTTTTCTTAAAATATATCGAATTGCTATACTATGTAAAAATTGAGCATCCACGGGCAAAGTTGTGATGGTAAGAGATATCGGATGACCATAACATGAAATTGGAATCAATATCTATGAGATTTTTATCATACAGATGTCAGTATAATCGAAGTTCAATTCGATTATTATATGAAATTCGAATATTAATATAACTTAAGAATTATGAGGGGTAGATGAATGAAATTTGGTGAATGGGTTTATATTGGTATTCCACATAACGCACAGGGGAATTACGTTTTGTATGTCGTCTCACATTCGATATATATCGAATCCGCTTTCCATTAAAATATATCGAATTGCTATATCATATATAATTTAGCATCCATGGGCATAGTTGTGATGGTAATAGATATTTGATGACCATAGAACGAAACTCTAATCGATATCGATGAGTATTTCACTGTACAGATGTCGGTATAGTCGTAAGTTCGATTCGATTATTACGGTAATACGTACATTGATATAACTTGATATGTAATTCAGGTAGATCAAAGAAATTTGGCAAATGGGTACCTATTGGTGTTTCTCTTAATGCAAAGGGGAAAAACGTTCTGTATATAGTCTCACATTCGATATATATCGAATCTGCGTTTTCTTTAAATGTATCGAATTGCTATACTACGTAGGTTTTAGCATACACGGGCATAGTTGAGTAGGTAAAAGATAGTGTATGACTATAGAATGAATCTCTAATCAATACCTTTGAGTATTTTACCGTACAGATGTCAGTATATTCGAAAGATCGATTCGAATATTATCTCAAATACGAATATTGACATAACTTCATAAGTATTTGAGGTAGTGGAATGAAATTTGGTAAATGAGTACTAATTGGTATTCCTCATTATGCACATGGGAAATATTTTTTATGTAGTCTCTCATTCGATATATATTGAATCCGCGTTTCCTTAAAATGAATCAAATTGCTATAGCACATAATATTTAGTATCCAGGGGCATAGTTGAGGTTTATAGATAGTGGATGAATAGAATGAATCGGAATGGATAATATGATGAATGTATGACTAGATTAACGTATTTAGCAAACAGATGTCACTTTATTCATAAGTTCGACTCGGTTATTGTAGCAAATATTCAAGTTGACATATCATCATGACTATTTAAATTAGATCAATGAAATTTGGAATATGATTTTTTATTAATATTCCTCTTACTGCCAAGTAGAAAAATAAGGAAGATAATTGGCTAACTTTTGATTAGCATCGAATATCAATTTTCATAAAATATATCAAATTGCTTTAACTTAACGTGATAGATTTTTCCAAGTTTTCAACAACTTATGGACCCAAGACCAAACTACTTATGACACAACGATACACACTATACCCTTCACTAACACGCTTGAAGAATTCAAGCGATAAAATACTCGTTATATATTTAAAGCTGGAAATTCATTAAAATTGCGTGATTGACCATAATTAGCAGCCCAAACTACCGGGCCGATCGAGCTGAGATTTTTTGTGGTAAAACTAAAAAAATATTCATCGGGAGAAAAAATCTGAAAATGCCAAAAAGTGCGATACTTTTCGAGATATATCGATCTACTTTAACATGGGCTCTTATGGAAAAAAAATAAATTCGCGATATGACCTACTTTAAATCGCCGCACGCGGACGACATCCAAATGGGAAACATTAGTTTTTTGGCCGATTTTTTTGGCATGGGTAAGAAGCTTCCAAGTCGAGCCGATTTCGAGATATCGATTTACACGCGTTCTTATGTGATTTCGATTTGAGAGCTGGCGAACGAAACTTAAGCTATGTAGCTCGCGAAGTTGTTGGCACAAGCCTAACTATTCGTTAGACTTTGGGTTTTCTTTTTTAATTAGGTATCGTAATAGTTAATGACTTATTTCATTTTGAAATTTTCCCAAATTATTTTTTTGGCTTCCCGGCGATCGCCGCCATTCCTCCCCGCCAAACGGCAAGTGGTCGGACTCGGTAAGAAAAACTCGCATCGCCTTATAGGAGGGAGCATGGCAGTAGACATTGGGAACTTGCATTGGGTATGTATACGGAGATTCTTAACCAAAGACCACGGTCCATTTTTCGAAATGCGTTTTTCTATTGTTTCCAAATTAATATCTGCTATCTCATGAATATGGATATGCATATGAATACAGGATGGGTAGGACCATTGGCTCTTAGGGTCCCCTATGCCGCCATTGAAAAAAGCAAATGAACATAACTCTGTTGGTGTTTAGGATAGACAAATGAAAGTTGGCAAAACGGTACATCTTGGTATTCTCCATACAGCAATGTTTAAATGACTACTGTTGTGGAGTTAACTTTCGATATATATCGAATCTACGTTTTCTTGAATATTATCGAAGGCTAATAACTTTTTGGATTATCCATCGCTTGAGATGGTTGTGCCAGCATAACATGAAGAATGACATACTAATGGAATATAACCCAATAGAAATGCGTATTTCAGAGTACCGGTGTCAGTTTAATCGAATGTTCGATTCGATTATTTTACCAAATACGTAAATTGGAATAACTTGGTAAGTATATTTGTTAGGCCAACGAAATTTGGTAAACTGATACATCTTGGTATTACTCACAACCTGTTGTGTAAATATGTTTGCTATGTAGTCACACAATCGATATATATCGAATCTGCGTTTTCTTAAAATATATCGAATTGCTATAATACATAGGATTTAACATCTACGGGCAAAGTTGAGAAGGAATATTATAGTGTATGACCATAGAAGGTAATTTGAATAAGTACCTTTGCGCATTTTACTCAACAGGTGTCGGTATAATCGAGAGTTCGATTCGATTATTATAGGAAATACGAATATTTGTATAACTTAATAAGTAATACTGTTAGACCAATGAAATTTAGTGAATTGATACATCTTGGTATTACACATAATGCATTGTGTAAATATGTTTACTATGTTGTCTCATATTCGATATATATCGAATCTGCGTTTTCTTAAAATATATCGAATTGCTATAATACGAGGGATTTAACATCCACGGGCAAAGTTTAGGGAGAATATTATAGTGTAAGACCACAGAAGGTTATTTGAATCAGTAGCCTTGCGCATTTTACTGTACAGGTGTCGGTATTATCGAAATTTCGATTCGATTATTATACCAAATAAGTAAATTGGCAATTATTGACATGTATTTATCGTAAACCAACCAAATTTGGTAAATAAGTACATTTTAGTATTCCTCATGATGTACTTTGAGAATAGGTACTGTATGTAGTCTAAAATTCGATATATATCGAATCTGCGTTTTCTTAAAATACATCGAATTGCTAAATCACTTAGGATTTAACACCCACGGGGAAAGTTGAGTAGGAAATATGTAGTCGATGAGCAAAGAATTGAATTTTTAACACTAGCAATGCACATTTCACTTTACAGGTGTAAGTTTAATCGAAAGTTCGATTCGATCATTATACCAAATAAGTATATTGGCATAACTTGATAAGTATTTTTGTTACAGCAACGAAATTTGGTAAATGAGTACATCTTGGTATTCCTCATGATGTACAGTGGGAATACGTACGGTATGTAGTCTCACATTCGATATATATCGAATCTGCGTTTTCTAAATATATATCGAATTGATATACCACATAGGATTTAACATCCACGGGGAAAGTTGAGTAGGAAATATGTAGTGGATGACTAGAGAATCAAATTTGAATGAATATAATTGCGCATTTCACTTTACAGGTGTCAATTTAATCGAAAGTTCGGTTCGATTATTATACCAAATAAGTAAATTGGCATAACTTGATAAGTATTTTCGTTACACCAACGAAATTCGGTAAATGAGTACATCTTGGTAATCCTCTTGACGTACATTGAGAATAGTTACTGTATGTAGTTTCACATTCGATATATATCGAATCTGCGTTTTCTTAAAATATATCGAATTGCTATAACACATAGGATTTAATACCTACGGGCAAAGTTGAGGCTGGATTTTGTTGTGGATGACAATAGAATTAATTCTGAATGATTTCAATTGCGAATTTTATCTTACAAGCGTCCGCATAATCGAAATTCCGATTCGATTATTATAAGAAATACGAATATTGACATAACTTGATAAGCATTTGAGGTATATGAATTAAATTTGGTTAATGGGTATATGTTGGTAGTCCCCATAACGCACGGGGGAAATATGCTTCTTATGAAGTCTCACATTCGATATATATCGTTTATGCGTTTCCGTAAAATATATCGAATTGCAATACCACATAGAATTTAGCAACAACCGGCATAGTTGATACGGTAATAGATAGTGTACGACCATAAAATGAAATTCTAATCAATAGTTATAAGCATTTTACTGTACAGCTGTCAGAATAATCGAATGTTCGATTCGACTATTATAACAAATACGAATGTTGACATAACTTGATACGTATTTGAGGTAGATGAATGAAATTTGGTAAATAAGTACACATTGTCATTTCTCATAATGCACAGGGAAAATATGTTTTGTATGTTGTTTCACATTCGATATATATCGAATCTGCGTTTCCTTAAAATATATCGAATTGCTATAGCACATAGAATTTAAAATCCATGGGCATACCTGATAAGGTAATAGATAGTGGATGACCATAGAATGAAACTCTAATCAATAGCTATGAGCATTTTACTGTAAAGATGTCAGTATAATCGAAAGTTCAATTCGATTATTATAACAAATACGAATATTGACATAACTTGATAAGTGTTTGAGGTAGGTGAATGAAATTTGGTAAATGGGTACATATTGGTATTCCTCATAATGCACGCGGTAAATATGTTGTCTATGAAGTCTCACATACGATAAATATCGAAACTGCGTTTCCTTAAAATATATCGAATTGCTATACCACATCATCACCATCGAAGGGCATAGTTGATAAAGTAATAGATATTGGATCAATAGAATGAACAGAAATGGATAACATTATAAAAACATGAATAGAATTGCGTATTTTTCAATACAGATGTCACTTTATTCATTTGATTCCATTATTGTAGCCAATATTCAAATATATATATATTTTCATAACTATATCAGTTAGACCAATAAAATTTGGTATGTGAGTACATATTAGTATTCCACGTACTGTTCAATAGAAATCAATGCAGAGGATGGGCTATCTTTCGATAAATATCGAATCTGCGCTATCATAAAATATATCGAATTGCTTTGACATTACGTGGTGGAATTTTAGAACTTTTCAAAAACGTATGGACAAGAGACTCGAAACCACGTGACACAATTATGTTTTCTCTACCCTCTCCAACCCGCTTGAAGAATTCAAGCACCCATCCACTCGTATTGTACTTAAAGATACATGGCGGCATACAGCAACCCTGCATGACTTACCACCAAACATTATCATCAATAAAATCATTATCGCAATAAAATCAAACAAAACAATATGATATCGGCTCAGGTAGGCTTACACCTTAATAAAACACGTTGCTAAACTTGTGCCATGGTATATTCTAAGGAAATAGTACAAAATTTAATGGAATTAGGTCTTTGATTGAAGAAACATTAATGATTCACGTCATTTTTACAGATTTTATAAAAAAAAAGTACAAAGAATATAATTATTGAAAAAGATTCAACTCAAAGTTTTACAACGATATTAGGCATAACGCGACCGTGCACGATACATATTGCATCCATCTCAGCGTCGCAGTGCGAAATTGAAATTTGCCTATCGCACACAGTCTTAGAGCGAGGAGATGGGGTCGGGAATGAGATTTGGCCCGAGAGAGAGAGAGAGAGAGCATGGCCGAACTCGAGGGCGAGATAATACACGCGCCGGCGGCGGCACAGGGTTTCTTGCCCGTTTGACTGCGTGCGGCTTACGGGAGGAGTATGATGGTGGAGAGGGATGGAGGCTGCGAGGGATGCGTGGATGCCAAGGAGGAGGAGGAGGAGCAGGGGAGGGTTTACTGTGAGATGGGGAGGGTGTGGATTTTGCTTCTGGAGGCAATCTCGTTGCCCAACAATTCCACCGAATAAATCTCGCGGGAGCTGAGATGCGCCTCCCTCCCTGCCTCTCTCTCTCTCCTATTTTTCTCTCTCTTTCACTCAATCTCCCCGTCTTCCTTTCCCTACAAGTATGCACCCGTAAACACCACCCAATGATACTCCAAGAGTCGCTGCACGTGAGCTTTTTTTTGTTATAAAAATGACTGAAGTGGCTATCGCTCGTCATTTAAAAAAATATATATTTTTTAATATATATTTTTAAAAACAAGGTATACAATGAATAAACATAACATAACATGGGTAAACATAACAAGGTATACAATGAATGAACCAAGAAAACTCCTTAATAAAGGAAGAATGAAATGTAGCTTAATTTGTATGTAAAGCGTTAGTACCTACGTTTTGACTATCTACGATCTTTCGATATGCCGAAATTGTAAGTTATACCTCGGAAGATAACTGAAGTTGATCGTAGTTGGTGTTGTGGAATATGCGCTTAGAATATATGAGATAATTAAAAGGTGTTGAATTAATTTTTCCCCAATTTTTGATCTCTTATCTTTCATGTAAGAGAAAAAAATAAACTTGAAACTGCGTAGCAATAGTGGCAAGAACCGGCTGGAGTTGGTGGAACAAATAAATCAGTACCTGACGACATACATCCCTGGAAAAATTACCTGCAAAAAGATTGATATTGCATTAGCTATAACGTAAATAAAATAGCGTGGCCTTCCTACCATTTGTATTTAATGATCCACCAAAAAAAGTAGATGCAATTTGGAAAGCTTCAAAAATTGCTGATATTGTTGATATTTTTTGCCGAAAAAAATCCTCGCCAACGTGTATTTGTCGTAAAAATTAAATCTTTGAATACTTTATCCGTTGAATGAATGACTAATAGGCTTTTCATGCTTGCAGAAAGATGTTATTGCTATAGATATAGCAATGGATTTATTATCATCACAGCATTCCAAATCATTCTCAATAAACCACTCTATGGCTTCCTCTTACCCACACGCACCAAACATATGCATCTTACAAGTTAGTGTTAGTTAGTGCAGCCGAGAGCCACAGGCATCAAGTACTACTCACGCACGCGGAGCAGAACGCACAAGGCGGCCGGGGTCGAATTGGTGCGGCGGTTTGAAATTGCTCCTCGTCTCTCCCTCCGTCTTGGGTTCAATAATCGCGGTTCGTATTTCGGATCATCATCATTTTCAGTGCCTGCACCGCTGTGCCGTAGGCTACGCGAGCGCATCGCTATGGCAAGAGGGGCATCGCATCGAGGGAGGGCGAGGTTCTCCGATGGGGCAATTATGATCCTCCAAGCGGTTCCCGATTAAGTTCCCAGAACGCATCCTCGCAAGGCAACGGTTTTGATTCGCATTCCATGAGTGACCCCTTTCTCAACATTCCTCAATGAATTTTGGTGTTGCGGTGTTCCGTTTTTGAATATGCATTCGTGACTAGCTAACGGCATTCGAAATTCTTATGTGAGTTGCTGTTTTATTTATTTAAACGTTGCAACGATATCATTTTAGTAGTAAGTGCTCGAAGAGTAAGGTAATTTATATAATCCAATATCATCAGTATTTTTTCCTGACTTGTTTTCTAAATATGGCCTCACCAAATCTGCAATAAGTAAAAGTAATAAAACGTCTTTTCTAGATATATTGGAGCTAAAAAATGAAAATAATTATCGTCACAGCATCGGAATTCAATTACACGTAAAAAAATGATGGAGGGTAACCCCCCTTTTACTCAATAAGTAACTATTTATGCATGTGTTAGTGGGGATTAAAATCAAGTGCATTTAAATTAAGCCATAAGTTATAATAAAAATTATTTAACCCAGTTTTGTAGTTTCATAATAGAAATATCATTAAAGCTTTATTGATAAGATTCGTTTCCCAAAATTAACATAGGTTGACAACTCAAAATATACCTACCGATTTGTCAAATGAAAACTTGTCACTTACTTTCAGGCAAAGGCTAAATGAGGGACAGATAACATGAGTGTGAAGTGTCTGCGAAATTAAAAATGTATAACAATTAAGAACCCGAGGAGCATAGCGAATTAATTGGGAAAAAAGTGTTAAAAATATTATTTAGTTACAAATCTCGCCATTCTTTTACCTAACCTTATTTACCTCTGAGAGTTTTGAGAATAAAAAGTAAGAATAAAATCGCTGACGCATTTTAATTCAGTGCGACATTACAGCAAAATATATGGTATGCTAACAAATAGGTCACGCCGTCAATTCCTTAAACGGTAAGATAAAAAGATGATCAATCTTTAAAATCAACCAGGACGTGAAGCAGGACCTGCCGACTCAGGGCCATACAAAAAAAACCGCTGAAGTTACAAATCGAATTAAACAGAATCGACGAAGATACTAGAGGACAGCAATTCACTGAATTTTGTCCTGTCTTGCTCCTGTCCTGTCCAATATCCTGTCAATCCTCATTAAAAGACCACCAGAGGGCAGCTTTATCCTTCATCAAGATATTAATATCTTTGATGACGTTTTTGCCGTCACGTATAAGATTCTTTGCATGAAGTTCCATTACATATTAATGCTGACTATCGTGTGTAAACGATAGGCAATGCAGGCTAAAGTGTTACATTTTTTCCTGACATATTCTGCAAATATGGCCTCGCCAAATCTGAAATAATTAGAAGAAAAATAACGTCTGGCGAAAAAAGTTACTCCAATAAAAATTTTTGGAATTTATGAAGCTTAGACAAAATTTTAAAAAAATTCTAACAGTATTGAAATCTACATATAATCGCAAGTAGTAGATTTTGTATAATAGTTTGACAAGTCATCTTTGGCATAAGGTGAACTCTCTTCAAACGTCAGGCGTTTTACGTCAATGAATCTCGGAAAATATATCGTAATGTATCAGATTCTTGGAAATCTTGGAACCCTTTACAACGAAATGACTAAAAATTTGAACTTAAAGAGAAAAAAGAGTAAATTAGGGATACCTGGAATGTGATGTGCTTGAGTGATAGAGGATATAAGATGAGACCAAAAGAAGGATGATGAAGAGCGAGAGTCTGCTGTCGACGAAATGGGATTTCTCGAGAGAACTGGAATAGATGGATGAAGCTAGTAATGAGTGGCGATAGCATGCTGTAGACCGAGATAGATGAAAGAATCCGTGAAAATTAAACAACAACAAGCCGGAATATAGGATTAAGAATGGAATTTTATAAAAAATGTTAGAGGAATGCTGATATAAATGATACGTTAAAAGTAAAACAGTTTTTTTTTCTCCATGAAGTATGCAGTAGATAATGATTAAACTTTATACTATTTAAAAATTTTAGAGTCTATTTAGAGCCAAATTTAGGCAAAAAACTGCGTTAAGAAGCATTGAATCAACATTGAAAACCGTGTGATTAATGTTTTCTATCGCAAATCAACATTATTTTTTAAAGAATGAAGTAGCATATAATGAATGCTAGAAGAATGTTGAGATGACTGAGATAAAAGTAAAAACGTTTTCTCCACGGCATATCCTGTACTATTTTAGCGATTATTTAAAGTTTATACTATTTTAAACACAATGCAGTCTCATTTTAGGAAAAAAAACTGCGCTGAGAAGCGTAAAATCAACATTTAAAACTGTGATTGACGATTTCTATCGATTGCCAACATTAGTTTATCTTATATTAGTTTATCATGACGCTGGATGATATGGCGTGAAATTGTTTAACCTAAAATGGGATGAATTTGAAAGATCTTTTATCAGTCCACGTTCCATTGCTGGTCGCCCCACTGTATTTCTGTCACACACAGCGAGAAGTTTCAACTTGTAATTCAACTTTTTCACCTTAATACCCGTTTCAACACGAAATATTTGGCTCAATACAGGTTAGGATAAGATGAAAATCAGGCAGGTAGTGTTGGGAGTGGATTTATGTGCCCTACGTGTACTGAAGAGAATATTATCCTGGTTTCTTGTTCCCCAAATCTCTTTTTTCCTCGCTGCCTTTATCCCACTACTCTTATCCCCACAATCACTCCGAACAGTTTCTCGCTTCAACACATGTCCCGCACTCTTGGAACTTGTATAGACGATACTTAGCGAATGCACCTTCAAAAATAATTCTCAAGTTAAAACTTAAAAAATACTGCCAAAAGTACTGCAATCACTAATCACCTTCGGTGCTACAAGCAAAAGCTTTATTAACGTAAATTAAGCGTAACTGAAGGTAAACAGATTAAAGGAAGAAAATAAAGTTTATATCCTTGCGATTTGCACTATTTTCAACAGTATTACTGTGCTATTTTTCCACACGGAGGAGAAATAGCGCGAGAGCTAACTATAGATAATTTTATATCTGATCGAGAAAAACTTCGCTTTGCGCCCCGTGTAGTAAGGATACCATGTTATTGCGCCATTAGCTATCATTTTTATGTTGTCATATTTCCGGACACTCAAATTCAAATATAATATATATTGGAAAGCATGATGCTATCAAACTGAAAATTATAAAAGCTCAATGAAAAATGTTTGCATTGATCTTTTTTTTGGAAAGTTGTGTATCGATGGCTAAGTTCTAACAACACGTATCTCAAATTCGGCCGGTTTGAGAAAGGTATCTTAAAGTGTAATAACATTAAAAAAATAAAATACAAGCAAATAACAACTCTTTATTTGCAAATTAATGCTTCTTTTTCAGTTTTATGAACTTTTGGTATTTTTTTTCAGTGTGCAAGTATTCGTATTTTTTAAAGCGACATAAATCGTATAGATATATAAATTGAAAGATGTATAAATCCTATTTTTACTCTCCTGAAAAGTTGCTATTTTTGAGATACGTGGTGTTAGAACTTAGCCATCGATATACTTCTTTTAGGCATGGAACTTCTTAAGACACAATATAAAATGAAAAAAAAACACGCTTTTCCCGGAAAAAATTATAAAAAGCACTAAAATGAAATAATTAATCATTTCATCACTTCTGATTAGGTTTATCAGAAATGAGTGCAGATGAGCCTGTGTAACGATTAACACCCAGTCTTTATTTTTATTTTTACGTACTGAGACTCACCCCACCCCTGACAAACGCAAAGTAAATAAAATACATATATGGGCTACAGCTGTATCCCGCGCGTCTGGTTTAGGTCTCGCCAATCTCACCCATGCCTACCTTTTACCATTACCTACCTTTTAGCACTCCCTTCCTCACCTCGTTCCCTTCATTCCTCATTACCCTCTCTTTCACCTCATCTGTCAATCTATCCTCTTTCCCTATCCACCTACTACTCCCCCCAACGCTCTGGCCCAACCCTCCAAAGCACTATTCTTTCTCCCCCTACCCTCTCTAACAAAAGTCTTCCCTACCCCACTTCACCCTACGTTACCCACCATCCCAAATCCTATAGACGCAACGCCTCTCTCAAGCAGCCACAACTCTCTTCCCTCCTGACTTCCTACATCCTTCGCCCATCTCCCTCTTTCCTCTCCCCCACCTTTCCTTTCTACTCATTCTAAATTCCTCCTTCCGCCTCAATATTTCACACGTGCGGAAAAAATCCGAAATCCTTGAGAGCGGATTTCCTTCAGTTTTGCTCCCGTTTTTTATTCCATTTCCTACCCCTGGGTTCTCCTGTTCCGCCCCTCCACACTCACCCTCTCCCCTTTTTCTCCCGCAGTTCAGTGCTCACCCATCCTTCAACAGTTGCTTTCTCACTATACATCCCTTCAGCAAGTTTCTCGCTTGCTCCGGACCGCTTTTTTCCCATTGGTATGTATACCCATCTTGCGTCAGTGGGATAGAATCGAAGCCGTGAACACGAATGTTTACCCATACCTCGCTCTTTCTCTTTCCATCTTTAGCTCTTTATTTCAGGGGATCGGGCTGAGGTGGTGGCTAGAGTGTTGGCTTCCCACACTTTGGTTCCAGGTTCAAATCCCGGCGATGGTGGAGATTTACATACGCTGCCCGATCCCTGCCCGAGAGATTTGTGGAGGGCACTACAAGAACAGCACTCTTGTCTTTCGCCTGGGACAAGTCGTGGTCCCCCCTTGGCTCTTTTCGTAAAGGGAAGGCTAACGCCAACGTCGGGTTTCTCTTCACCCTTCTTTCTCAAACCTTTCCTAAGGCGCAAATGACTTACAAAATGATACAAACTGTCGCCTCCTCCAAATAACACCCCATATATTTGCGATTTTATCGAGGGAATTTAACTCTTTCAGGGTGTTTATTCTACTGAATATCAGCTGGTGCTAATTCGAGTTGGCGAAAACATTAGCCAATATTGCTACAATGACTGATCTTATTACGGCACAAGTTAACACAGAAATTGGCTAGCGAATGCTAGCCGTAGATGATCCTTAGCCACAAAATAATCGGGACCAACGCCTAAGTCTCATCTGACACCACTCAGTTTTTTCTCAAAATAGATCTTGTTCCAACGAAATTTTGTCTTATTTGGACCTAAATAAATATTATCTGGGCCCTAAAAGCTTTGTTTGAATCCAATCGGGTGTGACGTGGATCAACTATTTTTGCTCCCAGTTTCCATAGAATAATTATCCAGACTGGGGTTTTATATACAAGTCATACTGCCCAAGCTTTTATCATTGGCATGGTCTGTTTAGTAGGTTAAGAGGATGCATTAATCCCTCCTTAATTTTTCATATACCGTGTAATTCCTTTGAAACTGGCATCATCATTTTGAAATTTTCATGTTTGGCAAAGCAGAATTTTTCATATTTTTTGTATCTCAAATATTAATTTTTAATTTGAATTAACAACCTGCCAAAAATTTACAAATTCAATATGAAGATAAACTTTGAAATGGGTCTATTTTATATATCTTCAAAATCTCAACATTATTGCGTACGTTTTAAACTAGTATCAAGTTACCAAAATGTATCCATCAAGACTGAGAGATACGTCCTCCAAACTGCATTCCGTTACGCCTTTTACCTCAATGGATCAGATGTCTACCCTTCCATCACAATGACAACATTTAGTGGAGCATACGCCGCATATCAAAAGAAAAATTGGGCCAAAAAGAAGGCTATCTCTCTAGTTCAAAATATTATTTGCATGCATAGTTAATGCATCATTATAATTTGGAAACCATTCCCATGATGATTCGGTTATTCTGACATAGCTCACAAGGGAACCAAGGAAATGCACACCCCTATCTTTTCCTCGATACTGGAAATTACACGCGCAACCCCGACAGAACAAAAATCGCTTCTCCGTTAAAATGCTCGTAGATATAGGCGCATTGAAGCCATTAATTAAATCAATCCAACCGCCTTTATTTCTTTTTTACTCGCGAGCATTAGTAGCTTGACCTCAAGCGCTTGCCGAGTCGGGATGAAATAGAATCGGGTTACCCCTTTCCTAAGCCCGCAACACTAGAGGGGGCGGGATGGAAATGGGTCAGCTGTGCGTGGGTAAACGTATTATTGAGAGAAAAAAAGACAGAGAAGGAGAGAGATGGAGAGCTTGCGAGTCCAGGGTAATAGGATTTGCCCGCTGTGAGAGAATGTGTCGGGGTGCGGGGCGGAGCAGAAACGGGGGACGGGGTACGAAATGGGAACCCCCTCTCGCGCCCTCTGTCCTGGCTGCGAAAAATCTGCATTGAACTCTTCGAGAACATGTTTCCGCACGAGAGCAGTGTGCCATTTTGGGGAAGGTGAGCTGTTCGATTTGTCTCTTGCGTGGCGAGTGCGTGGGATGCCGAGGAAATGGAATCGTTCAGAAATGGATGGATTGTAGATAGTTCCGAGGGGGCGATATGTTCGACGATTTTTGCCGTAGGGAACTGGTTGGTTGGTCGCCAAAGGGTAGGGTTGGAAATGATTTTCAAAATTTACTGATTTTAAGCTTAATGAATTCAAATTTCTGCGGAAATTACAAAGTTATGACTATTCCGTCATAAATGCTCTAAATTTTCACAAACTTACTCCAAAAGAAATCAATTATATGCTTAATAATTAATTTAATCACGGCTTTATAATATGAAAATCGATGAAAGTGGAGTTTTATTAACATATTTATCAATTTAACACTCCGTTTCTTTTTAGAACACGAATGTCAAATTTAGACCAAATATAATGGCATATCTGAAAAAAACAGCGTATTTCTTACCGGAGGAAACACTTTTTTCTTATCATTCACTTTATTTTACGACTAAATTTAATATATCAGATAGTGAAATGATTTTGATTGTGACATGGTAGCTACTCATGCAAATTACAAAGCTGACGATGAGGGAGTGATACATCACTTCACACCGTAAATATGGAAGTCGTAGTCAGACAAATCCCATAATTTTCTTTACTCCAAACTTTTTTACAACTTTCGTTGGGTATATATTATCAAACTTAATTATATGGTCATATTATACACAAACATAATGTTCTGCATTATTTTCATCAATATTTATATTGACCTCTACCATTATAACTCAAACACTTCATTTTTCGTGAAAAAACAAAAATAATAAGGTTCAGCCTAAAAAAAAACTAATGAGGTTCCTTATAATTGCTTAATTATCACGATCCTGGTTTCGTTGCATCTTCAGGTGCATAGAATATTGATTAGATAGATTGATAGATGATTACGAATTCAGTGCAAATAGAAACAGGGAGGATTAGAGGTGATACATTATCACTGCATGTTTCGCCTAGCGAAGCAATACTCATTTCCAGTCCTTGGGACCAGGCTAATGCTGATGCGGGGAGGTTATGAGTTTACCTGAGATGTTTACAATAATCACCGATCTTTACACGGGGCTTTCAGCGTGGGTGGTGTGGGGAGGTATTGGGTGATTATGGCTTTCACTTTTAAAAAGTACGTTTAAGGTACAAATTTAGGCAATAATTGGTTTAGAAAGATGGAGAGAAAGGGCGGAAGGGAAGTGGAAGAGACGCACTATTGCTTTAAATTTCTCAATGAACCATACGCAATTAGTGAGTAACCGCCGACCTTTACTTTTTACTATTTTCGCACTATTTATCCCAACCCTTCCACCCTCCCAGTTATTCCCCTTATTCCAACATTCCCACTCTCATTTTTCCCAAATTCGTACCCCTGCCCTTGATTTTATATAAACACGAATTTAATCATGCTAAGACTCCTGAAAATGTAATTACGTGACGAAACTCGGGCGGAGTCTGTTAAAAACATGTAGTGAACCTTACATTATTTAAAAAATATTTTCACAATGGATAAATGTGTGATATTTACAATCCTGTGGCTTACTGTAGGGCGAACTTTACCCTCACCTATCCAAACCAACCTTTAGGTTAATTCATTGAGTGGGTGAATGGAACGACATCACAAGTTCATTCTTAACTAGTTTCTACATACTACCTACTCCGCAAGCAGCCTCAATAGATGCGTTGCGGGCGGTAGAACACCAGCCGTTACCAAAAAACAAAGGAAAAGTAAAAAAAAGGTACTGAATCCCACCTCGAATTCATTGAAGTCATTAATTGTTCGGGGAATAAACGAATTCTTATACCTATCCGTTCGGAAAAAAACTCAACCGTTTTTGGTCCAACGTTCATTTGGGGACAGATTTATAAAAATTCATGAAAATTATATTCCGTATCTGTGATTAATTTTATAGGTTTTGTTACGTAAATAAAGTATGGAAGCATTTTTGAAAGTGAATCGCATGACTCGTGTATACAATGGTCGCTAATGATACCTTTTCAAAATTAGTTATTTTCAGTACCTTTGTTGTGAGTATGCCGTTCATTCGATATTTCCCCTACCCTCGCTCTCCAGTAACAAATACTCATTTATTCAAAAGATCAATATATATTACATTGTTAAAATTAGTTTTGGCCAAATATATATTTATTTTACAAACAATCGCAAAATTTTGTGGCGTGTTCCCATTTGGTAACATGCTTGAAAATAAGTTTAAAAATTTTGTTCAGGTTTTATTTCATAATATCTCTTGATTAGTTGTAAAATAAATGAGATAAGCAAAAAAATAATAAATAATAGTCGGTAAGCTAGTTCAGTCTTTAAAGGGTTTATCTACCGTTTCTGTCGTACCTAGAAATATAGCGAGGTTCTAGGATGATGTTCTTTGTCTCTCTGAAAGTGATATATTCTTAGTGCGTAGCCTCTAAGTCTTTAGCGGCTCACAGCTTTATTCATGCAAAAACCTTTTATACACTCACTGTCCTCTCGTAGCACTTTTTGCCAAATCGCGCAGCTTTCCTTGGTATTTTATAAAGTTATCGGATTAAGTATTCTTGCGCCGGATCCCATATGCTCGCTGCGTATTCGAAGTGTAACCAGAGGAGTGCGAAATACTACTATAACAATTTTTTTTATTTCCTTGTGAACTTCAAAAATACGCTTAGCAATAGCTTAGCGTTCTCCAAAACACGCTTAGCAATAATTGATTACTTTGCTTACGAGGAAAAGAATGCGTGATTCCACGCACTTTCCAACCAAACCAGCGGCCACCACAATCTCCTGCAAACGCACCATGCGGCTTCCGACCGAGGCGCATGAAGAGACGGCGCAAATTGAAAAGGTACTCGAGCAATGCGTCGTCGGGCCGCGAACGGGAGATACGGAGGCCCGCGGTATTTGCCTCGTGATAAGAACGAAGGAACGAGAGGGGGAATTGCAGAGTGAGAAGAGGGGGCTTCGAATCTTTTTAAGCCTTGTCTGCGGCGAAGGAAGGAGGGATGAGTCGTCGTTCTCCAGCTGAGGGAGAATGGATACTGCCAGGGTACGCAAAGGATTTTGTGCGGAGATATTATCAGTCCACGGGTTTCCCTCGCGAAAAATACGGAATGGAGGCTAAGTAAATAGAGAGAGAGAGCACAAGGAAACAAGGGAAAAGCTTGGGCATATTTCAAGGAGGTTAGTGCGGTAAACAAATAGCATGTCATTTTCGAGAAGTTTTCGGAAAATAATGGTCAATATGTGATTCATCGACTATTGGCTTCAAGAAATCAATTATCCGTGCTACATTTACAGAAAAAACAATTTGAAAATTCAAATTCATTTGACGTCTCTTATGGCACAACAAGTGTAAGGGTATAAAAATTTATTACTGCGATATAATACGTGTTTGTCTTACAAAAACTGGTATAATGTTTGCTTGATCGTGAAAACAACGATAAAATGAAATTCAGACTCGTCATCGCATTAATTATTGAGTCATTAGCAAATAAATGTGGTGATTGAAGTAAAATGTCTTGTTAAATGAAAATTGCGTGACGGTTGGCACAAATAGTGGGGGAAAAGGCTAACTTTAAAATTTTAATGATTTAATTATGGAGATCTTCTACTATCATTACCAAAACTCATCAAACATTCATTTGACGAAGCTGTAAAATTATTAGTAAGTTTATCTTTTATCGTCTTCATAATTATTCCACTTTAAATTCTTTATCTTTTCACCCCATGTATCTTATCCGAGGCCCTCCCCTGCCGTTATTACCTTCCTTCTTTGTCCTTCAGCGGCAATTTTCATCAGGCCATCGTACATCTTAATTTTAGCCGATTACGTTTTCCTGTCATCCATGCAAAGGTTTCAATAGACTTCTCTTATACATTACTTTGAAATTCCAACAACAATCATGCGATCTTTTCATTTATTCTTCATCATCCTTCAAAGCTTTCAGCCATGATTTTTTCTGCTGCTGTCATCTTCCATACCGCACTGCCATAAAGAAGCGTACATTCTCTGAAACCTTGTTTACCTGTTCTGCCTCAATTGGTATCGTCAATGATGCAAAATATAAAATTATCTTAATGGCGTAAGCGAAAAATATTTGTTTTGTACCACGCCGTTGCGAAACTACTACCTCGAACAAAGACTAGTCACCTGACCTATACGAATACACGTGGTATTCCATTATTTCCGTCAGCGAAACTTTTTCCGCTCCCTTTCGGGAAAATAATATTCCCCTCCCGCGAACAGGCAAAAATAAACCCCTCCCTTTGCCCTCCTTCCCTGCCCGAAGGAGAAACCCAATTCTAGGGTGAAATAGGAAGAGGGATTTCTTCCGAGGTTGAACTTATCTCTGCCAATTTCCTCTCCAGCTACTCTCCTTCCCAAATCCTACTCCACCCCACCCACCGGGTGGATCTATTCTTTCGCTCGCTGATGAAGTAGGATAGGAGGTCGGTACAGTATATGATGATGGACAATATGTTACGGGGGAAGGAGAATGGCGGAGGGTCTTTTGTGTGTCAATGGTGACGGTGGGATGAAGTGCGTGAGGAGGGATTTGCAGACGAAATGAAAAGACACACCGCGCGGAATGGAACGGGTGGAAGGAAACGGGCAAATGCGAGCATAAACGGGCGGAGGAGAATGATTAGAGGCGTGGGCTTGAGCGAAATTAGATTAGGCCATGAAATGAGAAAAAAAGAGGTGTGCGTATTGCAAAAGTAAGGGAAAAGGGGGACGCTGCCATAAAGCGAAAATTAGTTTGGAGGAAAAATTATCTGTCGAAAAATAATCACAGGCTCTCCTGAGTGGGTATTCATTTGCCTAATTCAACTCTTTGGAGGCTATTTTCAAAGTACCTACCCAAAGAGGTTAGCAGTGATCATTTTTTGCGATCATATGCGAAGTACGCCCGTGCTGTTATGAATCTATCGTAGATTACCTAGCAACAGCAAATGATTGAATTTATTTAGTAAAGATTGAGTGTGAGAATTATATGAACCTATAGACGCTATATAAAATTGTCAAATGCAATTTCATAATCAAGTTGATTTTAAGTAAAACTAGTTGTTTCAGGTGAGATGTGGTGGAACCGTTTCATCATGAACTAAAGCCATTTTGCAGTTCACGCTTCCTTATGTTTCATTGCCAGCCAGTAAGGGTTGAATATCCATGAATGAATAGGACTTTTTTCACTGGGTTAGTACAACTTTGATCTTAACGTGAATAATAATATGCAGAAGATGTTTTCAAAGAATTATTTACATCAGTAAAACAATGATGCACAAAAGGGCAAAAAGAAACGGATTTATGAATAATTTAATATGGATCATTTTAATAAATGACAGTTTATGTAAAGTGATCAAGAATAAATTGATCGCAGTGAATTCCCATTTCATTCACCCACTATCAAAAATAGCGAATAGGGAAAATAGTAGTATTACTGAGAACGAATGATTAATAAAGTCTCTTAAAAGATAATGATGGCCGCTTTCTTGCTCGAGTATGACACGAAAATGGAGATTTTATGGAAAAAGTTTCTGAGTTACAATATTGCAAAATAAGTATATATTATTTTTCATCATTGATTCATTCCTCTAACTCCTTTCCTCAAATTAGAGGAAAATACTTTACGTAATGACACAGTTTATCATTGAGACCTTATAAGCGATAATCTTTCCTTAGAATTAAATAGTAAGGTGTTTATTCTCTAATGGATTGACTTGTAGGAACGTATTACAAACATGATAATCTGGAAACTTATCTGTTGTTTCAATGAGTGTTTAGCAGAAGCTGAAAGAAAGACGGATGATGCCTTTCTCTGATGAAAAGCACTTGACTCAGAAACCACCCTCACTCGTAGAGCACAAGATTAACTTCATGAGAGCGGTGTACACGATGCGCGGGTGTAATGAAGCTGTTTCCTCGAGATTGCGAAGTTTAAGTTCCCTGCTCCTCCAGGTGTGTCGCTGCAATCGGACGCGAGAGCACTTAGGAAAAATGAGGAGAGGATCGAGGGTCAAGCGTCCTCTGCGAAGGCTTTCATTGGGTCTCGATACACGTCGTCCCCGGCCCTGTTGGGAATCGGGAGCACGGGATAATGCCTCAATGGTAATCTCCTTGCCGTTGGAATTGTCCCAGCCCGTGCTGCATTTAGGATCTGACCTATCCACCGGTGTCACACGAGCAACTCAGACGGCGAGACTTACGAGATAACAGCGCTGATGGAAACAGAGTGACGCAATTGGAGACAGAGTTAATCCTTAGAGTTACGGAAATACTTCTTTTTCCGAATCGAGTTTAATTGCATAGGTCGTTCTTCAGGAATCCCTTACTTTGATCCAAATATTTATTTTCTGGAAAATTGTGCTATTTTTAGCAATAACCACCGTATGTTTCCTGATGAAGTTGCATCAATTTTTATATTGCCGCAGAACTGATCACACTTCTCCATATTAAGTATTTGATTTGTTGAATACTACTAAACGTGTTCTGCGAGAGCATAAAATTGGTGATTAAAGCTGCTTACTAATACTTTAAAGAGAATAAACCTAAGTTCACCTCTTTTACACCCACACAGTTGACGTCATAATATCAGTAAAAATTTGCTGACACCGGTAGTAGTATATGTCATCAAATTATTTGATTTTAGCTTTTATCTTTAAGCATTTTTTATTCCTGCATTCTCTTCGTTGTTTTTAAAATTTCTATCATAAATGCCACTTAGACTTCCAGTATCTCTAATGAGAAAGTATATTATAGAAATTCAGAGAACTCGAGTAACATATCAGAGTGGTTATAATCAGTATGCTAAGCTCATCTATGGCTCCATTAAGGGTAATAACGAATCTAACCGACTGCTCGCTGTTTAACGCATATCATGAAGTGCATTCCTGCCCCATCGGTGATCAGCGTGTCATCGAATGCAACTATGTGTTTTTAGTGATGGTCGTGAATATTTCATAAATTTACCTCATGCACCGAAAATACGTGAGATTTAATGCCAGGGTTTTCACGACCACATGAATAATGGAAACCGTGTGCGCTATGAATTTAACTAAATCGGCTGCAATATCAACACGTGGAGATGGACCGTCATATGAGGACCATTACCGGCGGTGGTATTTACGTTCAGGTTATCAATATTGGCGGATAGGTCCACAGCGACAAAAAACTGGTGAAAACTCAAAAGTTCCAATGTGCTACACGGACACGTAATTGCGCTCACGATTCAATCGCTCTTAATTATATCGGTTCAATACGCTCGTCTGGTCGAGGAAGTGACCTAGCTCTATAGCGTGTGAAAGACGGAAGAGGAAAAAATTGGGGAGGAATTTAAAGTAGATGTTTAGCTCTGCTTAAGCAAAAAGTTGGCGTGAAGGGCTAGCCTTAAGGTCTCATCGTATGATAAAACCATTTGCACAGCAATATGTATTGTACAAAAGTTTGGGTAGTAAATGGTAAAGGTTTGCCCATCATTCTTTGTCATTCAAGTACCCAAATGATTTCTAAAATCATGGCAACTCTGAAAAATTTGGAAAACTCTAGATCCTTTTCTGTAAAACCATCCTTGACCCATTGCCTGGTTGAATGACAACTTCAATATACACCAATAGCCAAAAAAGTGTTTAATACTCATCGTGTTCCCCTATTAAGCCGTTATCTCATTACCGAAATTTTATTTGCTTAAAATGATCACGGCTGCCACCATCACGCGTTGAGTACCTTAAAGTTAACGAATTTTCTATCCTCCCTCCACCCGTATTTCATGCCTGCTGTGATGGGAGTCCATATCCTTCATGATGCCTCGCAAAGAGAGATTTTAGCTGGGAGATTAGAGATTGGTGGCTTTTAACCGTTTATACCCATCAATTTTTCGGATATGGAGTTTGCAGTTCTTTCGTCTTCAATCTGACAGGTAATATACGAGTTCCATGAATAGGATATATTGCGTGCAAAGATGGCGTGCAGATTCTCCTCCTTGACGCACTGCATTGAAAATCTGAGAAAAGGAAAAAGTGAACCTGAGGTCACAAACGGTCCCAAAACTTTGAAATCTAGCAACTGACCATTTACGGAATTTTTATTTTTTATTTTTACTTACAACCCGCAATCATTTTACGATTGCGGTGGAATATAATCCAGGAAAGTTAGTTGCATACGATATCCTGCTACTCGTTTGTATCTTTAAATAGCATTAACGTGTTTGACGCTTTGTTTCTAGTGAGAACAATCTAACACGTCGATGAACACAAAAGTGGGGAGAAAAGAACAAAACCCTGGTTTCGAACGGCAAGTCGGAATTTGGTGCGATGAAAACAATAAAAACCATTGATGTGAAATTGTTTAAAACTATTCAACACAATATTGTGTGCATTTTAAATAAATATTTAATGATTATTTCAACGAAAATTTAAAACAAATACTAATTACTCATTGGTAGATTCGATATATTTCAACCAATTTTCGGCCCACTGGGAAGAAAAAAAATTGCATTCATATTCTCACATAAATTCGCATTCGTCACTCCAGGTCGGTCCTGAAGAGTCTTGCTCGGGACCGGTTAGGGCCATAGAGGGAGTAGAAAAACCATTCGCTATTCTTCCCGACGGAATCTGATCAACGCGTTTATTCCACGAGGCTGTAAATTCCTCGCGTTTCCCTCCGTTGAGCTGATTCGGCCATAACCTCGCATCCGCCCCCTCGTGATTTTTTCAAGAGCAATCTTTCGGCGCTGAGGGAAGAATCTTTCCCCGCGCCCACTTATGGCTAAATATTTGATTTACCCAGGATCAGGCAGCAATTTAACTTGGCCATCCCGCGTTCTGTAGCACGGGTAAAAATTATTTAGAGATAAGAAGCAAGGATGTATTACGGTCGTCGACTCTGGTAATTTTTTTTGGAGAGATGAAACGATTCGCAATGGCGCTGGAAAGAATTACTACCTGCCTCAAGGCAAAGTTGAATGCGGCGAAATTGAGTGCATTTACGCGATTCGGCAACGAATCATTATTAAAATGGCCGAAATTCATTCGTATTCTAGTGCCGGGACAGACGACGGTGTTAAATTTAAATGTGGAGGTTGCCGGGTGAATAATTTATCGCTAGTGGCGTTTCATTTGCTTTGTTCATTGGGGACATAGTGGCATTACACGTAAAAAACGGGCTTCAGGAGCCTATCCGAAAGTTTATTTATTTTTTTATTTACCAATGGAAACGGTGGAAATTAAAAAAAAACTGATCCACATGGGGGATATAAAAAAAAGCCCTGATGGCATGGTCATGAAAACCACGGCAGAGACGACCATTCGCCGCTTAAACACCCGGCGCAGTAAAGAGACCGACCATATCACGGCAGTAACCACTTGACTATTGCTATTAAACACCTCCTGCCCTCTAGCCGTAGAAAATACCACGATATGGGCCCAGTATGCCCTTGAAAGTCCGAGACAGAGAAAAAAATAGACCCTTGTGAGAAAGGGGCGAGGTTTGCAAGTGTGAATAAGGACGTGTGAACTGTTACCGTATCGGGAAATGTAAACGTGGACGGAGATAGGGTGTATGACAACGTTCGGGGAAGTAATAAGGGATGATCCTCTTTTGGATTAGTCGAAACTCTCGTCGATTTTCAATCATCGGTTTCGATAAATTGAGCCATTGAATATGTGATGGCAGGTTTCGATTACAAATGAACGTTATCTTCAAGCATTTTCGAATGTGGATATTCGTCATTCCATCTATTAGGGTGGTTTACGACTATCGGATCACGAGGATCTTTTAATGGTAAAAGACTAATTGATTTGCGATGGTTAATTTACATTGATGGCTGATTACAAACCAAAAATAGATTTAGCAATGAATAAATAATGGAAAAGTCAGTGGGGATGAGAACAGTAGATCTAATGATGGTGCATCTAAAGTGAATTTAGCATCTATTAAGATGAATTTTTGGCGTTGTAATGAAGGTGTTGTTAGCAAAATAAAATTGTTGAAACTCAATCCTAGCAATATGTGGTTGTATTTTTACCTATTATAAGCGATAATTGTAATGGAAATTAAAAACAAAAGGCCAGCAATTGAATATGCTAGGTGGCTGTAGATAATGGACAATGTAGAATGTCGTTGAACAAGCATTGATGGCGATTGATTTTGCATTTAAATGTCCTGGCTTAAAATTATTTTTGGTGAAAAATGCCTTCTTTTAAAAATGCATCAAATCAATATTAACAAAAGGGCTCACCTAATTAATACTGATTAAAAGGTTTCGGTAAGTTTTGCTACTCTTTCCGGCATTAGACAAGTTACCCTGTCAAATTTTAATACAAATACCATAAAATGCATGGAATCGCAATTCATTGTTAATATTTTCAAATTTATTTATTTATTTTTCAACTGAAATTCTACGTAAAAATTTACCCAGCCAGCAAACCTACGCATGGCAGTAATAGTAGACGAGAATGGAGTGATTAAAAAAAAGGAAGGGAGAAAATTTGAAGCGAGGCGCTATCACGGAAGAGACAGGACTGGTAGAAAGGGGTGGAAAAATAGGGGAAGAGCGAAATTCCTGGGTGCAGAGGAGAGTGGAGGAGAGGTGCGGAGAAGAGGGGGTGCAGTGCGTCTGTCGGGCCGGGAAGCGTCCGCATTGGACGATTAGACAATTGCCACAAATCACGGAGAGACGCCGTGAGAGAGAGCGAGAGAGAGCGTAATAAAAAAAGCACAACCAGACAAAAGGGCCGACGTGGAAGGGAAAAGCCATTGGTGTGGGGGGGGGGGGGTAGACGGGAAAACTGATCGTAGAGGGGGGTGGGTTGGAAGGAAGGTTAGGGAATGGGAATAGACGAGGGTTAAACGGGGCAGGGACGGCGACGCAGACGGCGGAAGGCGGGACTGGGCCCTTGGGGAAAGCCCCTAGTGAGGGCTCTATCTATGGCGGGCGAGTAGAGAGAACTCTCTCTAGCTGCAGCTGCGGGGGGTGGGTGGTAGGAACGAGTCGACGGGGTCAGTTTCGGCGGCGGTATGGGAGAGAGCGAGGAGGGTTGGCGCATGGCTCGGGCGCGTCGAAAAGGGGTGCACATGTCTATTCCGGGCACCCGGTGCATGGAATTTCCCTGGAGGGTGGGCGAGAGTGGGGGGGAGGGTGACGGGGTGGAATGGCGAGGTAGGTAAGCTTCGGTGTCGGGCCGGGAAAGGAGATTGAGAAGTACAGGTGGACATGGAAATGCATGCGAGAGGTAGGTGGGATTGTTGGAGGAGGCGAAGTAGTCGATACAAATGGATGTGGCGGTGGTGTTGGATGTGATGGTGGGGTGGGGGAAGGAATTTGACGGGAGGGGGAGAGAGAAAACGAGGACAAGGGGTGGGAGGGGGGGTAGGAGGCAGGATGGGGACATGGAGATGGGATTGTCTACAAAGGTGGGGCAAGCCGACATACACACATTCGAATAGAGAATCTAGAGACGGCGACGGCTTTATCCGCTGTTCCGCGTGGGATATCTTCTCCTCCATCCTCACATCGAAGTTGGGACTGGTATATTTTGCACCCATTCTGGGTGATTGACACAAATCGAAAATGAATGGTCTTCAACACAGGTTTCCACGAAAATATGGGATTAAAATCAAATGATAATTTCAATATTTTCGTGCAGTTGTGTTTAGAGAGTATTACCTTCATAAATGAGTGAATGACGCCCTTTGATATGAAAGCCAGAGATGACATTTTTTTAACTGATGGGTACACGGTTGGGTAGAGTCGGCGCAAATACCACCAGAGAATATAGAGACTTATTTTTTCCTCGTTGCTAACTTTTTTAACGTCATGACAAGACCATATTATTGAAAAGGAGAAAATAATATATTCTAGAGAAGTAGCACGATTTTGAAGGAATGCATTAAAAATCTATTTCTAATTTTTCAATTATAGAGGTTTGGTTTGGTAGTAGAGACAAATCAAGATCGGGGGAGCGTGATCACCTGAAGAGCAGTGCTCTAGGCTGTGAATCCAGCTTCAAATCCCTTAGGGCGCCTCAAATCAAGATCCTCAAATTTAGAGGTGCCTAAGGTAGAGAACTACCCCTCAATCCTGTCTGTGTGTAATTCACATGCCTGCGGCTAAGTCCAGGATGAGCATCTACTCTCAAATATCCAAACCAAGCTTAAGAGTTAAATAACTGTGTGTGTTTCCCAAAAATTAGATATGTTGGCTTTCTTATGGTATGGTACTCAAAGAAGGCGGCCGGCTGCTAAGGTTGTTTGCACCGCGAGGGAAGGTTACGGATAGGGAAAAAAGGGTGGAGGAAAAGTCGACTTCGAATATCAGTCTGCTTTTAAGGAAATGCTTCAGGAGGACCACGGATTAGCGTCCCATCCGACGGATCGAGTGCTGCGTTAGAGATCACTGGGGCAGCAAACGGGCGTTCTACGAAAGATTTCCGCCACCATGTTTAGGGGCTTTTGCCAATTAACAATGCACGACGAGAAACAAGCACGCCTTGGAAATAGGTAGTTTGCTTAAGCGAGACTCGAACCGCAACTTTTGTTTTAGATGGCGAAGGCTCAAACCCGCCGCTGCCTCGCGGATACGTAATTTAAAACAAATACTCAATTTTAACTTTTCGAGGTTAGCCTAAGCAATATTGTCTTCATACAACCTTTGTTTGAAAAGCAAAAATGTTTAAAATTAAGTTTATTTCACCGTGTGTGCAAAAAATGAGGTGACCCGACTAACAAATTTTGGATTTGGTATTTTAGGACCGACTCTCCTTTTTTGTCCGCGTGGGATATCTCTGCATTTCCCTTCGTCCAAATCATGTGAAGGTGATATCGCTGCATCCAATCTGGAGAAGTGGTATAAAAATGGAACAAATAAAGCTGCAGGCCAAAGCCTATGACAAACGATATTTGTTAGCGGTCTCAAAAATAAAAAAAATCCAGTTAAATAAAATCAAAGTTTAAGCAAGTTGCACTATAATTAGCCAGTGAATATGTAGAAGACCATTTTTCCAGTTATTTTTTAACCGAATGAGAACAAAGGGAGTACATATGTGCACATGCAGTGGGAAGCCGATGCCCTCAGCAGTAGATGACATCGACGTTCTCGACGTGATGGTTTTTTTTTTTTGAAGGGCTTCTTTAGGTGTGAAAAGTCAGGAAGCTCAATTCATTAATCCATAAGGCCAACGAAATCAACCAATTTATCGTCCTCTACTAAAGCAGCCTAAAAGGAAGAAAAATAAATTATTCCAAGTACTTTATGGTGTAGTCATCTTTAGAAATTGGGAATCTTAAAGGGAAGATTTCTTCACTATATAATGTCGTAGTATTCATGTCGGCATTACAAGAAGAGGTAAATTTCCACACAATGCAAGTATCCACTCCACCTATCCATAGTTTCAGTACCTACTTCCCTTATCAAATAACATATTCATTATCAACTTTTACTAGAATTTGTATCTCCATAACTTCTCGGCCTATTGAAAAGTATTAAACTGGAAGTAGATGTTAATTTTTGTTATATACTCTCAAGTTAATCAGAATCTCATGATTACATAAAAAATTTAATCCGGCATTATATGAAAAAGGATCTGTTTTAGACATACCACCCTAAGCGCTACTTTTTCAAGAAATTCTCCAAGCAATGGCGTAAGCGTTTAAATAATGTAAGGTTGGAATCAATTTAAATTATAACCCAAAGAAGCACTTTGTAATTCATGATCGCCAAACCTTTTTTAAAAAGTAGTGGTAGATGTCGAATCCTTTGTGGGTTAAATTATTTAATTTGTGCGGAAAGTTACGATTGGCTTTAACTTAGAGGTGGGCATTACAAAATATTATCTAGCAATAGGTATATAAATTTCGTAGATGTCGAATCCTTTGTGGGTTAAATTATTAAATTTGCGCGGAAAGTTACCATTGACTTTAACTAAGAGGTGGGTATTACAAACATTATCTAGAAATAGGTGTATAAATTTGGGAGACGACCAGTTGTGGTAGTAAGTAATGGGGAGGCGATGGATGGCTTGGAGACAAGTCTATCGGTATGGGGAAGGGTGGAGTAGGGCTGTGATATCACACCGGCTGCGGTCGAGCATGACGAGGCGGTCGGCCGCTTTAGCGGGCTTTAAACTTGAAAATGCTCAAAATGAGTGGAGAGAAGAAGTTAAATATGATAGAGTGCATCCGCGAGCATTGCAGGTGAGGAGGTCCTTGGGAGGCGGACTCGGCTAAATCTGGGGATAGGAAGGCACCATCTTCGGCGCTTTTGAAAGCGTCTGTCTGACTTCGGAGAAAATTCATTTTTTTTTCACATAGCGCCGTTCTGTTCTTTTCTCCAGTCTTCTCATTCTTTTTACACTTTTTTCCTCTCACCGCCCAATCCCCCTTCAGCATCGGCGCGGCTTAAAACCGCTCGGAGACGCGTCGGCATCGTCTCCGCCGGCCCCGCGCGTCTTACCATGGAATCGCTTCTTCTCGCGATTTTTAATCCTACTTCTTTTCCCTCTTCCTCTTCCAGAAAAATATGAAAAAAATCCCACCAGCCGCGGCCCTGTTTAGTTTTTTTTGCACGGTGCTTCACCAATGGGATTACGTCGTAACGTCGGGGAAAATCGAGACGACGACGGGAAAATATCGATTTTAATAACATTCCTTCGTTGGCATTTTTACGGAGAGACGCCCGGTACGGTCGGAGATATCGCGAAATTCCACGGGAATGCGCATAAGTTGTGCGGGATAGTTTTTTAGTGAGTGGTATTCAATTGGCTGGGCGGAGCACGATAAAGCGTCGAGCTTTATTTTTCCTTCTCTTTCTTTCGCGTGATCATATTCATGCATGCACGGATACATTGATCAATACGGCCCCGCCCCCCCCCACCCCCCCGATCGTGTCTAAAAAGCACTTTTTTGACTCTCAAATTCATGACGTAATAGCAATTCGAAGACTCAAAATTGTAAGCCAATGTATGTTGGAGATTTCCACGTTCAAATTACCCCCTAGAAGACGTGAGAAATACACACATTTGAATCGCTGAGTGGCCTCATTTTACTGCATTGAAGGTTTGCTACTATTCGGTAATATGTGAGGTAGTACAAAGTGAATGTATAGATTTATTGAAATGAACGTGTCTGGATACTTGTAAATATATTACCACTTCAGCTAAAATAAGATTGTTGACAATGTTAAACTTTCTCTTTTGAGAGAAGGGCCCTACATGTGAAATAGTTATTGCACTAGCCCCAGTTCTAATTAAATTATTTTGACCATAATCTCCTATCTTGATTGTTTGCTCTCACACTTTTCTTCAATATCAATAATTCGGCGAAGGGATTTGTGAGTTATGATGGACACGTGGAAAGTGACCATTTCTTGTATGAATGATCCGTGTGATCACTAAGCAAAGTTTTTATCGACCGCAAGTTTTCAACAAAGAAGCCTCGCACTTAAATGCATTTGTTGTCACTCAACATCGAAATTAATTATTTAAACCGTTCATTCAAGGTATTTCCAAACATACAATGTAACAAAAGCTCGAGTGTCGTTCATATATTAATTAAAATAGTATCGAAGCAAAAAAATCATGTTTATGTTAGCTTGGTGGTGAATATTTCAATAAAAATAACTAGTAGGAGACAACATCGCATAAAGATAATGAAGCATGAAACACATGCCATGAGATCATAATTCGAGATAATCATATAATTCGAGAGAGCAGTCTGGTCCACCGTACTTATTCTGAAATGGCGTTTGATATCACGGAAAACGTAAAGGCATGGCGACGTTTATGAATTAACCTGATGATGTGTTTTAGCATCCTATTAATGATAAGTTTGAATACCGAAGTACGCAGACAATTTGCACTCTCAAGAAAAGAGTTCTTTGAGTAATCATTGAAGAAAGTTTGTGATGATAGCGAAGGGAATACACATTCAAAAAATAAAATTGGCATGAAATGCACCATTTTGCTCATGTGATGATCCAAATGAAGTAAAAGAGAAAAACGTAAATCTGGTAATAAGTAACTTGTACTGTAAAACATAAGTACCTACTCCTATATGAAACCAACACATGAAAGTAACTTCACAATTTTGACGCGCATTTCTAACAACTATCTTATAGAAAATAATTCACCACTCGATTCTTAGAAAAAATTTTAGAAAATAAGAATTTTTATATGCTAACTATGAAAACCTTTGGGGCCATTTACATTTAGCAAGCAATTAAGTGCAACTATTGACAGAAAAACCATTTATTATAATTTTTTGACTGCATTTTTAAGCCAAACTATCAGCTACTCTCTGGGGAAAGTAAAACTGAAATTCTACTGTTTTAAACCATATTATTCCACAATTTTGGTCAAATTTTGCAATTTAATATAATTTTCGGAGCAATTTGTAATATTTCACCGGAAATTCCTAATTCGCAACTCAGAAGATTAATTGTCGAAAACCTAACTGGATAATTAACCTACCGTTCTCGGTTTACAAAAATCACTTAAATTGCATCTCTCAAATGAATGGATATTTTAAAAACAGTCGTGCCCATAATTTTCCGATAGATTCACGAGAGAAATTCAATTTAGGGGCACGAGAGCATTCGACGCGGTGCCGTATCCTTTTATAGCCCGAGGGACTTCCCTTGAAAAAAAACTTTTGTCAACTCCATTGTCACCCTAAACGTCACCAACTTCATTTAAAAAAATGAATAACTATAACTTTGCAAACTTCTACATGCTCTGACAGCTCAAACTCACCCCATAGGCCCCCTCCATCCATTCCTACACTTTAAAAACTGCTCTATCCACGCTATCCGTTTAGCCGAGGGACTCATCCGAACGGCAAAGCTTATTTTGATTTCGACGATGGATTTATGAGCACGTCATAAAACTTCTTCAACTCTCTTCCGCAATTTTAACGGCTTTACTTCTCATTTAACTTTAAACTCTGCACGGAGCGCGGAACCGCATGAAGCAGATAGGGGAGGGAACATTATAGCGGACGTGCTAGAGTCGCAACTATTTTGGCTGCGATAGCAAGTGTGCCGGAATAAGAGGTAACGTGGTAGCGGGTCTGTAAGAAGAACGGGAAAAGCGAGTGTAAAAAAACAGAAAATGAGTTGACCTTATTCTGTTTTCTGAGTTGGAAAACTCGAGGGACGGGGAAGGACGGGGGTATAAGCGGATTGGTCAAGGAATTTGTGCTGAAAGATGCATTATAACACTCATCAACTGACATTCTTTTCCTTTCAAGCCCCGCGTAGTTTCTTTAGTTACTCTCCTGCAACAAAATTCCTGAATTTTACAAAAGCAGTTATATATCCTCCTGCTATCTTAATATTGTCCTCAGAGTATGCAAGACTGCCGCACTCATTCATATATCTTCTTATATTCCATTTTCTTCATAATTTTACTTTAAAATCAATCTGAAATATCCATTTGACATATAATTAGTCATAAACTTTCCATCACCAAATTCACATTTTTTGTCTCGTTCATCAAATTCACACATTGCATTTGCTTCAAACATGCAAGCAATTATTTTTCAGTTACTCTTTCAGATTCTAGCCGAAAAATTGAAGTTTTTACTCATTGTAGAATAGATTCACAAGATTAATATTCAAATATAAAATCACGAAGACATGACTCGTGCTGAAGAAATATGCATGCAAAATTTGTAAAGGCTCAGTATAACTATTGTAAAAGTATTTCTAGCCGATGACTGGGCCTAGGACTTAAAAATTCTGGGAGCCTTTATTTTGTACCTCTACCCACAACTTTCTAGGAAACCGTTTTTGTAATGATGATATGGATGAGGTCGTGAGGTCGTGGTTGAGAAAGAAAGGAAATTATGAAATTTGTAACAGAAAAAATTTAGACAAAGATAAAATTTGAGGAACACAATAAGAAATAACACAATAATAAACGAATTGGCAGTAGACTATAAGGAAGAAAAGATAATGCTAGACAAAAATCGTCAAATTTTGTATTCAGTTCTCATCAGTTGGGATAGGAACTAAAATATAAGGGCAAGTAAAAAGAGGACCTCTCCGTAAAGTTTCGACGGAAAAAAATCGGTGAAAAATTTTCAATTTTTTGATCTCAAGTATTTTAGTAATAGGTATTCATAAAATATTTTTCATTTTCTGCTTGCTATTTTGAACAAATAAATAAAAACATAACATATAACAGATATGAAAATAGTGCGAAATACTGGGGAGAGATGACTTTGCGAGCATTTGTAAGGGAAAAATATTTTACCAAGGTATCTATAACAAACTATAGTATCCAGTTAAATATTTTCCTTGGATCTTTCCATCATAGGGTAAAAATTGATTTTGAGGGCAATGTAAATGTAGACATGTATTGTTTTTTGCTGATTTGGTGCTATGTACATGGGGACATGCATTGCGCAAAAAATGGTATTTTGAGGACTTTTAAACTTTTTTGTACTAAGTATTTTGTTTTGTATTCTGATTTATGTATATTTTTGTGTGTGATGTAACCTATCAACTAAGCTGGTACTTTGCATTTTATATTTTTGTCTTAATGTACTTCCTGATTTTATGTTACCACCCGACTTCATGGTCGACTTGTAACATTTTATGTAATAATTATAGAAGGGAATCCATAGAACATCGATCCTGCATCCCTTGTTGTAGAAGGAAGATATTAAAGAGAGACAATGGCAAGGAAGTGAGGCAGGCGTGGATAGCTCGACGAACAGTCCACCGTAGAGGGCGTGAGAGAATCGAAACACGAATTGGAGAGAGGAAAAACGTCACTGTTTCAGACGAGAATGGGGCGATATCACTGCGTGGAAAATAGGATCGAAAAAAATGAATAAATAAAGAAATTTATGGAAGGAGAAGAGAATGGATGAAAGGAAGGGGTCAGGGCGAAGACAGAGGGGTCGTGGGTGGCGGAAAGTTTCGCGAAATCTTAAGAGAGAGAGAGAGAGGGGGGAGGGAGGAATGGTGAAGGGTGAGGGAGAGGGTAGCGGAGAGAAAGGGCGGGGAAGAGGTCGGGAGCACAGCCAGGAGTATATAGATTAAGTCAAAAGGCATTCGAGATGCCAGGAGAGGCGGGGGCGGGAAGGTATCGTAATGGAAGGGGATGTCTGAGGGCTGGAAGCAAGAGGAGGAGGCGATATACAAGAGGAGGAGGTGGAGGCGGTGGAGGAAGAGGTGTATATCAGCGAGGGGGATGGGGAAAGAAGGCGGTGGAGGTTGAGACCAAGTGGGTGACGCAACCCCAGCGAGTGGTTCATGGGGGTGAGGGTCCCAGGATAGGAGTGGTAGGGGGAGGCATTGAACGGGGGTGGCAGGTGGGTTGGGGGAGGCCGAATACGGGGGCGGCAGTGAGGGTGGAGGTGGAAGGGGGTTATAGGGTAGGGGCTGGGCGCGAGGAAGCGTGTGTTCAAGTGGCTTGCCTGCATCGGCGTCAAGCATGCGATGAAATAAAAGATGGTCTCGGCTGGAAGGAGGAGGAGGGCTGATAAAAAAATTAGGCAAGAAAGTCGAGAGGTCGGCACGCCCGGAAGTGCAGGATAGGAGGCGAAGGAGGAGGTGGAGATGTTTTGGGGGGGAGGGGGCGGAGAGGGGAGTCGAGGTCGACTGGAATAGGGGTAGAAGATGAGGAAGTTCAATGGTGCCCACGGAATCGCTTCGAGGGGCTCCGAAAGGGGTGAATTTCGATCGCGCCTTACCCGTAACTTGATTATAACTTCATTTTCAACCGCACCTCTATTCCTTCAATACATCCCTTTCTCTTAAATATAAAAAAAAAACTTCCACCATATCTCTCCTCTTTTACGTCACTGCAAAATCCCTTCCTACCAAACTCTACACCCACACCATTTACTCTAACCATTACACCTTCCTAATCTTACACACCATTCCCTGCAAGAAAATGAAATTGGCTATTTAAGTTCCACATTGGCATTACAGTTATTCCCGAAAATGCTTTTAACACTTAGGCCATTATCTAGGCAATGGTATAGGAAACCAACGTCGGAGGTTCATAGTCCGACATCGTGGTTTCACGAAGTTGACGCGGAAATATTTAACTGTGTCCATTTCCTATGCCAGTCCTCATCCCTCTGTTGAAGTCTCTTCAGCCATACCTCTGTTCTACCCCTTTAAACGTTCAAAATTTAACCATTCCCCAGTACCCTATATAATTTGGGGCACCCAATTAAAGGCAGTTGAATCCGTGAAATATCTAGGAGTTAGACTCAATAATGATCTATCGTTGAATAAACATATTCGAGAAATAACCGGTCAAGCTAATCGTAAAATGGGTTTTGTTAAAAGAATATTAGGAAAGTGTGACGACAAAGTGAGAGAAATTAGCTACTTCTCCCTCGTTAGACCCCATTTAGAATACGCTGCCAGCGTTTGGGACCCTCATGAAAAAGGCTCAATAACAGAGTTTGAACGCGTGCAAGGAAGAGCTGCCAGGTATGTGAAAGGTCGTTACGATAGTCTTATTAGTGTAACTGACCTCTTAGATAACCTCGGATGGGTATCTCTGTCAGACCGTAGCCTGAAAAATAGACTAAACCTTTTAGATAAATTAAAGAGCAGTGTCTTTTCTAACGAAGTTAGCCATATATTACGGACTCCAACATACTACGGAAGATCAGATCATATAAATAAAATAAGAGAGATAGGCTGCAGAACAGACAGATTCAGAATGTCTTTTTTCCACGATCAATGAGAGATTATAACGGAAGCGATATAACTCATAAATAGATTAGATGACTAGTAGTGTAGCCTGCTAACCTATGTAAAACATAATGCAAGTTTCTTAATTTTATTATTATTTCTAACAGCATATGGTAGTATAATTTGTTAGCATGCGTAACGTTTTTTGGACTGTGTGGTGTGCTTGTGGGAGTCCAATTGCATGCTCGTGATTGATAACCCCCTGCCAAACACCCTAGAGGTGGCTCGCAGGGTATTATGTAGATGTAGATGTACCCTTTCTCTTCGCATCGAACGTCAAACCCTTCCTCATCATGCGATCCCTCCATCCCCATATTCTTAGCAGTACAGTCTCCCACTCCATAGTCTCCAACCATTCAGCTCTCACCCTTCCAACCTCCCTCTGTCTCTCGTCCTTAAGGGTCCCCACTCAGAACCAATGACGCCCTCATTGTTCCCTACCAGTCAAGCCAATACGATACTCTCACTCCCTCCCACCCCCCCACATTCCACTCCTCCATAAAAAACCCTCCAATTCTCTCCCACACCTCCCATCCCACTTCATCCTGCACCCTTAGTGCCGCACCCGCAGCTCTCACTCCTCCGCACCCATTCTTTCCCGCACCACAAACTCCTCCCGTCCAGTCCTTCGCAATACTTATCCTCATTTAGCTACTTCCTCCTCTATCCCCGACGATTTTCCCTAGCATGCGTCGTCCACCTCAAACCGCGCGATCTGGTATACCCAACTTCGATATGTTCTCCACTCTATCACAGTAACCATCACGAATATTACAAAAGAGGATCTTCAAGTCGGTTTCTAACTGTGTTATCCCCCACCGCGCATTCAAATGGATTTACGGAAGTCGCCACTCGCGTCGCTGACGGACAAATTGATCCGAGTTTCACGCGGAAATAAGGTATAATTGTTGGTATCAACCGTAACCAATGTGATATATGAAATTCATAACTCTTCAATGTTATTCCTCACAATCACAGACGGTTTATTGTACAATATTGAAAAAAGTGGATCGTATTGCACTCATCACCGCGCCGCAAACATTTTTGAAAACCGATGAAAATGCAAGCAAAGTGGCAACAGAAATCTGCCTTCTATGTGATGGAATTGGGCCTCCTCTATGCAGTCCCCTGGAGAGTAACCATCGAGAGTAAGGAGATCGGGTAGGTATGGTGGCTAGAGTGCTGGCTTCCCATCCAGATGGTCCGGCTTCAAATCCCGGCGAAGGTAGAGATCATTCAGAGAATACCCGATCCCTACTTGAATGTTGTGTGGAGGACATTTCAAGTGCAACACTCCGTCCATCGATTGGGATGTTAAGCCGTGATCCCCTTGGCGCCTTTCGTTAAGAGCAAGCTAATTCCGACGCCAGGTTTCTCTCCATCCTTCCTTACCAACCCTTCCCTCATGACGCAATTGACCTTAACAGTCAATCGCCTCCTCCAAATACCATACCACCACCACAGTAACCACCCCTTATACCCTTGTCCTTTTCCGATATCTAGCATCTTTGTCTGCATATTACTCCGTGAGGTTTCTGACACGTGGTTATTCATCTATAATATTATTCAGTGGACAACCGCGGAGTGGTCGTGAACGTTATAAGAGCAAGTAAATCACTCTTGGCTGCCCGTGCTAAATAAACTTTCGACCTCAACTTCTACCTCCTCTCCTCTTCCCCCAACCACACCTAACCCACCGACATGAAGATATTATATATCAGACCACACCATGCCGACACCACTGCCTCTGGGTATGTGACCAGTAGAGGTCGTAGACTGATCACATGGAAAGACCTGAAAAAGTATGTTACCTTATTGAAAGAGCAATGGAAACGAGAAAATTAGAAAGAGGAAAAATCATTTGCCTAGACCTGTGCTCTACTCAAGATCCCTCGAATGCTCATGACTACTTAGATTACTTAAAATTAGCAAAGCATAGCTTTCTCTGAGGAGTTTTGGGGGCTTTAGAGTATTTGATGTTGTATCGATGCAAGGAATTAAATGCACGATTCGCTTTGCTCGCTCGCTCACATAGTTCTACAAAACTGGGGTTCAAGCCTTAAATTGAAATTTGATGTGTTTGCTCCAGAAAAGTATGAGAAACAACCGTTCAGTAGCCTACAACAATGTGCACGAATTTACTGTGCAAAAACAAACAAAATCATTTGCTCGAATATCTGGCACAGGTAGCATAATTAATGATTCAATTTCTACCTTATTTCTTGGGAATTTTTCCAAAAATGAGCCGTTTACCAAGTACCACAAAGATTGATGCAACATAGTGATACGGGGCAACATGGTGATGGCGTATAAATTCCTGCATTGGGTTAAACATAAAAATATGTCTGTTCAGGTTATCATAAAATTACGAAGTCCCAAGTACGAAGGAGGCCATAGAGATCCGGCTAACGGATAAGAACTTCAATAGAGATGGCGGTTACTCCTTCAGTAACGTATGGAAATCCGTATTGCATAGAATCCGATTGGCTAATACCAAGGACCAATAAGAGGGAACCTGAGACCCCGGCACCGCTATATAAAACGAACACTTTCCGAGAAACGACATTCAGCCCTGAGGATGGAGTACGACTCGTACCCCGAAACGTCGGCAGCCATGAAGGAGATTACCTGGTGGATCACCCGAACAGAGTTCACTACCACCATACTCCGGGAAAGCATCAGATCGAATAAGAACTTCTCTGCCTACTCACTAGCGGGTGGGCTGATGATGGAATTCTACTAGAACCCATCTCTGTCTCCTCCGTCCCTTCCTCTCTCTCCGCCTCACCAAAGTCATCTAATCTCCTCTCCCACTCTTCAACTTCTTTGGCAGCCTGTCACCTTATCTCACATCCACCTCGCTTCTCTCTCTCTTTCTCTCTTAGTTCCTCCAACTGCCACCGCCCACACGCTCCGATGCACTCGTTTCATCCCTCAACGCCTCTCGTTTCTCGGAAGGACCAAAAGAATCTATCCCTCCCCTTCACACCTTCCTCAGCAAATCATAGAAAGTGTGATATGCGGCATGGCGTGAGGAAGCAAAATAAAAGTGAATAGAATCGGAAAAAAATGAGTGGTTAGAAAAAAAATGGATTGAGTTACAAATTGCATTATACCATCGTTCACTCAGGTGGGCGCTTCACTCCCTCCCGGGCAATCGTATTTCATTTTTTCATAACGCAATACAACTGGCACGCGTTTAAAGCTTACCTTGATTATTTGAAATGTTCAAGGTTTACATAAGCTTTTATAGATTGGGCCTTTGCAAACATAACTGTAAGAAAATGAACAGAACTGTAAAAACATTACGCATTAAAAATTCGCTTGATAATAATTTTCAAATTTCAGACACAGGCAAATGGCGACTGGGGTGAAATTTTTATATGCCCTGAAACTTTAAAGATGATTGCACAAGTGTAGAGTGAGTACTATATCACGAGCAAAACTGGGTGTGCGGAAGTGATTCGTTCCATTAATCCGGAGGTATTACGGGCACAATGGAAAACTGTCTAAAAGTGATTCATGAAGGACTTCAAGGATTTTTGGCACTGGTATACCAAAGTGTCGTAAATTCATTACATGTCAAAAACCATAATCTAATTTAAGTGAAAATAGTGTCCTTATCTGAGGAATTTAATTACCAGCGTTGTATCTTCGAAAAAATTTGTAGACCACCATTGATATGCATAAGTTTCTCTTTCATTACCTCCACTAAAACGGTTCGGTAATACCGTATATTGAATAATTAAGTAAAAAATATATGCACCATAAAAAGTAAGCATATTCTAAGATATTGATGCAGGAAAAAGAAAATTGTAAATATAATAATAACATTAATGATAATGAGTATAATTGATGTAGGTTAACATTTATGTTTAACTACGATTCCTATGATGATTTGTAATTCGAAAAACTATTCTGTAGCATCGACTTGCTCGCTGTCTATGAATCGCAAGACTTTGGGAACCACAAAAATATCTCCCTCTTTTCTCGCGAATATCTTTCCTCTCCACCCTCCCGTACCCGAGGGAACCCGTGACTTTCATTGGCTAGAGATACCCATGTGTGTTAATCAAATGGGATGGGTATTGGATAAACGATGCTAAATTGATATCCAGAATTGCAAGGCCTTCAAAAGCTCTTCTTCTGTATTTCGTCGGCAATAATAAGCTAGTGGTATTAAATTATTTTAAGAGCATATAGAAATAAATTTAATTTGGTGAAAAAATATCAAATTCATAAATTGGAATGCCATTTAAACAGTCATTTAAACCAGAAAAGTATATTGCATTGGAGCGCAATAAATACATTTGGAATAATTAGATAAGTTGATAACTAGTACTTCTGTCCTGTGCTTCAGTTCTGCTTTCAGGTTTAGTTAAAAAAATATAGGAGACGGATCTAATTGTCTATGAAACAATAAGTGAAGCTTGAAGTGCTCATCGAATGATATCAATGTAGAAATTTAGAGATCAATGAAAATAAAAACATTTCTTTTAGCCGGAATACGAGCTAGATACCACGGGAGTGATTGTGTGGACAATGACGAGGAATCTCTTCATTGCAACGGAAGTGACGGGGGAATATACCGCGGCGCTCTGCGCTTTTCACTTGTTCCAGTCTGAAACCTTTGGCGGAATTAGCCTCACTCCAATCGGCAATCTCAGCACTCTTCCTCTCAAGATGGCCGACGCAATCGCCGCCGTCGGGAAAGCCGTAAAAAAATCGGCTCAAGCACCGAGTCGAGTTCTCTTCATGTAATCATCCCCATTCGCGAGCACATGTCCACACACTCAAACCTGGAGAACGCGCACATGTGTGCGAGTAGGAGCTGCCTCGCATGTCCCGTCTCGTTCCGGCTGATTTGAATCAGGAGAGATTTGACGAACTGCAAATAATATGAAGCCGGCTGAGTCGTCACTCCCGAAGGAGAAGGAGGCTCTGGGCTCTAGGGGTGGTAGGAAGAGAGAAAGAGATGAAATGAAGGAAAAGGAGAGAGAATTGGGGGAAGGAACTTCCTCCCCAAAACCCCTTGGCCACTCAGGGTTCCCCGAGTCAGGGGTGGCTCTCGCCCAAGACCTCTCCTTCTTCTTCAAAGGCCTTGTTGTTTACCTCACGGCGGCCCACCCTTTTTTCCTTCGCCTTCAAGAAGAACCTCTCCCAGTAGCGCAGTCTTCCTCCACCAAACCTCGATTCCTACGTCTTCATTCACTCGCCTTCTTTAAGTCCTCTCTTAGCCGATCCGTCCCATTCTTCTGCCCCAAGTGGCCACGAGAGAATTTGTTGGGTAAAGTGAGTGCTTACCTTCACTTTTACTTTCCATTGGTTACTTTGAGGAGATGGAAGGCCTCTGAGATGATTGACCATTTGTTCATGGGGTTGGAGTTGCCCGTACTATGCGAAATTCGATCCAACATAAGACTGTGAGCTGAATGGTAGTTCATATTAGTGACAAAAATTTGCTTTTTTAGAGCCGCTCTGGGGATTTACAGCGAAGTCAATGCAAAATGGATTTCCGGTGGCCGCTCACTCAGTCAATGGATAATAGTGTCCCACCAAAGTGTTCAAAATCTGATTACCAATCAGAGAAAGGATAATGCGCCGTGAAACAACCACAGGGAAGACAAAGAAATTGTAGGGGATAGCAAATATGGGAGGCTCAAATAAAGAATCAATCCTTAGATTATAATGCTGTGCATGAATATAAGGAAGTATAACGAGAGGTCCTTATTGTAAACTTAATCCCTCCAGTAGCTCACTGCTTGTCGTTGCCCCAGGCTGCAGAATCACAGACACCAACTTCATCTACGACCAACGACACAGACGCTTTTACACGGCTGGAAGTGTTTTTTTCAGGGCATTCGAATGTTTTATCTTATCCTTGCGCTCCGCCATTGATCTTCCGTATCTCGGACGCGGCTGATCCGTCAGCGTAGGGCCCAGGGACACGTAGTGGCGACATAATTTCTTGATTCCCTCTGGATCTCCAACCACTCCTTCTCCACATCCGTTAAGACAGCTGCTGTTTTTGTACAGGGCGTGTATTCTCGTCTTACTACTCCGGAAAACCAGGAAACATAGCTTCGATGATTGAAGCGAAACGTTTCTCACGACTAGCTTCTTCATGGTATTTTTTCTATCATTAATCTATTTTGATTGTGGAGGTAATATGGAATGGCAATAACAAATGGCTAAAGGTCTTCATAATCTTGGACTAGAGTTTTGTCATCTTCGAATTTTGGCGTCTTACGGCCGCGCTTCAGCGTCCACAACGAAGGTCTCTAAGATGCGAATGGTCACTTACGGTGGAAACTGACCTTCAAGGAATTGGAATTGGAAATATAGACTTAAATTTGAGCATGAAAAAATATTTTTATCGACGATTTTAAAGTGGCTAATTTCTTGTAAGGCCATTGGAAAAGCCATTAGGTAAGAACAGACGAAGGGTAAGATCTGAAGACTGCTAGTTTCCCCCATATTTCATCCCTCCATATTTCAAAAATAGAATAATGAATTAGAAAGGCTGTTTTCACAAATCCAGAAAAACTGTAAAGTGAACGGACTTCCCAGCATGGGATCAAGTAAACAACTTTTGGAGTGGAACAATGAGGCAAAATATTTAAAAAATTGAAAGTTTTCAGAAATAATTGTTTTTTAGAAGTTCTTCGACCTTTCTTCCTATCAAGTTCAAGGAATTATTCCATTTGTCTTCGCCTCCATCCCAAAGATTTTCTATGAATTTTGTATCGGCGGCACTTTGCAGTCACCTTTATCAAACTCATTGCGGCAAAATGATATTGCTATGACAGTATTCCATAGAACAGCGATAGAATTTTATTTTTTTTTTGCGATCGATGGCTGTATATTATGAAGTTTCTCTTTTGAAAACACGATTTTTTAGAGGAACCTCATTCTATGACTATCTGCATACAGATGGAAAATTAAGAAAACTGAATTTTCTTCGACACCGCTGACGAATTTTACGCACCTTCAAGAGCAGCACTGGGTTTATCCAAAGAAACGCGGTCTTTGGGGCGTTCACGACAAAAGCCATCCCTAACGCTCACATATATTTATATACACCATCAATTTCGTACAATATAACTTTACATACTATATCCCAGTGCTGGTCGGATACAGCGGAAAAGAACCATGTGCTTTCGTAATTTACAATTTTCGTCATTACCCCAATCCCTTTTCTCTTTGAGATTACCTTTCAGCGCTTTCCCATACGTCGTATCTCTATTTCAGAATAACATCTCTGTGCTACGTGCTACAGATACAAATGGAACATCTTCCACATACTGTATTGAGGTAAAAATTCGCATTTAGGTGCTTCGTGATTAGGATTATGATGAAAAATAGGGGAGACGGTGTAATTAACTACCGAGGTTAAAGGAAAAACTTCATACTTTCGATTAATTTCGAGGATAGGAGAATTTTTTATAGTTAGGGCTCTAACTGTTACTGAGGATGGTTCCACTATTTTCCTGCTTTAAAAATGGCACGCTTTCCCTCAAAGGCGGTGAGTTGGGCACCGCCTACGTCTCTCTTTATCATCGGTGAGTTTCCGCTGCTTTAAGTTTACCATCTAGTCCACTCAATTTAAATAGCACAACTTGTCTCTTATGTGGAATGAGTGAAAGATCCTTATACACATCTTGGGTTGGATCATCGATGTCATAGAGGTGGCATGGAGTAACACTCCTGTGCTTGGGGCTGGTTGTCAGAGCAAATTGCTTCTTACGTCACAGGTAACGTGAATGACTTTTTTCGGGTGAGCGTTTCGATTCAATTAAAAAATTAGTCGCCCAATAAATCCCTATCGGAATGTTCAAATTCTCTGAAGGAATTTGCGTGCTGGTGACATCATTTAAGTAAGTTTTCTCTGACACAACTTTTAGGCACAAATAATGCATCTGCCTGTATAAAGCTTTAAGCATCTCGAAATGACCTCTGCAATCGAAGGAGCAGTCAAATACGTTTGTTTACTCACGTGGATATCATAAATAGCAAAATTATTGATTATTCTTGTTTTGAAATCCTTTCATCCAACCTGAAGTAAGTCCAGGCGTTTAGCCAAGAGTGGGGGCTAGAACCAAATCGGAGCAAATGCACGGTTGTACATTTTTTGCGTGAGGAGTCCCTCATTTTTGGGGGTGAAAACAGCTACAAAGGCAGCTACTAAATATAAGGATTATATAAGATACGGGTAGACGAAAATGTTGATCTACGGTAGAAAATTACAATTAGCGAGTGTAAAACCAGGTAACTAGCTATTCAAAAATATTGCGCTTTTTTGACAAAATCCGTAGAAAAATCGTGCCCGTGATACTATCCTCTCAGTCACGCGCTCTTTCCATCCTCATACCCACTTTTCTCTTCCTCGGGTCCCGTGAAGACCTTTCCAGTCTCTCGAAGGATCGCTACTCAACGTCTTCTTTTCTCTCCGTTCTCAGCACTCCCCCTTCGACCTCTCCAAATCCTTTCTTCCACATTCGCGTTCTCCTCCGTCGCCCAAGAACCCGCCTCACAACCCGCAGCGCCACCTCACGCGCGCACCTACTTTTCCGACCACTGACCTTTGATTCCTGGCATATATTTTTTCCCTCCCTTTCAGGACACCAGCGTATCCTTCACTGGCATCCCTCTCGACCGTGACGCCTTCTTCTCCTTTACCTTACCCTCCTCCACTCCCCCTTAATCCTCCTTCCCTCGCATTGTTGCCGCTCTTTTCTATAATTTTGACTACGATCAGCAATAAATTATTATTACCGTACCGGGCAATAGAGAAATAGCATGAAAGAGCACTTGAGGCGGCTGTGCAGTAACCAAAACCATAGGCCAGCAATGGAATTCCTAATCAACCGACTTGGATATTATTATGAGATAGAGAATGCACTATCAAATTAAATGCACAATGATGGATGTATTTACAATTCGGATACCACTCTCTTCTTGATTGTCGATTTGAAATTATTATTAAAGGTAGGTTTTCATGGAGCTTTAAATGTGCATCCTGGAAGCCCCCCCTCCCATGTTGGACTTTCCTCTTCAATTCACAATAAGACCTGCTCCCTCCCATTCTAACTACAAATCCTATTCTCTTCCTTCCCCTCCCACGTTTACCCAACATTCTGACATCTGACACTGTTTTTAACATCTCTTCCCCGCTAAGTACTACCTATCATCCATGCCTTTTGTCCCCCCTGTATTACATCCAGAAGCTGCCTCTCCTCACCTACCATGTCCACCAATTCGTCGTTCTACCTCTTCTTCGTCCTCTTCACATTCTCCATTCTTCTCCTCAAAGTTTTTTTTGTTAAAATGAATAAATAAAAAAGCGATGTCATCGGAGCCAACCGGTAAGGCCCATCAGACCCTTCTCGTGATACCGCATTTTGACATTGGATTCTTGATGGCTGGTGCCGATGCCGTTTATTCAGCTGGTTCATAATTGTTCAGATGGTGAGATCAGGCATCCGTGACGATTCAACCGGTGGGTCCGCGTCGTTGATCTGAGTTGCTACGAACTTCATGGGAGAAAATTCACTCTGGAAAAATTATTTGAGCTGATCGGGGTAGGAACCTGGCTTTCGCTATTTCCGGTCATGTATGTCCTCAGTTTCGGTACAAAGCCAGAATTAATCGAAACGAGTTTCCCAGTAGTTATAACCGAGCAAGTCCATATCGATGGCTAAGTTATAACAACATGTGTCTCAAAAATAGCAACTTTTCAGGAGAGCAAAAAAACGATTAATTTTGTTTTACTTGTACACTGAATTTAATAACCAAAAGTTCATAAAACTGAAAAGAAGCATTTTTTTGCAAAAAAAAGAGTTGTTTTTTGCTTGTATTTTATTTTTTTGATGTTATTACGCTTTGTTTAACATACCTCTCTCAAACCGGCCGAATTTGAGATACGTGTTGTTAGAACTTAGCCATCGATATTGCAGTACAGTCAAAGTTGAACTCAAGAAGACACTGCCGAAGGAATAAAACCAATTATGTCGGTGCATAAACGACGGACCGTTAACAAGGCAGTAGGCACATATGCTATATATACATAACCTTGTACATTCAGTACTTTGGATTGGCAGCTAGTCGATAATAGTTGAATTTTCAATTTTCATTGTCACAGATGCTATTCAATGAACCTGAGGATTCTATTAATTCCCTTTTAGATAACTTTTCATTACGGTTTCTATGGTAAGATTACCACTATGATATCACACTTATGCGCTTAAAACGTCCAAACTTGATCTTATTTTCGACAGAATTTCTAATAAGATGGCAGAATCCTCATGGAAATGAATTATTTTTCTAATGAAGAGGCATTGATTATTGCTGATTTTTAATTTATTAACAGTTTTTTTTTCAAAGATATTTTATGATATAATAAGTAAAAAGCAGTTTTAAAATCCATTTCCAATGAGATTTCTGCGTATGATATTGATTACTGTCTCGGTTGATGGAAGTAAACCCATAAGGTCATGAAGAGAGACCGGAAAAAAGAGGCCAAGGCGATGAAACACTTAATCATATATTCTTCTGATGATAACTCTATGTAGAAACATATGTAGAGGTGAAATTTTACACCATATCCAATATGGTCTTGCCGCATCATTAATTAGCCATATGGCGCTCATTGGTCGTCGGTACCGTAACAGATTACAGCGATATGGATACTTAAGTTGGTGGTACTTGTGCAATGATTAAGATTGAAAAGATCAGCCACGGACTATTTCAACAGGAGAATTATATACCAGTACTTGGAATCACTTCTGAAGTATAAATGAGCGACACATTAATCCTACTTCAATGCGATAGTTGTCAATAGGGGAAAATTTCCGATCCGAGCCAGAGGGAGATAATTTTTTGCCTATGGAATTGTTACACTACGTATGCTCTAGCAAATTCCTCGGTAAAATTTATATCGCTGGGCATTACAAGTCTATGTAGTCATGTCGCATAAAACTATTATAATTTCGCTAAATATTTGTAGTGTAGTTAATAAAATGTTTTATAAAAATATATACCTGATCGTGTATATATTTATATCTTTACATTGACCATATTTAAGCCTATCTATCCGACAATTATTCTGCTTCCCTTGAAAATCCACATCCTTTGAATTCTCCTCTTCCTTTTCTCTGTATATACTGATTATAACTATAAACTATTGAATCTATTTTCAATTAATAACGCCTAGTTTTATGGTAGATAAAGCTATAAAACACAAAGGAGACAGACAACGGTGAGTTGGAAGATGTTAAATTTTAAAAACCATAGGGTATACATGTATAGCTAAACTGGAATTGTACCTATAACCTGCAGAATTTGCACCTGGTGCCATCTTTCATTATCTTTTATAGGCTATTTGTTGCAATATTACTATATGGGAGGAACGTTTCAATGAAATAATGACTCCAGTTTTTCTCACATGTAATATAAATAATCACTCCACGTATATAAATGGTAACTCTCATCATATGCATTAATAATAACTACAGTTTGCTTAATCATATGCCATTTAAAATTATAACGTATAGCAACGTACAATGAACCACAATGTTGAACTATGAACCAACAAGATTAAAACAAAAAACTAGAAGACGGAAGTAAATTGAGCTAACACGAAAGAAAGTCAGGGAGACCAAATACTGACGAACGAGCAGTAGATTTCAAGGAATAAAAATGCGAAGTTGCAACACATAACAAAACTAATCCCATTCAATCCTTTCATCCATTTTTTTTTGCATTTACATGCCTACCTATGTATGCTCATGCACACCTTTCCATTGACCATCTTCCAGCCTATCCTCCTCTTTCGTTCTGCTTCCCTTGAAATCTCCCCACCCTAGCACCCCCTGCCGCCCCCCCTTTGACATCTCCTCCCCTCCGCGACACTCCTCACAGCCTCTTATGACCTCTCATCGCCTCTTACCATCCTTGTCTCCCCTCCATCCCTCAGAGAGCGCATCCCTCGTCAAACCACCCCCTCCCCTCTCTCTCCGCCCCCCACACGACCCTCCTTCCAGCCTCCCTCGAGGACCGCCACATCATCAATCTGTGAGAATCAGCTGCGGACGGGGACCGATGTGGGGGGGGGGAGGAGCGGGGATTTCAGGGGTGTCACCAGGACGGGGGGGAAGAGTGGGGGGAAAGAGGTTGGTGGTGGTAGCGGAGGATTTTGCGTTGGTGCAGGACGCTAAGATGGTTTCGGAGGGGAGATGTTGAGGGGGAAGAAGAAAGGGGTGTTCGACCGCAGGCTTTAATATGGGTTGTCCTGTTGGGGGAGGGGATGAAGAGGGGAAGGTGTGGAGGGTGTGAGGAGGTCGTGGTGGAGCGAGGCACGAGGGGGATGAGGGGGTGAGAGAGAGAGTGCACTTTAAAGAAGAAGAGGGTGGTTGCGGTTGTGTCGCGCTGCAGTCTAACCTGGCGGAACAAGGGGATTTTTCGGGAGGAGGTCCTGGGTGTGTTGTGTGGTGGTGTGCCCTATGGATGTGGGGAAGGCTAGGGAGATGAGACCCTGCAGATACCAACGGGAGGCTTTGGGAAGTTTACAAGGAGGAGGTCACAGGAGGTAGAGGGGGACCCGTGGGAGGTCAAGGGTGACGAGATCGAAGGTTTGAACATTTTGAATTCAAGGAAACGAAATTATTTCTATTATTATAAAAATAACGAACCTACTCGTATAAAATTTACATGGAAGAGTTATAGCGTCGAAAACAAATATTTCTTATGGCATTACATTCATGGTTATACCACCAGAAATATCAGATGTGGATGGAATTACCAATCGTAAGCATTCGGGTGACAGAGGCCCATTAAACTCTATGCGCCGCTGCAAACTAAAGTATTTATACAAACCCATACTAAAATCACATGAAAATTTTGCCATTACTAGATTTATGCATGTATATCAAAGTAGATAAATTGAATAGAGATAAAATTTCCATTTAACAAGCTTTGGATTTTATAGTTTTTCCTAAATTCCTGCCATTATTCACCTAAAAAGAGATGGAAATAAGTGACTGCACTGGATATGAGACTTGCGGTAGGAACTATATAGCCCCTTATTTCCGCCAACTCAGGATGTGGGTGAGAGCTTCCTAAAGAGAGTGGCGAGGGAAATGAGACGGAGCAGACGGGGCGGGCGAGACGATGTGAATTGGCGGAGGTGCATCGGTGGGAGTGGTGGGCCGACGCCTTCGTCGCAAGAGGGAGTGAAGTTGATGATGCGGAGGTCGGAATTTGACGACGGCCTCTCGCCTCTGCGCCTTGGTCCGCCGCGAGATGGCACACGTGGCGGGGGCGTGGAAGACTGCGAAGGGATGCCAAAAATATGTACTTATCTGGGTTCAGTGACAGTTACTTCTGGTAATTTGTGATCATTCACAACAACCAGTTGCGACTATAAAGAGTAAATGGTTATAGTTGCAAGCATATTTACAATCATTTGCATTAAACGCACAAAACAACTGAAGAGGTGGTATAAATACTCACTCACAGATGGACCATTCCTAGATATTTATCCGGGCTACATTTGTGAGCAAGCGAGCGTGCGAACAATCACTTATCGAATTTTGTTTCAATTTAACAAAATGCAAGTTTAAGTTTTGGTCATTAAGGTCTGGCCCTCTGGATATTCTAAAGTTTTTTAGGGAATTATGCACACTCAATAACACGGCATAATCACTTCGACCTGAAGACGCCGGCTGGAATGCAGGAGAAACTGTTGTCCCCAACGCAACGACGACGCGGTGAAACCCGGAAAGCCTACATTACCAGCGCACCGCGGAAGCCTTCGCACCAACTTGAAATGACTTTGTTGAATGACTTATTTGGAAGTTTGATTGAATGCCCTAACGCATTGATGAATAATTTAAAATTTCCATTTCTTGGAATGAGATATGGAAATTGCACAGAAGTTACTGTCAGTTACAAACCTACCGTATGTACGTAATAGAAATATCATAATAACTTAACGTAGGTAGTTAATGAATACGTCAAACGCAAAAAAATCATACAAAAAAAACTACCAATTATGATGAAATATCAGTTTTCCGAAATTATTGGCAATAATCAATACTGTAGACTACTCAAGAGTGTACTCGATGGGGAGCGAAAGATAGCGTACTAACGGCGGCGAACGATTTGGGCGATGTCGAGCACGCGTTGTTTGCGCGAAGATTTGTGCGGAGCAGCGAGGTTCCCGCTCCGTAATAGCCCAGTTTTGCCGCCCCCCGTGGGTACGTTTTACGCGTCCGCTTTCGAGACGGGATGCAATTTGGAGATTCTTCTCCGGGCGGGGGAAGTGCGTGTCGCGCACGGCTTTTATGGAGTCTGCGACGCGTCTGATTCGCGGTCACGAGATGAACTTCTTTCGCGAGATTGTCACTCGCGTTTACGAGGGTCGTTACACGCCTCGTTTGTGCGCTCGAGGGCCATTTCTTCCCCGCGCAAAGGAAGGAATCGAAAGGAAGTTCGATCTACGCGAACGGCAGGGTAAAATTTCAAATGATCCGTAAATTTAAAAGCTTCGATATTTTTTATGCATCTTTTTATGATGAGAAATAATAAAATGGCGGGATTTTATCGAACTGATTTCTTTGCCAAGTACTCCTTGATTCATTTCCGTAAAAATGTTATCGATTTCATGCTAATTACATTTTTTGGACATATTTTAGTATTCGTGGCATTGTTTACAATTTTTTCGCGATTTTGGTTGGTGTTTGGATTATAACATCAATAAAAAAACTGCAGGAAATTATAAGATCGCGAACATTCGCAACCACGAAAATCAAGGAGCTCAACTACCAATAGGTCATTATATAAGATCCATTTGTAAAACTTAAGCTAAAAAATATACTTTTTTAAATGAGTTTTTGTTAAAGCTTAGGTGGAATTGAAGACGAATGCATCTCTGAATAATTGCAATCTCTGTTTCTTGGTAAGAGATGTGGAGTATGCAATAAAAATCACAATCAATGTTATATCAACCGTAAGTATGTTCATGAAAAATGCTCAGTAACTATTGGTAAGTTTTAGAATTTGAAACTCTGTAATGCGTTTTTTTTAAAGTAATAGCAATATCATGATTCCTTTATATAGGTAATTAATGAGTGAGTTTAACGCAAAAGAACCCATAGTTACAAAACAAGTTATGCATTCATGATTAAATTAGTTTTCTAAAATTTAAAGTAATAAATAATACTCTGAAAGCATAACAAAGATATAGTACTAAATACAAAGGTCAATGTAAATAAGGGGATAGAAATTATCCATGCAGACTTCTTCTTACTAAAAGGAAGCTATTTTGAGACACCGAAAAATTGTTTAATTTAAATTAATTGAAACTTTTCTGCAGGTTTGGAGGTGAATTATTTTGTAAATATTTTTCACTCTCATTCTCAAGAATAAAATCGAATGAAAAAAAAACAACATTTGTTTGCAAAAAATATGATGCTAGAAGGAAGAATCGCCATACGGTAGGACTTTATCTCATAACTGATGCTAAAATTTTATTTCCAATGAAAAAAATATTCCTCGTCTTAATTGTAAAAACTTTTAGATTCCAAGCTAACATCTTCAATTATTAAAAACTATGATTTTAGATGGTATTTGTGAAGACGCGGATAAGGGGATAACAGAATTAAGGGATGTTTTCGAGACTAGATACTACTAAGATTCACGTAATTTCTCATGAAATTTAACTTAAGGGGACAAAAACAGGTTAAAAGGTACAAACAAAAGCGTCTACTAGTCATTAGTTTGAAAAATGGATAAATGGTATCATGCAGCTCATTTGCGATGAAAACTTAGTTAATTACCATTCTTATTCATATTAGAAGTAAAATATGAGACAAAAAAAAGAAACTACCTCTTTTAAGACTTCCCCAAGATTTATCAGGCTAAACAAACAAATAATTATTCATCGAATTCGTTAAGATGGGATTCTAGGAAATTACTCGCAATTCTGGCTGTGTAAAAAGAAGTTTAGAAGCGTTTTCCCTTTATCTCACTCGAGATAGCAAACATCTGGAGGTAACTGAGAGAGAAATTAGCAAAACTTGTGAAATATGAGTCGTGGTTCATGAATTGGAGATCTACAACCAGCGCGCAAGAGAAATGGGAGGGGAATGAGTTTTCCATTAAAAAGATGAGGTGCAAGAAGCAAAGCGAGGGTAGGTATGTGTGGAAGACTACTTAATTTATGCCGCATGGGAAAATACTGAGGTTTAAGCCTTGCAAGATGTATAATCCAGGAAAATGTAACTCGTATGCTATTGTGCCGACTGATGAAAGATAACAGGAGCACTGCACTTCAGTTCGTTGAATCCCTAATAAATAAAATAAAATAGGACGCCTGGGTTCAACTATTTTCAAAAGGATTATTTCCACATCATTTCGCATGAGATGCTTCCATCGTAACGTATAGTAAACTCAGGAAAGCTATCTTTTCCTGATGAGTTCTCGGGATAGCCACCGGGTCAGGAACTGCGAAGCTGCCAACGTTTCGATGCCCGACTCGGCCATCGAAACGTCGGCAGCTATGCAGTTCCTGACCCGGTGGCGATCCCTAGAACTCTTCACTACGTCTATTTGCCGGGGAAGCTCGAAATCTTTCTTATCTTTTCCTGATTATTGATTTTCACCGGTAATTTTGCAAGAATTTAATACAGCTGTGCGTACATAAAAAAACAGGTTTGAGTAATATACAAAATGGGTTCTCGCGAGCGGGAAAAATGGACTGCGACGAACCAATGATTTTTATTCGCCTTTCCACAGCAATAACGAATATTAGAAATTCAAATTAGCAAGAACAATTTTATTTGAGAGGACCAGTACTGTAACCAACGCGTTCCAACAAATCAGGAGCAAAAGGTGAGCGTGTTAAACTCTAAAAATGTGCTAAGCCGCCATGGCAAGTGAGAAGATGGAAGGAGAAATTCTTTTTGCCTATGGCTGAGCAGAAGAGGATGTAATGGAAAGTGCGAAAAATTAGGTAATTTGAGAGAAATAGGACAAACAAGATGCTTGAGTAGAAGTGAAGGAGAAGAAGAGAGAAGAGGGAAGGGGAATAAATTGATGGACAGAAAAATAGAAAGTTTATGCTTCATGAGCTCGCTTAACTGTATTTTTTTTCTCCAACAATGATGATATTAGGGACTGCAATTTTGCGTATTATAATTGTGCATTTTAATTTTGTGGCAGCTATATTAAGTTCTATTAACTCAAAAACTAGGACAATAGTCAGGAACTTAACGATTGCATGAAGTGAAAAGAGAACAATTGGGTGTTAGATAATTTTGGGATAGTGAAATATATTAGGTTGAAGTTATCAGGAGCAGGAATGCAGCATAGCGAATTGGAAATTACGAAAGTAATTAGAGAATACAAGTGGAAGAACTATGGACATTTATTCGCCATGGAATCACTGTTTTTCTGTGCATAATTTCCATTTGTCAACTTTTTCAAAGATTATTTCCATATTCCTTCCACCATATTTTCTTTAAAATCTCTCTTTTTCTCATATATTCTTATCTTTAATAAATATATATTTTCTAAATCTCCAGATAACCAAAATTGAGTTCCTTGTTTGAGGATATGAGCCTCATTAAAGGAGGGAAGATGCTGGAGCTGGAAGAAAGAGATAAAGAAAATACACATAATAATCCTTTGCGGGCGAATTGGTAGAAAAATTCCAGTTTCTTTGGAAGGGACTGAGGCCTTCCTCTATGTTCCAATTTTTTTTTCTTAATTTTGAGTTTGAAATCATTAGGAAAACCAATGAAATCCGTCACTATATACTCTTGTATAATATGATAAAATTTAATAACTGCGAGAACTGTTTAACGATATTTGGAGAAAACGATCTTAGCTCATGTCACCATAATCGGTCCACGGGAAAAGAGCTGTTGATCGGTCCTTTGTGGTTATAATCATAGTGTGAATGCATGCTTCGTTTGTACGATCGTGATAAAGATAGTTATCGCCATGGGATGTAAGCCTGAGATAACAACTGAAAATAATATAGGTTAAGATGGAAAATAGGTAAGATGGAGAACGAAAAAGTGAGAGCAAATCGGATGAAACAGGACATTTAGGGAAAGAGGAGAGGGAAGAAGCGGGAGTGAGAGACGGAGCAACTACGTACTCCACGGCACAATCCCTTCCTGCGCTAAACACAGGACACGTGTCCCCTTTCTCCCCATTCCCTAAATCCCTTATAAAGACCCAAAGATTGATCACGTAGATGTATTTAACTCCGTGCAAGGGACTTGTTCCGGTTGAGGCAGGTTTGGGTGGAGAGGTCTGCGGGAGATCCAGGGGAAATGAGGTGAGCGAGGAAGGGATAAGGACTTTGGGAAGGAGTAGGATGGGATAGTCGGAGGTTGGGTGGGGAAGGGATAGATGGAGCGTGGACTTGGATTGATAGATGAAGTTAAAGGGCAATAGGCTCTGCTGAGTAGGGGTGGGATTGTGGTAGAGTAAATATAGTGTGGTAGTGGGAGGATCGCTTAGGGAGATTAGAGCGTGGAGGGGAGAGTCGGTGAGGGGGCTCTTAGAAGGGCATACAGATGTCTCTTGTTAAGCAAAGTACCCCCAAACCTATCCACCGCGCGTGCCGTGTGACTTTCAATAGATCCCTATCGACTCTAGTGCGAAAATTACAGTCATTTTTATTTGTAAACTTGTAGATCTGCTGCCTGCTTTGAAGACAGACACTCCTTAATGTACTGGGAGCGTTTACGCACTCCCATATCCTATGCTGTTGTACTTTTTCGGCACCATATTTCCATACAACGTTTGCTGAATTTCTCTCTGCTCCATCAACTGTCGAATTTCAAAACTACAAATAAAGCTTAAAAACAAGATATTCGCATTAAATGCACAGAACATAATTTCAGTAGCTAAAAACTTGGGATAGAAATGAATAAAACATACAGAATGACTGACTGACTGTCACACTGCAAAAATAATGTGCATAGATAAATTTTGGGATTGTAGCCGAGGCAAATATCTTTCGGCTTTTTCGACGGAGTAATCTTGTCTTGAGCATTATCCACAGAGAAGTAATATTTAAAGGACAGCGAGAAGATCTAAGGCGTAAAGAACGATTTGGGATCGGAGAGTTTACCGTGTCTATGTCAGTGCGGGAAAGTATGCATCGGAGAGATCGGGCGCAATATAGATACCTGAAATAAAGATACCAAGAGGTGTATAAGGTTGTTCCACCCGGAGAAATCTGCCCTAGCTGAGCATATATCGGAAGATCACATTGTCTCCTGTGATGAGGCTGAAATGGTCTCATAGGCGCATGGGTATTGGGATCGTCTCCTTAACACTTTTAGGCCCGTGGTAATTTCATATGCCTGTTGCGAATAACCCAGGGCTTTTGTCGTTTTTCATAAAACCATTTCCTAATCCGAAAAAGCATAACTAGGAGTCATTTACTGACAACAACTTCCATACAAGAAGACCAGATAGCTAAAGAATGAGGCTAAATATTTGGGACCCGAGAAAATGAATGGAATATTTTTCCAAGGAATCAAATACGACGGCGTTGACAATGCTCCCGGGATAAGACATTAATCGCAGAAACGAAGTCCTGCAAATAAGTATTTCTGCTTTGAGGATGATGGAAAAGTATTCCGTCGAGACGTTAGCATCAAAGTGCTTACCTCTGCTGAAATTCTGAAAGTTAATTAAAAACTTAACTCACCGAGGCAGGACTGACAGTCAGTTATATAAGTCATTTTTATCTAAATTCAAACATGCACCGCAATCGTAACTCAAATGCTGGTAAACTTAGGCGTACCCGCCTCCCGAAAACTCTATCTCAGGGCTCATCACTTATAATTGATTTCAAAATTTGCCATATGATGATGGCACGTGCTAAAGAGATAAGATAAGGAGGAATTCTTCTTCTCCTTACGAACATAAACTCGAAACAAAAGAAGCATAAATGGTGAGTGCTGTTGCCGCAGGCCTACATTCAGGTTTCTCTCGGCCTTGCACAGTTTCCCATACCTCTTTCGTCTCAAACATTTTAATGCATCTCTACGTTTAGTTTCATTCCCAAAAATAATAAAGGAAAAATATTGTGAGTATGAGTTATCACTAGGAATCTTATATTAGCGACGTTGGTATAGATAAACATTTTTTGCCCAACTCTCGAGAATAGGATAAAATAAAATGCCCTCTTCAATATTTAAAAAAGTTCTATTTTCAATAAAAACTTGCTCTACGATTGTGACTTAACTTACTTCAAAAACTTAACTTTTTAACGTGAAAAATCGTTTTGTTCAATGAAATGCAGTAGTCATCTAGATTTATTCCAATAGGTTTATTTTTACATTATTAGAGGCGTTGTTATATGGGTATCACACCCTTAAGAATGGATTAATGACAAGTAATCTAGCTCAAATAATAATGGAGCATTCTAAATAAATGAAATATAATTATATTTTCCTGTATTTCTTCCTAATTAAAGCATTTGTATGTGTAAAATTGAATTCTAATAATAACTATACCTATCTCAGAAAAAAATCTTGGGGAGGTACTTGGTAGGGTACCAGTGAGCTCGAGCTAAAAATCGTTGAAATCTGGGCTCGGAAGATGCATGTGGCAACGCGAGAATACTTGGAACACTAGCTAAATTTTTTTAAAACGTTTCCATAATTTTTCAATCACAGCGCAGTACACCCAAGCATTCGAAATCGTATTCGTTTTTCGCCTCAAACGCGATGCGTCGCAAGATACACATCCATTTGAGGAGGCTATATCTGAGAACATAGAGGTATTAGCAACCACCGGTGGGCATGTTGCCGCTTACGCTCTTAGAATACAAGCACACGGCGTTAATACGTACACACTATGTTACACTACGCAGCACCTCTTCCACGTCGCACGAACAAGGAGGGAAATGCAATGCGTTTTCCTCTCTCCGGGCCGAGGAGGGGATAAACGTGACTCGAGTGCTAAAGAGCCACGTTCATTACTATTATTTCTTTTTTTCTCGCGGAGGAATTTGCTCTAATGTGTGCCCCTATTCACATGTATTCACACGCGCGCGTCGCACCGACGGAGGAGGGGTTCCAGCCCGAAGGGGGAAAAGGAGGGGGGGCCACACGTCGAAAACATGCATTTGGCACGGCTTTAATTGCAGGCGAACTTAAAACGTCTGTTTTTACGGCCGAGAGAATTATCGATCCACGAAAACTCGCGAATCGATGATATGAGGAGCGCGTGGCAGAGAGAGAGAGGCGCGGGCTGAATGCCAGCGCACGGGAGACGACACGAACGCTCGCGGTCGAAAAACAGCAGTCTTCGCCTATGCCTGCCTTCGCCTAGTGCAAGTAACTTCAAGGGCGTGCACAAGGGGACTGCATTGAGGACACCCAATTCCATCCTATAGAAGGCTGTTTTCTGTTGTCATTTCGGGCGCATTTTAATCGGTTTTCAAAAATGTCCGCGGCGCAGTGATGAGTGCGATGTGATCCACTTTTTTCAAATAGGTATGTTTAATTATAACCGGTCGGTGGCGGCGGGGTAGAGTCCACGCCTGCCAAACCAAAGTCGCGGGTTCGAGTCCCGCCCGGTTAAGTTACTCATATCAAGGGCATGGTTATTTGTGCACGTTTGATGTTAAATGTTATCAAAAACCCTGACATGAAGACCGAATAGTGCAGTAATAGAATAGTGCGGTTTTCGGAGGGATGGAAATAAATGAATAAATATTGCTTGTAATTACGAGTAATAATAATGAAAAGTTATGAATTTGATGAGTCATATAATGATTCTTATAAAGATCCGTTAACACCGTTATTTATGCCTTATTTCCCAGTGTAACTCGGATCATTTTGTCCATCAGCGACGCGAGTGGCGACTTTTGTAAACCCATTTAAATGAGCGATGGGTGGCAACACACGTAGAGGCCGACTTGAGGATCCTCTTTGGTAATATTCGAGACAGCAGTTTTCGCCTGTGTGTTGTGACCTCGCCTTGCGCGAGTCACTTTTAGGGCGTGCATGACTCCTATCATGCAGAGTCCTCTGGATTGCCGACAAGAATATGTTGGGTGAGGAGATGCAGCTTCTAGATGAGATAAGGAAGACAGAGAGGGTATGGATGATGCGAGTACCAAGAGAAGAGAAGAAAATATTTTTAGAAGGTAGAATGTTGGTTAAACAAAGGGGAGGAAGGAAGAGAATAGTACTTTTAGATAGAATGATGGATTTTTAGATGCACGTGATTGTGCCTTAATGTGAATTGAAGAGGGATGTAGATGAAGGAAGGAGAGGCTGCCAGTATGCCTCTTAAGTTCTCAATGGAAACCTACCTTAATCGGCAGAATACTATAATAATAATAATATCGCGTAGAACAGCTCACTCTAGTCGTGGGGTTTACAGGCTCTAACCAAGAGTCACTGTAATCATCTTAGCATTGAGGTTGAGCTGTGTATTTATATTTCAGTCGCAGCTTTACGTGCATTTATTCTAGTTAAATAAACAGGAGTTCAATATGGATGACTTTCTGGAGCGATGTATATTATCCTTGTCATCTTCATTAATCACGCCTTTAGAGATGGAGTACCTATATAGAGAGAGTTATTTTAGGTTTATGGTGGTGGAATTCTAACGTATTAGTAATTTGAAAGTTAGCGTTCCCGAAACAATTATTATTTTCACTTAGCCAACGCGAAAAATGAAGTCTTACAGTGGCTTACGTTGTCGCTGGTGAAAATATACGTTCACACATGAGTATGAAGTGTTATATTTTACTAACGCACTTCTCACATATTTTGTTTGGGTACCATAATGCAATGTATTGACAATGGAAGAGAATAAGTTTAGTAACTTCCTGAAACATTAACTATTATTATTAAACACCTTCTCTCATGACGTGGGAGTAATTATGCCTTTCTGAGCTTAATAACGTCGTAACATGTATTAGTTAGTATTAATAATTGGTATTAACCTTGTTTTAAGTAATAATATTTTTGATAACGGCACGAAACTTAATTACTTTAATTACGCAAAGAGTTTGGAAGGCAATCTCGCCTGAAATATATACCTACTTTTTTCACATTTTCTTTACACATTCGTGGAGATGACAACTATACATACCCACCAATCAGTGACGCATAGTGAATTAAACATACACATGCATATTTATACTCACTATACACCCTCATCTCTCTCCTCAACGTGCCAATCCCTCAGTTTCTTCCCTCGTGAAGAGACTGCACGCTTTTCTTTTTTTTTTATAATTTTTCCTTCCTCACCCTTATTAGCTCAAGGAAGTGAGGCCAAGGGGTGGAGGAGGGGGGGGCAGTGCAGACGACGCAAGTGTGGAAGTCTCGGCAAAGACCGTGGGGCTATTTTTGCACCCGGGAGAGTGGACTCACTAGGCCTCACTCGCGGACTTACCCCCAACTCCCAACCCCCGGCCCCCCTCGCTCGCTTCCCAGGTCGCACGGTAATGCACGTGTTCTGAAGTGGGAAGAGGAAGAAATAAGACGGGGGAGGAGGTGTACAGCGAGGAAAAAGTGCAGACGGGCAGACGTCTTGCTTTTAAGGGGATGGACGACGTCGGGAGTGGTCAACTAGGGCAGCTACCTACACGGCCCGCGGTCCTGATACGGCCCCTGAATTGTTACATCCGATCTGCGCGGCATTATCCTAATCTCACGAATAAAAAAGGACTCAGGCAATGAGAAATATTAATTAATATTTTCCACTCTTTTCTTCACTTCTGTTTTATACCAGTACCGTCATACATAACCATGGAATTATCCTAGGCATTGGAATGTTACGTAAGGATTTATTCACAACAGTTTTGAAAAAAATACATTACTATTATTATTTTTTGGCCCTCATAACTTTTCCCTTTCATTTGTCCCGATGTGAAAAAGGTCATCAGTGAACTAGGGAAAAGCGGATATAACTTTTTCCTCTGGATTTGCGAAGGCTCCTTTATATATTACAAAAAAATAAGGCTTATAAAACAGTTTAAAAGGAATTTTTTGATTAGCTAATTTCCTAATAACTACACCAGAAGCCGTCTTAAAATTTGTGCCTGTTCTGGGTGGATAAACAGCCTGCATGGCAACTAACAATTCTTCCCTCTCTTTGGGATCTAAAGGCATCCTGCTCCTGTAATATTCTGCTTCTTGTGGATGAAAGTAGTATGTATATTAAAAAAATATATGCAAAATCATTATAAATCAGTTTATAATGTCCAAGCGTTATTATAACTCCATCCTTGAGCGTTTATTTATTAATTGTAGCATAAGACGTCCAAAAAATATCCACCATGTCTATATAATATTCCGATCTCCTTAAGTTTTCAAAATCTGTCACAATAGTGAAGGATATCATTCATCAGATACTACACATGAAGCATGTTTCTGTATGGAAGCGAGGCATGGAAGTTGACAGCAGCAGAGAAGTCAAGCGTGGAAGCATTCGAAATGTGGTTCTACTGTAATGGCGATAAATTGGATCGATAGAGAGAGTGATGAGGAACTATTAACAATAAGAAGAGTAAAATAAAAGAGAAGTATTCTTAAAACCCCCAGAAGAAGGCGGGGCAGCCTAATCGGCCACATCATGAGATGTGAGAAGTCTGATGGAGGCGATCGTTGAGGGAAAAGGGGACGGAAATAAAGGCAAAGGATGGCCATGAATCAGTTGCACAACCATAGGGAACGTAATTATGGATGTAATGATAAGAAATATGTCAATGAGAAAAGGCTATCACATGGGAGAGCGGAATGGAGAGCTGCTTCAAAGCAATCTTCGGGTTGCTGACTTGTGATGATGAAGATAATCTCAATTGACAAAAAATTGGTGTAAAAGCCCATTGCATAAACTATTAATAATGAAGCAGAGTTCAGGACCGTGGCTAGGGATGGATTTCATGCGGTCTGCGAAGTGAAGGTGAAAGGGTATGAAATAAATACGGATAACAAATCTTGAAACATAATTTAAAGGTATTTTTGGATTCACAAATCTCCTACCACATCCTGTCTGAAAATTTATGCTTTATCGGTAAATATACGGCCCGCACGACAACTAACAAGTCTTTCATTTTTTTGAGCTCTGAAGGTGATTATCTGCCTCCTGAAAAAGAGCAGAATATACGGTGAAAATCATTATAACTCCATTTAAGAGCGTTTAAACATGAATTGCACCATAAGACGTGCAAAAGGTATCCACAATGGTAGGATAAAATAAAAAATAGATTCATAGTCGTGTAATCGTTGCAACCACCAATAATGTGTCTAGTTCATGTGTTCAGTCTTAAGGAGACGTCATTCGAGGTGAGAGATAGGAGCGATGCAAGTAGGAGGGTGGTGCATATCTCGAGAGAAAGAGGGAGAAGGTGGCGGGCAGGCCGAGACGCGGTCCGCGGTGGAAAGATTGATCACCGGCCGAGGAAGGAAACGAGGAATCTTGCGACCGCTGTTTCATTTCACAGTCACCGCAGCTTGGCCTCGCATAGCGATTTATTAGGTGTCCTCGAATTAGTCTCTCGGCGTAGTAAATCGATTCCGACAAATGCATACGAAAGATACGTGTAATGGTTTGGAATGGAGGCCTAAACGCTCTATGCTCATCACTTCCCGCCGAATAATTTGACCTAAAATTTCAGTATGGGTAATTTTTCAGAAACAATCCCAGGGTTAAACCGAAGGATGTTTTGTTGGATCACTGTATTTCTCAACTTCTATAAGGCATATTTTTTCTGCAACTCAACTCTTTTTCACCTTTATTCCCTTGGTTAAAAAAACTTATCGAGCTGATTATGGGTTGAAACTTCCAAAAGTGGAAAAACTTCTTGTAACGAGCTGTCGCTAGTCTTCAAGGGGCACGAGAAAAAGATAGACTCAGAGTTCTCTAGACTGTAATAATGTCACGAGAGCTCAGATTCAAGAGAAATAAGCTAAAATTCTAGAATAAATAATCCTTCAATGTCACATTTCCTCATATTTTGCATTTGTAACTGAGCATGAAAATGCAGCATTTTGACTTGTGGGTGAGACACTAGTGGTTACCCCAAGCGAGGCCAGTTATGGAAGCTAAAACTCGGTTTTTATTTGTATCCAAATTCGAATTTAATAATGAATATATTCAGTAGACTTGAAAACTTTAAAAGATTTTTTTTCACTTCTATTCAAGCTTTGCAACATTCTTGTCCGTTTTTTTTCCAAATAAAAAAAGTTTTGATCCATATAGCTTTATCACGAAGTTTCTATTTTTCTTCATACTATCTGATTCCCTTAGCCAATTACTATTCACAAGCCGTTTATCGCATTATAAATCTAAAATGTGCCAGTGCGTGGATCATTACTAACGTTGAGGGAAAACGGGGTTTACGCGGAAATATTGCGGCTACGCATAAAAAAGATTTTTTCATTATCTGGTTGTTGGATTCTTATGCACTATTTTCGGAGTAAATAACAATACCATTGGGAAAGGTGCGGCCATAATTAGGTATTTTGAAACTTTCACATGTAAAACTGCGCGAAAATTTATAAGCGTAAGTATAACTGCCACTGGGCCACGAAACATAAGCATTCATTTTTACATATCTGAGCAAAGGAATTTTCGCAAATATAATTTCATTGCTGAATTCTTAAGAATTATCAATGTCGCTCGGAATGCCAACCAAAAATGGTATCCCCCTGTTGCATAAAATCAGAATAAATTAAGACTTTTAATAAAAACCTTGTGAAAATATGGAAATATATATAATACTGTAAAATTCCACGACAGCAAAAGCCAATAATTAATTGACAACCAAAATCAGTATATGTGATCAAATTTTTAATTTGAGCCACGTAAAATTATCGGGACATAGCCACAGAGTACATCATAAATCATCATCGACAAAATTACTATTAACATTACATAGACTGGTTTGATTCAGTTATACACTCAAATCTCCTATCGGCAATATTTCCACACACAGGTATTTCCTCTCTATCGCATACTTCCTTGCCTTTTCCATATATTTCAATCAAGCTCTTCTTTCCGTTCTTGCCATCCATTTGACCCCTGAAAATTGTCTTAATTAGGCCACAATTTATCAATATATTCATGATTAACTTGTTACGCCCTCTTATTACGCCTCTCTTTTAGGCCTATATATTTATATTAGGCCTCTCTTTTTTCCTATCTTCTAAAGACTTCCTAGTATGCTAGGGCTATTTTCAATATAGCACAGCACTGTCCACCCATTCTCATGTTGCCCTTACCTTCTCTCCCTTTATGATTGAGAATTTGAAAATTCGACCACTCGTCCTCTCAATCTTATCTCCCTTACCCCATGTTTCCTTGGTCCATCTCCGGCAAGCACCGGGTGTCTCAACGAAGCACGTTTGCCAGGCTAGTCGAGGCGTGAGAAAAAAGAACGCCCATCTGACTTATGAATCTGACGGAGGACGGTGTACGTATCTGACCCTTCTCTGAGGGGTCAAGCGTGCAAAATCTCATCTCACGTCGCGCACTCAAATTTCCATCCTTCCTCTTCGCGTCCTTTCCTCATGCCCTTCGACGGATTCAATCAGTCTGGGGAAAATTGTGACTCAAAATCTCTTATCTTTTTATACTTCTTCCTTGACATAATTTAGTGTGTGCATCATGGATCAGAAGATCCGTATTGATTTATAACATTCTTTCTCTTCAGTTCAGTACTACATAGCTATTCTGACAGCTTCTTTTTCATGATAATCAGAAGAGTGACCTCATCAAAGCCTGAAAAATTTTCTGACTGCCATTTTCCAATCTGAGCACACCTAATAGTATAATATTTTTGGTGATAAAACACCCTCTGCCCACATCTCATGTAAGTACTTTCAAATCATATTTCTTTTTTTTTTGATTTCGATAATTTGATTTCAATTCTAATATTTTTCTATTAGTCTTTATTGGATATTAATTATGTATCAAAAGTTCATTTGGAAAACACTTTTTTCTTATTGAATAATACATACAGTATTACGATTGTTTTTCCATAGGTGATCCCTCCAACATGCAATAGCCTCTGGGGTAACCTAAAGCTTCAAAATTGCTTTTGTTCCATGATATTTAAAATGTTTCAATTGTTTAAGGAGTAATAAGGGGGATCGGGTGGGTATGGTGGCTAGAGTGTTGGCTCTCCACACCGTGGGCTCGGTTTCAAATCCCTGCGGCGGCAGAGAATTTCCAAAACTACCCGATCCCTGCTTGAATGTTGGGTGGAGGATATTTCAAGCTCAACACTCCGTCCGTCGGATGGGAAGTTAAGCCGTGGTCCCCTTGGCGCCTTTCGTTAAGAGCAGGATAATGCCGACGCCGGGTTTCTCTCTACCCTTCCTTCCATTTCCTTTCCTCATGGCGCAGGTTACCTCGGCTGTCGGTCGCCTTCGCCAAATCCCAAGGACAAGAAGCAATAAATGTATTATTGCTATATTATATCCTATGGCGGATCCAGGATAGGGACTAGGGTTGGAGGATAACCACGCGGCAGTAGTGGGGGTCCGAACAAAATTACCGTTCTATTTAGTGTACATTGGATACCTAAAGGGGAGGGGGCTAATAAACCCCCCTAGCCCCTCTCTGGAACTGCCATGGGATTGTAAAATACCAAAAGCGTGTAAAATAGGCCCTAATTTTAGAGATAATTTGTATTTCAATTCGTTAAAGTAGGTCGGAATAAATGACTAAGTACATACTTTTGTACCAAGTGGCAACCTCCGAAAATTTCTCTAGTGCGTCTCTCGACCAAATGGGGGGGTTATAGCCTCCTTCCCCCCATTTATCCCCCACTGATTATATCCTGTCTTATTACTGTGAGTTTCAAATTCAAGTGTTTCATAACTCCTGGCATGATTCGTCCCCAGGTCAACCTGCTCCTTCTGGGAAAAAGCACACCGGGGACGGTGCTGAGAGCCAGGCATGGATACGGAACACCCCGTTGGCGGGAGAGCACACCGAAAGTGTGGCGAGGGATGGAAGGAGGGCAGCGAGCGAGGGAGGAAAGAAATGAACAAAAACAAACATGCGAATAAAACACGAATTAAAAAATAACTATGAAGGGAAGCATGGTCACACGGTGGAGTCGAGGCGTCGGAATAGTGGGAAGATAATTAGAGGCGCCCGTTCTGGCCGGGAGGAAGGTGACGTAGGCTCATGGGGTGTTGCAGAAGGGGAGGATGGGCACGCGATGAGATTAAGAGGCGGTGGGCGCCTGGGTTTTCACAGGGTCAGGCCTACGTGGAGACGGAGAGGGCGGGAAAGAAGGTGTTAGAATTTTTGTGAAGGAGCAAGAGGAAGTTGCTACCTGGAGGCTTGCCGTGGTGGGATTATAAAAATGCTGCTGCTGGAGAATTAACATTGCGGTGGAAAAACAGGGCCATTATAAGAATGAAAGCTGATATATTCGGTGAAAAATTCTAAATATCTACATAAAAAAGAATGGACGGTAGTCAAGTGAGCATTTGGTTACGGATCTAAAGGTATCGGGTTCAAATCTGGGTGAAGCCTTTTGACACACGCGAAAAAAAATCCTTGCAGTGCAAGATGAAGTGTGAGTGTAGGAAAAGAAATACTAATACCCTGAAAATGTGCACCCCTATCTTAGTCTGGCAGGATACAGTGCGTGAAAGTAATCGTGTGGGCAGTGGTATTTTTTTTGTTCAGGAGCTTGGACTATCGTAAAAAGTGATCAGAAAAGAATAGAAACCATCGAAACCCAGTGAATTTAGAGGATTGTGATGATAATATGGACGGATAGGTTGAGAAATGAGGAAGTAAATAGAAGAATAGGAGAAGAGAGACACATAATGGATTACCGAGCCCTGAAAAGAACACGGTTGATTGGCCACGTAACGAAACTCAGCAGTTACGTGGGAAACACAATGGATGGAAAAATCACTTAAAAATCCCACAAAGAAGACAAGTACTTAGGGTAGATCAACAGGGGTATGGGGAAGAAGAGACTCCAGGAGGTTAAGGAACTAGCGTGGGATAGAAAGAAATGGAGAGCTGTATTATACTAATGTTAGAATTGAAATATAGGAATATGTAAATCTTAGTCTCGGTTGAGTTCTATCTATACCTATCAAAATAAACCTTTTAGCTAGCACTCTGGGTGTGTAATCGACGATATCTGAGATCGACCTATGTGGACGCGTTGAAACATGTTATTTCCAGTGATTAATACATTTGAGAAAAAAAATTCATAACTACAATGAGAGTAAAATCTGTGCAAGAAACAATATCAACCTTTACTATTGATATTATTAGGTATTTCATGAAAGCAAAACAAGCTATGGCGAAATTTAGGCTTATTTCTATTTAAAAAAATGTAGCTTTGAGATGGATTTAGTATCTGATTGATTGTGTTTATTTCTATTTAGAAAGTGGTCTTAATTAAACTACGAATGATTGACCTGAAGAACAGAAAAGGCTGAAAAGATGTTTGGGGTTATTGGATGATTCAGCTGAATCTATTGTTAGGTTGAAGGGTAGAGAAGGTGAGGGGCTAAATTCAGACTTTATGCAAATTAAAAAAAATGGAGGGTTTTTGAGAATTAAAGGGAAGCGTGAGAGCTTGGCCAGAAGAAGATGGCGTATGGGTTGTAAGGTGTAGCTGAAGAGATGTGCAGAGTAAGGAAACATTTCTGATAAGGGTGCAAGAGGGTAGGTAATGCTGCTTGGGACAAGTATTCCGGTGCGTTTTAAAGTAACGGAATGGGAGGAGAGGGAGATGTGGGAAGGGATTTGGGGACAAAAAATGATGGGATAGCCAGTCCCTTACCTCTTGAAGTATGACTGTGAGCCGACGTAAGGGAACTGCAAAACGAACAAAAGAGGAAAAGGAATTTAGGCCGCCTAAAACTCTTTTCAGACGGTTTTTAGTAATTCCTTTCGGTGAAAATTATCATCACGCATCTTTAAGTGGCGCAGGAATGTGCCTCGTTTGCTAGATTAAAATTTAGGCGAAAGTTATTTTCCATTTAGTTAGGCATGGCGTGCGGCAGAAAAAAAGTCGAATCATTTCTGCTTCCTTTTCATGTTCAAAACACATCAATTACATTTAATGTATATTTTAACTTTCAATAAATGACGCAGAATCGACCTTAATATTAATGTCAGCTCTCCATGGCATTAATTTGACGCATCCCATTAATATTCCAGTAAAAATTTTCAATTTATTTAGATTTGATGATCACTCACTTTTGGTCGAGCAGCAATTACTAAAAGTGGGTCATGAAAAAAATTAAAAGTTTCAGCTGGAAAGTTTTTTGAAATGGTGCAGAGTGAACTTCGAAAGATTACTAATTTGCACTTTTTAAACTAATTTCGAGTTAGGCTTCAAGTTCAATGAGCCTCTGTTCTATAGGACATGTTGGTGCCAAAATTTAGAGCTACATTATTACAAAAATAAAAATTTTTTATTAGAATAAATTACATGAGAACAAAAAGAAAAAATACAAATGCATATTGATATGTCAAGTTTGAGAGGATTTCTCTCGATTCGTCAATTAAGTGAACTATCGTTCGCCGAGAATCTATGGATATTGTTAACGTTATTTCGCGTGCTATTAGTCTACTGTGTGGTGTATAACTGGCAGACCGTAATAAAAAATGGATTTCGTCATCGACACAATTTTTTTTCTCAGGGCTGCGAGACCTTAATTTTTAGGAAGACAAGTCTAAAAATGGTAAAAATGATGAAAATATTTTGCTACTTTGATGATGAAATCAAAAGAGTTAAAAAATAGTGAAGGATAATGGCTTGATCAATGAATAACAGTATATCTATGTAAAAGACCCATGTGAATGGTTGAAATTATATGATTTGGCAATGAATAATTCTGTAGAACCTCGCTAGTTCCTACGGAAATAAACTACTTCTGCGGATAAGTTAAAAAAAAGTTTTTAAGTACCATGGCAACCAGAGTAGCAAAATAATACGTCAAGAGAAGGAATGTAGTGATAATTTTTGAAAAATAGATGCAAAGGTGGTTTCTTGAAGTTCTTCAAAAATATGTACTTTAAGCAAATTAAACCACTGTTACATTTGAAAGCTAATCGATAGACCTCTTCATGTCCGCAGAAATTGATTTTTTGTTCAAAACTTCACATTCCAATTCTACATTCACTAAAGAAAATATGCTTCACCAACTTTTCACGTAAAGCATCTAACTTGCATGTACCTCAGAGATTGTGTCTCCTTGTTGTGGACGGCTGCCAAAATGACGTAGGTACTTCATGCTCATTCGTCTTTTTGCGCGAGATTAAATTGCATCACCGCTTGATAGCAGTGCGTTAATTACGGTGACTTTGACTTTGGAATAAACAGATTCTAGGAAAGCAAAGCTAACTCATCCTCTCCTCTTGACATTCTCCGATGGCCCTGAAAAGTTTCATTTTTCCTTCCCCACCCCCTTTACAGTTGCAAAACATCCCGGCTCCGTCGCCGTTGGCTGGCGCCGGCACGTGTCTGAGCACAAAACCCGCAGAGGAAGAGCGGTTAGGGTGTTCTTGCATCCATCACACACAGGAGGGAAGGGAGGAACTTTTGAGCAAAAGATTTTAATTAAAATGAAATGATTCACTGGAGTGAAATTAAAATTCCCTCGGCCCTTCGCTCCCCATGCGAAAGAGAGGCATTAATCGATCCACATATATTTTTTTTGAAAATATCGAGAAAATTCGCGAAGAAATTTTTAGGAGAAAAAAAAGGGTGCGGAAGGAAACTACTCGCCTGCCTCACCCCCGAAAATTATGGATATCCAGGCGATGACATACGAGTCTTAATTACGTCGGTTATCAGTTATGCCGTTATTTGAAAAAAAATCAATCAAAAGAAAAAATTTCACTTTGCATCAAAGGAACCAAATAGGAGATTAATTAATTTTTGTTACCCTTTGCCCATCTACGGGTGAAAAGGGATAACGAGAAGTTTGGGAAGACGCTGTTTATTTTGTTAAAATGCCATTTGTACAATCTTGGTAAATATCCATCCTCCAAAAATATCCATCATCACAAAAACCTTACATTAATCCCTGTACTTTAAAATTCCTCGCAAATATTGCTGCACTCGCAAATTATTAAAATGGCTACAAAGGCTTTTCAGACTCGCATTAAAAATCGAATGTTTTCACTTATAGTTTTATCAACGCGTCATGATTATTTTAGTCTTAGATGTACATTTAAGATTGGTATTTGCCTCATTCACTACATATAAAATCATCGATTAGGTCATGCTCATGAAATATAAATATTTTAATGAAAACGTCTGACTAATTATACTAGTTAAAAGTATTTCTCGATAGAAAAAGTATTTTTTTCGAGGGAAAACTGAGGCTAAGAAGTCGCAACTAGTTGCAAAAACGCGCAAAAAATTTTGATCTAGCACGTTTAGATCAAAGAAAATTTCTCTTATGTAAAGTATCGTACAAGCATTGTATAAGCGGCTTATCCTAGAGCAAAAATCAATCCCAGATTTTAAATTGCCACCAAAGATTGAAATATTTTCATCTCTCACGCCATGAAATGCTATAGGTGCTATGATTCCAAAGGTTAAATTCCGAAACTTCAGCATACGAGCGCTAAGTCTCACCTCACTCGTTTAATGGAAAGGCTCTTAACAAGTGCCTACTTACTTACCTTTTTAATCTGGGAGAAGGACTTCCGAGAGCTGAACATTTTCTCCTCCTTTTGCTTGTTTCCCCCGAAGCCCCGAGCACAGTGGTGAATCGGATCTAGGTGAAACAGCCAGCATCCGTAAATCGCGTATCAGTGACGCTGATGTTTTAGCTTCTTCGCTCCTGCAATAAAAAGGGTCGTTGTGAGGGCCTTTTGTTTTCTGCTTGCGCAAATGAAAAAAGGATCAGAGAAGACGGGAGGAAAAAAAGAGGAATAAAGAGATGCTCAATCATTAACAGACTCTTGCAAATACACACTATGGTTATCTATCATAACTTTTCAACCACTGTCTGAGCTGAGAAGCCTTTTTCAATTTTACGCGATAATTAATTAGCACAAACATTTTTTCAATTATGATTTTTCCTCTAATTAGTAGATTCTGAAAGTTAGGCCATATTAATAAAATATACACATTTTTTAATATAAAATTGATGCGTTTAATTCTAGTCTGATAAAGCTGGGAATAGGCTACGGAGTTGTGAAGTTGCAAAACGTTAATCTTACGGCGGGAAATGTATCTTATTTCGTTCAGTCCGTAGATGAGCCCTCTCAAAGCCATGGAGTGTAAAAATGATACCTAGAATATAAAATTGTGATTGCGAAAAATAGTACAGGTATGTTTCGTGCGCTGATACTTCATTTTAGGGGTTAGGTGTAAGAAGGGACTTTCCAGTTTCAACCTCGCCCTAAGAAAGGCATCTATAATAATAATAATTATTATTACCTCTTTGGTTTCCTATGTAAGAAGGCATTATGTGAATGCATGCCGTCCTATCTTCCGGTCGTATTTTGTCTTTCTAACTGATGTGTCACTCCTTTTATAGTTAAATAAGAGAAATTTGTTTAGATTATATGGCGTAGACATTTGTCAACATTTTCTTGTTTCTCAAGTACAAAAAAATTTATCTGAGGGAATAATGGAATTGATATGGCAAATTTGAGATACAGGTAAATGAAGATAAGCAGCAACTCCATTTACTCTGAAAATTAAAATATGATAGCTAATGTTTTAAGCGGAAAATACGTCAGAAAAAAAATCCGGTCGAATGGATGGTATTCATCATCTTAAGCAATAGCTTAAAATATTACATTAGTGGAATCCTTCCTTGCGTTTACTACTTTAGATGAGGCCTCAAAGTGATAAGTTCAGCGAGCAAAAAGCTGTCTCAGGGAGGAGTGGAGCGGGTGAGAAGGGAAAAAAAAGATGCTCTGCCATTAGCAGACGAGCGAGAATACATATGTCGGTGAACTCGCGTGTTGGGAACAGAGGAAACAAGAGCGGCGCACGCAGTCTGCAACAGAGCTCATATGCCGTGTTCCGTATCCACCCACCCCACCAGCATCAACCGACCCAAAGTACATCCTCACCATTTTTCCCTCTTCTCGCCGCGCTGTTCGAGCCGAAAGAAAGAAGATTCGTCACTCAACAAACTGACTAGCGACCCATTTTGCCGAGCTACGTACACCGGGTCATTAAACCCTACCCCCCTCTGTAACCACCACCTCGCCATCCCGCGTTAACACGGGGCTTCGAGAATGCTTATAGGTGCGATGCGGACGGCTAAACTTTATCCGAGTAAATTCGCGACCACCACATCTCCCATATCGCTCATTTGCAACGGTGGCATGGCGGGTACTCCTTCTGCATGGAATGTGTGAAAGTTTGAGCGAATTGAAAAACGCGGGGAGGGGAAAAAAAACAGAAACTAATTAGTAGTCTTCAGATAGAATCAGGTACTGCCGTTAGGATAAATTCTAATGGTAGGTCGGTGTACAATGGCATCCCTTCATTTTATAATTTTAGATTAATGAAATAAGTGCATCGTAACATCGCTTTCTCGTGCCAATTTCACTTTCTCGGAAGTGTTTTGATTATTTTTTAAAATTATTACTAAACACCAAAATTTGGAGGATTCTTGTTAAAATTTTTCTAAATTATTGTTAAAAAAACAAACAATGGCATGATTCGTTTTTAATGCCTTCGCAGTCCTTTTAATGAAGAAAATGAAATGTAACGTATGTTTTCTAGAAAAGAGAAGTCATTCGAAGACAAAATATGCAAGTTTAATGTTTTTTATATATCATTTGCATAGGTCTTCATATTTCTCGGGCAACTGATCAAAATGAATCCTTGAAGCAGCGAATCATCGGCCATATCTTGCCTTGCAAGTATCCAAATACAATTTTCAGTAAAATATTTTGATGGAATGGCTCTCATTAGATTTGTTTACCACCTCTTCATACATATTCCTTTTGTGAACTTCTTGATATTCACATGCTATTTTTTCACTTGATTTATTTATAAAATTTTTGTGTTGATGCTTTCGGTTGATCAGCCCTGATGAATTAAAAAGAGTCCTACGCTATCCAGAACTCTTTAATCATATTGTGAAACACTCAAGATTTTCTCAACTTAGATATGGATAAAAACAAACTGCACTCAATATAGGCAGTTAAAAATAATGCTGGTATGTGGAGACAAAATGAATTTTAAACTGAATTTATGGTAAAAATCTAGATTTTCCGATAATCAACTTCAATAACAATCTCGATCGAATATTGTTTTACTTTAGACGGAAGATTTGGAAAATTTAACGCTCAAGTCCCACTTGCCTTTTTAGAATCAAATTTGCGCCTAAAGGGCTCGCGAAGCTAAGTCTACTGTATACATATTCGGAACTGCGATTGTGTTTGCACTCATCAGAGAAATCGTGGCGTAGTGTGTGAGAAGATGAATCGGACTCTGTACCTCCACGGAGAGAAAGAGATCTGTGCTCTGAAGCGTGACTGACTGAAGCACGCATCCGACGCGAGAAACACCGCTTTCTCATCCTTTTCCGTGCCGACTACCACCCTTGCTATTATTATTTCTGCTCCTCATATCCTCTACCCTTACTCCCACATTGATTTTTACTCCTCTTAGGTGGAGATGAAGGCCTGTCTTTCGACGTGGAAGATTTTATTTTATTTTAATTTTTTTTACTCCGAAATCCACAGCTTAAAGAATTACGCTCTTTCTCGTCCGAAGAAGATGGAAGCGGTCGGTGTTGATGGCGTGAGAACTCATTCGCCTGCGTACACAGAGCCTAAAACGCCTGATATGATATGAATTACTTGCACTTTGACGACTTGCACGGAACTCGGAATGCGTTTCCGTGCACATTTGTGTCATGGAGGAGCGTGTGATATTTTTTCGGCATATGTTCACTCAACGATGTCCCTCTCGAGTTTCGCTATTTACATTTTGATAAAAATTTAGTTGTTAAGTCCTATCCCATTATTGCGGATCGTTTCACCGTGGGGATCGGGTTAGTGTGGTGGCTTGAGTGTTTGCTTCCCTCTCCGTGGGCTCGGGTTCAAATCCCGGCGGTGGCAGAGAATTTTCAGGGACATCCCGATCCCTGCTTGAATGTTGTGTGGAGGACATTTCAAGCGCAATACTCCGTCTGTTGGATGGTACGATAAGCCGTGGTCCCCTCGGCGCCTTTCGTTAAGAGCAGGCTAATGCCGACGCCGGGTTTCTCTCCACCCTTTATTCCATACCCTTCCCTCATGGTGCAAATGACCTCAGCTGTCGGTCGCCTCCTCCAAATACCATATCATACCTTTTCATCGTTCCCTATGTGTACAAAGTTTGATTACGGTGATGTTACATCAGTGGCGTTTATAGATAATATCGTTGGGGGAGGAGACAAAATCAATGGAAGGATAGAATGAGAAACTTTAAATAATGCCACTCCTTCATATTTTTTGTTAAAATATATGAGAGATTAAGAAAATATAGATAACAATAATGTCAGTAGAGAAATAGCAAGTACCGCGATGGTTCTAAGTGGCAGTCGATAGACAGCTTTAAGGCTAAACATTTTATTCACTCTGAAGGTAGGAGTTCCACACCCTCTGGCCTCATTATATACACCCCTATGACATATTTTGTTTTAGAAAGACCAGCCTCAAGCGATTGCGTCAACTCTCAAAATGAATAGCGGATATACCTTATTTCCTGATTAGCGAACATAAGGAAAAGGAGGAAATGTGTATAGAATACCTGGACATTTTCATTGAATACGAAAGAAAAAGTAGAACTTTAATGGATGGTTTTAGTAATTCAGATACTAAAGATAACAGATACAGGGCTACGGGGGCTATGGGGCCCCCTTGTGTATCCAATTTACACTAGATAGAATGGTGATTTTTTTCTGACCCCCACTACTGATGGAATTTCAACCTCACTTAGCCTCCCCTTGTCCCTACCCTGGATCCGCCACCGGTGACAACCATCCCTTCAAGACTCATTACAGATAATGGCTTGAAGCATTCATTCATTGATACTATGCAATTTCAACCTTGACTACGAGAACTCAAAACATGGACCCACTGCGGCGCACCGGAGCTACCCTACCACCCGAAACAATCGCTTTTCAGAGTACAGTAGATATCGTCCCTGTCCAGAGAACCAAATGTAACTCGCATTCCATCGTTTTTTGCATCTGCATCATTTATGGAAGAGAAATTAGTATGAAAATCATCAGTGCATATAAATGCTGCGATATTTCAATTTCTGTTGTTAACAAATGAGGTATGATGGATACATGTTTCGCGAGTTGATAAAAAAATCGTCGAAATTTGAATAAAAAATACGAACCCACACAAAATTAGCTCAGATCATTTGGAGTATTCATTGTGAGTTTAATCCAATGCAAAGCGCGGGTTCGCAGAATTGACTTTCCAATCTCAAAATCTTCTAAGGAGCAATGCCGTAAGCTTTCGCTAGGACAACAATCATTCGGGTACTGGAGTAACGGTGAGTTATCACATTTGACACATCCATGCTTACGCTGAGTGAAAGCACGGAGTTACGTTGCTGCGAGCAAGGAGCTATGGACGTCCTCTCGCCTCCCCTCCCCCACCGGGCACCCTGGGAAAGGGGAGGGTTGATGGATTGGGGTAGGTCAAGGGGGTTCGGCGTGAGTGGGAGATCTCACCGGGGAGGGGCAGTCCTTGTGAGACGTGTCCACCAAGGAGGAAGGATTGGTCCGAGGCGGACGGAACACAAGGGAGAGACGGCTCAGGGTTTTGGAGAAGTGAGAGGGTGGGCGTGAGGATGGATTCGTCGCGAGCGAAGAAGACCTGTCACCATCGCTGTCACTAACCGGATCCAAGGGAGGGCTCCCTCCCTTCTGTCCGCCCACCTCCACGCGAGATCCTCTTCTTTCAACCTCGTCCAGTGCCGGACTCTTCCCTCAATGCCTGAATGACCCTTTTCAGTCCCGTCCCCGCAGAGCGCCGCCTATCGCTCCTTCCTCTCTCCCCTGGACCGGTCTGCGTCGGGAGATTTTTCGGCGACGGACGGGGACGATGTCACCAGAGCTTCTCCTCGGATATGGTGTCTGGCCACTGGATAGCCGACCTTTTTCATCTACTACCATCCCTACGATGCATGCATATATCTTAATTGCATGTGCAATACTTGTGTATACTTTGTACCTCATTAACTATGTTGTATTTTACAAATAACACGACTTTAGCTTTCACTCAGTAGGTTTTCTCATGTTTTTCACGCCCCCCTTCTAGTGTGGGCGTTTTCCTGCAGCGGGTTTTTTCGCTGAAGGATACTGCACCCTTATCTTAATGTTTTTTCCCCTCAAACAGAAATCTTTTTTACACTAAATTTTCACATATATATTTTTGACATTTCACAAATAGTACATATTGTATATCCTTTGTATTGTAAACGTTTGTCTACCACTTTTAATATGTTTGCATTGACGCTATCGAGGTGTTAGGTGGAAGAGGGGACTTCTTAGTCTCAACCTCGCCCGAAAAAAGTCATTTTATTATTATTATTACGATATTTGTTAAGACTTAAATAAAAGAAAACCCTGTTCTAATGTGCCATAGTTTTTAGATGCGTACGTGGATGGATCAAATTAAAAAGTAACGCTAAGATAAATAATTAATGTAAACAAAATTATTTATAAACAATCAGATAAGAAAAAAAGTTAGCAAGAGAATAATTGATAAAATTCTGCCAATAATAATCGTCACTTTGAAAATTGATTTCAATTATAAAAATTTAAGTCCAAGCCCATCCTTGCGGAGTGGAGCAGTAGTGTAGTAGTTTATAAGTTTATCTATCATTTCGATATTATTCATAAGAGTCATCAACTATTATTATTGGGGGGACCTATGACAGGGAAAAAAATTTATTTAACAATCTAATGGTTCAATATTTTATATTGAAGGGGACGTAAACACTGAATCCAAATATTGAAAGGGGAGTGTCCCCCACTATACGTATAGTTCAGCGATGAAGCCAATGCGAGTTACACAACCTTAGGAAAATGCAAGATAGTTCTCATAGCTATGTCCTGCTTAGATTATTTTCCGGTTAAACGGCTTTATGTTTCATTCCCATCAGTCCGGTAAGGAGATACGCTCTTTAAAATTATATTTTAGCGCAAAAACGTTTATTATCAAACATTTATCATAAAAATAATGATTCTTTTCCATAAATCAAATGAAATCGTTCTCTTACTCTTGATTTCTTAATCTTTCATTGGAAAAAATTACATGCCCGAAGAGATTTCTTGGATGACTTATGCCCACGGGATAATTACATAGACAACCTATCTCACTAAGTGGAATATCCCCTATTTATAAAAAATTCATGTTAATTTTACCATGACTAAAAGGCTTGAACCATCAAGAGGATTCAATTCTGCGAAAATTATTGAGTAGTAATCAAATTAAACTTAGAATTACCAAGATTCGTCTGGAAAGGCTTTAAGTTTAGTTTTAAATGGCACCGTAAGGAAATAAAGAGCACCGATTGGCATTATTAAAAACTTGCCGACTTACTAAACATTCCTCATAAGTATAGCTTAACATGCATTATGAGAATTTCAATTTGAATCATCCTATTGGTAATAAAAGAAGATTCCTACAGATAAAAACACTGGGATTGTATGCGTTAAGCGTAAAATTATTTATCACTGTGGTACATCTTGCACTGACGAAAGGAGGAGTTTTTTTTACAAGTTCTTTGAATTAATATCTTCTGTCACGTTGGGTTAAAGAATAATTTTTTCCGTTTGCTACACAAGTCATGGTCGCCCATCGATGTCGAAGCATGTAGTGAAGTGCCAGTATTACAATGGAGTTCTTCCGCGTTCAGAAACAGTCCACAGACGAATTCAGAGCGCCAACACGAATTCAGAGCGTTAACATCCACTATTATTTGAATTATATTACAATATAATATCAATTACTTCTTTAACTATGCTGTGTCTTCTCTAGAGGGTTGGTTTGGAAGTGATAATTCTTTACTTTAACATATCGCAATGATTTAAGTGACTTCATTCACCTTCATCCTAGTTCCTACTCTCCATCACTTAAATAAAAATATTTAAAGTACTATGACCAATCTGTTTCAAAACAAAATAAACGACGGAATGTTCACATTAGCTTAATGTGTTTTACTAAAAAAATAGCTTCTCTCGATGAAAGTGAATATAGTCACTGAATCTTTGGAATTATTGGTATTATTCCGAATTAAAATTTATTACTATTTTTTGACCGACTTTCCAGACAAAACAGAACATGTGAAGGAGGAGTGGTGATTGGGAATCGGAGGTGTTGGGTGAGCGTCGCCAAGGAGCGCGTAGGTGAAATCCTTGGGGAGCCATCGATTACCGATGAAATTCTAGACTCAAAATGGTCTAAGGAAGGTGTGCGCTAACACATTGGGTGTGCGAGAGAGAACAAAACCATATAGCCGAAGTTTTGTTTCTGACCTCAACGTTAGGCTATAACGCTAGGGAGATAGGTATTGAAGAATTTATGCCCTTGCTTCAGTCTTCAAGTCTGAAATAACATTGTGTGGGACGATTTGCAACAAACAATATTAAATGCATTTGCTATGTATATGATGTGTGCATTACAAATTGAAAGCGCAGAGGAGAAAAAATGAGAAATGAAGAGAAAGAGACAACGGGTATATTGATTGATGAAACCGGGTTGAAAAAAATCCTCATTTTGTATGATTAATATAAAAGGAAAATACTGTGGTATTTTATATACGTAATGCGATTACCTTCGACTAAAAACCACGTCATAACGACCATGCATAATTTCCCTATTTCGTTAGCTAGAACTACTAACTTTAAAATTAAAAAGGATTAAATTATTTTATTCATAACCGGATTAGTGACCTTTCACAACATATCTAAACGTGTCGATCGTCATAATTCGATGGAATTGATGAAGATTTTCAGTTATTATGTCACATTGACAACGTGACGTTTTTCGTGGGAGAATAACATTAAATATTATAATATATTATAGGTACATCAACGCACTAGAAGCTAATGTGTGCCATAAAATATCACTAAAGATTTACTCTTTACCAATAGGAATGGTACTAATGCTTTGAAAACTAATAATCAGTTTAACTTTTTACTGAATATAATGTCTCATAATTATCACGATTAAGAATGTCATGTTATGCATGAGTATATTGTTATGGAGATGGATTCACAAGTTATATTTAAAATTAAATAATCCATGAATCTGCCTCAGAAATCAAAGGAAATCTCCTTTTTTTTAAATTTTAACGAAATTAAGTAACTCATTTACGACACCATATATCCTACTATTCCCTCGTTCCTGCATCACCAAATAACCGCTACAATACCTACCTACGTATTCAACTATTTATTTACCTACTTTTCAAATTAAGAGGTAACCAACTGGCGAGGTACCAGTTTTGCTCAAATATTAAAGATATAGACAGAATTGGCAAAACTTTTTCTCAAAAAGCACCATTGGTGGATGAATTGCTGTGTAATTCTTCTATATAAGGCTCTTTACATTGATAAAAGGTTGCTGGATTCAGTAAGTATCTTAATATCAACGAACATGCGTAGCCATAAAGATTAATTGTCTAGAAATGAGATAAAACGCCACAGTGCTGTTTAAAGCCAGCGACTTCAGCTTTAGACACCCACCGCAATGCTCTGATGTCCTAGCAGTCAGTATGATCATTAAAGTGGGCGTCTTCATCCTCCAGTATATTATGGATTCAGGTGTAGCAAAAAATTGTTAAAAGTTCAGTCACTATATTAAGTTGAAACTGATATATTTTTTCATGAGTTATAGCGCGAGCTTTATGTCAGTCCCACCCGTTGTTGAAATAATTGTGGAGTCAGTTTTGCGTTCTTACTTACAATGACGTGGAGGGAGAAATATTTTTTTTTCAAATTCTAATCGCAGTTCAACATAAATCCACTCGTTCACGGAAAAAAGGTGAGACAAGTTGTTGCAACCAATGGTCGCACTCTTCGAATAATCATTGCGCCTAAGTAGCAATCGTTTTCGTTGATTTTTGGGGCAGAAGATATTGGTTGATGAGTGAGATTTATGATAATTATCCTCCTCATCATGCAGTCGTTACCAAAGGAATCCATCTCCGAAATTATAAAGTTGGTGACTAATTTTTCTACATTTTAAATTGCAAGCGAGTAAGTGTGGAAGTTCTTGTTACCAAAATCTCCATTGTATTTTGGGGAGTAAGTGAATGTAGACAAAGTTATCGTTGCCAAGATATTTACAGCTATTTAAAATCTGAGCAAAGAAATTTAATTTCGATTCAAAATTAGGAGGAAACTGCATTTTATTATTTACTATTCTCTAGCTCCCGCTTATATCTTCTCATTTCCAGTGAAATAGGCTTTCTTTCCTTTGAGATTGCGAAATTAATAACAAAACTTAAATTCTAACTCCGGTTTAATAAAAAAATCATAATGATTTTTAGAAACTATCCCCGTTATATAACGTATGACGCTTTACATACTGTAATGCCAAATAAAAAAGACTTCAGAATATGAACATTAATCCATGAGTTTATTTTTATACGAGTACATTTTTAATAGCAATTTAATTTGGATATTACAGCATTCTCCTCGAATGTATTTTTTAATTTAGTTTAAGTAATAAATTTCTAAAAATCAAGAGACCGAGGAAATACAGCGTGGAAAGCCAGTGCTTTCGTCAGAATGCGATAAATGAATATAATCGTGGATTATTATACATTTTCTGAGATACACATTCTTTCTATTTATGCCAAAATTAAAACGATAGTAATTTTGATAGAAATTCAAAGATAAAATAGATCATCATAAATCTGATAGAAATTTAAGCACCAATAGAGCGCTATTATCGAGTAAAATATCACACCTTGGTAATGAAATTAGGTTCCGTAAACAAGCTCAATTTTTAAGTTACTTAAATATTAGGGGAGTATGATAGCCTAGCATGCAGGGCGCTTGGCTCCTGATCTAGGGATCCCAAGTAAACTCTGGGCGAAGGTTGTACACCTCCAAAACTAATCCTTTAAGTGCGAGGTATCCTAAGGAGAGGAAGAGGAGTACCCTGAATGTGTGAAATTCAAACCCCTGTAGCTCAGTCCATGGTGAGCTCTATCATAACCAACACAAACCAAATTTTACAATGAGAGTGAAAAACAACATTGAAAGGAAATTTACCAGGTAATTTCTTGAGAGTGAAATGTCATGTTGTTAAAATGTCCAATTTGAAAGTTTTCAGGAAAATAAATTTTACGCCCGTTTGACGGTGGATCCACTGAAACCCTCAAAATGACCATAGTCGCCTAGGTACCGCTATCCAAACAACACAAAAAAATTAATGCATCTAAATGAATACCTCTCTTCTCTCTTGATTTATACAGCTTTCGAAGCAGTAACAAAGCTCCATGATCACATTCGTCGACCGGCACGCCGAACTGTAAATAAAACAGTGGAGGAAAGCCCATCCCTAATACCTCTCCTCATCGAGCAGAAAAAATAGGAAACAGTACTTCCGACCTCGTCCACTCTAGCTGAAGTACAGAGGAGCAGGAAGGCATGGAAACACAGAGAGGAGAGAAGAGGGTGCACGATATAAATGCCTGGTTTATTTTTGTAGGGTTTCCGTGGATTCGCGAGCTCAGTGAGGATTAAAATACCGCACAGAAGAATTCTTGGATCTCATGCACGCACGCGCTATGCCAGAGCAATATAATTGCGATAGCTTCCCTTGCCGTCATTCTCTTCGAAAAGCAAGCTCTGTCTTTTTGTAAAATCTCCCAACTCTAATCGCACGAATCAAGTGCATTAAAAGATAAATAAAAGTCTCTCGAAGCTTCACACACACTCCGTCTCTCTCTCTCCGCCCACCTGATAAGCCGCTACTCGACTCATTGCATCGCGAGTGGAAGGATAAAAAAAGAGAGAAATATGAGCAGAACACAAATGAGAGACAGAGAAAAGGCTGAGAGAGGAGACTTTACCTCATCGGCGTTAACCGCGGAAAATTCATTACACGGGGTGTCATCGCCGAGAAGGAATTATAAATTTTTTTTTTCGCGCGACGAAGGCGCTTTCGCTGCGTTATTAATTCGGGATGAAACTGTTCTCGTCCGCATAACTTGCTCATAATTCAGCATTTTAAAATCCCTTGGAAATGAAACTTCAGTGGCTCTTAAAACTATGCTTGAATATGTGGAAAAGTGGGAAAATTACATTTCCGTGATCGCAATCGCATAAGATTGACTGTTGCTGATGCATGCTAATTGAGTGTATGATGTAATTTTTTTTCCAAGTTTCAAATTTCAAGTATCTAGTAGGTAATAAAAAATTTCACACTGTGGTGAATAACGGTGGCTCATGAACGCCGTAAAATTTTTATTTGTTTGTTTTACTCATTTCAAAGTCATACATTAATTTGGTAAAAATACAACCAATAACTAAAAATATGTTGTAATATGGGTAAACTTGTAATCCAATCTATGCTACCACCTGATGGAATGGTCGACTTGTAACTTTTTAATATAATAATGATAATAATAGAAGAGGCACCGAACGAACGAAAAAAATGTAAGATAGAAACATTGTTACATAAAAATTCTGAAATAAAAATGCAATCGTTACCTCAACGATAATTTAACAGGAAATGAATTGAGAACTCTTCGCCCCTTCTCCCACGCTCATAACAGAATGCAACTCAATAAAAACTATATAATTTTAAAGCAGAAGAAAGATGAAATGAAGATTTTTGAAATGACTTTTTGTAGCTTTGAATTTAGTACTCACATTTTTGGCTGCTAGATCACCTACTTCTTAGTGACAGTAAAATAGTATGCCTAAACGCCCGAAATGATTATTTTACATTTAACTCATAATTTGAAAACCAAAATGTGTCTTTAGTTGTCATGGTAGTTTTCTAGTCCGTGAAATAATATAATTCCAGTTATAAGTTAAGTACTATTACCCCATATTGCATGCAAAATATAACTCTCATAGCAATATACTCATATACACACTGGGCTATCCAAAAAATACAATAATTACGTAAATTATTCTGAAATTAAAACGGACTGTAAAGGCAACAGCAAGAATTACCGTTCAAAGTAAGTTGAACTTCCTTGGATTTTATTTTTGCCTCTTTTCCCACTCTAGATACAAGAGCGCAAAAATAATAACCCAAGACAAATTATTTTTTTCCCATTGCAGTCCACAAAAATTGTCAAATTTCATAAACATTACGTATTTTTTACGCAAATCATTTTCAGATTTCGTTCACTCACTGAGAGCATTGCGTACACTTGGGAAAACCTTATTCTATGCCAGCAATGCAATCTTTGAGTGGAATTACGTCCCTCAAAAATATCAGCAATAAAAAATAATCCAAAGAAATGGAGTACCATTAAAGTATAATATGAATTTTTAGTGCAAAAGAATAAAAATATTTTTCACCTTTAACTATTGCTATATGTTATTACTTTTAATTTGGTGATGGAGAAACTACATTTTTATTTTTTTACGTTTTAGCTTTTCATATTATTAATTTATAGTTTTGACTGTGCGATCATAAGCAATGGCTCAAACATTGTTCAGAGCCATATAAAAGTTATCAAATTCTTAGATTCAGAGAGTTTGAAGATGTTTGAAATCATTACACATAGGAGGTTGACCTGGGAGTAATTACATCACATGCACATTTTAAACATATTTAGAAGGTATTAGATGATTAATTTTGTTTCTGTAAGTATATGACTACCATCTTCATATAAGACTTTTGACTATGCACAGTGAGCAAAGTTTCAATTTTCTATTATTTTACAATTTTATCGAAATATCTTATTGCACAATTCTCTTTTAAAGGTAATTTAGTCACTTATGCAATTGCCCATAACAAATGAAAGCTTCATCGCCGTTGACAACAGCCGAGTGCATATGGCATTGATACCTGCGTACTCTTAAATTACCAAGTGAGATATTGGGCTCGCAAAAAGGGCCATTTGTTGCCTCAGTGGGAGGGAAGCAACTAATCACTTGATTGCATCGCCTTGCGACCAGAGCGGGCAAATCCCTTAAACTGCACAGAGAGAGAGAGAGGCTGGCCATATCGTGGTGGCCACGGTTGGCCTCGGAAAAGAGTAGCAAGGAATTTGTTCACCCCGAAGAGAGAAGGTCTGAATAGCGTGGGAGCAGAGCAGCAAGGAAATGGATGGCTAGCCTTGATAGAGGCATTAAAAGGGACCGCAGAAAACGTTAATGCAGGCATTTATTTCTACGCGATGCCTCCAGGCTCGACATACACACACACGATGGAGCCAGTGCAGCGGAATAAACTTGGCATCCTTGAAACATGCATTACGAGGAGTATTCCATCAACTTAAACACTAGAGTCGTCTCTTCCCAATTTTTCGGTAGAAATACTCGGTTTTATATGCCCCTTGAAGCACGGCTGCATAATTATTTAGTTGCACTTTGTGTAAAATACGAAGTTGTATTGGGACCAGAGATGAGATATAGCCGAAAAGAACAGGCTTTCATCGCTTCATTAATCATTCTGCATAGTTTATGTTCCCGATTCGATAGTGTATTAATTAGACCAAAATAATTACGCACCATTAGTCAATGTAAAACTATCTTAAATTTATATCTCTACGTTGTTATATACTAATAATTTCACTTTTGTTAAAGCTTTCTCATGCTCACTGAATAGATGTGACTAGAACTACCTTGTACGTCCTTCGATCACCAGAAAAATACTTTGTCCCGTAGGAAAAAAATAGTCAATAAAAACGGTCAAAATAGAAAAAAAATAAATCATTTGAAGCCAATAGCAGCTTAAAATTAAACATGAAATTATTCAAAATTAAAATTTTAATTTTAAATCCGCAGATATATTTTAAATTAAATTAAACGACTTTATATTAAATATGTTACACAAAATCTCGCATAGGAAAATTAAAATATCTCGCAGATTTTGATTTTTACGAGCTAAAAATGATCATGTGATACGGGGAAAAGTAAAATAGCTTAAGCTAGCTTTTTAGCTTAAGCTTTTAAGAAAATGTAAATTCTGACATAGAAAGCGGAGAAAATAATTTTGAAAAATTGTATAAAAGTGAAAATGAATTTCTAAACTATTTTATTGAGAGAGAAATTGATGGTTATAAAAATTATGTTTTTTCATTTGAAAAATAAATGGAGATAACTGGCATGCATTTTTTTGACAAATTATAAATTAAATGTGCAGCGGGAACTTATTTATTGCCAACTAATTGTTACTCATTAAGGGACCAAGACACATCAGCCTGAAATAAATACCATATCATAGTATAAATTCTGGATAACTTGAAACAAAATATTTCATTTTATCCTGAAAAATATCTCATAACAAAACGAGAAGTCAGACTCTTTGTGAAAATAAATGCGTAATACGTTCATCAATGTGAAGTTTTATCACTGCCAATCTGCAGATCAATCACGACAGAAATTCTACGAGGGTCGATAATGACCAGTAAACTCTAGATTAGCGGAACCCTTATGAGTTACTACAGACTGTAATTGCAAGTGGGTAAGTTATTACGCCCAAAGTGTTTTAAAACATGATCATCGCCTTAACTACCAGCTGTGGAAGAAAATTGGGGCGTCGCTCCGCAAGGAACGGCTTTCATAATTCACCGCTATTCCTCCCGCCAGTCTTTTATTCCCCACTTCTCCAACTCTTTTGTCTTAATTTGCTATCGAACGAAATTTATACTCGGACCTTTTAACCTCCCCCTTTATTTCTGGCATCATCACTCTTTTCCTCCGCCTTCCACATCTTTCCCCACCAGAGAGTCGTCGTCCTCACTCCCATTGCCAGCTAGCCTGCGAACTCCCACCCACCATCCCTCCTCGCTTGCCGCGCTTCTATTAAATCGCAAAACAAAGCAAAGGCGAAGGTGGTGGTTGGAAAGGGGTAAAAAACAATAAAAAATAGAGAAATATAAGCCTTTCCGAGCGAGGAAGAGGGCTTTCTTCTACTTTTTTCTTGGTACTCTCTTTCTATTTACCACGATCCCACCTCCCTACGGCAGATAAACGCACGAGAACCTCAATAAATCCATACCCGCGGTCGAATAGATAACAGAAAACCGCACCATCTTCGCGTCGCTGCTCGGTGGGTGCCTGGAGTGAGATGTTTGGGGAGTTGCGGGGTGGGACGGCTTCGAAATCGCGCGGGTAACGGCGGCGAAGGGCAAGAGAAGAGTGTTGGGTGACAGAAGGAATGGGTGCATGGCGGAGTTTTGTGTGTGTCTGGATGGCGACCAAACACTCGGGAATTCTGAGAAAAGCGGGAATAAGCCGGGAATATGAAGCCATCAGGAATTTCCGGAGAAAAACCGGGGAGTTTCTTTGAGTTATCGATAAATGCTTCGCTGATAAAGAAATGGAAATTTTTCTACTTAAAAACGGAAACAAGTAAACATTTTAGCTGAAGGTATTGAAAAATCAAGGTTCATTACTCTAGTGATAATAAGGGAGGCTTCACGTTGCAACTTGCTCACAAAGTTATTTCTGTTCTTGCAGAATCTGTTAATTGGTATTTTTAGTGATTTTTGATATTTGATTCATAAAATCCAGCGGCACTTTAGAAAAAATATAGATTTTCAAGGTCTTCAAATTTTTCAGATTTTTTTTACAAAATTAAGTATTTAATAGTAAATTTAGATGTTGCACGAATGAGATCCTAAATGGAAACAAATGATTGGTAAAATACCAAATTTGCAGTAAATGAAAACGAAATCAAGCAATAATAACTATGTTTCGGGAATGATTACCCATATTTTTATCATAATAGTTTTCATAATAAAAAATATTAAAAAATCCTAAGGAAAATCGAAGGATTTCATGACACCGTGCTACAAAGGACTTAACTTTTTCCCGGCAAATGGCTGCAGTTAATTACTCTCGAGATTTCATCCGGGTAAGCTCCTCGATCTCTGATGCTGACGTTTCGATGCAGATAGACGGGCCTACGCGGATGAAATTCTGAGAAGAATTTACTGACACCGTGTTAGCTATGCTGTATGACTCACACGAAAGTTAACACCATTTCTGTATCTGTCTGTTGTGCACCCTGCTCATCAGATTGGAATTATATTTTGCGCTAAAAATAAAACTACACACCTTGCATTAACACCGCTTGCAATGAAAAAGTCACTGCTCAACCCCGAGATTTCGAGATTGTATAATTTATTGTTTTTTTTAAACCTCTTGCTCAACCTAATTATTCCCATCGATTATTTACTAGCATAAATATTTAGTCTGCATGCTTTATTCAAACTTTAGATTAAATTACTAAATATTTAGTAGGTAAATATTTCCAATCCACGCTGAAAACACGTAAATATATTTAAATAGTTCGTCGGAAAACAAATCAATACCGGGTAAACTAGGCAATTTTCTTTTTATAAGTACATATCTTGGAGAGCGTGGTATCCTTATGAGTAGAGGTCTTGGTCTAGGAATACCTTTTCAAATCCGGGGTGAAGCCTAAGAAACACTCCAAATCAAAATCCTCGAAGTGCAAAATGGCCCACGGAAAGGATCTGGCCCTCATACAATGCATGTGTGTAATTCACACGCCTTGGGGTTATTCCGGGTTGTGCTCTTCCATCTCCTATCACAACCAACATTCGGGTTAAATCACAGAGTGAGTGAACTGGGAATTCACCCTAATTTAAAAGTTGAGAGATTTGCTGGAAAAACAATAAATTAAATAATCCTAAATGTAGAGTTGGGCAGTGCATTTACAGGGCTTCGATAATCATTCATTGTTAGTGGTGTTAATTCAGGGTGTGCGAAATAATATATGGAGCGAAGTATAATTTCAGTTCGAGGAACAGTGTGCATAACGGGAGGACTCGAAGGGGTTGACTCGGCGCATTGGGGAGGTAAAGAGAGTGAAGAATGCCATTAGGATGAGTCTGGGTTGAGCTCTTCCCTCGCCTATCACAACCAACCTTCGGGTGGAATCACAGAGTGAGTGAACTGGGAATTCGCCATTGAAATTTTAATTAAAAAATTAAGTGATTTGCCACAATAACAATAAATATAAAAGTCTCAAAATGTATAGTTAGACGGTGTGTTTACAGGGTTCCAAACCGGTGATATATCAAGTGGTGCTAATTCAGGGTGTGCATTATTACGTATGGGGCGAAGTATAATTTCGGTCTGAGGAGCAGTGTGCAATGTGCATGTGTGCATGTGTGCAACACTGTGCATGACAGCGTAGGTGTTGGTTGGGCGCATAGGTGAGGAAAAGGAAAGAGTGAAGAGGGGTAAGTAGCCGTGGCGCATAGTGTCTCTCCGTTGGACATCTTCTTTCTTGGAAGGAGGCCACTTTCGTCCCTCGGGGAGACGTGAAACCCTTTTACGTGTGTGCTTTCGTACGTGGGAGTCCACGGCGCACCATCGACCCGCATCCACTATCTCGATTCACCGCGCACACCTCCGCATCTCCCACTTTCTGTTGGCGTCGCGATCGACGATTTATTACGCCACAATTCCTTGATAAGTCATCGGGGTTTTGACAAATTGGCCCGAGGAGACTGGACGTTCCCACAGTCATTCCAACTTTCTTAAGTGGACGCATATCTCCCAAAAGAACGGCCGTGATGCATTGCTCGTTTAAAAATTGCTCTATCATTTTGAAATTCTTAAAGTTTATTTAATAGACCTTTTTAAAATATTTGTCTCTTTCTTGAATATTAAAAACAAATTACTACTTAGGGTGATACTTTCAAATTTGTAATACAGAACATTTTTGAAGAGGTTAAGCGAGTAATCAGTTACATACAAAAACCAGTGGAGCAGAAAATATGCGTCCTCTCCAAGACTTGCGTCCGTTCAAGGTTAACACCTTCATTTTTCGGATTTTTCAACGCATAAGAGCATTTAGAAGCATCAAAAGATGAATAATAAGGTGTGGAGTTTAACTTTACGACCGGTACGTTCAGTGGCGTAGTCTCGGGGGCCCGGAACCCCCCGAAATAAAGAAACGCAATTATTGTCCTTCATAAAAGAAAACAAAATATTGAAAAATCAGGAATTTACAAAATGTTTCTTTAACAAATTAATTTTTTCGATTATGAAAAGTGTTAAAATTAGTTTATAACTCATTCCTTAGCGCCCAGTTTTTCAAAAAATTTTCCCTTGGTTTTGGACTCCCCCCCCCCCCCCCAAACGAAATTCCTGGCTACGCCACTGGGCACGTTGTTAAAATATGTATCTCAGAATTACTCTTTGAAGGTAATACTAGCAAAAGATTTTATTTATATTTTCATTTTATGAATCAAGTTTTTAAAATTACATGTTTTATCAATGGAGGCGTAAGATTCTCCCCGTTATCTTCCCTGTAGCCTATGTTCCTTTATATTTATTACCATTTTGTAACAGTGATTTCACGACTATTTATGCTAACAAAATTTGAAGACACGGATCGAAATCTGAAACCTGCACTGCTGCTAGCGTGCTTAATTTTTACCTGCTATATCACGCCCGAAGGAGTTGCCTATTCCATAGTAATTAGGGCGGGAGTGAATGTATAAAAAATAAAAGGTATGTACCCAAAGGAGGCGCGCAGTGGTTGCTAATCGAGTTTATTTTGGGGGAAATGGATAAAATTACGTTATAATAGCCAAAATGTGAGCAAGTTCTTTTATGAGACAAGGCACATAGAAGTTACAAAGAGGAAATTTCTCCTACTTATTTAGAATAAAATACCAATTTGCCATTAAAAAGTCGTCAGATGGTGTTAAATATCATGTATTTACGATAACCTCAAACCATTCGTAGGTAAAACTGAAATGAAATATACTCAGCAGAGCACGGAAGATTCTGGACCCGTCACCCGCGTCATGGGTAGGTCCTCGGATAAACACATGAAAGAGTAGTATAACTTTGGTCTCGACAGGCCATTCTTTGAATACGCAACAAGGTTTACGGGATCTGGAGCAGGTAATTTTATTCCTAAAATATTTAGCTCAAAGGATTGGGACATGATTTGAAAATTACTACTAGAAAAAAATAGAGCGTTACACAGATTTTATATGAGTGGGTGAGAAGCCAAGAGTTACACGTGATTTCTGTTTTCTAAACAGAGTTAGATACAGAAATCAGGTAAAGAAAATAAAGGAGATCAATGAGATATTTAGTAATGCACTTGATTTTCCACTCGATGTCAGCACAGAACCTAGACTCACTCGTAGACCCTTGGCATCCAATTTTTGTATATTTCTTGAAGCAATTAACTTTACCTAACTCTGTTTACAAAAAATTACTTGTATCCCTTAGCTTCCCACCCCCTCATATTAATTATGCTGGCATTCGCTATATACTTGGAGACTAGGTATTGTGCAATGCGCATACATTATAGGAAATGTGAGCAATTATCTTTGGAAGGTATGAGAAAAACATCATTAAACTAATCACTACATTTCCGGGTTCGACAGGAACGATGAAATTGGAGAGATATTTTGCCGAACGGATGTTAGGGGGAAAATGCTGTATAACTACAGCATTTTCCCCCTAACAAAAAGATTTTCATGGTTGCTTGCTCGAACTCTGAATTCCTCACAACGACCAACCAAAATTTTCAGTATTTTCATACAGGTTAACGATTAGTATCCTTTCACTTCCCGTCGCGCGAGTCTCGAGGTGGATTCAGGGTATAATGAAGATATAATACTTGCTTCTTTTGATATTACAATCATAATGACCAAGAAAAGGCCATCCACGAACGATGCCTGTCTCTATTTCAACGTATGTAGACTGCCATACATTACATGCTACTTACATATTAATTAGGCATTAATGGGTCATTATTACCAAATGATCATAGGAAATTTCGAACTTTTGCCAGGTAAGTAGAAATGTACAGAGTATCATTCGAATTTTATAAATACCAGCGTAATTTCCATTAAGATATTGGCGTGCAAGCAACTTAGGTCAAAGGTCAAATTGGTGGCTGGTGGAGCAGCACTTAAAGAGATCCAAATCATACCACCTGATTATTTTATTGCAACACCAGATGTCCCCTATCATATGCTCCACGTTCAAAATTCTCGATCTTTCCCGATAATTCCCCCATTTAACGCAATACGTTTCCAAAGCGGGTTTATCACCAAGCCATTCAACGGACGTTGAAATTTTACGGCAAAGTAGTTTACACAGGCATTATTTCTGAGCCAATGGTGATTCGGCGTTAATTGCTCCTATTAATTAGGTTTTAACCTAACTGCCATTCACTTTACCCTTTCTGTGTTCCTTTCTATCCATTTTCCCCTTTGGTCCCCATTCCATGTCATTCCGGCGCATCCATCCCACGTTATATACACACAATAAATCCCCCTTCTCCAGGCCTCTCAATCTCTCTTCCTCCGTTTCATCACCTCCCAGCGGAGCTAATTTGTTTTTATACCACCTACAGCCAGCCCTATCTAAAATCCGCCCGTGGCTCGCTCCAGTGATCCCCGATGATGACGCTGCCTCGCGGGCGTCCGAAATGCGACATTTTTGCGGACAGAAGTCAAATTCCGAGCATCCTCATTGTTTTTCTTTCGTCTTGGTCGATGACCTAATTCTAACCTCAACGGTGAAAAGCCTGTGTCCGAACTGAAATGAATATCTTGCATGATTTTGGGCATGATATGGTGGAAGTTCTTAATGTTATTAAAATAAATAAGACATTGCAATATCACACTTAATAATGTTGTTTGTAACGACGAAACGCGTTGTGTAATAATAAAACTCAGTGGAAGTATTGCAATGTCTTATTTTAATAAGACATTGCAATAAATTTTGTTACGTGACAACATTCGTTGACAGTGTAAGAGTCGATATCATTGCAACCCATTGCGCGAATATGAAATTCAAACAAAAAGCTTACCCTTGGGATCATAATTGGTAGACTTAGCCACAGGCGTATGAAATTCATACGTGCATTGTGGGGGGTCAGTTTCTCTCCCTGGTTCACTTCGCACTTCGAGGATTTTTTATTCAGGGTTGTCAGAGATGCACCTGGGATTTGAATCCGTTATCTTCCGATGAGCAGCCCGAGCAGTACACTTTACCCACCACGCTCCCCTTTTGATGGTCAACTACGATAAAAATGGCAGTGATATGCATGCATAGCGTGTGAATTTTTCATATCTCTCATTCAAAGAAAAGAAATTTCAGTCGAATCAAGTATAATTTAGTTTACGAAACTTCAGTAACCATCTACGGAATTCATTTAGGAAGTCACTCAGGTCATCTGTAAATATTTATGCATTTAAATATAACATTTACGATTAATAGTTTACTATGAATTGATGTGTATTTCCACTAATTTTAATAACCCATCTTATCATTCATTCTTAGATTAAACAGAAATAAATCAAGTAACAATATTTCCATGGATTAATAATAAATAAAATTATTCGGACAAAAAGAAAGTCTATATTGAGTAAAGTTTCACTTTGTTGCTGGGTAATCATACTCGAAAATACTCAGGCAATACTCAGAATTAGTGATTACTTACATTGGTAATATTCAGAAATATATGCCCTATTTTATTTATTGGACGTAAGAATCAAAGAATCGCGGTACCGGTGCAATGCATGTGACAATTGAAAATGCCTCTCATTTCCTGGATAGTGCAATAACGAAAAAAAAACTGTTTACCTGCTGATGTCTGTTTTATACGGTGGAGGCATGGTATTTGATCACAGCATCTACATTGACGAGAAGTGATTATGGAGCAGGTATTTTGTAATTCAGTGCCAACAGAGACGATTTCATATGAAGGATGGTTTATTAGAATATGAAATATAGTGCTACAATTTTGAGAATTAGTTCACATTTTGGAGACATGAACGTAAAGAACCTCATGCCCAAAAATAGTTAAATATAATAAATCCATATTGGAAAAAACGGATAAGTGACACGTTTCTGCGGCAATAAAGTTATGACATGATCCATATCGAGGAAATAGGTTACTAACGGCTAAATAAAGGATAATATCGTAATCACTAAATGGCAGAAAGTAGTGTGCAATATGATATCCATCGCAAGTCTGGATGTTTCTTCCTTAATTTAAAAGAAATCAAGGTACACAATCCTTAATCATGAATGCTAGAGTATATGTTCCGCTGTGCATTGAAATTGTTCCAATTCAGATGTATTCCAATTGGTTTACAATTAATCCATCAGTTTCTCCACAACATTCCAGTTGATCATGTGGTCCAAAAATTGCATAATGGAACAAAAAGATTTTCTCCGGGTAGTGTCAGAAATTTGGTGCATTTATTTAAGCATCTGCAGAAAAGTTAACTTCTTTCATTAATTGGCTATGTGAGGAAATGATGACATTAAGTTGTAGTTTCTCTCTCAGTACTTTAAATAAAGGTGATTGTTTAAAGCCTTTATTTAAAGTGCTGAGAGAGAAACTACAACTTAATGTCATCATTTCCTCACATAGCCAATTAATGAAAGAAGCTAACTTTTCTGCAGATGCTTAAATAAATGCACCAAATTGCCAATTAATGAAAGGAGTAGACTTTTCTGCAGATGCCTGTGGAGAAGCATCAACGTAACATGCACGTAATATATCCTTCATTTCCCCACAAAACTGAAGCGGATCCCGATCGCGAGTTGGCATCGCTGCCTATTTGCGCAGCCGGGAGAGCCAGGCGAGCGGCGGGGAAGGGGCGTGAGGCCAACACCACCGCACCACCTCCGGCCACTCCCACACGCGCCAGACTAGCATATCCAGCCTCGCCTCCGATTCCACAACTCTCTCGCCCACCTTGCACCCGGCGGCGCGGCATCCTGCACCCCACACACAACACACACACACATCCAGAGCGCCAGCAAACTCGCGCTTCCTCCCACATCCCCCCCGTCGACGAAGGAAGAATCATTGCGTCGAACAGAAATATAGAGCGCGGACCAAAGGGTGGTTTTCGGGCCAAAACACAACTCCACCTCCTCCTCCGCCAATGTGCGGTATAGGTCGAATGGAAGGGTGAATGGGCGGGGGGGGGTGGAGTGGGGGTGATATGGGGTCGGGAGAGAGGCGGGGTTGGAGATGGGTTGAAGTCTGCGGACAAATTTATGGCCGCAAGACGTGCAAAGGAGGGCAAAAAAGTATCGGGCGGAGGCTGGAGGAGGGGAAGGAGGGGGTGGGTGGGTTACACAGGGAGACGATAAAAGGAAGAGGAAAAGGGGTGGAGAGAAAGAGATAGAGAGAGAGAGAGAGAGTGTGTGTGGCGTAGCAGGGTTTGCCGCTATTGACGGGGCACGGGGGTGGAGAAATAGGCCAGGGGACTGGGATGGGTGATACGTATCGATATTTCGATTCATTTGGTTTTTAGTGTTATCGAATATAAAAGATCCCATACATTTCTGTAGGCCCTTGCTACATCTCTATGGCTAAATTATCTTCTTAGAAATCTCAATAACAAAATATCACGGGGCGACTGAGTCAAACGTCACGGCATTAAGTTATTGGCTTACAAAATTTTCGCTTGCACTTGTAACACGTACGAGTCATAATAGTTTACGTAAAACCATCAAGACAGAATATCAAAGAGCGGCAGGGTCGGATATTGCTGTATTACACGATTATTTCTACCTTCCTAAATACAATTTTTGACCAGCTTCAAGCCTCTTATCCATTGAATTTTCGGTAAAAGTCACATAAAAAAATCTGTCTCGACCTGGAAATTCGATCATTTACATACCTCATAATTAAAAAAAATTAATTGAAGATTTCTGAGTGCTACTGATCAACTCCTTCAACTTTGTCATCAAGTTAATACTCCTTCTTATTTCGAGGGTTAATGTATATTTCCGCATTATGCTAATATTTATGCAACTCAAAGCGTTCACATAGTTTTTCAACATAGTTTTTTTTAGTATCGTTAAGACCAGCGTAGGGTTGACTTTGGCGATTATTACATGATAATTTTCATTACACTTCCGGAGAAACAATTTCACAGTACATATCCCATTATTATACTAAAATAAATAGACGATTAAAATAGACATTGAAAAATTGCGGCATTGCGTTTTTCCAGTTAGGAATAAGAAATAAGTCTTCGATTTTTTCTCTTATTCCTAGTTATTTAAAATTATTCTTTTGTTCAATATTATCAAAATTGGGTGTACTTTTTTTACCTGCCAGCATTTGAGGTGGTGAATTTAAAAATCATATTCCCGCGATTATCACAAGTTTGTGCCCTAAAACGCAAGAAGGAATTTGCATGCACGACTGCGTGATTAAATTTTACTTTAATTCCTCCTTTTTCAAACTCTCACGTAAAAACACTGCCGGTATGATAAATACTGCAATTTAATTTATTTCGAATCAGCAAAAATATCTAGAGAAAATATATAAGCAAAGTTTGAATAATATTTAAGTATACCGGAACTAGCCACGGTGATAACTTTTTACGGAGTCACCCGCAATGCACAAATAGTGCGAAAAATGCACAGAGGAAAAATCATTCACCTTGACCGGGATTCGAACCCGGATCCCTCGATTTCCGGCCGAGTGCTTTAGCCAGTTAAGCTACCGAGGCGTCATTCTCCCCTGTGGAAATTTTTGGACTTTTGAAAAATTTCCACAGGGGAGAATGAGCCTCGGTAGCTTAACTGGCTAAAGCACTCGGCCGGAAATCGAGGGATCCGGGTTCGAATCCCGGTCAAGGCGAATGATTTTTCCTCTGTGGATTTTTCGCACTGTTTGAATAATAAATTGAAATCCGAATAGAAAATGATCTGTAAATCCACGTATGGCGAGAGCAAACAAAATGTAACATTTACAAAAATATTCAATTGGATCCACCAAATAAGTTTTTTTTCCTGGCATCGAGTAAAAACTCAGTCGAGAACTGAGAAAAAAATGTAGTTAAAATCGGATTTTATGCTGCTTTCAACTGCAGAGAATTAAAAATATTGCGTTTTCATCTAATAATTAATTTCATTATTTGAAATTTATTCATATATTCATTCAATTAGAAAATGGCTATCAGGAAATTGGAGCAATTTTAGAGTATCGGTGTCCAATATAGAGAGAAGCATATTTTTGCGTAACTTCCATCCCTAATAAATTCTCCAGCTGGTGTCAGGAACACGCAAGAGTGGGCCCTGGCAAGTGGAGTGGGCCTCAGGGGAGGAATGGATATATAGGACAGAGGAGGGAAACGTTCCCGCCGTCGCAGCCCACCCGCCGCACTGTTCGACGCAAAGGTGGAATGGAGTTGTTTTGTTCATTGGGGGCGCGTCACCGGTAAACACGTAGCACCCTGGCGAAGGCGTACTAAGGCGTGGGAGGGGGAATCAGGGAGGAGGGTTGGGAGTGGGGTGGGAGGCGTTGGAGGACGTTGCCGGCCCTGGAATTAGCCGCCGCACTTGAGGAAGTTGAAAGGGATTTATACTCCGCCCTCATCAGTGTTACAATGGGGGCAGATAGAGGGAGACTCGGCAGTGGCGGCAGAGGGCACAAGAAAAGTTTTACTCTTTGAGGGAGATCCCCAATAAATTACCGCTCTTACGCCACTGCTTACTCTTTTGAGTACGAAGTTACAGCTCCAGTATGGTCAACTTCACTCCTCCTTCGCATAAAGGGAATGTTAGAAGGTAAATAAATGCTTCATGATAACTCCGGAAAATACTCATAGTTTTCTACTTTTATCCGAATTTTTAGAATGGAACAAATACGCCCTCTATAATATATAAAATTTTTGGTGCATAGTAGTTATAATTATTACATTAAATTATATTATTTATGTTGAATTAGAATTCTGTAGTTACGTCATTAGATATTACGTTTTGAATGGGCGAAACTTATCTCACTCTTCCTGATTGAATAATTAATTTGTGAGAAAACTTTAGTATGACCCTAAAAATCAACCAGCAAGTTTCATTCCTTCATTTTTCGTCCTTATAGTAGTAAATAGATTCTTGTGCTTATCATCACAGCTCTCATTTATTTTTCCCCACTTTGTACTTTTCTGCATGCTACTTGAACCTTTTCGCAGAAAATTCTCATTTAATACCACGAATGTATTTGGAAGTGACCTCATAGGGGCAGAAGTTGCGATGTAGTATTGTTTGAAGATAAAAGAAACAGACTCCTTATTGCTTGATTAATGAATGCCAATAACGATGTGCCAATGACAGAATTTGTCACTATCATGAAATCCAAACACTGATTAGGATTGATTGACGGTATTGAAAAAATTGCAAATTGTGAAAAAATTTACGATGAAAAAACTGATATCATTGAACCCTTATTTCTACTTTACGGAAGTTGATGTATATCTATAGCTATTAAGTTAAATTTTGTCTGTTATATGCGGAATAAATTTGCCATCACAAATGAGCAGAACTTCCTCATTCTAACTCAATGCTGTTTTATCAGATGATAATGGGGTGAATGAATATTACGTTTTAATAAACATGACTTTATAGTTTACTTCTGCATTCGCAAATTTGTGACTCTGGTTAGATCAGCATTTTCAGCCAACATGATTTATTCTGATCCAGATAACTGATGAGTCTCCCATTAATCATTACGAATTCTCATGAATTAATTACGGTCATGAATTAATCGCGACAAAGTGATTCAATTTTGGATATCGATTATATTGCGCAAAGAGCTTTCACTTACAATGCATTATGGGAAATATATTTACACTGCCCTAGCTGAAAATGCGTGACGGAGGAAACAAAAAATATTCATAAATAAAAAAGGAAGAAAGATGTGAGGTAAAATGTTTTTTTCGTATATCATGAATAGCATTTAATTGCTGTTTTGAGGTTATTGCCTCTATATTTCAATGACCAACACACCTGTGATAATTATATACGCTTTTCCATATTTTTAAGAGAAAAAATTAAATTCAAGTTCCTAAAAAAATATATTCCTCAACTTATAAACTGTTTCAATATCTTGATTAGCAATAGAGATATGTAAAATACTGTGTGAAGTTCCAATTTTCCCTGACGGGATACATGATCACGCAGAGGGCTAACAATTGATGCATAAGCATAATGTTTAAGTTCAGCGTAGTGTCATCAGTCTAGTTTCAATTAGAAAGGTACTAATCTCAGCATCTTATCATTGCCCTTCCTCATAGTTACTTAGGAGCAAGGTAAGGATAGGAAAGAGAATTGGCAACCTAATAATAAATCTGAAAAGTTCATTAATTTAAATTTGTTCTCGGGGATATATTGGTAAGTTCATTAAATATTCACCTAAAACAGTTCCCTACAATGTTTCCACCCTATCTTACATTCCCGTGATCGTACATTATTGATGTCAAAAGATCTCCCGCAAAACACGAATTACCTTCACTCAAATATTCCCGTTTAACACCGAAGTCGCACAAAAGATGTCCATTACGTCCTAAATTTCAACTCGCATTACTTTCCTCTTCATAATGATGACGTCAATGACATCCAAATAACTCATAGAGGCCCGCTGCAGTTTAAACACTGTCCATCACCTGCTCTATGCAAATAAATGACTTTGGTAGCTCTCGGGAGGAGTGGAGTTTTATGAGAGGTGGGAAAGGCAATAGATGGATGGGATGCAATAATTCGCCGTGGCAGAGTCTCTGGCTGGGAGAGAGATATACCAATATACATGTGCGACCTACGTCAGAGCGTCTCCAGTTCTTACCGCCATCGGCCAGCCAGGCGTCGAGGAGGTGTCCGGGTGGGAACGGTCTGGGGGTGAATGTTGAATGATGAGAGGAGATGAAACAATTTAGCCCTTTCGGACCTGAATTGATTTCGACATAGGAAATTTTAGATTTTGATATTAAATACAGACGAAGACATAATTCAAAGGCGACTCTGTAACATTAGCAAAACTTTATAAAATTAATTAGTTTTTATTTAAATTAAGTTTTTTGATCACAGGGTAACCAGATATTGAGACCTATAGATTGGCTGAAATTAAGTGTTCAATATATAGGAGGCTGGGACTGAAAGGCCATACCGCCATAGTACGCATATAGCAAGGAAAATTCCTTAGTCGGCCACTAAATACGGTTGTATCCCACCACGCATTTATAGTTTACAATATTCGTCGTTCGCGTCGCTAACGGCGGAGCAAATTTCACTGGAAATAATCTTCTATATAGCATAAAACCCACTTCCGACCACTCACTCACCGACTCTTACAAATGCTTGGGGTGATCGAGACGAGGTACGACAAAAAGTAATTCGATCGACCCCCTCAAAAATTATCTAAAACCATCAGAAAAAGTGTCAAAACACTAAATTTTTGATTATTTCTATAGGTTTGTTTAAAATTAAATACCGGGATTTGTTCAAAAAAATTGTCAACAAAATTCGATGGTATCCCTTGGATCATTAAAAGAAAGGAGATGATAGAAAGTTACAGCAAAAAATTGTTTATACAAACTCAATGAACAGAAGTGAAATTAGAAAAGTGGGAAAGAAGTGGAAGGAGATAAAAAGAAAAGATGGAAGGGACAAGGTAGGAAATTTACGATGTCTGACCTAAAGGGCTCTTTTCTCGAGAACGTTTCATTTCCACGTCGTGCCATTATTGTTTCCCCGAACAATGGATGGCTCATTGAACGGTTCAGTAGAATATCCAGTAACACTCCGAATGCGGTCGTTTTCATTCGGAAATACCAAATAGCCGTCCCAAGAATGAAACCACTTTTAATAGAGAATTGTGTAAATAGTAAGAATAAAATCTGAATTAGGTCAAGTAGCCCCAAAAATAATTCACGATACTTCATGACCAAACATTTATTTCTTTGATTATTTGCCCTTAACTTTGAGTAACTCCAAGCTGATCCATTTACTTCCTCTTCATTGGTTCTGCTCTCCACGATGACTAGGTAACTGATGGGCTGTAATGTTTCTTATGGCTACAATGACGGAATTATTATAATTTTTTGGAATATTGCGTACGACATGTTTTTTTTTTTAAGTTTGTCTGTCTTGTTGCTTTGTTTTATCGCCTACGACGAGTGAGTTGATTCGATGATTTTTTTCATGTACTATATACTATTTTTTTCCCTTGAGGATATGTGTGCAAGGGCAATAAATAAATACCTTTCTAGATCTAAAATGAAGTACGTAAGATGGGACGGCTGCAGTACTTTGGGGAGGGGAGAGAGAGAGTGTGAATCACGGAAGGGAATAGGCGAGATGACTGCCTTATCTTGTTATTGCAGATGAGGTTGTCGGACATCTTGATGCTCCATAAGTATCCGGGGCAAGAGGGAAAAGGATATCCAAGGGGAGAGAAGGGACCGGGGTGGGGAACGCCAGACTTATCCCGCAGGCTCCCGCTCTGAGAGGAGGAAGTTCGGATGTTTCTGATGTGACATAAAACAGCCTCTCTAAATGCAAGTGGCCAGATTAACTACTTTTTGAAGACGAAATATCTTCGAATGCAAAAGCTCTCACACCTGAATATTTCAAGTGAAACAAGATTTTCACATCATTCTTCGCGCATAAGGCTACGTGCTTGGCCGCGTAGACATTCTTCAAGCGAGATATAATCAAGGATCCGTAAAATTTTGCCTCTTGAAGCGGACATATAAAGATGAGGACCCAAAAAACTGCGTCAAACTGCTCTTTCATTTTCCTGGAGGCGTTTTACGAAATGAGTTCTGCATTTTAAACTAGTGGAGTGCTTTCTTGTTCTAACCATTTCCGCAATAGTTCCTTTCCCAGTTGATTGCTAAATAGTTATCTTTCTGAAATGGCAATTTCCAGAATAAGTTTTTCAAAAAGAAATCTGGAAAAACTTGTTCTGGAAATTTACAAAAATTGCATTTGCAATTGCAAATTTGCAAAATTGCATTGCGAAAACCTCACAAAACAAGTTTACGCAATGCAATTCACATCCCAAAATGTTTATAATTCGTAAAAAATAAAGGATTTGGCCTAACTGCTTCATACACAATGTTTTTTTTCAATGTTCAATAGAGAAATTATTTACATCAAGATGAATTGTGATAACTTCTGGTAGGTACTTGAATATATCGATGAACGACGAGAAAATTTTCTCCTGGAATTAAAATTTATCGCTGATTTAATTATAAAGACGTAATTCAGTAAAAAGACTACAAATAAAAATTTAGCATTCATGGCTGATTCCTTAAAGGAATCTCGCTTAAGTGACTTTGATATAGACTGTTCGTCAGCAGAGATGACCATTTTAACGCCCAAGCATGCAGTTGAATTAGGTCGCGATTTACATTGGTGCACCATTCTAAATACACGACAGGCAATTATCACCTACGTGTTTCAACGTAGATTAACCGTATTTGCAGCTGAAATTAAGTTTTTTTTCGGGAGAGTTGTTTTTAATATCACGAATTAATTACGAAGATATGTTGCTCAGTGTACAAATTGAATTTTGTACACGATAACTCCCGATATTATCCCCAATACGCTGCCGCCTACGCAAAGTAAACCTTAATTAATTGGACGCCTCACTGAAGGAGTTGGTACATTGACCTTAATTGGCTTAATTTCATATCAACCAAGCTTCATTTCATCACCTCATACTTTTGCTGATATATATTACACGTGCAAATGGAGGCCAAATTGTGGGAAGGGACAGAATTTATGGTCACACAATTCATTATGTCCTGAAAATATAATGTCTAGAAATTTAAAGGTTTTCAGCTGAAAGGCACTTTTCATATACCTATGCTGAATATTTTAATATTACTTTTCAAAAGACTGAAATTATCAAAGGAATAAGACAAGAATAACACTAACTACTGCAATGGGCCGTAACAGACATATATGTATGTAGTACGTGTATACATGGCATGATACAATCCCAGCTGCTCGCGGTTCTGGGAGATGAAGATGTTCCTGCAGTTATAACTTATACAGCGACTTTTGAAGTACTTACTTCCATATCCCCAAGACACCATATTGTGACCTCTGCTCTGTATATACTTTTCATATAATTTATCTTCCCACAATTTCTTTTCCTTTTCTTTGCATGTGTAATATTTTGTGTATCCTATGTATCTCATGAACTATGTTGTATTTTGCATGTAACATGACATTAGCTTTCACTCAGTAGGTTTTCGCAGGTTTTTCACGCCCCCCTTCTTGTGTGGGCGTTTTCCTGCGGTGGGTTTTTTCGCTGAAGGATATTACACCCTTATCCTCATGTTTTTTCCCACAAACTTAAATCTTTTTTACGCAAAAATGTCACGTATAGTTGTTTATATTTTTTTGACATTTCACAAACAGTGTATATTATATATTCTTGGTACTGTAAACGTTTGTCTAATATTTTATGATATGCTTGCATGACGTTATCGAGGGGTTAGGTGTAAGAGGGGACTTTCCAGTCTCAACCTCGCCCGAATAAAGGCATTTTATTATTATTATTACAGCCCTCTATTTCCACGCTTTCCTCAACACCATATCAGTTTTTTTCGGTATTCCTAGTTTTTTTCCGTGAAACTTAAGTTCTTCTTAGTAATCGACTTACCCACAACCCCTTCACGTGTAAATGCCAGTTATTATTTTCTCCTTAGATTGTATTACATCTTGGTTCAAGCATTTCCTCATATCTGTATTAATTACTGGGGTCTTATTTTTCTTACGGCTAATTGCTCCTGCGTATTATCACATTTATTTCCTTTAGGGGGCCATGCTTCTTCTGAATATCAATATATGGGCACGTAATAATATTTTTAGAGAATAAGCTATGCTTCTGCCAGTATTGCTACTTCAATGCCAGATAGTTTTGCATATGATGCAAAATTTCCTCCGCTTTGAAGCCTTCTCGTTATTTCTCTTTGTTCTTGTCTTTACGTTCTCATATACTTCTTTCTCGAGATAGATAAATTTTCCCACTAGTTTTTTACTTTACCATTAACATTATTACATTTTTTCCCATGCCTTTCAAACAGAATGCATTCACTATCTACATTGCTAGTACGAGAGTCAACGTATTTCTTCCTTTGTTCCAGATATACAGCGACTTTTGAAGTACTTACTTCCATATCCCCAAGACACCATATTGTGACCTCTGCTCTGTTTATACTTTTCATATAATTTATGTCAAATAAATACATATTACATTCAAGTTTTTGTAACTTACTAGCGCCCGATCAGTATGCCCATACAAAGGACGTTTTATTTTTACAGCAATACCGTAGGCATGGGCTTAGCTATTCCCATTAAGGTTTCTACTGCTATTTCTCAAATGGCATCCCAAATTATATTCCTGATAATTCAGTCTAATGATTTTTTGTAAAATACAAAAAAATAGTAAACTAAGCTTTTTATATTTATACTCTTTACCAGAAGCACTCTAAGGGAAAGCATAGGGTCTACGGTTCATATTTTAGCTTTAAAACTATGGTATTATTTACTATATTCATCCTTTATTTCATTCGTAACCCTGATTAACTAAATATTTAAAAGAATTTAGCTTCATATCTCATGGTTTTCTGCACCAATATACCGTAGATATTGAAACGTTTTATTAACCTGATCGAGCAAAATCAACACTTATTTCAAACTGCAAGAGAATCAGTCACGAATTGCTTTCGAAGATGGTGAAAGATATGATAAACAATTTTTAAAATTGTTTCTAAATTTTATGTCTTTCCTAAAATCGTTCATTTCTAATGATTAAATGTAGGTTTTTAATAATTGGTTAATTTGGATAATTAAATTTCTCCCAAATATATCCAAAACAAAAGTTTCATTCCCGTAAAAATGCTTAAAATATATGGCACTGCAGAAGTTAAAATAATCATGCAATATTGTATAAAATATGCTATATAGGCATGTAATTGAAAAAAGTGAGCCTAAAAGAATGTTTATCCTCAAAGCACTGTTTTGAATTCTTGCTCTATCACACTCTAACCTATTAACCGCGAAACTTTGTTCGCGAAACCAATAGAGAGCTATAAAGTTTGATGACACCAACATTTTTATCACTAAAATTTTAAACAAAATACGCAGTTAACGTATAAAGCAGCAAAGAGCAGGTGAAAAATAATTGCCTTTGGGTCAAGAATTATATTCACGACCACTAAACGGGAATACGGGATAATAACCCCAATTAGCCCTAACCTATCAGTAACAGCTCTCATTATTGGGAGAATTTAAATTTTGGCAAGTTCCCCGACTCAAAATTTGAATTTATTGCGACGGCTGCAGCAATATTGGCCGTAAACCACAAGGCAACCTCAACCCTCTGTACTCGTGTTGTGATTAGAATTTCTTTCTTTCGCTATTTATGGATTTATGAACGAAGCTTAAACCGTGCGGTTTAGATCATACGTGCACTTCATGAATCGATAATGAATGAGTAGCTGCGAAATTTATCGTCGGGAGGACGCTTTGAAGATATACAGCGAAAATTTGACCCACTTCATTTAATACCGCATAATTTCATGATGAAGGAAAACCATAATGAAAAATCAATTGGCGGCTGAATAACAAGAGGATGTATTGTCATAGCAGATCGAGTAAAATATTTTTCGCGTGTAAAAATTCAGTGAAAATACATGGTTCAGCCGGAACCTATTATCAACATTTGGAAATAGTAATTTCAGAATGAAAAAAGTCATTCAGAATAAAATGATAATCCATAATTAAATTGCGATTTAATTTATTTTAAATTGTGTTGCAGTTTAAGTGAATATAAACTTATTCAAGCTATTTTAAATGGTATTTGTTTGTTTTGTAAAATATGCTCAGCCTGCAACACGAGTAGCACGAGCACTGTATCAGCTTGCACGGAGACTATTCTATATGGCCAAAGTGGTACATTTATTTACTCCCACCTCCATGAGCAGGTTATTGTAATGATAAACATTCAGTAAAGTAGTGGTTTTCTAACGGAAAACGTGCCAATAATTCCTTTCAAATCTGCAATCTTCTGAAAATACTCATGCTTGAAAAGAAAATTTATATTTTATTTTGGTGATTTTTTTTTCTATTTTTTCTCTTAATATGCGTAGTGAATACATTTCACATCATCACACACACGAAAAATATGGATTAAAATATCGGCGGCTCTCGTAGGGTAACGCTTGTAAAAAGGAAGGTACAATCCCTGCCGCATCAAGGCAACGTCCAGCATAATGCGAAGCAAGAACCTTGTTTAGATATAATATTGCACAGAGTATCTTCTTTCTTAGTTATAATACCTAACTACGAGGTGTAATATCCGGCAAGGTTAGCGGAGAAAATAATTTTTTGCCCACAAGAATACTGCGCAGAGACGTGGTTTCTAGTTTAGTCTTGTTTACCAAACAAAATAGTCACTCTATGTAAGAATTGAGAATATTGCAAATGGAAATGTTGAACTAAAAAGTTATTATTCACCATATTACAGTGACCCCATTCATTTTCATTGTCATTATTTTTACACCATGGGATCGGATATTTTGATAGAAGAGTTAAAAGTATTTCAATAATAGCATTTTTATCATGAAAACAAATATTGAGTCAGTGTTCCGATCCACCGTGATACAGAAAACCTAGAAAATATACCACGCAACTTGATGTTGTACCAGGTAATTTATAATATAACGCTGTTTTATTTAAAAAAAACCTAAGTTCAAGAGGAAGGAACTACTGGATTTAATTTAATTTTAAAAATATGAAAAAAAACAGATTTTGAGATATCCTTGGTTAAATATTTACCATGCCTCTAAACAATACATATACATATTTTTCTATCTCAATAATGCTGTATTTTTTATGTCAAATGAGAGAGTGACATTTTAAAATTTTTGAGGGCTCATCATTCTGAAATTTGCCTGCCGTCATTACATTCCGCCGTCTAATGTCTAACTAGATTCAGCCAATGATTTATATAGCTTTCACGCAGTATCAGTGACTCGATAGTGATAGAATGAAGTAAAAAAAAGATATTCAAAGAGTGCGATGACGTGGTGAGTTTTACACAGAGCGTTGTTTTAATTAATTCAGAAATCTCAATACAGAGTGGACAGCTCAATAGAGAAAAAATAGCCTCATTGACCATCATAATGAATTTTAAATCGGTTATAATTTTTTAAACTCTTTTGTTATATTTTCCATTTTAAGCTCGTTGCCGTTACATTCATCTGAGTAACTTTCTGGGTATTCCATAAAATTAAAACATTGAGAAGGAGCACCCTATATGTAGAAATGGTAACGTTCAATAATTGTATATTGCATCAATAATTTGAATTGAGAAATAAATTATTCATCCATTTTTTACCCCAGGAAGAGGTTGAACAAGAAAGGAGATACCAAATTCATCTGGGAATACAAAATGGTTTTTAAAGCATTTGCTTTATTTCCTAGAGAAACAAACCGCGCCAGGTCCCTAAAACCCTGCACCCTTCCACTTTGTTCAACTCTCCGAAAACGGGCTCACCCACTCGTGTGCCAACAAAAGACAGAAGGAGCCCCATGCGGTCTTGGGTTCGAAACCCTTGGGGAGAACAGCGAGGTTATTTGTTTAAGGAGAGAGAGAACAAAAGGACCCCTTCCCCTTGTACCCTGTCACGCCGCAAACCCCAGCAAAACCGCTTCAAGACCCCACTTCACAAACCACCCCTTAACATCCACCCCGGCGAGGGGTGGAGGGTCTCCCGACTTCACACGTATCTCTTCCTCCCGCTTGACGTTTAAAACCCAACCCTTATCTTTCACGCAGTCCTTGTATGCCGCGGTATAGCGAGCTCATGCAGTTTTGGGACGACGCATAAATCAAAGAGAGAAGAAAGAGGAGCGAGAGGGAAAGGGAACAAGAGAAAGATGCGCTCGAGTGGTTGCCGTGGTAGGGGGAGTTGGGAGGAACGAAAGAAAAAAAAAGAGTATCGAGGAAGAAGACCCGTTCAAGAGACTATGCTATTCTCGTGTGGCGACTTAAAACGAAATTATTATTAGATGTAACGTAAGTATCGGGAAAGTGGGTTTGCGTGAGAGGGAGTACCTACCATAATACATATCACTCTCCACTCTAGCTGATTTCCATTGTTACGCTATACTTTTTCTCCATTTACGCGCGAAGTCCATATCTTTCGTCTATGAACTTCCCTTGTTGTGTGAAATATAGTTAATACATATTTTTACTTAGACACGAGGTCAATAAAACATTATAGCACAATGTTATGAGACACGTACTTTTGTAGTACAATTTGAAATTTGAGCTTCGCTAAGGAACCGCTTATCCATTGAAATTTAACTCTTCGTAGGATTATTAAGAAAGGCGTAGTCATGAGTCTATCATCAATACATAAGGCATTAGACGTGGTTAAGAAAGGAAAATCTCACTTTCCGTTTCCGTTATTTTTGGACAAGTTGTTGCACACTAATTTCTAACCCAAAGCCAAAGCATTTGAGTCAAGATGAATATGAACGAGAAAACGACTGCGAAGGCTGATGAAGTTGTACATAGTAGCATCTGAAAAACTAGAGCAGAGTAGGATAATGCGCCTAACCGATTCTACCCTTAAAATCACAACGGTATTTAGATGGATCATTGCTTTTGGTAACCAAGTACTCGGGTAGAGCTCACCTAAACGTAAACCACTGGTGTGCGGTAATCAGGGTGGCGGGACAGTTGCATTACTTATCACTTCCCTAACTGATCCACCTCACACCGCGTGAATTAGTGCTTAGGGTGTCGGATGGCTTCATTAGGGTTTGAACTGAAGAATGTGCAGAACTTTTCCAATTTCTTTAAGAATCAAACTGCCGTCTGAATCTAATGCTCAAAATGGAAATAGTTTTGAAGTCCGGATCGATTTGAATAAAAAACTGGATTATACTGAGGAATAATAGTGTGTCACTTTTATAAAGTCAAGTCTGAATAAATATTTGGTGTGTTTCACATAACAACTTGGTCATAATTTTTGTGAATATTATTTCTCATTTGAGCCCTCTAGTTACATAACCAAAAATATCAACTTCAAATAATTATGACTCTTGATAGATTAAGTAATTTATTCAAGAGTCGTTTTAGCTGATTAATCAGAGCTTTCGTTTTGTAAAGGATATATTAGTATAATAAGGTCTCAAGGCCACTTGATGAAATCGGGAATTGGTCAGATTTGGGGTGGAGGTTGGTAATTGAATATTGATTGTACCAAATGTATTTAAGTATGTTCGATCATTAAGATCCAATTGGAGTACAACGCGATCCCAGATAGGAACTGGAGTCTCAAGACAGATATATGAGATCCCATGTATCGGTATTCACCGGCAGCGGTGCTACTCACCCAAATAGCCGCGTTCTAATAGCCGAGATAATTGGCTGCTCACACAGGTATTCAAGTATCCATCTCTGGCCGGGAAGCGAATGTCACCTCAAATGGGCATCATTTATTCGTAAGTGTAAAAGAATACTCCGACAAACTTACGGTTACTTACGTATCAGTCTGAGCACTAATCTACCCATCTGAGCAATCACGATATTATTTGTACGTAATTCCTCCGGAACTTAGGCTATTATCGAAAAATCTTCATGCTAAAAATCTTCAAGTTCTATGGGCAATAAAATAAACTTGTCCCAGCATTGAAAATTGTACCTCAGTTGTTTCTCAGATGTTTAAACTTTGCACTCAGATAAATAATGACTGGGGTATACTGTGTACAACATGACATTTTCTAGATGACATCGTATATTTTGGACCAGAAAAACTCCACAAGAAGTCAAAATATGATTGTTTCGCGATTTAATATGCTCTCACAGTGCAAAGAGTACATTTTTTAATTTATACATGCGGTGATACAATTTACAGAGTTAAAAAACGCAGCTGTCCTAGCCTTTTGGGGGAATAAAACTGTCTAAAGGTACCCCCTTTAGATACGTGCCTAGTTGGAATGGGTATACTGCGGGAGGAGTATTCCCCAGGCCGAACTAAATAGCCGTTCATTTCATTAGCGCCCGCCGCCATCGGTCTCTCTCTTCCCGCCTCATTACACAGCGCCCTCTTATTCCCCCGCGCCGCCGCCGCCTGTTCCAAGTGCTGCACAGCCAAATGGGGAGGGGAGAAGCGTGAGATATCGGGGCGGTGGCGGGGAAGATGGGAATGGGTCCCCCGGGAATGAATGAGGGATGCCAACGGCATCACTGTCGGGGGAGGTGGCGAAGGCGGCACCACTCACGTCCTTCATCGAAGTCGATCGTAGATAAATCACGTGGAGAATAAGCAGTAATGTAAATTTACGCATCATTTTAACCACGGCGAAAAACCAAATACTTACAAAAAGAAAGCATTAAAGAAAAATATAATAAATTCTCGAAATAAAGAGAAAAAAAACGAGAAAAGCCTTCATTTATGAAATGTAATACTGATATAATAGCAAGTACTACTTCGCAGCGAATCTATTCACTTCAAGAAAACCTTAATAAAGGTATTTCCGTAGCTAAATCCAGTGATGGCCCTACATTGCGTATGTGCCGTGGGCCAAGGTCCTGGATCGAATAAATGAGCAATTGCCTCAAAAAGTTATAATAGAGAGTATAAATTGTAAATACTTACTCGGAATGTGAATTGGTTAACTAATTGAGGGAGTGTAAGAAGATACTCTGACCAGGATTCAGTCAATGAATACGTGAAAGTAGTCTGGAAAATATCAAGAATAGAATAAAAAAATAACTATTTATATTTTTTTAAGGTACTATAATAAACGTTTGGAATTAGTTTTAGCAGTTAACTCATAATTACCAGCATGGCACTTTTATGCAGAAAATTAATAATTAAGTATTCGTTGATAATAATTTGCTATGTTGTAAAAAGCGAGAAATAAAATCGTAAGCATCACGTGATGAATGCATACAAATAAATATTTTCTACGACATATAAGCAGAACCATTTCATATGCATACTTCATATTTATAAGCCTTACCTCAAATAGCAAAAAGTAATACTCTATTCAATGCAAGAAGGTTACTACGCTTTCAATCAACAAACATCAGGTTATCGTTACAATTTACTTATATATACATGGATGAGTAGACTAGGTACTATTTAAACCTCATACATATGAATGATGTACTATTATGGCCTAAATTATGTTGAATAGGATTAAAGTTAAATGCATTATCGATGATAAATACCGATTTATGTTTGGAGCGGAGAATTTTCAACCAATTATTCATTATAATATCCCGCAAATGATAGCGAATTAAATTTATTTCAGCTCAAATTAACGATCACAGTACTGTTTGACAGCCTGGAAGCTTTAAGAGCGAGTGAATACACGTACCAAAATAATTCCCTCCCTCCCCCCCGTCCCAAGCATGATATACCCCGCAGTCGTGAATACGATAGCCGTCAGCTAAAATATTAAGCAGGTGACTATCATAGCCGCTAGTTGACCTAAAGTCGATCGGATAGTTATTTTTATTTCCTAAGGAATCGGCGACCATTTCCACCCCTGTGACGCCTCTATCGGGATGGTAGGAGAAGCAGGAGTAGTTTGGTGAATTCGAAAAGACAGTCCTGCCGCTCTGGAATGAGAATTTTATGGGTGGTATTACGTTTCCCGGATTTGAGTTGCGACAGAGCTGATCCTTCCGATGAGTCACGGGAGAAGAGGGGGACAACATCCGGGTAAGGGAGGAAGACACGCGCGTGATTACGAATTCATCGCACGACCCCTTCTACAATCGACATATTGAAGGATAGGCTGCAACAACTTAAATTTTGGAAACTCTAGATCTTAACAGGCGCTTAGGAAGACCATCTACCTGATGAAAGTAACTTAAATTGGTGGATCTTGAAGGCGCACAACTATTGGCAGGGGAGAGCTCACCGTAATCGTTTCTCCATCCAACATCCAGGAATAAAAAGAATCGATGCCTATTTTCAATCCTGAAATCTATCTAAATACCTCTACAATCTGTTTCATGATTGATCCGTCTATTGAGCCTATTAGTGGAATAAATATAATATTGATTAGGGTTGTGCCAGGTTACGCCGAGTTGAGTTTTGTAAACAGGGCATTAGTACTTGCTCATAATAACAAGTTAGCCCGTGAGTTGAGGGTTGCGTTCTTTACTAAATAATATGATGGATAACGAGAACTTCAAATGACATAACTCGACTCTGCTAACATTAGTGGATGAAACGTTGACAGCCTCTTAAATCTGACGAATATCACGGAAACAATAGCTCATACAGATATTTCCAATCATATATTCTCTATCAGCGATTTGATTAACTTTTGGTCTAATATTTCACTAATGAGTCTGTTTCATATTCCACCACGCTGTTGCGAAGAACAATTAAAATTGAAATTTGTGCTCGCGTCTACTAGTTCCCCAACAACAACCTGAGAAACTCCACTGTTGGTAACCATTAATGGAGGGATACTCACATTTATAAACTCTTGCAAATGGAAGGGAGGATATTTAAGTATAGCGATTGAATTAAATATCTCGAAAGTACTCTTATATCAAAATAATGATTATGATAACCGTCTAAGATGCGATTCTTAGAATAAATCTCTGACTGATCTGGGTCATTAAGAGCCAAGTTAAGTTACTGGGAACGGGGACTCAACTTAATACTCCCAAACTATTCCCCCTACGTTAAATGATTTAAACATCCCATTTCCCGTCTTAAGATCGGTTTCTTTAGAACTAAACTAAGGGGAGTGTATCACGAAGATTGATAATTCAGCTACTTCAGAAGAGGAATCGAGGTAATTAGAGCTAATTGGAACGCTGCATCCATGTTGTATGGAAGGGAAGTGGACAAAAGTGGGCATTCTATTTCCGTTCATCTCCAGGAGCTGAATCAATAAACTCCAGATCCATGAAAGTGCTCAATACTCAGTAACTCCATACCGTAACAAAATGAATTTTATTTAGTTTTTCCATTTTCAAATAAAAAAGCAATACAATTTTTTCATGGCTGCAAACACAACGAAATCACCTTTGCAAGAATTCAGAAAAGATATTGCCACTTCCGGGATTCAATTTTATTTGTAATTTATGAAAATGATCACCTTATTCAACACTGTAATCCTTTCGATATGGCTTAACCCATATTAATCAAAATATTAAATAAAGATGCTCATACAATCACGAAAAAAGTTGAAAATTATGAAAAAAATTGACTTGACAGTATTGAAAGGTTCATGTCATTTAAAATACCCTCCTAACTTTTGCTCCATTTGTATAAACTCTGATCAACCCTGGATGACACTCACAAAACTATCTGGAAGGATGGGAGAAATGTTCTCGGATAGGTTCTCTCATATGGTTCATGGTTGCAAAGTTTTGAAATTCCAAATCTTCCACGTTCGGGGTGTAAATTAAAGTATATTCACCCTAATGACGCTGATTTTGTCAATACAAACAATATTTATTGCAATGGCTTGTGTCAACCAGCTAACAAAATAGAAAATTTAATGCCATCCATTCGAGGGAAGGCACGATATAATTGCATCAAAATGATTTTTATTGAAATTCCTTGAAGAAAAATGTCATTACTTTACCACAGATATTGAATATTTTATTGTGACAATAATGCATATTTTTGAAACTGGTGTAATTATTTTGATGAATTAAAAGCTCCAAGCTGCAGTTTCAAAATCCCCAATGGTCAGATTGAAGAGGAAAAGACGTATTCCCCTGAGACCTGTTCGATGATATGATGGATAGCAGTTCCAGCTTCGGTCACGTCTCACCCTTGGCACTCTGTTCTTTTTGTCTAATGTGATCCGGTCTCCCTTAGCCGTCACTGTCACCCGAGACCTCGCCTTCAACCACCCCTCCTCCCCGCATCAAAGTGCGATTAAAAAAGCCTCCCTCATACTTCTAATACCACCACCACCATGACTGAGTCGGGGTCTTCCTTTATCTCCTCGCATGCACCCTTTGCGCTGCTCGCATTTCTTCCCCGCTTCACTTGAACTCTTGCTACATGTCACACGCCAAAATCCTCCTCCCGCCTGCCTTTACCTCCCACCGCCGCAGCCGACACAACCTCCTCCCATCCACCACCACGAGCGCACCACTTCATCCCATTACGCCTTTTTTTCCGAGAGCTAAGCTAGAGAAGAAGGAGGGCTGGGAAAGCTTAACCCGATGGCATATTGCTGACTTGGCCCAGCCATTCTCTTCAAACTCCCCGTCCGTGGGGGGGGGGCGTCTCCCTTTCTCTCTTGCCTTCTCACGCTCACAATCACAAACTGCACCCTTTTCTTGTTCCCTTATTCCCCTCAAATTCTCCCTTCTCACTTGAACAAAGCCTCCGTCTAGTCCTCTGCTCAGATGCCATTGCACTTCTGCCATGAATACAGTACCTCTTCTCCGTTTAAATGGCTGCTGGATATTTTATAAAAACACTTAAGCATGGCACTTTAGTCGTGTGTTTTTCTTAGGGAAGCGTATTGGTATAAATAAAAGAATACTCAGGAAAATTAAAAAAAAAGTATATAAATCATTGTCATTATCAATTGTAAAATTTAAATTAGCATAGTTTTTCCTTCCTCATTTGAAATATCCTCTCTCCCTTGAAATAACATAAACATCTGTACCCCAGGTGTAATGCCATTGTACTTCTCCAAGTTACTTCTCACGAATAGTGTATCTCTTCTCCGTTAAGGTTAACTAAATATTTTTTACTAACACAAATGCAAATGGCGTTAGATGTGTTTTTTCTAAGTGAATTGCATTGATATAAATAAAAGAATATGTAAAAAACGAAAAAGTATAAAAATCACTGTCAATGTCAATTATTAATTTCCAATTATATTTGCATTTCTTTCTTCACCTGGTATTTCCCCTCTCCCTTGAGATAAGTCTGTCTGTACTCCAATTCTAATCCCATTGCACTTTTCCACAGACTTTCTATTAACAGAAAACCCTATCTCATCACGAAGTTTGGCTAGATGTTTACCCACACCCTGATTTACATTTAACGTCAGATACTTGTAGTTATTAGTAAGAGCATTAGCACAACTTAAACAAACATTCATAATTAATGATAGAAATGTACCAATTCCATTACTGTTAAGAATTTATTTCCAATTATTTTAAAATTGACTTTTTTCTAGATTTTATTTACACTCAAGGAGTTGGGCAATGCAGTAATCACCGTAATGTAATATTTATCACTTTGTTCAATTTTATTCTATCCTTAAATGTTGTATTTAATTTGTTGTGAGTGGTGCTTTGGTACTTATAGTTAGTTTCAGGGTTTATATCCGACTGTAACATGTAGAAACCAGTGCAAAGCTGCGCTTTTGTAGCATTCGCAACCAAAAAACGCCAAAGCATATATACTCTTCCGCTATTGCATGTTGCATAACACTTTTGGCCAGAAAAAAATTAATTAAGTATTCATAGATTAATGTCAGTGCAAAAACGATTTCCTCGATATAATGTACATGGAAACGCACCAATTACAATCAGTACATTTGCATTCAGAACATAATATTAACGCATACCAATATGTCCTTTTACCACATGGTGGAAATTGGTGTCACCATATTTCGATAACTAGGTCGTAATGTCATAAAATTCATAGAAGAAGCTCAGTTTTACGGGGCATAACTTTTGTTTTTAGAGAGACTTTCGTTTTGACTCCAGATTAACCGGTAGACTAACTGAACCACTTGCCAATGCTCCATCGTCCAACTCTTTCCTTCGTTCGTCCTACTACTCCTAGGATACCTTCCACCCATCTCACACCGCCACCCCGCACCCCCACTCGCACCCTAGTTTCTTTCCTGAAAGGGTCGGCTGGTGTGTGTGTGTGTGTTTGAGCATGTTAGTGAGCGTTTGCGAGAGGGGAAGAGGTTAGGCGGCGCGCCGCCTCAGCCAGAAAACTATTCTTCGTCGCACGACTCCCGGGAGTGGAGGGTTTGCATGGATTCAGGGGGACAACCCCCTTCCCTCCCTCCCGTCTTGACTCTTTCGTCTTCTTCCCACCCTTCACGTCACCTTCCCCCCAAAAAGATCACTATCCTCACCTTCTCCCACTCGTATTTACTCTCTCCTCTATGTCCTAGGCTGGAATAGTATAGTACTTGAGAATATTGGGTACGCTCACCAATTTTCTTCTATGGTCGACAGTGACGGTGTATGAAAAAAAACGCGTTTATTACCGTTCAGCGGATAAGTAGACGCCGCGAACTTTTGCCTAGCGGGTTAACAATCCTCACCTGTTCCTCGGCCTTATATCATAGCCTCGCGTGGTTCAATGTTTTTTTTACACAATTTGAGACATTTCCTCCCTTGATGAAAGGTTCTGTTCGAACGAGTAAATGACCGAATGACGTCATTAAATCATGAAAATTGAGCCCGAATTTCACATACACAACGGAATAAGTACAAAAACGCTTCACGCTATTCACGCCACTAAAAATTGACACCATGGTCCCTAACGAAAACTTAATCCAAATTATCACTTGCTTACATTCAATTCAACTTTCGAGGAAAGAATCCTCATTGCTTGTAAATAAATATCATATAGGACCATTCTATAAAAATGAACGTGTGATTGATTGAACTATGGAAAATTTGTTCTTAAACTCTGTTTTTAAGGATTTTGATTGTACTCCTCAATTTCAACGCTTTGGTACCGAAGTATAGAGCATAAGGGTAAAATACATCAGTAGGAAAAAAGGTAATAGTCAGAAATAACTTAAAATTAGTATAAGGTAAGCCTTTCTAAAACGTTACATACGAATTACCGTTTTGTTGCCAAATATTTTCAAACCATCCAGTTCAATGTTTTCCTTAATTTTATTATTAGCTTTGGTCCCTTTTTTTCAATAAATAATTGTATTTTTTTCCAGCACACACCCTTTCTCACAGCATAAATCTTTTAAATGCTGGTTCTTCCTCCGGTGGTTAGTTGTAATTGCAAATTCATTACCTATTTGGCTGTTCAGTTTTTTTTTGCAGTTAAGAACTAAAATTGAAATTCTTTCGTTTTACTTCAAATTAATATTTTTATCTGCGTATTTTCTAGCTGTAATTTGTCGATATTTTTACTTTTTTCACCCAATGAAGTAAGTCAAAACCCATTATTTCATGAATGAATAAGCCGAAAACCAAAAAAAACTAAGTGGAAATGTTATTGAGCAAATAAGATTTCCAAAAAAAGAAAAAAAATATTCTCCTGGAGAACCATAGTATGGTATGAAGTAGAATTTGGAAGAAAGAGGAATAAAAGGAAATACGGAGCGGAAAAGGATAGGAAGGATCAGAGGCCCCCAGAGTATACATATTAAAATCATATTGCAAGAAATACTATTTTCAAGGAAACAATTTTACTTTCATGTAGAATCTGAATTTTTCCCGGCGTATGCTCTGCAGGAATATTTCTCGGGTTTCCCACCGGGTGTCGTATCGGGTTGTAGTTCCCAACGTTTCCATGACTAAGTCCGTCATCGTCATCAGGGGTTAATGTTGAGCCAAGTTTTTTCTCCGGCATTTATATACATAAATTTATTATCCGGTATTTATATATAGGTATATAAATACCGGAGAAAAAACTTGGCTCAACATTAACCCCTGATGACGATGACGGACTTAGTCATGGAAACGTTGGGAACTACAACCCGATACGACACCCGGTGGGAAACCCGAGAAAAATTCCTGCAATTTTACTTTCAGACGAACAACATATCGAGTATTTAAATTTACTTTATTTATTTATTCCGGTCTTTAACACGCTCGCACACGTTCATAAACGGCTTACGATTGTAATCTACCGTTAAATTTTCAGCGAGATGATTTTCACAGAGTAGCGAGCCATCTAGTGTTCACAAGTGCGCGTTCTATTTTTCAACTGCGGTCACTGAGTGGGACTTCTCGTGCTCCAGTAAGTCGTGGGGCTGCTCTCAATCTGAAAACGTAATTTGCATGCAAATGCTGAGTGCAGACAATGATTGAGCGGCTTCAAATGTCTATCATCCATGGGGAAATGAGTAACTACTAATGGCAACTGCAATTGACTGATCAACGATCAGCTGTCAGCTGAAGGATGCGGTCTGGGCTTTAATTTGATTGCCATGTATCTTGTGACTTAAATGGTATCTCCAGACCTGCTGGGCATGAATTATCGTGGCAGGGCATGTTTTAATGCCAGAAACTCGTATCTATCTCACTCGTTGCATCTCATCTTCATCACATCTGTGAGCCGCAGAAGAGACCATCATGCTTAAAATTGTATTGGTGCTTCGAGAAGCTTTTCAATTACAACTAAGGACCCGAAACAAATTTAAATAATAATTTTGTCGCAACTTTTCTCCGATCATGTGAACTAAGAAACTTTCTTTGTAATTTGAATATGCTTTTTCAAGTTATCAGAAACGATACGAAAAATAAATCGAGATTGTGGTGAGAATTTAAAAGTTTTAAATGCGTTTAAAGATAAAAGTCATGATTGCTCAGCAAAAAATGAATGAGGCATAACATTTTTTATAGCATATTTAAACCTCGGATTAATCAAATGAAAGGATTAAATAGGTCATTGAATAGGAATAAACTATTTACTGTTCATAGAAATTTTCTATAAAAAATATTTTCGTTTCATCATTTAACAATAAATGGATATGCATAAATGTGAATATACTCAGATAAAATAAGTCCTGCGATGTAGGTAAGCAAATCTATTTTCGATTGAGTTATTAAAGCATTTTATGTGTTTCATGAACTTTAAACTTCCATTGATTGCTGGCCGTCAGCCCAAATTTGCAAGGGAAAAATAAATAATGGAATATAAATAATGCGTTAGTGGTAAGAGAAGAGAAAATTTATATTCAAACAAAGTTACATTAACGTTTCTCTAGGTGGATTAAAGAGCTCCTCGCTTCACCTCCTGAGGTGTTCTTATCCTTTTCTTTAACAAAGCTCCTAATTCATTCGGATTCCTCCTTAACTTGCACTCTCTTACCTCCATATTTCTTTTCATAGCCATGGAATATTCAGAAATTACAGCCAAAGCCAGCTACGGTTGCTACGGTTGATGGTGATATTATTTGAATATATGTAAGATTTTATTGATTGTTTTTCCTCTGTTATATTTATATTCCATCAATTATACTATAGTTTTTCACTTAAAAGTAGCTCTAATGAGGAAAAAATACAATTGCAAAAAGTTGGCATTATAATTGGATAGTTAAAAATATGGAAATCGACCTATATAAAAAAATTTATCAAATGCATGCCATAAGGAAGTGATCCCGTCGAATACTACTCCTCTGGTGTCATAATTGGAGACTCATATATTTTTCTGCCGTTATAAAACAGCTTTTTTTTTCAATCAGTTATATATTATAGCTTTGCCGTAATTGTGATAGTGGCATGCACATTTTGGAGCCGGTAGAGTGAAAAAACTTGTTGGGTAAAAAAAGTGTTTCATTTTGCTGTCATGACATTTGTACCAGCCGAAACATGGCACTGATAAATTATGCGTATAGGCTGCGCAGGCAACTTTATAGCACTCCTTTACTCTTACTTTCATGGTGGTAGGTTAAGGATTTGGACCTGGCTCTCTTCAATACATAACCTAGGAAACATACCCCGTAGAGGAAACTAATGCCCTTCACGTCATAATAATTAATAAAATATTTGAACCAGTAGAATCTATTCAATGAGGCACTTATTAATGAAAAAAAAGAGGTCGTTACCTTCAATACTCACTTGTTTGCCGCTCTAAATGCACTCTAAAATAATTTATCCGGTTTCAGACTTACTCGAAGAAATGTAGTGGATTACAGGATGTTCCCTTCAAAAAAACTCTTGTTTTTATTATCTATTTTCCACCTGCACCCTCGCCGTTATCGCCCGAGCTTCACCTCTGTACAAGAGCACGCTCCCTTTCGAACCCAACCTTATCATTATTTTTGCGATTAATAGTCACGGATGGGTCTTCCTCGGCGAATAACCGAACCTCTAAAACCGCACACCCTTCTCTTCAAACCTCCCCTCACCACTCCCCCCCATACACTTCCGTTCTTCCTCCCTCCTTTCCCCCCCCCCCCTTCACTCCACCCGACTAACCAACCCACAAAAACCCCAGCCCTCGTGTATTAGTCTCCCCGTATCTTGAAAGCGAGAGAGTGCGCGGGAGGAGGAGGAGGACCCCCTCTTTCCGAGGGGCCGACCTCTACCCTCTCGTGTTCCCACCCGCACTCGAGCCTCGGGAAGGACGTGCCCTATCTCCCTCATCTACGTTTTGCCTCCGGTCCCTGCACCTCCTTAACATCGCCCCCCTAAACCCCCCCCCCGCCCTCCATCCCTCACTCTTTCTCTCAAGTGTCCTCCTGTCTCTTCTTTCTCTCCCTTCCAAACTCACTCTCTCTCTCTCCCGGTCTTTTCACCGAAGAGGGTCAACTCCTCTCCACCTCTTTCCTCCTCCCCTTCTTCATCTTACCCTGCTCTTCACTCACGTCCCCTCATCCCTTTCCACACCTCTCTCTCTCTCTTCCCTCACTCCTCTCTACTCCTCCTTCCCCTCCCTTCTCTCTTATGCGTCCACCCTTTTATCATAAGGCCTTGAGGAGCGTTCCACAATAGTGCAGCAGTCTCGAGAAAGGCAACCTAATTCTGCATCAATGCAGCAGCAGCAGCCTTGGTGTTGTTGAGCTGGAGGGAGAGGGAGGGGACTCCTCTTACTTGCCCCCCACCCACACACCCTCAGAGGGGGTGGGAGGTTGGGAGGATGGAGTTGAGGGAGACGGTAACTTCGGGAAAGTGCATCCGCGACGAACTGATTAGGTGGAAGAGGAGTGTGCAGAATCTCACGGGTTGCATGATGTGAGGGAGGGGGTTGAGGATAATGGATTCAGCACGCACAACTACGAGCAGTTCAAGGGATTTGGATGAGTGCGTTTCACGTTTCACTCCAGTGAAATGTGGTTTCTCCTCCGAATCAGTTACTTAGCGCGCGTGGAGGAATTCTTTAGGATTGCCTTAATCGAAAACCAGTATCTTGCATTATAATTTCCTCCAAGGATGTCATATACCAAATTACTTCACTGAACTCCGTGAACTGCTGGGAAATTATTATTGAATTTGGTTAAAAAATAGTAAAATTTTATTTAATTTATTTGTTTTCAAAAACAAAGAAATTAACTAAAATTCAAGATAGGATCTGCTTTCCAGGCTTCAATGACGATTGAAAAAGGAAAAAATGTGTTCTCAAGATTGTGACTTCGAAAATAGTTATACTTAATTTTTATTCATATTACATATTAACTTGGCTTTTCACTATGAAATCCCAAAAGACCTCCTCTTGGATAATACTAGAAACTAAAGCTCGAATTAATCGACTAAAACCTTAAATAAAATGCCCATCACACTTAATAACTAAGAGAGTTAAGCTTCTTATATACCATACTATATGGGAATAACTCAGCAGGACTTTAAAGTTAAGAACAAGTATATGCTTCTATGCTTCTTTGATATGCTTCTGCATTGAACTTCAAAAAGGGCTTAATACCGTAGCAAAATGCCGCGTTGGAAAGTTGTCGTTGAATTGCACTTTGTATAGATTTTAGCAGACAAAAAGAGGTGCTTACGCAATGATGGACATACCTTATATCTCACTTAAAGTAAAATATATCTCAGTAGAATTAAGGAAGAAAGCAATGCCAAATTAGATTTTAATCATGGAATCCAATTCTACGAAGCCAGTTGCATAATTGATACATGGAACGAGCTGTGATTTCCGGAATATTTCCCATGTTGGTCATAAAAAGCAAAGTTCATTCAAGTTAACCTGCAGTGAACGTGAGTTTAGGCCTAGAATCAGCGGAAAAGAATCTTTCAACGTCCATCGAATGGCTTCGCTGTCTCTCAAGTAGGGGGTGGCTGATTTGCAATGCGCCAGTCGAGCGTGAAGGATGGCGGGCGCAGCAGAGGGCGCAGCTAGTGAATTGAGTCCCGCGAGGTCGGCGAGGGCGACGCGCTAGACGAGACTGCCGTGCCGCGGGAGGAGGAGACGGCGGGAAAGAGAAGTATAAATGAGTGCTGGGGCCAAAGGGTGAATGGGACAAAGGAGAAGGACCTAACATGGCGGGAGAGAAGGCTTTGGCTGAGGAGAGTATGAAGGAGATAGTGATGGTAAAAGAGTCCCAAGGATAACGCAGTATGGTAGGAGGCACGAATGCCATCGCAATTCAGCGAGACAAGGAGATAAATATTCTAGCCGTGGAAATCCTTGTGCATGGCACACTATGCAGCCAGTAGACGATACGGTTACCTTTATTATACGACAATGATGACGATGAATTCCTTTTCTTGACATTTGAGTGAGAGGCACATAAAAGTGTCAATAAGATAGAAAACCAACAAATGTAGATTGTCGTATAATATTCATAACAACTTTTAAGGTTTCAATTTTTAATTTTTGCATCCAACAGCTATACTCTAAAATTGGAGGCATAAAAAATAATATCAACAACTAGCGTTATTTTCAATGCAGGAATAATAATAGATACTTTCAAACGTTAACTTTTGAAACATACTCATAGCAATATATAAAACAGGAGCATTATATTAAAAAGTAAATTAATACCTATTTATTTATGAGAGAAAAATCAAGAGGGCGGCCGATAAGGACATAAGCAGTGATTCATAAACTCTAACTAGACTTCATTTTTCTTAAATTGATAGACTTTCCGGGACTTGGTCGGAAAAAAATTCTCTGCAATATGAAACCGCTGTTAACTCAGACTTGTTTCTAAAACGGACTAAAATGTCCTAAGACGGCCTAAATGTGGTTAAGATTAGTTGCAAAAAATTCGGCATAAATTTGCATGAGAATATTTTAACGTTGGAAGTACCGATGGAGTCATTTATACTAAGCGCTACTTTTATTTTTCTGCCCCGTCCAAACTCTTCCGGATTTCGGCTTGTGATTCCGATTTTGTCTCGCGTTCAACACAAATATGCTTCTCATTCTCTGTGAAATATTTTGAAAGTAAAAAAATGTATATTTTCCGATTAACATTCAGCAGTCGGCTATCTCACAGAGCTATCAGGCATTATATGTATAAAAGCATATCTTGTATTTTCAAAACGGCACTATTCGGCGTCCCCGACATTTTAGAGGATGCTATTACTTGTCTATGGTACTTCAGAGGATTCGTGCCAATCACCCAACAGATAATTTAGGACATTTTGTAATTTTTGTCGATTTTTCCGTTTTGTGTATCCCGCCGACTTTCGCACACGAGACTATTTTAATCAACAGCTACTACTACCGGGCTTTTAGTGCTGGAAATTTGGAAATGAAATTTTTTCATGACTTATGCATTTTCATGCGGAGTTCTTAAAAGTGCGTAAGAGTGATCTCGGTGTTCACGATGCACACCCTGTTAATCGGAAGGGGCCCTCCTGTAGGGAGGACGAAGACAACACTGAAATAGGGAGAGTGGTCCGTGGTTTAAAAAGGACTACCTGAAACCCCTTCCGCATAAAGTACACCAAGTAGGAAAGGATGAGGGAAGTTGCGAGAGATCGCAAAAAATAATGAATTAGGGGTGGAAAAGAAGAGGGCGAGGATGGACCTTCACACACAAAGAGATACCTATAGGGAGTCGATCAGAAGCGGTTAGGAAAATTGGGGGGGGGGGGGGGTGAGCATGGAGCATAGTAAAAGGTTTGAGGATAGGCCACATCTACATGATACCCTGCAAGACGGTGATTGGAAAGGAGCAGACTTTAGTCAGCATGCAATATTCCAGCCATACCGCTGAATAAACTAAATTTTTGAAGATTCAAATCTTATTTTCTTTTGTTTAAATATCGAAGAGGCCCTGTTATTTAAAAATATTTTGTGCCGTTAATGAAAAAACTTGAATTTTATAATGCATTTAAGTCTGCATCTGCTGTTAGCTTAACCTTTGGTTTTAACCCTTTCTAACCCAGAGCTGTTTATGGAAGAAATAAATTTTTTTAAGATTTTTCATTTTGAAAACTTGAAAATGTTACACTCAATGATAACTATCCTGGCAGCTAAATATTTAGTCATTTAAATTTACACTACAAAATAATAATTAGTTTAGATATCTCCTAAATAGAGCTGAAAGTTTAAACATTTTTGAAGTTGCTTAGAAGCAACATTGGGTTATAAAGGGTTAATGATTTTTCCTAAAATTTGCAATTAAGGAGCAGGAACTTTGGTAAACATCGAGACCTATATTATATAAAAACATGCTCAAGAGTTATGTTAAATTAATTTTATCAGGACAGCACCCGATGCGAATATAAAGAGATATAAGGATGTGGCCAACGTTTCCTCATTGTAGATGGAAACAGAAAAACATACTACCTTACGGTAAAACAGATTAAGTGCAAAGCAAACATATCATAGTCAATATATTTCGTAAATGCAGGACAAAGAATTTTTCATTTGGAAGGAAAATTACTGTTTTGTTTTTTTCTATCGTGACTCATCTAACACCAGTTTTTCTGTCAATCCAAAGTTTATATTTCTATGTAAATCCAAGCTACAGTTTTTTTAAACGCTCGAATCTTATCTTGTACTCTTTCTTTCATGCTCTGCTATTCACCCTTTGGCTAAAGCGGTTGGTGGCATGGATCATCAGAGACATCAGAGATAAATCTTTTTCGACTTTCTCTTGACCGAGCTCACTCAGTATTGATGCCCATTTTTGGCATTCTACGAGATCAAAAATATCAATTAAATATGGTTAATACGATATCCTAGGAGCAGAAAAAATTAACACAACCCGAGACTTATTAACTCATAGCAATCCCATTTGGTAACATCTTTATGGTAAATCATTCTTTAAACTAACAAAATTTAACTTTAGCCTGTGCAGCGGCAAATATCAGAGCAAGGGGAAAGCATAGTGCTCCTTCATGCCATAAATTCATCTACCACGGAGCTACTGTTAAAGTATAAACTTATGACGCATCATTGACGTTAATGGGTTAACCATTTAAACATTATAATCTACCTTCAGAATAATAAATGACTGAATACTTTTAGCGATGATTTCATAACATGCGAATGGGTCCAACAATGAAATGAAAACTTCTCAATATCGCACGGTTAATGAGATTCCAAACATTCCCAATATAGATAATGTTGACTGTGCTGAATAGTTACTTGAAAAATTCCGGGCTCACCGCGGTAGAACTTTATTCTGATCAATAACATTAAATTATTAATTCATTTTTTTAAAATTTGCTTCGATAGACGACTGATTCCATTCAACATATTTAGTGACGACCTCTGTTGGATAAAAACGGTGGTGTAATAGAAAAAATTGCGGCAACCTTTTTCAGAGTTTATCATTTAAGGCAGTGCTAATCAGCTGAACTAGGCAAAAATATGTTCCGATAGTGCTGAGACAGGAAGAGGAATAAACTTAACAAATCATGACGATGCATCAAGGATAAGGGTTGAATATTTAAAAAAATACTAACCATCCAAAATGAAAGTAAGTCAAGTACGGGCGGTGTTAACCCCTCTAAGTCCGGTGGATTCTTTTTATTCCTACACTCATGCACTCTCCTATATTCCACCCTCTCTCCGTTTCTCACTTTGGCAAACATGAGCGACACACGTGGAATAAAACGAAAAAAAGAGGAAGGGAGAGAGAGCTCACCTTCGGAATGACGAAAAAAAAAAGAGAAAAGGGCAAAGCGAAAGAAGGAAGGCGGTGTGAGGGGCAGAGTGTGTATATGGGATGGGGAAATAGCATGTGCGTGGCCAAGGTAAAGTGGACAACTGGACGGTGTCTCGTGATCCCATGAGGTCATTTCCGGTGAACGCGACGGGGACGTGGGAGGAAGGGAAGAGGAGGGGTTGGGGGTCGTGTGAGAGAGATATCAAGGGGTGGAGGGAGGGGATGTTCGAGAGGGATGGCTTCTCGGGGCTTCCGTCGCGACGGTTTCGATCGCCTCCCGCTCTTCTTTTTTTCCTCTCTCTCTTAGTTCTTTTTCCTGACCCCAGGGGGCCACCCCGCATCCCCCACTCGGCGGCGCCACGTTCAAACACGGAGGAACGCCGGGGTGAGTGTGAGGGAGGAAGGAACATGGGGATTGACCCTGAAGGGTGGGAGGTGGGACGTATTGAAATTGCGTCGGTCACTTTGATGAATTTCACGTGCCCGTGTCCGATGTGGCGTGAAGGTTTCCGACCGTATGCGGAATATCATGTCGGTAGGAATCAGTCGAACCGTGAGGGGTTATGAGTTCATTTCGATCTCGATATTGGATGAAATGAAGGTTGTCCAACAATATCAACGATATTGGAGTGTTCACGCGGGGCTGGTGGCCCAAAATGAATGGGTTACATTTGTCGATCAAGATGATAAATAAAATTGAAGACACTTAGTATGCTGTGCATAGTGGAAGTAAATCGAGTAAGCAATATTTCTTGACAGTCACTTGAGGAAATTGACAAAACCTTTGATATTTTATCTCCCTTGGATATAAAAGGAGCATAGGATCGTCTTAATTTTATCATCAAGACCATAATGTCGTGTCTATTGTGTGACCTAAGGAAGTAAATGTAACGGCCCTAGAAAAATAATGCCAGTAACCAAGCGGAATATTTTATGGAGGGTATTTTCTGGAATTCATTTCAATAATAGAATTGAAATACAGAAGAAATTGGATATTTAAAAGTTAAATTGCTTCATATTGAAAAAGAAATCTCGAATAAAAGCTATTCGCTACTTACTTGATGAAATGTAGGTGATATTACATCACTATCTTGAATATCGAAGTAGATAAGCAGCGGCAAAATAATCTTGCGTATCTATCCTTCAAAGTTAATGCACTGGATGCTCTTAGTACCTCCGTAATTAGAAGCAGACATTTATGAGACGCATCACTCCCGCTCTACTTGGCGTAATTTTCCTTTTTTTTGCTTCGAATATGCTGCTTAAAACCTAGGCTAACATCTTTAAATTTTTAGGATACACGAATTAGAACCTTGCAAAACAGAGCTGCATCTCAATTATATCATATCTAAGATACAGAGCTGAAATTTCAAATCTGAGATAAAGGCAACTGTTAATAGCCATATATTTTTTTATCCTCTTTACATTTCAAGATGAGAGCTGAAGTCGCCAATATATGAATATTGTATAAAAAAGTCGTCGAATGGAAATGATGTGTCTTCTAAAATTTTGTCATATCATCCTTGAAACTTGATATAGAGGAAGAATATTTTGATCGAAATATGTAACCACATGGTTGTGCGCAGTATGACTCCATACATATAATTTTGAGATGATGTTTTTAGGGTCATCGTCCTTTTCCCCCTCGGTGAAATGAATTTTTAATCCTCTTCGAGACCAACACGGAGTTTTTCTCTGAAAAATTAATAATTCGATTTAATCTATGACTAAAGGAATAAAAAAATTTCCTCCCCGACGGACGCATTGAAAAGGATTTACGATCACTTTACGCAAACGCAGATGTCTCCTCTTCCGGAATGAATGCGTTCATAAATTACTGCTTCAAGTCCCTTGAGCCCCTTCGCTCTTAAGGCGCACACAAATAAAAGGCTCGGACTATGACCTTCGTTCCCATACCTTCCTGACCCTCCGCCTTTTCTATCTTCAGCCTTCTTTTTCATGCGACGCAATGATGTTGAGCCGCGTACCTGGGAATGGGAAGAAAAACTATTGGAAATAAATCAATGACGAAGTAAGGGAAGGAGACACAGGCAAAGAGGTCGTGACAAAGAGGGAACGGGTGTGGGGAACTATAGGCATAAGTGTAATCGGTCTCAGGATTTGATAGTTCAATGGGAAACATCCACTCCTCGGAACGTATCATTGGATCTCCGCTTTCCTAGGTGAGGAATAGCTTGAGTTGAACGTAAGTTATGTTAATGCGGATTTTATTTTGTGACAACTTATGAAACGGTTTCAATTTTGCACAAGCAAAGAAAATGGTGAACAGATTTTACACTTCGGAGGTGTTCCATAAGTGTTGCAGTAGATTTTATCCGCCAGTCTATCACCTGTAAACGATAGGAAACGGTTCTAAAAAAGGTTTTTTTTTAATAGTCCACCTCGATTTCATTATTTAAAAAATCTTAACGTTCGACACACATTAGAATCTTTTCGCAATAAAACCGTTTTCGTTCGTTTTCAGGCGATAGAATGGCGGCTTAAGTCTATTGTAACACATATGCAACACCACCGATATGAAAAATATTACCACCCTTTGTTTTCCTGGTGAAAAATTGAAATTTATATATTAGATTTAAAATATTTTTCTTGCTCAAAGTTATCTACATTAGGAAGTAGTCGCCTTAGTTATGCTACATATTTTATTGACTTCCAATGATGTGCAAATAAATAATGCTATTTCCATTAGCTTTACTACGGTCTTGTGGACATGCTGAAAAAATGACAGTGTAGGGGGTGAAATAACCTGCTTACCGGCAAAAATATTCAGAACGGAAAACTAATATTTGCCTTTTGGTAAGCTTTCTCATTAATGAGAAGTAAGGAAACGCTCAAGTTTTACTTTATATGCCAGCGAAAATTATAATATTAAGTATAATATTGTAAAGTAGCTAAATTATCAAAATAAATTTGAAGTGACAAGAATCATTCAATTTTCTGGTGAGAATTTTGCTTATAAAAAGAAATGAAAGGTGAAGGATAATGGGGGTAACATATAATAAGAATTGCGTAAGAGGAGTAACTTCCCAACACGATGAGTGAGAGAGAAGGAAAATGAGGAAGAAGAGGCCGTGGATGCAGAATGGGGTTGATGTTAGGGACGGCATGCTCTGCCATATATTTTAGCTACATATTATTCCGGTGAAAAGGGTTTCGCGCGAGAGATCAAAAGACTGTGGAACGCATAGGAAGCGCAAGTAAGAGGAAAATGGACAGGGAGGAATGAAGGGCTGTGTACATTCACTACACAGGAACTCTCTCTAACAAAAAATAGGGTGGTATCCCAGTTTTTTTTAATTGCCTAAATCGAAAGATTATTACTCCTGGAGTACGCATTTCACGCTTTTCAATTTTTAAATGACGATATCTATTTTTCGCGATTAAATGAAAAGACAAAAATTTCAAGCGCGCGAAAACGCGACGGCTAAGTATGAATGCCCGTGTGACGTCACTCTAGTTCCAGCTACCGCCGTGTGAGGCTAATATGGTGCGAGGCTATGAGCGTCGATACGATGCAGGCTGCTAGCAGGTAGCAGAGTACATTGCTAGCAGGTAGCGCTTGGCTTAAATAAGGATTATTAATACCCTATCAAACGAAGGAAACTTTCCGACCATGAGCAATTTTAGTAGGTGATCATTAAGAAATGTTTCCGTGCCTCATGCATGCATTGATAATTTCAGGCGATGTAAAACTCCTGACTGCTGGCCTAGAATCTAGGTTCTGTGACGTCACGTGGAGTGGCATTGCATGGGCGCCAATCTGGCCTTTTTCAAATAAGGTTAAAATTGACCATTGCCATTCGTCCAAACTGGGATTTCTAAAACCAAATTATTTGTGTATTATGAATACACTAATGTTGGGTAACAAATCGCAATCAATGCCTTTCGTTTCCTTTGGTGAAGGAAACTACCCTATCAGCGAGAACTCACTAGGAGCCTTCGTAAACTCATCGATGTCATTCATTATTTGTAGGTGTATTGTCTTTAATAGAAAACTGAACCTTTGGAAATCTCCGAAGCCGTCGTGGCGTAAGAGCTGAGTAACGACGATTTTTAAATGTATGATAAGTGACCCACGCAACACATTTTTAGGCATATGCTAACAGTCAGGAGCCTGCCGAAATCATGGCGTATGCAAGAAAATTCCCCCGGGCGTAAAATACTATATCAAGGTTGCGTAACTTCTATTTTTAAATTGTAATAACTCAGCTCTAAAGCCACGCGGCCCCTCTACCCTGAATATGTGAAGTTTACTCGCCTGTGGCCAAGCATGGGGTGGGTTCTATCCTCACCTAACCAAACCAACTTTCGGCGTGAATCAACATGTGTTTTAAGGCCGCGAGGTCACGGTATTTTTCCAACGGATCATTGAGGAAAATTTACCATTCAGGTGATGATAAGTATTTCTGCATGTGCTCCTTGTCAGCCCCAAGTGACACAAATGTATGGTTCGTCATAATCGCCAAATCTACGGTTCTTCATAGAGACAACTGGGGAAATAAATGATGCGGTGAATGAAAAGTGAAGACTATGGATTACACCGTAACAAATGGATGTATAGATAGAGTTCTATACTCCAAATAGATATAGATAACAACTTCCGCATATATATGCTTTGAAAAAGCGACCCAAATTAATGCCATCAACGACGTGTGAATTAGATTTCGAGAACATCTTTTAAGATGATGTACTCCACTACAAAGTAAATATTAAATGGCTGGGGCATAGGATCCCAAAACTGTCGGTCTTGGTGATACGTGAGAAAATAAGTTACATTTTGCCTAATTACATAAAATGAAGTTGTTGCTCTAAAAACAGGACTAAGTGAGCGAAAGTTTTGCCTTTTCTTTTTTGCTGATCATCTATGCAGGATAAGATAAGGGTGGTCATAATAAGGGAAAGAAATTATACCTGTCGTAATAAATGAGCAAATTGTTCTGTAACCTGAATAAAAACTCTAGGTAATTTATGAAATCTGTATGAGGAAGATCATTTTATAATGAATTTTTGACTTTCAATATTCTGGAGAAGGTTACAGAGACTGATGGAGAATTATTTCACTCAGAAATTAATTGTAGTTAGGACTTCTTATCAATGGAAGTGAAACATGGAGCATCTAGGCTATATAACACCACTTGTTACAGATTTTATAATGAATACATAAATTTTGGAAGTGCGAGCTAAAGCCAACTAATTATGAGGAATAGTGGGATGTAAGTTATAGACAGCCAAAACCACAAAAATAATTCGGATTTTCAAGACTATAGGAAATGAAGAGGACTCGGGTGTCAATTCGCGATGACTTTCTTAAACAAGGTTGAAAAAATTACTTAGATTATAACCACCAATTTATAAGAAAACCACACTAGATTTTCGACCTGACCCTTTTTGATCAAGATTAGTTAAGTCGAAAGAATTGAATTATTTTTAGAAATCATGGAAAACTGAGTGTATGTTTATAAAATTTTACGTAGAACTGAATTAATTATTATTATAATTATGAAAGAGAAAAATAGAGAAATATATGCATAGAGGAATAAGTACATTAAATTGGATGTTAGATAATCGAAAGATGCAGATTTTGACCAAGCCGAGGTCAGTATAAACGGGTGGGGGAGGCCCAGAAAGGATGGTCGCCGCCTTCGGAGGAATAAAAGAAAAACTTTGCGGGAGTTTGGGTAGCACGAGAAGGAGGGATGGATGTAGGGAGGAGGTGGGCGGATGGGATAGGAAAAAAAGAGTGGTGCATGGTGGAGAAACGAACAGTGAGGGGATGAAAGAGAATTTCGAAAGAATTGGGGAGAGAAAAAGGACCCATGATGGGGGTTTTGTGGGTGGAGGTGAGGGGGGCAAATGAGCAAGTTCCCTTAACTTACAAAGCGGAAGCATAACAAAAGAGGGATGCCCGCCGATTGGTCGGGAGGGCCTCCACACCCCTCCCACTCCACCTCTGCTCTCCAAACCCCGGAAAACCCTTAGCGTCCTCACCATTACCTCTCTGCTCGCTGTTGGGACGCGGGTACACCACTATTCTCATGATGGCTCATCGTGCAAATACGAGATTTTTGTAGGGCTAAAGCAAAACTTATACTGATAACAGTTCAGATTTTTATGTGCAAGTACAGCGGCAATTTAAATAAAACAGTAACCGTACGTCTGGCCTCCAATTTTGACTCTGGACAAATTAAATTTTCCAAGTTCTTTAGTTCTAGAGCGAGATCTTTTGTCAGTGTTGTAATCCTAACTAGTACCTCCCTTCATTTTATTAAATTAGGGAAAGATTTTCCGCCAGTTTTACTGCCACCAATTTTGAACTAACGTGAGCAGATGTTTTCCTCATCGGAGATTTAAATTCATATGATTTTTTTCTATTCAATTACATAAAATCTCTAAGTCTCTACATATAAATTCAACCTCAGGGGTTCGTATCATTATTACATGAGTATCTCATATTAATTGCAATGTGAAAAAGCTCCTGGACCTAGAATCGAAAAATGGGCTTTCCAGTGGATAATATGTCCCACGCATGAGACAAAGTCTTCAATTGTTAAGGGGATTGCAGTGTCCCTCCCCTCCCACTCAACTGATTCCGATGCTCTGCGAGTCCCGCAGAAAACCCTTGGCTTTCTTACCCTCACCCTCGCTTCTTTGGTCTACCGGCGGGACGCGGCGAGCCAAGGGTTAGCTCGGAGAAGGGGTAAGGGACCAGACTTAGCGAGTCTCAGGGGTGAGGGGAACGGACGAAAATAGTATGGTTGAAGGGGTGATGGGTACCTATGGAAAGAAACTCCCCAGTCGGCTGAGGCGGGTGGAAGGAAAGCCAAGCAGAGGAGTCGAGGGAGGCACTATTTGGTTTGTGGATGGGGAAGGGAATGCCGGGAAGGATTTGAAAAGATTTCAGGGGAGGGGGTGGGGTGGGAGGAGGTTGCGGAGGGTGAGGGGTCCAGGGACCGCGGCGGCAGATGCGGAAAAAAAAGCGGCGGCGAAATTTTGCCGACTCTGCGGTTTTGATAAAAAGGAGAATTTATTTTTTATATCCTTCCCTTTATTCCGTAAGAAAACGGTGTTGTTTGCAAGTTGTTTGATGGTTAAGGGGAGAAAAATGGTTTTTCGTGGCATGAATGCAAGGAGGGAGGGTAAAAAAATGCGGAGTTTTTCCTTGAGTGCCCCTTGGGAAAGGCGAGGCACAGAGCGAAGGGGTTGATTTCGTGTGGTAGGGCATGACATGGTGGAACGACTTCGGAGAATAAGGTACCTCACAATGTAGGCCACTGTATAGGGACTCCTTACGCTCGACAAAGAATAAAATATACTACTCATCGTCGTGAATATTGTACGTTAATTTTGTGATGAAATCGACATACAATTCTAATAATCTATCTTTATCTCGCATTTAGCTTTATCTTTCTTGAAAACAGTTCCTTTCGTGTAGTGTTTATATCGGTAGGCTCGTCCCCTACTAGCTATCAATGTACCGTGAGGCTATAGTTCAAGGACCTGTCCATTGACGTGTTAAATTTTATATTTAATTTCTAATAGTCAAAACTTAGAGTTAAAAAATACATAGGTATATTTTTGGATCATGGAAATTTTGAGGAGATGGCAAACCGACCCCGTCGGTGGTAAAATGGAAGTGAACGATGTAATATTTCGAGAAGGTGTCCTACAGCAAACGACATTAGCGCCATGAAGGAGGAGTAGGGAGTAGAAGGTGGAAGGACACCCAGAGTGAGCATTAGCCTGCTCTTAGCAAAAGGCGCCAAGGTGATTACTGCTTAACAACCATTCGACAGATGGAATACTTTACATGGAGTTCCGTCCCTAAAAGCCTCAAACAGGAATCGAGTAATCTCTGAAAAATCTCAGCCACAGTTGGGATTTGAACCCAGTTCCACAGGGTGGGAATCGAACACCGTAGCCTCGAAACCAACCCGATCCCAAATATTGAACTGTATGCACAAAGTTGTATCTGTCAATTATACTATGCTAAAGAACATTGGGTCAAACCAGTTACATATCTTGTTGTCATTGAACAAGCGATTTAACCACTGATTGATGATGAGTTAACCATTAAATCTAGTAACTGGATAGTTCTACGTTACAAAGTTGGTACCTTAAATACTTAAACGGTCAGGGAAATGAAAAATGTCTTGCAAGTTCGAAATGATAATGAATAATGCAAAAATTCACTCGTAAGTGCCGAAAGAATTTCGTTGCCCTGCCGTAAAGGTGAAAATTTCCTTCGGCATATTCATAGGAAACAATGAAGACTATATGGTCACAGAAGTTTTGAATATGAATATTTCCTCTTATTGAAATGCACGCCTACTCAAGGCAGTTTACAAAGTATTGCTCGTTACAGGGAAGCTTCCTTTCATTACATACCGCTGGCGCGCGGAAAGGGAGAGTTAGAGAAAAGAGATATATACATTAAAAGGGCAAAAGAGGGTCTTCTCCAATGGAATTTACAACCCCTCCTGCACCAAGAATTCGCACATTGTTGTTATCACACCCACAAAGAAAGTTAAAAAAAAAACTTTTATGCAGCAAATGGAATGCGACAGAAAGGCTGGGAGAGCTTTTGGTGATAGTTTTTAAGAAGAAACGGTCGGACGCCTTTCGAGGAACAGACGTGAATGATGGGGCGAGGTGAGGAGGGTGCACAAAGCATGCCTCCATTGTGTTCGAAGGTTCCTCGTGCCTAACCTCACGCCCGTTATGCGGATGATTGGTGGCGTAATAAAGGGAAGACGATCGGTTGGAAGCCGGAGGAATATAAGGGGAGGAGGAAACAAGTAGGAGAAGTGGCAAAAAAGTATTCCAATGGGGGAAGGGATGGTTTGGTTCAATGAAAGAATGAGGAAGTTTTATCACGAGGTATGGGTTATGGGAAAGGGAAAGGTTGAGAGGGAGGTGGAAGGTGAAAAGGAGTCTCTGGTACTCGCGCGTGGTTCGAGGGGATAATGGCATATCGGGTATGTGTATGTGTTACAGGGGAAGATGTTTATGGCGGGCATAAAGAATCGATGTGAAAGTTTTCGCGGCGAGATAATACCATGCTCGAAAACAATCCCACCCCGGATAATAGCACTCACAGTGTCCCTACATAGATACCTTATCTCCAGTGAAAAAGTTTTCCAGTTAAAGGAGAAAAGAATATTCATTATTGTTTAAGTCACTTTTTTAAAACCATAATAAGGCTACTCGTTTCCATAATGGAGATACCGTGTTTTATTCACTGGAAAAATTGATGACAAATCCAATAGATTGACTCTACATATTATTGTAAATCCAGAGTTTATATTGAGAGATGTCAATATATCGTTTGAAATTCAAGAAAATAGTAACTGGATAGGGATATTGTATTTCAAGAAATAATTCGTTCAACACAGGTTGCTTGAATGCATTAATTAATTTTTATAAAATAACGATAAAGCGTTGGAAAATAGTAACAGAAATAATTCCGGAAGAGAGTCACAGAAAGAGGTGCGGAGAATCCAATAATGATAAACGCTCTTAAGTTCGGTGATTACTATTGAAAAATAAAAAAAATAAATCGAGAATAAATTCTAGACGTTCCAAATTTGAGCATTGAAAAGAACGTGCAAGGTGAGCAGACAAAAAAGATATTGCTTGAATTCCTAACAAAAATAAAATAATAGGAAAATTGAATGTTTTTCAATTAAAAGGTGAATATATAACTCCTGAAATCAATGTCCTAATCTGCCCGGGAACACTAAATTCACTACTACTACTCCGATTTCAAAATTTATCTTACTGGATTGATCACATATGAAATATAAAGATTTATATTACTGTTTGATGAAAATAAAAATGAAAACTGGCTAAGAAAGTAGATAAGCTTTGTACCCAACATTAGGATAAAGAATAAAAAACTATTCAAAGTGACAGTATTTCTGATGGTGCGAATTTTGAGGGGGCATATCGTAGTGGTGTCTTGGTGGTGACAACGCGCTGGAACGGCGTTCTGGCACTGGTTAATCAAAGACAAAATAGTCAAATAACACACTTTCATACATTCGTCACCAAAAAAATGTAATAAAATGTAAGTAATAACTTGCGATAAAAAATACAGAGTAATATTTCACTTACAAAAAAAGTTATGGAAAGCGCGTTCCGGTACTGCTAAGTTTGTCATGACGTCAATGAACTTATCACAATAAGTACGCTTTCATTTTCATAGCCTCTCAATTCCCTGATTTGTACACAAATCCTGTTTAAATTCAAGTTTTAGCGTCTTTTACACTGTCAAAAAATTCAAAATGAGTCCAAATTAAGTTATGAATGTCAAATGCTAAATTGAGGATTCTCAAGATCATGGAGAGAAAAGACGAAAAAAGTCACAGGCTATCGTTTTCCGCAGCGCAGACAAGGATTCTTCACTTGTGTCACTCGATTTACTATTTCTCAGCCTCGAAACTTTAGCATGTAAACAAGTGTGCCTTTTCCGCATGAACTGTATTCAGAACTTCTGCTCGTGAGAAGCGGGACAAATGTGTCCCGCATTTTGAAGCGCCTTCGCCTCGGGGAAAATATCACAAATGACAAGGGATCTGCCGCATGCAGTCGACCTTCTGCTCCTTCGCTCTTGCGCTGCCGTAAACACGACAAACCTTGAGGAGTCTCTACAGCATATTCCTCCCCTCCTACGCAACAGTATGGAAGTAAAGTTAGGTTAGCACAGACAAGAAAAATATATTCCCTTAACCTAAGGTGATAAAACAGTTTTTCATTATTACAGTTCGGTCATGTGAAACGGGAATGAATTCGCATTTTCAAAACCCAATCCCAACGTTCAACGGCTTTATGAATTTTGGAATCTTGCTCATTAAACTTGACCTTGATTAAGCTCCGGATTCCCTGCCTAAAATTCTTCCACCAGGTGAAGAAGAGTAATGAAATAACCCTGATACGTGAAAAGGCGCAATGAAATGCTGGAAGCAATTTCTTTATATAATTAAGTTTGGTTAAATTCTAGTAGAAAATTAGAGTAAGAACTTTTCCCTCTGTTCTGCAGCAAAAAATTTCAAGCCCTAATCCTTTATTTGCTTAATGATGGGAGTTAGGTGACAATGTAATTGAGATTAGCTGACACGAGAAAAATGATTTGTTTAACACATTGAGCGCTCAAAGAATACCTACTTTAGTTACGATTAATTTGAGAAAAGATTGAATATTGGAATCGTCGCATCAAACGCGAATATTTTTCATAATTATATTAATTGTACACCTATTATATTCCAGTAAGTCAGCACTTCCTTATCATATGCCACCACAAAAATAGCATGACCTTTAAAATCTGTGTAGGCTATCTCCTTTTGGTCGTCACGGCTATCGCCTGGAAACCTCGCCCCCACCATCTCTCGTTATCCGTGCGGCCCCTCCTTCCAATTCGCCCTTGTAAACCCTACCCTCCTCCCATCAGACTCGCACCCCCACTTCCCTCCTACCCCTGGAGCCATCTCTTTTTGGCCACCTCAAACCCTCTATACGACCAGTCCTTCGCCTCTCCCTCGCCCCGCCTCTACCCGCTTTCATCACCCGGAAGTTGTTCTCAGCGGTGTCCCGCGAAATTAGTTCCTTTCTGTACCGCAAAATGGCGAGGGAGGCGTCACTGTTTGCCAAGTCCTCCATCGCGCCTCGGTCCCACCTACTCGCTCCTTCATCCACCTCTCTCTTGATTTTTTTCTTCCTCCCAAAATGGCGTTCACTTCCTCCACTTACCTTCTCGTCTTTTTCCTCTCTTTTCTTCCTCTCCTTTGGAACTCTTTCACCTACTACATTCTTTCACCTCCCAGCTTCCGTGGCCACACACCTCAAAGGACTGCCGTCGTCTTCCTCCCTTGTATTTCTCCGCCTTCTTTCCCTCCAAATACTCTACTTCTTTCCACACTCTCCGTCCATCTCGCACCCCCTAGGGCTCTCATCCCTGGCACTCGAGCGAGCCAGCCTCTTCATCCCTCTCCATCTTATCCCCTCTCTCAGCCTTTATGTCCACCGCGCCCAATCTACTAGGACCCTTCGTCTTCCGCCTGATACCTTTGAATCTTTTTCATCTAGCCGGTCTCGCCTCGACCTTATTTCCATTCAGAACCACTAATTTGATGAGCGACGTCTAACCATGCAATGACGGGCCGGGCGCATTAATCTTATTTACTATGCGCTGAAAATTTCCAAGTTTAAGAGGAGCTAATAGTAGCATCAGATTTTTTTAGCACGAAAACTGTGGAGATGGTTTATGGTGAGAAAGGAATTCTAATTTTGTGGCTGAATTCATGCCTAAAAAACTGTTAAAACGCGGAAACTCTCGGAGTAACTCAGGGTTACGTGTTCTAAAATCACGAATATAATTTTAAGAAAGCCTTTTTATTTTTCATTCCCCAGATAAGAGTGCGCATATACGATGGACATTTTTACCATAAATGTTATGCGATTATAGATATTTATCTCCGTTTCTTTCTCGTGCAAATTTTGCATCTTTCCTCACCATACTTGGCATAGCTTTCTTCATCGCATTTCCCTAGAATTAAGATTATTATTAATTTAATATTATAACTTATATTTCGTTTCAACGAATACGTATTGTGATTTATAGCTTTCCTCTCAGAGTTCGTTATCATTTCAACGCTGCCTCATACGCCTCATTATTCCCCAAGGTCATTCCCAAGGGGGAATGTGCTAGGGGTAGCATCCCCAAGGCCTCATTATGCACCTACCTATCTCCTACAACACGAAATCTCTTTTCTGCATGAATTTTAACCCTCAGATACTCGCACACCCTATTCCATTCTGATGTTAGTTACCCCTGCGGATGTTCACCTCTTCCTACTCTTTTCATCGTTCTCTTTGTCGCGACCTTCTTTTCTTTCTCTCCCCTTCATCCTTCCAAGCGTCCCTTTGTCATATTCCCGTGAATTCTACCTCGCTCGCCTCCTCTCTTCCTCCTTCTATCTCACCTCTCTCGGCCACTTCACAGTGTCTCAAGGAGGAGGGAATTGTGTGAGGGAAGAAGAAGGGCATTGTTTTTGAAACGTTTCTTTGTGGTGGAAAGTCGAGTGGGTTACTCCCGGCTTTTTTTACTGCCGAGTGCTACATGGTGGCAGATTATCAAAGGGTATACGCCGTGCAGATTGTATCCAACAAAAATATAAAGTTCTATAAGGTAGCGATAGTGTTATTAATTGCCTAGGGGTAGCATAAAAGTATAATAGAGCTTAGAAATCACTACAACCTCCTGCTTAGATTGGCTGATCACTGCATCATTTCGTACTATGTATAAGTACTTGCACCTCAACTCTAGGACTATTTGGCTCAAAAAGATAATCGTGGCGGCAGTGACTGGTTTTGCAAGTGGTAATATTATCGTAGTTGAATTTTTATGTATTAAAAAACCATCCCATTTGTATGAACACTAAACAGGTTTAATAGTTTAGGCTTACTATATGTTGAACTTGATTACTAATTCCCAATGAACTGGTTATAATGCAATGCAAATCAGAAAAAATGTCCAGAAAGTAAATGAATAGAGCAATGCAGAAAGAAAAACTTACAAAAATAAAGAAATTGTTGGATTTTCAAAATATTTCCCTGAAGCTGAATATTGCGAATAATTTGGCCGCTAACGTTTAACATGTAAAAATAGTTCGATTTCTCTATTTTATCGCCTCTAAAATAATCACTGACGTTTTCCTACTCATGGTTAAAATAATCAAATGGATTTTCAATGCTATCCACTCACCCATTTCATCGAATGTAATTTTGCACCTTAATGTAATTTTCATTGCAAACCCCTCTAAATATTTTATAACTCATTTTGTATTCGCTAACCGATTCTATTCCGGTCCATAGATATCACTCTTCCTCTCCCTCTTCCTATCCTCTCCCTTACCAATCCTCAGTGTTCGGCAGTTGTTCCACAAATTTAATGCTGCCATGTATTCATAGTCAGCTAAAATCCCTTAAATAAAACGATTAAAATCCTCACATCAGGTTATCGTATACATAATTATAATCATATAAATAAAAGGAAATACTATATACATTTTCTACATGATCAATAGAAGGAAGTAATACTGCATTGGCAAAGCCTTTTAACATGACAGTAGTGTGCCGAAACATAGTATTACGTAAATCGCCAAAAAATTGATAACTCCATCCATTCCTCAAATATGAACCTCTCATCTTTCACCATAAGAGAGGTAATTTCATATATTTAAATGACTATGTTCCTTCATAATTTACAGGAATGGTCGTTCAAAGAAAGCATAAAGGTCTGAATGTTAAAATAGAGAACAGCAATGATCACGAAATATGAAATATAATGAAAATGATTGCTTGTCGAAAGTTATATTTTATACTAGGTTTTTCAAAAATCTGAGAGCTAATTTGGTACCAGACATTTAATTATGCGCACATTATTGGGTCGGTCCTACTATTTCGTCCCAATGCTAATGAAAACCTTTGCAGATAATTATTTATCAGAGTTAATGGACAACCATTCTTTTTTAATTCAGCGTCAATTTAAAATTCTCAAATCAATTTATGCAAATAAAAGAAAATTTCTCTCAGAATTCATGAAAATGGTTGCCTATATGTTCATTTTTAAAAGTGTAGTATGAGTGGCATTACATAAATTAATTTGCGGAGTTTTGAGGCATTATGGTAGGAAAAAAATACTAATGTTAATTCAGAGAAAGGGACTTAAATTTTTGTCATTTTGAAACTAATTATAACTAAGTTTCGTCATTACTGAATTTAGCATGTGTAAAACACGAAAGTCACGTATACTTGTGTCGCACGTAATTAGGAGGACTATTAAGTTGGTTTCAAAGCAGATTCGAATGTAAAAACAGAATGGGGATTTATGTCTATGAATCTTGTGAACGGCAAGGGAAAACATTTTTTCCTTTGAATAGTAAGGAAATCTGTAACACTGAATCGAAATTTTTATGCAAGGCTTTGCAATAAATACTGAATTACATATTCGTGTTTTGCCTTACATGGAAAAATAGGAAAAGGCTACAGAATAATAACTAATAGACTCTGATTCTTCAGCCCACTTTTAATGAGCGAAGACGTTCATGCGATAATGATTATTTAGAGTACTTAACTTTGTATTACATTAGGGTTCTTTTCTATCCTAAATTATTTCTTAGAATTCCCTTAATCGATAGAAAATACCTAACGGAAATGGGTTAAGCCAGCGTTGGTTTTTAAAATATTCATGATCAATCAAACCCCAATCTCCACCATTCGGAAGTCTCATTCTATTTCCGCCTCGATGTTTGTGACGGAAATTCTTGAATTACCCATGCAGCCCCAGATTAATAATTGAAAAAGGGAACTGACCGAAAAGACTTAACGAATGAATCGTTCCATGCCAAGTTAGTCATACTTACGACCGCAGCATGCTTGATATCCCGGAGGTTAGTCATAATGACACGTCCATGGGACCGACACGAAAAAATTACCTTAAAAAAGGGTATCCTTCTCACGTTCCTTATCGTTAATTCTTAATAAGTTCAGTCACCGCAGATATTCACAGTTATCCTGACCTCTTTCATTAAGACCACAGGGAAAAAGTGATCTTGAAAATGGTACATGAACCAAAATCCTTTGTCAATTAGGAAAAGGAATGAATGAAGACAGCAGGAATATAAGAAGTTGAGAAATCAATACCTCACTATATACGGACGGTAAGTACCAGATCAGGGGAATGGAGGTATAGCTTACCGCAGCTACATTTTCTTAGTAAATTTACAAGATGGCGTTCTCGATTTATTATTAGCTGATAAAATGTAGGCAAAAGCGGTAAATTTTATCGCTGATATTGAATAGGTAAAACTATACATTTAAGATTGAGGAATACCTCTTGTTGGCGGATAAAACAATAGAATACAACCGTGAAACAGTATGCCATCGCAGTTCGTCATGAAATCAAAACTTGCGATCGGCTATAAACTCCCAAACCTAGAGCGCTATGATGCCAGACATGCAGTGTCAGTTAAAACGTCGGTATCACCTGGTTAAATGGTAATAGTGGCAGTTATGTATCCACAGGCTGGCTTATTTTTGAGGATCTTTTTGCTTACCGGCGTAAATAGTATGCAAATATAGATCCAAGGACCTCCTCACCATTCCTCCCTTCCTATTAAAGCAGTTCTCCTAATCAATGTACTTAATTGTGCCGTCCGGTGCATGCAGCATTCATTGTCGGTTACCAACGTCTAGCTGTGTGGCGAGTTTTCTTTTAGGCTTTTTAAGGACTGCCATACCTGATTTCCTGTTAGGCCCAAACCCTACCTCTGTTGTTTATTCATGCTTGTTTTTGGTGAATTCGTGAGGTGAACCTTAGTTCTCCCGCTATTGTGGAAACCTCGTTTTTCTCTTTGCTGGTCCCGTGCATTTTTCCTGATCTGCCGCACGTGCTTATCTCCAGAGATTGAGTGGCCAAAATAAATTCTAAGCCTGCGAAAATTCTGCACAATCAATTTTCTATTCTTTGCGACTTAAGATGAGGTCAGAAAGGAATATAATTGCTTTAGGGGGACTACTGAACTAAAAAAAATGTAATTTTTTTTTTAGTCTTCGCCCTCTGGCATTACTTTCAAATATTATTCTACTGTAGGTAACTATTTTTCCACATTAATGCTGTGCATTTCATAGTGTGTGCCCAGCCTACTTTATATTTATATATTATGATACATATGGCACCACTCATCGACCTTAGTTCTCATCCAAACAAAAAAATCTCGTATCCCACTTTCTCCGTCCCGTGCATTCATTGAGAACGACTCCCTGCGCATTCTTCTACTGTTCTGCATCAGTGATAAAAAAATATAATTTCTCCTTGGAATTCTTTGATAGCATTAAGAAATTGAGTAGACGGTGAGGAGGAGGAACGACGAAGTTCTGGACATGGTGGGTAAGGAGAGGCAGCTTTTAGATGAGATACGAAGGGGACAGAAAGTATGGATGGAGGGAGTACTTAGTGGTGAGGGAATGTTGGCCATAGTGTTAGAGATCAGAATTTTGGGTAAAGGAGGGAGAGGAAGGAAGAGAATAGGATTTTTAGATGGAATGAAAGGGAGTAGGCCTCACAGTGTATTGAAAAGAGAAGTACATGAAGGAAGGGGAGTCTGACGGAATACTTTTTAAGCAGTGTGTGGAGACCTAATTTAATCGGTAGAATACACAAATAGTAATAGTAATAATTGGGATATTGCTAAGCAGTGGCGTAACTATGGGGGGGATGAGGGGATATATCCCCTCCCAAAGCCTTAGGTAAACAAAAACAATATTTAAAGATATTGTCTAATTTTGACTCATAATAACTGCATCTGCTTCAAGGTAAATTTCAGGTGACAAAATGATGTAAAATGTATTTCGGTTATGTCATTTTTCAAAAAATTTCCCGGTCCCCCATTTGCTTGGGGGGGGTGGGGGTGGATCGCCGCCTCAGGCCATCCCATCCCCCCCAAAGCATATTCCTAGTTACGCCACTGTTGCTAAGCAGAAGTAAATCAACTAGGTACTGATGCGTTTTTACGGAGAGACTCAAAGGAAAACTAATGATTTTAATGGTGGTACCTTCCATGCAACTTTTCCACCCAGTTTCTTTCTCTGCTTGTTCTCGGAGCATAGTTCTCCGATCTCAACATTAGTTCTAATTTCCTAATACTTACTTCCAAGCATTCATCCCCCCCCTCTCCATCAAAGACTCCTCAATGTGTCCTCCCATGCTAAGTCGGTAGAATCTCCCTCTATCCCATCACCCTTCTGTTCCAGGACTTCTGCAAGCCCCCCTCCTTCAATTCGTTATTTGCACGACGCGGGATTCTTCGACTCGGCCCCATTTGACGCCACCCACCGCGCATTCATTCACGTGTACGCCTGTCTCCCTCCCTGCCCCATACGACACCGCTGCTCATTCCGTGTGAGGGACTATTAAGGTCAATGGGACAGACAGTCAGCTTCTATCTCCCTTTATTTCTTCATTTTTTCCCCTCCTCTTTTCATCCATCCCTTCGGCCGCTACCTCGGACTTCTCGTGTGTAAGACTCGTTGCCATTTGGGCCCTTTTGACGATCACGTGATCCTCAGTGTAGATGGGTGGCTGGGAATGAAGCGGGGCTGGATGGCGCTCACCGCCCAGAGAAGAGGACAGAATGCCTAGAGTCGGAGTAATGAAACGGCGGACACCACCTTACTAACGCGAGAATATTCCTCCCATCCGAGGCAGTAAGAAGCCTCCACCACTCTCGGATGCATGTCGATGGGAAGCCTATGCAGATACGTAGTTTTTGTCGCGTACCCATTCCGGGAAAAATCTTGCTAGGATTTGGCTATCATTTCCATCCAGCGAGCGATGGCTTGCTCGATAATTTTTGTAGAGAAATGTTGATGCTTTTAAAATTAGTTCTCAATAATTATGGTCCCACCATCATAAGTTGAAACTTGGCCGTTAATCGGGCAGCCAATGATCGGTAAGCTTTGATGCTGGTTGGATGAGGAGGGGTGAGGTGCGGAGTAAAGATAGCAGCTTTTTTCTATATCAAGGGACTTTGGCAAATATACATATTTCTTCAAGCTTACTTGAGAGAACCACAATAAATCATCAAATAATAGCAGTTTTACATTTAAAATTTAGCTTAACAGCAATTTCCCGCAAACTTTATATGACCGCTGAGAAATTACATGTATTTTCTCTACCGCGATTTTCCTCCTCCTTTTTTCTCCTTCTAATGGCAATGTATCGTACAAATGATGTATCTGTAAGACATTTATTTAATGAAGGTCCGTAGATTTTCATAGTTATACCGTAATTGATAGTGGAATTTTGAATAAGTGCGGTAAATGAGCATATAATATCTTAGAGAAATTTTCTATTTTTTCTTATCCAAGAAATGCAAATAAAGGGTTTAATGAGAAGTAAGAATGAAATTACATTTTTGATGCAAGGTATCGGGCTACTAATGATCGCAAAACCCATCCAGGAAGGCATCCAGCCTCTCAGATTGAGAAGCCCATCCGATGAAAGACGTGATGAAGATAGAAACATGCAAATTAGGGTTGAGCGTACGTCTAAACGGAGTTGAATTGAAGTCGCCTCGACTATGGGAGGGATGGAATCAGCTAATAGACTCGGAGAGATAAATGTTAGCAACCGTCGCTTGTTCTATTCACATTGCACTAGTCTTGATGCCGAATACGTTTCTTTTTCATCCAAGTGCCCCACGGTCTCTACAAATTGAAAGCAAAATGCTCATGAATGAAATAAAAGATCCAGAACCTTCTAAGTCAACGCTCACATGGAGGACGACGCTTCAGAAGTAAAAGGGGTCTGGATGCTTCGTTGACATCGTCAACCGGTCATCTAGCATTCCTTCTCATCCTGTGCTGAATAAGGAGTTCCTCATTTCAAGGGGGGACGAAGTAGAGTTTTCCTTTCTTGCCTGCCTGCCTGCCTACACCCGGTTTTCCGCGAAAAGGGCGTGTGAACATTCCACTGGGAAGGAAACCACGCACACAGCTGCCTTGTTTTACATTAGATAATTCCAAAACTTCAACAGTAGCCGTAAAAAGTGCATGTGCATATTTTTTTTGCCAAAATAATAACATAGACTCTAATAGGTATTCTACAGCATTGATTACATGCATGCGATGATGTGATTCATACTATAATCCCAAATGCCCTCAAAATGCAACGAAGAGGATTAAAGCAATACGGATTTGAAACGCGGAGATACTTACACGGGCTAATATGATTTTCAAAAAGCACATATTTACGTTACAAATTCTTTTCCAAAACAATTTAGTTACTCAACAAAATAATTTAGTTATCATGTCGTATCTAACCCATTAACAGTGAAAAGTTCTCACGCACTCGCTTAGTGTTACGACCCGAGGCCCGCATTGGATAGGTGAGGGTAGAACTCACCCCCTACTAAGGGATAGGCGTGTTAAAATCACAAATTCAGGGTAGGTGTGCCAATTGTTTTCCTTAGGTCACCTTGCACGAGGATTTTTGTTTAGGGGCAATCGAAGGCCTCAACCGGCATTTGAAACCGGGACCATTCAATTAGCAGCACTCTAGTTTTGTTCTATATTAAAAATAATATTTTGTTATCTTCATTATAAATATTACCCTGATATTGAGAAAATACTTCTTCAAATACCAATTCCCTACTACTCCACCTAGTGTACTTCTACTCAGCCCGTATTGTAGACCTCACGCGTGCCTTGCTGGTTGAAACACTCCAGGTGGAACTGATTCCAGCACTGCGCTCCACTGGAATGGGACTTCCCACTCAACCCCAGCTCCATATTTACTTAACAGCCCGTCCCTTTTATATTATTCCATTCCCTTTCTTCCTCTCCATATCTTTCTTTCTTCACGTCCTAGCCTTCCACTACTTCCTCCTCTGCTCCAAGCTGCGCCTTTACTCTCCACTCCCCTGAAAAATTCAACAACTGCAGCTTTCTCCCTCTCCCTCTCTCTCTTTGCTCCTCCATTTTCCAAGACCCTTAATTTTCTCCTAATCTACCCGGAGCACGCCAACTTTCAACTCACCCCCACCCCTCTATCATCCCCATTCCTCCCTTCCCAACCACCCTACCACTCTACATCTCCTTCCAACCTCCCTCTCCGTCTTTCCGTCATCATCAGTTTTCTTCTCTCTCATACATCCTCTTCCTTCCTCCTCTCGCCTCTTCACTTCATCCAGTTTGGTCCCAAAAATTCATCTCCTCTCTCTCCATCTTTCCTCCTCCTTTGCGGTGTCAAGCTAATTTCCTATCAACTGACTCTTTAAAAAAAATCAATTCGTTGCTTTGGGAGGATTTACGGTCGGTTGAAACGGACTTAAATGCCGTTTCGAAAACGGGTATGCCCTTCCTTCAAGGTGTTAGCTCATCAAGGAAAGCGTCGCTTGGGTCGTAGTCAAGATTATGTTATTTGTAAAAGAGATATGATGCCATCATGTTCCTTACCTTATCTCGGATTTTTCCCGCTTAGAAATTTGGTGAAAGCGTCAACGGTGCCATTTTTTTCTATTAGTACGAAAACGGTTACTTGACAACTGAAGGGGTATTAAATTTTTAATACTGCCTACGCTACGTTTGAGAAAAACCTCGCCCGTCAGGACGAAATTTAACCACAGAATGTGGAATGTTTCATCACGTTGTATAAATGGATATTTGCACATTTGTCGTGGCTATCACCACACTATGTGATACTTTAATTAGTTACTCATTCAGTGATTTAACCCCGAGATTGGTTGGGATGGATAATGGTAAAGCTCACCTCTGACTAAGCCACGGTGTGCGGCATCAAACATTGGGGGTAGTTAGCCTGTTCCTTTCCCTCTGCCCCTTACCAAAGAATTTTCTTTTGGGGGTGAGCGAAGGTTTAATCTCAACCGGGATTTAACGGGACTCTTTGATCAGCTGTCAAGAGTTCAGTCCACTAGGTTACCGCACTTCCGCATTGTAGGACGTGGGCGTTTTCCTTTACTAATAATTTATGTAATTATCTCTGTCCATAAAGCATTATAAGTTGAACGCATTATTGTATGCCTAAAATTCTACGGCGACTGCAATTCTTTTATCCGCATTGTTAAATCCTGAAAAAGGTTCTACAGTTATATTAAACTCAATTACAACTAGGTATAATTTTACCCTATTTATCATTCTTTTGCATTCATCATTCTTCCAATTACTTTATAACACACATCAGTCAACATTTTTATGAAGTGTATTATATAACCTACAAGAAATATGACAGTAAAAATCATATTACCCGCGTGTATAGTATTTATGTTGATTGACCTTTTACGACTGCTCATGCACAGAAGCGTAAAGCAATCCATATCGTGGTAATTCCTTTATAAAACTCACTGTTCAATATTCATAAATATTGGCTCGTACGAAAATGTTTTTTTCGGAGAATGACTAAATTTATTTAAAAGATAACGGCATACTTAACAAGCGATTTGCGTCACTAAAAAAACCTTATATTTTATGATGATGTGTGTTTACCGTATTTTGGCCCGGCATGATTTTTCACCTGAATTGGTGAAAAGGCACTCGCAACACTGAATTAGTTTGTACATTCCTTGACGTCAAAGGTCTGAAGGCCTGAAATTGTCTTCAGGCCAACTCAGAATGAGTTGATTTGCTTCTATCTCGGCCTCCATTTTCCTCTCAGGCATTTCTCCTTAATGTGACTGTCCTTATCTTACACCGCCCACAACCTCACACGAGAAGTCCAATCGATAGCTAGATATTACGTAATTCAGTCCATGGTCAGAAACCTCTCCCAATTTCCCCTTCCTCTGTTTTCTTCCTTCTTTCCTGAGCCAACCAGCAAACTCTTATTCCAGGAATTTTGTGTTTCCTGATTGGGGGGAATTTGATCTGATGTTGACCGAAGATTATCGTTGAGGTTTTATAAAACGCAGATTGGGGCGCTGTTGGAAGAGATATGGGTTTATGCTAAACATCGGAGGGAAAATTATTGAGTCCCCTCCCTCCCTCCTTCCAGCGAATTAATTTCTTCGTCATGCAGATAAGAGGAAGCTCATAATGGATTCCTGGCGAGATAGAAAAGATCCGTATCAACGGGAGCAAGAAAAGGGAGTCGTCAAGGGAAAGCAGATAATTTCACTTCTGCGCGTCAAGTTTTCATTCTTAAGTATTTGCCCTCCGGCATGAAGGGTTCAGCACTAAACCGCATTTCCTTAGGAATTTCTAGTAAAATGTCATTTAATAATTCTTCAAGTCAGTTTGATTAATCTAGCCATTAGATATCTTTTCCATCAAGATTTACAAGATTTCAATGGATAAGGGGAAATCATGTTCAAAAAGAGAAAAATTTGATGATAGCGCAATGAGAAACTCATATTCAGTAATCTCCTCGAAGATAAATTATTCATAAATGCAGCCACAGCTTCACAAGATTGAAGATAAATCAGAGTAATGATTGGTAATTAGCATTTCTAATGTATGTATACTATGAATATTTTTTATCCTCTTTAGAAACAGGTTTTTCATAAAACACCCCCGTGGTCTTTCAATGTTAAATCAGTGTAAATGCATATTTCGGAAACACAACCATCTCCAAAAAAATTACATTAGTGGATACGTAGTTTATGCTCGTATTTTTATTAAATTACAGATTAAGTTCCATGTGAACCACTAAAATGATTTATATCCTCATTTTTACTGACGCTGAAATATATGAGCAACACTCCCAATCCCTTCATTTCCTCAAGCAACTCTCATAAAATAATCCTTGCCCATTCATTAATCCTATAAAACAAACCCTGCTGAATAGAATTCCCAGTGAAATTCCAAACGTTTAAAGAAATAAATGGCAACGAAGAGCGAAATATAAGATTAACATTTTAGGTTTCAATACATCATGAAATAAATAAGTGCAAAGTGTATATGAAAGCAGTCTTTGAAAGGTGGTGATATTTTAAAAATATTCGTGCGCACACCAAATCAGATTTAGTATGCTGCGCCGAATATTGTATTGCTGAATTAACTTAACCCATTCATGCCCAGGAGATTTCTGTCTAAAACTTGACTTTCGTCATCTTGTAATCATTCCACCTCGTTAATTAGCAAGACACCATCTGATTCAACCGGACCAATTCCATCCTAAATAGAAAATTCAATTTCACGAGACCATTGCGTGGTGATTTCTGTAAATTTTATGACCGACCAAATAAAAGTGAGCAAAAAAATGAAAAAATAGGCTGAAATAATCGAACTCACTACCATACCATGGCATAAAGGCTTCCTTGTGTAAAATTCAATAAAGAAATTGAATAACAACTAATTAAAAAGTATTTATTAATTTTAAAGCATTACGTATCTAAAGATGATTCTAGGCATTAATGAGTTAATGCTTCTTTAAATTTCAAGATATGAAGCAATTTGAATTGAATTCCCTTTAATGACAAGAGCCTGACATCGCTGGGAGCTTTTGTCTTTCATGTTAGATTGCTCCCTCAAAATAACTTAAACCTCCGCTGCTGCTAGCACTAGAGATTTGATGTGTCGTCAGATCTAATTCCATGGTCATCACTCATCTGATAGGTATCTAACTCATTTCATTATCCCGAAGCTTTTTAGGTGAAGGTTATAAGCTATAATTTAACGATGAGAGTATTTCAGCCCTTACATACTTGGTAAAAAGGTTTTTATTTCAATCCTACGGTGTTTACTCCAGATTCCTTAATCTCATTCCTAGCAACAATCTCTTTCTTCCTCTCCGGTTTTCAAACAGGGGTCCCCCTATATTGCCTTCAATCCTGACTTCCTTACATTCCAACTCGCACCAAATGTGTGACTGCGGTCAGCGGTTTATCCCTTCGCCACACACCGTCCCTGCCTCAAAAGCCCTCTTCTCCGTTCTTAGCTACTTCCCTCCCCTCCCATTCACTGCCCACTTGTCCTTTCATCTAATTGCACCTTCTCTCATCCCTCCAATACCTCTTCTCTCATTCCCTTTCGTTCTCAAGCATTTCATTGAGGGTTATTTTTTGGTTTTACCTACATATTTACATGGAAATATTGTTTGAATTAAAAATTTCTGATGAAACATTTTATGAATTAATTTTCGTCTAACTGGTGTTTATCGATTTGAAGTTTTATTTTTGTGATTATTTTAGGGATCAACTTGCTCATTGAATGAGATAATTTTTCCTTCTTTGATTTGTTTGTTAGTAACACTTTCAAATGTTTTTATAAGCAGTGAGTTATACCAAGAAGTACATCTAGTGAGTAGATAGTTTGTCAATAAAATTTTGAACTACCTTAAGCTCCCATTAATTACTAAATTATTGTATTTACGTTGCTGGTGGAATTAAATAAGTCAATTGTATTTTTAGTTCCTTATTTTACAGTATTAAATGTAATTTTCTTCATACGGTAAATTTAGTGAAGAATTTAAAGCAACTACTTGGCATGAATTTGTCTCTTATGATTCGTAACTGTTTGGATGGAAACAAAAAATGTTGTTTCTGTCCAAACAGTAATCAAAAGTAGGTAATAGTAATGCAAAAAAGAGCAATAAACTGAAATAATTCAGCGGAATCAGTTATAAGGATGATAATAATTACAAATTGAACCAAAATATGAGATAGTTTTCTTGTTTTTTGAGTCAAATTTATGTATTTTATTACAAGTAGGCATTTTCGGGACGAATGAGTTCAAAACAGAGGCAGCTCACAGAATGACGGCGAGAATGATTTTTTAGAGATTCTGAGATCCTAGAGTTAACTCGCATCATTGAGTTACCCATGTAAAGTGTGAATAATAACTTCCTCCCACATTCTCTGGTATAATTAATTTTTAAAGGCTGCTTGGAATCGGATTTGGCCGTCTTGAGTGGGAGGAGGAAAATACACACCGAAAGGAAGACCAGGAATAAATATGGGTGTGTAAGGGTAAGATGTCCTTTCTTAAAACATTCCATTCGTAGAGAAAACTTTTTAACGGAGACTCCATTCTCCCTTTCCTTGTCCTCCGCTGTCTTGCTCCCTCTTTTCGCTTGCTTTGCTTTTCCCTCCCAAACTGAGTAGGCTCTTCCATTCGTCTCATATATCCAATACTATAAAATCGCACCCCTCCCCTAGTGAATACCCAGATGTAGGGTCACGTTGTTCACAATTGAACCATACCTAACGATCGAATCGTCAGCATGGTCAAAATGACATAAACTTCGTTAATTATAATAGATGAAAACGTCAGTAACTTCCAACGTGATGATAAATGAAAATTTACGGTTCCAGCTATCTTTCGATTTCAAATAAACAGAGGAAGTCAGGCTTTTTACCATTATAATGTTGGATTGAATCTACCACTTAAGGGCTTCAAGCTTTGATGTTATTGAATTGCTTTCTTCTTTCAGATTATTTAATGAAGAATCAAATACATCAAATGATTTGTGGAGGTGGAAGAACTTCTAGAGCAAAATTAAATACTTGTGTCAGTTATATCAAGAAAATCGATCAATGAGTTTAGAGCACAAGTAGGAAGTCGGGTACGACCCACCGATGGGTGACGCCGCTGGGAGCATGGTAAGTAAAAGTAGCGAGCGAATATTGCCAATTGATGAAGACTGTATCTTTACCATCAGGTTCGATAGCTCCTCAGCTCCATATAGCATCATCATTAGCCAACAATCCTAAGATTGGTTTGACGCAGCTCTCCATTTCTCTTTCTTATCCACCAGCTTTTTTTGCGACGTATTTCTTTTCTTTAACATCCTTTTTAACCTGTCCTATGTAACTCATTCGGGGCCGTCCCTTGCCCTTTTTCCCTTCCACTTGTCCTTCAACGATTGTCTTCATCAGGTCATCGTGCCTCAAAATGTAGGGAACTAGGTTGTCCCGTCTTCTGCTTAAGCATTTTAGGAGAGTTGTCTTTTCTCCCAGTGTTCTTAGCACTTCCTCGTTACTTACACGGTCAACCCATTTTATCGTCATCATTCTTCGTTAGCAACGCATTTCGAATGCTTCCACTCTTGACTTCCTTGCTGCTGTAAGCCTCCAAGCCTCGCTTACATAGAGAAGCATACTCCATATGTAGCATCTGATGAATAGTTTTCTTACTTCTATACATGTATTCTCAGCTGTAAGATGATACTTCTTATTGTAGAAAGCCCTCTTTGCCTGCGCTATTATACTGACTATTTCTCTCCTCCTTCGTCCATCGTTGGTAATTCGGCTTCTCAGGTAAGAAAACTCTTTCACCTCTTCAAGTTTAATGATTTCCTGGGTTAACGTTTGTCTCACTGCAAACTAATACCTTAGTCTTATTTTTGTTGATTTTGCTGATATCTGGCCATTGTTCTTTCCATATTTGTCGAAGTCTTCTTCAAATCCTTCTCTGTCTCGGCTATGACTGCTATGTCGTCAGCAAATCGCATATTAATTTTTTCTCCATGGATATTGACACCCGGAGCTTTCTCCTTGATTTCATAGATGGCTTTCTCTATGTAAATATTAAAAATTATGCGGGAAAGTTCACACCCTTGTCTCACCTCTTTTATTATTCTTGCTTCTGCACCGTTGGGTCCACATTTGATCACAGCTATTTGGTTTTTATACAAACTATGAACAATTCTACGATCATTGTAGAGCACTCCTATTGCTTTCAGAATTCTTAAGCATTGAATTCCATTTCACGTTATCAATTGCCCAATCTAAATCGACAAATGCTATGAAAGTCGGTTTTTTTTTCTCCATTCTCTTCTCTATGAGCAGCCTAAGAGCCAGAATCGCTTCTCTAGTGCCCCTGCTTTTCCTAAATCCGAATTGGTCCTCATCCAGGAATTCTTCAGCTCTTTTTTCTATTCTCCTATAAATGATTCCTGTAAGAATCTTCGAATGTGTCGCCAGGCCTAAAGTATTCGTACTTCTAGGGGCTATAAACCTTTATCAATAACTCTTGAGCATATAATTGAGAATTGAGATTGAAATGAGTCAATCTTGCCATGGCCAGTAACTGATTAATCAGCACCTTAAATTTCTTATTATTGTTTCCCAATAATATATGTGTACCTGGTTTGTCACCAGCATGACCGAGTAGTTCCGAGTAGTTTGAGAGGCCTTGGTCAAGCTTATAATTTTGATCTTCTGTGACACTTCGGCCTACCAGCACTCTTTTTCTTGGTTGAATTGATTTGACTCCATAAATATAGCTACGGTCAGTGAATAGCTGTGATTATTCGGTTCATTTTTCACCCTTTAATTGAACGACTCTTTGTCACGAACCAAGTGGAACGAATCGAATCATCGAAATGAGCCGAAACTCCCTCCTCCACGCAGAAACCTTTCCCCCTCCACCATTCCTGAAATCCCCCCTGCCCCGACCTCTCGAGAACCACCTCGCCGCCGAGAACTCCCTCCCCCGGCCACCCTCTACAACTCCGCCAATCCTTCGAGCGGCACCCAATCTTCTAGATTGAAACCTGAGGAGATTTTCCCGTCAAGTGTTCCATTGAGGTCGGACAATGGCTGGGCGGGCGAGAAGAGGGGGATGAGGGATTGGGAGGTGTTAGGGGAGGGGGTGGGCTCTGGGGCAAAGGGTGCTCTGGAAAGAGGGTAAGGTTGAAGTTTTGTGGGGGGATGAGGAGGGTCCGAGGAGAGAACGGAGAGGTCAACCGGGTCCGTCGCGGGAGTTAATGGAGGCTATGCGGGAGCGTGCACTCTGCTTCTCTCCCTCCTCAATTCTCTCTCTCTCTTGCTCTTTTACTGCGAGGGTGGTAAGTACCACGGGGAATATTGATAAGCTCCAACCCTCCGTCCCTTTTCGTCCGGACCTCATCTTCCAGGCCCACTAACTTCCAGCATAGTCCCGCCGGGGAGGTTGTCGTGTGGCTGGGAAAGACAGTCACTGCTCACGACGTGTGTCGGAGGTGGGCACTCGAGGAGTTAGCAAATAATCATCGCCGCGTTCCGAGGTCTACCTACAACATGTGACCGCTGCTATTTAACTCTATCCATGGAGCCGTTCTCTGCGTAGTCATCCCGGTGAAAGGAAAGTTTTCCATAGATTAGGAGAAATATTGTTGTTTTCCTCGAAGAGTGATTTTACGACTCGCCTGCAGTTGAGCAAGAACCTCTGCACACATTGTCATACAGAAAATCGATAACACTAGCATCGAAGCTAGGGTTTCCTTATTTAAACTGGGACGCACTCTCTACGATTAATGTTTTCATTGGCTTTGATTTCTCTGCAAATAAATTAGAGTTTATCGTTTATTAGTTACGCTTTTGTCGTAATTAGTAAATTACGTTGAGGATGTTATTTTAGAGAAACTCTGTGTAGTGTACACTTAAAAATTGCAGAAACATAAACGGAATCGATTGTATTAATAGTGAATATGCAAATATGTTGCCATTACATTCCACTCCTATTGTTTTTAAAATATGTATGTGAATGTCGTCGTTATATAATTATATCAATGAATAGAGGGATATATACTCTTAGTAACCACAATATTAAGCACTTGTATAATATGCAAATTTATTCACTAAATATTTCGCTAGAGTTACAATCTCATTCATTTAGCTCCCTTACGACTGCAAAATATCATTTTTTGACAAAATTGTGGCAAATAAAACCGAATAAAAATTTTTGATGGTGTAAATACGTTAAAGTCTATCATTTTTAGTCTTCAGAATCGTTTATTTCATTGATCAAGTTGAAAAAATCGAAACTATACCTCTTTTATGGCATTGATATTCAAATAATTAGGACAAAATTACGAATATTTGACATTCGCCAACCGCAGTTGGCACTTACTCTCACTCCATTATTTAATATGATATTCCCTATTGAAATAGCTCCTAAATTCTCTCCTCCTTCCTGTCCTGCAGCAGCAAAACGAATTCTTCTCAGCCAGCATGATATCCAAAAGTTTTCCGTTGGTCACATCTAACACCCTTTTCACCCTCTTCAAATTTCTCCGTTTTACCTCCATTCTTCACCTGCCACATCCAACACCTCGTTCAGTCTCCGCGCCACCCATATCAACTCTTCCCACCTTTCCTTCCCTATCCAGTTTCAAACAGCCCGGAGGAAAATATAGGAGTGGATGAAACGACGCGGGTTAGCCGAACTGGCCCGTGGAGTTTTCTTTTTTTTATCCATCACCCGCAAATTTTAATTCCTCCCGACCTCCTACCCGACAGAGGCCGGTGTAGACGCGGTTGTAAAGTAATGCCAAGGGATGGAGTGAATAAACGTCCGAATAAAGTGCCCGAGAGAAGGTGAGAAGGGTTTGAGGGTACGCGGGAGTGGGGTTAAAAAAAGGGTGCGGGAAATAAAAGCGGTCCAGGGGTGTACAGGTGAAAAAGAGTTATTAGCCTAATCCCTTGCATGCACTGCGTACTGATACGCGGAGACGTCGGATAATCCCCTTGGCTGCTCGGAAACTGTGGGGCTGCCACTTCCTCCGCGTTCACTTTTTTTTTGGCCACGGTAGATGTGTGAAGGGGATTATGGGGGTTTATTCCTCCGAGTCCGTTGAGTGTGTCGCACACGGCGCGGCGTGAGGTACCTACTGATAACTCGAGTAATTAGATATTATGCGAATTTGAGTGGCTCCACTGGAGGAATGCAAATAGTTTGTTGCGAAAAAAAAGAACTATAGCGCAATCCTTCCTTCGCGTCGCCTTCAGAAATTAATGGGCGGTCGGAGGCACTGCCTGGCGCGGGAGTCGTGCGGAAACAACTTCCACCACGGCTCAGAGCTCAAGTCTAATCGATCTTATCAGGAATTTCCCTTTTTTAAAATCAAATGAAAAACATCGCAGTCTAATATCTTTCCCTTGTGCATGATAAATGGGAAAAGTGGGAACAAAATATATGCGGTGTTTCTGGCTAAATTTATTTTTCAAGCTCACAGAACGCAATGTCAACGGCATAAAATCAAATGAAATTAACTATAAAACAATAAATTAAAAATATACGACAAAATGGCTGAGTATTATACAGTTGAAGCAATTTTAATGCTTGTATTTGGATGAATAATTAATGCATTGTTCTCTTGAGATATCACAAAAAGCTATCCTCCTCCCATGTATTAAAAGCGGTTATTCAAATTCTATCGAATTGCAATGCCATCATTTGATTTCATATTTATAAATTTTATTTCACCAATTATTCCAAATTCAAATTAACTGAGCCTGATACAAAGGCTCCTGCGAGAAACCACGGATGGCAGAAAATTTTGAGATGCTCATGCGTGGAAGGTGGTTTTAATCAAGCATTAGTTAGGTTCATTTTGAACGACCGTAACAGTAGTAATAATTATTCATAATGAGGAAAGAAATGACGTGGAAGTTTCCTTACTCCTTACTTAAAATGAAGAACTTGCCCTGGTCAGATAAACGTTGCGTCTCTCAAACCAATTTTATAACATATGCAGATATATTTTTGCGCACTAGACTACTCTTCGTGGGGATGGAATTTGATATGAGAAAGATATAAAATATACCTAATGCTTGAGCTGATGATGGAACACATGAGTATAAGATGATGGAACATACGGCTTTTAGTAAACGTTATTACAGGTATTTATTAAACAGTTATTTAAATTGAAACAGTATCCTGAAATGAAATAAATTAAATTGGCGAGGTATTTAAGCAAAGAATAAACTTTCTCAAGCTCATACATTTCTAAGTTTACACAGCAATCTTGAGCTGATTGGACTAAGCCAATCAAATTTCACGATTAAAATTATACCAAACTTGAGAGGTCATATCTGAGAGGTGCACTCTCGCCAAGTGAGTCCGTTCGATGGAAAATTCATCTCTGGGAGGAGGAGTCACTCGAGGGTGCTAATTGTGAGCCAGTGGAATGATATGTTGCCAAGGGAATTCTCCGTAGGTTTGTGCTATCAATGAATTGAAATTCTTATTTCCTGATTTCGTGAGGGAAATTTTCATTCCTAATTTAAGAATCTTAATCCCATGTAAATTAAGGTGATAAACTCAGGGAGGTAAAATAAAGGAGGTAAAAAGGAGGACTCTAAGTAAGGAATGATGGATTGAACACTCCAAAATTGCTACAAGAGTCTAATCAATTTAAATTTGTGAAAGTACGCATGCCAAGTGACTACTAAAAGTATAGACTTATTTTAGAGAGCACGTAAAATATTATGTACCTACATAAACTGATTGGAAGTGGGATAAAGCTAGCAACTTAATTTAAAGGAAGCAAAAGCCATTGTCACCTGCCGACAGTTCTGTTGCTACCAATACAAAAAAAATTGGGAATATTTTTTAACTTTTCAACCATTTATTTGCTGTACTATACGATTTGTCGCGCGTATTTCATATTTAAACCATGAAACCAAGCCTTTACTATAACGCATACTTTGTTTAATCATAAAAATTTTACGGCAATCAACAAAAAGTTGGTATTTTTACCAGAAGTCGTACCAAAATATCAATGATCCTTTATCAATGATCGAGAATCGTCAATAAAAATTGGAACGACGGAGAACCACAAAAATATAACGGCTACTGATACTGCAAAATGAAAAAAAAAAGATCTTGACGATGGAACTTGGGTGGTGGAACTCAGAAAAATGTAGCTTTGCTGCACCCAAGTTTTCGGAGTTGAGATAAAAAAACTTGAATGCAAATGAAAATGTGTGCTACACATGCTTTTCATAGTTTTTACTTTCACGTACATTGTTTCCACTTCCATTCCACAATTCACATACATTTTCAAATGTTAGCCTCTAAGAAAAGATGCTTAGTGCTCGAGAAATGATTATTTCATTTCTGCTACTTTTTATGCGTGATATGGGAGAAAATTTATAATAAAACGAAAGTTCAAGTCTTTTAAGGCTATTCTACGTAAATATTTAATATAATTAACAAATATATTTTTTAAATGAGGGTAACTTTGTCTCATAGAATTCACTTCAAGCCATGAATTGGTTTTCTCCACCGAGAATATACTAATACCTTAACGATTTGATTCGACTGTTATAAAAATACATCTTACGTTCAATCGCCTGAGACGTTATTTTTAAATGCGAAAGACAGAATGTCGTCGATAGCTTCGGGAAATGTACGATTTTTTGCCAGAGCATTCCATTTTTAATTGGTTACTTATCTGAAGAGCATATCTTGCGTCCTTAATGGAGAAAAAGTTTTGCGAGCTTTTGAATTCAAGTCGTGTCCTCACGACGCCATTCATTTGGAAAAAGAAAAACAGCCGTCGCGGGCATTTATGAAAAATTACCGCACGGACGGAGAGGATATACGGGGATTTCCTCGACAGCCATCACAATTGCAGACATACTAAAAATAAATCCTAGCCTCGAACCAAAGTTTATCACGACCGCAACAGAATTAAACTTTCAGAAACGCCCGAAAGAATCTTTTATTTTTTCTGGGTTTGGGGAAGGGAGAAAGGGAGCAGAGAGGGAAGATACCGAACTTTTTCATTCTGTCACATGTAAGCCTTGCATGCTTTTATCCACTGCTTAAATTATGCCCGCAGACACGAGCCAAGTTATGCGTCTCTGTCGCACAACAGGGTCAATACTTTTCCACTTTTTTTTTTCGTCCCTGCACTCACAAACCCTACAGTCCTCTCTATCCCCACCTTCACAATACCCCTCACAACTACCAGTACTTGAAAATTTTACGGAAATCGCAATGACATGCTAAGGAAATACCATGATAAGTCGGAACGACATTTGGCAGAAAGGATGAAATGATCCATCGGCCAGGGAACCAGAGAAAGGTACTCAGAGCTCTCTCCTTATTTAATAAAATATTAGCCACAAATTGTTGTAGCATTGCCAAAAATAAACTCTTATGTTTGAGGCAGATGCAAATTTTCTCCCTATTTTGAGCAAAAGACTTATTTGAAAAAAATTACGTTCGACCGATCGGGTTACCTAGGCGTGATTAACATGCCAGAAAAAAATTGACCATAGCCTTTATCAAATTTTGAGGCTGGATCATGTATGACTTAGCTCGAAAATAAGCTAATTAAATACCTAATTTATTTCTTGGTACTCGATGCTTTGATGAAAATACTAAGTAATGACGGTTAGAGTTGAAATGTACAACCCTCGTAACAATTATTAAAATCATAAAAAAAAACCACCTCCAATGAAGAGCTCGAATAGAAAATTACTGTGAACCTGCCTTTTCTTTTTTATCTCAGTAAATGAAATATAAGAAAATACATTAAAATATAGGTCGAATGTATTAAAAATTACATCTAAGAAAGTCTCTTCATTAGGTACTAAGCTAAAAAGCGAGCACTCTGACACATAAATTAATTTTAAAAGGTTTTCTTGTCCAAGTGAGTTTATTTCTTTGAAATAAATAGCTCGTCATAATAATTTCAGATATTAATGGCGCAAATGACCGAAATTGGTTTTCAACCAAGAAAACTTAAACCTTATTTAACAATTAAGAATTTTCACCTAAGATAATGCTTTCAATATATGTATATGAAAATTACAGTTGAAAATGAGCAAAATAGAGAGCGGTGAAAAAAGGCACAGGGCATAAGCCTTGAAGATGGATAGTGAATCTTCCAAATAATCGCAGAGGGAAATTAAACCCTTAAACAAAGAGAAACCTTAGATGGAAACAGGAGAAGCTTCGAATAAAGAAAATGTTAACTAATCCATGGTAGATTTTGGAGGCTGAAGTTAAAGATAAACCGAACCTTAAGCCTCCAGTTCCCATTGTTCAGCGTTAAATTCCACGTGCTCGGAATCTCGAATTAAGGCCTCCAAATTATAATGCTTTTGGTCTCCTCCGTAGCAACAGTGGTCCAGATTTTACTGTTGCGATTTGGTCAACGAACGTTAGTACGCAAGCACAATGCGGAGAGGGGGCTCTATGGGAACGAATATCCAAACAAAGCTGACAGTAGAATTTTATTGGATGGGATTTTGAACAGAGGATTTTCAAAGAGTGCGACTAGTCAACTTTCCTCACACTGATCTTTAAGTTGTTATTATTTTTTTCATCCGTAAGTATTCCTGATTCGCTACAACTAATTGAACTTGCATTCATCTAGACTCCCAGGATGAACAGATTCCTCTATAATCCCACAAGACTCTTTCACACCGTCGCCAACGCAGTAGTAATCGTACTCCACGGCAAAGTCATTATCTCATTTCTATTTTGCCGATGAAATTTATTATCTGCGATTTCAAGTTAAAAATAATAACTTTTCTGTTTTATTCTTTTTATTCAGTGTAATACGAATCATCACGGCGTTTTCGTTGGAGATCCAACACATGTTCAACATCCCATGCTTTTTTTTACTTTAATGTGCGACAATTTTATGTAAAACATTATGTACTTAACAGAAATAATAATAATAACTTTGGAGAGTGGATATTTTCAGTCCAATGAGTATTAAGGGTTATGTTAAATTCATATAAATCCTTTAAATTCGCGCGTGTACATAAAATCATCACTTTCCAAGATCAATAAAGGGAATCACTGAATATTCACTCTCTTGCGTTGTTACACTTGTGCCTTGTTACTGAAAACGCCAAGACTCAACACGACTGGCTATCGAATTTGCGAACAATCCCTTCGAACTTCGTGTTCATGAAATACTTGGCAATCATTTGAAAAGCAATTCAATTCACTAAAATTTGCTCGTTTCCAAGAGATTAAATTCATCCGTAGTATATATCGTGCATATTGTCCAACAAGCAGCCATACCAAACATAAGGGGAAAAAAGAGAAGGTTGACAGAGGGAAATGAAAAAAAAACCTTTGACTTGACTATGTTTTCTCACCTTTTCATCAGCGCCATCGGGTGATAAGGCAAGTCATGAATTTAAGATTTAAATAGAACTTTCGTGAACATCGTAAAAATCATTTTTTGAGCGCATCGGATACAAAAGCTACTCAACTTAACACAGCACTGTACATCTTATAATGTCTTGGTTAGAGTTGGTTAAATATTTCGGGTTGATTTGGAATAGAGTTATCAATGTATGAATTATGCTACACAACATTCGATAAAAACATTGCTTAACCTACCAAAGCAGAGGTGGGAGGCTCGGCTTGTAGGCCTCATTCCATTCTTCATCCAACAGATAGCATCCGTATCTCCCAGAAAATAGCTGCTCTTAACTCGAAAACTTAGAATTGATGGCTAAACCTGAACTGCTACATTGTGTACATTCCCTGACCCTCTAGTTGCATGAAATTGAAAAATGTTTAATGTTCTGAAAAATACTTGATTCGAGTTCGCTAGCCCCCTAGAATATGGCATTTTAACTTTAAAAAATCAATTCTTGTTTCCGGGCTGATATCCGGTAATCCGGGCTGATAACGCGTCGACTCATTTTTGGTGAACGTCAGTTTTGAGCGAACTCCAGCTCCCGTCTTTATGTCCAAAGAAGATTTTGACACGTAGACGGGAGCTGGAATGCGCCCGAAACTGTCATACACCAAAAATTAGTCGACCAGGCATTAATCCGAAAAACAATCATCAATTTAATCACCTCCTCCGTAACAATAATACAATTTTAAGGGCGTACAGACAGCGTTACCCAGATGTCAAGCGAATTAGGCTGGGAGCCGTTGGAGACTCGGAGGCTGCGCGCTTGGTTTAGATTGCTTGAACAATTGAGAATACGCTCTTAAAGGATACCTTTAAGAGCGACCCGGAGAGCATAATATTAGAGCCATACTATATTTCCAGGTCCAATAAATGCGATAAATTAAGAAAGATGTTTTGCCGAACGGATAGAAATGGGAATTCGTTTTTCCACCGAACCATAAAGGACTTTAATTAAAGCCAGTCCCAACTTCGTTAGAGCACTTCATTTTTTTAAATCTGTAAACGGCTGGTGTCCTAACATCCCCTTTTAGGCGGCTTGCGGGGTATTATGTAGATGTAGATGAATAAAAATATCAATTCCATGCAACTATCTTGCTTGTTTGAATAGCTTGCCAGCATAGGCACGGATAGGAAATAGAAGGCGACTTGCACAGTTAGAACTGCTGAAAGGGAACCCAGAGTCGGAGATATTATAAGGATTGTTTCCATTGGTGCCGTAGGGAAAGAGAGGAAGTGTTCATCTGAAAAAGACACCGAATTGCAAACAATGACCTATTCCGCCCTCCAATTCACTTACATATTTTCCAACCCCTATTTGTCTCTCTCCAACAAATATGGCGTAGCGTACTCTTATGTATACCCATCCCTGCATCCGTTCACCCTATACCTCCCTAACCCTACCCTGGGACATGAACAAGCCTCCGCGTCTTAAGTTATTCCCCACGGGGACAAGTAACAGGGTTTGCGGGGAAGGAAAAAGTAGTTGGGTCGACTCACAACCACAGAGTGGAGAACAGTAAATGAAATCGATGACATGTAAACAACGGCTTTTGGCCTTAAGTGGGAGAAATTGAATGCCACATCTAGAAGGAGGTTAGATAGGGTAATGTGAAAGGGTCAACAGGAGCTAGCCTTGAGGAGCGTGAGCATTGAGGTTATAATAAGAGTTTGGCGAGGGTTTAAAACCTCCAGAGGATTTTAATCAAAGAGGAAAGGGGATTCGAACAAACAAAAAGAAAATTAGTCCGCACTGGTGGATACTTTCTCTTAGAATGCTAGACTCATTAATCAACACAATGGATAAAAAAATTAGTAGTAGTCACTCGACTTGAAGCCTACAAAGAGATAAATATCGATCTTCGAGATTATTGAAGAAATAAGACACATTATTACACTGTGTCCTTTGGAGTCAATTCCTTTCAGCATGGCACTTAGACTCCCATTTTTTGTGAACTCGGCATTAATGAAAGATAAGGATTAAAAAAAGACCACTCTTCCCCACCCCCTCTCTCCTCTGTTCCAGCTTTTGAAATCAAAATCCTTGAACGGAATCTATTCACGAATATAAAAGGATTTTAAAGGGCAAGTAATTTATGTGGAGGCAGGGCGGAAAATATTCAGACAAGTCCGGAGACTTAATGCGCGGTAGGCTGAGCGAGCGAGCGAAGAAAATGAGGAATTCTCCTCTTTTTATCTCTTTCTCTCTCTCTCTTCAGAATCCTGCGATTACTTCCGCAGATAGAAAAAAAAATGCTTTCAGGAGTAGTGCCCCATCAAAATTCATCTCACAGGGAATCGTTACCTGCGTCTAGAGCACGAGGCTCCTCAGTTTTTTATTGCATCCATAGATTTCCAATTCTGATTCTCGGTATGCTGGCGGAAGCATTTGACGAAGTCGCACATATCAAGTTCATGAAGTATTCTCGATCACTATAATGTTTGTAGTGCACGTAAGAGAGAGACAATTAGAGAAAATATGGTTCATCACATCGGAAGCCCGCTAGGTTTGACTTATTCGTTAGTATAAGGAGGATTGTAAGGCTATCATATCACGCATGAGCTGAAAAATATATATGCTTTCTGCAACAACCAAAGTATAATAGTTGCATGGAAATAGGTATAGTTATGACATTTCATTCACTCTTATATCTGTATCAGATATGTTAAGTGCCAAAACGCCAACAGGAAAAAGGAAACGGTAATTTTCTTAAAATTCCTCTAACTAGAGACCTATTTCAAAATTGAGTGCTGCGTTACCGAGTAAGTTCAAATTTGACTGATCAAAATTCGGTAACTCATTCTTAACTGTGTTCCTTGGATAATTCACTTTTACTTGTACTACCAATTTTTTGTTTAAAGCGACCCGGGTTTTGATGAGTAATCATCATCTTCAGGTGTAAATTATGATGTATTTATCCAATTTTTGTTACCCAGTTACCTAAGGGAGGAAGAGATGAATTTTAAAACGGACGCTAGAATAGGGGAAAAGGATGAGTGAATATATATTCGTTTATCAGAGTACCGTACTGACTTTCAATAATTTTTAAAATATCCAACTACTCTCTAGAGTTCAATTCACGGTGAAGTATCATAATTTACACCTGAATATGATTACTCATCGAAACCAGGGTCCCGTTATATAAAAAAGTAATTGTATAAGTAAAAGTGAATTGTCCAAGAAACCTAATAAATGAATCATTCAAGAATGATCGTAGGCTTTCCCGGCGTATTGAATTGTGGAAGGCTACATGGGATTTCCACCGGGTCAGGTTCTCCACGCCATCTGTTGGGAGAAGACCAAGATCCTTTGTCGCATAGAGAAATTTTGGGAAAGACTGACAAGGGAGGCCATTGAAATTCGTCTCAACACCACCATTAATCGTGACACTGGCTACAGTCTGAGCGCCTCATGGAAATCAGTGCTGAGGAGCATCCGTGAAGAACGAGCAGAGACGCGGGAAGCTCTCGACCAATCACAGAACACGGTTGATACCGCCGTCTTCCATATATAAGGAGGACGATTTTCAAGACTCGACATGCCCTGAAGACGATGGACAACTCGCCCATCGAAACGTCGGCCGAGATGGAGTTGGAGAACCTGACCCGGTGGAAATCCCGTGTAGCCTTCCACAATGAATCATTCAGTTTGTTCCAAGCTAGCTAACATCGTTTCAATACACTCCATAGTCATAGTCATCAAAATGTCAATTCTAGTGTCAAGATAAGTGAAGTAATTAAAAATTTCATTTCTGTCGACCGATTTTGATGTAATGTCTACCAATATTCGCAATAAAAATATTCAGCGGCACGAAGTAAGGTCTTTAAAAGCGAACCGGGATGTCCCTTAGCATAAAAATTTATATGAAAGAACCTCCCGGACAGGATTCTGGCAAAGCATATAGGGAAATTTATGCGGAAGATTATTGAAAATAAATACGATAATATTCGAATTTTATCAAACGCCGGCTTTTGAAAGTAATCACCTTTAAAATAATAAAACATGAAATGATCATTGTTACAGAATTAACGCATTCTCTTTGATCATGCTTCCGACATTTATTGGTAATCCTATTGCAAAATATCCGCTTATAAATATTCCATTCGATAACGAGGGTGGAATCAAGCTTTATTATAGGACAAAAAAGAAAAAAAAATCGAGAACTCCTTTCATTAAACCGATGAAACCGGAGCAAAAAATTATTTTATTAATTAATTGGCAACGAAATGAAGAAGGCAGCGCCACCACAAAGCCCACGTGACATATATTACTAATTGCAAAAAGAACTGCGGAAGCATCAATAATGATTCATTATAAATTCTTTCATTTATTTTAAGCAGCCAGCAAGGAAATAATTCCCTCCCGTGATTACGATGTTTTCCTCCTTCTTTCATTTAGCAACAAGTTTGACCTATCTCTATACGCAGCGGAAAGCCAACTTTACATATACCTCCCCACCCCAAGTTAAAGGACGAGGTAGGGTTTCATGAAAATGCAAATCCATTCCCTTTTATTCCTTCGCCTTTTGGATCCCTTACCGTCTCCCTTCTCTCATCCCACTCCTACTCCAGCCACCACCCCGTCCACTTCCTTTGGGAACTCGTATTCCCTCAGAATCTCCTCCCATATTTCCCCCTCACCCACGCCTTACACCCCTCCCATTTCCCTGCATTTCCATTACCAATAAAATTTGCCCTTCCTAAACCAGGTTCTCCAGTCTTCCATCTACCTTTTCCGCTTTCCCCCTGCCTCAAACCATTCTACCGTCCTGAGAATCCTAGTACTCGACACTAGCTACAACGCAAGATATTTCTCCCGTTCCCTTATATAATGCCATTTACAATACTCTTTCCTAGTGACATCAAATAGCGATCATGATTGTACTGGATGATAAGGAAATTATTTTATTTAGACCAAAATATATTTTAAAATATATGTAATAATATATTTTTTCATTTACAGTTTTATTTCATGTCACTTTCCAAAATACGCCATTTTAATTTATACACTTGGAATTCCAAGAAGTTAAAATAAAAATCACAGAAAAAATAGTGGAGACGAAAAACCTGGTGTGAGCTTTGCCTGAGGTATTAAGAATACGAATGAAGGATTTTATTCTCAACTCCAAGGTTTTCCTGATTAGCACCTGATACGAGAGAACCCTAATAATGCCATAAACTCTACCATTTCCTAGTGGCATCAAAAAGTAATCACGATTTGACTGGTTGATAAAGAAATAATTCAATTTACACCTAAATACCATTATATTTTAATTTATAACTTTATGTAATGCCACGTTCCATAACTACACCATTTTTTTGATGCACTTAAAATTCCCCGAACTTACATTTCATAAATTATAATCTTTGAGGCGAAACATCTTGTGTGCGATTTGCATGTGGCCAAAGGAATACGTACCTATGAAAGATTGTATTCTCAAATCCAAGGTTTTTTTGATGAGCACCTGGTAAAAGAAAACCAGATGTCATATGAATAGAGATTGCAGCCTCCTATATGCGCTAGCATGTTTTTCAGAATGCTTTGTTCCTACTTTCCTATGTGCACTCTCCCACGTATGGTATACCCTCTCATAGAGTTTAATATATCTTGACGCCATCACTTAGCATTAAGAGGGAAAAGGATCCGACATTTTCTTCATTTAATGCATGCCTTGACTTATACGGCTTTACTCAATGTTGTAAATATTCTTTATTTCCCCGTCACACCAAAGGTTTTCTCGGATTTGTACCGCCACAAGGACATTCTAACATTTAGATTAAATATAAGCCTGATAATTTCACTATGGGCGATTCTTCTTCAATTTTAGAAAATGTTATTTAATTTGGATGCAATTTGTCTCATGAACAGGCAATATAAATTCCACACTCTAAGTTTTTGGTAACAGAGGATAGAAAACAAATGCCACCCTACAAAATTTAGTTTTGAACGAGAGTTACGTTTCATTATACTTCAATCTTTGATACGCGTAGTTTCATCTGAAAAGTTAATTTATGTAAACATTGAAGGGGTAGGTGCTGAAATTAAACGAAAGCGTTACGTCTGCACGTGGTTAAAACGCTGAATGGAGAGAAAAAATGATTTTGTTTTTTAAATTTCTAGGAGAATCCAAGGGAAAGCGATGAATAGATGCCTTCCCTAGTGGAACCAACTCCTAAGTGAAATACGAAAAGGTGAAGAAATTGTTAGTATGGCCGGAAGGAGATAAATGGATATTGGCTGGTGGAATGGAGAGTTGGGGGAGGGGGGAAGCTGGCTAGACGTTGCACCTGGTCAATGGAGAAGAGACTCTACGGTAGGAAGTAACGAGAAAAGGAGGAGGGAAGCCACTTGATATGCTTCAGTTTTCCCATTGAAAGTGGCGGGGTTGGCGGATAGGGGAAGGGCTAGGAGGGTTGAGGGAAATTGAGAAAAAGAATATCGATTGAGAAGTTTTGAGGAAAGCAATTTCACATTTAAATGAGCGGATTATCCGGGAATAAAGCAGGAGGGATATTTTTTATTTGTCAGAGACAGGAAGAGTCTTGCGTATATTAATGCAGCTTAAGGTAGACGGAGAAGTGCAGTTAGGATGAGAAAATGGAAGCTAGACGTTGAAGGGGAGTTTCCAGTGCAGGTATATTTAATATGAAAAAAATTAATGGAAGGTTGACTGCTAAGATAAAATTGTATGTGTGACTACAAAAAACATTTTTTGGATATTTACACGTGGTTGTGATTTCAATAGTGTAAGTGCATTTTTGCGGCGATGGATTTGCAGTACTAACTCTTCCGCCCATGACCAGCATAATTTCACGTAAAATGAAAATAAGCACTCACATCAGATATTTGCAATGAAAACTACGAAATTATTTTCTGCATATAGCCCTAATATTATCTTACACAATTGAGTTTGTGATTCATATCCACGTAAAGAGGAAAAGCGATGTAAGGAAATCTCTATCTCATCATGAATCCCATTCCACAACTCGCACTTTTAGTAAGTCAATGTATTTTGGAATGCCGATCTCCGAATGCCTTTGGTCTGGTGGTCTGAAGACACCCTTTAAAAAATGAAATCAATTTTATTCTGCATAACGGTGCACAATTGTTGTTTTTTGCCCTGGATACGCCTCTTTCCCTGCATATCGTCTACGGAACAACATCCATTTTCTGGTTTTTGTACTTCCCAAATCCGTATTATTTCACATTTACGTCCATAGATGAAGCCCTCATAACTACCTAATGATTCCATAATTCAATTAATCTCTATTATTAACTCTAAATATTAATCTATTTTATAATATAACCCTTCCTTCCGGATTCCTATGTATTCCAATATTCCTTATGTTGGTCATTGCCAGGAAATTTATCCTCCGTAAGTTTTTGTATTTTGTGCCGAAAGAAAAAAATAACTTTGCCAAGTAATAGTAAATACGCACACGGTTGAGAGCACCTCCAAAAAGTAATGTATCGATTGAGGAGGATCTTTCCCTGCACTGGTATTCTTCGGTGACTGTTCACTCTTACTTCTTATGCTATAATCTCGAAATATTCAGGGTATTTAAATTAAGACTAAAATCACCTTATTCCAATTTCTACAATATAAAATTTGGCAATTTCTCGGTTAAAATTATTAAAATATATTATATAAACCACAATGTTGAAAATAAATATTCTCTATTTTCCTGTAAATTTCAAGATAACAGCGTAAGTTGTATGCAAGTGACCCGTCACCAAAAAAGACAACAGAAAGGGAGGTATGCGTTCTTTTAGCTCTATGTGTCCTTCCATTCACCAATTGGCCGTACGCAGCCTAAAAACAGAGACGAAGGGAGCAAAAGAAAGCCAAGGCGAGTCCCTAAAACCTGTATGGAAATATTATTGCCCTAGATTCAACGTGGAGACTTGGTAACGGGATGGTGAAACGTACCAATGGTGAGAGGAATGGAGAGAGAGACAAAACCTTTCAGTTTCCAAAGGTACCGCCGAGTGGGTGCCCTAAGGACTGGGGCGAGAGCGGTAAAAGATAGTCCTTAGACGTCGTCAGCGACTAGGAGATGACTCCTTTAGGAGAGAATCTTGAGGGCGAGGTGAAATGGAAACAAAAAGGCGGGAGGGAAGCGATGGAATATGGGGAAAGAAGCAGATGACACCGCGTCGGATCGGTGGTCCAATGGCAGTGGAGGAGAGGACTCCTTCCCCCACCCCATACTCCTCCCTCTCGATTCCGCTCTGAGAGCACGGACTATATGCAAAAGGAGCCCATGGGGACCGTCCACTTCCTGGCTGAGACGAGACAGGACCCCAGGGAAGGTGGAGGCAGGTATGGCGAAGAGAACCGATCTTCTGCCGGGATGGGAAAAGTTTTCAGGCGAGGAATATAGGTGTACGTATATGCCTCCCCCTGCTCGATCCTTCGAGGGGGAGTGGTAGGAGGTGGACGAAAAAATAGAAATAATCCGAACGGGAAAAACTGAAGATAATGCCCAAAGAAAGCGTTTGAAACAAAAACCGGATAGTTGATCGGGGAAGGATGCGAGAGGAAAAAGAAATTTTGATTTCATTCTTTACGTCTGGGAATGTTCGGGAGACAAACGTGATGAGAATGATCGCTCGAAGCCATCCTATCCTCGTTCCTATCGCACCTACGAAGGAAGTAGTAGTAGTAGTGGTACCGCTACGCTAAAGCCGCTACGGATTGTGATGGCGGCGGCATCGAGGCAAAGTTCTCCGACTAGCGGGCACAAAAAAAAGTTGAACAACGCGACGCGGGAAAAAGAATACCAAACGACTCCCGCATATTCCCTCGTCGAGACGCTTTCGTTTCGGGGACTGCTCTACCCCCCTCCCCCTACTATTTATCGTTTTTCATCGTCCTCATCGTAGTTCCGCTGTTTTCTGGCGTTAATAAATCTCTCGGAGCTAGCTTGTTTTCCGCAATGGTGGAGTTGGGATGACGGCCTCCTGCCCTGACCTCACCCCACACTCACCCCCACCCGAACCTCTCCGAGCATTTCCGTCACCGGACGTCATTACGCAAAACAAGGACGTCGCCGGAGAAGGAAATGCTATTAATTTAATCACGTTCCACGTGACTTGGGAGAGGAGGAGATCGGATGATGAAAATATGTAGTGCCTTGCTCCCTCTTGTGACTGCTTGGACGGCGGTGGAGTTATGGGATGCAGGAAAAAAGCGAATGAAGTCGACACGAGAAGAGGATGCAGTTCGAGAGAGAGAGATACGCAGAATTCGGTTCATGATGTCATCCGAAACTTGCAAAAGATTTAGGGTTTAACTTCGAAAAGTTGGCTTGCAGCGTTTCGTCGAAACGAATTTAGTCACGTGCATTCCATACGACAGACTTCCGTGCAGTATTTGTTCCTTCGAAAAAATGACAAGATAGCTAATCTGGGTAATACCTCGCAAGTTCTCCGAGAAGGCGCGAGTTGATAGACCGTGAATACAACGGCGATAAACATTTGTATCAATCAGGGAAAGATTGCGTGTCTTATTACGATCCACCTCATTTCCCTGTTTTGTTAACCTATTTTAAAATTCTGCAAATATTATAAAGTATCTATAAAGCTCTAAAAGTCCAATAAACGCCAAAAGATAAAAATTAAGCCATTACTTAACAGCTGCTACTTTCTTCAGTTTTTTACCCAGATTTCATGACTGAAAGAGATCTGCTATGCGAAAAATGTAAATATTTTTTGATCGCAAAATTGCTTCCTTTTTCACACGTTAATCTTCATCTTACAGAAATTGGCAGATTTGCGTCGATAAAAAGTATTTTTAAGATAATTCTGCTCATTTTATCGGAAATATTTGTTACTATGACGGTAAAAATACTCAGAATTTTCTTGTCGTGTTAATATCAAATCATTACCTCATGCCGTCTGTTTTTAGAACCGCTCATGAATTTTTTTGCCATTATTACCTAGATTTTATAAAATGAGAACAACGAGTTTAAAGATTAATTATAAATAAGGAAGAAAAATAAATCCATTATTTGAAGTAGAAGATATGTAAATAAACCTGTATTTGCAGAGAAATCGGTAGAGAATATACGTGAACGTACGTTGAACGCGAGTCTTGATGAATCTGAATGCATCATCCAGCAATACTTGATCGAAAATTTCAAGATACGAAAGCGTTCCATTCGCTCCTCAATTTACACTATTTAATGAGGAGTTTATTTTAGTTTTTAATTAGTTTAGTTAATTATTAAGTTTAGTATTTAATTACTGAGGAGTAGATAAAATAAATAGCATTATGCACAGTACGAAAAGCATTAAGGGAGCAATGAAATACGGTTGCCTAATAAATGAGATTATGTACGCATGCTTGGCGCCGGATGAAAACAACATAGATTTATACGATGCACGACGAATATGCAGATTATCATAGGGTTACCAATTATATACTGATAGATCTAAATTGGCACGGGATAGCTTATCCAACACCCATTTTGACACCATTCCATTTCGAACTGAACCTATGGCACTTTGAAATACGAGACTGGGAACGAGAATTCTGCATGAAAAAGATGTATGAACTTCTAAACGGTATAGTCTTCCCTATTCTACCTCTGAAAAACAAAATTATTTATCAAATTTCACAGCATTTCGCTAACTCTACGATAAAATGAAATCTTGAAGATAACTCATTTTATCTGATTGGCAAAACTCCATTTCATCACTCATCATAGTTGCATGACATTTCCTATTATTAAAATTCCACTATATTATCGATCATGGTAAATAAATCCTCGTTGGGTCAAAAAATGATGAAAAAAAGTAGTGTTAACAAAATTTATAGTGATAATGCAACTCCTGCGGTGCCAAAAAATTTATTTGTCTGGTTGTCTATCACTTTTTGATATACGTCCGTCTAAAGGCATGATTAACGAAAAAAACAAACGTACCTAGCCCAAAATCCCAAGAGAAATTTTTTTATATGGTAATAGCTGCAATAAAGGTTTATGTTAAAACTTTGTTAAAAGTGGAATGCGGGTTAAATTTTCATGCATAATCGTGATGAAGGTAAGGCAGTATCGCGTTCAAAGGAGTTAAGTCCGGTGACCACAGCCTCTTAAGGCATGCAATTCCTCATAGCGACCATTCTTACTCGTCTCACTTGGGATAATCGTCGTGGTGAGGTATCTGCCGTACTATCTCTCATACACTTGGGCAGACAGCCCAAGGCGGTCGAGTCCCGCTGAAGTTAGCGAAGATTCTTCGTCTCCCTTGCGATTTAATCTCTTTTCCGTCGGTCAAATTGCCTAAAGTCTGCGGTAATATCGACTTTGGGTGAGACTAGTATAAATTTGGAAGCTAATCAGTGGTTGTATTAATTCTAGTTAAAGTCAGGGAAAGAGTTCTAATACACTTTTGTAACAATTAAAATCACATCCTAGGCATGCCTACATTTTTTGTTTTTAAATATGAATAAAGGCAGCAATCAGAACTTAACCTACTCCTGCAGCAGAAGTGTTACTTTTAGAGAATAATCACTAATGTCATCAATATCATCCTAAAAATGTATAAAATAATATTTGCCATTACATTTATCAATTTAAAATAACTAATTCATTCGCATACTTAAGTATATGTTGAAATTATATTCTGAAGACCAAATGAAATGTTCCGCGATCAACGTCATTTTGCTTTAAAAAACCGAAATTTCTGAATGCATTATAATTTAACATAATATGACCAGAATTTATGGATAAATACTGCGTAAAAGGCATTTTTAAAATGGCTCTGTTCAGCCTCACTTTAAGTTTCACATTTTTGCTTAATTTCATGCATGTAGTTGCACAGCATATAATGAGGAAAAATGCTGTGGAAGGAATCACCTTGTATTCATCTACAAGTAAATACTTTCGTTGAAATCCCCAGAAAGCAATGGGACTTATTAAGGATTACCCACTCTATCTGTGGCCTCGGGTAGATAAACCAAGTGAAGCCCACTGGAGCCCTCCCACAGAATCTGAACATCACTTTATAAGCTAGCTATTTTCGAATATTAGTACACATTTATCCAAATTTTAAATCTAAATTAATAAATCCAACTAGATTCAGATACTATTCGTTGAACATTGCATGTTTTTCATTTCGTTTGATGTCATGACAATTACTCATTCCAATTAATCCGCTTAATCTGCTGTCATTGAAACGCTAGGGCTTGAAAGAAGATAAAATTGAATATATATTTTGCCCCAAAAAGATCATGAGATAATGATTTCACCGAGCAGGATAATCGCACAATAAGTAGGGGAAATAGCAATCAGCGTTCATATTATCACGAATTTTTTTGCCTATGGGGAGACAATATGAACGGCCATTAAAAAAACTGAACGCGAATTTCCTTTCTATCACATACCTAAATTCTTAATTATTTTATCAATACTCGTACAATCAGAAAATATGGAATTCACTAAGCATGAATAATATTTAATAATGCATTAGCGTCGTACTGGATTATAATTCATTTTAGTGTTTTTTTTTGCCAGAAAACGATGATGCTGAAATCACAAATGGGGTTCTATAGATTACGAATTGATACGAATTTAGTTTGATTTAATATTTTCTGATAATTGTTGATATTCATCACTTCCTTGTTAGTTCTTAGAATCGTTTCCTGTCCAGCAGATTTTTATAACAAATATTTTTTAGTATTCGAGGCTCCTCCATATGTTCACATCATGACTTTCATGACGTCATCGTTCATGACGTTCAGAAATACTCTCAAAACACAAACATTCACTGTAATTCATATCATACAATAGTTTTTTTTATTGCAATTGCATTTAATTTTATCGATAGCGGGATAGTAATAAATTTTCAGGCAATTATTGTTCACTCCAACACTGAATAAGGCTAGGCCTCCGGAAAAGAATATGACATTGCATTCGAATAAAATCTTAAATTACATTTTATGTTTTGTAAATGAGGCAGCAATTAAACAAGAAATATGAAGGAAACAAAAACAGCACTTGGATCCAGATCAGCGTTATTAAGCTATCTAGTGATTTCATTGTTACGTGACTCAGGAATGGTTTTCAACGAATCTAGGTATCATTAAAAGGAATTGATGACTGGAAAGGTACTTTACAGTAAAAAATTCAATACCACTCCACCCTTCCAGAATACTGAACGTAATTTAGTTGAGTCTAAAGAGAAGATTGTAATTACTTGTTGTTATCTAAAGGATATATCAAAGTTCTATTTTTATATCGCGTAATATTAATCCTAGGAAATACGATTTTTCACCCTCATTAATTGAAGTCTGAAGAGAATGAAATATTCAGTATGAGGATAGTAATTCAGGATTACATTAATTTAATCATCAAAAGCAAAATGATTGCCATTGTCAAAAGCAAAAAGTTATTAGTAAAAAATGAAAAAAGTGATTCAAAAGTATTTACTATGGATTAATGACTTGGGAATCTGGCAATTCCGTGAAGGTAACATTTGCGGCATTTCGGCTAGATTCAGATGCTTGCTGATGCATGTTTCTCATTTCGTTTTATTTCACGACAATTACTCTTTCCAATCAATATCCTCTCATAAACGCTAGGAAGGATATTAAATGAAATGTATATTTTGTCCAGAAAAGAGCATGACATAAAGAATTCATGGGGCCAGATTATCGCTCAATAGGTTCGGAAAATTACAATCACATGTAATTGGGCTTTTATAGACAATATTGAAAAATAACTATTGTGATCAATGAATTCATGTAAAAATGAGCATTATTTCTTAATTTCACATATGAATACTCGCTGCTGAGGTTACCTACTGGAGGACTACAATTTCCGCATATCTCCGAGAAAATTATCTGTTCACAAGAGCTTACCTGCGAGTATGACTGCACCTAATGTAGACAGCTCCTAGAAGTTTGCGGAGCAGATTAGGTGGGTGACAACAATGCCGTCTCAGTAGATTGCATAGGTAACAAGTTTCTTGCACCGGGGTAGAGCATGCATTCAAGCTAAAACATCAAAGTTTTTCGAGTGATAATTAATCAATGCGCTTACAATTATGCTTTATCTTTTTTATTATTTTTTAGCCCCTCCATTATTGACATTTTCACTATGGTATCCTTTTAAACTCAGTGCTTTATTATGCAATTGGCTCTTGGTATTCCTCAGACTTGTCTCTCAATAATGTTTATTACGTATGAACGTATGAAATTCCAAACACGACAAAGTCCTCTCTATACTCATTGAAGTGTTTCACGATGTTCCATGTAGTCTCATCGTAATATTTTTATAACCATCACCATTTTGTCCCTCAATTCATCTCTCTGTTAATTATTTGTAACTGATAGTTTGAAGCTAATATTATTTCATGAACAAAACTTCCAAAAGTGCATCGCTACTGGCCATAGCGACCGATAATATTCGCAAATTAGTTCATGTACTGCTTCCTAGGGAGTATTCAAGAGTAACGTAATCTATAATTTGGCAATTTGGGTGTGTGGCCCAATACTTGGAAATAACTTCCTCATGCTGTTAACTCGTGCTGAAGTCTTCAAAATGTAATTTTCATATTTCTAAATTCGTGAATTAGCATAACTCGTTGAGTATCTTCACGCCCACTCCAAAGTTACGTGTTCCCATTTCTCACTATGAAACTCTTCATTTCAATATATGAGACTTTTTTTAACCTACTTACTTTTTCAATTTCGCAGGGTCATCTACCTGAAAGCAAAACTATGGAACCGATTTATGAATTTGATAGTTTGAAACATGTTCAGAGAGAGGGAGGGTTGTCTCAAAACCATGGAATATTGATAATGATGTGGAATTATTAGCTTTGACTAACCTGAAGGTATTGGGTTACCCGTTCTGACTACAATTTCAATCCACGCGAAAGCTGACGTCTATCTGCGAAAAATAGAGAAGGATTGGAAATATATAGGCATAGATTAAGGAATCAGATAATATCGTGTGGCATGAAATGGTGCTGAAATGTTGAACAATTGCTCATTATGTCACCAATAAGTTTAGGAGAAATTGAAAATTGTAAAATGGGCATTATGAAACTGTTATCGAAATTAAGTATAGAAATACTCTTTAGGAATACATTCTTATCAATATTTCAAATGGCGTATGCTCATGAGCCATACAGGATCCAAAAATTAATTCATATATTTTTCCTTGAATTCAATACTATGTTTTTCAAATAGAGGCCTTTTCCCTATAAATGCCGTCTTAATTTGACCATATATTATTATTGGACAAGGAAATCGTTAGCAAATGAAATACTTAAGAATGTATTTATTCATTTTATTTTATAACCTGATACTTCTCCTTCGTTACTGATCTCAGATTCGAACAAAAAAAACTGTTGATGAGGCGATAAGGAAATAGGGAACTAGGTGCTTGGCGGGAAGATTAGCCAACACACTATTTGAGTGTAAAAATGCAATTCTAAGCTTAATTGAAAAAATCGACTTGATGTGACTTGATAATCTAGATGTAAGTCGGCTCATTCATTTCCTACCTCCGCCAACTAACTCAAAGGAGGACCGCTTCCTCTGTACATAATCCACAAAGATGCATGGCTCAATATAGCGGCGCAGTAACAAAAAACTGAGACCTTGAGACGTATATCCCTCGACCACAGTATTAATTATTCGTAATTGAAAAAAAATTATCTAATGAAATCGCAACTTATAAATATTTTTAAAAATAGAAATACTTCTCGTTTATGAGCATCAAATTCAGTGGAAGTAAAATTTTTCAATAAGCAATAGGAAAACAAACGCTACCGTAGTTGTAGTATAATCAGATACATCGCGTGATCTCGCATTTCGCCGTTTTAGTCTTATTCCGTTAATTACCGTTACGGAATTCACCTCTTTTACGTAGTCTATATGTATAGTCACCTATAACCGACGGACTGGGACCTCCTGAACATAGTTCCATTGTCGGGTTCTGATGCCTCTCTATACCTCTCCTTTGTGACTCTCGCGAGTTTGCGCTTGGCGATACTCATCGCTTCCCCGTGCGTCGTCTCCCGAAATCACCTGCACGTAACACGCCGCACTCTTCCTCCTCGCTCCCGCACCCACAACTGCCAAACTCTGCCGCCGCCCTTCAAGTTTTTCAATATCTCCACATCTCGCATTCAATCCGAATTGAGACATCTCCGTCCTTCATCTGTTCCCTCGCACACCCACCCATTCTTTATCTCCCTTAACTCGCTCAATCCGTCTTCATTTTCTCCATCGCCAACATATATCTCTTCCCCCTCTAGATCTCCTTCCCAACTTCTTCCCTAAGACCCACCCACTACGTCCTCCTGCCCCTCAATGCGTCTCTTTCAACCTCCTTCCCTCCCCTCGTCTTATCAAACTCTCCTCTCTTTCAGTTTCCCTCCATATCTTTTCCTCTTGCCAGCCTTCTAAGAAATCAAAAGAGAAAAAATCCATTCCATTCCTCACAAATCGACTCTCTCCCATTCCATTTCTCTCTTTCTTAACGGTCACTCCGTCCTCATCGCATGATCATTCTTTCCCGACCAAGCTCCTTTCTTATGGCTGGTGAATGAATGAATGGCAAATTCATTAGTTGTCTGGTAAATGCGTAAAAAAAGGAAGTAAGGGAAGCAATTTCAAAATCTTTTCAAATGTTAAGGCCGCACTGCATAGGAGTCTATTAGCTATCGAAATCTTCTAAATATATTTCTAACTCTCTGATTATTTGGTAATTTTACCTGAGCGCTTGTTTGGATAGGTGAGGGTAGAGCTCATCACGGACTACGCCAGGAATGACAAAAAGTTATAATTAAGAGCTGGGGAACAAATAACCCGTAATTTGCTCGGACCTCGCAGCAGTTTCGTGATTTTATGTAACGTCGGAAGGCCCAACGATTAGTAATCAAGGGCTATACCTACTAAGCCACCGCGATTCTCATAAGCAATCATAAAAAGGGCCGAGAACTAGTAAAAACATGCTGAAACCATGCTTTTGGCACAATATTTCTTGATCGACTTACGAGCGTTTCAGTTTAAACAGTTTTAGTTTGAATTACCTTTTTTCTAAACCAACCCAACGTGCGTCACATTAAGACTTTCAGCTCCAGCTGCGTTGTCTCCAGCAACTGTAGGTGACCACACAAAATACGCTGCTGAAACCAAAAGTTACAGCACGTGACAAAACGCGATATCTACGCACCAAATTAACCTAACATTAGGGTGCGAATGAACACTCCCAAGAGTGCGGCAAAGTTCGTGGTATCAGTTGAAAACGTCGAGAGTGAAAAGAATACTCATACCAAATAGCCATTGTTCACACCATGTCGCATTGGATATTCGGAGCAAGCCTCAGGCTAGTGTGTGTGGTATTTCTTCATGGCGGAGATATAAATTTAACTTTTTGATGGTTCGTTCGCTCTGAGGCATCATGACATAATTACGAGGCGTACTCATAAAATAAGGGCCGTTTGGTCACAGGAATAAAATATACTCATATGAAACACATTTTATTGGCACTTTTAATTAGTTATAAAACTACTTCACTCCTCTACATGATCGCCGTTCTCTTTGTTCGTAACGCTGAACCAGCTTCTTCAACCCCTCTGCATAGAAGCTCGCCGCCTGAGAGTTCTTGAGTCTGTTCTTGAGTCCCTCATCGGTTTCGAAACGTTGTCCACCGAGTCACTGTTTCAAGGGTAAGAAGTGGAAGTAGTCGCTAGGCGCAAGGTCAGGACTGTACGGTGGGTGGTCAGAGAGTTCCCAACGAGGATCCTTTTGCGTGCAAGAATCGTGTGACAGAACGCACTTCACAGCTGGCGGGATAAACGGTCGTCGCGGACATGGTCGTTTGCATGCATGGACAAGCAAACGACTTCTGAAACAAAATAAATGCTGATATAGCTTCTCAATGAATCAGTAGATGGCGCTGCAGGAGTAAAAACCGTCAAAGTCTTCTATATTGGCATAATAACTACAGAGAGTAGTGTTGAGAGAGCAATCTAGAGGACTCTGTAAACTGTGTTCTGAAGCGCCAATACTTGTATATAAGCAAACACCTTCTGGCTGGCCCTTACTTAATGAATATGCCTCGTACATGATCGTGACATGATTACACTGTATTTACTTACGGATATAAATGAGTGCACATGCACCCAACGATATCACCTTGAGATGAAGCCCGGGTTGTGAATTAAGTTTTCAAACAGTGGACCATCATCTAGGGCTCTTTTATTTTCGCGAATTAAAATGCTGGTGACTTCTTATTTTTTGCATTTTAAAGCAATCTTTAGTATTTGAGGCGACATTAACGATAATTTCCACGAGTTTGGATAGTGTTGGGACCTTGCTAACGTATTAAAAAACGGAAAAGTGAAATTGTGAAAGTTAAAAAACAGTGAGACGACGAAAGTTCACATTCGCGAAAATCAAAGTCTTCACCATGGTACAATACCACTTTTACTTCCAGGCAGTCTGTATATTTTGGCTAAGCCATCGAGCCGGTGGCTGGCGACCAGTATTTTGGGACCGAGACTACAATGGTTGGTAGGATCGCCGCCGTCTGGCTGGCCCTATTCAATTCCCTCCTCTAACCCCAATCACTCCAAGGTGACCTCTCCCACACACCCTCTCGAAGATGTGGGCCAGCGGAGACGCGAGCTCGGCGATAACCGTCACTTGACGGGCCCGGTCGGCAGCGCATGAATAGCCGTCGTCGCCGTATTAATTGCCGCCCGTCGTCGTGATGGGGACTCGTGTAGGACTCTGGGATCCGTATTGAGATTTTCAAATTCCGCCAGACTTGATTAGATTCCATGTGTCTAGGTGCCCAATTGGACGTGCAGTCGCCATATATCTTTGCCTAATTCTGACGAGGGAAGCGGCACATTCCGTCCCAGTGCATGGAGGAAGGCGTCTGCGACTGTTTCTTTACTTCCCCACCTCTGCTCACGGCGCTACGAAAGGGGTCGTGAATTCAAGCTTTGCGCTCACCCTGAGCGAACCCCGTTCCAAGGCAAGAGGGAGATGGGGGTTGCATGGAATTATTCCAGCTGGTGTTAGGATCGGACCTTAACAGGAACGATCCATAATCTAGGTTTTATATAGTTTGTAATTAAGTTTTTTATAGTTTGCAAGTGATTTTGAAACACGTTTTTGCTCTTACCTTTTAACATTCAGAGTTTTTTAAGCATATTCATGTTGTAATCCTAATATTCGTAAAACAAGCGTTGCTGAGAAATTTTAATGCTAATTTTGTTGTGGTACATCAAAATTATCATAAAAATCATATCATCATCATCATATATCATAAAAAAATATTCGAAGAATCTACAAAATAGTTTCTCGTCCAATAGCTATATCAAACGAAGGTAAAACTCTCAGAATAAGTATTTGTGTAACGCTGCAGCTAATAATTATTCCATGAGATGACATTCTTCTCCCCAAACTGCGAATGAAAAAGGAAAGCCTGTGCGGCGTCAGGTGTGGTGGGGCTGGAACCCTTTCAACTGCATTAAGAGATGTAAATTTGGGAAATTGATTCATCGAAATCGAAAAGTCTTTACAGCCAGTAAAAAAGTTAAATTTAGTAACCTTGATGTCAGGTTACCGCGTTTCCGGGCTGGAATAAGGACACTTTCTTCACAAAATCGCCTCAAATTCAAAACCGAAAAGCCAAAGCGTATGAATACATAACTAAATTACGTTTGATTATAAACCTAAGATTACGTTTTTCTCGTCCGTTTTGTTGAACCTTCTTTTTGATTACTTGCTCCATATTTGTCTGCGCCCTCCCTCACATTCACATCAACCTTGCATTTCGTAAATATCTCTTTCAATATTCTGAATAATGGCAATTAACGGCCCAAAAGACGTGTTATCCTTTTGTTACAATGCTAGCGGACAGTTTTAAGTTGAGAGTGACGAAGCATTATGAGCCCAGCATTTATATTGGAATTTCCATATAATAAATCACGTAAAAGCCATTATAAATGACGCAACATCTAAATAAAATTTGCAGTTAGCTAGTTGACCTGTCCCCTTTTCATAATATTCTAGCAAGTGAATAAACTAAAATATAACTGAAAGTATGTATTGTAATGAAATACGAAACGATCCATTTTTGCTACTCACTTTCTCTTCATGAAAAGTACACGACCTTGGAGTTCTCAAATCGGGTATAGAATACGTCAAATAAAATTTGTGAAAATATTCGCCAAATATTGCGTTGGTCAGTTGTGAATGTATGATTGACCGATTCCGTTAAATTTGTAAATGTGGCCGGATGAAAAATAATACTGATAATTTTTAATAATCATTGAGGGGTATTTTTGGGTCAGAGGAAGAAGCAAATAAGGTACGCGAAAATGTGAAAATGAGTTTCCGAGTCGGAATCACGCGGAGGGCATCGAAGCGTGGTCCTTTCGGGTTCAGATGATGTCGGCCATAGAGGTGTTGAAGCGATCCAGCCCAGTGCGCCGCCCTCATAACGCCGGCGGGGGAGGAGGGATTCCTTTCATTGAACTTTATCTCCGGCTCGAATCCGCTCTTCCTATCCTATCCCATCTCTATGTATTTATTCATCCCACCTTACACTCTTGCGCTCGTGGGTGTGTTTAAAAGCGCCATATCGTGTAGCATCAATCCACTACTATACCCTTAGCCCATCCACAGCACCTCTCCCTCTCGATTATGTCCCGGATCTTCAGCGGGAGTTCCCACGCCACCCTCCCCACAAGGTCTCCTCTCTCAACTCGCACTCCATGCACACGACGCCAGCGTCCTCTCACCACGCCACGGCAGCAGCCGCCAATGAATATTCAATTCCTTAAGTCCCACCCTCTCTCCTTCTCTCTCTCTCCGGCCTCCTATTCTCCTCTCTCTCTCCCCTCCACATATTCCTCTCTCAATAAAAACTTCATTCCCTATATCCTTGGTGAATTGAACTGCAAAACTTTTCAGTTAGTATACTTATATTAGTATAGTATAGTGGGTTATAATATCGTTAGAGATCTTACCGGTTTCCATAACTACGTAACCGTAACTTCCGCACTCAATAACAAGGGTATTATTTAAATTTAATCGTGCACAATAATGAATCAGGTAACTTTGATGATTTCTAGCTATTAATGGAGCAATACAAACGCGTCAGTGACAAACTTAATGTTATTTGAATTTCAGTGTCACCGCGTTAACCTGAGGGTACAAAATTTTGAGCTCGTCCGGCTTTCTAAGTGGCAATCAGGCAAAATTTTCCTTTCCTCTGAAATATGAAATAAACTTATTACTTCACGTAAAAAATCATAAAGAAGAAAGCAGCAGGGAAAGGTCATCAAAGACCATTTATGAAATACTCACAATATAATTGGCATTAATAAACTTATCAAAAACTCAATATGGTTATTTTTCAGATGTAGTTCACTAAAAAGAGGCATAAAGACGAAGATCTATTGTTGTGAATGATTTACTGCATATAACTGAAAAACGAAACGTATCACAATACACTGATGGTATACATAATCATGCAATGGAATACTGGCTTCGCTTTTAGTGAATTCAGTCTATACAGTTATTAATACTCTTGCATCACCAGCGTGGAAATAGTATCAATCAGGGACGGGTGACCTTCGGCGCAAGTGCCCGGGATGGCAATTACTACGATTATTTTGACACGTGGATTTGTGAGGACTCGCTAAGTTGTTTTCCGTTTTTTTCCAAATATTTTACATATTTTGTGTGATGAAGTTTGTTAACTGGGACATCAGAAGTGGGTTCCATCGATAAGTTAATTTCAGTTAAAATGTAACCGAGACCTCCAAACAATATTTACGGCATATGTGATACTCAATCTCTTTCCATTGCTGTATATTAAGTTCATGCGATCGAAGTTCATTATATTATAAAAGATATGTTGATATGCGACAGAAAATAAGTTTTCAATCCCTATTGGATAAGACTGCCGATGAAGGCATTTCAATTACACTATTTTTTCGCTCTTGCCGAAGTTATATTAGGTATGGTTACGAAGGTATGGTTAGGTATGGGTACAAAGCATGAGTAGTAGTCACACATCTAATTAAGAGAAGTTAATTTACTCTTGAAAATCAGGCTCTTGCTATTTATTTAAACTATTTAAACGTTTGGAAAAGAGAATTTCCGAATTCATAATTAATAAGTAAAATAGAATAAATAAAGAACAGATAGAGGACAACTAAGAGACGAGGATTCTCATAAAAGAAGTGAAACATATAAAGGAATGCCAACTTCTCTTAAATAAGGGTATAATTCAAAATAAATGAATTTCCCGAGTTCCTCCTGGGGTTCTCGCTATTATTTCATGCATTAAGCTGAGATATAAACAATTTAGCGAATGTAGATTTTGTCTTAATACGATTGTCTTAAATACAAAAAGTTAATTCTATATTAACTACGCTAATATTAGGGTAAAATTTTAAGATTTCACATTTTAAAAAAATCCTATTGCCATAGGAGTTTGTCTTCCAACAGAGGAATGAAAATAGCCGCCAAAGAACAATTTCATGGAAAGGGAGACAAAAAAATCACAAGCCTGGGGCATCTTGAAAAACTCTTAATTGCCACTATTCCAAAATAAGGATTCATTACTGAGAAGTCATTTGGAGAACATCGAGTCTTTGCATGAATATCTTCAGCCCTATTCCTCCATCACCCCATTACATTCGTCTGTCTCTCTGTCTTCCACTCCCGTAGACCGTTATACTGTGTCTGCGGAGTCAGTTCCTCCAATTTCATCGCGAAATTTCCATCACTCCACTCTGTGCGGCTCAGGACGTCCTTTCAATTCACGCGCGCACATCCAGTTGGGGGCGCACCCGTCCACTCACTTCCCGATGACTCCGGAGACCTCCGTCCCTTAAATCCATCCATTCACTCCCGTCGGCCCTGGAGCATTAGCCCACTCGCCGCCCCTGCGCGGATTTGGCGCGCTCTTGTCATATCCCTTCCCTTTGAGTGACTTGCTCTTTCTCTACACACTCCCACGCGTTGCATAGCTCGCACACTGGTCATCATCGTCATCGGCGTTCTATCAAATAAAAGCGATGTCTAACCATTGATCCCTTGCCTAGGCACCTCCTCTTTCTTCTCCTATTCGATGATAGAATTCCTCATGAAATCATGTTCATGGTAGGCCTTAACTCCTAACGATTATAATCCTCTTCAAAAATAGTTTTTTTCGAAAAGTGGTTTTAACAGTATCGTTCATAAGTTAACACATTTTCAAGTTATTTGATTATTTTATTCGTGAAAGACTAACCATGGATTCAATAGACAAATATAACTGTCTGCCATTTTGCATTCGGGAACTATTTCACATCAAGGATGTAAAATATTAATTAATGAATTGCCTTTACAAGCCTGCGAAACTTTAGTAAATAGTAAAAAAACCTGACCATCGTACTAAATGCGTTATTATGCTAATGCGTTAAAACTAGTTATTTTTAAGTGGATGCCATGTATCAGTGTTAAACTACACAATTTAAAGTTTGAAGTAAATTTGTGAGCTAGCTAACAATATTTTTTTCAACACCAGGCTCAGAACTCGTCAAGGTTTTAAGACCAATTAGGTAATGTTCCCCTGATTACCACGATTTTGGTACTTAAAAACTGAAAAGTTTTCCCGATATGAGTAAATGAACCACAGCTCTCATTACGCCACCAATTTATGAATAGCGGGCGGCAACTTTCATATTCCTTTCTTTTAAAAGTACAAAAGAATGGCAGAATTGGGTAGATCCTTTATATCGTCGTAGCTTCTTTTTCGCTTCCATATACCGAATTATTGTAATAGTAAATTGCAATTTCGCTCCTGAATGAACGATCCCCATTGGGGAGGGGAAAGGGGTCAGAGGGGTGAGGGGAAATAAAGGAAGGGAATAGTGTCCAACGTAGATTGTGTCCAGATTGTCCAACGAAGAGCATGATGGACCTGTATTGGTCTATTCGAGTTTTTGCATAGTGCAGATAGCCGAAAGTTCCACGTGGTCCCTCGACCGCCACTGTTTATGAAGTGACTACGCCTCCTTCCAATCATTAGACGGAATATAGTCAACAGAATTCTAATTCATTAAAAGAAAAGGACTCCAAATTTCTCAAAAACAATAGCAGTGAGCTAGAGACCGTTGATTCTCCTTCAGTTCCAATTTTTTTGCAGCACAAATCCGTGGGCTTATGCGGGAACCGCTCCCCCACATCTCCTCCTTTACTGTCCCTTTTCTGAGAGACAACCTAGTAAAGACGAAGAAGGTATTCATACGGGTGAGTTCGCTGCATAAAAATGTTTCAATTCCACATCAATATTAACCAGTAACTATGAAATAGTCGGAATTTTGAAATGTACATAAACAATTAATGAACACTAATGAAATACACAATTCATAATCTTTCATTGGAGATGTATTTTCGATGGCGAATATTGTATGACAATGGCTGCCAATTAATGGTGTCTTCTTTCTTGCAGCTACTTAAAGGAACCATGATGAAGTTGCTGTCACAATCATACCTTTTTAGTAAGATTCAGGAAGAGATGTTTTCGACCGAAAGCAAGAACAGTTATAGACAAAGTAGTTCATTAATGTTAAATAGCTGTCATAAAGCCAAAGAAATATTATTCAGGTAAGAGAGATGAAGTATAGCAAACACAATAGCTATCAATTCAAACAAAAAAGTATTAGAACTAACTTAAACTTGCATCTTTCATCAGGTAATTCTCTCTCTCTAACTATAATTAAATGATACTTAATTTGTGGATATGATATTAATTACACCACTGATACGAAGAGGTCTGCAAAAAAGTTACTGCCTTTCTTTAGTCGTGATATACTACAGATTCTGCATACGATGTGCTCAACAATTTGGTGGTGCCTGCTAAGAGATGGTTTTTATCAGATAAATGCAAGTTTTTATGAGGCTAACATTAAAAAATCAAATTTGTAAAAAAATAAAAAGTGATACAGTAACTATTTGATGATGTTAACGTGTAAGAATTGGCAATCACGGAAACAATGAGTGCTCCTGATGTCATGGGGGCAACTTACTCAATTCAGTGATTTCGAGTGGACAAAATTTACTTTGTGTAATTCAGTGAAATCTCTGTATCAGTTTTCATAAATCTACCAGTTTTATTCTTGCTATTTCTCAGAGTCACACGAAGGCATCACTTTTGCACGGGAAAGAAAACGAACTTCACTTCCAAACGTGATCTTACTGCTAAAAACGCTGAGTAAAGGTGCACTCGGAAACATTGCCACGACAATTAACTTTTCACCGAGAACTACATAAAAAAGTAACAGTTTGCGAAGCCGATTCGCAAGAAAACCTTGTCATTGACATAAAAAAACCTCCCAAAAGTACCGGAGATTCTTCTTTTTTTTCGTCACGAGGTGATAAAAAAATATGCAGCGATACCATCGTCATTTGCATGTTACGTAATTCCTTTCCCTCTTCCCGAAAGCTCTCATTCTCCCGCACAGCTTTCCAAGACTCTCAAGTGCAAGCTCAATACTACTACTACTACCATCACCACCTCCACCCGCTCTCAAAGCCTACCCACCTGACCTAGGTAGGAGGAGGGAGAGAGAAAAAAAATCGATGTGATAGAGTTTCACTTCAAGTGCCTTCGGAGGAGAGAGAGAAAAAAAGTATATCCCTGAGGCTGCAAGAGTGTATTATACTCGATGTGCTCTCCGCACTGGAACTTTTCCGGGTCCTTGCAGATCCCATTCTTCCTATCACGGTTCGATTCCGTAGCCTCGTCCTTGGCGTTCAACGTCCGACGACGCCACCTACCGCCCGATCCCCGACTTACCACCCTTACCTTCCTTCCACCCTTCCAAACTCCCTATTCTCTTCTAATCCGTACTTCTTTTGTCTCCGGCCTCTCTCCTCCTCCGACACTCCACACACAGCCCCTCTTGTTCCCTTTCCAACCGTCAGAGGCGCCACCCATCCCATAGCTTTTTTCTCCGGCAGAGAATTCACCTTTTGTTCCGTACTCTCCTCCAGCCCACACGCGCCGACCGCCTCTTCTTCTTGCCTTTCTCGATCTCCATGAGCGGATCCTCTTCGTCCTCCAGCACGCTCCATTGGAAATACTTCTTCTTGGGGGTATCTTTCGAGTATGCAAGTGATTCGGACATCGGCAGCTGGAATTTGACTGTGAGCTTATAAAATGCGAAATTTGCCAAGTTTCCGTGGTCCTTGAAGACAAAATAAACTAAAGAGCATATAAAATGATAAATGACAAAGGCAAATAGCATCATTCACCATGTAAGACGGAAAATTCGGCGAATACTCCTTCTTTCGCATGATTTAGCAAATTAAATTACAGTCTCGCCTGGGAATTAGATCTTTTTGCCGTTAAAAAGTATGCCAATCGCCGAAAACGTTGGTTGGATAAAGTTGAGTGAGGTACCGGAGGGACCCCGATTGACGATTACGACGAAGAACAGTAAAGCAGGGTGGTAGATGAATTTGAAAAATACTTCGCGAAATATGGACTATTTCACTAATAATATCATTTTTAGCGAAGAATGCGGAGAGTCTATAACACATCAATGCTTTTTGCACTATGCGCTCACGGCTGAATACAAACACTCCAGTGAACCTCGGCGTTAATCATATATTGTTCGTCATTTGATTTCAAACGATGCAGATACGAATTTATTTTTTGTTACATAGATTAAATTAAAAACATTAGAATGTGTAATTGTTTCACAAGACTACGGTTTTTTAAAATGAAAATATGAAAAATAATCGATTGCCTTAGATATGAAAATCACTTTGGAGCTACTCATCCCACTCTGCCTCAACTGAAGGGGCTCATAAACCAGCGCTTCCCGTTGGCCGTAGGTTAGAATACCCGGATGATCCAATAGTTAAGATATTGAGCATGTGCCAAAGCTCGAATTACTCATTGAATGATCGCATGAAACGAGCTCACGGCGTGCATCTTGTGAACTGCCAACACCGCGAAATTTTAATATCAAATATTGAAATTCTGAAAGCGCATTGACCGCAACGGTGGCAAATATTTTTAAATGTGATTTGGGGGAATGCAAATTCACACACAGCAACTCTCTAGGCTGGGTATTTTGCAAAACCTCATGAGAATATTAAAGCGAAGAATGCGATTAAGATAAGTGATTAAGATAAAATGGATCGACCGAGTGAGCATCGAAGAAGTGCCATGATGAGTGGCAAGAATAAGATGTCTTCTAAAAACCCTTTGGAAGAAGACGGGATAACCTATTCGACCACATCATGAGATGTGTTTGCCCGATGAACACAACCATCGAAGGACAAGTGGACGGGAAAAAAGGCGATCCCACATGAGTTGCAGTTATTAAGGAAATAAAAGATAAGAAATGCGTCAATATTACAAGGCTAGGAGATAGAAAAGCGGAGTGGAGAGCCACGTCAATCCAATCTACGGACTGATGACTTACGATGATGACAATGAAATTGTCGGCGATCAGAGAAATCCTTTGGATCTCAGTTGACCATTGCCTTTTGACCACAAAATTAGTCATTTATACTGAAATTGCATAAAATAATTTTCACATATTCATCCCTCTAATCATTAGAAGAAATTTATTCACGATTTCCACCCATGAATTTATTTTAACTGCTCATGGATTCGCTGCCGTGTAGAAATACATGATGACAGTGCATTTTAAATTATCACACTAAATTCTCATCTTTTAAATATTACACCGTAATAAAATCTTATTTGGCGAGTAAACTTCTAATATTGAAAACAAAGCTTTCTTTTCATGTTTTTACCATGGCGAATACCAATCACGAGTCTTTTTTTCTATTTCTTACGAGAGAAAATTAGTTATAATAATATCGCGGAAGGAGATATTTGAGAGAATGATATTTTCAGATGAGAAAAGCCGAATTCAAATCACCCAAAAAATCTCTTAAAAAAGCCCCCGCTGCTCCGTCCAATTTTATTTTATTTCTTCGCATATCCTTGAGCGCAGGCCACCCGGTCCTTCCTCACAAAACAGCGATCTGCTTTCTCGGGCCCAGGGGGCAGTCTAAAACCGCACCCAACGACCGCTACATCTTCAGTGTCCTCTCTCCCTCTGTCTCGCTCACTCAAGGTCCTCCTCCGCAGCACCTTCTCCTTTTGCCACAAAAGGTCCGAGCTTTCTCCCTCTCAGCGCCTCCGTCCAATTCAGCTCTTCCCCTCCTCCTGAAGCTCCTTGTCTCACCTCCCGTCGTCGCCTTCTCTTATCGGCCACGATCGACCTCAATTCGCCCACTCTCCCACTCCATTCTCTCTATCTGTATGGCGCTTCCCTCTTCATATATCTACCCCATATCTGCTCCTTTGTAACAGACTCAGTTCACACGTGTACCCTCCTCCTCTCGCCCTATTCATAGATGGCCCACCACCCGAGTACGATTGCTGTATGGGCTTATAAGAAATGGTGATATCATCAAAACTTATTTTCACTCGTTAAAAATATAAAACCATTACCCGCCATGGTAAGGACGTGGAAAAATATCGATTTTGCAATCTAAAATTTAATTTTTACTCACCGAATAAGATTTTATTATAATGTAATATTGAAAAGATGAGAATTTAGAAATGAATTTAAAACTGAAACTTTCACTATGCTATTTCTGCACTGCAGCGAATCTATTGCCAGAAAGAATAAAGTAATGAGTGTAAACCATAAAAATGAAATTGCAATTACGTTCTTCAAAAAGTGAATTGGAATAAAATTTCCAAGTTTTAGCTCTTTCAATAAATTTAATCCTGTAGTTAGTCGGTATCATGAAATAATTGTAACCGAGAGAAAAGATACAAACTAATTTTAATTCCAAAAATTTTGGAAAACCCATCAATAAAAACCTTCAATAAGTAATTTCCAACAACCATTTCCACTACTTAATGAATTTTTCCTGTTACTCGGTTTAGGTATCGCTAGTGAAGCATTGACCTTTCTTCCTGGTCAATTATTACATTTACTTCAAGTACCCATGTTCATATAACTATAATTTTTCTGACACATGTATTATAACGCCAAACAGTTTGTATATATTGAGAGAATTAAGAAAACATATGGCTACGACACGTCTCATTCTAATTTTTTGTTTAATTGATAATTTTCAGTTACAATCAGTTTTCATCTTTTCTACCTGCGATAATATTTATTTTTATCCGTTCGGCCATCCTAAATAGGGGTGGAATTTCAGTTTTTCGCCACTTATTCGTCATGCATTAATCTCTCTCACCTAATCTCCGTTTCTCACACATTTCTCGCTACTTTATCCTTCCTTTCCCTTGACACTTGACCCTTAATATTATTCACTCGTATCAGTTCTTCTGGCTCCTCAGCCCTTCTCTTAAACCCTTTAAAAATATCCTTATTCTGTCAGCCACCCTTTTTATCTCAACTACATCCTACCGCGTTAAAAACCCTCCATTATGAACGGGAGTTAGGTGTTAAAGGCTGGATTGAGATCCTTTTTTGTAACATCCCTTACTATTACTGAGAAACCAAGTCTTACATTCAGTCCATTATCACGAGAAAATATTTTATCCAATCTCCAGGAAAGGGGTTTATCACGAGCATGCGGTTGAAATATAGCCATCATATGTCATTCATACCCTCATTGTTAAATACTTTTCAACTCAATTGATACAACTTTTGCAGTGATGAATAGTATATTCAGTTATGGTGCTTCTATCATAAAAGGATAATTTGGCATTTTTGACATATGAACTGAAACTGGTTATTCCATTTCTGATCCCATATCGTAGTGGCTAAAGTGTTGAATTTCCACTCAGTCGTACCGGGTTCAAATCAAAACAGTGGCAGAGATCTTTTAAAGGCTGCCTGATCCCTACTTGAGTGCTTTGTGGAGGGCACTTCAAGTGCAGCGCACCGTCCGTCAGATGGGACGTTAATTCCGCGGTCCCCTCGGCGCCTTTCGTTAAGAGCAGGCTAATCCCGCTGTAGGGTTTCTTTACATGGCACAATGGCCACAGCTGTCGTTCGTTTCCTCCAAATACCATACCACCTGATCCAATACCTTCGTTGACTCGGCTCGATGAAAAACCTCTGTTGATGCTTAATAAAATGCCAAGCTTCAACTGTATGTTTCGATTCCTCATCAGATAAGACATCATGTGCTGATCATTGATTCGCACAAGAATCTCTTGATCACTCAAACTGATGGTTTTAACCGGTATGATGACAGGTACAATTAGATTTTCTTTTTCCTCTGGGAGTAAATAGTAGGATTAGAGCCACAGTTCGCATAGTCATTCTCCCCACTATAATTCATCCCCAACCCTGAATCGACCTAAGTTCGAGGATCATACTTTAGCAACTCCCCTGGTGCACTCGGTATTCTGAATCAGACGGAACTCAAGTTGGTATCCTTACTTGCCACCTCTCTCAAAACTACTCATACACTAAAACTCTCCGTAATCTCCCTTCCCCTCCCCATGAATTCACTCCCTCCCTCCCATCTTTGCGTTAATCCGTTTTCGAATCCCTCGGCTACCGAACCTTCCTTCTCGAAGTCTTCCTGTTATAAACCCTACTCTTACTTTCCCTTCCCCTCCCTTTCCCTCTGATTAGGTTTTAACCGCACAAAAAATATTCCAAATATATTGTTTTTCCTAGCAAAATAGGATCAAATGCATTGGCGAGATATGGTGGAATACCATGAAGAATCTAAATAAAAATTGTCTCTACCGTTCACTCCATTACATTAGCCACGATTACTTACAACGCATTTCTATACATACCTTCGTTATCAGATCAACTTAAGAGCTGAATCTAACTTCACATGGTAACCACTCAGTGCATAGAAACTCATAGTGGCTTTTCTCAATTAGAAGCAGTCGAAAGTATAAAATTATTTTCCGATTCTGTTCTATTCAAAATAGATATTATGGTATATCATGGAGGAAATGAAATGCTAAGAAGGACTATCTTATGCAACGCGACAAAATTCCAAAAGTAGTCTCCCCCACTGAAAATTCCCGCCCCTTAACACAATTCCCTGTCACACCTCTCCAGCATCGAATAATAATAACTCTCGCAATTTATCATCAATCTCTGCCTCTCCTATCTCGCCCTTCTTTCTGCAGCCATCGCTCCTTGCCCCCCCCCCATTCACTTATTGCCCATTGAGCTCTGAATAAAAGGATGAGGAGGTTGATATGAAGAGGAAGTTTGTTTCCAGCCAAATTTCCATTGTCAGTAATCTCGACTAACACACCTTTGGAAAATAGGATTTTTCACAACGAATACTGGATATTTGTACTCGGATTTCGAAGAAAGTAACTTTGGATAAAAATATGTGGATTGAGTGTAATACCATCACATATGTGGGTAAAACTCTGGGACAATGGGCTCTCAAACGGTTCTTAAAGAAAATGAAAGGCGGAATTTGTGAAATTGCAAAAAGGCAAGGTAATAAGTAATTAATTTAACAAGAAATCGCCAAAATATAAAAAAAGTTAAGAAAAAAAAGTAGTTAAAGTACGGTAAAACTCTTATGTGACCATCAAGATACATATGTATACAAGCAAGAGCGCAAAAGACGTTTACGTGTAATTGAAACCTACTTTAAAGATGGAGTTGGAGCTGACTTCAATATTTCGAGATTCGAGAATGCATGATTTCACGGCCAAAATAGTCTTTTCAAAACAAGGATTGCTATTCATGTACCCGGAATTGGCAGCAAAGGTGGTGCATACAAGCAAAACATACTGCAAAACATATGTGCTACTTGCCATATCACATATGAAACGTAAATTTTGACGTTTTTGAACTTATTTTTATCAGAAAGTTTTGAAGTGTGAGCATTATTGGTGATGTTTAGAGTACCTAAGTTTAAAATTTCATCTCAGTCAAACAATAGAATTAACTCCGGAAAATTTTCGTGAGATGATTCACCACGACTTTCGACGTGGACTATCTCAAAAGCAGTGCATCTATCAACTCTTAAATCATCAAATCTTAGGGCGATTTTGCGCCATTTAAAACCAGTGTATGTCATTGGTTTAGAGAAATCAATCATGGCCGTTGTTCACTCAAGGACGAATTTAAAGAACGTCGTCCAAAATCGACTGTAGTGGCAGAAAACATCAATGCTATGAACGAAGTCATAAAATAATATCGTCATGTGATAAACCGTGGGATTGAGGCATTCTTGGGAATTAGTATAACTTGCATATACAAGATTTTACATGAACATTTACCCGTAAAATTTTTTTATACTCGTTGGATTCCACATAATTGGACAATCACTTAAACATATTCTAGCGTCGATTGGTGCAAAGAAATGCTCAAAAATACAATCATGGAGCGTCAAAAGCCGAGTTTAAAATTTAAACAGGTGACGAATCTTAAATCTATACACACGAGCCCGAAAATACAGAGCAATCGATTGAGTGGGTCTTCCAAGATGAGCCAAACCCAACAAAAGTGGTTCGCGCCAGAAGCACTTTGAAGCAAATGGTCGCCTGCATTTTTGGAATAAACGGGAATGTGGCTACAGTGCCACTAGGAAATCTTAAAATGTTCAATTCTTTGATAGCACACAACAATGTTACTGCCAAAAGTCTTTGAAGAAATAAGAAATAACCATCAGGGACGTAGAATCACCCTTCGCCATAAAAATGCCACCTTTTACATCGGGCCAAACAACTGAATATTTAACCAGTCAAAACATCGAATTGATGGATCATCCGCCATACAGTCATGATGATATTCTTTGTTTCCGTCCGTGAAAAATAAGCTACGTGGTAAATAATTTCCAATGCCAGAGTAAGCTGTTGTTTCGTTCAAAATGCTTGTTTAGCATATATCTCGATTAGAAGGGAAAATACTGCAGTTAAAATTGGATCAAACATATGAAAAACTGTATCGATAATTGAGGAGAATATATTGAAAAACCATAAAACTATTCTCAATGACAAATATTTGATTTTATTTATTATTCCGGATACATAAATAGCATCCCTCGTAGTAATAGCCCAATAGACCCGTTTCTCACACTAATTGTCTCTATTTTCCCATGGCTGGCAGACATTTAAATCTCAATTGGGGACCCGGATATATGGTCCCATGGGCAAAAAAATATTCATAGTAATTAAGCTTGAAATCTATCAAAAGAGTATGACATTTATCAAAGAGGTAGACAAATTAACTAAATGTTAAATAAATAGAAACCAATAATGAAAAAGTTTCGTGCACGAAACAATCCAAGAATCATCAGTTTAGTTTCATTAATATTCACTCAAGACTCACTGTCAAAATCATTACGGCAAATAATGCTTTAAAATTATGCATTGGAAATACTCCCTCAGTCTCCTCAATAACACATTCAGCAATTTTGCGACCTTGTCTCCGCAGTGGAGGCTCAACTACATCAATTCCACGTGTGCGTCGTAATGTGTAACAATTTCCCAGGCCGGCGTTGCGTGATGAAGCCATTCGGATCGCGGGTTATGTCTTTATGGACTTCAGCAAGGACGATGAAACGTATCTAGCCGCTTCCAACATTTCCCGCTCCCTGTCGTCTCCAGAGACCGTGTATCCGTGGACCATCTCGTCCTTGTCGTACGTGTCTCCGAACTCGTCACTCCTGTCCTCCACGCTTGGGCAGAAAAACACAAACTACCCTCCATTCCTGCCATCACTCTCAATCTAAAATACGTAATAACACATGGCCATATTTGGAATTAACGAATAGACTCGATAGTTGTAGGTTTCTCATGGTAAAACGCGTTAACTCATTCATCCAAATGTAACATCAACCTTATAAAGTTAAAACAAATTAGATTTATAATCATATTAATTGAAGTTCCATCAGGTCTCTAGTAATTATCAAGTTTACCTTATTTTCCATTCAATAATAGGGCATATGGATTTAAAAATTATGTATTATGATAATTCGCTGAAAGTATAGGTAGGCATTATATTCAATTTTAAGTTATTATAATCATTAACGCTTCGATTTAAATCGTGAAAATTAACTGAACCCAAATCATTGAACGAAACTAACTTTAATTTCTTCATCCATTAGTTTTTTTTGGCGAATACTGTCGAAATTCAACAATACAGCCTACTCAAAAGTCCGGACAAAAGAATAAGAACGGCTTCTTAATTTTTTCCGAATAATCCATCCATCTTGCAATACAGGCGCGTAAGATTTAGTTAGAAAGTACCTAATGAATGAAAATGAGATAGCTATTCCTTTGAAGCATTTGACTTTAAAAATGTTTGTCCTAATTGTACCCGAAAATGTAATCTTTGATACAAAAGTTACAATATTCTAACTTAAACATTAACAATTTACCTTTATAGTAAATTAACTAATATCATAAACTTGTCAATTACTCTGGGAATCAACTTAGATTTCAGACAGTTCCTTTTTATATGATAAATAAAAAATATCCCCACAGTTCATTTCACCTTCAGAAAATGTCATATCTATAGCATTACCAAGCGCCTGAATTAAACTAGTTGGGAATAAAAATGCCCGTAAAATAATTCTGTGGAAGAATTAACAACTTTTTACTTGAAACGTACTAAGAAATTCCATCCCATTGTGACGGAAACGAAACTTGCCACTCGAAGAGTTAATTTTTATTATAGCTTCCGCATCCATTCACGTTGCCAATGCTGAGTGGCGTGTCTCCCCCTTTCCTCGTATCCGTCCCACCCATCCCTCCGGGGCGACGCCACCGCCCCAGGCGTAGCAGACACTGCGATACGCGGTCGAAGCTGATGCATGGCGGAGCTGGACAATTGAATTGGGAGAGAGGAAGTGAGTGAGGGGATGGGAAGAGGAGAAGTATTGTTGGGAGGGGAACTTGTAGGAAGTGAGCGAGTGAGGGCGGGCGGTTATGTAGAGTGGAATTGGTTTTGTGACGGGATGCGCCGGAGTTGGAGAGGAGAGAATGCTACCAGTGCATAGTTTCCAGAAGGATGACTACCGCGCAGAAGTAATGGCAAGCACGGGGAACTAGCATATGTATATTACTACCCAGCTCTACTCACCAATATGAACATATTCTGGTAGGATGAGCAATACGCCACTTTGGGGATTAGAAATGAACGATACAATGTATATACCCGGGCAAACAATTCATCTAGATAGATCCATCGGGAAGAGAGGGCTTCATGTTAAAGCAGCATTAATCAAAATAATTTTTTTAAATCTTTCTAATAGCCAATCTGAGAACATTTTTACTGTTCTTCTTTTTCGTTCTGCCATATCGTCTCGTCCCCACGTCATATTTTATTCCTGAGATCGAAGTTTTAAAGATATAATTCTCAAGAATATTTACGTAGCCAAACTTTCTGAACATGTCATTAAATGGGCACCATGAGAAAAGAATGAGTGTCATAATGTTACGCAGCCCAGTCCCGTTGCTAAGGAAATCGAGTTTAAAATTTTACAATAATTACTCCATAATTTTTTTTATATCTACGTAGATAACTTCTACAACCATAGAAGTTATAAGTGAGTTAATAATTGATTTTTCACTTTTAAATATCTAATTATCAGAAAAATACATTTAATTTCGTGAAGTGGTGGGGTGGACTCAAAATGCTAGAGCACAGTAGTGTTCCTGGAAGCGAAATGTTTCAATACTACGTACCCGGGTTACAACTTAATCAATCAGAATCTGGGGAAAAAAATGGTATTATATGCTATAACCCATCTTCATATTAGGATTTCTTTGCCCTGGCATAGGCAGTTTAAGTAGAAAGAAGGGTTTGTGGTATTTAAAAACATCGGTTGAACATGCGAGTTTCAAACTATGCCATGAAAATATATTTCCACGAATAAGCATGATAATTCATCTTTCTAATCGAACTTTAATAATAAAGCATGTAGAAAACGGTGCTCAGTAATAGATCGGAATGAAGTCCCTGATAAAGCAAAATATAAAACTTTGCTCGATTCTGAGACGCTCGAATGATTTCAGCGTTATTATTACCAAGTTTCCAGAAATAATTTTTTAATCATCGTGAGGTAATGGAGTAGTGACGGATTAGACTGTATAGCTGTCCCCGGAGGCGATATAGGTCTGTTGATCGCCGCACAACACCGCCGCTGGAAAGCCGAAAGGTGTCTCCTTCCTCGAATCGCCCTGCCCCACTATTCCCCAAGATTGAAGGGATGTGTGCAGAATGGGGTGGGGAGGGAATTGTGGGCACGACGCGATGCGGAGGACAAGGGATTGGGGGGGGGGGGGGGAAGTGTGTATGGCATGGCATGTTCGAAATTTATACATCCTTCGAGAAAACTCGTGCGCCGAAGGGCCACCAATGCCGGGTGTCACCCATGATGGATGTGTTCGATTGGGTGGACGGTCACGCGGGAATTCACCCTTCCCTCCGAAATTTGAGCATTACCACTCCTCAAAATGAATGCAAGTTGACACAATTCACTCATTTATTGTAATGTTACTGACCCGGTGTTTAACAGATACATTCAACATTAATGGTTTGACTATATGAGTCGGAATATAAGTCCGTAACATAAAATAAATCAAAAGCATACACGAAGTTGTGTTTAGAACTTGCAAGTTAGACTCTACAAGGCTACATAAAACGCCAAATAATATTATAATTTTTATTATCTTAATCCTATCATTTTATTTAACTCAAGAGTTTGAAAATTGAACTTCTACTCTCCTTGTAAACGATTTAGTCTTGAATAAGATGCTGGAAGTAATTTTTTTCTAGTCGATTTCAATTTAACATTTACTGATTCAACATCTGGGTCCCTTCGCGATTTCTATTGCAGCAGCATCTGAGATTTCGGTAGGTAATAATACCAAGTATTTGTCGGAGAAAATATTATTTGCCCTAAAATCGTGTCCAAATGATGCGGATACAAATGCTAGTGGAGTACGATGAACGTACGAAAATCTCCTAATTCACCGGCGCTCTTTCTAGCAGAGTAAACATTATTGGAAAGGGTTTATTCTCTACGAGAGAGCTCCCATAAATCCTTGATATCTTGGGTACCCAAAAAATAAGAAAATAATTATCTAGTTCTTACATTTACCATTATGATGTTTCCCATTTGGTTGCATTTGTATCACAAAACAAATATTTCATGGGAAAATTCACAGTCATTCAGAGGGGAGCCTCATCGTTTCGGTCATCCCCTATGTCGGTTACTGCTCCTAACGTTTTAGTTTAATATACATGGTTAATGCACAGAAACCATGACTGTTGTTTTGGCAAACAATATAATAGCATGAGGAACGACCCTACATTTATCACGGCTTCTCGACATGTTTTTCTTTGTAAAGCGACATGTCTGTGTAATTTAAGATTGAACAAAATGTATAAAAAACATGAGAGAGGTGAGTATCTAAAATATTCAATGCTTTTTTACTGCGGCATAATTAAGAAAGTTACACTTTTTGCTCGAGTATGAGCAAAAGTCGTCCTTCACTGGATATTGAAATTAAAGGTTGAATGCTATGAAAAATAATATAATATAATGCTAATGAAATCTGGAAATTAATTCAATTGTGCTTTGAATTTTAGGTGACAATTAAAATAAACTTATTTATATACCTAGTGCAAACATGCGCAATAAAATATTTATATTGCTTATTATCTTGAAAATTGATTTTTATTTTATACACGAGCTTTAACTTTAATGATAGCAGCACTTGGTGAAGTAAGTTGTATCAAAACAAAGAGTAGGCGGTTGACGGAATATTTTTCTTAATAAATATTAATCTTATGAAATATGCTTAATCAACTCATCCACTTCGATTACCTGCTACACAGCCAACTCAAGTGAGACTTTTTCTTTTCCTATCAACATGATGTGTAGCAACGCAGTAAGTAGATGGCACAGCACGATTAAAAAGTGGATAAGATCCCTCTCTAGACATGTCAAGAAAAAAGCTAAGTGCTCTTCTTCAACGACCAACAGGAAGGAGGATTCAAAATTTAATCATTCGAAGTGGGAACTTCGGCAGCTCCTCGGAGACTTCTGGAGTCTAATACGGCGCCAGCGACATACTTTTCCCTTCCCCATCCTTTCTCATAAGAACGTTCCACCCGGGGAGCTGAATTTACGGCTTGTAATTCTTGCCAACCTCCAGTAGCATATGGAAACTTATCACATTTAATTTCACGAGGAATTTATCCGGCGTAATAGAGGAATCATACCCTATTCCAACAATGGGCTCCCCACCATTTTTTTATTATTGTATATTGCGATAGAGTTTGAAAAAATAAAGACATAAGGATTTTCTGTTTTTCGATCCATCGCCTAATTCTCGAGCTATTAGAAGCGAAATATCGACGAACTTACCCTCTTCACTGAAAAGTTGACGTCACTGACTACTGTGGAGCGGCTCACTGCTTCTCCACTAGTTCTCGGCCTAGGACATGTGTCTCACGTTTTCCGTTTTCATAAACACTTTGATGAACGAATCATTCCGTCCAAGAGTGAGGCTCTCTGAACGACTAAATTAACCAGTACTTTAATGACATGAATAACTTACGAAAATTCGGAGGAAACTTTGGAAATTTTTTCATTTTAAAGTTAAGAGAAAATGACTAAATGAGGAAGAATTTTTTTCTTTATAACTTATACTTTACGTCCATCTACGCATTATCTTAATGAATTGCGATTCCTGGTTTCAGTGAAAGACCACACTTTACTCACTGAAAAATACTACGTCTTATGCAGCACTCGTGCCAGCTTTATCAAGAAATGATATTCGAGTTGGCTGAAGGTGGGGTTGTAAGGTATTCTGTCTAAAAACAGCCACATAAATTTACACGAATTAAATTCAATCACTCCACTCCCAGACTCCGTCCTTTTTCCCCTCTCTTTTGCCACGAGAAAAATTCCTCCGCCTATACACGGATATAACTCTTAAGGCTTACATCACGATGCATTTTGAATGATGAAGAACTTCACCCCCAAGAATCTTCCAGTGCGGTCGTGGGCGGGTAGTTAGTAAACGTCGCCGGCAGTCTCAAAGACGGGAAATGAAGGAGCGAGCGGGGCTAGGGGAAAGATATGTATTACGTAGGGGGAGGTTTAAGAGAAGGTATTCGGGTGGTACCTAAACGCGTGGGAAGGGGCGGTTGGAAAATTAATAAAAAAAACTGAAGGAAATCATCTTCCACTTCGTAATTCTCCCCCCCTTACCTCCCCGGAAGAAAACTCCTGCTCCGCCACCCAGTCGCATTAGAATGGATATAACTCATTCCTCTCGCTCCGTCGCACCGCGCTCTTAACTGAGATCGAGCGCGCCTTGTTCCGATTCTCACACGAAATGGAATCGCTTTAAGAGTGAGGGAAGAGGGGTGTCGAAGCAGCACCGCGAAGATTGTCTGGATGAGGAGCTGAAGGGGAAGGGGATCGTGATGAGGGGAGAGGCGGCAGGTGACTCTCCAAGTGTGGGACGATGCGATAAGAACACCTCGACAACATCCTTGGAGGACTGCGAACTGTTTAGAAGTATATGAGCATTGCTCCTCACTTCTAGGGATCCTTAATTTGACGCGAATCAAAATCTTTGGCTTCTTCTGCTTTGTATTTATACGCAATTTTTCGTATTCGTGGCGTTATTTTTTACGGTTTTTACCACGATATTGATTAGTGCTTGGACGTTATTACAGAAGTCAAAAACTGCGGGCAATAATGAGATTGCGAATCCTACTCAATGCTAATCCCCGGCTTACCTTATTCCCTCTTCTTTCAATGAAAGCAGCATCAGACACGGCCCCATGCAAAGTCGGCATTCATGGAATATTCTTGTAGGGTGTAGCATTAAAATGCAATAATATTATTGAGACCGGAGATATGGGGGATGGAAATCTGTTGAGAATAAGCTACGTGGCATTACGCCCACACTAATATTTGAGACTAAATTTACTAGTTTTCAAGTAACAGTTAAAATTCTCACTGCCATTTATCTTATTCATCTTCAAGAATAAAATTTAAACTTTACATTTAGCTCAAAAACTGCTCCCGTTTTGTAAAAGTGTCAAACCTTACAGTCTATGGCCAGTGCCCTTTGTAAATTTATAAACTTACTGACAACTGCAGTGACACACTGTAACGAAGTTTTGTGTGTGACAGTCTGTCATTGTTGAAAAAGGTGTAACATAATTAAGAGACTATACTTTAGAAACTCGGTTGTTTGAATAAATATGAGCTACCTAAATTAGTCAAATATGATTGATGAAAGTTAAAAAACAATGCTGGCCATGCAAGGTTCTTTTGATCCATTGAATGAAATTGCTTATAAGATATTCAACGGAAAGCTCAGTGGAACTGATCAAATGTGAATGCATAGTTGATTCCGCTAAAGAACTCGCTACAATCTAATCTACATCCAATCTGATCAAACATAAAAACAAAATATAGAATAATCAAATATAAAATAATCTAAATCACCATTGTTTTACGCTATACCATCTCCTGCTTAACAATGTGGTTACTAAATAAGAATGTGGTACATACTTGAGTGGGCTCTGGAACTCAAAAGAGGCATTGGGCGTTAGTTCCTGGAATCATAGGACCATATAGAGAAGAAGGACAATTGGATTCGTCGTCTGAAATTTCGACCGAAAAAATGCCGCGAATGATTCACAGTAACACAAACCACCAATTATAAACGCTTCAGTATTATTGAAATAAAAATGTACAGTAGAATTTATGCCTAAATTTATGCAAGGGAACTCAGAGTGATTACAAGAACATCATGTGCCCCTCAGTTCTCACTTGGAAAACAGTTCGATTACCTTATTTTTCCGTGTCAATACGATTCCATTCACGTCCACAACCTCTACCGAAGGAACTGCCAAACCCAACTAACCAAATCAATTATTCAAGTCTCCTTTTAGCAAAGAAAAACTTATAGGGGCTCTAGAATCCATATACTGCGGGTAAAAATTTGATAATTAAGGAGGAAAATTTTTTCATAAATCATTAGTTTTCACGTTTTCCAAGGTACATGAGTAAAATTATTTAGGAGTTTCATATTTACCAGCCGCAAAAAATTGTAAAAAATGTTTTAATGTAAGTCTAACATTTTTATCGCTAACAGTTTTTATTTCCTAATGGTCTTGCCATCAAGATTCCAGCACATAGTATCCAATTTTGGCTTCTTCCTTCTCGTCTCCTTTTACAATAATGTCAGTAACAAGAGGAATTCAGATAAACAAATAAGGTAAGCGTATTAAATTGAGATAATTTCTTTGACTATAATAGAGTAAAATTAATTATATCGCCTGATGTAAAAAATTAATGAATTTGTTTCCCTTCTCTTTCAGTAGGCAACTTCAAGACTCGAAGATGACGCAAGGTGTTAAACCTTCGTCTTTTTTTTTGCTTGAATCTTTGAGAAAAAAGATCCATTCTTTCTTGATAATGAGAGAGAAGCGAACCGTCTTGAGTTTCTGACGCACCCAAAGTCGGCGACCTACGCCCTGAATTGCCCCACGCATAAATCTCGGTTATTCCTCCCTCGGAAGGCCATCCGTCTCTCCGCGGACACCCTCAACTGATTTCCCCCCTCTCCCTCATCCCTTAACGCCAAAATCCTTCGCCTCGCCTTGACATTCGATTTCAGAGAGTGCGACTCCTTAACCCCCTTCAAAATTGCCTCTCTTTCATCCACCGCGCCCCACTCAGTCTTCATCTTGCAATCTGGGAATCTTCATTCCGCGGCAGTTTTCCAACTCGCGTGATCTCAGCGCCAGTCTCTTCAATTCTTCCGTCGAGTAATCTTCCCTTAGCCTACAACTCCTAGCTCTCTCAGGTCCTCTTCTGATATTCGCCTCTGCACATAGATGTGAAGATAACCTACGCGTTTTCTTCCTCTTAAGATATCCTCACTCATGGATCTCGCCTCTACGGTCAAACTCCGAGAAAACAAAGGATATAATTCATACCTGTTTCCCAATCATATGATTGCCTTGAAAATTGAAATGGGAAGGGAATTCGATTAGTTTACAGCTACGCAAAATTACTGACACGAATAATTCTGCCATATTTCATAGATAGTTGCACGAAAGCTTGTAGTTCTAGTAATTCATCGTGCATTATAGATTCCGATAAAAACCAGATCTACTGATCAAAAATAACGTGATTTTATGCGAGTTATGTGAAGAGTGTCAGTTTTACTAAATTATAAGTTAGCTTGCATTTAATTTTAACCGTCATTATAAATGGTGATACCTATAAATGATGACACAACTTATAACACTATCACACAATTTTACATTATGATTATGGTAAAGCAATTGTATCTCTGGGCTGTGCACAATTATTTGATCAATTAAATACCTGGCTCTAATCGATACAAGTAAATCTGAATCCAATCACTATCAAATATTGTATTTGGAGGCTCACATCGATAGGGTGAATCGAATTAAAATACTATCACTAACAGCACAAAGTGAGCATATTTTTATCTCAACTCAAGCTATGTATGTACGATAGGTTTTAACTGGAAATTACTTTTAATGCTTCGTTGCATTCCATATCCGGCAGTTTTGTGCCAAAATGAAGCCAAATAATTATTAGATATGGGAAAGTTGCTTAAGTTTACAGACCAGCGTCAGGGATGTGCAAAGAGACACGATAAAGAGAGCGGAACGGGTTGAAGTCGGAAGTAAATAAGGAAGTGAATGAATGAAACATTTCAAAAACCTCTCCTCCCACATACTGGTTTTTTCTATGCCCTGTTTCCCAATCTATTCCTTCGCACCCTGTCGCCTCGACTCCACAAAATGAATTTTTTCCATCACGAATTCTGTGATGAAACTAGTCAACGAGCGTGTGGCAAAGTCAATTCAACCATACTGGACGTGACTGCATGAAAATTTCTTTCATAATGCCATTTTGAACTTTTCCTCGAAAAAATTTACTCGTAAAGCTAAACTCGTAAAACTTCATTGCGGTATCTTCAGGAAGGAATAAAATTAATCAACTAAAACTTCGATTCAAAATACAATCATTTCACGCTTTAAATTATTTAAAAACAATGAATTTAATTTGTGTTATCCCTAAAGATACCACTACGCGGTCAAACCAGTTATAACCAGTTACGAAAATTGATTTAAGAAAAGTACACAATAATGAATAAGATATATCAAAAGCTATCGGGCCACTCGCAGGTATGGATGGCCTCGAGAACGGCAAGGAATGTCGGAGACCGGGACACAGAGATGAGATAGACTGGGGAACGTGAAGGAAAGGACGGGAATGAGGAGTTAACGCGACGTCTGGCGTGGGAGGAGAGTGGGGAATAAGGTGCCGGTGGGGAGAATTTGATTACCCCCGTAGGAAGGAGGCGGCGACCGGGGTCTTGCTGCTACGGGCGGGCGGGAGGACAGCTCCCTTGAATTATGTCCGCGAATATAGGATCCCTCGCGACTCCCCCAAAGTTTGGATGAAAGACGATCTTCATCTCTCTCGGAAGGGTGAAGAAATCCTTCCCGCCTGACCTGGCAGAGGTCCAGGGATGGGGGGAAGATGTAGAGGGGGGGTAAAGGTGTTTGGCGGGGAGAGAAGCGGGTACCTCGTTTAACGGAGTAAGGCGCCGCCGGCATTTGTAATCTACGCAGTCTTCGGAAATAAGTTGATCCCCTTCTTCCTCCATCCAGTGATTGGTCTAGAGTGGATAGGGCAGACTACCCCTGAGGAGGGGACGAGGATGCGAAGGAATGGGTTGGGAGGCCTCAGGAAAGGCGGAGCAGGGAGAAAACCAGGCAGTAGGTATGCGTGTTTGGGGGAGGATTGTAGAATGAGGGATGTAGTAGGAGCTCGGGGCAGCGGCGTGGAGAATAAGGCTAGCGGTAATATGTGAGTGTATGAACGGATATCACCTCGGTAAGGAAACGATATGTACTCGTAGGAACTCACTGCTCTCTCCATCTTTCTTACCTCCGTTTCGGCTTCTATCGAATGCTTTATCACTTCCGAGCAGAAGGAAAGGGAAAAGCGTTTTCATGTTACTGACGGAAAGGAATGGGTCGCAATAAAGAAATTTTTTAACAGCTGTCGTGTGAGGAAATATGTTTCATCAATTGTTGTTGCATGGGATTTTGAATTTCTGGCTCAACCTGTCGTGTCCCTGGAGAATGACGGATTTAGCGCATGATTTTGAGTGATGAATATGAGATATGAGACCATCTTAGTCGTACAGGGCTTGCTATTAAGTTTCTATAATTCCCTTTAACAGTTCATTTAGAAAACGAAGAAATCTTTCGGGGTTAACAGCGAATAAGTTATAATTTTGATTCATTATGGCAAAAATGGGACATGATCTGTTCTCAATTGAGTGGCTTGGCAGCCAAGGGGTACAAGTGATTTTTTCTCAACAGAGTAGGGTAAAGTTAATTGTTAGAAGACATACACAAAAATTCGTTGCCAAGTGAGTCTCAGTGCTGCGTTGACATAAAGTGGAAAATCAAATGCACTATATCAAGCATCTAATTCATCTCGTTTGTTTTCTATACCTAATTTCTGTACCTAACGATGTGGAGAAAAAGAAATCACTTGTACCCCTTGGCTTCCAAACCACTCAATTATTAGTTAAATGTCTAGGTTGGTTCTGATTGGCTAAATTAATTATCGATATGTTACACATAAAATTACTGGATTTAATGGATGCACATTATATTTGATGTCTCTATGTAATTAAATAGCATGGCATATGTTAGTCAAGGCATATAAATTGCTCCAAGTGTCCTTTCACAACAGCTATAGCAAGTTTGATTACGCTCCATACTGAAATAAATTTTAGAATGCTGCATTATTAAACCTCAGATTGGTTCATCATATTTTACTGTATAGATATAATTGAATGGATATTCAATTCATGTACATCCTCCATAAAAATTGATATAAAAAGATATATAGATCGATATAAAAATTGCTTATGGAATTTAAATTTATCACGATATTAATTCAAAGATCAGTGATATGATACTGTATTTCATATGATATGAAATCGGTCAAGAGCACAATCATCTCTAAAGAATATTAATGATAATAATAGAAATGGGATATGCTACAATAACTTAAAGGAACAAGAACAAAATTAAATTGTGTAAAATTATCTAATAAAAACGTCATTTATTAACAGGCTAAATAGTATTGAATCTAAAATTCCTATAAAAAACAAAAAAAAGCCTTAGAAAAGGTACGAAAAAGGCTTAGAAAAGGTAAGGTAAAGAAATTATGGCACTTAAATTACATAAAAACTTCTTTAGTTTTTGTTAGGTACTAGGTCTACTGGTGATACATGAGTTTATAGAAAGTAAAAATATTTCATCTGGTATCTCACTACAATATGTCCTCCTATTCAGACTATACATATTCTACTACGTGCTGGGAATCCCCAAATTATAGGTAAATGGATGCAATACTCTTTTCTGATGGCCTCTCATCCGTTCGATCCAAGTGAGGCACGAGTATGTTAAAACTGCTCTGCATTTTCACGCATGTACTGTACATGCACACAGTTCATGATTAGATTGGAAAATGTTCATGTTCCTCGCACACGCACGTAGAGAAAAATAATTACTTCATGGTAATTTTTAAGAAAAAAAATGCTCAATCGAACGCGCTAATTACAACGCTGAAATAACATGAACTTTGGCACATGCAGGCAATAGATGAGATGGGATTGTTTATTTTTACCTTACGGTCCAGCAGAGTGAGCATATCAGAGTCAGGAAGGCAACGAGCCCAGAATTCCGACGCTTTTGTAAATCAAGGCAAGTGATCTTGTCGTAATGAGAGACCATTGACGGAACGAAAAAATAAAACGCGGGATAAAATGCAGAGATTCAGCAAAACGAACATGAAACAGCCCGAGTCCCGCTCGCAACCAACCGGCTTGCATGGGAATAACAATCCAGCTAATACAAGGGGAACGCATACTACGTTCCGCGCTACGAGATTCACTTTTTCTGGTCGCTCGCTCATTACAAAACGATTCTGTCGTTTGGACATCGATCTAAAACTTTTTTCCCCCTCGCCATCCCTCTCTATTTTTTCCGCCAACAAATTCGAGAGAAACGTTCGGTCGAAAAAAAAAGATAACACGAAAAAAAAAGAGTGGCGTGTCGCGCAGTAGACTACAGAGTTAGTGAGCGGGGATTAGGGAAAATAGGAACGGAAAGCAGAGTGTGAATTTGAGTGTAGGGGTGGAGAAAATAGAAGGGACGCGAGGATAATGCGATGGAGAGAAGTAGGCAGTTTCCATGGATCCATCCGATGGCATCGTTCAATGGCTCCAATGAAGGGGTCTTTTTTGCGCACTCTTTTTTGACTCCAGCGTCTGAATTTAACGCCCTGGGTCACACGAGAGGCGGGGAAAGAACGCCAGACGAAAAAGGAGTGGGCACGTTTGACCCGGGTCACATCCGAATGCACAAATGCCAGCGTCGGCCTCCGTGAATTTGCCTTTTTGTTAACGTTGCTGCGTATTTTTTCTCTATATCATTTCGATTGTTCACGCACAGCTCCGTGAAAATTTCCGAAGTTGAAACGCGAGCTCTTTCTTTGAAATATTTCCCATTTGGATGTCACATTTGATTGCGTAAAGGAGGGATTAAGAAATAAACTAAACGAACGCTTACTGCCGACGCGTCCACGCACTGTGGAATTCCCAGAGATCACCTTCTCTGTGAATATGAATACCATGAAACTTCCTAAAAGAACGATAGCATGAGTATTCTGACGTTTGGTATTACAGAAACGCGAGAAGCCTTTTATTTGGTGGAAATTTGAAGAGTTATAATTGAAAATACACGTTTTTCCACAGGAGAATAAGGGTCTCATTGAATTTTATCTCCTGAAAGTTTATTATCGATAGTCATGTAACACTACTTTTGCTTAAAGTACATTCGCATCTGCGCATAAGTAAGATGTCAAATGCACATACACATGTAGCTGATAGAAAAGGTAACTATTTTTCACTTGGGCCTAACGCAAATAAGAAAACAGTGTGCAATATCATTTCATTTTTTCTAAGAATACATAGGTAAAATGGGATATAGTCAACTATATGACGAAGAATTTATTAAGCTACTTGTGGACGACGCAAAGGAGGAAATACTATAGCATCCGAATTTTATTTCATCATCGGTTTGTGCAAGTTTCGGAGTGTTGGAGTAAACATTTTGTAAATCATCTATTTAAAGTGCTTAAAGTAATGTTAGCTGAAAATTACTAAAACAAGTGTTACCCATTGAGAATTTAAATAAGGAAACGGCAGTTATATCTTTCTTGCAGTGATTTAGCACCATCAAATTTCAAGAATTGACTGATTTTCTAATAGATGTCCTCCGTGCTCAAATTTCCATTTCAATATTGCTTGATCTGGTAAAAGATTAAATTAATAAACAGAAGCAAGGGATAAACACTGATGCATTGAAAACAGCTTCAGATGAAATATGAACGTGTATGGAAACCGTGCACCAAGAACACTTAATCGAATCACTGATTTAAGTAAATTACGAATGATTCCCAAAGATAGCCGTATCTCACTCAGTAATATTTTAAAGATTCTGACGGTATTTGCTGAGTATGATGAATTAATATGATGAATTTTGGATTATCACAATGAAATCAAAATATGTTATCACTAAAATACATCTCGATTTGTACCATGTGTAGTTTTAAATCTCAATTTAGCTGTATTATTTCCACAACTATAGACAAGTTACATATCGACAGATTTTAAGTGCAGTCATTGCTTTTAACAGCCATTAGTAAAAAAGCAATAAATGAAGGTTAATTTTTACGATAGAATTAATGAGACACTAAATACCTAAGATGAATAATTTCTAAAATCTCTTGCCTTCCAATACTCATTTGAGACGCAATATTGGGATTCTAATATGATTATATCAGTCGTAGTTAATCTGGTAATTTGTTGATTAAACTTTTTTTACGGTGTGCAGGACTAAATTTGTCATTCCATCAGCATTGACTGGTTGAATTAGGATCAAGCAAAGATTCAATCATGTATTTGAATACTAAAAATGAAAGAAATAGGCATAAGGCCTATCGAAAACAGTGCCTTTCATTGGTATTTGTATGAAACACTACAGGTAGAGACAATAATCAGTATATACTTGGTATAATTATGCTAGTCAACTATTATAAACTTCTCTCTATAATTTCAGCCTTTTTGATTACTCGTTTGAATACCTCGGTTTTCATTGAGAAATCCGAGCTCGTGAAGCAAAAATAATTAAAATCAACCCCAATATTGCCTAAATATTCCATCATGGATGAGTGTGGCGAGTACTGCCAGAAATATATCGCGAAAAAATAAACAGAAAACAATTGAAAATCGTGGGGAGGACGAATGAAACCGAGGACCAAAGTGAACGAGAGATTTCAACGCTTGTCAAAAAACGGACAATGGGCATTGATGATCAGGGGATGGTTGACGCACCTGCTGCGTGCAAACGGCAATCCTCGCCAATAACGACCACACTACCCATACTAACCGATTCTGTCCTTCACACACACATACACACATGCACAAGGTCCGTCTGCCCCTGGCTACGTATTGAGAGACCTCCCGAACGCTCCCCACCCCTTTGCTTATTCGTGCGCCGAACACGTAGTCATTCTCCACACTCCGATAACCCTTGCTCCCGCGGTGGCCATTTTCACCTCGACATGCTCTTAATCGATGGAAATGTTCGCGTCTACTAGAGTGCGTTTAATTTCGGACAACGCTCAAACCGTCCAGCTTCCAATAGTCTTTTTCCTCCTCTTGGTGGCAGAGTTTTCTATTTAGAACCAGGAGCAATTTAATGTTTTCCCCGCGCTATGGCAATAAGTACTTATCATGTCAACCAGATCTCACCTAGCAATGCCGAGGGATGTTTTGCTCTTTCATATTCTCGCCGATTCCGAGTCTATATTACTTTCAATATATGACTTTTTCTACCTTGGGGTGACTTTGTCCCACCAGTAGGAAAAAGATAAAAGTGGTTACGTGTCTATTACGAGCTTACCTGTTGAACTAATTCTCATATATTCCGATAATTATGGTACTTTCACGATGGATAGTAAGACTGAGTTTATATCTCATTAAATTCGAAATGATAAACCTTTTTCAGTTAATTAAGTTTTTGTTTTAATCGCCTCCAAACTCTCTCTTGCTTCAGGTAGAAGCATACCTTAAAGAGTAACGGTAAGCAGTAGTTTTTACTGTGTAGTACATTAGATTTTAGGATACGTAAGAGTATGCATTTTCATCACCAAGAATTATAATATTGTGAAGATTATTTGAAAGTGCAATTTTCATTGCAATTCGTGGTGACTTTAATTCACCTTTAGCAAATGATATTTTCTAAAGAAAGTAACATGAAAATAAATTTTATCGAAAATGGTGAGGCAAATCTATTTGAAATGTATGACTGTTTGGAATGACCGGTCGGAATTTATTTCCTTCTTCTTAGGTTCCATACGATAAATTTGAAATGTGAAAACTTTTAAGCAATAAAAAACCCTCTACTATGTTCAGCGAACTTTGAATACTAGAAATGACAATAGTTCGACCTACCAGTCTTCTTACTAGGAATTAAATATACTATAGACTGTGAGAAAAAGACACTCTATGGCGGGAAGAGATTGTCCCACTTAAAAAAAAATAGTTAGGGAAATAAAATTTTAAACGTGGTTAAAAGTGTTAAGCTGCGTCGCTCCTACGAGTAAAAATACATTTAAAATGTACAGCAAACGTTTACTCCTGATTGAGCATAGTTTTTGCATTAACATCTAAATATGGAGACAAAGTCACCCAAAGTAGACGGTACTTCTGCTGAACTTAAGCATGCATTCTCAAACCTCGTTTCAAACACCATTGAAAAAGAAAATTTCCTTGTGACGTATCTCTACGAAAAGCTTGAATATTAATAAGCTATTTTTCTTTTGTTATTTTCCAAAAATATTGCATTTCCGTATCTGAATCGAGAATATTAGACTACATGTATTTCATCACTAGTAGCCACAACTACCATTTTATGTTTTTTTTTCCAATAAACAGCGACCTCTTTAAACCATTATTTACGGATATTTCCCCACTCTCCTCTTCTCTCATTCTCCCTCTCAAGTTTACTAGGCCTCCAGTCAATCTTTTTTATCCTACAAGAAACCGGCTAGGTATCGGTAACGTTTTCAAACATCACGAATAACCTCACCCACGTTTGCTCTCCTTCTCCAGCTATTCAATCTCTGCCTTTGCAACAGTTTGGTCATAACAGTGGTACAGTTGGTTCCTAGTCATTTTCCCCCTTAAGAACATCCATACAGATACCTCAGGCTACCTCTCTCACTCGCTTCACTTGTTAGTTTGGTGAGTTCCGAGGCTCACTGAACAGACCTCTGCTTTGACCAGACCGGAGGGTACCATTAAGTATGCAAAAGCCATCGGTGTGCAATTGTAATGACTTCCCATATTCCAGTCTGCTCATGCATTTCATTCATCACAGCAACTGGGTCATAACATTTCAGTTTCGCCTCCGTCTCGCCACAGAAACAGCAGGGTGTTTGTCCACGAACTGAGTGTATCATTAAGTGTATCAGTGAACATCGGATAAGCATCTGGAACATCCTTCGGGATGTCCTTTGGGCATTTATTTGGTAGGAGACACATTGATATGAACGGTCGAGGAGCAGCTGTGTCATACAATAGTCATTTACTAACACCAACGATAATTTTATTGATGTCATATGAAATTTGCATGTGGAATAACGCCCCAAGAGTTTCTCTCCTTTTCCGAGACGATCAATTCCGCAAACGGACTTCAGAGCACTCAGCATAGTGTGCAAGAAATATTCGAATTTGGCAATGATCCTCCAAGAATATATTTACAATTTCGTCTCATCATTGCACATATCCCATTAAGACGAAATATTTTTTTAAAGTTTTCGTCATGGAACGTTTTTTTTATACTGAGTAGGAAGGTAGTAGGAAATGGAGAGAGAGGAGGAGAGACGACAAAGTGCTGGACATGGTGGGTGAGAAGAGGCAGCTTTTAGATGAAATGCGGAGGAGACAGAAGGTTTGAATGGAGCGAGTACTTAGCGGGGAGGGGATGTTGAAGAGAGTGTTAGAGGGTAAAATATAAGGTAAACGAGGGAAGGGAAGGAGGAGAATATGATTTTTAGATAGATTGAAAGGGGTTATGCCTTACAGTGAATTGAAGAAGGCAGTGCTGGAAGGAAAGGAAGGCTCCCAGACTACTTCTTTGGTACTCCATGGAAACATACCTTAATCGGTAGAATACTTGGTGTGTACTTGTTGTACATGTTTTGAGAGTCTGTGTTCATCGAAATCGTCTGGAGAAATGAAACCAGGCTGATTCCGCTTGAGATTCGTGCCATAGTAACCTTATTGAATCCAGGATACTATCATTCCGAGGAATGAGTTGGGCGCTTCCCTACCCCCTGGCCGGAGAAGCCAGGTGAGGTGAGATTACTCGAACTAAAATTCTTCGAACGATTTTGTCGGCGAAGCCGGAACCGGGGTTTTTAAGGGGCGGAGCCCCTTAACGATCGCGCGTAGCGCAGCGAGTCCAGGATACTATAACCATCGATAAAATTACTATGTAATAGAAATGTGGTCTGTATCAATAACAATATCTCAGGTTAAAAAATGAAATTGTCACTATACGAACTCACAAATTACCGTGGTCGGTAATCATCACAACTCATGAATTTAACAGCCAAGTAGCAATTTTTTTAATGAAGGATTTACCAAAAGTCACGCCTCTTCCAATGGATCGTAATCCTGCAGGAATCCCGCGAGGATACACTTCCAACGCTGGTCTCGTGAGTCTGAGACTCTTCCATCGCAACTCAATGAGAAAAGGGTGGAATGTAAGGAGTCGCTGCAGAGAGAGCTGAAATCTAAATAAGCTAACCAAAATATCAATAACGTTTCACGAGCCAGAAAGTGAAACTTCGCATTCATATTTTTGAAACATTTTTGCATAGCATACCTTAAAATTTTCCCTGTGCTCGACTGATCATAATATAAATGGGGTCAAAGCTGAACAAATCTAGTGAAAATCGACCTCTTTCGATTATTTCTGATACTTGCCAACACTAGCATCTTCTAAGAGTTAAATAAACCTTGTGGTGAAAAATAGCAAACCAATTTAATGAGTGCTTCTTTGTCTTATATTTGGGGTCTTTAAACAGATTTTAATTTGCTGTAACCATAGATAATTAACAAAATGGTAGATCATGGTTCCTAGCCAATTGTTTTACATTGTACGAGAAAAAAGATATTACCGATGAGCGATGATCATCCCAATGACGCCTACGAGCTGGGGATATGAGAGAAAGGAAGAAGGGTAATTGATTCTCACTCGACGTGAAGGCGATACGAACCACCATTTGTGAAAACAGACTTACTATTCCACGAGAAAAGGAAAAATAATCCTATAAAAGGAATGATCCAGAGATTTCACTACAAACAGGCGCCCAAATCCTGTACTTAAATGCATAAAGATGTGGAACAGACCAAAAAGAGGCGCCCTAGACAGCACGCCCTAGACCGTACAGCAATATTTACATTATTCCAACGCCATCATCGCTTCGGAGGAGTCATATCGAGTGCCGCGCAACTTCCCTTCCCCCCCTTCCCCCCTAGCGCTGCATGCCTCTCATTAACGCTCGCATTATCGGCTTGGGCGACGAGCGAACTCATCCGTAAACACGCCATCGGTGCTCACACTCCCGTGGTCATCGGCAGACCCACTCTCTCCGCTCCCCATCCCACTCCTATAAGAGTTCGCGGATCTCATCACTGCAGGGAGGCCTCGTGTTAGAAACTCCCCCCACCCACCGCCTATCGCCCCTGCGGGAATACGCGTAACGTGTTGCGAACGCTACTATATTCCCCCACCTCCAAAATCCTCCAACGTACCACCCCCGTACACCCTTTGTTCTTCGGCGTTCGCCCTCTCAAACTGTTCTCATTTTTGTTTTAACCTATAATTTTAAATTGAAACTATTTTTAGAGGTGTCTTTATACATCTATGACATAGATAATGGAAATGTAAAAGCATAGGAATGAAATTACGCCCATCAACCGTTTAATTCTTACCCAATGGTGGGTGTTTTACCGTAATAAAATTAGGATTTAGAGTTTTTTAAACTAGTATCTCTACTGCAAAATAATTTCAATCAACTTACTCGATTTGTAATACCTCTAACTCACTTTTCATTTTCACGTCATTCGGACTTAACTACCACAATACTAAATTTTCATTAAGTTTTGATACTTCATTTAATTTTCAATTGTATCAACTGTAAAACAATATTTAAAAAAATATTAATGATGAACCATTGTCGAATCATAAGTCATTTTTTGAAACTAATATCGAATTTAGTATTACCCTGGAGTGAGGATATCCCAGATCTAATCAGGTCCTTCAAGTAAATACCCTAATAATTATTCACTCGCATTAATAGCATTTCGTATAGGCTGAACTTAAAATACCGTATAATATGCTCGGTCAGTAACGGTACTGAAACTGACAACTAGGAGGAGTGTTATGATAGAATTTGGTCAACGGAAGGTCAATGCTGAATTTTAGCCCTTTCAGTAAAATTCTTAGAAAGTTTAACACGGTATTGGATTCAGCTTGTGGACTTAGTACAAGATAAAAAAAAGTGCAAATAACTAAAGAGACTTCCAATCTTAGTGAAAATTATTTTAATGGCCCAAATTATGGAATGGTATTTCACCTTTTAAGTGAAATGAACACATATAAGAGCGAAAAATGTTTTCATTGAAAATATTGGTTTTAAATAAACTTTTTCTCATTCTTCTTTTCCCGTAATATGGTTCTCTGAATTTTCAAACTTATATCTCAGTTAAAAAATACAAGCGAAAGAATAGCATGATTTAATTCTTTTAATTCATCCCCTCTCTGATAGCGATATGACAACAACCCTAAATATCATAAAAAAACTCTTTCAATGAAAAACAATAACTTTGTTGAAATTCACATTTTAATTTTCTGAAAACCGATCCAGGTTTCAACACGGTGATAGCGTCAGACAAGCTACCATAAATTTAAGCCTGAAACCATTTTGTACTAAAAAAAACTATTCGCTAACCCGCACTAACAGAGAGAGAGAAGTTTTAACGCCTCCGATGAATTCTCATGTAGCTCCTCGACGTCTGACCTACCTCCTAACTTCACTACAGATCCAATCAAACACCATGCATGCACTATTAATCCATCTCCCCAAACTTCTATGTTACCATATGGCCCAACGCTTGTTATCATCAAACCTAGTCATCCATGGTGATGTCGAGAGGATTCACGCGGCGCTGTTATCGCACGGTATGACCTCTGGCCATCACCTCCTCCCCATCAGCCCTTTCCGACATGCTTGCAACCCCTTGCTCCATCCATGTGGCCTTCCCTTTTCCTAGCTGCGTGATCTTTCGGGCCCAAGGTTGAGTAGGTAAGCATATGAGGTATTAGAGGGGGACACGGTGAGATGCAGAGGCGGGTTGGGTGACTCACGTGTTCACCGCTGCATATGCTCCGCGTGATGACAAGCGCGAAGCGAAATGGACGAGGAGGAAGCGGTGATGGGCTTGACGGTGTGCCCGCGGCGACAGAAAGGGGGAACGCCTTCTCGATGCAACGGAATCGAATCTTGACGAACTGGGGTGGGGAAGGGGTCTCTCCCGAAATGGGAGGGGGGGGGGGGAGTGTGACGCGGAGCGAAGATGCAAAATACCCAGCAGGCAGTGCGAAACATCTGGTCTCTCATTAGAATCACGTGATCCAGGTCAACAGCCAGCAGGCTCGGGCATCCTGTTCAATCCACGGCCGCGGGATGATAATGCTCCAAACTATTCCTTGCTTAACTTGGCCTTCTCCCATGGCCCGCAATCTCACGCTTGAAATAGAGGCGAAGGGATGTCTATAACGGACATTACCTGCTGCGGAACGCAGGGATTTCGGTTCTACTACTACTTACTTGTGCTGCTGCGGGAACAGATTTGCATCGCCTACAATTGGAAAATAAAGTGGCAGAGGAAAATTGGACCTAATATAGCCATATTTGATATGCACTAGAAGTTAAGCAGGAGTGTCTTTATTTTCGATGGAAAGACATGGCCGTAGATATAACTTGACTATCATAACTATAAGGATACGCATTCAAATTAATTTGAGGGATTAAATTAAGAAAATTCTCCTATTCAAATACGCCTCCTAGTTTTTAAATAGTTTCTCTCCTAAGGTATACTATTTTTATGCGGAAAATGAGATATAATCAGCATTATGTAAAAAATCGCACCAAAATCATGTTTATACTCAATAGCATGTAACTACTAATACAGAAACACTACCAATATAGTAAGTATTACCATGCTCAATAAATAGCAGGTGGTTAATTCTCTTGCAAAAAATTCCTTAAAATTACTTTGTGATTCAATCCTGATAGTTTTTAATTTTCTATACAGAAAAAATTATTGAATTATTATAAGTCTAAAAGAGACATTTATTAAATGTTCCGAAAATTTGCAACATCTATCATGAGTTTATTTGACACATGTCAATGCCAATTTTGTTGATAGATATTATCGTAGGTGAATGGGAAGAGGTTCAAGTTTACTAGAGTGTTAGGATTGTTTTTCGATTTTGTGTTAGAAAATAACGATAACAAAGCCCTGATAGAGGAAAACTACAATTACGACGAGATTTTGGCAAGATAATTGGTTTATTTTTTAAAATATGTACCTTGGACACACCCCTAATAAATTCAAAACATAAATTAATTTAAAATAGTCATATAACTTCATCCATTGGATATGTATATCGGCTGGTGAGCAGCAGGCAAAAATCGGCAATCATAAGTTACATGTATTGGATCAGCCAAAGGGAATCAAACGTTTGAGATTCAAATTAGGAGAAATGCAACTTAAATTTTTAGATATGCAGATGCATATGGCATTGAGAAATTTCTTGTTTTCTAAAAAATAATAACAATTTTAGTGTTAAAATTTAACTTAATTTAATTTAATTTTAGGATGGGATCTATTGAGTAATTTTGTGTAGCGAAAGCCAAGGAAAAATGAAAAATCAGGGGAAAAAATGAAAAACCCCGAATAGTAGTTTTTGTTGAGGTTAAAAGTAGGTAATTCTCACACTTGATCGGATAATTCTTTTAACTTTGTATTTCAATTTTAATAAGATGATCTAGGAAAACCGTACAATTTACAGTTCTTGCAAAGGCCGTTGCGATGGGTAGAAAATTCTCTCTTGGTTTACAGGTTTGAATCAGCATACCTAGGCCCACTTCGCATCTAACTCCACTTCTGACCTGAAGATGCTGGTGATATTTCCGATTCCATCGGCACAAATCGCAGGATATTTTGAGAAGTTGTGAATCCGTCGCACTAAAATTCTACAGAAACGTTTGTATCATTATTCTGAACGTTTTAAAACGTGCTTGATCAAAATCCGATGAGAATTACAGTTTCTACCATCAAATATTGAAATTGAGAAGTGTTCTCTGGGTTTATGGCGGGCACAAGTCATAGGTATAGTTTGTATAGTTGAAGGTTATTTTGAAAGGAATGATGCAATAAGGATATGATGTGTTTAAAATTGTTAATGTCATTTCAACTTATTGTTCGTTTGATTGCTGGCATCTTTCCATCTTGCAACGCGGTAGAAACACGAAAAACACGACCTCACAAACATTTTTAATTGAAAAATATTCCTTAAAATTACTTTGTGATTCAATCCTGATAGTTTTTAATTTTCTAATAATTAATTAATTAATAAAAAAAATTAGAATTGCATGTATAATAGCAATAACCTGGCTGAGAACCCGAGAAATATTCGTAATTTTTAATTGAATTTTGAATTTAACTTGTATACTGTATAAAGCTAAAATATATATGCAGTTTAACACCACCAATCTACGTGACCCTCTCACCAACAAATAACCTCGAACTACCCCCACCCACCTGCCTCCCTCCGCGTGAGAGGAAGTCTTATTCTCACGTGCGCCACTCCCCCCCCCCCCCACTTCCTAACCCATCTAATGAGACGGAAGGGACGCAGTGGGATGGGAAGCGGCGGAAGTGCGGGCCCCAGTCGCCAGTATCGCTTGCGAGAGTTGAAAAGGGCGCACGGCCAAGTATGTGTGGAAACAGGGTGAGGGCATGTGGGTGCCATGCCCCAAAACCAACCCTCGCAACCGTCCCATCCTCTCTCCCAAGGTTTAATTAAAACCACCCGATTAGAGCCACAGTGGCACCAACCGAATCGTATGCGGGGTGAGGAGTTTTCGGAGGCTGGGAAGGAGGAGTGTTATTCCCTGGAGGGAATGCTCGAGAGAGCGGCGGAGGAGAGAAGAGGTCACGTGAGGAAGGGGAAAAAATTAATGGAAAAAGATATCCCTCGCACACGTGCTGCAAGTCTGTCCCAGTTTGATGAAAATAAAAGTTTGAGGTACGAAAGAAGTGGCAAAGGAGTATACGATTAATACCACCTCAGTCCGGGTTACAAGTTAACAGAAATTCCAAATAATTTAAATTACATTAGAAAAGATAATTTTTTTAATTATTTTAATTGCCACAAAAATCTCCTGCATCTAACCTGCAATAAAGTCTTCTTTAGTAGCTTTTTATGAATATACCTTGAATTTCAAAATGCAACCTAATGAAATGAATTCTTCTCGGATTCCAACCAGGGCCTGCAATGCATGAGATGATGGCATTCATTATCGTCATCAGCCCTGAAGATGTAGGGAGAGTCTCTCAATGAAACGTCTGCCTACAACATGCAGACTCTATCCTGGTTGGAAACCCATGAAGAATTGTTTCAAAGCATTCACCGGAGAGTAGTCAGAATATTCATCAGCAGTCTAATTATTTACCTGTTTCAACTGATTCAATACACACATTACAGCAATACCTTATTATTATCATTTCTTGAATATACATATAATTGAAAAGAATGTGAAAAATATATGATATACTCTTACGAGATCACTTATCACTCTTATTCATTTGATTATGATCAGTATTCCATGATAGTCCTGCTCAGACATACCCTTTACCGTTATTACTAATTCCGAGTTGGATATCATGAAGTGACCTTTAAGTAAATCATTCCTATTACCTCCAATGAAGAAACTAATAAATATAAAGCTTAAATGATGTCTTAATGAAACTTCAGCCTATGCGAGAAAACAATGCTCAACTTCCATTCATTCATCACATTCCATTTAAACTGAGATATTGATATCTACTGATTTAAACTGATATTTATTCGTCATTGAGATTTCAACTATTCATAATTAATATTTTATAACATTAACCTCAGGTATGTTTGAAATCGAATGCCATATTTGTTGGAGTAAATGATTTGTCATTATTTATGTTCTACTTATTTAGTCATTTAATTATTTTCTCATCTTCTACCCTAAATGTTGTGATGGATATATGTGCATACTTAGGTTTTCTTGCTATGATTGATTGAGTTAACTTCAAGATTTTATTAATATACCCTGATGTGTTAGTTGTGCTGAATTCCATTCGGAAATATTTGATAGATTTTGTACAAGTATATTTTGTGATCTCTTTTGTATGTAATATTCATCTTATGTTCTTAATGGACATTTGTCCAAGAACAATAAATATTGTTATTATTATTAAACTGTTTCCGCTGAACAGGTGATAATCCATGTTGACTGTATTCTTACCACCATTCTATATAACTAAATTCGATTATACTTGAATAGCACTATTCCATTAGAGACTGAAAGTTGATAGAATATCGTCAAGATACGAAATGTGCACATAAAATTAAAAGATATTCATTTTTAAATAAACTGCATCATTAAGAGTAAGATGTGAGCCTTTTATAGATCATAAAAATGCATTTGGGAGTAAATATTGGGTAATAATTTAAAATACTGCAAAATTACCAGTCTAAACTGATTTTACCGAGAATTACTACAAATTATGATGTGTTATTTTCCTGAATGACACATCATAATTTGTTTGAGCTTTTTCCTCGACTTATTCACATTATGGTGGAACTTCGGGATGTTACCCATGGTATAAGCAACGTTAAGGCGACAATTATGTAAGTGAGAAGACTCGGATGACGGAAGAAAATACGAAGAAATCGATGAATGGGAGTTCATCAAAAAAATAAAGGGTTTCCCTTCCTGCTTTGGAAGTCTTCAACCCATGACGAGTGAAACACGGGCGTTCTTTGAGTACTACGTTCCTGTTAATCATACTAGTGGAAGAATTCTCGTTTGAAGAACGAACGCCGTCATTATTCAAAACGCAACCGAAGCATCAACTTTGATCCCCGTACTGATTGCTGTCTTTTGATTCACCGGAATGTGTGTCATCGATTGATTTTTTTGCCGTCGTGTTTCCGCATTCATTTGTGCGATTCCTATTGCAGCAACCCAATCACGCAAATCGTTACCATTTAATCCACGAGGGAATGCAATGCTCCACGTCCTGGGAATAAAAGGATAAGTCTCCATGCAGAATGGAAAGGGAGGAAGAATGGAAAGGATCCGCGATTGATAATGTTAAGTACAATACAAAAATATTGGCTTTCCCCAGCGTAAGCAACGCTTCAGAACACACGAATGTTTCACGCAGAGGAATAGGAACACACAACTATTCAGACATTTAGGCTCAGTTATACGTAACTTCTCCACCTTTCACAAATGTTTTTTTTTCATTTCTATATTAGATTGAGGTGTGATAGACGGCAAAATTTACAGAACACATTGATATTTTAAGAAAGGCTAGCCGGGAATATTAACGTGTAACGTGACAAATTAACATACCTCGCATTTTACCACAACTTTACTGATTAATGACGATTTACTATTATATTAGACCTGTAGTTAATATATTATATCATATAGTACACAATGATAGTTAACAGATATCATCATTTGAATGATTTTGTTATGTAATAAAATAAAATGCAATGGCAAACTAACAGCTGTAAATGGAATTGATTGTATTTGTATTTAGGTCAGGAAAACTCAGCCAGAGTTAATACTTATATAGCATATTTATATAATAACCTATGTATGTATTCACTATGAAATAAAAACATTTCAAATATTAAAATTATGAATTTTACGCATAATTATTTCAATAGCAGGTTAACTTAGCGTCATTTGGACATTTTCAATGACAGAAACTCAATCCATCATATAGCAAAGTTAAAAATCGTGGCATTGGTTGCGTAAAACGGGGTTGAGGAAAAATAAAACGTATTAGATTTTCTATATAGTGTGCCTGAACTGAATATGTGCGAATTGAATTGAGTAAGTCTCTCTCCCTCTAAAAATCAATACATCAGACAGTCATCCTATTTCTATGGAATACGAAACGTGAAATGATTTCAAATTAAAATTTTTTTTTTTAGAGAAATGCTGAAAAATCAACGCAAAACCTGTCACTTATCTAAGTAATTAAAAGGAAAATCGAAAGCCCTCTAGATTATCTACTTAAATAAGAGAAATTCATGGATAGTTTCTTTCACTATTTTCGGAGGTAACATTACTAGGAACTCTTAGCTCCTTAGTAATAAACTACATCAACTAATCCTATATCTTTGGGTTTAGACACCTACTTACGCAATATGTCATCATGTTGATGATAATGACATTATCCACTCCCGTGGATGGAGGCAATTTGAAATTTCAAAATAATCGACAGCTCCCGTAAAGCACACTCTATCTTGAGACTCATTGCTCCCCGAGGCCCCAATAAGGTGGAAATTGAAGGACGGCTGACAGTTTGGCGGCGGAGAAAGGGTATCCTTCTCGTCGAAAACTTTTTAAAAAGTCGAGAGGTGGCGAAATGTTCTCCGGGAAACTTGTATTCTCTTTTGATGAGGTTGATGGATCTGCTGGCTTATGCTCTTTCTTGCCTTCTTCGAATAAGTGCCCGCTCTTCCCGTGTAAGGGAAGGGGGGGAAAGAGTAAGGAGGCAGTGTGGGAGACTTCTGATAGAGGGAGGATTACATGTGGCTGAATGCATCCTCATAGTTTTCTCGAGCCACGGAAGAGTATGGTGGATTTCTTTATTCTTTTTCTTCCAGTTCAGTTTCTCTTCTTTTGATTTTATTTCAGTCGAGGGGGGAATGAAAAAATATGAGCGATCCGCACACTAGCCATCGAGCCTGCACGGGAAGAAATGAGAACTTTCAAAATGGTTTTTGTCATCTGAAAGTTGAAAAAAAATGAAGAGCTAAGGGCGTAATTGGTTACTACGTGGGGGAATTTTTGTTTCCTTTCTTGTACCGCCTTCACCTTCCTATTTCTATCCAGCTGTTCATTTTTTCTACCTACTACCTTTCATCCAATGCTTAGTCCCTTTCAGCACAAGGTTCGTGCACTGCCCCGATACGGAAATTTCTATTAAATTTTGTACGTTTCATTTAAAATTTAATTTTTTAATTTCTTCTCTCAGGCCAAGCGCGGCTTCATTTTGAGCTTTTCAAGGATTCCGAAGTTGCGAAAAAAATAGATTACGACACAGAGCCAATTTCCGTGGTCGTCAATGCTTTAATAATCTTGGCATTTTGCAGAGAAATGCGAATCCATTCTACCAGAATCGGATTAAATATCGACGAGGAAAATTATTTAAAACACCAAAATATTCTGATTGTAATTTGCATCACTAGCGATGTGTGAATTATTTCTGTACAAATTCAATATCAATCATATTCGCCAAAGAGTAAAAATGAAGTGAATAAAATCAAAAACTCAAGTCCTGACAATAAACTCACGTTAAAAGTTGTTTCAGGCTCTGAAACTTACAAGCAAATAAATAGAGCGTTTAATGAGATAATATAAAAATAAATATATAATTTTTGGATAATTTGACAAAATAAGATTCACAATATTTGGAAAATATGGTATATTGATGATATGGGTTATGAAATGTCCCTAAGGAAAATTATGTTACTGATTTTTTCTTTTAATGAGTCATGTGGAGCAGTTTTCATGTACAAGTGATTTATAATTTTATATTTAATAATATATCGTTTTATTATATAATACATTTAATTTCTTTATCACAAATACAATATCTATCATTGATGTATATCAGGTCAACCGTATACATACCGTGCATATATAATCATCATAAAAACCATGCTTAAATGAGGCTAACAATTTCAATGTAACTGACGCTTACTGCGATTTTGATATCGTGTGCACATAAAATTAACACTTCATGAATTTCTCCTAAGTGATTTTTCCAAGCTCACACATAGACCTAGCCAAAATAAAATGTAAAATTATTCTATGAGAGCCCTTACCAGCCCAATATAAAATTTAGGAATAATCACTAATTCAAGTAGTTCGTTCAAACCAATTCGTAACGCCGACACGCCGTAACTTATCCCACGCGGATGGACTCTCAGTTAAAGTTGGGAATGAATCGCTCCCGATTCCCCGGATCTCCAATACCCACCGAATAAACTTTCAGAATTATAAAACACGTTTTAATTAGGATCTGGTGCAGTGGGAGAACGGATTAATGGCGGCCACGAGGGAGATTTTTTTTCGCCGCAAATTACGGCACGGAGCAAGAGCGAAATCTTTTCCCAGCCTCTTTTCCGTTCCTTGGTCCATGGGCGGGTGTGCCCGAGTGGCCATTACCGGCGCCCAAGTTGGAGGATATGTGGAAGCGTCGTCGCTCGAAATGGCGTCGGAAGGGGAGGGTGGGGAAAGGAGTGAACTAGCGTCGAGGCACGCCCCCCTATAACCCCCCTCCCCCCCGACCGACTGCGGTGATTAAACGTGTGCGCACTCATTTCCAGGTGAGCCGAAGAGAAGAAATAGAGGAAAGCAGTGGGCAGGCTGGTTGCGGTCTCAACCTTCCCTGTGTTAAAGCTCGTGCAGACAAATAGAGGTTCCTTGGAGATATATACTGTCATCATTATTGAGTAAGGCTTGCGGTATGGTGAGGTAAAAAATCTTAGTGTTGATTTGATGAGGCATTGCACAATTTTCCACTCAAAAATGTATTTGCGTACAGAGCGTTATTAGATGTTCTCTTAGTTGATATATACAGTCATAATTATATTGTAAGGCTGGCGGTATTGTTAGGTGAAAAATCTTAGTGTTGATTTGATGACGCATTGCACAATTTTCCACTCAAAAATGTATTTGCGTACAAAGCGTTATTATATGTTCTCCTAGTAGATATATACTGTCATAATTATCGTGTAAGGCTTGCGGTATGGTGAGGCGAAAAATCTTAGGGTTGATTTGATGAGGAATCGCACAATTTTCCACTTATAATTTATTTTCGTACAAAGCGTTATTAGATGTTCTCCTAGTAGATATATGCTGTCATAATTATCGTGAAAATCTTGTGACATGGTGAGGTGAAAATTCCTAATGTTGATTTGATGAGGCATTGCACAATTTTCCACTTATAATTTATTTTCTTACAAAGCGTTTTTAGATGTTCTCCTAGTAGATATATACTGTCATAATTATCTTGTAAGACTGGCGGTATTGTTAGGTGAAAAATCTTAGTGTTCATTTGATGAGGTATTGCACAATTTTCCACTCAAAAATGTATTTGTGTACAAAGCGTTATTATATGTTCTCCTAGTGGATATATACTGTCATAATTATCTTGTAAGGCTGGCGGTATTGTTAGGTGAAAAATCTTTGTGTTGATTTGATGACGCATTGCACACTTTTCCACTCAAAAATGTATTTGTGTACAAAGCGTTATTATATGTTCTCCTAGTTGATATATACTGTCATAATTATCGTGTAAGGCTTGCGGTATGGTGAGGTGAAAAATCTTAGTGTTGATTTGATGAGGCATTGCACAATTTTCCACTCAAAAATGTATTTGCGTACAGAACGTTATTAGATGTTCTCCTAGTAGATACATACTGTCATAAGTATCGTGAAAAACCTGTGGCATGGTGAGGTGAAAAATCTTAATGTTGATTTGGTGAGACATTGCACTATTTTCCACTTTTTATTTATTTGCATACCAAGCGTTTCGGTATAAAAATAAATATTCTCAGGTGCTCTGATATATTAAATGGCAAACTGTATAATTTCTCATTTAAGCAACGTCAAAATGATTGTAACGACTTGCATAAGTGATCGAAATGCCTTAGTTAGATTATGTAAAAATTTTATTGGAACAACCTATCAATATCATTCTTAGGTAACTAGGCAAAGCTTTATGCAAAATTTTGGAGAATAATGCATTTCCTGAAGAAAGGATGTTAACTCATTAAGCAATACATTTTCAGCATACCTACGTATTTGGACTAAATTTAGTACTTATATTTAGCAAATTTATTTGGATTAATGAGTGATACGATTAAACCGGTGCGAGTTATTACTCAGGTAAGCAGTTAATAGAGCAGAGATAGCACTCGAAAGAGACAATGTATGATTTATTTATAAAAAATAATTTATTTCCTTCTTTAGAGCAGAAAGGGCTAAACTGCCAAGGATTACGATGAAATGGCTTGTAGATTTTTATAATAAAACTGTTCCCGCGAAAGATATTAAAATAGTCAAGTGATATAAAGAGTACCCACAATTGATGTTTGCTGTGTGAAGTTCCTCTCATTATTAGACAGATATTTATGCTGGAATAAGTAAACATTATCACAATGAACTTCAATTTAACTTGAGAAAAAATAAAATTCCCCTCAAATATAAATCAGTCTTGTTAGTTATAATACTTGCATTTATATTGCACAAACTCATTATAAAATAACCTAAAAGAAATAAAAATGACATCACCATTCAGAAGAGATAAAAAATCAGACACTATCGAATCGGAGACCACACGCGATGAAGAGTTAACGGAAGGGAGAACACGATGAACACACTCACGGGCACGAAACGTTTTCAGACCTCATAACGACGAAGCCATGGCTCCACACATTTCGCCACTACCGAGCCCCGAAACGCATGCGAGAGTGAAGAAAGAAATCAATTTCTTCCCGGAAGTCAAAGAGCTGCCACCTCGGCCACTTCCATTACTTGGCCATCCCCTGGCCCTACACCACTTCCTTCCCACACTAGTGGACTCGCACCACCCGGTATCGGACGTTTAAATTATTGTAGGCGTCGAATGACCTCGTAAACCCCATCCCAAAAGCCGAACGGCTGGCTACCGCCCGGTGCGCTGGGAAGGAGAGGGAGTGGGGGATCTCTTCCCGAGAAAACCCACTCCAAGTTGGCGCGAGGAAGAATGGGGGTGCTGTATGGGTGCCTTGCGGAACACGGCTCGGAAGCGAGGAGGAGGCATAGTCTGCCGTCCCCTCCTTCCCCGGCTGGATGGGAAGGAGTCTTGCGGGAGGCTGGCTGCGATAAGGAAAGGCGTCGTCTTTTCTTTGCGATGTATGAAGGGAACTGCGGTTTGCGGAAGGGTCGAGAGGCGGAGATCTCAAGTGCGAGGGCGAAGAGGAAACTGCATCATGGCGAGAGAGGGTACGGGGCTCATGCGGGGAATAAAGTTGGCTTTAAAGTTGGGAGCAGTACAGAGACAGCCATTGGATTTAGCTCTCGCAGACATTATAATACGATTAAAATATTTTTGGGCAAATATACATGATATATTATGTAGGTATACTGACTTCATCCTGACGTGCCTAAGGTGTTCTCACTCTCAGATTTTAGTAAACCGTGTAACGGTTTTTATTTCCTCTCCAAACTTCACAAATATTTTTATTACACATTTTAAACACTTTTTATAAGTTGAAAACTCGGGAGCAAAGACACACCCGCACGCCACAACTATTACAATCCAACTCTCCATTCACTCCCTCCCGCGCCGTCAACAACAATTGCTCCATTCCACCTCTGCTGCTCATTATTGCCCACTTCATTGTCCTACTCTCATCAATCGTCACACCAACTTCAAACTCAAAACAACTCAAAATTAAGTGTTACAACCGTTTACATTGCACCTAGTAAGTTTTAACCGTTTACCGTAGCATGTTTGATAGTGCTTCAAGTTTGGACAAGGATTAGTCTTACTGATATTCGATCCTTAAAATCCGTTTTGGTGACATCGGCATTTTAAATTTTCCAGGGTCCTTCTGTTATATTGAGACTTATTGTCCAGCTAAAATAACTAATAAAATATTTGGGGGATTCTCTACCCACAGCTAATCTACCTGTGACTATGGCATGTTTAGGCTGTTTTCTCCTTGTCGCAATGGTTAATTTAGAACAGAAAATATGTTAGCTGCTATTTGTGAACGCACCTATACAACCATGAAGTTTTGATTATAGATGGGAATAGAATGGATCGTTTCAAGGGAAGATGTAGGACTTTTTCTGGGAGGGCACAAGGCGAACGATCTTCTCATACTTGAGATCAAAAACAAGATACAACATTTACTGTACGAAATATTCTCATAATTTTAATGTGAAAGATATTAATATAAAATTAAGTGATTGATGATAATACTATACACTAAAAAAAACGAAATTGATCAAAACCGTATAAAAAATGTTGTCTATTTTTTAAGCGTCTGAGGGGGCACGTGATCCCCCTGAAACCGCCTATGGATCGTTACCAGACGAATGCCTCTCATAACAAAATTAGAAGCGAAAGCCTTCGTGTGACGACATTAAAATTAACAGTAAACAAAAATAATCGCTAACCAGGGAATAATGAAGGTTTGGATGGCGGAGAGTCGGAAGATTGGAATATGTGGTGGTGCATTTGAATGCAAATTTGCCTAAGGGGAAAAATAATTTCTCCTTACCGTAATTCAAACCCGTTGCAACAGGATTTTCATCTTAATTTCCTAATGCGTTATATAAACACCTTGAGACTGCAAATTTTAATTGGAAGAGCGAATCATGGGAGGAAAAATGGAGGGCACAGACTATAAAAGAGGAAAATGAATTTGAAACATCCTCTTTCCTAAACGATGTCAGCAAAGCGTTTCGTCAAGTGGAGCATACATTAGAGCGCTCTGAGTTTAGCGATATGACAATGACGGGAAGTCTCGACCTCAACCACAAGTCTCCCCATCTCAAAGCCAGCGGTGTGATGATGAAGGGTTTTGATACTTGGAAATCGTTACCCAGAGAATAATGAAGGCTTGGATGGCGGAAACTACGTCGTTAATTTGGAAGCGTATTGATTCCGTTCCATCTCCCGACTGAAAAAAAATTCATATCCCAACAATAACAGCTTCATTTCAGATAAACGTTTTCCGCATCGATAAAAACTAGCATCAAATGTGCCTGACGCAAATTGTTTAATGGATTTTATTTTGGGCTATACCAAATTGGTGCCCAAAATACTGAATAGGTTATAAAATAAAAATGATATTTGTATGCCAATAAAGTATCTTTGATCTAATTATAATTTTCCTTAATAATTATCGATATAAACAAGATTTTATTTGATGGCCAATTTTCCATAAGAATAAAAAATTATAATTTAGCAAAGAGAAATCTATAATAAAGGAAGTGGGAGATGATTTAAAATGACAAAGGCTTCACTTCAAATGGATTTATGAGAAAGCAAAAAGCGGTGGTGCTATGAAAAATTATTAAGTTAAAAAATACAGTTTCTTTGCCAGTGTATAACGGCATAGAAACAAAACTTTCATTGTCTTATTTTTCTTATTTTTGCCAATTTGCATATTTTAAAGATACATGAGGGAGTTCCTGATGACAACAAATTAGTAGACTAAGTAAGACTGATAAAGATGGTAGTGATAAACGAGGAAGAGACATCTGAAAAAAATCGTACAATTTTATTATAAGGTATTAAATTATTTATTGAAAACATAAGCAGCCATCAGCATTAAATATTGATTTTCTACAATTTATAACGACCGATTAAGTTTCCCTTATCCGTTATTCAATTACGGGACGTCTAGTACTATTTTAGAATAGAAATGGAAAATTTTCGAAAAAAGACTGCTATTTATCGGTAACCCAACGCATTTAGGACACCAATACCACCGCCCTAGCCCTGTAAATGTTTCTACCGTAATCCATCGAAAAAATAAAAAATCGGATAACTTCGAGAACTCGAACAGTCAACTATTGCATTCAATGGTGCCTGAGTATTAGAGAGAGTCAGTATTTTTTTAAATTACTCAATTACAAATTTTTACTTAGTTAGCTTACTTGCGATACATAATTTGTGCAATTTTATTAGCACTCCGTCGCGCGGTCATAAGTGTTCCAATGTTTTAGAAATAATTAGCTATAATCCTAAGGCAATAATATGGAGACGTCATCCAGTGAAATACCATACTAACTTCTTACTTTACTAACTTACTTACTAACTTCTTCTACCTTATTGACTTTATAATAATTGAACATTACATATTTTATTCCATAAATCATTTCATTTCTTTAAAAATTTATTTAGAGTACCTTGTCACAAAAGCATGTCTTATCTCTAATCTCGAAAATATAGCTGATAAATTTTGCTAGTGTCACCATGCACATAAAAGTTAAATCAGGCTCTAAATATTAGATGGCCCTGCCTCAAAATTTGAATCTTTTCGGAACGAGAACTTAAAATAGCAGGAACCGTCACATTACCAGAAAATACATACTAATAAAACGGATCATAAATCGTGAAATAATAAAAATCACTTCGCGATACTATTCTAAAAACCAAACTTCGGGATTTCTGCGTGCCACCTCCTTCAACGGCATGAGGTTAACAATTATCCAAGAGGGCTTCGACTTAAAATGGGGCTTAAGCATAAGCCTCCATTTCACGCGGGCTTGTTAAAACCCGCGGCAACCTCGTCTTACGGTGTGTCAGCGTCATTCCTTCGCCTTTTGTGCCTCGCGATGGCGGCACATAAAAGACTCAGTGAAGCGGAGACCATAGGAGATCCCTTCTTTCCTAAAAAAATTGAGATTGCAAACCATGCTCTAGATAGAGAGAGAGACATAGTATACTCGTAAAAATCTAATCAGAGGCAAGGGCATAACGGCTTCGTTATTCGACGGAATGGCTACACTTTTCTTTATGCTACCGACTAAAACCGAGAGCTCTATCCGTAACCCTTTATTTTCCCTTCTCTCCTCCAGAGAGCGCTCGTCTTCTCTTATCCACTTGTGCAAAAGCACGCGAATAACTTCGGCCAATGTTGAAGGAAAGAAAATCGCGAGCGGCGTCAATATCCATTGCATCCGCGCTATTTCCGATTCTTCGACCGCATTTCCGGGCTCTGGGCTCAGGGAGAACGAACGTTTATGCGGCCATATAACCGTTAACCGGAAATAAGGAGGGGAAGGCAGGGACGTTAAATTGCCGGAACAAAGAACTAGGTATCGAAAAGAAAAATAGTCACGGGGTCAAAGTGGAAGGTTAGAGAAAGGGGAGGGAAGAGAAACGGGGGAGACGGGAAAGAGATAAGCCACGGAAGAGAGAATGATGTGAAGTGGGCAGAGAGAAGGAAAGAATATTGGATTGGCCGAGCAGTGATAGCGGAAGTAATGCCCAAATCTCATTTTATATAATTTTAGTACGGCGGGAAACAGTGGTATAGCCAGGAATTTCGTTCGGCCGGGGGGTGGGGGTAGCGGGAAATGTTAGCAAGTTTTACTAGCATCGCAAGCTACAAAAGAAACATTCTATCGCCTTTTTTTAGGAGAAATATAAATATATGCCTATTCGTATTTTGATCAAGTTTGTTCGAGTGAGTCAATGATGAATACTGCCAACATATCGCCAAATTTATTAATATTATCAGGTCTATTGAAAAAAAAATTTCGTTGACCAGTTAGGTTGTCATTTCGTCGTTAATGCCAAAGGTGTACAGTTGCTAATTAAAAATTTAGAGAATGCGATCATAGAAATTGAAAAGAAATTAGAGTACATTGCGAGATGGAAGAATTTTTACTACATCCACAGTTTCTAATAACTCAATCCAAATGAAATTATTTTCAAATTGTAAAAAGAACTCTCGAGTGTCCAAGTTGACATTAATTAAACAAATGTTTTCAAAGAAAAAGATTTCCCAGTTTGGTCTATCGTTCAAGAGAGTTTGTGAACAGCTTGGACTCGATGCTATAGTGATTTGAATTTTCGCAGAACCCAGAGTCACCAAACCCAACAAATAAGAAGAGCTAATTACAAACCTGGGCACACGGCTGTCCTTTGCTGCATCACTCTGCATAGAAGAGTGTAACTTCTATTGAAGACTATGACGATAGCCCTGCCAAATAAAACAAAGGAGAAAAATATTACTTCAGTTGACGAGTTTGGATGATACTCATTAAAAAAAATATTTTTCAGGTGTTATCTGAATGATCCGATGAAATCTGAATCTGAAAACTGAATCTGATGATGCAATAGTATGCTGGAGAGCAGTCAGAAAATGGCAGAAAATCTAGAAAAAACTGACTCTAGACGCAGCTAATTAGTAAATGAGGGAACGTATAAAACAAAAGAACTAGCAAAATAGAAATTACCAACATTTTACCACGTTTTGTTACACTCGCTTTCTTGTTTGCCCATTCGGGAAAATCTTGCTACTCAAATTTTGATCACTTCTCGATTACCTAGAGCGCTGAAAATTACAGGATAGTCAACATATATCAGACTTGTCTCCTAGAGGAAGCGAATATAACCATACATGCACACAACGTATTTCTTTTTTATATCTGAAATCCTCTTCTAAAACTTATTTTAACTTTATCATCAATCACATTGGAAATTTTCAATAATTTATGATGCCACAGGCCGTTATCCTCCTCTTCTTAATAAAACGTGTTTTTTATACAAAAATATGTTTGCACTTTAATATTATTGAAATAATTTTTGAACACAACATCGTCAATTTCTGAACAGGAATTCAGTTCGAGAAACTCTCGATCGAATTTGGTTATAGCCTACACCCTGACTCTAACCCCCAAAGCCGCTACTATATTTTTTAATTTCAAATTAATGAGAGTTGTATTATATTTTGAACTTAATGAGTGAGCGTTGCGCGTGGAGACCCCTTTTGGTGAGTCCAACAGCGTCATTGCATAACCAAGGACATGAGAAGAAAATTGGGAACTTTATATTCGCGACGATAGCTAGTCTAAGTTCTTAAATGCATCTTTGCCCAAGCAAGGGAGGCTCAAGAGGGTCAAATGGGGAGGGAAAGGTGAAAAAAATGGACGGAAGCGAAGAATAAAGGGGAGTTAGTGTGATTGCGGTGGGAATCAATGACTGGGAAAGAGGGAATAGGAAAAGAGAGGTGTCAAATGGATGAGTGTGGAGAGGACAGGGTTTCGGTTCGGAGTGGTAGCAGGAGTGTGTTATGAGTGGATCTGGGCGGAGTGGGCCGAATCGGGTGATTGAACTGTACCCATAGCGGGGTTCTATTATGACTGAGCAAATATAGTGAAAGGAAAATTCCTCGTATCTTTTTAATAAAAAGTTTTGCTTTCATAGGTAGCATCTAACTCCCTCACTGATTCAACCCGAAGATTTCGTCCCGATGGATGAGGTTAGAGATCACCCCAGACTAACGCAAGGTCTTGTGATTTCACTCAATCAGGGCAGGGTACTTCCTGCGAAGCTCTATGCCTCCCTTCACTGAGCCACCTCGCACTTCGAAAATTTTAGTATGGATGTGTCATAAGGCTTAACCTGGGATACCATCTATTGATGTTATAAGTCAAAATTAGGATTAACAGAAAATATGGACAATTCAACGCTTATAAATTTGTTAACCCTCAACGCTTAAAATAATGAGCAAATGCTATTTAAAATTGCAGTAGCCAATGATGTTGTATTTTTCATAAAAGTAAAGTGATTTGTTATCAAAAGCAGCTAAAGCAGTTAATTTGCTAAAATCTCAAAGAGTCGAGATATGATGTGCCTAAATGTTAAGGGTGATGAGCTTAATTAACTTAATTTCAGTTTTTTTTCGTCAAAAGTATGCATATTCAAGTTGCAATCAACCTTTTTTTCTTGCCTAGTCCAGAATTTATACAAGATCTCATAGTAAGGCTATGAATTTTAAATATAAATAACAGATCATACTGCATGGAACGGCCAAGTTATTTGCGATCAGTGGATAAATGCTTATTAGAGCATAGTTAGCAATGCTTATGGAAGAATAATGACCTCCTTGAACGTAGAGGAGCTGAGATTAAGTTGGGGAGCCCAGCCAGAATGCACGTGCAGGTTTCTTTATTACGAGGTATTTGGACGGGCGAGAGCATTGACGCTGCCGTTACTATTTTCGCAAAATGAGTCTGGTGACGTAAACCGACTCTGGTATTAACTGTTACTTCTCGGATCTTAGATGGCTTTCTTTATCTAAATCTCCGTCTCCAATTCTTGTAGACTTCCCTTCGTACCATTGTCTCCTTGCCCCATGCGGTATTTCTTTTCATCGTGGTCGTGTAATATCGTTTTACGCGTGCTTTTTCATCACTTCCCTGCAACTTTCTTCTCTTCCAGTTTTGCTAAGCATGTTTTATGAATAGTTTGTTTACAAATATAGTAAACATTTTCGTATTGCGGGGATGGAAGTCAACGTGTATGAGCTATTGGAGAGTAGTCTTTCCAAGTAATAGTATTATTGAACAAGGATTTCTGGCAAATGTATTGAAAAAAATTACGATAAATAAATTACTTGTATAACTGTTTTTTATTTGCTATGAAGGTTATCAAAATTACAAACAGGAAGAAAAATAAGCCTTTTTTACATTTGCCTGCATATTGCCAGGAAATTGCCACGAATCTAACTCCAATCGAACTTTGCACTGGACCATTGAGTTATAATATCCCAAGAAAAGATATTATTTTCGATGTAATATTTACATCTACATGGCACTCCTTGTATGATTCCTTAAAGGTGAATAGAAGGGTAAAGCGTACCAACAAGTTAAGCGGGCATACGAGAACATTATGATGAGATGTTATTTTACATATTATTGTGTTGGATGATAATATTTTTCAGGCATTGGCATGCCTAATATATATTGAGCCAATATATTTCAGGCATTAGGAAATAAAGAAGCCAACCGTCACGAACCACAATGTCACGCTCCCCTCGTGTTTCCTAATGAGGCCTTTCGCTCAGGCCCAATCACAATTAATAAAAATAATTCACTTGGTAGAAGGAAAATATAAGTTACAACGGTATATAAACCTTCCTCATTCAGGCATTTCCTCGTAAGATTAAAATAAAAACAACGCGGAAGTTGAAACTAACTATTCATGAGCTGGTGACGTCATTAAGCTCTGGATCATTAACTCGTTCCATTAAAACCGCTCGTGGAGGAAGGGAAACGCTCACAACAAAATAAACAATAATGACCTAAGTGAGGCGAATGCGAGAGATGCAGGCATAGCGGAATGGTGGTTATCCCCTTGGGATGAGTTCGTGACGTTATCAACTTACTTGTGAAAGGGTTTAGGCCGTAGGTTATTCCCCGTGAAGAGCTCGAGAATTAAGTGATAGATGAAGAAATTTAAGGAAAAATACCTGTCCATTTATTTTTAAAACACAATATAAAATAGTACCAGCGAGTGTAAGCCAGAATGAAACATTGGTGAACAAGCTGTTTTTTCGGTAGAGGTATTCTTCAGCGTCTGTCCTGGGCATCCTCAGCCTCACTCAGGAGTGGATTCTGTATCTAATATGGGGAGGGGGTTATGACCATGGTCCGCAGAGAATTGAATGCCCCGAGAAAGGGGCGTTTTTGTAGTATAGAGCTCCGTAGTAAGTACAACTCAAACTTCTCTCACTTTTGGGACTTGTAGGTCTACGTCTACGTGAATGTGCATATCCACTTCCCTTACTCATTTAGAAGGATAAAAAAACTATTAAACCAATTAAAATAAAAATATTAGACAATATATTGGGGGTTCATGATCCCTGTGATCCCCTCTAAATCCACCTATGGCCTAACCTCTATTAAATCCTAGAAAACCTTCTGTACTGGAGTTTCTGTCTTGCAAATTCAATTCCTTTAGTCCTGCATCTCTAGCAATGGCTCCATACATTTCCCTTATGAAATCATTTGAAACACATCATATCCTCTTTGGCTTCTCATTAAGTAAATTAGTTACGACACATTTTCGCCTGTTTCGTCACACGGCTAATAAAACATGGCCACCTTCAGTGGCCAAAAATTCCCTCTTCTCTCAGAGAGAGTAGATGAAGCCGTTCCCCTCGCGAGTCGACCGCCAATAAGTTAGAATGAATATCCCATCAGAAAAGCTCTCGCGTAGTCCCATTGATGCCATTACGGCTGATTGATCCTGTAATTTGACGCGACGCGTAGAAATAATCGCATTACGCCCGGTCAAATGAGGGGTATTTGTAATAATTGCCTTGATCTAATAATGGAGCTCATGTCGTTTTATCTCAAAACATACAGCCATTCTCGATTTGATCTTACTCTAATTATATGATAGTGACGTCCATTCTCACATCTGCGGAGCCGATATCACGAGCGCTATTCGACGAAATAATGTCGATCCTCGCGTTCCTGGTCCATTTCATTGGCCCTCCTGCAGTCATTCCCCGAGCATTATTGTCTCAGCTCAAAGTGAGAGATATTTATTGATTTTATGCAGATGTAATCTCCTCTGAATTAACGCATAATTCATTTGCGAGCACTTCGAGGGCAAATTGGTCCGCAATTAAAGTCATTTTCAATATTGTAGGATCAGTCGGTGGGAAGCAAATTGAATACACTTTGATAACAGGAATAAAGTGGGTGAAATATTGATATTCGGGTGATCGCCCATTAATGTACTACCTGACTGCATTGACTAAAACCAGGTGGCGAATGACAAAATGAGATATGATGCACGCTAATGCTGAATGAATTTCTCGTTCTCAAATACACCATAGATAGAGCCGCCATTCCATCCGTATTATAACCAGATAATTTGAGATGAACTTTGTGAATAAAATCATGAACGAGAATAACAAAAATAAACCAATATAGCAAAAATAATTTAGAACTGTACCTGATTATGACGATTCAAATATGTAATGAGGAATATATGTTCAGCATTAAATTAAACGAAGGCAATTAGAAACATAGAGTATGATAAATTAATAGAAAGCATTAATTTGTCCGAAAAGTTGAAATGATTATAATCTCATTTATTTGCATAATATATCTCAGAGTTTTATTTGTAATTTAAACTGACTCAAATGATTCATAACAAACGTGCACAATCAAAATGCCCACATAGAATTAAGAAATACTATTTTCTCTTAGAACCTTGTCGTTCTCATGAAAAAATATGGTAATAAAGTTAAAATGTTACTTTTAGAAGAGAAAATTTAGAATACTTCCATCAATGTTTGTGTCGGGTTTTCATGAGGGTACGAAAATAGCCGGGCAGCCGACATTTTGGATTCCGTTTCGCTACCCATTCTCAAGGCTACTGATTAAAAATTGGGAGTGACCGTTGAAGCTCGGCATCAAGAGGGGCGGGATTGGCCAAGCCCCGATTGTTGTGGTGGAGGGCTATCGACTAGCGAAGACCTAGTTCCGGCAAGAAGGCCACGGCTAGGTCTTCGCTGAAATAAAATAATAGGCCTTCATTGGTCCACGTTTATAAACTCATTATACTAGATTAATGAAGGTATTATTTTCTTCGAATTTCGAAAATCTTCCCAAAATACGTTTGACGAAAACTAATTTCTAAAGTATAGGTAAAAATCAAGCTAAAACCTAATATTTCTTTTCTTCTTTCTTAAATTCAAGGGTTTTAATTTAATTTAATTTTCTTTTTTTTACCTATACTCCAAGAATTATTTTATCACTAAACAAAATTAGGAATGAATTAATCTAATAAAAGAACGTACGAAGTCACCGATTTTCATCGGAGAAAATTTTAAATAATTCGGTTCTCCAGCTTACTTATGCGCATCTTGGAGATTGCGTGTGGGTGCCAATCAACGATCCAATTCTCTTTTGAGCCCCGTAAGGTTATCCCAAGATGAAATAGACTGAGGCGCGAGGATGAGTAAACCATTCATCTTCCTTCGCTGGCGTCGCATCGTCTTGAGGCGAAGGAGCTATGACCCACCCATGCGTGGCTGGGAACCGAATGAAATCGGAGCCCACTATGCTTTGGCAGTCTCCGGAGTGGTTCCTTGTGGACCGAAGTCGGCAGGGAGAGAGAGAGAGAGACGCTGCCTCCAGCAAGCATAAAGCCCTCGGCGGCCGAAGGGAAGGCCGGAGAAGGGTGGACTCAATTTGAAAGGTATCGGAGACGCATTAGACGGGGTGAGTGCAAGTAAGCTGGCTGTTTGACGGCATTGGAAGAGGAGGGGGTTTCTGGTCCCCTGGTTTGGAGGAGGGAACCCAAGAGGGAGGAGGAGGTATTGGGTGAAAAAGGATGGTGAATAGGAGTGGAGACCCGGCACCCTTTATTGCCACGGCAGTTGATTACTTCCGTCCTCATGTCGTCTGGTTGCAAGGAGGCAGAAAATGATGGCAGGCGAGATATAAATCTCGCTCACAGATCCCTTTCTTCTTCTCCTTCCTTATTCTACCCTGAACCTTCGATACCATAGATTGTTCGTACATGAAAAGGAGGTTATTCGACATTGCGCTTTTTTTCTGGGTCTCATTGGGTTATTTCTTGTCTGATGTTTGTAACTTGCTTTGAGTTTCACTGACTTAAATATGCATCACAAACAGAATTTATAACATATTTATCCTGAGGAATAATTATTTTTTCGGCGGTACAGCGAAGAAGTTGAATATTATACAAGAGCCATGATGATTAGATTCAACCGTGTCAGACAAGATGTTGTGGAACATGTTTCGATGATTAATAAAGAAAAGATTTTATTATGTTCACTTACACTTTTAATTGAGTAGTTGAAACGCGTTGTACTCAATTAAAAGTCTAAGTGGACATTGCAAAACCTTTTCTTTACCAAGCCACGATGATAGTTTTCACAAAGTTTAAGTTCGAAAGCTCACCTATGCAACATTGATGAGTTTTGACACAATTTAGCGTAAGACAACATGCTGACATCGGAAAAAGTTGTAAACATAGCAAATTCATATTTTTTTAATTTCATTTTTCTATTTAGTATTTGCGTTGCTAAAAACTTCTCAATGAAGTAGTTTTGCGAATACATCCAAGGAGCGAATAAGTTTGTGCGTTTTTGGCACTGGTTGACCCGATATCTTCAAACTTTGGTCATGCAATATCGAACGTGTAAATCCTTAGGTCCTTACGATCTTCTCGTGATACTAAGGATATGAAGTGGAATTAAGTAGTATGAATAATCGATGATATTTAGATATTCATTGCATTTTTCACTGGGTCAGGGGGGGAAAATCACTCACCATTTCCCCAGGAATATCGATGCAAGGGTTCATCCTCCAGACAGTGATAACAATTGGGAATTAATTTCACTGGAGAATACGGAACAGTCGCGAATAATGTCACATTTACATTCACGTTTAAAGTCAACAGGAATTAAAAATTCGACGCAACATACAGAAAAATGAGTGCTCAAATTGGTAGGACAACTGGTCAACTTTGTATTGTACTAAACGCGAATCCATGTTCACAACGGAAACAAGGGAGGAGTTCAGCTGGAGAGAAAAGAATTCTAATTATTTATTCCACGCAGAATGAAGGACTTAATACGACAGATTCCAGCGATAAAAAAACAGAACCAAAGTCATAAAATATTTCAACGTTCTATGTTCATTTCTCTTTCAGAAAAAAACTGGCTCCTCTGGCTTGTGATACCCATGTAACTAACTTACCACAATGGTGAATTCAGATATGCGCAGCAAATCCGAGCGATATCATGCAACACTCATCGTTCCGGTTCGATAGCATTTGCGGCAAGAATCCGAGCCACCAATCCCAGGAGTAAATAATTAAGGGGCCGAAACTGAAATATTTAAGGGTTAACTATGTTGCGATACATTTTCCATGAGGCAATCCTCTCTGTGCTTGGAATACTCGGGACTCTTGATTTGATGGGAAAGCGACGAACCAAGCAGAGGTTTGTGATGAATCGAGCAAAATCTCAACCATACACGAACAAAAGAAGCATTAATTTTTTTTGCGCACGCTTCAACTCACAACGTCCCGCATCTGTGCCGACCGCCACACACCAAATGGCAAATGCAGCCTTGAATGAAAGAACAAAAAGACGAAAATAATCGCGGAACGCGTTCACCATATCAGTCACCCCGGATCGGTCCATCCACAAAGATTTAATGAGTCGTGGCAAATGGTTCAAACATTTACCGATGTGGACGAACCAATCAGGCTCAGTGCGCGGATTCATGACTAATTCGGCGGGGACTTCCATTTGAAACAAGCGGCCTCGTGTATATATTTTATTCGGGCGCCAAAAAAAGTTATTTTTTCTGCTTTTCTCCTCACCCATCCTACGATCAGTAGCATTCATCCACTCCCCTTTACTAGAAGGGATACCGTGGTGGAGATTTTCATTTGACTATCCGTTTCTCGTCTCTTTCCCCTATGTGAGTCTAATACCACGCTTATTTACCTTCCTACTCAACCATTTTTCAGTTCTTCCCTTATATTTACCAACAATTGATACAGATGAAATAGATAGATCGCGTGAATAATGTGAAAGCCATAATTAGGAGAGAGTTCTTGCAAAAACAAGGGGAAGAAAACAAGATAGCTGAAACGACCACATCATGGGAAACGATGATCAAATGAAAATAATCGTTGAAAGGCAATCAATAAGTAAGGAGGTAGAGGAGTGGCAAGAATGAGATACATAGATTACGAGATGAAGGACGTAAAAGATAAGAATCATTTATGAGAACACAAGCTAGTAAGAGAATTGAGTTAAGAACTACGTCGAAACAGTCTTTTGATTGCATCAAAAACAGCATCACTTCATTACACTGATATTCATAAGCCTTACTGACTAGTTGGTATGTTGGTACTTACTGACATATGTTGGTATGTATATATATATATGTTGGTAATGTATCTCCCCTGTCAACACTTCTAATCGGATCTATGAAAGAATAGGAATTACATGTATATATTATCTATTCATCAATGTGACGCTGTTTGTCGCTGCTTTTATGCAACGGAAGGTTTAGATTAGGAGCATGAAAACCTTTTATGTATACTATTGGGGCACTGAATTAAGTGTCCTGGGTTAAAATCCTCGCATAAATCCGTCAGATAAATCTGCAAAAATTCATGCACTGCGAGGTGACTCAAAGGAAGGAATGTGCCTCACGATCATGAAAATGTGATATTTCCTTGCCAGTGATTTATTCTAGGATGTTATTTTTTCACATATTCATACAGAGCTTTGAACTCCATTCCAAACGGGATTAGCCACGTGAGTTAAACCTGAGGAAGTGCTAAGGAATGAGTACAGCGTTATTATGATGGCATCACTATATCGAATATCCTTTGAAGCACCTCGATGATATGTATTGGTTTATTAAATATTCAAATCGACACTAGCACATCTCATTATCTGCCGATTCCACGAATTTCATTGCTTCACGTGAACAAATTCACTTGGCCTCTTTCCGGTACACTATTTATTTAAGGATTAATTTCAAAGAGGCGAGAAAGGCGTGTCATGAATGGGTTAATTCACACTATGCAGTGGCTTAGTCTGAGACAAACTCTACCCACACATGTCAAAGCCAAACTTCGGGATATATCAATGAGTGAGTGAGTTCAAGGCAGAACCATCGTGTAAGTCATAAACACTCGGGTATTTACGAGTATATGGTAATAAACAGGATAATTACCATGCGGTTATACAGATAAGATAGAAATTCGGGAATAATACGTCAACAAATACAGAAAGACCCCCTTTTAACATTCCTTAAACTCGCACTTATCAAATCCGCCCTCCCACCGACAACCGCTGCTCTGATCCCTCATATCCAAACTAATATTCGGGTTGTACCTTTTTCTTGAGTGAGTCCAAAGCAGAAGTATCATGCAAATCCTAACTCAGGGATTAACGAATTGATATCAATAAACCGGGAAAATGACACGGAATGTTGCATACATGATGGAGATCCGAATAAATTACGTCTTCACTCACAAAAAGGTGCCCTTCATGGAACTCGTACTTATTAACTTAACCCTCTTGCTGATAACCGCTTCACCTAGAAGTGTACATAGAGCATATTTTCTTGGCGGAAAGGAGAGGAAGATCAATTTAAAGTTCGAATCTATACAATACAGCACCCCAAGATATTTTATATTTAAAACAATTATGTGTTTAAAAACATTAAGAAAACACATTAGTACTTGCAAATGGATTTATAAAATATTCGCAAATAGAGCGATGAGTTCCACAGCAGCTCTATTTATATAATTTTTTAAACAAACTACAAGTTCAACGCCACCATAACCATCACTTTCACCCCATGAATACGTGAAATATTTTTACTATACAATTTAAATCTATCTATATCTCCACGTATACAACTCAAACGCTAAAATGTTCACCGCACCGGGGGGGAGTGAGTCCGGGGGCCCCTGTTATTCGCGCCCCTGGTCGCACTCATCTCCCAGCCCCATTTAGTTTTTGCTGCGTCGTCTCCACTTCCCCCTTCCGCCCCATCCAACTCCCCTCACATTATTCCGCGCCGATTCCCAGCCACCCCCGCACTGCAACTACGCAGATTCTCCCTCACACACCAAAGTGTCCCTCCCTCTTTCGCCTTTTTTGGAGCCTCATGCCCCCCATCCTCTTTATACGGCCGGGGTAACCACACCTCGATTCCGCTCAAACTTGTCTCCCTCATCCCCCCACCACGGGAAATATATTCGCTCTTTATCCTTCCCCTTTATGTCACCACCTGACCCACGCTTCTCTTTGTTCCTCCACTTTTTACGTAGGTACCTATTTCCCATTCCCATGACTCACCACTTTTCCTCAATTTCTATCTAGGAAGGAATCTATAGTATTAAATCAGTTGATATTGAAGTGTAAAATAAAAAAAAATTGAAGCCATGGATTTCAAAACGGCACGTGTCTATTTTCTAGGAATTTGGAATGAATAGTTTTTTATGCATAGCTACGAGGATATTTCTCTAAATATCTTCAACAGATTTTATATACTGGGAAAAAGATTTTACCTATTCATGGGGAAAAGTGATGGGTATGGGAGTATTGAAGTTGTACAAGAAAAATGGCTTGTTTAAAAATTTTATGAATTGAATCGCGCCGTTGGGGAACTCATAGTTCCATTAATTCAATGATATGGTTGTTATTCTCGATGTATGCGCGGTTTCTTAAGCTAGGTTAGATACATTGTGTCACTGTCTCATTTCTGGATGCCGGTTGATTATTTTTTTCTAAAGCATAAAATCACAATACTAAATTAGAGTTCCTATAATCACTCCCAAAAATCTTTTATTTCATTATTTCTTATGAATCTATTCTGATTCACCCTTGATTGGACATGCGAGTACTTCAGAACCTTGAAGTATTTAATACAAGTTATGTAGCAGAAGGCGAGCAAAGTTTGTAGCACATATTGACAGGTTTAGTTATGACTAAGCTGTGATAAATTCCTGTGCACCCGCCAAGTAGAAGATGTCTCTGAAAAAGTATAGAATGAATAGTAAGTGAAATTCGGTCACGAATGTAAAGCGAAATTTGATATCAAACTGTTTATGTCCACACTGATTACTAAATAATTTATTCTTCTTTACTCCCTAGCTGTAAACTAACACCAAAAACAAACGGGTAAAAAGTTATCGATAAAAGTGGTGCAAGAGTGCCAGTATTTTTCTTCATTTAAACTGCTAAAGGTAACTCAGTATATGATGACCGTGACATCACTACATTATGAAAAAAAATCCTGCTTTGCAAATTAAATAAAAAAAATTGAAACCCGAATTACGCTTCCTACATAACGTTGTACGCAACATGTTTCGGTAACAAAAAGATACTGTAATAAGCGAAATCAGATCGTCAGTACAGTGCACCTAACTACTGCAATGGACAATCCTTTGATATCTGAGTGATGTTACGTTTCCACACAAAAGCGTCTGGATTTTCTGAACTTATGAATACTCGTAGCAGTAAATTTGTAAGACAGCAATGTGCGTTGCATCAATTATTATTTCCAGATCCAATTGCTTTTAACATTCATCCTTATTAAAGGCCGTCATTAAAGTAATTTAGATTTTTAAATTGGCAAGGCTATGATTTCTAAATGATGTCATGTTTTCACACAAATGCACTTGAATTTTCTGAACTTGTCACAATAAATTGCAGTAAATTTGGAAGTATGTAATGTGCAATTCATCACATATTATTTCTAAATCCAATTGCTCTCAACAATCATGCCTTGAAAGAAGACGAGGGAAGTCAGGGCTGAATGTTCCCACGAGCCAGACTAATTAAATGTGGAGTGCCAATAAAATGGGTGGGAAGTGATGATCCCGACTGAATTTCGCCACCACCTTTTTAACCCCTCCACTTCTCCACACCCCAATAACCCCCAACTGATCCAGCAAGTCCTCTCGAATGTTCTTTCCCATCATCCCACACACCCCACTTATCCCCCACCCCAAACCCTCTCCAACACCTCCACCCACTCTCTCCCCTCCCCTCAAACCCCCTCTCCCTATAAACCGCATTTTCACCACTCAAATACTCTCCAGGGATCTCTCCCCCTTCCTCCCCCACCCCCACAATGTTTCATGCTCCATCCCTGTTTGTGACAAGGTATTACACAAGGGTGGGGCCCGGGTGGGACAGGATGAGCGGTGGGCAAGTGTTTGGGGGTAATGTTGCCCCCGACAAATGGAGGCTGGGGGTGGAAATGGGAGTACAGAGTGTAAGGGATGGGTTTAGTAGAGCTTAGAATATCTAAAAATAGCCAAATTTAATATTGGAAGCTGTATATCGCCTTTTTTCTATAATTAATACGAAATATGCCTCTTAACAGAAATTTTGGTTAGCAATAGCCTTAAGTTTTACCTAAAAACAGCCCTAGGTATTCATTCTTCAAAATACATTGACAAAAAAAGATGTCAAACCGTTTCTAAGCTAACCTTTCTCCTATGACATTAACATAGGGGTCAGTCTAAACTCATTGAATATAACTATTTTTTTACAAAAGGTGGAATAAACGTAATATTCAGCCTTTCCGTGATAACTTACGCCTAGAGTACTTTGGGTTGGTCGAAAAAACCAAGAGACAGATAACGAGAATAAAATTCTGTAGAAGGCCAGAAACTTAACCTAGTTTCTTGAAGGCAAGTTCAATAAACTTCAGTCAAATATAAAACATTATAATATGTGGAAATGTGGGTTGAATAACATTACCTAGATAGGAGTTACAAATGGCTTCAGTTTGCGAAAGAATATTGTAATATTGGAGGTTATATATTCAGAAATGTTCGCGGAAATTTGTCAATATATTATTATTTACCTCCAATAACAAAACAAAAAAAACTCCTCAAACAAAAATTTGTACATGGCCCTTATCGGATACACAGAAATATCAGATAAATTTAAAGTTTGAATTAAAATATATAAAATGACCCTATGAGTAAAGAGAATATACCCCTTGAGCCTCCGATACTGTGTTATGTGACTTCTTTCAATAGATGGCGACGAAACCGGTCTAATGAATGAACACTATCGTATTCCCAGAATTTCCCTCTGTGGTTGACGTTGGTAAGACCCAGGCAGGTGAGAATAGAAAAGGAAATAGGGATGAATGTATCTATCTCACAAAAGGAGGAAGGTATCAGTTAGATACCAAATAAAATTTGAAGAAGATGAAGTCTGAGAGACGCAAATAAAACAAAATAGAAATAAACGGAGAACATAAGTGTATGAGATAAAAAGATTGCGGAAATTAAATTTAAGAATACAAAATTGTTCATAAATATCGCTTGGTAGCCTTGGTTTTCTTAGATAACTAGAGACGTAAATAATCTATGGGCCATCAGCTTTATTCATGCAAATTGTTTCCGGAAAATGTTTTTAAAGACGATGATTTTTTACTCGGATTTTTTTAGCTTATTACCCTTTATCGTCATACTGCAATCAAATGAGGGGTTACTAATTGCATTAAAAATCTTTAATGAAGTGTTTTTGCAAAAAAAGATGGCAAGCGCTCTTGGTGGTAAAAATATATGGTTAGCATTTTTTAGGTTGCTAAGCTTATTGTTTTATTTTCTTGTGAAATATAAGAAATGGTTGAATGAAGAATGAAAGAAAACTATTACTCCCGCTCAACCGATATTTTTTTTTTAATGTGCGGATGCTGTTGTCAAAAAATTAGGATATCCCTTTAACATATTCAGGGTATATGGAGTAGACCTTTGCCAACATTATGAACATGGAAATTTTGCATAGATATGTAAAAATAGAGAGAACACTTACTCGTACATATTTTAACATCTAAGGTAGAGATAAATGCTGAAGATTGTGTATTCTACACATACTACTTTTAATATAATATTTTTCGAACGTGATAGTTCAAGTATCAAATAGTATACACCCCACTAAAGTGACTAAAAGTGGGAGTGTTGCGTAGCCGTAAAAAATTGGAAACGGGAGAGAAAGTTGTAAGTAGGTAGTTGTCGACAAAACTGGACAATGGGATAGAAGATACGCATAAAAAGCAGGATTCTCTTAAAAAATGCTGATGAATGAAAGACTAATGCGTAGTAGCTAACGAGACCGACTACAAAGAGAAAGAAGAGACGCATAAAGGAAGAGAGATAGAGAGAAAGAAGGAGATGGGTAGGAGGGAGGGGTAGTGGAAGAGGATGAAGAAGAGGTGGCCTGGTGGGAGGATCAAACGTCACCTGCAGGAGACCGTAATATGGTTTGTCATAAATCCGTAGGGGAAGGGGGGGAGGATGGGTGTACGGAGGAGAAGAGGGACTCTAGTAAGCGTGTGTGTGTGTGTGAATGGTGAGAATGGACGAAATGGAAGCTCGGAGTGGAGGGCGAGAGGAGAGGGGAAGAGAGAAGGAAGCACAGGAGAAGACGACCCGTTGAGGATACTTCACAAGAGAACAGCTGCAAAGAACCGAGTTGTGGTGGAGGAGAAAATAAGCAAATAAGGAAACTTTCCACTCATTTCAACGGTATGATACACCAGAGAATTTCGAACTACAGAAATATTCATGCAATTCTCCATCCAAAATTATTTGAAAATTTTCAAGTTCATCCTTTTAATTAACAATAATAATCGATGTAAAATACATTTTTATTTATATTAGAACCGTGCTAAAATTTGGCAGAACCTAGAGAGGATTTTTTAAGGAAGCCTTTAATTATTTACATAAAAAAGTACTGGAAGGATGAGGAAACATTAACTGGTGACCACAGACACACAAAATGAAAAGCTTTCAATGAGCGCGTCTGTGCACACGAACATAACTTTCTCCGCACCTAGTGTATGTTTGAATTTGATCGATGAGCAATTTTCATCAATCAGATCAGTAGACTACAGGCCATTCGTGATCAGAAGATTTCAACACTGTCTCACCAATCACAATGAAATGCGAGATATTTTGCATTGATGTGAGGAGATTTTACGCCCCCTACTTTGTTGTAACTCACCCTCAGCCTTCCCCCCATGATTAGCATTATTTCGGTGCTGCGGTTTCATATTTTTCCTTTCAAAATACACTTTCACTTAAGCTAGAAGGAAGGATTTAGGAACGGATAGCTGAATAAATATTTCAGTTTTTCAATTTTCTTTCTTTACGTGTTTGCCGAAAAAATCTTTATATTTTCCTAGAATCCGCCTCAGCAT